>NC_141700.1:730441344-731664747 GCF_964263255.1 Lissotriton vulgaris
TAAAAGCTGAGTCTGCTGTTTAGGTAGGCTGGTCCGGCATTGTGGAGTGCTTTGTGTGCGTGGGTGAGGAGCTTGAAGGTGATCCTCTTGTCGACAGGTAGCCAGTGTTGGTCTCTCAGGTGAGGGGTGATGTGGATGCAGCGGGGGACGTTGACGATCAGTCGGGCGGAGGCGTTTTGGATGCGTTGTAGTCGTCGTAGGTGCTTGGCTGGGATTTCTGCGTAGAGTGCGTTGCCACAGTCCAGTCTGCTGCTGATGAGGGCCTGTGTAACTGTTTTTCTTGTTTCGGTCGGGACCCACTTGTAGATCCTGCGAAGCATGCGGAGGGGGTTGTAGCAGGAGGAGGAGACGGAGTTGACCTGCTTAGACATGGAGAGGGAGGAGTCGAGGATGACTCCTAGGTTGTGTGCATGGTTGGTGGGTGTTGCTGCTGTTCCCAGTGTGGTCGGCCAACAGGAGTCATCCCAGGCTGAGGGGGTGGGTCCGAGGATGAGGACCTCCGTCTTGTCCGAGTTCAGCTTCAGACGGCTGCTCCTCATCCAGTCGGCAACAGCCTTCATTCCCTCGTGAAGGTTGGTTTTGGCGGTGTGTGGGTCCTTGGTGAGGGAGAGGAGCTGGGTGTCGTCGGCCAAAGAAGATGATGTTGAGGTCGTGATGGCGAACCACTTGTGCAAGGGGAGCCATGTAGATGTTGAACAGAGTCGGGCTGAGAGATGAGCCCTAGGGGACACTGCAGATGATGTCGGTGGCTTCGGATTGGAAGGGTGGGAGGCGGGCACTCTGGGTTGTGCCAGAGAGGAAGGACGTGGTCCAGTCAAGGTCCTTCTTTTGGATTCCGTCTTCTAGGAGGCGTGTCTTTAGAGTGCGACTCTAAAGGGTGCCTGTGTCACCGCATGGCTGCAGTTTGTGCAGCAGTGCAGAGGGAAGCACAGAGTTGCAACATTTTCATGTACATATGTCACATCCTTCTGCTTTGGAAGTGCCGCAGTGCAGCTAAAGAGCTTGCAGTACTTCCTCATAAATCTTCACCTATAAATTCACCATACACTACTAATGCATTCTTTCAGTCAATCATGCTGTATACATATATTCAACCAAACTTTCGCACATTACTTTGCAATTATAGTTCTTTCTTTAACCAGATAAGGTAGTTCTGATATTTGTATAATTTTTTGGGGGGGAACAATTTTGTATTTTTGTTGGTGTTTTTTCAAAAAATGAACAAAAAAAAGAACGAATAAAATAGGAAACTTTTGGAATTACTTATCATTCCAAAAACAAACAAAAAAAAATTAACAACAATGGTTGAGTTGCGCAGCACAAAAGGCATCCACTGACTCTTCACCGAAGCATATAAGTTTCTTACACTTCATGCAGTGTTGCTCGAAAAAGGCGAATTCTGGCCTAATGTCCATTGCAGGTGTTCCTGAGGATGCTCCAGACGTACTTGCCACAGCAGGGGAGGGGTTCAAAGCAGCTCGCCTCATTTCCTCCCGAGCAAGATTGAGAAGATGTGTGGTCTGGATATGCTTGTACATAGAAGCAGTGCCACAAGAGTATTTTTTTTCACTGCCTCTTGACAGGACTTAGTCATAAATTTTGCACGTCACCTTTTTCGCATTTACTTTCTTCTCTTCAGGTGGACAAGTGAAGAATTTCCACACAACAGATTCCGGGCTCTGTGTACGTGGTGCCTCCTGCAAGAATTCTTCTTCAGAAGATACTTCCTCCTGCTGCTGCTGCTATCCAGATGCCATTTTGTTTGATATTTTTTGAAAAACAGCAAAAAAAACAAGCAAAAAGGGTTCTTGTAGGAAAAGAGATGTCTCTCTAAAAATGCTCCAACAAGAATGATTAAAATGGGTGGGGTCCTTCAATAGTTACAGTGGGAAATGTTATGAACCAATAAAATCGTTTTTTTAGGTCCCATGGGATCCACGCACTCTGTGTTCACGCAGGACGCACCAGACGTGACTTTGCAAAAATATGTTTAAAAATAATATAAGTTTATTATAAGTACAAATACATTATTTTTATGAATATCTTAGATAATCTCTTGCCCTAATATATATGTTAAAGACACATACATATCATTTTAGAAAATAAACATTATTTGCGGGAGTCGAAGCACCCAGCACGCCCCAGCATGTACATGACAATACGCGGAACCCACCACCACGCAAGCGTCGCGTACCATAATGCGCATGTGTCGCGAATGCTTGGGAGCAGGAGTCGCGGACTGGTCGCATACCAATCGCGCACATCAGGCAATATTAAATGTATATGATGTAACTGAATAAAAAGCAGCCGTTGCACACCGTACGCGGATCCTTTACGACTTTTCGAAAATGGCGGCTAGAATCTGCGCACCCACCATGATGTGTACGCTTTGGGTGCGTGACTGAAAACATAAATATATTAATAGAAAAAAGAAAACAAAAAATGAAACAATATTTCAGTTTTATTTTATTTTTTTTAATGTTTTTTGAAATGTTCAGAAAAATATATAATGTTATTTAATGAAAACAATATTTATAAATAAACAGTTAAAAAACTTTAGAAAATCAGTACAAGACATAGGTATAACTACTATTACACTTCAAAATTAGCATTTAAAAAACCTTAGAAATTCACAGAAAAACACCATAGGTTTCAGGGATGTTATAGTTAGCTGGACATTTAATTTGTACAAAACTATAGAAATTCCTCCGTTATAGTTAGTTCTACTAACTATAACTGGCACTCCCGCAATGCACTGCTCATTATGTTACATATTACATCATTCATGACATGGTCAGTGACATCACTGATGACATCTCAAATGACATCACTAATGACATCATCCATGTGACAATCTGATACACCTCATCATACACTAGTAATGTCCAATGGAACTTAGAGGAATTGTTAGCAACCCGACATAGAAGGTTGCTAATTGCCGATCCACGGCCAGATCAAATGAAATGGTTGTGAAAACACAGTGATAAATGATTATGTCATTTTTCATATAGTGAGTTTTCATAGTATTTTACGATTTGAATACAAAACATCTGGGCATGACAATATGTAACGACCAGGGATGAATATCATTACAAAATGGCGCTCACAATGTGCATGTCGCCTCGTTTGTTTCTATGCCCGAATGTATGATGTTTAAAAGATGGCGCCTCTCAGCTCGATTTGTGAAACACTGACGAAGGACTTCACCCGAAATGCATTTGTTTTGCTGAAATAAAATCACTGCTGTAACTAAAGCCCCATGAGAGCTGGCATCCTTTCTCGATTAGAGAGGAATTTTGTAGCGTTGATATTTTGCGGAGCACTGCCGCAGCAAGGCACCGGCCCTCTGAGTGACTCACTTTACTATTGAATTGGAGAGAAATGTAAATAGCGAGGGCACCGTCCTGGATTGATTAATGCCGTGAAGTAGTTCACAACACCTGGAGAAGGAAGGGAATCAACAGCACATGGGCTGAACCACAGAAACATTGGTGAGCCTGGCATTTGCATATCTGCTGTGAGTACTTTGATCTAGGACTGGGTGAGGGGCAAAAAAACAGCGAGTGTAACTGATTTAAAAGGAGCCCGGGACTGAAGCTTCTGCTAAACCCAATAGCAACAGGTTTAGCGTAACAGCGCAGAGAGGCAGCAGCAGACATTTGTAGAAAGAAGGAACTGGATACAACTAACCTAGAAACACCTGAAATGCGCAATATCCCGAATACTCTGTCAACACAATTTTTGAAACTGGAAAGACTGTATGAAAGAGATATACACAAATGGTGAAAGGCCACTTCGCTGCAAAACTATATCAAGGTGGATAGAATTCCCAGGGGATTGCGTATCTACAACATATGAGAACCAGATCCACTCCTCTTAGAGGCATAAGTGGCACATACAGCTCTATCGTGCAAAGGAATGCTGAAGATACTTGTGCACTTTGCTTGGAGTGAGAGAGACAAAGCGCTAAACGAGATTGAGGGGTTGAAGGAAGAGCTGTTGAACACCAATAAGAACCAGCAAGAGCTACTAAGGAAGGCATTGAAAAAATGACTTTCCCAATCTGAAATAAAGATCAAACAACGTAAGCAAGAGAAATTTGAGCACGACGAGAGAGATTATGCAATGGGAAGAATAATAACCTTCACAAAAAGATTTGAGCAACCGAGAAGGGAAGTGTCTAATAAGAATAAGACGATGACAACCGTAAAAATGGCCAGAGTGGAAACCTCCGAGTCCGACATGACAGAAAATGAACAGTCAGAAGAGGATACAGCAGGTCCATTGGGGAGACGACAGAAAAACCCTTTTCAGGAGGAGTTCAACATAATACGTCGTCGGTCATGGCTGAGGGGAGGAAAGAGCACACCCCCGGAAGGAGAAGGAAAACCAGAACGGATGACCAGAAGAGAAAGGGCAAAAAGCAACCAAACATCGAGAGTAACATGGAGCAAGAGGGGAGGCAGGTGGTAGATGTGGAGGATCGTCTGACAATAGTCAACCTAACTTGCAAAATCTTGACTACCATGGAAGAATCGGTGCTCAAATTGGGACTAACATTCTGTCCACATAATTGCCTGGAATACACACAAACCAGGATTGATTTATTCAAATTCGTTCTTAAGCTGAAATTGCACAAGTATTTTAAATTGAAACCAACGACAAAGGAGGCAAGACTCCTCAAATTACAAAGTAAAGACACAGATGTATTGGCTGTCAACGATTTAACTACTCTGGAGATATTGGAGGAATTGCGTCAAGAAGGAACAATGGAAGATAGGCGAACTTCAGTGACTTTGACACAAAGAACAAGGTGTCTGGACATAGAACAAGAAGCAGCAGGGAGTAGCTTCAACCCACCTTCGCAATTCTTACCACTAATGCCACTTGATGCAATAGATACCTTTTCAGAAGCAGTCATCAAAGATCTAATAAAATTCAGAGAAAATAAGAAACCCTCCAAAGTGAAGAATAACCTGACTGAAGCCCAGAGGACTGCAGTAAAAAACCTTGAAAAGGATTCATCAATAATCTGCAAACCTTCCGACAAGGGGGTAAATATTGTCCTGATGCCTCGAATACAGTATGTGGAGGAAGCTTTGCAACAGCTGACGAACCAAGACTGTTACGAATTACCAATGAAAAAGGAGTATCAAAACAGCATCGAACAATTACATATTCTAATAAAGAAATGGCATGACAAATCCATGCTAATTCTGGATGAATATTTGTTTCTAAGGACAACAAATCCTATTTTAAAGATTTTTTATCACTTACCCAAAATGCACAAGGACAAAGTGAGACCATCTGGGAGGCCAATAGTCTCTTCTTTGGGTAGTTTAACAGAAAACCTTTCTAGGTTTATAGATCATTTCCTGTTTGGGTCAGTGTTACAACTAAAGTCTTATATTAAAGACACAACTGACTTCATTAGTCATATTGAAGATATGGACTGGCACCCATCAGACTGCCTAATTGTATTAGATATAACAAGCCTTTATACCTGTATCAACCACTCACAGGGATTGAATGCTGTGAAATACTTTCTAAAGAAAAGAGCATTGAAATTCGTAACACATAACTGTATGCTGTTAGAGCTAACTGAATTTTGTCTGTTTAACAATATCTTTCTCTTTCAGGGAGACCTTTATAGACAGGTATCCGGGACCGGGATGGGCACCTGCTTCGCCCCCAGCTATGCAAATTTATTCATAGGCTGGTGGGAAGAGCGGTGGCCTGGTCCTTGGCTAATGAGAACTGGACAAAGGATATAGTGTCATGGTATTGATATATCGATGACCTTTTCCTGATATGGAAAGGCCCTGTGAGTAAGGCAGAGGAATACATAGCACATCTGAATAGGAACAATGTTAATTTACGATTTTCAGGTGAGATTAGTTTAGTGGCAGTCAACTACCTGGACCTGAAAGTGGAGATACAGGATGGGAAATTAACAACAGCACTATTTAGGAAGTCAACGGCAGGCAACAGTACGTTGCATGCGTCCAGGGGCCATCCTCAAAAACTAAAGAACAGCATACCCTATAGGGTGTTCCTTAGATTAAAACATAATTGCTCAAGGAAGTGCAATTTAGATTCAGCAGTTAAAGAAAGTTTTGACCGTTTTGTAGCTAGAGGATAAAGGAAGGATCTCCTAGGAAGTACTCTAAGGAGAGTAGAGCATTTGCCTAGGGAAGATCTGTTAAAACAAAAAGAACATCAGGAAGCTAATGAAGGAAAATTTCGGATGGTAACAACTTTTTCTGAAGATGCGGATATCTTGAGAAAAATCATGAAGAGAAATTGGCATGTGCTAAAAACGGATATGATCATCGGTACTGATATTCCAACTGCACCATTGATCACTTTAAAAAAGCACGCTCATTGAAGGATAGTCTAGTTCACAGCCACCTAGATATGATTCCATTGAGACAGGGAACTTTAAATGAGTTGAGAGGGTTCTACCCTTGTGGGAGGTGCAAGGCTTGCGCTTTCAGCAAAAGGGTACTCACTTATGAAGTCAAAGGACTGAAATCTGATAAAAGGATTAACAAATTCATGACCTGACAAACGACACATGCTGTTTATTGCCCGAAGTGCCCGTGTGGACTTAGTTATATAGTGAGCACGATACATTGTGTAAAAATAAGGGTACTGGAACATATGCATGCTATTGCAAAGAAAATTTTAAATATCCAGTGGCACAGCTTTTTGCCATTAAACATAAGAGTGACCAGTGAGATCAGCTGCAGTTTTTCAGCATTTATTATTGTCCCATAAACATCAGTGGGGGGACAGAGTGCTGAAATTGAGAAGACTAGAGTCACGTTATATCATTGACCTCCAGACGAAAACCCTGAATGGGCTAAATAGTGGGGAGAAGCTGACAGTGCATCTAAGGACCTAGAGTGCACCTGGATCTTAACTGTCAGGGTTGTACGTTACACATGAATTAAAATCCATTGTGTGAAATTGCTTTCATCCACACCTTTCTACTCATGTCTTACAAATTGGGTGCTGATATACAGCGAGATAAAATGGAACTAATGGGAATTGTTAGGAAGCCGCACATTCAGACACTACTATGTCTAGTGCAGGAGTGCACTGTTCAAACTTGCTCTGGTGCGAAATTTTCAACCTCTCTTTCAAGTCATTTATCTCAATGTAAACATATGAAATCAAACCTTCATTGATTCAATTATACCATTATTACTATGATGAAGAATAAAAAAGTATTCAACATTCTTGGAGTTCGTTGTTTGTTTACTATTGAGTTTCAACAGTGCATAATTTTTAGCTCTGTTTAGCTTTTTTTTACAAACATATTAACAATCGATCTTCATTGAAAATAAGATTCAAATGTCCCCGACAAAATGTCTAACTAATACAAAAACAAGACATCAATTTCATCTGCATTTGCGACGACTCCCAATGCATTTCGATGCCTCAGCATCTTCGTCAGGGGATTTACTGTGTGAAAAAAATAATTATGTAGAAGAACGTAACAATGTATACATCTGTTGTCACATGTCAGTTTATGCACATATATTACGCAAGAAAATAAACATAATGCTTCTATTTTCTATTTCATCTACTTTCTCTTGTTGTGTCCAAGCATACCAGCTACCCAAGCAATTATGTAGTTGTTCCTACTGTGGTTTGCCCTATACATGCCATCAAGTTAAGACAAGTGCAGCCAACGTATGTGTCACATGAGCCATAAATATAAGTGTGATACATAAAAAATAAATAAACGTACCCTCCACTCGGGTACTGAGTTGCTTATACCCAAGTTCCGTTAAATGAACGACTGGTCCTGCAAACAAAACAAGGAGGTAGCGTGAATCCATCTACCCGTGAACAATACCACTCGTCTCTTACATAAACCTGTCAACAATGACTACTTACTTCCTGCTTTCAATGTATTAGACTCAAACCTTCTGTAGTTCAACTTCTCTGCCTACGAAACAGAAAAAAACGAACCTTACTATATACTCACAAGTCTTCTAGTTGTTAAAGAGCATCATAATCCGGTGACCGTAATCCTAATCGCCCTATGTAGTACCTTATAGATCTTTCCACCTTGTAGACACTGTCTTCTACCTTTGCTCAAGTACGCGAAGAACCGCCGAACTTCGGCGTGGCGTGCCGGGAAGTAATTTAAAGCCCGTCATCGACATTGGACAGGTGTCCCCGCCCCCTTACTCTCGACCTCTACACCTAATATCTTCGGTGTTTCTAATCACTTCTAGGTATCTCTTCGAGGATATAGTTTACAAATATAAAAAGTTCGAATATGGAAAATGAATGCTTATTTTATATTCCCAAAATAAACCAAGTTATCTAGTAAACAAAGAACAGTGTTCATAGAGAGAGGACTATCGTGTTTACAATCACAAACCCGACGAGGGCAACCAAAATTCTAAACCACCACACTACTCTAGCCCCTAATAACTGTTGAAGTGTGTAGAGAATAACCCATGGTGAAAACCATATCTACGAGATGAAAACTGCATGTAGCAAAAATGTGAAGAATCCTAAAAATGTGTACAGAAACAACAACCTATCAGAGTAAAAAAATAATAAAAATTAATAAAAATTACTCAAAATGTCATGTGCACAAGCGTTGATGGCGCTTAATCAAAACTTAATCCTGTATTAACAACTGCTTATTACCACAGAAACACAGATATAAATGTAGACATTGTACTTTCATAAATAACACGAAAATTCAATTTTATCGTTCAGCCCACCCGGTTTAACGGTATTCAGGTATCTCATCCAAAATGTCTCTCTTTGAGCTATTCTTGTGTTGGGATCCACATGGGGCTCGACCAACACCTGCTCGAGTACAGTAAATCTTAATTGGGGGATGGTGTGCTGCCTATCTCTCCAATGTTGTGCCAAACTTGATTTCTCATTCCCTAGTCTTATGTTTGACTTATGTTCCGTGATCCTGATCTTAATTTTCCTTGTAGTTCGGCCTACATATACTAGGCCACACGGACATTTGATGGCATATATCACTGAACTTGTATTACAATCAGAAGTATGTCTGAGTTTAATATGTTTTCCTGTATGTGGATGTGCAAATGTGTCTCCCATCAGTACATTTCCACAGTGTACGCAGTTAAAACATTTGCGCATCCCTTTAGCCTTCTCTTGTATTGCCTTTGTTCCTTTTTGTTTCAACAGTTCCTTGAGATTTTTGGATCTTGACAGTGCAAATATTGGTGTATCAACAAACACTGTTCTGAAGTCTTCTTCCTGCTCAATTAGCTCCCATCTTCTCAATATGCATTTCTTTATCTTAGATGTGAGCGTAGATTGCTTCAACACACAAACTTCTCTCTTTGTTGGTGTTTTCTGGACTTTCTGCAGTAAGACTTCTCGTGTTCTTGATGAGACTTTCATTTTTGCTTCAGTTAATACACTATCTGGGTATCCTCTGTTACGATATTGTTGCGCCATTTCTTCTATGTCTTCCATGGCCTGTGATTCATCACTGTTGATCCTCTTGATTCTGATGAACTGTGAAAATGGCAAATGTTTCTTCAAATTTTGCGAGTGAAAACTGGAGTAATGCAAGGCATTGTTTCTATCGGTTGGTTTCTTGAATAATTTCGTTGTGACTTGATTTCCAAACTTTGTTATAGTGATGTCCAAAAAGTTGATAGCATTCTGATCAATGTTGTTGGTGAATTTGATCCTGGGATGACATTCGTTCAAAACCACAATGGCCTCTTCCAGCTGTGCTTTGGTTCCTTGCCAAACTATCAAAATGTCATCTATATAACGGACATACAGTTTTAAGTGTTCAGTCCAATTCGAATTTTCCAAGATGTGGGAGTGTTCAAATTTAGCCATGAAGATGTTAGCGTACGCAGGCACCCCCGTAAATCCCATGGATGTTCCCGTCTTCTGAAGGTCGAACTTGGATTGCCACGAAAAGTATCCATGATAGAGACAAAATTGTAAAATCTCCAATAAAAAGATGTTTAGTGATTCCTCATACCCACTTCTTAACAACATCCATTCAACCGCTTCTATTCCCTCCCCATGGGGGATTGACGTATACAGTGCAGTCACGTCGATCGTGGCCAGCCAAGTTTCGTTCTCACTCGATATTGCTACATTGGCAAGTTTATTAAGACAATCCGTGGTATCCTGTATATATGATACCCACTGTTGTACCAATGGTTGCAAATAGTGATCTAGGAATCTTCCTATGGGCTCATGAAGTGAACCGAATCCCGCCACAATGGGGCGGAAGGGAGGGTCTCGAGCATCTTTGTGCAGTTTGGGTAGCATGTAGATGTGAGGTCTTTTTGGATATTCCGTGATTAAGTATCTGAAAGTCTTTTCGTTGATCCATCCTAGGTCCTTTGCTTTCTTCAGAATACCATGTAATATGGTTTGAAAGGTCACTGTAGGGTCTGTATCCAGAGCAATATAGGTGTCGGTGTCGTCCACATGGGATGAGACTTTTTGGTTGTAGTAGATAGTGTCCATGACCACGCTGGGGGTCGCGTAACTAGTTCTGCACCAATTCTTTGAATAAAAATTGAATCTAGGTTTATAAACTGTGGTGTGCAGGTTACATACACATCCTTTGTTAATTGTTAGGAAGCCGTCATAGGAAGTTCTTAATTGCCGATCCACTGCGAGATCAAATTAAATGGTTGTGAAAACACAGTAATAATTGATTATGTCATTTTTCATATAATTGAGTGAGTTTCCATCATATTTTATGATTTGAATACAAAACATCTGTGTATGACAACATGTAATGAACAGGGATGAATATCATTACAAAATGGCGCTCGCAATATTTCTGTCGCCATTCCTCATTTGTTTCTATGCCCAAATGTATGAAGTTTAAAAGCTGGCGCCTCTCAGTCCTATTTGTGAAACACTGATGAAGGACTTCATCCGAAACGCCTTTGTTTTGGTGAAATAAAATCACCGCTGTAACTAAAGCTCCGTGAGTGCGGGCATCCTTTCTCGATTAGAGAGGAATTTCGGAGCATTTATATGCGGAGCACTGCCGCAGCAAAGCACCCGCCTTCTGAGTGACTCGCTTTACTGGTGCATTGGAGCAATATGTATGTATATATATATATATATATATATATATATATATGTATATATATAAGGTTATTTTATGCTGATAGGAGGTCTGCCACTTTGTCACAAGGATGTTGTCATCAGTGATGTCATTTGAGATGTCATCAGTGATGTCATGAGTGATGTCACTGACCATGTCATGAGTGATGTAATATGTGACGTCATCAGCAGTGCATTGCACGCGCAAGTTATAGTGAGTCCAACTAACTATAACGTGGGAATTTCAATGGTTTTATGCGAGTAAATTTCCACCTAACTATAACTGGTGTGAAACCTATGGTTTTTTCAGTGAATTGAATAGGTTTTTTAAATGCTAACTCCTAACTATAACTGGTGTGAAACCTATGGTTTTTTCAGTGAATATATATATATATATATATATATATATATATATATATATATATATAAAAAATTTCTATGGCAAAATGAAACCCCTCATTTTGTTCCTTTTCAAATGAAATGTATTAAGTGTTACCACTTTATTCCAACCAAGATCACTTCAGGTGTGCCATACTATTGTCATAAGTAAGACTGTTAGCGTTCTAGTTGTTCTTTGGAAAACGCTGGGACATTCTGTCATTGGGCTATAGTTGGGCTACATCTGGCTGATATTTGGGCCACATTTGGGCTCTTTTGTCTCTGGTGGCCATCTTGGGAGACTGCATATCAGATTTTTTTTATGAAATATAAGAGGATTTGAGAAGTCACTCAAAATGTGCCCTAATTTTTCTTTCTTCAGCACTAATCATAATTTCTATGGCAAAATGAACCCCCTCATTTTGTTCCTTTGCAAATTAAATGTTTTAAGTGTTAACACTTTATTCCAATCAAGATGACTTCAGGTGTGCCATACTTTTGTCATAAGTAAGACTGTTAGCGCTCTAGTTGTTCTTTAGAACACTCTGGGACATTCTGTCATTGGGCTATAGTTGGGCTACATCTGGCTGATATTTGGGCTACATTTGTTTTTTTGTCTCTGGTGGCCATCTTTGGGCTACATTGGGCTACATTGAGCTACATTTGGGCTCTAACATATATATAGCCCAATGTAGCCCAATATATATTTTTTCAAAGTTAATTTTCGTAAAAACCACTGGAGCACATATCTTGAGACATAGCAAAGGCACATCGGGCTACCAGTCCCTTCAATTTTGCCAAGTTTGGTGCAAATCCATTCAGCCGTTCGGGCTAAAAGTGAGTTCGACCGCCCTATGGAAATTAACATTGGGAAAACACGTTTTGGGACCCCCCTTTTATCTCGGCCCCCGCTTGACGAATTCCCCCCAAACTCTCAGGGAAGGACCGAGCTCTGCGAGGCAAATTTGAGGAAATTTTCAGGCAGATTCGTCAACCGACGCCAAAGTTATTCACAATAGAATTTTGAGATTTTGCATTGAAAAAAATCCTAACTATATCTACCAATATCAGCCTATAAGTGAATAAACTTATTCGGAATTACAATTTCACGGAGTCAGTGCCTTTCTTGAAGTGGAAGATTGGAGTGTTCCTGATATATATATATATATATATATATATATATATATATTGAGACACGAACCGGCACCGACTGCCATATCATGCAGAGAGGACTACAGCAATACTTCTTATTCAGACTTAAGTTCGGCATTAGAGAGCAAAGCAGAACCAGACATCTGGCAAACAAATACTGGTGTGGCACAACCCAAGCTATCCCTAGCCAAAGAGTTGGATTTTTTGTGTCAAAAACGGCAGCAGACGGCGGCAGGAAGAAAAACAAGCCATCTACAAGAAATGTGGGAGAGGAAGATGGTACCGCAAATTATGGATGGTGAAGAAACTACAAAAACAGTAATCAATCTGGCCAACATCTATCTAAACAATGCAGAAAAATAACTGCTTGCATTGGGGCTTTCTTACTGTCCGTAATCAAATGGATGCCTATCGCTTCGTACATAAATTAAAATTGAAGAAATCCCATGCCCTACAACAACAAAGTACAAGATTAGGAATAGAGAGCCAGGGACAGATTGGCTCTTTACCAGGAAACTTGACAACTTTATACATACCTCTGTTGGAGACCTCAGGAGAACCACAGGAAGATTACAGCAGTGCTAATAGCCAAGGAACTCCCAATCCAGAGAGGTTCATCATCAAGAGACTAGGGATGACGTGGAGGCACGGAAAATGGGCAAAAATATTACACCGTTCAAACTAAAGTCGACTTTTAATCCGACAGCCCCCAGAGATGCGATTGACTTTTTAGTGAACAAGTGACAGCTGAGATCAAAAAGCTAAACTATAAAGTACAAAATGCCAAGTATAAAATCAAAAAAAGAAATTTGCAATACAACCAATTGATGACCAAACTGCGAAAAAAATAATCAAATTGTCATCAGGAATTCAGACAAGGGGGGATATATAGTCCTATAGGCGAGAAAATACTACATTAAAGAAGCCTTGTCGCAACTAAATGATCGAACATGCTACAGAACAAGTAATGTATAGGCACTAAGAATGGTCTATAACAAATTCTACAGCAAAGTATTGGCATGGAAAAGTGTGGGACTCATAACCACAGATGAATACAAATTTGTCATAAAGGAAAATCTCACAGTCCCCAACATATACTTTATACCAAAAATCCACAAACATGCGCAAAAGCCACCCGGTAGGCCCAATATATTGGCATATGACAGTCTTTTGGAAATTTCTCACAATATATTGACTATTACCTACAGGATCATGTACAAACAAGGGCAACATACATAAAAGACACTGGTGACTTTATTTCCAAACTAAAAGACTTTGTGTGGCAAAAAGATTATTTATTAATGACATTAGACGTGGTGTCATTGTACTCCAGCATAAAACACAAGGATAGAATACGAGCACTAGAACACCATTTGAGGAAAAATATGACATCATTGACCCCGCACAATGTGTTGTTAGTCAATACGGTCAACTTTGTTTAAATAACAAAAAATTTATGTTTGACAAACATGTGGCATTGCCATGGTGGCTAGCTTCTTTCCCAGCTACACATGTTTGCACATGGGCTGGTGGGAAGAACTGGTTCTGGGCAGCGTTCACAAAAAATACATGGAAAAGAATGTCAAACTGTTACTACGTTTCATAGATGATTTGATCATTGTGTGGGATGGGACACATCTAGAAGCCACACAATTTGTATCAGCTATCAACATCAACAATATCAATTTGGGTTTCACATCAGTCGAATTGAGATCTGTGTTTCATTTGTACTTTGATGCTCAATTTCAATAGGCACGAATTCCATTCCATTGTTGGAAGCTCCGTTACTTCATAGAGTAGATTCTTTGAATATTATTAGTCTTTCTGTCTGAACCTCCTGTAAAGTAGTGAGACGAGATCTGCGGCTACCCAGGAGCCTGTGCGGCCTGCTATTCAGTATCTGCCACATAGTTTGGTTTGATCAGATCAATGGAGATGAATCTCTTTTCTATTTTGCCAGCAAGAGGCGGAAGAAGTATCATTCTTGTTCCTTCGACAGCCAGGACAGGTACCGACGTTCTGTAAGATGACCTTAATTCCTTCTTTTCCTCTGACCAGATCCCCAACCTTTGGGTCAAAGGCAGGTCTTGCCGTAACTGATTTTATTTACCCAGTGGCAGTGCGTTTTATTTGGACGTTGCTTTGTAGTGCCCGGAATTCATTGAGTTCCTGTAAAACAGACAAACGATCTTTTATGTCAAATCCCTTTTCATCCGCCAATGTGCTGCCACAATCGAGGTTGGGTACCCACATTCTTGTCTCAAACAGGACTTCATAAGGAGTATAGTCTCCCAGGTAGCTTCTTGGCATGTTATTGAGTGCCCTCTGGACTCCATATAGGTGATTGACCCAAATACAAGCCTAATACCCTTGCTGTTAAGGATTGCTTTAAGTCCCGGTTTTTACTCTTCACAATTGAATTTCCCTCAGGATGATATGGAGATGAATACTGTAATGCAACACCTAAAACTAAATGCGGGGCCATGGTCAGAATGTAATATGCAGATTGCGTATGTCCCTATAAAGACTTGCAAATCCTTTATAACAGTTCGGGCATCAGCCAAGCGCTGAGACCAGACCCACAGGAATCTAGAGCATGAATCTACTGCCACCAAGATATACTTGTAACCCCATCAGATTGTAAGGGGCCGCAGTGGTCCAAATAGACACAAGCAAGAGGTTTGTCTGATATCAGTTGTGGTGGTTGCGGTGGACTAGCTACAGTGGAACCTTTCATCTGCTGACATGATGTTGCACTTCAGGACAAATGCGTTTGTCTCTTTTCTTAAACCTGGCTACCAATAGCATTGTTTCAATAGTGACCCTCATGTGCAGCTAAAATTAAACCTCATCTGCGATCCATGTTTGGTATTACTCTATTCCCCACTCCTGGAATTTGAGAATACAGAATATTTTGTGCATTTAACTTGTAGGAGTACTTGAGTGGAAAGCCTTTCTGGCATGGCAGAGCTGTTTTTGCGTGAAGCAATGACAGCTACCATTATCTGTCTGCATATTCTTGTGCGAGAATGAGTGATTGCAGCAACAGCAGCAGTTCTCACTGTCGCCTTGGCGGCTCCATCAGCCAATGAATTCCCTTCAATGTGCATGCCAACACTTTGATGACTCAGTGTATGAATCATGTGAGCCCGCAGCAAGCTTTTTTTCAGCTCTGTTACTTGTTCCCAAAGCAACTTATGCTTTATTGTGCAATCTTTTGAATCTTTAAAACCAGTAGTGAAGATATTCATTGTATGACTGGACTCAATCAGTGTTTTTTAGTGCCAGTACTAGGGCTTTGAGTTCTGCCAGCTGAGCCATACAATCTCCTAGAGACTGCGTTTTGCTAGGACAGAACTTGCCGTCCAGCATACAACCCTTTACAATTGCACATGCTGCCCTGCAACTGTATTGCTGTTTACTTCCTATGGCTGGATGAGCTGAACCATCAGTGTAAATTATATATTCATACTGATCTTGAGCCATTATTTCATTCAGGAGTGGATATTCTTGTTCGTACTGCAGAAATGCTTGCATTTTCACTGTAGAATCAAATGTGTAGTCTACATCTGTTGGAGTGAGAGAAATACCCAATTGTATCCAACGAGGATGTAGAGCTTTAGCGTTAGGAACCCTTGCTTTTGTAACAACTTCCAAGGTTGGTACCGGAGCCACAACAATTAATTGTTTCCCCTGAGACAGCGCTCTTTCTCACTACAGGAGTATGTACTGCTGTTGAAAAAAGATTTCAGTGGATGCAAATCGCATCTCAGCATTTGTGTACAAATGATATTCGTATGTAATGGGTACAGTTTTGCCTTCATTGAAGGTGTGGTAAGTCTACCCGGATTGACCCGCTATTACACGGACCACCAAATTTCTAGTGTTTGCACATGTGTGTAAGTGCTTAGAACTACCATGTCAGCTTGTAGGGAACAAAGTATTTCTGTGTTTTCAGGTGTCCAATGTTGAGCTGAGAAAACAGGTCTGATTAAATCGTAGAAAGGCTTCTCTCTTTCTGAGTAATCCAAAATGTATGTCATGCCAAAATTTAAGAATCCTAAAATGGATTGCATATTGTTCAGAGTTTTTAGAGGTTGGAGCAGCGCACATTTTACTAAAAAGTTTGCTGCAAGGCTTTTCCCTTCACTTGAGAGCTCATATCCCAAAGATAGGCCATTAAGATGGGCAATTTTTTATTTTCTAAAGTTACATTTATAGCCCTCTTAGGCGAACCCCCAAATTATGTTGTTCACCCTGGCCAAATGATCCCATAGTTCATCGTCTGTCAGTTAAATGTCATCTTCATAGGACAATGCCTCCTCATCAAAATTTTGAAGTAACTCTGATACTCATGCGGATAACAATCTGGGGCTATTCTTATATTCTTGGGGCAGTCTACAAAATTGACACTGAGAGCCTAGGGCTGGGAATGCTGTCAAATATCTGCTCTCAAGCACTTTTCTTTGGCAAAAGATTCCATTTGAGATATCTAGTCTTGTTTTTATTCCTGCACAATGTTGTTCATTAATGCAGCACTGTGTTCATTTTGTACTGAAAATATCTTTGTAAATGTTTCTAAATGTCTGTATTCTAAAATTAGACTATATGAAGTATCGGGTTTCATTACCAGAAACAAATAATTATTCAAAGAAGAAGAGCACTTTTCAATCACACCTTGATATTTTCAAGTTGATCTAAGATCTCCCTTACTTGTTTTTTTGCATATGTTTTATTGGGTACTGTCTCTGTGAAGAAGGAGTATTTTTTACTGGGATTCCATGATGAGGGGACTCAGCATCCCACCCTACATGATTACGGTATAATGCAGTAGCTAATACTACCGCCCACTCTTGCGTGTATGAATCTTTCACTGATTCTGGAACGAGGTCCGCGAAGGCTTTTAAAATTACAATTTCTCCCTTTGAGCAGTCCATAACAGATGCAGGTGGCCAATCTTTTTCTGCTGAAAGGATGTTGCATTCAAAAGGACAGGTTCTCCAAAAAGAGAACTCTAAATTTCCTGGGAATGTCCCCCTCCATCTGGAGTGTTATTTCATATAACTGGTGTGGGACACTTTCCCTAGTATCAGGTGTCTCCACTGTGATATGTTCTTTCAACGCTACTGACACCAAATATTCCATCAGGTTCTGGTGAGCTAATGCTACTTCTGCTGCGCTGTCTAGCATCATCAGAGCCCATTCCCCATTTAGAAGTTGAGTCCTAAGCAGCCGGGGCATTTCCTTTTTTAAGGCTAGCTGCTTTCTTGTTTTTATCTCTCGTATGCATTGTATTCTTCTGGTATTTCATCCGGGGTGTAAGAATGAAATGTATGTGTGCATGCATGTGCAGGTGATAATTTAATCAATGAATAGACCACTCTGTTCTGTATGCTTTGTGTGCCGCAATCATGAAAGTAATAGTACCACCTAATGCCGGGACTCCAAAATCTGCTAATTTTAAAGAAAGTGCATTTATGACATTTTATGAAATTGTTATCGCGCCTTCCTGCTCTGGCTCTCCTGCTGCATTTGCATTTAATGCAGGTGCAGCCTCACCCTGGACAGACATTTCAAAGGTTTCTCAAGGAAATCGAGATAATGGTTTATGCACAATGTAGAGAACTATAATCATTCAAACTTGAATATACCTACAGCCAATACATATGGTATACCTACTCAACTGTGGCAGAGATTTTCCCTTCCCACTCCAGACGTCTCTGGGTAGATGCGAGTAAGGGTCTCGAAAAAGCATGACGGAACTACTTCGATTTGACAGCTAAATAAGAACCAACCCAAAGTTGGCAACACCAGGTTGTGTGTTTCATACAAATCTATATAGGATCTGCATGCTCAGACAACAAACTGAGGGCTTGGTGTCCAGACTGATTCCAGACACCCCCGAGGATATGTTAGTCTGTAGAACAGCTCACAGTGCCACTATGAGCCCCTCTTACCAAGGAGCGAATAGTTTCTGGTAACCATCAAACAGGACAACCCTGACCCCTCATGGATTGTGGAAAATGTACAGTATTTTTTGCTCGGTCACTTATGCTTACTTTGTCTCAGAGAGATGCACAGAATAAACGATGGGGATGTTTTCACTAAGCATCTTTTGAACCAGCGTCATTCTAGTATAAAATACGTGTGCTGTGACAACCATAATACAGAAACAGATATATACAGTTATTAGCATCAACGGAGTAAAGAAGAGGTACAATTCTACCATAGTGCTAAATCAATGGATATATGCAGGCATATAGATACATGACATTAATAATGCATACTCCTAAAATGTAAACCCTAACTAGAAGTACCTAAATTTACCTAGCATGTATGTAGGTGTATAGCCAAGAATCCCCTTAGGATAGAGCCAATCCCCTTACCTGATGTGAGAGAATGAAGGACTCCATCTAGGTCTCGAGATGGACATCCCACGAGGGATGTCAGACCACTGCGTGCTGGAGTGTATGCATGCAGGGACCGCAGCGTCTCGCGTCAGCGGAACAGCATGGTAGCCTTTTTCTCCTCTGGTTTGCCCAGTGAAGATGTAGTGCTTATATACCCAGAAGATACTCTCATGGGTTCTACCTAGAAGTGCACTATGGGCATGTTGGGCAAGGATGACGATATACGTGACCCTTATACAGAGTTATGATGCAGAAGATGGCAATCCTGCTATGATACTGAGAATCCTCATGCATAATACATGAAGCTACTTTTCTGAAAAAAACACATGACAGTCATGTAGCATCTATCTAATTAAAAGGTCAGTGTCAGACCAGTTATGTAGAACAATGGTGGAACAGATGTAGGTAAACAGTTGTGTAACTACCTAGGCCTATATTGTGGTACATTGGGTTCATAACACAATACTGGGCTCCCAAATGCTTTTTTGCACCCTGCACCCCCATGCCTCTGGAGGTGTACTCCTGGACCTTGCCCACCACTCACCTTAAATCCTGGAGATTGGTCCAAAAAGTAGCAGTACTGTATGTTTGCAGAACCTTTTCCGCCTTCCACAGGACAACATTGCAGAACTCACATATTGCACTGCGTCCACTTTTTGAACTGAAAAGAATTCATATTTTGGTTGGGATCTTGAGTCTTATGTGTTAATAACTGATTATTGTGTGGATTTTCAGATGTCTTGTACTCCTCTGTGTTAAGCCCAAGGCTGCTTGACCACACTACCCTCTAACAGAGCACTTTGGGATTGCATTGCAAGCCCCTGTCCACTCATAAGGGAACCCCTGGACTCTTTACAAGGCAGATCAGATTGTTGATAGATCAATTAAAGAGTCAGCTTCCTACACAGCCCACTGTGCTACAAAACAGACATCTTGCAGTTATTAAACTTTTCTTGCTTGCTGTTCATCACTTTAGACAGGCAACAGTAGCCCTCCTGTCAAAAAAATATCCCCCTGGAGCCCAGCGGATTCCGCAAGTGTCCCTTGCTGAGGAAGCTCAAGTGTGATGCAACAAAACAAGTCCAAGCCATTGGTACAATTTACAACATGCATTGGTATGTTGTACAACAGTCTTTGCTATGCGTGAAAGGCCAAACGTAAATGCCACCACTATTTTCGATAAACTGAAATCGAGATTGATTACCACAGTATACGGGTCCTCATGCTGTTGGATCTTTCTAAAGTAATGAAAACCATCATTTAGACCATCTTGAGCTGGCTAAACCAGATTAAATGGCCCTGCTCCTAGTTGTTTTCTTTTTTTAGTTTTATTTTGTTGGTTCGTAAAGCTCTAGCTTGAGATAGAAAGCTGCTTCGTAGGCTGTTAACTAGACAGAGACAGTGTTTAGGTCTGACTGCAGACAACTTCCATTGTCTGAAAGACCTCAGGCCAGCAATTCTTCAAATAAGCACAATGAGAAGCAATACAGAAGAGTTTGCTTTGAGCCAGCCCCTTTCATCCATTAGTTTTCATGTGTTTTGCATGGTTACCCTTGTTAAGTGGGGCTCTCCACCAGGCCACAGCACTTTGAAGATGGTTACATTGTCCCGTTAGCGTTTCCATAGGGGTTGGCATCCAGTTTGCCTTTTGTTAACCTGCAGATTTGTTGTGTTATTTTTTATATATATATATTTACTTTGTTGGCACAATGACAATTTGATTTCTATTTGTTAACCTTTTTTGAATTTCACAGTGATAGTCACTTATTGTCCTTGCATGTTCATCAGCTTTGTGTCATAGATAACATGCTGCATTTACAGCTTTTTGGCTCACACACTAAAGATGTGCATGCACGTCGACTTTCGAAAGATAGATTGAAAATACTGACCCATTGTCAAAAGTTTCCATTATGAAATATTTTGCTGTTTATGCATTTTTAGTTCAACACTCACAATGCAAAGACATCTCTGTGTCTGGCAGTGCAAAAGAGCAGTAATGTAATTGTAATTTATATTTATATAGCACATTATCACCAACGGTCTCTAAGCGCTTGCTTTGGGAACCCGTCCTGGTTTTTCCCTGTGAGATAACCCGTACTGGGCACCCCCAAGGTGAAAGCCAGGCATCCCGCCACGGGGGGGCCATAGTGGAGATTAAGCAAGCTATTCCCGGAGTTGCAGAGTGTGAACCTGTGATTCGGGCAGGCACCGAACCGAGAAATATGGAGTCCGTGGACATTTTTGGGCTCAAGACCCTGCCGCGTCGGGAATTGAACCCTGGTCTCGGGTCTGACCTCTGCTTCATGGTCTGCCTCCTCTAACCATTGAGCCACACTTCAGTACTTGCTGTGCAGTGGGCCCTTAGACTCCTGGGCCTCGGTGCTACTGCACCTGCTGCACTGTTGACAGCTACGACCCCTGTGTCTCTGCCCCTTAGCAACAAAGTGGGATTATGGAGAGACGTGAAACCCTCAGTGAAGGTGCAGGGCTGGAGTCTTTTCTTGAAGGCTGCTTGAATTGAGAGATTTCCAAGATCTGGAGTTCGCGTTCTCCAAAGTGAAAGCAGGGGTGAAATTGCAGCTCTTGAGGAATTTGCATGAGAACATCCACCTTCAGTTTGTTGTGTTGTGAATTTGGTTCCTCAGCGCAGATTCTGTGCTGGATGTTTCTAGGCCGCAAGCAGGGGAGCTGAGCTGAAACTAGGTGAGGAGCAGGGATGGGACCTTTGACAAAAGTGTGACTACAAGGCCTCCCTCTCATGCCCCCGTGGGAGCTGTTGCCGCTTTGAAATTGGGTAATTCCCTATAATGCTGCAGCAAGTGTATCCCTTTATTTAAATTTTCACATGGAAATTGCATGCGCACATCAATCACATCTTCGGGGTAGTGACTTTTTCGCTACCCACCCTGACGATAGCCAAGTCCCTGACACAGGCCGACAGGACAAGGCTGAAACATGTTGGTGACTTTGAGTCATAGGACCATTACATCCTTCTAGTCTTATATACATACTTTTTAACTATCCCTCTCACCCCACTAATAACGGATACCTTTGGAGTGGATAAGACATTTTCTCTTTAAGGTTATGCCCCCATACATCCAATCTTCATAACTGCTCCCTGGAATACGGTTTAGCCCACCCGACCTTTAGGAGTTGGGGTGAACCTGATGATGAAGCATGCCACTATTAGAGTGGGTGAGGATTCTATAAAGAAAAGGGTCCCTTTCCCTTTCCCTTCCCACCCACTGTAGTGGGTGTGCTGCC
This sequence comes from Lissotriton vulgaris, assembly GCF_964263255.1. Taxonomy (NCBI): domain Eukaryota; kingdom Metazoa; phylum Chordata; class Amphibia; order Caudata; family Salamandridae; genus Lissotriton; species Lissotriton vulgaris. Next base: position 730,463,655 of record NC_141700.1, read on the forward strand.
ACCTGGCGTACAGACGATTCCCCATCCTTTCTGTTCCCAAAGGAGCCATTTTGGTTGCAGAGGGGATACTCTTGTGTTATTGGGTATATTTCTGGGAGGACGTATCCCTTCAATCCTTTTAGTCGAGGACCTCTCTACCCTTCTAGGGTTCCCCTAGGAAACCCCTAACCTTGTTTTAAATGTTTCTAGGTGTGACCTGAGGTCTAAAGGAAAGAACAGAAGGTCTGGGAAGACCAAGGTTTGTGCAAGGAAGAAAAAGAGCCCCCTGCTGCCCGAACTGTGAAATACAGCAATAATGAATGAATTTGAATGAATTTAAATTTGTAAAGCTCGTAGCTACCCTGAGGCCTCCTAGCGCTTTCAGGGTTCAGTGGGGCTTCTGGCCTCTGTGCCTGGGTGCCACTGCACCCATGATAGATACATCCCACAAGAAGACAAGGAGAACAAATCACGAGTGAAGAAGAATGTGCTAAGAGGGGTACAGAGGAATAAAACTCTGAAATGTAAAAGTGTGTTATCCTCCAGGGAGCTCAGGGGCCTACAGTATTTTGAAAGGAGCCCCCCTCCTTTTAGGGCCCGTCCCTGCTCTCTCACTAAAAGAAGGTGCCAACCTGTATACAGCAATCGATGGAAGTTTAGGGGGTCGAACTCCTAAAAACTTCCTGGTTGCCTTAAAGGCAGAGGGTTCTGGGAGATTTGAAACGTCAGGAGGTTCCAGGGAGGGACACCACGGCGTGCTGTTACACAGGCTCGGCCATCTAACAGCTTGGGGGAGCACAGTGGCCTGCGGATGCTGTCTCCCGTCTCTCTTGACCCTGTGCCATGCCAGCACGTGCCACCCAGGCTGTAGGCCTGGAGGCATACAGGCACGGAGGGACAGCCATTTGCCAAGATGTTTAGGGTTGCAACCTCAATCGATGAAAGTCGTGGTGATTCAGTGCTGGGACTTTGTTTGAAATAAATGCATTCTGGAATTTGGTGTAATGGTATTCTTCTAGTGATGGCTTTGAAATAACATGTACAATAAATGTTTGCGACAGAAAAGCCCTGGGCTGGAAACATTGTGTCCTATTGCAAAGGAGTAATGTGTCAGGCTTAATCTACAATCAACTTTGGGAAAAATGGTGAAACCACCTCCTTTCTGCAGGAGGCCACAAATTGAATGGGGTTATTTCTTTATTTAATGTATTTAAATATTTATACAGCGCACATCTACCCGGGGGTGTCAAGGTGCTTGAAGAATGGACACCTAGTGAACGTTGACTGTCATCATCCCAGACCTTACGCGAGTTTACAGAGTAAAGAGCCATGTCTTTAGACCCCTTCTGAATAATAGCAGATCAGATGCATTTCTCAAATGGTAGCTTGTTCCACCATCTTGTAGTGATGCTAAAAAAGATTTTTCCACCCCATCTCTGAAGACGGAACGTGGGCTTGTCCATTAACTTCAATGAGGTCGACCGCAGTGTTCGACGGGGGTATGCCATTTAAAGCGCTTCCTCAGATAGCTAGGACCTGAGTTTTGTAATGCCGTAAAGGCAATACACAAGGCCTTAAACATTATGCGCTTCTCCATGGGTAGCCAGTGTGGAGTGTTAAGAGCATGTTCTGCTGATGTATGTTTGGCTAAAGCGAGTAACAGTCTTGCAGCGGAGTTCTGAAGTACCTGTAGCTTAGCTAAAACTGATTAGTTTACTCCTACCAAAAGCCCATTGCAATATTCAAGTTTTGAAAGCACTAAGGCTGACACCACTGTTTTCTGTGGGTTTGTTGGAATGAAAGGGAGCACTTTCCTTAGGATTTTCAAGGTGAAATAAATAGATGAAGTAAGCATTTTTATGTGGAGGGAGAGGGAGAGAGTGGGATCCATAATAACTCCAAGGTTCTTAGCTTTGGCTGCTGAAGCGTGAACAGCTCCCAATTCTGATGGCCACCAGTCAGCGGACCAGAATGTGGTGTCCTTTCCAAAAAGTAAAACCTCCGTTTTATTTGAATTTAATTTAAGGCAGTTTTTGGCCATCCATTCACTGACACTTCTCATGAAGTCCTAGAATGATACATGATATAAGTACACACGGGCTAAGAAAGGGAATCTATTTTTAGCATTTGTGGACCTAACAGTCGCTTTTGACTGTGTGGTCCACACAAAACTATGGTCAATATTAGTAGTTATGGAGGTTGATGCAAATATTATTTATTTTCTTAAACATTTTCATAGTGATGCCAAGGCACTTGTGCGCTGTGGTCTGAAGGGCAAGCGCTCAACTGGCTTTCCGATTAGGAGCGGAGTCAGGCAGGGTTGTGTCCTGGCCCCGTTCCTTTTTAATTTGTATATAAATGGACAGGGGGAGGCACTCCTTAAAGTTAATCAAGCCTTCCCCCAAGTAGGCAGTCGCCCAATAGCAGCCCTCTTGTATGCAGACAATGCGGTGCTGATGTCTCGCACACAAGTAGGCCTTCCACACGTTCTGGATAGTTCTTCCCTTTTTATGAAAGATCTAGGTTTAAGGGTAAACTCATCCAAAACCTTCATCATGCGCTGTGGTAATGGTATCAAGAAATATAAGGATATGTTTGTTGCAGGACAAAAGATCGGGCCACTAAGAAATTATCATACTTGGGCATTCTGTTTGCCCATAATAACACCTGGGCACAAGCAGTAGCAGCAAAAAAACTGGTACTTCTATGCACTACATCTGCCCTAACTGTCTGAGCCAGAAAACTGGCAAAAGACCCACCGAGGAGCTCATTAAAATGTATAAGGCAAAGTATCAGCAGCTGTTTATGGGAGCGGGTTTGTTAACCTGCTCCTAATTCAGAGAGTAGAAAAATTCTTCTTAAAATATATTTTATCCGTCCCGAATGGTACCTCAGCTTGCATCTGTCGTGTAAAGTTAGGACTTTCCTTTATCTCTGATGTTATCAGGCTTGAGCCTGTCCTATTGTGGCACAAGCTCAAGACTAAAGGGGAGGCCAAACTAAACAGAGATATTCTCCTAGACATATTAAAATTGGAGGGTGCAATGAGGATACCATGGCTAAGACATGTTTATAATTTTTTTAAAGATCTTGGCCATTTAGTGTATTTGACCAACCCCATTACTCTAGGGGCAATATCAAGGAGGGAATTAAGAAATGGTGCTAGATACCCTTAGAATATCCTCTGACATCTTAAAACCCACAGTCCTGCATAATCAGATGGTTTTAATTACTTTTACTATTCAACCCTATTTAACCTTTGTTCCTGGTATATACAACAGGTTTTTATTAACTCGATTTACGTTTGGGTTTTTCATCGATTAGTTACTTTTCCCACTATGAACGAATGGTCTCAAGACCACCAGCCTTGCCCTTGTGATAATACTCAAATCTAATTCAAAGCAGAGACATGCTAACTTTACCATGCAACAAAAGAGTATGCTAAAATCCATAAAAAAGGCATCAATCATTCCTTGCGGCAGGTGCGCCAGTACCCAACTGATATCACAAAACTTGTTGAATTGCGTCAACAGAAAACATGCTTAAAGCGAGCGATTTGGGAAGCCAGGCACAACAACGAGGATACCCTATGGGCAAAATTGCATGCGGACACAAAATTAAAAAACAGTGCGAGATTTTGGGAAACTATAAAAAGATTTACTCACCCGACGCACAAGGGCCTGTCTTCAAATATATCTTAAGAGGACTGGGCCATCTTCCTTGGAAACCATTTTAAGCAATTAAGGACTGCTTCACACATTGAAACCCGCATAGACTTTATAAAGCGGCATACGATCTTAAAGCATCAAGCAAATGAGGGAAATGTAACGCCTGAGGAACGCCTGAGGAACTGTTTGAAGGAGAATCATCGGGACTTATTCCTTGAAGTGATCATACAAAATCAATTAACAAGTACATCAAGAAGGGAAGGCAAGCAGGGACTCCGGGGCCTAACGGAATCCCACCCGTGCTCTACAAACAAAACATAGAATACAGGGCAAAGGCTCTTAGTCCTTTGTTCTGGGAAATAAGAACAACAGGCCGACTCCCTCCATCTTGGAGGACCTCCATAATTTCACCAATCTATAAATCAGGTGACAAGTCCAACCCCAAAAGTTATCGGTTAGTCGCCCTCTTGTATAATGATGCTAAATACTTTGCTGGGACACTGCTGGATGAGCTGCAACTCTGGGCGGAAGATAACTCAATCATTCCCCCAGATCAAGCAGGTTTCTCTAAATCAGTGGGGACCTTGACAAACATAATAACAATAGCTTTGTTAATTGATAAGGCTGAGTCCACAAGAACACCACTACATTTATGCTTTATCGATTACCGGGCATCCTTTGACCATGTGAACCGACAGAAACTCTGGTCGAAACTGGCAGGCTGGGGCATTCCCCAGGTTTTATTGAACCTGTTAATCAACTTACTCACTGGAACTTGGGTGCAAGTAAAGCTCGGCGATGGGTCATCGCTATCTAGGAAAATTCCTACAACAAAAGGCCTTAAGCAAGGCTGTGTACTGGCCCCAATGCTTTTCAACCTGTTTCTTGCAGATCTGATTCCGCTATTAAATGCCTGCAACTCACACTCCACAAAGATTGGGAACCTAACACTACCATGTCTGCTTTACGCTGATGACCTAGTATTGATTAGTCAAACGAAGGAGGGTCTGAAGCGTCTTCTAGACATCACGTTCCAATACTCGGAGGCTAATGACTTAACTATCAACCTGGAGAAAACCAAAACCATGACAATCAAAAAGAACCTGAAGAAAGTACCTGTCTGGTTTTGGGATAAGATCCAAATAGATACAGTCTCAGAGTATAAATACCTTGGGGTGATCATTGACAAAGGCGGGCATTTTGTTTCCCAAAGAGATGCAATTAATAGGAAAGGCATAGCCTTAGCTGTCTCAATGAGAAACCTAAACTCGAAATTAACGGGCCCCTCACTCGCCCCTTTGGTTGAAGTTATACGAGCACAACTTCTTCCGACAATAACCTACGGGAGCGAGGCACAGAGAGGAAGGGATTCCAAGCTCTTGGACACTGTGGTTGCCAAAGTATATAGAATGGTTTTAGGTCTCCCCACACGAGTCTCTCCAGCACAATCAGGCTCGAGTTTGGCGTGCAAAAACAGACTATTGCAAGGAATGGTGCAATAGTTATTTTCTGGGCTAGAGTAAGGAAATCTAAACCAGGTACTTTAAACTGGCACTTATGGACGGAGTTACAACAGAAACAGCCATCCCCAGCAGCGAAATATTTTGCTACTAGTGTGTCAATCCTGGGCCTTACCGAACTTTGGGCAACTCCGACAAGCCACTGTCTTCTCAAAAAACCTACAAAGAAAATTGTAAAAATGGAATCTTGGATTGAAGATAAGGCAGCCCTAACAAAAAGGTTGCATGGCTGGATGACCCTGGGCTCTTACTCCTTTCAGGCTGCACGAAAGTACTAAGCTTTCGGTTTCGCCAAACACATAATATTTAATTTTTAAAAGGCAGACTAGGCTTGTTGCCATGCACAAAGCACTTTCCACATTGGCTGAAAAACCAATCTGATCCTAGCTGCCGTCTGTGTGGGATAGCGGAAGAAGATATGCTGCATCTCTTCTGTACATGCAAAGTCCTAACAGAGGAAAGGAGACAGCTTTTAAAGCCACTTTTCAATCAGAGAGGCATCCGTTCAAGGAGACAGGCCGTATTAGCGTGCTTTTTACCTGGGAACACGCAGCTTAACTGCAGGTTTGTGAAATTCTTAGGAAAAGTGGAGAAGAAAATGCTAAATCAGACCAGCTCTGCAGCTGACAAGTAAAAAGACTGTTGTTGCTAGAACAATCATTTGCATTTTTTTTTAACGGACTGTAAATATTTAATGTCTTTTAATTGATTTTAACTTTCGAATTTGCAATGACGTATTTGTAGCAATGGTTTTAAGTAACTCTACTAAATAAAAATTAAACTGAAACTGAAAAAACTGAAAACTGAAACTTGTGATAATACTTCCCATCAATGTACGATTCATGTGTACGACGCCCTAGCACACCAATGTACAGAATATCACAAGTTAAGGACTTAAAATTCACGATGAAAACAGTAACACATAGGATGCTTTGATATTTTTTAGTCTTGTTCTGAATCCAGCCAACACGTGTTTCGTCATTCGGAACAAGAAACCTGCGACTTCCTCAGGGCTTTCAGTCTTTAACTTAATATAGAATGCCTTCTGGCTGGTTATACTTCTGTCCCAGCCTCAAACTGGCTGGGCAAATAGATAATACTCCGTATGTAGGTCTTTAGAAAAGGATAAAGTATCCTATTGGCACGATCCGATACTCGTGCTTAGAAGCGGACTTTAATCTTGTCCGCTTAGTAAATGCTGAATATAACAGCATAAAACTGTGCAAACGCTCCCCGGCATGTCCGTCTGGCCGCAATCCGTGAATTTTAAGTTCTTAACTTGTGATGATCTGTACATTGGTGTGCTAGGGCGTCGAACACATTGTGAGGATCGATTGATCTAAATTTGGTGGTGTTGGATGATTGCCTCCTCCCAAGGCACCCAATAACAAGAAATATTGAAGAACATAATATTACCGTAATCTGTGAGCGCCATTCCAATCCAGGGTATAATCATCCCAACTATGCTCATAATATACAATTCATGTTACTCTTTTTGTAAATTTGACTCTGTTGTAAGGAGCCTGCTTCTAGTACCCATTTTAAAACAGTATGGGCTCACCAATGTCGCCCTGCTCTCCTGGTACTGCAATACCTAGAAAACGAGAATAGTGCTATTAGGATAACAATTTTTCTGAAAAAAGTTTTGAGCCAAAGGAAACACATGCTTACCTGATTGTTTTTAATAAGATGAGGGCTTCTGTAAGTTTAATACTGTTTTAACTTTTTTGAATTGGAGTTTATATAATACTTGATATGAATTATAATGTATGAAACGTTTAATGTATTTTTAATTGTGTGCTTTTATGATTGCTTACTTAATCAATCGAATAAAGCCTTCTTTGAGCTGAGTTGATTTAACTAAAATATTAATTATCAGTAGATAATGAGTATTCAATGGTCTTTGAAAGGCTGTCTATTATCCTTTGTGTGTAAGTTGATCAACAAGTCTAGTTTTTAGGTCTGGCCTTTCTCATCAGACCATTTTTGTTCCAAATATTCCTACATAGTACATATACATAGAGGGGCTTTTGGTTAGCGCGCGTCACGTACTGGTGTGGTAAATTGACATTCACATTTGGGTTCCGCCCCCCACAGCATATAGCATGGTGTGATTGGTCAGCCTACATTATCAACTGGCTTTAGAAAAGGATAAAGTATCCTATTTGTAGCGCTCTAGTGCTCCGAGGGTCTCAGGTTGAGCCCCGGAAGCACTCCGCACCATGTATCACTTTCTGGCCAGACGTGGCCAGAAAGCTTTAAATAAAGGGACCGAAGTGGCACGGGACTTCCGGTCCACACCAGAGCAGCAACAGTGTGTGTGTGTCCCCTCATTGCAAGCGGCGCTGCGCTGTAGGCCTAGCCTGGCCCCAGAGGCCTCACACTGGCGACGAAGGTGGGATGCCCATAAGCCGACCGGCGAAAATCCACAGCGTTACCTGGCTGAATGCCAGCCGACCCGACCACCACAGCCGAGCACCGGAGAGGAACATCCGTGACGGCGGCCACCACCGAAAGCAGAAGCCACGCACACCGGTAAGCAGCGTGAGCAAGGGGCTGCGTGTGGCACCGGCGGCAGCGAAGGCAGGAAGGCCCAGAACAGAGACGCGCGCCGAAAGAAGCGACCCGGCGACAGGCCCAGCAGTGCGCGCATGCGCGGAAGGGAAAACGTCATCGCCTGAAAGAGAAGCCCGGGAGAGCGCGAGGCCGGAAGGGCGCCTCGAGAAAATCGAGCGCGAGGCCCCGCAGACACAGGGAAGACCCAGCGAGGTCAACCACACCACGAGGCACCACGACCAAGGCCAGATACGCGCAGGCAGCGCCCCCATCAAGCATTGGCCAAAGCAAACCCCACAACAAGCACAGGCAAAGACAAGCAAACACCTGGTGCACACCAGATCAAGCTAAAGCAAACAAACACAAGCAAATGCAACTCATAGCCTGACAAACAGTGACTCTCACAGGCACCAACAAGCACGAGCAAAGGCAAGCGCCCAGCCACCACCCAGCTTCATAATGACCACAAACCCAGGAGGAGCATCTGGGGGAGCCGCCCAGGTTCAACAAGCAGCACCACCAGCACAGCCACCGACGCCGTCAGCACACTCACAAATCCAGGCACTCCCGCCTTTCAGCGAACTGATAGACCCCGGGACAGCGGCCCCCAGATGGGCGGTGTGGCTAGGACAACTCAACAACTACTTCACTGCCACCAGAGAAAAGGATAACGAAGTGAAGAGGTCCCTGCTGTTACACTTTGGGGGCACAGAGCTGTACAAGTTGTTCAAACATCTCCCGGACACAGGAGATGACGATGACTATGACGCGGCAGTCAATGCGCTGAACGCACATTTCGACCCCCAGTTAAACCCGCACTACGAGCGATTCAAGTTTCGCCAATCCAGACAAAGGGAAGGAGAGACCATGGATGCATTCCATGCACGACTGAGGGATCTCATAAGCACGTGCACGGACGATGACGAGAAGAAAGAAGTGACCGCGCAGCTCATTCAAGGTTGCCGCAACAAACACCTAAGAACACTCATTCTAAGGCAACCGCGAATCACACTTGAAGAAATACTGATCTTGGCCAGATCCCACGAACTATCGGATGCACGCGCAACAGCAATGGAAGCAGCCTTGAACCCGCGGGCAGAAGCAGGAACCGTGGTGAAGACAGAAAGGGTGGATGCAGTCCGCAACACCAGTCGGGGAAGCAGAGGAAGATGGCCGACCAGGACGCCACGCCGAGCGTCATGTGGATACTGTGGCCGAGACGAGCACAACCAAGATGGCTGCCCAGCACGTGGCAAGACATGCTCAAAATGCGGAATACCTCACCACTTCGCAAGCGTGTGCAGTGGTGGCTCCCGCGGAAGAGGGGCGTCCGGAAGAAAACCAATCACGGGAGCAGTGAAACAGCTATCGCTGGACGACGCAACGTCGTCTCGATCACACAGATCGCCGAGGCAACCCCAGTTCGACGATTTCCCCTCAGAGGATGAAGATGAATGCTACTACGTGTCATTCGTAAGTGAACTAAAGAAACGACGGAGACCACAGCCCAAGTGCCAAATACACATCGACGGGTCCCCAGCGTATGGCGTCATCGATACGGGAGCCACCGTGAACGTCATGGGAATCCAGCACTATAAAGCACTGAAGCCAAGACCCAAGCTAGTCCCTTCGAAGGCGCGCATACTAACGTACGGCAGCCAGGAACCCCTCCCACTACGAGGGAAAATGACGGTCCAAGTAAAAGCAGAAGACAACGAGGTGACGACAACGTTCCACGTGATAGACAAGGAAGCAGACCTGCTTGTAGGCAGTAACACAGCAGAAGACCTCCGGCTCATTGCGTTTGCAAACGCCGTCAAAGCACTACAAACAGAAGACATCCTGGAAATGTTCCCCACATTATTCGAGGGTCTCGGCACGATCAAGCGACCACTAATCAAACTACACATCGACCCTGCCATCCAGCCAATAGCCCTAAGGCACAGAAGGATACCCTTCTACTTGCGCGCAGCCGTGGAAAAGGAACTCAACCAACTTGAAGAACAAGGGGTAATTGAGAAAGTATCGGGGCCGACGCCGTGGGTATCCCCAATGGTGATAGCCGAGAAGCCGCGCCAGCCAGGCAAAATCCGCATCTGCATAGATATGAGGGTCCCCAACAAAGCCATTCGACGGGAGCGACACCTCACCCCAACAGTAGATGACATCCTGACGGATCTGAATGGGGCCCAATGGTTCTCTAAGTTGGACCTTAATGCAGGATATCACCAGCTCAGGCTAGCGGAGGAGAGCCGCTACATTACAACATTCTCAACGCACCTAGGGCTGAGACGATACAAGCGACTAAATTTTGGCATCTCATCCGCAGCCGAAATTTTCCAAAACACAATAAAAGAAATCCTAACAGGACTTGATGGAGTGCTGAACGTCAGCGACGATATCTTGATTCACGCCAAAACCAGTGAAGAACACCACCGAAGACTGAAAGCCACCTTACAAAGACTCGCGCAGTATGGTGTCACTCTACACAAAGACAAATGCCAGTTCTTCAGGAAATCAATAGAGTTCTTCGGATATGTATTCGACTCAGACGGAGTAAAGGTAGACCCCCGCAAATCGCACGCCATCAAGAACGCTCCAGCACCGTCAACTGCTTCCGAAGTAAGGAGCTTCTTAGGGATGGCGCAATACTGTGCCAGGTTCATACCCAATCTGGCCACAATCGCAGAGCCTCTGAGAAACCTGACGAAGAAAGACAGCTCATGGAAATGGACGGATACAGAAGACAAAGCATTCCGCCGGATCAAAGAGGCCCTGTTAGACAGCACAACGATGGCGTACTTCAACACGGCAAGACCCACCGAAGTACTAGTGGACGCCAGCCCAGTGGGCCTGGGAGCTCTCCTGTCGCAAGAATCTGAACCAGGGGTGTGGGCCCCGTTGGCGTTCGCAAGCAAAGCCCTGACAGCGACCGAATCACGTTACTCGCAAATTGAGAGGGAGGCACTGGCAGTAAAATGGGCGTGCGCCCATTTTCACCTCTACATATCCGGTCACCCATTCAGAATGGTGACAGACCACCAGCCACTAATCCCCCTATTCCATGGGACCGCTCCACATCCACCGCCAAGGATCGAACGCTGGGCAATCCAGGTTCAACAGTACCAAATGGACCTAGTGTACCGACCAGGGGCGAAGAACCCGGCGGACTTCCTGTCGCGCCATCCCCCCGCAGAAGAGTCCAGCAGTGCAGACCCGGAAGCCCAGACCGAAGAATTCATCAACATGCTAGCAACGGGCGCATGCCCCTGCGCGGTGACCGCCAACGTCATCATCTCCCACTATGACAACGATGCAGTCGTCGGAAGGGTAAAGGAAGCCATACAATCCAGAACGTGGGCAAACTTCCTGAAGGATACCAACGGGTGGAACAAAGCAGACAGAACACGCCTGCAACAATACGGGAAGGTTCACGATGACCTCAGCTGCTCTGACAATGGCCTCCTACTAAGAGGGACTCGCGTGGTCATTCCCAAAGCGCTGCAAGAGAGAGCAACCACCCTGGCACACGAAGGACACCAAGGCACCCGCAGAATGAAAGCGAGGATGCTAGAGAAGATATGGTTCCCCAACATGGAGGAGAACATCGAAGCCTGCATGCGAGAGTGTCGAGCATGCCAAATCACAAGCAGCCCCGAAGTGCCAGCCCCAATAATCACGGAGGAACACGCCCCATCGCCATGGGCATGGCTAAGCCTGGACTTTGGAAGCTTCCCAGACGGAGGAGTCACCGTAGTACTAGTGGACAACTACACCAAATACCCCAAAGTGGAAACGGCAGCATCAACCAGCTTCGCGAATATTCGCCCCATCCTCATCAAAACCTTTGCTTTGTTCGGCATCCCAATGGTCATCAAGACAGACAATGGGCCCCCGTTCCAGGGGAGTGAGTTTAAGGAGTTTCTGGACAACCTTGGCATAAAACATCACCGAATTACCCCGCAATGGCCGCAAGCCAACGGTGAGGTAGAACGCTTTATGAGAACAATAAACAAAGTGCTGAGAATATCTTCAGCGGAAGGGAGTGACCCGGAAGAAGCACTACACGCGTTCTTAAGGGAGTACCGCAGCACACCACACAGCACCACCATGCAATCACCCTGGGCATTGATGCTGGCCGGCCCTCGGAGAGACCTACTACCAATGGCTGACAGTTGGGCTCCCGCACCGTACTCGCCGGCAGACACCCAAGAAAGGAGGAGGAGGACAAACGAGAAAGCAAGTTGTAAGAGGAGAGCCCAGACAAAAACCCTGAATCCAGGAGAGACGGTGCTAATCCGAACAAGGAGGCCCGGAGGAAAATTTAAGACCCCATTCGAACCGGAGCCCTGGGTCATCAAGGAAACCCACGGAACAGCAGTCACTGTCAGCCGAGACGGAGAAGAGGTGACTCGCAACATATCGTGGTTCAAGCCGATACCCGCTCCGAAAGGACAGAACTCAAATGATGATGTACCTGTAGCGAGAGAAGAAGGAGAACATGCAGCCACAAGGGATAATTCGTGTGTGCCCCCGGACATTGCAGAACACCCATCTCTGTCCCCACCGGGACCCCCTCGAGACCAGATCCCTCCGAGAGGCAAGGGGCAATATAATCTGAGATCCAATCCACGGCCCAATCACAAACTGGCAGACTTTGCATGTTGAACTGACTATTATAGTTATTTTTGAAAATCCAAGTTGGGAAGGGATGTAGCGCTCTAGTGCTCCGAGGGTCTCAGGTTGAGCCCCGGAAGCACTCCGCACCATGTATCACTTTCTGGCCAGGCGTGGCCAGAAAGCTTTAAATAAAGGGACTGAAGTGGCACGGGACTTCCGGTCAATCAATCAATCAATCAATCAGTGACACTTATAGAGCGCGCTACATACCCGTAGGGTCTCAAGGCGGTCCACACCAGAGCAGCAACAGTGTGTGTGTGTCCCCTCATTGCAAGCGGCGCTGCGCTGTAGGCCTAGCCTGGCCCCAGAGGCCTCACACTATTAACTGCTGGCAGCGAGACAAAGGGAGTGATACCTCTGGCTGGCCCATTAATCTGTGCACATACTGAGCGAGGCAGGGGGCCTCAGTAGAAGTGGCCTCGCTTGTTTTCAGGTGTGTTTCACTAGTGTAAACTAATGCGTGCATTTTTTTAAGCCCCCCTACCCTCCTTCTTTTTAATGCAATTACACTGAAGCAGTGATTTGAGGAAAGGCATTATGCAAATGGAGGCCGATTTTTTTTGTGTGCCCGGGCCGATTTTCAGTCCCAATCCGACCCTGCTGTTTATAAGTGCCGGTCACTCACCCGTTAGAAGTATTGCGCTCTGGCAGAGAAGTGAAGATACTGTCTCGTTACATAAAATAAAAAAAGTGCAGGTACTCACTCATCTCGAGTATAGGTTTGCTGTTGATAAGTTCCGGATACCCCTCCCCCCCCCCCCCCCCCTCCACCAACCACACACTAAAAGTATTGCGCTTTTTAAAAGTATTGCGCTCTGGCAGAGAAGTGAAGGTACTGTCCCTTTAAATAAAATACAAAAGTTCAGGTACTTTGTGCGATCCTTTAAAGCCCTGCTTGTGATTTGGGTTACAAACCTGTGTGACTGTCATAGCAGGTGCCACATTTCTGCTTCCAGCAAAGCGTCACTTACTGTGTCACACAAGAGGAAGCCAACCATCATGGTTAGGCACAGCAGACACGTCTCAGACTTGTCGACTGAAAGACCGACAGCTGCGCGTGCACCAACCTACTGACTGACTGAGACCCAACCTTCTGCTTTGAGAAGGACCGAAGTGCTGCACTTCCCCCTGGTGGAGGCGCATGAAGTGCGCACCGCAGTTGCGGAGTCAAGACCCGTCCGGGCCACACTTAGGGGTCACTGAGGTCTTGAACAGCGCAGGAGCAGCAGCGTGTGTGGGGCCCCCGACTGTGGTGAGTGGCTGCTTTTCATGAGGTCTTTAAAGGAAACGAGCTGCGTCTGTGTGTGGAGGGTAGCAGCATTCGCGGACCTCTCTGAACTAAACAACAACAAAAAAACACAACAGCACACACAACAACATAACACACGTAAAAGAGAATGCAGTGCAACCGCCACAGTACACAATTACAACAAAATACCAACACAAAAACACAACAGTTTACCACCACAACATAAACACTTCGTAATTAACATTGACATGCACACACATTCTTGTTATTGCATGGTGGTACGGGGAGGTTGTACTAAGTACCGCCTTACCACCAGGACACGGAACGGCCCCTGTCTAAATGTTTCATGATCCAGCCACATTGCCACAACTCTCTTTGGTGTAAGAGGTAAAAGTAGCTTTACTTGGGAGGGCGTGCAGAAGTGGACGAGAGGCTCTGGTTGTGCCCAGTGCCTGCTAGTAGGCACCACTGGGTGCTGCCCCTGACCTTAATGCTAGCCTTGCCCACTATATCGCCTTCCTCTCTCCCTGTCCCTCAGTAGGCACTGCGCACTTACACGTCAGTAGCAGCAGAGATAGCACTCAAAAGCTGCAGAGACTGCGCCGAAACTCGTCGACAGCACCGGGTCTCCAGGCGCACGCCGCAGCGCTTTCTTTGTAGTTGGTGATGGCCGTGGGACTGAAGCCGACGCTCTGACACAGCCCCTCTCCGACTCCTACTTTAGGCAGCGGCCCGGAGAGCAGCCACGCCCATTTCAGAACAACCACGTGCCGCACAAGCGTAACAATCCCTGCACGAGTCGGGGTACGTGACGATGGACGGCATACACCCTCTATCACCTGTAGGTTCTCTGCTTTAGATCAGCAACCATAGGCAGGATCGAGGGGGCTCTTTTATTTCAGACTCCGGCTGAGCCAATAATAAAGGCCACATTTGAGGGGTAATAAAGCCTCCTTTTGTTTGAATCTTCTGGCTAGGAGCAGTCAGGAGCCTCACACCTAGATGCAAGTGCAGCTGAGGGAAAACAAAGGCTCAAACCTTGTTAGCACTTCACACATACTTAAGAGAGGCATCTTTTCACTTCGTTCAGTCCCTGTTTATGAGATATGCAGGCACTGTAAGAATGTAAAATGTGTTGGTCTTTCCCAGTACTTACATAACATAATTGCATTTATATAGCGCTTACTACCCATGAGGAGGTGTTGAAATATTTTAAATACCACAATTTTTTCTTGTATAGCTACTCTTCCCAATGCAGGGTGTTAGAGCACTTTACATCACACTAACACATCACCTATAGAATGAATCATACAAGTTCGTGAATCAATATACAGGATATGTTACATAAGACAGTGGGGGCTACACAGGCCCGGACTGGCCGTTGAGGGCACCGGGCAATTCCCCGGTGGGCCGCATGGTTGGGGGCCGGTTTTGGGCCCCTGGGGCCGTTTTTGTTACAGGGCCGTTATGCTGCAAAAACGGCCCTGTAACAAAAACTGCCGAAAACCGGCCCTGTCACAGAGCGCGGTCGCACCTCTCCCCCCTCCCCTCTCCTCCCGGAGGGGGGCCGGCCGAGCACTTTGCCAGGGCCGGTTCTAGTTCCCAGTCCGGCCCTGGGGCTACAAGGTGTAGAAGTCACATATCACCCTTCATATCTCACTGTGCTGTATTAGAATGATTATAGTGCAGCTGCAAGTAACAAAGGATCTCTGTGTTCAAAGCAGTAACTCTCTCCCCTATCTACATAAAATATAATCTGTCAACTGCATGCTACATAATGTGGTTTGCAGGAGACATATTCATTCTCTATGATACTTTCAGTCAAAACTACGACTAGACAAAACACAGATCTGTCCGGCAAGTGCATTAACCTCCAGAGTTATCTTACCATTATTGTTTACTCAGATTTACAAGAAACACGCACATCTCTACAGCGGGTAGGTGCCTTAAACCTATAAGATATTTTAAAAATCAATCTTTGCAGCCAATTAAGAAGAACACCAGTTTCAACCAGATAAAACAGTGATAATTTTAACACCGGTCCTTGATGATATGCCCCTGTGTTCCATGGAACTGCTGATTCTCTGGGAGTGCAGTTTAAAATGTTGGTGACAGTCAGTTGAGGCGTTTGACTGACTGGGTGATTTTCTGTTGGAAACACCCTTCCTTTACAATAAAACTTGTTTTCCTTTGTGGATTCTTGGATTTCTTTGGATTTCCTTATATCACCACTCTACCATAAAGCTGGGCCACACTGTAGGTTTCCAACAGGGTGTAGGCTTCAGACATGGGCACGCATTCAGCTGTGCCTACACATCGTCAGTGGGGAGGAGGCTTTCTTATTTTAAACTCCAGCTTGTTTAAAACAAAGGCCAAAGTTAAGGAACCATCAGGCCTCCTTTTGTACTAGAATCTTGGCTGGGAGCTATCTGGAGCCTCACCCCTAAATGCATTTGGGGTGGAACAAAGTCGCATAGCTTATCAATTCACAGGTACTCAAGAGAGGCATGCTTTTGACTTTGTTCAGTTCCTGTATATATAAGAGATATGCATGCACGCCTCGTCATTGCCTGCTTCCTCCATCATGAACAGGTTCGACATCTCCTCGCTGCAGCCCTCTCCCACGATCCGTTTGACTTTGAGGGACATGAGATCCACATTGCTGCAGATTTCTCCAGAGAGACCAATGACAAGAGGAAGGCCTTCCTAGCTTTCCACCCCAACTGAGGAGGCTGGACATCAAATTCGGCCTCTTTGAAACAGCGTGTATGTGGATCATGACGGATGGCATGTCTAAGGACTACTTCGATCCAGGGGATGCTCGCTTAATCCTGGAAGGCCCAATGGATCAGTGGATGGACACCCTCACCTGTGAAAGCATCAGCTGTGCTCAACTCATTGGACAAACTCCTCTCAGCAAGTGGGAGCTGGTGCCCTGGAGGGGGCACGACATTGAGTGGCAAGGACAAGGCAATAAGGGTGGTGGTGGAGATCACACAAGATTTTAGGATTTATAAATACAGCCCACCCGAGGACTGAGGCAGCTACCTTTGTGCCCCCGGTGTTTCGTACCTGTTTTGGTTGCTGGTCCGTAGGACATGCAGCGCCCTCCAGTAGGACAGATGAGTATCTCCTTATTGCATGTATGTCTATCTCCTTCGGTGTGCCTTTGCTATGTTTTGCTGTTTATTGCCATTGATGCCACCCCCCAAATGCCTCCTTTCTTCGCTGTTGGCTCTTGGGACGGGGTATCGACCTGTTGCCCATCATGTTCAGCCCACTTTCTCTTGTTCTTATCCTGACCTGTCATCAAGCTCCAAACTCCCCACTGTGACCAGTGCTTCCAGTGGCCCCTCTCCTTTACATGCTGCCTGCACTCTGCTGCTCGGAACCCTGTGTTCCTAGCTTCGCTTTGGGGTCCCGGGCTTCCCTACTTCCCCACTTCCCTGATCCCTGTGACCTCCGGCGCAGTGTGCGCTCTCAGGTTGAAACTCGCAGCTCACCGGTACTGGCTTACTTCATGGCACTAGACCTCAGCTCTTTGCCAGCTTGTTCCTTTTCTTTTCCCATTCCCTGGCGTTCCCCGGGGATCCTTGCCCCGTCTTTAATCTTGAGTCTCCCTGTGGCTTCTACTTTTAGCCTGGCTTTCCACCTTTTCCCTCTCTCTCGCCTGCATCTTCCCTACTCCCCCTCACCCGGGTATTCTCTCTCTCTTTCTTTTTTCCTTTTCTACACCTGAGTGCTGCTGCATCACAAAGGCCACCAGCACTCCTCATCCTCACAAACCCTTGGAAGTTATCTCTTGAATGTTATCAAGTGCAAGAAAGTACTGGCATATCTCCAGTCCAAACGAGTCGATGTGACGCTCTCACAGGAGACTCACCTCTCCCACAAGGAATCAAAAGAATGTCTGACTAAATATAGAAAGACAAAATATCGACCTACAAAGATATCGGAGCAAAAATATTGATGTCAACAATATCGACATCCTATCTACAACATGGAAAGTACAAAAATATCGAGAAAAAAACAATTGATGTCAAAAATATCGTTTTTTTTTAAATATTGATTTTTAATAAAAAACAAATTTGTAAAATAAAGTAAATAATACTTAAAAATATAATAAACATAGTTAAAAATATGTTATATTATTTAAAATTAATAATATACACAATTTAATAAAAAATGTAAAAGATATATATATATAATATGTAACATAGATACTTAATAATCAATTTTAATAATTATATTAATAACTTATAAATAATTATAATTATTGTAAATTAGAAATTCATCTATACACATCAAATAATACCATCAATAAAAATTAAATAATTATAGAAAAAAATGTAAAAAGTTAAATGTACTTTTAATATTTTTAAAATGAATCAAATACTACATTAACACCTTGGCTGCTAGGGGTTTTCCCGCTGGGTGCTGAACTCTTTGAGATCCCATTGTTTGTGACAAAGCCAGCTCGTCATAAGCACAGGGCAGGTAAAGCCCATGACGAGCTGGCTTTGTCATCAGCACTGAAGGGGTTAAATAAAACAATACAAAAAATATTAAATAACAGAGGGAATAAAATACTATTACAAATCTAAAAAAAACAGTAAACATTACTATTCCCACTCCAAAGAGTGCAACATTAGGGAAAGTGTTGGATAGCGTAGGGGTAAAAATTACTATTCCAACTCAAGAGAGTGCAACAGTAGGGAAAGTGTTGGATAGCGTAGGGGTAACAATTACTATTCCCACTCCAGAGAGTGCAACAGTAGGGAAAGTGTTGGATAGCGTAGGGGTAACAATTTTTATTCCCACTCCAGAGAGTGCAACAGTAGGGAAAGTGTTGGATAGCGTAGGGGTAAAAATTACTATTCCAACTCAAGAGAGTGCAACAGTAGGGAAAGTGTTGGATAGCGTAGGGGTAACAATTACTATTCCCACTCCAGAGAGTGCAACAGTAGGGAAAGTGTTGGATAGCGTAGGGGTAACAATTTTTATTCCCACTCCAGAGAGTGCAACAGTAGGGAAAGTGTTGGGTAGCGAGGGGTAAAAATTACTATTCCCACTCCAGAGAGTGCAATAGGAGGGAAAGTGTTGGATAGCGTGGGGGTAAAAATTACTATTCCAACTCCAGAGAGTGCAACAGTAGGGAAAGTGTTGGATAGCGTAGGGGTAAAAATTAATATTCCAACTCCAGAGAGTGCAATAGTAGGGAAAGTGTTGGATAGCGGAGAGGTACAAATTACTATTCCCACTCCAGAGAGTGCAACAGTAGGGAAAGTGTTAGATAGCGTAGGGGTCAAAATTACTATTTCCACTCCAGAGAGTGCAACAGTAGCGAAAGTGTTGGATAGCGTAGGGGTAAAAATTACTATTCCAACTCCAGAGAGTGCAACAGTAGGGAAAGTGTTGGACAGCGTAGAGGTAAAAATTACAATTCCAACTCCAGAGAGTGCAACAGTAGGGCAAGTGTTGGATAGCGTAGAAGTTAAAAATAACATACTTGGAGGGAGGAGCCACGCGTCCATACAAGATGGTCGCATGAGCCCGTAGCTCCGTGCGACCCACGCCTCGCCTACAATATCCTGCAAATATCCTGAGGCGCCAAAGTTGGAAACATTTTGCGGAAGGGTAGTGGACCGTGTTGGACCAACTTCGAGCGCTGGAGGTGGGAAGGAGCCGAAGTTGTCGACTTGGGTGATTCGGTCCTCGTTCCGCTGTGAAGCCAGGGGACCCGAGTGGGCGCAGTGGCCGGCCTGAAGTTGAACAACATCGGACGGGTGGACCAGAAGTCCCCGGTCGAGGCGCGACTTTGGAGAATGGACTGATCAGAGAGGCTGTCTTGCCCGTCGTGGACCTGAGCCCAGCGCCTCTGAGTGACAAAGCTCGTGTCCGACTGTCGTGGTCGTCGGTGTGCAAGAGTTCCGTGCTGTTTGCAGGTCTAAGATGGCGGCCCGGTCTGAGGGCGAGAGACAGCCTGCCAGAACGACCAAGGGTTCCAGGGTGGTGCTGTCAAACAAGCTGGCTGCCTAAAGGTTCGCCCACTGGGTCGGCCCGGGCACTGGAGGGGGGCAAAGAGTCCTCGGACATGTTATCGGAACCTACTTTACTGGATGTTATGGCCGCCATTTATGGCCTTAAGACTTCCTTCGGGCAGCAGATGACGGCCCTGGACCATAAGTTGGACACAGTGACCATCGAAGTCAACTTGATCCGGGCCGATCTCACCAAGACTAGTGAGAAGGTCAAATCGCTGGACATAAAGACCACAAGCTTGACAGACAATGTGTCGCAGCTGCAACAGGAGGTCCGAGACCTTAAGACGTCCAGTGCCCTGATGCACCATAAGTTGGATGACTATGAAGGGCGGGCCCGTCGGAATAATGTGCGCATTATTGGAGTTCTGGAGCAGGCGGAAGGATTAACCCCTGATCTCTTTGTGGAGGACATTATTTTGAAACACTTGAAGCCGAAAGGATTGGGGAACTTCTTTACCATAAAGCGCTCTTACAGGATTCCGGGAGGACGGTCGAGACCCGGGGCTCCGCCGTGCCCAATGATAGCGAGAGAGCTCAGCTTCAGGGATCGAGATGCTATCCTGCAGGCCTCCCGGATTGGAGGTCCGCTTCGGTATGAGAATTCTACCCTGAACTTTTTCCCGGACTTCTCTCAGGGGGTTCAGCGGCAGAGACATAGCTTTCTTGGAGTCAAGCGGCGACTGAGTGAATGGGGACTGAAATATGCACTGCTGTATCCAGCCAAGTTGCGTATTGAAACCGAGGAGAAGGTCTGGTTCTTTGATGACCCGGCAATCGCTCCAGACTGGCTGGACAGTTGCTGCCCTCGGGGGGCTCCCAGGGGAGAAAGAGGAGAAGATGGCCAGGATACTCAGCAGCAAGAATGTTAACTGTTGGACTATGTGGCCCTGATGGATCGGCTGATGAGAAACGCTGTATGTGCGGTGGAACTGTCCCCTCGGACTCAGTGTCGTATGTGGTGCAAGAAATTACTACATTGGGCGGGGGTGGGGGTCAGGGGCTTCGTATTCCTCCTCTCTTCTTTATTTAGATAGTAGGTTAGTTAGACCATGGGGCGACAGGCACACTGCGAGTTGGGGGTTGGCGTTTGCCGAGTGCAGGGGTGCAGGGTGGGGGGAGGTGGGCTTGGGCAGTTCAGTGAATGTGGTATGTTTTTGTGTTGTTCGTTGTCATGTCAGGTGATGGGGATGTGGTACAGTGTGTGAGATCCAGATCGGATGGCCTAGGGTAGTATTAGATCGGGGATGAAAGTGCTGAGTTGGAATGTTAACGGCTCAGGCGATAAGATCAAGAGGGGGATGGTCAGTCAGCTCATCAGGAGACACTCCCCGGATGTTGTGTTGCTACAGGAGACGCACCTGGTGGGTAATAAATGCATGGCCCTCCATAAGTGTGGGATACAAATTGATGGCGCACGCTGGATACACGTCAGGTTCCAGGGGGGTGGGGATCTTGATCAAAAACTCCTTCCCTTTCACTGTTCAAGCTACGTGGTTGGATCAGAGGGGCAGGTACGCGGGAGTTTTGGGGCTGGTGGAGGGTAAGACTGTCACTTTATTGTCAATTTATGTCCCTCCCGCCCTTCAGTCGGACACATTTCGAGATCTGGGAACTGCCTTTCTTACTCTACCTCAGGGCAGCTTAGTCTTGGGGGGGATTTCAATTCTGTACTCATTTCATTTCAAAATCTTTATTCGGTTATTCAAGCAGAAACAACCATAAAAGCACAAGGGTTAAAAAAATAACAGTAAAACTTATTATACACATGATAAAAGTACAAACCATATATAAAAACACATGATAAAATCAATGATCACAATTAAGCTAATATACTATTAATGACAGTAATAACAGTACTAAGTGATTAACCCTCCATACTATTTCTGAATTTTAGGGCAGAGTTTAAAAAGCCAATTACAAATAAGGTACTTTCGGGGTTTAACAATTGCAGGCAATACAGTGCTGGTCTAACCTGAGTAAAATTTAGTTTTTTTTAAAAGGGGCTTTAGGTAAAATCTCTGAGGTAAATTGTAAAAAGGGCAGATAAATAAAAAGTGTACCAAATCCTGCGGAGACTTATTGTCGCAGCCGCAGGGAGGTAACTCTTGGCCTCGGTGAGAACCCTTTGGAACGGTTAACATGTGGTGGAAATAATCCAGTCGGAACCTAACTAGCAGGTGTCGGTCAAAACCCGACCTCGGCCAAGATAGATAGGGCTCCATGGAAGATATGGTCTTCAAGATAGCATGTTTTTGAACACTAGGTTTATTTAGTTCTACCTCTTCGCGATGCATACGTTGTGAGAGAGAAAACGTTTTCCTCACAAACTCTACATCAGCGATCCTAATAGAGTCAGGGTTTAAAAAGATTTCTGGGCGCCCCATGCCGAAGAAACAATCTTTCAAATATTTTAGCCATGGCATTTTAAGCATGTTATCCAGGGATAAGGCCTCTCTCAGGAGTAGATGATTTAAAATCAAGTCTTTATTTAGCCAGCATTTTAACCAGCAGATTAGTGACCGTAGTGCTAGAGTATCACTTATAAACGGGGTGCCAGTTTCTTCATGCACTACAAAGTTGGATGTCCCCCTCGGTACCCCCAATAGTTGTTTAAAAAAATTATTCTCTGCCACCGCAATGTCGTTAGCTGCCACATACCCCCAGAGTTCGCTACCATAGCTTCCTATTGCTACACTCTTTGCCTGATAGATCTTTAACAGTGCAGCGATAGGGCGTTTGCCCATTTTCTTTGCAAAATTAAAAATAGCAGCATTGGCCCGGGTTATCTCCCCCCTTTTTCTCTGAAGTGATTGGTTCCATTTTAACTGGTCGTCGAACAAGACGCCCAGATATGAGAAGGTTTTTGTTACAGGAACCTTCTCTTCGTTAACCCGGAATGAAAACGGCTTCTTATTACACTGCCCTACCTGCATTACAAAGGATTTGGTGTTATTAATAGATAAGTCTCAGGCTTTCATAAAGCTATGAAAAGCATCTAGTAGGGTTTGAAGTCCTCTTGCGGTCCTAGCCAGTAAAACGGCGTCGTATAATAGGACAGGCAAGCCCTTACGGCCGGCATAGGGGTAATCAGCACCAGTATTTAATAAAAACTCCTCCAAGTCATTAATGTATAGATTTAAAAAGAAAGGGGGCCAAAGTACAGCCCTGTCTAACACCCCCGAGGACTGTAAAGTCCCTGGACACCTTAAGGTCCTGTGAGTACCTCACATTGGCCCTAGTATCATGATGCAGGTCCACTAGGAGGTTCACCAAATTAGGCTCCACCCCCATTGCACCCATGGCCTCCCAGAGCTTTCCCCAGTTAACGCAGTCGAAAGCCGAAGAGAGGTCCATGAATGCCATGTGGATGGTGCCCTGTCGCGCTAAGGTGTATTTACCTAGAACCATATATAGATTGAGGCACTGCGCTATTGTGGAGTGACCGGTCTGGAAGCCATATTGAATTTTGGAGATTACCCCGTGTTCTTCCGCCCAGGCTGTTGATCTATTCAAGATCACTCCACCCACTACCTTGACCACAGAGTCAATTAGGGATATCGGCCTATAACAGGATGTGCTGTTTTGGTCCCCTTTCTTGAATATTGGTACTATCGTTGATGTCCCCCAAGATCTTGGAAAGCCATGTTCTGCAGCTGCATTAAGCACTGCAGTAAGGACTGGTACCCATAGAAGTACCCTTGATTTAAATAAGTCAGGGGGCATTCCATCGGGGCCTGGCAATTTATTGCTTGATAACCCCCTAATGGCTTTTTCGACTTCACTATTAGAAAAGAGTGGTGGACTTACTCTTTGTTCACCTCTATCAAATTCTGACTGTGAATTATTACTGTAAAAAATAAGGCTAAAGTGGGAGACCCACTCCTCTTCGGTGATATTCTTACCAACTGAGGTATCACCTACCGTGTCAAATAGGGGCTTGTTAGTAATACCCCAGAATTTTTCACTATTACCTAGGGTAATGGGATCTAACAGATCTTGCCAGATGTTATCCCTCACTTCTCCCTTGCGCTTTTGCCAAAGCCTTTTTATAAGACAGTCTTGATGCCCTGATTAGTAAGGGGTCCCTAGGTTTTAGTTTCAGAGCCGCCTTTAGGTCACAGCCTGCCTTTGAGCAGGAAAGATCGAACCATTTGGGGTCCCTACAAGCAGGGCCCGATGATGGTACAGTTAGCATTTCGCCTACTTTTGATACAATACCATCGAATGCAAGAAGGATGTCTGGGGGGAGAGAAACAGAGGACGCGCACAATGATAACTCTGTAGCACAAGATTTATGAATCTTGTCGTAAAGTTGGTCCGAGTTCACCTTGGCCCATTTGAGGCGGCGCCTTCCATCGGTACATTTAAGGTCACCACAATTTGGTGTCTTTTCCCGTAGTTTTAAAAGGTTGCCACCCAGTAAAATACAGACAGGATTATGGTCACTGTATGCATTTTCCTGGGTTTTAAAACCTAATATGGTTGTGTGAAGGCCACTAGAAAGTAAAATGTGGTCAATATAAGACCCTCCCCGAGCAGCCCTTAAATGTGGGAACTAATTGATAGCCACTATAATCTACCAATGACATTGCAGAGATTAGGTCAAATTCGTTCAAGAATTCATTCAAACCATCCCCCCTGCTAGAGTGCTCGAAGTGAAAGCCCCCCATCCTGTGACAGCCCAACGAACCTATTACAGGGGTTTTAGGATTCCCACAAGGATGTACATTGAAATCCCCCAAAATGTACAACCAGTGGGAGAAACTCGCACAGTGAAGCCTAACGAAGTTACCCAGGTCGTCAAGTTTACTCTCCCATCTTGAGTTTACGGCATTATAAAAGTTGATAAAAGATACCTTTTTCTTCCCTCTTAGAACCAACACTACTTGAACGTTGGTATTATGGGTAGATATTGTTTTAACAGTACAAAACAGGGCTACGTCAATGTACACGGCCAATCCCCCTCTGGCTCTACCACTTCGTGGCGGCTCTGCCGGTACAAAGAAACTTTTATAGCCTTCTATAAATATGTCACTCTCTACCAACCAGGTCTCTTGCAAGCATATCACCGAAAAGGATTTTATAAAGGCCAACTGTACTCGATGGGGAGCTAGACCGCAGTCCACCGCGTGTCCTTAGGCAACCTCAGAAGTAGCTTTCGGAGTTCTTGGAGAAGTTCGGTCTAGTTGATAGCTGGAGTGTGCGTAATCCAACACTGACACTTTTCACACATGTGTCGGCTGCCCACAGCAGCCTGTCGCGGTTGAATTATCTTCTGCTGCTGGCGAACATGTATCCTATGGTTAAGGAGGTACAGTACCTTGCTAGGGGTATTTCTGATCACTCCCCGTTATGGTTACAGCTTGCTCCCTGCTGGCCCGCGACAGGGACTGTTGCCCCACTTAGTGCTTGGCAGTTTAAGGATCCTGTTATCAGGGAGGAGGTGCTCTGGATGTCTGATGGCTACCTCCTCAAGAACGTAGGTTCCGTGGATTCGGCCCAGTCTCTCTGGGAAGCATATAAAATGGTTGCGAGGGTGGAAGTTCTTTCCTTGGTGGCTGGGGAAAAGAAGCGCAATCAGGCTGAGGTGACGCGGAAAGAGGCAGAGGTCTTACGCCTAGAGGAAAGACTGGTGGTGTCGCACACGGCCGAAGAGATCCACCACTTGAGACTCCGACAGGAGGAATATAAAGGCCTGGTCTCAGATAGAGCTATTGCGCACAATAACGCTGTCCAGGGTCGTATATATGAGCATGGCGACAAGGCGGGTAAACTTATTGCGTGGCTGGAGCACGGAGAAAGAGCCTCCAGGGTGGTGCCGGAGTTGGAGGGGTCGGGGTCGCAATCGATCACCGATCCGCAGGCGGTGGCAGATGAGTTTTCCGAGTACTATGAGAAGGTTTATGCTGTTGGAAGTGAATATTCTGAGGCTGAAAACAACAATATGATCAGAGACATTGTCATGCCGAGTCTGTCGGAGGAGGACAGGAAGTATCTTGACTCCCCCGTCACGGATGATGAGGTGGCGCAGGCTAAAAGGCAACTAAAATCGGGTAAGGCAAAGGGCCCCAACGGGATACCGGTCAAACTCAATAAAATGAATGCTAACCGTATTGCCCCGCACATTCGAGCTATGTTTTTGGAGAGTAAGGAGGAGGGCCGGCTCCCATATGATCAGCGAGTGGCGAACATAGTTGTGATTCATAAAGAGGGTAAACCTAGGACAAAATGTTCGTCTTATAGGCCTATCTCACTGCTCAATGAGGAGCCCAAGATTCTGGCGAAACTTCTCGCCACCAGAATTTTCAAGGTGATCACATCATTGATTCCTCCGGACCAATCCGGTTTCATGCAGCATCGTAACACAGCGCTGAATCTGCGACGGCTTCATGGAGACATTGGGGGCTTCTCGAAGATACATGAGCTGATGGTGGTGGTGTCCCTGGATGCCACAATGGCATTTGAGAGGGTAGAATGGCAATATCTCTTTGCAGTGTTGGCGAAACTGGGCTTCGGACAAGAGTTTATCGGCTGGGTACGATTGCTGTATGCTCCTCCTCTGGCTAGAGTCGTGGTTAACAACCGCAGATCCAGTGATTTTTCCCTAAAACGGGGTACGAGGCAGGGATGCCCGTTGTACCCGCTGCTCTCTGCGATTGCCATGGAACCCCTGGCAGCCTGGGTCCGATGGGACAGGACAATCAGAGGTTTAAGGTGGATGCCTGAGTGGGAAGACAAAATCTCACTCTATGTGGACAATGTCTTGCTCTATCTTACCCATCCCAAGGACTCCCTGCAGAATTTTTTGAATGTGCTGGATATTTTTGGTAGATACTCGGGTCTGGCCATAAATTGGACGAGGTCTGTCCACTTTGCTCTGGTCGGTGATCAGCCGGTGGTCCCGCATACTTGCCCAATTCAGATAGAGACGGTAGGCTTTAATTACCTGGGTATTTACATCACTCTGGACCCGCGGCTGCGCTACATGAAAAACCTTGCTCTCCCATTGGAGATATGCAGGAAGGACGTGGACCGTTGGAAGGCTCTTCCACTGTCTATGCTCGATCGGGCCACCCTATTCAAAATGATGGCCCTTCCCCGGTTCTTATATGTTCTGCAGAATACACTGGACCCTGTGCCGGCCTCCTAATTTAAGGAGATATAGTCTCTTCAGGATCGCGTTTGTGAAGCTGACTCTCCCGTGGTACAACGGTGGGATTGGTCTTCCAGATCTGCGGAGATATTATGGGCTTCGGAGTTGGCTGCCATTAACCATATAATTTATGGGCCCCCCGGATTTGCCATGGATCGGGGTCAGGCACCGGGTGGAATGTTGGACAGAGCGCTAAATGCCAAGCCGGGGAAGTTCACATTAACTGGTCCATCGGCGCATGCAGTCCGAGTCTGGAATGTGGCTAATAGATGTTTAGGGTGGGATGGTAGGCTTACGTTGGCTACCCCCCATTGGAATTCGGGGAAATTGGGTAATCTATGGTAAACTAAGGGGTTTGACAAGTGGGACACTATTGGAATCACTCACATCAAAGATGTCTGGGGGAAGGGGGCGATACTTCCATTCGAGTCTCTTCAAAAGACATATAGTTTGCATAATAATGAGCATTTCGGGTATCTGCAAGTGAGACACGCTCTTGCCACCCATGTGCCCAAGGACTTGGCTCTTTCTGAGGCGTCTCCCCTCGAAGATCGAGTGCTTGATGCCCACCTTCCCGAGAAAACGATCTCCCTGATCTACAAGAAGTTGCTTAATAATATGGGGAATCCACTGGGACGTATCAGAGCCCATTGGTGTATGGATGGATTGGAACTGGATGATGAGGACTGGATGGAGGCTGTCTCTTATCTTAAGGTTGTCGCTATTCAGATGAGGCTTCGACTTGTGCAATTAAAGATTCTGCACAAGTCGTATATCACTGAGCCTTGTTTGGTGCGGATGGGTCGGGGAGAGACTGGCAACTGCAGACGAGAGTGTGGGGAATCCGGTACTCTGATCCACATATTATGGCATTGTGTGATGATACAAACCTACTGGAACAAGATGCACGACGTGTTGAAAGATGCTTTAGGAGTTGAGATAAGACCGGAAATCCGGCGGTGCCTGCTGAATGTTTGGGAGCCTACAGACCTGAATGTGTACCACAAGCAGTGGGTCACTCTGTCATATGTGGTGGCTAAGCAGAATATTGCCAGGCTCTGGGGTGCTAGGCGACCACCTCGTATTACTCAGTGGGCGGAAGACCTTGACTGGTGCATGTTCCGGGAAAGATCGGTGTTTGTAGCACGGGGATGCCCGAGAAAGTGGCAGAAGATATGGGGGGCGTGGAATACCCACCGGGGCGAGATTTGCGATCCGCCGACACCGAATCCAGTACTGGAAGCGCAGGAGTCCCCTTGATCTTTGTATTGTATATTCTGCTTGAGATTCTGTACCTGGCCGAAATGATCTGTATGTCTTAATTGTATGTGATCGCATGACGCTTTTTATTTCCTTTTTGTATTGTTTTCGTTTTTTGCAAAATAAAAAGATTTTCACAAAAAGATAACATACTTATAAATAAATTCATATTTGAAAATATGTAATAAATTAATTATTAAATAAACCTAAACTATTTACAGATACCAATAAATAATGATTTAAACATTAATTACCAATTAATAATTAATATCCAATAAATTAATTATTAATACACAACTATAAATTTAATAACTACGTAATTACATATCAATTACTGTACACACCATTCCCCTATAAACGCACAACAAACATCAATAATAAAATAATACACTTAACATAAATATCAATTAATTAATGAATTACCAATTAATAAAAATGAATTACCAATTAATAATTAATTAGCAATTGTATAATTAGCAAAAACAATTACATTTAAATTACTTCCCTCCCTATTCCCCTATAAACCCATAACCTGCTACAGAACATAATTATCAATTAATCAATCAATTATTTATTTTTTACCAATTAATACAAATTAATTACCAAATAATTAAAATTAATTGATAATTCCTAAAAATTAATAAATAATTTAGTATAATTAAATTACTTCCCACCCTAATCTCCTATAAACCCACAACCCGCTACAGAACATAATTATCAATTAATCAATTAATTAAAAATGTATTACCAATTAATTACAATTAATTTATAATTCCTAAAAATTAACTATTGATTTAGTATAATTAAATTACTTCCCACCCTATTCCCCTATAAACCCACAACCCGCTACTGTACTAAAATACAAAATGTACTTAAATTACATTAAAAAATAATAAAATACATATTAAATACATAACAATATACATAAAAATCATATAAAAATCGATATTAGTAACATCGATATTACTAACAGATATTAGTAACATCGATATTACTTACATCGATATTAACAAAATCAATATTACTTTCCCTCGATATTCTGTCCCTTCTATATTAAAAAATCTGATATTACTTACCTTCTATATTCTGTCCCTTCGATATTAAAACATCAATATTATTGTAGGTCGATATTAAAAAATCGATATTTTGTCCGCCTACCGAATCAAAGAAACTGTGGTGTGACTTGTTGGGGAGGGTGGTCCATAGCAGCTGCCAAGGCTCAGCAGCTGATTGATCTAGGCAGCCTTGGAAATACAGCGTAGCGATCCTCTTGTGCAAATCCTTCCCCTTCACCATCTTGAAGTTTTGGACCGATGCAGACAGCTTTTATGTATTTGTCAGGCTCTATTTGGTGAGCGGACGCATTGTGTAAAATCGGCGTACGCACCAATGGGGCGCAAACGCCAGCTTTTAATTTGGCTCAACCATCTCCATATGGAAATCAAGGGCATCCACTGACTCATTGGGGAGACTGGACCCAGGTCCAGGATGTGGTCCTCGAATGCACCAGTCCACTTGATGTGGGCAACAGCAGACCAGGCTCTTCTGGGGGAGAGCATCACAGACCATGGCTTCATGGACCTTTGGCACCTCTCACACCCCAGGGACCGAGAGTACAGCCTTTGTGGCACTGGGGCATGACAGCCAATCATGTATGGACTATTTGCTAGTCTCCCAACCAGTGGTAGCCCTCTCATGGAGGATGAAGATCCTACAGTGTGCTATCTCGAACCATTCTCGGACCCCCAATCCCTGGACTTGGGGATATTCTCCCCAGGCCGCAAACCTTGGTGCCTCAATGTCTCTTGTTATTGGTCCTCCAGGGCAAATCTTGACTGTGGTCACACATTTCCTATAACCTAGAGCACAGCAAGGGGTCTGTCACCTTCCCATGTACCGTCTGGATGGCAGCAAGGCCCATCCGAGGTCAGTTCCTGAGACACTCTGCCCTCGCCAACACCCAAAGGGCAACGCAGTGGAAGGCCCTTGAGAACGACATCAAATCCCTCACTCGCCTCTACACTGCCAGCTCCTCGACCTCCATCTGGCACCATCTGGCAGATGCCCGTATAGATAGACCTTCTTGCACTCTATAAATGCAAGGCTGAGTGTACATTGCACGCTTGAAGGGACGTCACTATGAACTGGGTGAGAAGGTGGGTGAGGCTATTGGTGGCCTAGCTGCACCACCGGGACGCAGAGTTGGAAAGCCTCATTATCTGGCCCGCGGGTGGTACCATCCTTTGCCACCAGCAGGACATTGTGAACAAATTTGCTGCTTTTTACCAGGCTTTGTACATCCCAGAGTGTGGGCCGACGCTGCACAACTGGAGTCCTTCTCTGATAATGTGCATTTCCCCTGTCTCAACGAGTTGGGGAGGGACCTGCTGCAGGGGGAGAACATGAGATGGAAATCACACGGGCCATCTCAAACCTCTGATGCAGGGCTGGACTGGCCATAGCAGTAACATAATTGGCAGAAACCGGCCCTATCCAATAACTCAGCCGCACCCCATTCCACTCCCCCCGGGGGGGGGGGGGATGGCCGAGCAGTTTGCCTGGGCTGGTTTTGGTTCCCAGTCTGGCCCTGCTCCCATACTATTATGCACTGGGGAGGAAGGCTTCCTGGCAGAAGTTTACAAATGGGCAACAAGGAGGCAGTGAAAACTTTCCAGAACACATAGGCACCTTCAGCTCCATCTCAAACAGATCTCTAATCGCAGTCCTCCCCAAACCTGGAATGGACCCTCTCTGTGGAAGCTACAGGCCAATATCCCTGCTCAACAGAGACATTAAGATCCTGGCTAAGGTTGTGGTGGCTCTCCTTAAAGCGGACAGCGGTGGGGTTCATTCTTGGGTTATCATCTAGGAATCACCTCTGCATCCTGGCTCATGCTCTGTAGTCCACCAAGGATATGCCCAAAGACACTTTATCCCTCTCCTTTGATGCCGAGAAGTCATTTGACAGGACTGAGTGGGGATATCGATTTGCCATGCTCCAGAGATTTGGTCTTGAAGAGGATTTCATAGCTAAGGTCCAGTGGCTCTATGACTCACCCACCACCTACATTAACGAAGGAGGTTTCCGCTTGGACCCCTTCCCAGTCTGCTGAGGAAACCCCTCATGGTTTCTTTCCGCCAATCACCCAAAATGACCAAAATTCCAACCCCAGGGGTGGCTGTCCTTTTGGGCCACATATATCATACATTTTCCTGGTCTCAAATGGCCCGATTCGCAGAATTGTGCTGTTTGTATCCTTTAAAATGCATTTTGGTATGTATGATTTGCAATTTGTGATTCTGTATTTATGATAGGAAAGCCGATAACATGGAATGCAAGGGGGCAATAAGAAGAGATGACCTACCCACAACTGTCACAGCAATCTGTGCTCTCTTGTTATGTTGCTGGAAGTGTCTGATGCTTTTGCTTGAAGGTAGTAATTTTCAAAGAAATTAGTGTTTAAGCAAACAGCCTCATCAAGGCATCCTTGTAGCACCCAGTGCTGTAATGCAGCGCCTGGGAATCCGGACACAGTGTGTAATTTATGGGCGTGGTATTAAAGATCACTGGTGAGAACCTGATGAGCAGGGAACGCCTGGTGGCATTGGCACACCCATTTGGATAAATTTCCACTTTTTCCTGGTCCCTTTGTCTGAAAAACATTTCACGATGTTACTTCCTGGTACCGGGTCCATGACATTCTTCCTGTGTAATTTGTAACCTGAATTTGTCCGTCAACTGCGGTTACCAGCCGAGGCGGGTTACTTCCCATCTCATAACGAGGCCCAAAGAATAAAGTTCAGCTTGTCACTTTTTTTTACGGTATTTATGATAGGTGCTTGAAATGGAAATTGAAAAGTGCAGGTACTCACTCCTCCTGAGTATCTGTTTGCTGTTGATAAGTGCCGGGTACTCCTCCATTAAAAGTATTGCGCTCTGCCAGAGAAGTGAATGTACTGTCTCTATAAATTAAATAAAAAAGCGAAGGTACTCCGTAGCTATGAGTATGCGACCATTTAAAGCTCTGCTTCTGATTTTGATACAAAAATGTGAGTCATAGTAGGGTACCACGTTTCTATTTCCAGCCAAGCGTCACTTACTGTGTCACACAAGAGAAGCCAACCATCATGTTTAGGCACAACAGACATGTCACAGACATGTAGACTGAAAGACCGTCAGCTGTGTCTGCTGGAAGCGGTACTGATGTTTGACTGACTGAACCCCAACCTTATGCTTAAAGAAGGACCAAAGTACTCAACTTCCTTGAAGCCCCCTCGTGGAGGCGGAGGAAGTGAGCACCGCAGCTGCTGATTCCAGACAGGTCTAGGCCATACTTTGGGGTCACTGGCGTCTTGAACAGTGCAAGAACAGCAGCCTTTGTGGCACCTCAGATTGTGGTGAATGGCTGCTTGTGATGGGATCTTTAAAGGAAAAGAGCTACGACTGGCTGGGAATGTAGCAACATAGTGCCTATATAGGCAACCCTCCCCACCTTTGTAGACAAGTCACACCTTTGCTAAAGAAACCTACAGCCGACCCCTCTGACCTAAACAACTACCGTCCCATTACCAACATTTCGACTCTTGCCAAACTGCTGGAAAAATGCGCACAAATACAAGTGACTAAACACATTACCCAGTTTGATCTCCTCAACTCTCATCAATCAGGCTTCCGAGCAAATCACAGTACTGAAACTGCTATGACTCACATAATCGACGACGCCCTCCAAATCCTAGATCATAACGATACCTGCCTCCTCATCCTCCTTGATCTCTCCTCTGCATTTGACACCGTCAAACATGAGAATTTACTCGAACTATTAAGCACAAGAATGGGCCTATCAGGAACTGTGCTCAAATGGTTCACGTCCTTTCTGCATAACAGGTCGCAGAAATTCAAGAGCAACAACTTGATGTCCGCGCCAAGATCTGTATCGCTAGGCGTACCACAAGGTTCCTCCCTATCCCCAACTCTGTTCAACCTAGTTATGGAACCTCTCACCACTCTGCTACAAGAATCCAATGTACACTTCCACATGTATGCTGATGACACCCAACTTTATCTCAAACTACAATCACCCAAAGACATCACGCTCTTGAACTCAACGATCAGAAGCACCCAATCCTGGCTGGCCGCTAATCATCTCAAACTCAATGCCCTTAAAACAGAGTTCCTTCTGATCTCACCTCCCGCGGAGATCACTACCGCACAAATGTGGCTTAAACACCTAACGGCACTCAATGTTCAAACCACCATCATGGACTCCGCGAAATCTTTGGGCATAACACTTGACACCAATCTCAGCATGCAGGAACACATCAACAAAGCAACTAAGGGAGCGAACTACCAAATCAACACCCTTAGGAAACTCAAACCTTTCCTTCCAGCCAAAGACTTCCAAACTGCGGTACAATCACTAGTCATACCTCGAATAGAATACGGCAGCACCACCCTCTGCGGTCTCCCCCTAGCTACTACGGCACCCATAAGAGCCTCTTTAAACGCCGCAGCGAGACTTATCACTGGATCAAAAAAACACTCACACATTTCCCCTGACTTCAAATCCCTGAACTGGCTGCCTTTTGAAGCCAGAATACACCTGAAAATCGCTTGTTTGATGCACAAGGCTGTCCACCTGAGCTCACCTAGATACCTCGCTCAGAAGCTGACGATTTCTGGAGGCTCCAGAATCACTAGAGGCACAAACAATCTTTTGCTAAAGCCTAAAAGATTCCACAAGGAAAAAACCTATAAACGCTCTTTCTCAGGAATGGCTCCCAGGATTTGGAACTCACTCCCCCCTGAAACCAGGCTCATCCCCTCTACCATACTTTTCAAGAAAGAAGTTAAAGCGATCCTCATGGCTAAATACACTTGAACCACTACTGGGGATCAACTTCAAAGACTCGTTACTCATCTGTATTACTTGTTCGAACCATTCGCATTTTTGTTTGACTTTGAAATTGACTTATTTGATTGTTTATGATATCACTTCACTGTACTTTTAACACTATTGATGTATCTGTGTATATATGCTCCCCTCCTCTGTAAAGCGCTCTGATATCGCCGAAGATCTTGTTCGCGCTATATAAAACTTTCAAAATAAAATAAATAAATAAATGCACTTGGAATAAATAATCACGCAACACAATTTTGTTGGGAAAAGTTTGCTGCAGGTTTATTCCATACAAAAGTATGCCAACGTGGTGTGTTAAATTATGGGCTATCCAAGAGCAGGCAGCGATGACTGACCTATGCTGCTCTGCCTGCCTGAAGAGCCAAATTGCACTGTGGCCAACCAAATTGGTGCTATCAGTTATGAGGGGATTCCCCCATTGAATACTATGAACCACCAGTCCACCACTTTCTTACACACCAGTATCACTGTACTGGTGCATAGGAAAGAACACCCAGCTGGAGTCGTTCCACAGGGCTCACCATCCAGACAATGCCATATAAAAAACACTCTCAGGCCATTTACCCCAAATACGGTACCTCATGAGTTACAGACACTGCGTGGACCCAAGTGAAAATAATGTCACGAACATCTCCATAAAGGTTTGCACATGATAACAGCAATATCAGCTATAGTCGTCAAACCGGGCCCACCATCCAGACAATGCCATGTGAAAGACTACTCCCAGGCCACTTCCCCCAGTTGCCATATCTCCAGAGTTCCAGACACTGCGTTGACCCAAGTGAAAACAATGCTACAAATATCCCCATAAAGGTGTGCACATGATAACAGCACTATTAGCGATTGTCTTCCCACCAGGCCCACCATCCAGACAATGCCATGTTAGACCCACTCTCAGAAAAACCAAAGGGGATGATGGACAGAGTGTTGAACATTGCAAGAACTCACCCCCAGTCAAATGATCTGGGTTTAATCCATCATCATTCTTTAGCTCACTCCGTCACCCTAGTTCAGAAATGGCCATA
Organism: Lissotriton vulgaris; assembly: GCF_964263255.1. Classification (NCBI taxonomy): domain Eukaryota; kingdom Metazoa; phylum Chordata; class Amphibia; order Caudata; family Salamandridae; genus Lissotriton; species Lissotriton vulgaris. The sequence goes on from NC_141700.1 coordinate 730,498,707, forward strand.
TGCACATCAGTCTTGACCCTGTGCCTTATGGGAACAGTCCAGACCAAACTGCCAAGTCAGGTCCTCCCTGGACTGGAAACAAGCATCCTGGGACCGGTTTCGCTGAATTACCCTTCATCAGCCAGGCTAGCTTGAATGCAGTGGCACAGTGAGCAAGGGACCCATGTCTAGGCATACCAATCCCAGTGAAAAGTGCTAAGCAAACAAATGATGAACAGAATGCTGAATAAGTCATACATTCACCCCGGTTAAAAGAGATCTGGGTTAAATCCATTGTTCTTTTGCTCACCATACCATCCCAGTTTAGACCCACCCATATGCAAATCAGTCTTGACCCTGTGCCCCTATGGGAACAGTCCAGACCGAACTACCAAGCCAGGTCCTCCCTGAACCAGAAACAAGCATCCTGGGACCGGTTTCAGGGTATGTGTAGTAATCAGCTCAACTGTTATCTATTTGCCTAGCTGTGATGTCAGTTCCCTGGAGGCTGTGGAGACGAACGGCCATTAAACATTGTATTCCCACACTTACCTGTTCTGTGGTGATTACTTTAAGTTTGGCGACGAGGTGGTCTGACCGTTGGACGTCTCCATCCATGTGTGCAGCATTGTGCTTTGGTTCCAGTGCACATTTCTTTTTGAGTCAGCTGTGGAGCTGTGGAGGGACATCTCTGCTTTCTTTTGAGGGTGTTGCGACCATATGGTCAGTTGAGGAGTGTCATTGGGTCAGTAAGGACGATGTTCACCTTTATTGAGACATCAGTGGGACGTCGGTCCTGGTGTGAGGTGAGCCTTTCTCCCGCTACTATCCTGGAAAATCGTGCTTGACCTGCCTTTCCAGTGTGCGGCTTCTTTGGACATCACGTGCATCCACTGAGGTTCATCAGATTTGGAGCGGAGCATTGTGCTGCTCAGGTACTCTTGTCTGTGGGTGTCTGGAGCAATTCTCTCTGTTTCCTGACCTTCTCCTTAGAGAACCTGCTCCGAGTAATGACGTGTCAGAATGTTAGTTATCTGACGTGTTTAGTGTGACGGGCGCTGACTGAGAAATTTCCTAGTTTACACAAAGGAAAGTTTCAATTCTACTAAGGACGCGGAGGCGAGGATTTTGCTTGTCCTTTCTCCATTTTATTGGACAGCACGTTAAAAGAATAAAGAAAAAAAAACCCATCATCCATGAACTACCCTAACCAACATGGCAGCGGTAGTCATGGTAGCACATTAACCAATCATAGTCCATACAATAGCATAAAGGAATCCCACGTCGGTAGTCCTTCCTCTTTCGTTGCTGCCGCTCGAAAGAAGTCCTCTACCCTCTAGTCCGTTTTCTGATCGGAGCCTAGGGAAGAGAAATAATAATATTATCTCGTCCAGAACAATGTAGAAAAGAATCTAACACATTGCAATGGAAATAAGCAAAGATAATTGCAGTAAAAGAAGATATATCAAGTTAAAACATATCAATCAAATGTATACATCAATACATAGGAATTTTTTTTACTTCCCTCATATGAAGAAACAATTACTGGAATCCAAAGGTCGGGGAGGGAAGGCTAGATAAAGCCAGGGTGGGAAAATCCTCGCCTCCGCGTCCTTAATAGAATTGAAACTTTCCTTTGTGTAAACTAGGAAATTTCTCATTCTATGTCAGGAAGCGGAGGCGAGGATTTTGCTTGTTTAAAGCTTACTCACTACCAAAAAAGCAGCCTCATGGATTGGCTTAAAATAAAACTTTTTGAAAGTTGAATCTGAAGACCAATCTGCTACATTCATAATATCTTTCAATCTGCCCCCAACTTGGACAGCCTTGGAAGCCATAGCGCCTCTAGTGGAGTGAGCGCCGAAGTTTGTAATGTTAATACCAGCCTCAGACATAATCCACCTAACCCATCTGGCTATGGTGGGAGAAGAAACCACCTTGAAAAGTTTCTTTATCGCAATTAGTAATTGTCTCTCGCCCGGGGGGCGGACTTCTAAAGTCACATCTTCATAAGTTTTGAGGCAACGAACAACACATAGTTTAGGTGAATCCGGAAAAGCTGGATAAGATACTGACCTGGTATTGCACTTAGTTCTCCTGGAGACGGTAAAAGTAACCCCTTCAGGGGTAAAGACTCTGGCAGAAATATCAAGGGCGCGAACATCGGAAGCCCTTTTGCAAGAAATTAAACAGAGGAGAATAGCCCATTTAGCCGAAAGCTCCTTGCGTGAAAGGTACTCGTTATCCTGCCAGGATAGAAGGAATCGCAAAACCACATTCACATCCCAAAGACCGGAATAACGAGGTTCCGGGGGACGTGAAAGATGAATACCCTTGAGGAGTTTGCAAACCCAAAGATGCTCTCCTACAGGAGAACCATCCACAAGGGCATGACCCGCAGAAATTGCTGATCTGAAAGAATTGATGGTACAGTAAGCAAGTTTGTCGTGAAAAAGTATAGCAAGGAAGTTAATTACTTCTGTCACAGAAGAGCCCACGTCATCCAGGTGTTTTGCCACACACCAACGAACCCATCAGTTCCCGGCAGATCGGTATCGTTTAGTGGTACTGGGGGCCCAGGCTCGCTGAATGAGGAGTTTAGCGTCTCTCGAAAGTGAATCGTTAGACCAACGTCCCCTGAAATCCTCAAGGCCATGAGACGTAGATGGCCTTGGAAAACCAGAGGGTCTGGATGACCCAATGGATCCGTCAGAATGCGGTCGAAGATCAGCAACCGAAGAGGTCTGTCCCATGATAACTCTAGAAGGGACGGGAACCAACATTGAGCCTTCCAGATCGGAGTGATCAAGATTAGAGAGGCTCGTTGCCTGCGGACCTGGGCTGCTACCCTCTGAATGAATAGGAACGGGGGAAATGCATAAGCTGGAAACCGGGACCAATCCTGCAGGAAGGCATCTACTGCTTCTGCACCAGGGTCCGGCTTCCAGCTGTAGAACCGGGGAAGTTGGGCGTTCCACCTGGACGCAAACAAGTCCATCACTGGAAGGCCCCAAAGATCTGAAATCTTTTGAAACACAGAAGGATCCAGTTTCCAATCGCTGGCATCCCGAAAATTCCTGGATTGCCAATCCGCCACTGAGTTCATCTCGCCGGGAAGATACTCCGCCATGACAGATATCTGACGTAGAAGACAATAGTTCCAGAAATCCTTTGCGAGATCCGCTAGGACTTTTGAATGGGTGCTCCCCAGACGATTGATCTACCTGACCGCAGTTGTGTTGCCCATCCGAAGAAGGACACAACAGGAGACTTTGGTCGTTGTGAACGAACGGATGGTGAACGAACCAGCAAGGAGTTCCAAGCAGTTGATGTGGAGATGAAGTTCCTCCTCCGTCCATCTGCCTCCCACCGAAAGGGAGCCACACCGGGCTCCCCATCCCTGGTGACTGGCATCTGATTCGATCACAAGATCTGGACGGGAGCCGAAGATCGCCTTCCCGTTCCATGCATCCATGTGATCCAACCACCATAGGAGTTCCGATCTGGCTTCCATGGACAAAGAAATGAGTTCCGAGTACGTGAGACCTTTGCGAAGATGAAATGCTTTTAGTCTCTGGAGAGCCCTGTAATGAAGCGGGCCTGGAAAAATGGCCTGGATCGATGAAGACAGTAAGCCCACTATCCTGGCCAACTGACGGAGAGAAATCCGGTCCCGACGAAGGACCTTGCGAATTTCCTTCTTGAAATTGGAGATTTTTTGAGAAGGGAGATGTAACGTTGCATCCGTCGTTCTTATCAGAAAACCAAGGAAAGTCATTTCCTGTTGAGGGACTAAGTCTGATTTCTGGGCGTTGATGATGAACCCCAGAGATTGAAGAAGAGATATGGTAATCTGAAGATGGTTCAGAAGAAGATCCTTGGACTGACTCATTAAGAGAATGTCGTCCAAGTAAATTATCAGACGAATTCCCATGGTGCGAAGATGTTCTACAACGGGTCGCAGGAGTTTGGTAAAACACCATGGTGCTGAGATAAGACCAAAGGGGAGTGTACGAAACTAACACTACAGAGGTCATTCGTTTTTTTTAAAGTTTGTTTTCTAGGGAAGGTTTTCCCAAGGAGATTGTCTCAGATAATGTGGTGCAATTTACCTCTAAAGAGATGGCTGAGTTTGTATCCCAGTCTGGCATTTTACACCGCCGTGTGGCTTTATATCAGGCCAATGGTTTCTTTGAGCCCATGATTCGCATCTTGGTTAAGTGTGTGCGGTGGGCTTTTTCTAATGGTGTTGACATTAAGAAAGCTGTCCACAGTATGTTATGGGTTCACCGTACAACTCCTGTCCAAGCCATGGGTAAAAAAAAATTTAATTGTTGCCTGGAAGTATTGCCACTTTTGACATGTGTCCTGCTTGGATGAGAAAGTGGGGTCTGCGTTCAAAGGGGAGAACATCGAACAGGCCTTTGTCTGTTTCTCCTGATTCTGATAGCAATGTTAACAAAACCACTGGCGATGCTCTTGATAATGTGAACAACATGTGTTTAATTCAAAAGTTACTGTTGGCGATTGGGTCAAAATCAAGCTTTCAACTAAGATGCCTAAAGGATTGTCCAAGTTCAGTACCCCAGTCAAAGTGAGTGCCATTTCACGCTTTGTTGTCAGGGTCAATGGGAAGCATTGGTGGAACCAGAAACCCGGTTCTTAAAATGAGACTTGAGAGTGGTGTGGAGAAGAATGGAGAGTTGGGTTCTTCTCAAGATCCATCTAAACCTAATTTTTTTATTGTGCGAAGGAGTCCTCGGAGAAGTGTTCCTCCTAAAAGCATGGATCTGTAGTTCCTCTTTGTTATATTTTGTTTTCTTATTCTTGGATCAACTTATGTTTTTCTTCGCATGAATTATTATTCCCTGTTTTTTTTGTTTGAGTTTTCATCTTTGTTTTTATAAATTATCTCTACACTTTGTTGTGTTTTTCTGCTCCTTGTTTCCTTTTTCCTTTGCCTGTGCATCTTTTTATGAAAGAAGGGAGATGTTGTAGTAATCAGCTCAGCCGTTATCTATTTGCCTAGCTGTGATGTCATCTATTGGGCTATGGAATGTTACTGTTTGAATCCAAGGAGCTGCTGTGACAGTTCCCTGGAGGCTGTGGAGACGAACGGCCATTAAACATTGTGTTCCCACACTTACCTGTTCTGTGGCGATTACTTTAGTATGTCGCCCTTCTTCAGCCAGGCTAGCTGTAATCCAGTGCCATAGTGGGCAAGGGACCCACCTCTGGACACGCACATCCCACTTAGGGTGAAAAGTGCTGCGCAAACAAATGATGGATGGAATGCTGTCAAAGCACTATCACATTCTGTGTGCAGCCATCTTGAAACGGTTTCCTTAATAAATGTTACAAAAAAACAGAGCATGTACTAATACAGCTTAGGAAAAAGGATGTATGACGTTACAACGCATACTTTTACAACGCCTACCTTTACAACGCGTTTTTTACCACGCATACCATTACAACGCATAATGCTTTTAGGCGCTGGATAGTGAATAGTTTAATTTACTATTCCAACTCCAGTCCCCGTGGATAGTAGGGAAGGTTATTGGATAGTAAATTAACCTATTCCCTATCCTAGAGCGCCCCCCAGAGCAATGCGTTGTAATAGTTTGCGTGGTAAAAGTTGCGTTGTAATGGTAGGTCGTTGTAAAAGTTTCGTTGTAAAGGTTGTATACCTAGGAAAAAGCCACAGGAGGAACCAGATGCTAAGAGTGCGTCAAACTGGAATAATGAGTGACTGAGGAGTGAAGAAGTTAGAGCAATGTCCAAATTGACAACGCAGTACTTTTTGATTCCAAAGATTCTCATTGTAGTTTGCATGCACGACACAGAGTTAACTTCAGCTGTGGTGTAGTGGAGCCGACGGTTAGAGATGCCTTCACGGTCTGGGTGGATGGTGCAGTGATGTCATCTGAGACATAACCTCTGGTGCTCTTCGTGTGCAGGCTGGGATGAGGTGTGAGAGTGCGCAGTCAAGACATGCCTCACAGTCCCTGAGGAGTTGCCGTGAATGTGCTTTGAAATCAGAGTTCTGAGAGGAGGACAATGGCAGGAAGTGGCAGAGGATATGCAAGTACTATGCAACCGTGATGATAGTGGCTCTCTAAACTCAAGAGTATGCTGGGGGGGGTGCACTATCAGCCCCCCCACATGCATTCAGCTATTTTACCTCTGTAATCTGTTCTCTGCAGCTATGAAACATGAACTCTAATTGAGAGCTTCAAACAGAAAAAGGAGCAAAGCAAAAGGCAGGCAGAGTCACACTCACAAGAGAGAGGAATGAGAGTTGGGGACAGAAGTACATGGGCAGGAGAACGCAGTATTCGTTGACGAGACAGCATCACTGTGTGGAGCGGTGCATAGAAGCACGGTGAGACAGAGTGACTCATTGCGGAAGATGTGAAGAGATGCACACAAGAGAGGTAGCTGGAGACATACTGTTCAGCCGTGACCCAGGCAGGTACGTGGGATGGGCCGTTGGGGTGGGTTGGTGTGGATTCAACAGACGACCACGAGGGGGGCATAATTAATAATTTCTCCTCATTGTCGTCTGTCGAAGTCCTCCTCTCACCTGGCCCCACCACTCTTGCCTGCATGGGTCACGGCTGGTACTGTCATGGAGTGATGCACGAGAAAGGAAACAAGAGAGAGGAGGGGGGACATGAAAGCAACACTGAGGAGGGAAGGGGGACGCGAAGGCAACCGGAGAGGCATAAACAGCACAGGTCTCTGGGGAATGGAGTGCCCTGGTCTCCTCAGCACTGTGAGGTCTGAAAGGAGAAAGGGAGAGCTGGCTGTGAGGGGCAAGCCAAGGGAATAATAAACATTGCCTCATTCGCAGATCACCTGGTTCAAACGCTGTTGAGAAAATGCTGTAATTAGTCTGCGCGAAACATGTCCTATTTCTATTCAAATATTGTCTGTGTGAGTTTTAAATATACATATTTTTATTCTTTTAATACATCGCTCTTCTCAACTTTAGAACATATCAACTAAGTTTGTTTACCAGATACCAACATCCAATCACTTTGCTCTACGGGTTTAAAGTTAAAAAAATCAATAATTTACAAACGTGCACACACACGCTGCAGGCAAGGCAGGAATAGGAAGGGATGGCCTACGCACACCTGTCACAGCAATCTGTGCTCTCTCGTGTCTGATCCGTTTGCTTGAAGGAAGTAATTTGGAAAGAAATGAGTGTTTTAAGATAACAGCCTCATTAAGGCGCCCTGGTAGAAACCAGCGCTGTAATGCGACCAGAGTACGTGATCTTGGGCGCGGTATTAAAAATCCCTGGAAAGAACCTGATGAGCAGGGAACGCCTGTGTGCATCGGCACACCCATTTGGATACATTTTCCCCTATTCCTGGTCCCTTTGTGTGAAAAACATTTCACGATGTTACTTCCTGGTACTGCGTCCATGACACTTCCCATCTCATAACGACGCCCAAAGAGGAAAGTTAGTCCAAATGTCCCGTGATAGGCGCGGGAAGTACAACTTGTCACTTTTTTTACGGTATTTGTCATCAGTGCTTTCATGGAAATTGAAAAGTGCAGGTACTCACTCCTCCCCCCACCCCCCCATCTGTTTGCTGTTGATAAGTGCCGGGTAATCCCACATCAAAAGTATCGCGCAATAAACAGACCACGCAGTTTTAGGCGTAAAAGGCCATTTATTAGACCAGAACTGCGCATAACAATAATCAACAATAACAGTAAGAGAAACTCCCCAATCATACATCCCCCCCATTCGTTTCATTCATCCATGTCATCACTGAGCCCTAGCGGCTCCAAACACCCTTCTCTTGTCCGTCAATCACCGTTCCAGCCCCCAGTCATTGCAAACTTCCAATCAAACTTCGATCCGTCCTGCGCCAAGTCCCCCCCCAAGGGATGGGTATGCCCGCTCTTGACCCCCTATCCCTTCGATACCTGCCTACCGCAGCTCTGGCCTAAACTGGCAATGCAACAGACCCTCCCAAGAACCACCTCAAACTGCCGGGTGGGTGGGCGGCCTTTCGAGCTCCCTCCCGATGGTGCCAGGCGCAGAAAAGAGGAAGATCCCTTCCTCCCCCGCGCTTAAGTACCCACCCCCTAACTCCTCCCCTTCCCCTGCCTGGACTATCCCCTGCGCGAAAGACCCCGGGGAAAGACTAGTCTGCGACTCTGCTTTCCCCGGGGCCCGGCATTGCGCTCTGGCAGAGAAGTGAAGGTACTGTCTCTTTAAATAAAATAAAAAAGTGCCTGTACTCAGTAGCTGCGAGAACGCGACCATTTAAAGCTCTGCTTGTGATTTTGATACAAAAAGGTGAGTCATAGTAGATACCACGAGGCAGATTTACGAGTTCTTCTGCATCTCTGCAAATCAGCAGGGATGCGCCAGAAAAGATGCGACACGCAATTTCCTCCCTGCGCCACCACGAATGCGTCGCATTTACAATGCGGCGCAATGTAGCGCAAGGATAGAGCGATGCATGTCGCATCCTGTGGCGTAAGGTTGGCGCATTGCTGGAGTCCTGTCGCAAGCGGGACGCGACTCCAGCAATGGTCAGTTGCGCCCTATGCCTAACATGGTGCGTCACTTTTTACGCCTGCTTCAAGAAGGCGCAGGGTTTTGACGTAGCATGGCTGTAAAAGTGACTCCGTGAATTCTTGAAGATTTCACGGCGTCACCTTTACGAGGTATTCCTGCGATGGAACGCCCGCATGAAACCTAACACAGGTTTCATGTGGCACAGAGCTTTACAACGTGACGCATCTCCCTAAACGCGTCACTTTGTATATAAGGGGCAACGTCGTGCATGGTTTACGCCACAGCTGCGTCACAGAAGTGACGCAAAGGTGGCGTAAATGTGGCACATGGGGCTTGTAAATCTGTCCCCAGGTTTCTACTTACAGCCAAGCGTCGCTTAGCATTTCACGCAAGAGGAGGGCAGACATCATGGTTAGGCACAAAAGACATGTCACTGACATATAGACTGAAAGACCGTCAGCTGTGTCTGCTGGAAGCGGCACTGAGGTATGACTGACTGAACCCCAACCTTATGCTTTGAAAAGAACCAAAGTGCTGAATTTCCTACAATCCCCCTGGTGGAGGCGCATGAAGTGCCCACTGCAGCTGCCGAGTCAAGACAGGTCCGGGCCCCACTTTGGGGTCACTGGCGTCTTGAACAGCGCAGGAGCAGCAGCGTTTGTGGCACCTCGGATTGTGGTGAATAGCTGCTTGTGATGGGATCTTAAAAGTAAAAGAGCTGCGTCTGCTGGGAATGTAGCAACAACGTGCCTATATAGGCAACCTTCCCTACCTTTACAGAACATAACATGCACTTGGAATAAACAATCATGCAACACAATTGTGTTTCGGGAAAGTTTTCTGCAGGTTTATTCCATACAAAAGAATGCCAACCTGGTGGGTTAACTTACAGGCGATCCAAGGGTAGGCAGCAATGACTGACCTATGCTGCACGCCCGCCTGAAGAGCCAAATTGCACTGTGGCCAACCCAATCAGTGCTACCAGTTATGATGGGATTCCCCCCTTGAATACTATGAACCACCGGTCCACCACTTTCCCACTTTCTTGATAATATGGCCCGAGTTTTTAACCTCTTCGCTCTTTACTATTGCTCAGCACTGATGTTACTTGAAAGTAAATTAAGGGTCTAAAACACATCCTTCCACATCTCCTGATCACAGGTTACAACCCAATTCTGAGAAAGATACATTCCTTTTCACCGGGCGCTCCTAGCCACAAAAGATTACGTTGGCTCCATTTGTACAATGGCCTCACCGTCAATATAGTAAACGACGACAAAGATCGGTACCCTGTGGTGGCACAAACAATTAGTTGGCAAAGCAGTGAGTTATCGGTCAACAACTGATTAAACTGCACTCCCCCACTCCCAGAAGAATGCCAATGTGGCATGCAGCATCAAGAATTTGTGCCCGAGCATTTGTATGCCCCAGTTTTAATTCAAGTCATAAAAAGCAGCTGCCGATTGACTGTGGACTGAATGTACCTCGGCTCTAAGACACACATGCATGACTAAGCACGCCCAGATGGAGTCGTTCCACAGGGCTCACATCCAGACAATGCCATGTCAAAACCACTCTCATGCTACTTCTCCAAGTTACCGTACCTCCCGAATTACAGACACTGCATGGACCCAAGTAAAAATAATGCTACAAACATCCCCATAAAGGTTTGCACATGATAACAGCACTATCAGCTATAGTCGTCCCACCGGGCCCACCATCCAGACAATGCCATGTTAAAAACCACTCCGAGGCCACTTCCCCCAGTTACTGTACCTCCAGTGTTCCAGACACTGCGTTGACCCAAGTGAAAATAATGCTACAAACATCCCCACAAATGTTTGCACATGATAACAGCACTATTAGCGATTGTCTTCCCACCAGGCCCACCATCCAGACAATGCCATGTCAGACCCACTCTGGGAAAAACCAAAGGGGATGATGGACAGAGTGTTGAACATTGCAAGCATTCTCCCTCAGTCAATTGATCTGGGTTTAATCCATCATCATTCTTTAGCTCACTCTGTCACCCCAGTTCAGACATTGCCATATACAAATCAGTCTGACCCTGTGCCTCATGGGAACAGTCCAGCCCGAACTGCACAGCCATGTCTTCCATGGACCGGAAAAAAAGCATCCTGGGACCAGTTTCTGGTTAATCAGCCGTCATCAGCCAGGCTAGCTTGAATCCAGTGGCAAAGTAAGCAAGGGACCCACATCTGGGCATACCCTGCCAATTTACGGCGAACAAAGCAAAACCAAAGGGAATGATGGACGGAGTGTTGAAAATTGCCAGCACTCACCCCCAGTCAACTGATCTGGGTTTAATCCATCATCATTCTTTAGCTCACTCCGCCATCCCAGTTCAGACTTGGTCATATGCACATCAGTCTTGACCCTGTGCCTCATGGAAACAGTCCAGACCAAACTGCCAAGCCAGGTCCTCCCTGTACCGGAAACAAGCATCTTGGGACTGGTTTCTGGGAATTACCCTTCATCAGCCAGGCTAGTCTGAATCCAGTGGCACAGTGAGCAAGGGACCCATGTCTGCGCATATCCATCCCACTTTGGGTGAAAAGTGCTACGCAAACAAATGATGGACAGAATGCTGAATAAATGATACATTCACCACCAATTAAGATATCTGGGTTAAATCAATTGTTCTTTTTCTCACCATAACACCCCAGTTTAGATCCAGCCATATACAAATCAGTTTTGACCCTGTGCCTCATGGGAACAGTCCAGACTGAACTGCCAAGCCAGGTCCTCCCTGGACTGTAAACAAGCATCCTGGGACTGGTTTCTGGGTATTATCCTTCATCAGCCAGGCTAGCTAGAATCCAGTGGCACAGTGAGCAAGGGACCACGTCTGGGCATACCCATCCCACTTAGGGTGAAAAGTGCTACACAAACAATGGATGGAACGCTGAATAAATCATACATTCACCTCCAGCCAAGAGATCTGGGTTAAATCAAATGTTCTTTTGCTCACCATACCACCCCAATTTAGACCCAGCCATAAGCAAATCAGTCTGACCCAGTGCCTCATGGGAACAGTCCAGACCGAGCTGCCAAGCCAGGTCTTCTCTGGACTGGAAACAAGCATCCTGGGACCGGTTTCTGGGAATTACCCTTCATAAGCCAGGCTAACTTGAATCCAGTGGCACACTGAGCAAGGGACCCACGTAAGCATGGGCGAATTTTGCGAATTCGCGATCCGCGGATTTGCGAATTCGCGATCCGCAAAATTTGCGAATTTGTGAATTTTTTGTTTTTTGCGTGTTCGCGTAGTTTTTTGCGTGTTCGCTGGGTTTTTGCGTGTTCGCAGAGATTTTTGCGTCTTCGCGAGCTGCTTGCATAGCGAAGTTACCCATGCAGTCGTTTATGGGAGAGGGAGAGAGAGATAGATAGATAGATAGATAGATAGATAGATAGATAGATAGATAGATAGATAGATAGATAGAAAGAGAGAGAAAGAGAGGGAAAGAGAGAGGGAGAGAGAGAACGAGAGAAAGAAAGAGAGGCCGGATCTCTGAAGGGCCAGATTCCTGAGTTGCCCCTACAGAACATACAGCTTTTTATTTTTAGCAAAATGCATATGAAAATTGTGCTGTAAAGGTCTCTTTTAGTTTAACCCCTCCTGACAACTCAAAGTGGGTGTATTTGCCATCCTCTCCCTTCTTCCTGTTTTTTATATCTGTAAGTGCTTCCTGATGAGGTTTAATTCCTTGGACAGGTGCCTAGTTGCCTACTTGTAACTATTCTCTGACCCTGCTTCAAGGGTCAGAGCAGGGTCAGAGAATAGTTGCAAGTAGGCAACGAGGCGCCAGGAAGCAATTAGCAGCAGGTGTCAAAGTTGAAGTAAATTTGTTTGTGCTCCTTTTGTAAAAGGTTACAAAGAAATTAGGTTAAACTTTTGCACCTGCTGCTGTAACCCTTGCTTGGCTGAAAATTCGTCCCCGCTGATTCGCGGATTTTACCGCGATTTCGCGAGATTCGCGGATCGCAAAATCGCGGAAAATCCACAAATTCACCTGCGAAACGGATTTTACGCCCACCCTTAGACCCACGTCTGGGCAAACCCATCCCACTTAGGGTGAAAAGTGCTACACAAACAATGGACGGAATGCTGAATAAATAATACATTCACCTCCAGTCAAGAGATCTGGGTTAAATCAATTGTTCTTTTGCTCACCATACCACCCCAGTTTAGACCCAGCTATAAGCAAATCAGTCTTGACCCAGTGCCTCATGGGAACAGTCCAGACCGAGCTGCCAAGCCAGGTCCTCTCTGGACTGGAAACAAGCATCCTGGGACCGGTTTCTAGGTATTACCCTTCATAAGCCAGGCTAGCTTGACTCCAGTGGCACAGTGAGCAAGGGACCTACGTCTGGGCATACCCATCCCACTTAGGGTGAAAAGTTCAACGCAAAAAAAGGATGGACAGAATGCTGAATAAATCATACATTCACCCCCAGTCAAGAAATCTGGGTTAAATTCATTGTTCTGTTGCTCCCCATACCACCCCAGTTTAGACCCACCAATATGCAAATCAGTCTTGACCCTGTGCCTCTATAGGAACAGTCCAAACCGAACTGCCAAGCCAAGTCCTCCCTGGACCAGAAATAGGCATCCTGTGACCAGTTTCAGGGTATGTGTAGTAATCAGCTTAGCTGTTATCTACTTGCCTAGCTGTGATGTCATCTATTGCGCTATGGAATGTTACTGTTTGAATCCAAGGAGCTGCTTTGACAGTTCCCTGAAGGCTGTGGAGACGAACGGTCATTAAACAATGTGTTCCTGCACTTACCTGTTCTGTGGTGATTACTTTAAATTTGGCGACGAGGTGGTCTGTCCGTTGGACGTCTCCACCCACGTGTGTAGCATTGTGCTTTGGTTCCAATGCACATTTCTTTTTGAGTCAGCTGTGGAGAAGTGGAGGGACATCTCCACTTTCTTTTGAGGGTGTGGCGACCATTAGGTCAGCTGAGGAGTGTCATCGGGTCAGTGAGGACAATCAGTAACCTGAGTGTCATTGGGTCAGTAAGGACGGTGTGCACCTTTATTGAGACATCAGTGGGACGTCGGTCCTGCTGTGAGGTGAGCCTTTTCCCACTACTATCCTGGAAAATCATGCTTGACTCTGCTTTTCCAGTGTGCGGCTTCTTCGGACATCATGTGCATCCATTGAGGTTTGTCACATTTCGAATGGTGGGAGCGGAGTGTCGTGCTACTCAGGTACTCTTGTCTGTGGGTGTCCAGAGCAATTCTCTCCATTTTTTGACCTTCTCCTTGGAGAACCTGCTCCGAGTGATGACGTGTCAGAATGTTTGTTATCTGACGTGTTTAGTGTGACAAGCGCTGACTTGGGTTGCAATATGCCGTTTGTGTGCAGAGTTTCCATGACAATCAGCGTATGACGAGGAATGCATTTCTATTGAGGTGGAGATTTCCGAGTGTGAGGTATCCTTGGCAACCAGCATCTGGCATGAGGAGAATTCACACTGAAGTGTGTGGTATCTCTGGCAACCAGCGTCCAATGTGAGCAGAAGTCGCACTTAAGAGGAGTTCCTTATTTACTCGACTCTATGGCGACTATCATGCACAGTTAAAAAGAGTGTTTATCGCAGTTGGACATTTCTCTGGTGTTCATTTTGGGAAGAACATATCTTCAAGGAGCAGCAATTTTCAAGTACTTTCGTTTTTTTTTGTTCGCTACATTATTTTAAAAAAAAACAGAAATTATTCCTCTAGCACTATTTTAGGCTGGCCTAAGGAGAAGCATCTTGATGCTCAACTTGAACTTTTTTCCAAGATTTCCATTGAGCTTACATTGGAGGGTGGAGAGTTAATTTTATGTGGTGACAAGTTCATTACACCAGAATCCTTGAGGTCTCGTATCATCACTTTGGGCCACAAAGGTCATTTTGGACAAACTAACACTATGAGAAGAATTCACTCTGTTTATTGGTGGCCTTCAATGGACAGGCAGATTGTTAAGGAATGTGTTATTTTTTGCTCGAGTGACAAGGTTGTCAGGATTGTTACTCCCCCTGTACAAATGGTTGTCCCTCCTACTGAACCGTGGATGAAGTTAGCTGTAGACTTTATAGGGCCTTTTAATGCTCTTCCCCATAGGTACAAGTTTACTTTGGTTGTAGCTGACTATCATAGCAACTGGTGGGAAGTCCATTTTATTGTTGATCCTAACACTACGGAGGTCATTCGTTTTCTTCAAAGTTTGTTTTCTAGGGAAGGTTTTCATAAGGAGATTGTCTCAGATAATGGGGTGCAATTTATCTCTAAAGAGATGGCTGAGTTTTTATCCCAGTCTGGCATTTTACACCGCCGTGTGGCTTTATATCATCCCCAGGCCAATGGTTTCATTGAGCGCATGAATCGCATCTTGGTTAAGTGTGTGCGGTGGGATTTTTCTAATGGTGTCCACAAGCTGTCCACAGTATGTTATGGGCTCACCATACAACTCCTGTCCAAGACATAACTAAAAGCAAATTTTAATTGTTGCCTGGAAGAATTGCCACTTTTGACATGTGTCCTGCTTGGATGAGAAAGTGGGGTCTGCGTTCAAAGGGGGGGGGGACATCGAACAGGCCTTGGTCTGTTTCTCATGATTCTGATAGCAATGTTAACAAAACCACTGGTGATGCTCTTGATAATGTGAACAAACATGTGTTTAATTCAAAAGTTACTGTTGGCGATTGGATCAAAATCAAGATTTCAACTAAGATGCCTAAAGGATTGTCCAAGTTCAGTACCCCAGTCAAAGTAAATGCCATTTCACGCTTTGCTGTCAGGGTCAATGGGAAGCATTGGTGGAACCAGAAACCCGGTTCATAAAATGAGACTTGAGAGTGGTGTGGAGAAGAATGGAGAGTTGGGTCCTTCTCAAGGTCCATCTAAACCTAATTTTTCTATTGTGCGTAGGAGTCCTAGGAGAAGTGTTCCTCCTAAACGCATGGATCTGTTTTAGTTTTATTTTGTTTTCTTATTCTTGGATCAACTTGGATCAACTGATGTTTTTCTTCCCATGAGTTGTTAATCCCTGTTTTTTTTTTGTTTTCTTTGTTTTTATCAATTATCTCTACACTTTGTTGTGTTTTTCTGCTCCTTGTTTCCTTTGCCTTTCGCCTGTGTAATTTTTTATGAAAGAAGGGAAATGTTGTAGTAATCAGCTCAGCTGTTATATATTTGCCCAGCTCTAATGTCATTTATTGAGCTATGTAATTTTACTGTTTGAATGTAAGGAGCTGCTGTGACAGTTCCCTGGAGGCTGTGGAGACAGACGGTCATTAAACATTGTGTTACCACACTTACCTGTTCTGTGGTGATTACTTTAGTATGTTGCCTTTCTTCAGCCAGGCTAGCTTGAATTCAGTGGCACAGTGGGCAAGGGACCCACGTCTGGGCATAACCATCCCACTTAGGGTGAAAAGTGCTACGCAAACAAATGAAGGTGTTGTGTAGTTCCTATATTCCCAATAGGCTCTGCGCATTGGAATAATATATCCTATAGATTAGACGTAGGACTGAGGTCTACTAGGTCTCTATCGAATACATTAGACTTAATTTAGAGTGCCAGTTAGCTCAGAGGTCACTAGAAACCTTCTCGAATAAACAAGAAGGGATTAGTTTCTGACAACCGCATAAACATGACAACTCTGTCTCCTCAAGATAAAAATGATCATCAGAGTCGTGGAAACGATAGATATTTTACTCAGTCATTCGTGCATGCTTGGTTTCACTAGAGGTGCAGAGAAATAGATAGACTGGTGTTTTCAATAAAAAGGTTTTATTGAGCAGTCTTCTTTCTCAAGCATAAGAAATGAACTGCTACAATCGTAAAACTGGTTGTAAAATATAATTCATACAGTATAAATAGTAGAATAAGATAACACTGTAAGAGCATTGTATGGTTCCTAAACCATTGATAAATGCATACATAAATAACAGAGGCTAAACGTACTCAACTGGTGCTTCTAAAATACGCCTACCACGGTTTACCTTACAGAAAAGGGGGTGGTGATGAACAGAGTGTCTGAATTAAGCAGACCACTCTTACCCAGTCCAAAGATCAGGGCTTGATCCATCACCGTTATTTATTTCACTGCACCATCCCAGCTCAGAACCTGGCTATATGCAAATCGGTCTGTCCCTGGCCCAGTGCATCATGGGAACAGGGCAGACTAAACTACCAAGCCAATTCTTCACCAGAAAGGAGACAAGCTACCGGGGACCGGTTTCTGGCATTTCAGCCATCTTCGGCCCGGCTTGCTTGAATCCTGATGGTGCAGTGAGAAAGGGACTCATGTCTGAGTATACCCTGCCACACCTATAGTGGCCAAAAATAGTTTACCTAACCTAAGCTTAGTACAAGGGAAGTAGTAAGTGAGGTGTAGTGTAAATGTAGTATTCTTTTGCCAAGAATCTGTCCAAGATTTCTATTAGGGACTAATCAGCTACGTACCTTAGTTTAGAATGAAGAAGGTAAGTTGCGGGACTCGATTTCCCAACAACCCGCAAGGGTAGCTTGGAAACACTGGAGCTGGATTTCTCGGCAGAAGAAAAGACAGCGTCTCTCTCAGTGCGTCTGCTGGAGGGTCGGCTTCATTTAACATGAAAAAGGGGACCCCCTCGGACACTACTTAAGGCCAGGGAATAGAGGGGAAAACTAGAAACATAACATTAGAAAGTTCCCTCATGGCCTATATATATTTTAACTTCTGAACATTGTGCATATCCTTTTATTAAGCCTTCAAATCACAACAGTGACACATGTGTTTTCTTCATTATATTTATTCTTATTTATTTTAACATCACTTTATGTCTTTTTCTTTTTTCAACTTATAAAATTCTTTTTTACACTTTTTATAAATATAGCATATAAACATTGCAGTACATAATTAAATTCAGTTCAAATTTTCATTGTAAAACAAAAATACATTACAAAAACAGAATACATTTACAAAAAGAGAAGGAAAAACAATTACCCCTGGTTCAACAATATACTATAAATACTATCACACTACACTCTCACAGCTTCATACACTTTCACACCAATAGTATGGATACAGTAATAAAACATAGTAGAGTACATCTAAGGTTATGAGGGTTCTTAAGGTGTAAGCCTCAGAAGCAAAGGTTCCAAAGTTCCCTGTGTAAGGAAACACAGGCATATAATATCCCATGGATCCATACAGATATCTTATAAGGAAGCTGTAGTTTAGAAAGACTGAGTTGTGTCTACCATAATTGATCAGAAAGATGGCTACAAATACACTACTGATCACGTCGAACAGATGCCTTACACTAAAATGGAACCAGTATATGTACAGATAAAACCCAGAATATGCCACAATAACCTACATTTATCAATTTCTGGTCACATACCAGGCTATATTCTCATTCAGCCCTTTGCGTACACAATCAAAATGGAAGATCCAAAAGGTCTCACGTTTCTTGCGAGTTGTTTCAGAAAGTTAACCCATTCTACTTTGGATCTTTTCTAAAATGCACCATTTGAGATCAGATTCCCGGTGGTGAGTATCCAAAAAGTGTTGTACCAATGGGGCGACACTTTTTTCGTCCTAATTGCGGATTTGTGTTCGCTAAAGCAAAGTCTGAAATTCCGGCCTGTCTCGCCTATATAAGCTAATCCACAGGAGCACAGGAGTACATAAATGATGTTACTACTCCTGCAATTAGTGAGAGATCTCAACTTCACATTGATATTATTGCAACAGAAAGAATCTGTTACCAGGGCCGTATCACAGGCATGGCAGGAGCCACATCTATGGTTTCCAAAAAGCATTGGAAGACCATTGATAGTCATTTGATTTTCAGATGGCTTTGATTTGTTTCTGGTATGAAGCCCCCATGCTCGTGCCCTTAATTTTGTTTGTAGAGTGACCCGTTGAAGTCAAAAAAGTTGTTTAAGAGGACAATTTCCAAGCCTTGCAATATAAAACCGTCCGGTCTATTGCTGGGATACCTCTGTAGGAGTGATGCCACTGCCTGTAACGCTTGACATTGAAGAATGTTGGTGCGCAACGCCTCAATGTCAAGCATTATTAAGATCTGTTTCCGGATTGAATGGCACTCCCTCTATCTTGACAATTACGTCCCCACTGTCTCTGATTAATGAAGCACACTTCTGAGTCAGTGGGCATAGAAATACATCCACATTATTTGATAGTGGCTCTGTACTCGAACCTATTGTGGAGGTAATCGGTCCTATTGGAGGATGCCTTTCATTTTTATGCGTTTGGGGAGACCGTACAGAGCCTGTGCTACAGGGCATATTTTGTTCAGGAAGGTATACTCATCTTCGCAGATGTAACCCTCCCTCAGGGCTTCTTGTGTCATGTCCTGAATAGATGTGAGTTCTCTGGGTTGAGCTGATCTATAATGTTCTTTAATAGATAACATCTCTAGCATCTTTTTGTCATATTCTACTTTGTTGAAGATAGTAATACCCCCACCCTTATCACAGGGTTTAATCACAATGTCTAAGTCTGTTTCAATTTTTCTCAAGGCCAAATTCTCAGTTTTCGATAGATTAAACCGTGGATTGTTCGAGCCCTTCAAAAGCCGAGCTATCTCCTTCAAAACACTTTGTTAAAAAATGTGAACTTCGGGTCCTACCAAGTATAGCGTAAGAGTGAACTTAGAAGGTGATATACAATTAGATAGGTTGTCACTTTCCTGTGCCTCTGGTCTATCCATGAAGAATTTCCTCAGTCTAACCTTTCTAAAAAAGGCAAATAAATCTTAATGGAGTTTGAATTTATTGAGTGTGATACATGGAACAAAAGATAAACCACGACTCAGTAACGAAGACTCTTCTGCACTAAAGGTAGTGGACAATAGGTTGTAAATTGGTAATGAATCCTCACTACCTTCAGTTTCTGGAATCGTGACATTGTCTACCACCAGTATTGCTGGTTTCGCGTTTTGACATACAACTGTTGAGGTTGTAGGCTCATCTGATGATGTCCCCCTCGGTCTTGTTGCCAGTGAACATTCCTTCCCCAGTACTGGCCCCTGGATAAAAACCCCAGACACTAGAAGTCTGCTGTGTCTGTCTGACTCTATATGGTCTGGGATTAAACTGTGCCCCTCCTGGTTGATGGTAATTCTCATTTTCTTAATAGGAGGAGCCTGTATCCGAAAAATTCGTGTAATGTCTCCTATAGTTGTTGGTATAGTCGGGCAAGTAGATAGTCAAACTGCTCCAAACCACTGTGTGTTTGCTAAGGCAAGTGTGGGCATATTTATACCTTGAAGTTTCCGAGTTTGACATAAAGGTGGATATAATAACGTCATTAAAGACTCTCAGTTCTTTGAAAACTCCATGAGTTCTTGGACAAGTCAGTTCTCGTGTCACGATCGGCTCCTCCTCAGGATCAGGGTGATGCTGAAAGGGGTCCACCTCCTGATTTCCCCACACTCTGGCTAAAACAATAACACAGAGCCTAGAGGTAATCAAGCGAGGGATAAGTCAGGGAAGGGTAAGGGAAGGAACAGCAACGGAAGGGATAGCTGAAACGACAAAAGACGAGAATTAAAACATCAAATCTAACTACTCTCATTCAAGTCTCGCTAATGAACCTATACATACCCCAATAATCAGGAGGTGACCTCTGTCTCTCTTTTCATAGATAATTCTCTATACGATTAGCTTCCTGTAAGTAAACCACATGTTACTGTTTGTTCATGTATACTTTGGAATAGGTTCAAAGACATATACACTACCACACATACCCTTATCTCACTTCCCCGGAAATAATAAGAGCTCTCTCCAGTAACCCAGAGCTGGAAATCCTCGTCAATGCATAAACGGCAGTTCAAGGCACTGGAGGGTAAGGATTCAATAAAGTCAATAGAACGATTCCAGTTCATCCAAGGATAGAAACAAAAATATACACCGAATAGTATTCCTAGCTGGGCCCAACTAAATGGAACACTAAAGAGAATAAAAAATAGATTCAACCTCCTCCGAGGCTTACCAGCTTGTCGAGCGGTTTGGACTGCACCTTTTAGTGTACTGTAGCAAAAGCGATTTGCTCGCACTCCGTGCAACAACTATTGTCTCCTCTGAACAAGTGAACTCCTTCCTCGTAACTAAGTCGAAGCGAACAGTTCTCCATTAGGAACTCAGGAGCAGGGAACCCTTCCTCGCGGCAGCCGCACGCGATAAGGGTGAATTATCAGAATAAGGAAGAACTTCCTTCTGTCCGCAATCTCAAAACAATGTGTCTCCGCCGAGATACGCAATTCCTCCCTCGCGGCAGCCGCACGCGGGAAGAAAGGGCTGAGAACAAAGTTTGTTTCCAGATGTCTCGAACAAGGCGGTATTCTTGTACCAGGAGATCCTTCGAGGTCGCACACTTCTTTTCTTTAATTCCGAACAACATTCCTCAACAAGGAACCCACAATGAAAAAACAAGGTTCAGAATAGTAATCTCTTACAACGCGCCCTGGTGGACACTGGGAATATAAACGTTTGACTCCGCCCTCATCATAGCATTCTGGGATTCGTAGTCATGCAGGCGCAAGTAGACAAATCATGACAGTATGTCCTCCCTCCTAGCGCCTCCTAGCACCAGGCTTCCCCGAGTTCCGGGCATGAAATAGTTTCACAGCACGAGGAGCATGTACCCCAGTACTCGGCTCCCAAGAATCATCCTCTGATGTGTACCCTTTCCACGATATTAAGTACCACAACTGCCCTCTCCGGAAGCGTGAATCCAAGACACACCGCACCTCAAACTCCAGCTGACCGTCTATCATCACTGGAGGAACTTCTTTACGACGACCGGCCTGTGCAGGTTTCAACAAACTACAATGGAAGACCGGATGAATTCTCAAGGAGGCAGGTAACTACAGTTTATACGCCACCGGATTTATAACCCGGAGAGCCTCATAAGGCCCGATAAAACGAGGGTGAAAGACACTGCAGTAACGAAAACGGATGTTTTTCGTCGAAAGCCACACTTTGTCACCCACTTGATATACTGGACCTTTCTGACGATGCCGATCTTCCCACTTCTTGTAAGAGGATTTCGCACTCTCCAAGTGCATCTGCACCCGTCGATGGATTTTTAACAAGGCCTTCATCTGAGCAGCAACGGTGGGGTGGTTTTGCACATCACTAGGAACGGGGATTGGCAAGGTATCTGCATGATATCCCGTATTAGCTCTAAACGGGGACTCTCCGGTAGAACAATGCCAAGCATTGTTGTATGATAGTTCAGCCAAAGACAACAAGGACACCCATGATTCTTCTGCCTCTTCAGCATAGCATCGCAGATATTTTTTGAGAGTCAGGTTCAGTCTCTCCGTTTGGCCATCAGACTGGGGATGGAAACTAGTCGACAACGCATCCTTCATGTGTAACGCCTTACACTACATATGCCAGAACCTTGCGACGAATTGCGGACCACGATCAGAAATGATGACCTTAGCAATACCATGCAACCGCACCACCTGTGTTAACAACAACTGCGCCGTTTGTGCAGCCGTAGGAAGATTCCGGCATGGAATGAAATGTCCCATTTTTGTCATGCTGTCCACCACTACCAGGATAGCGTCACATCCTTTATCCAAAGGCAATCCCAGTACAAAATCCATACTTATCACCTGCCAAGGTCTTAAGGGGGTCGGAAGCGGCATTAGCAATCCCTTGCTCCTGGTTTGTTCACTTTTAGCTCTGGCACATGTCTCACACTGGTCTATCCAGACCTTCACGTCCTTTGGCATTCCTTCCCACCAAAACTATCTTTGCAATGCATGGATGGTCTTCTGATGGCCCGGATGACCAGCAACCATGGCGTTATGACACCAATTGAAAGCCATCAATCACAGATCATGCGTGCAAAGAAATAGTGTGTTATTACGCATTGGTAAGCCATGTTTCAATGTATGTTGTTTTTCCTTTCCAGCCCACTTCTGCCATTATGGTAAGGAGCGTTGATTACGAACCACATCAAAGAATTGCTCGACTGTTGTGGAGCACAACACCATCTCTGGAGATAGAATTGACAAAGGCTCTCCTTTTTCAGATGCTTCAGAATCTAATTGACGTGATAGTGAATCCGCTTTTTTGTTTTCCGCACCTGGACGAAAAGTGATGGTAAATTTGTACTCTGCAAAAAACAACATCCAGCGCATTTGTCTTTGTGAGAGGTGCCTGGCCGTCTTCATATACTGAAGGTTTCGATGGTCTGAATACACTGTGACAGGTATGGCCTCCACTCCTGAAATGCCCTCTTAACAGCCAGTAGCTCCTTCTCAGCCACTGTATAATTCACTTCCGCTGGATTCAGTTTTTTGGACAAAAAGAAATAGGGTGCAGTTGACCGGATTGTTTGTCTCTTTGCGACAGTATCGCCCCTATTGCCACATCCGAAGCATCAGCTTCCACCACGAACGGAACATCGGATTGCGGATGTCTCAGTATGGGTGCAGTACAGAAGGCCTTTTTCATCTGGTCAAACGCTTCCCCGGCTTCAGGGGTCCAGCAGAAGGAAATGCCCTTCCTCAACAACCGGGTTACTGGAAAGGCTAGCTGTGAGAAATGAACCTCCGATAATAATTGGAGAAGCCTAGGAAGCATTGCACATCTGTTATGTTATGTTATGTTATTTATACACTTCTATAGCGCACGGCCACTCCACTGGAGTATCCCGGCGCTTTGACGAAGACTCCCAACCGAAGATGGGGAAAAAAAAAACATAACACCAAAAGAGCATACAGACATAAAAACAGCCTCAAAGATTACGGGAAGAGCCAAGTCTTAAGGGCCTTGCGGAAAGACAGAAGACTGGAAGTCTGTCTTAAGGAGATTGGAAGATCATTCCATGCATGAGGGGCTAAGTGCCGAAAAGACCGTCCTCCTACTCTTGCCCGTTTGATAGTGGGAACACTCATTTTTGATAAGGACGAGGATCTAAGAGATCTGAGAGGGGTATACCAAGACAGTCGCTTGGAGATATATTTGGGGCCTATGCCATGCAGGGCCTTGAAAGTCGTGGTCAGTGTTTTAAATAAAATCCTTTTTGCAACTGGTAGCCAATGCAATGTGGCGAGAAGATCCGTAGCTCTGGCTTTCCTTGGAAGGCCAAAAATGGCTCGGGCTGCAGAATTCTGGGCGATTTGCAAACGCCTGACCAGATATTTGGGAAGTCCCAAAAACAGAATGTTTGCATAATCCAGCCTGGAACAAATCAGTGCCTGGACAATAATTTGTCTGTGCTGGATAGAGACTAGGGGGAGAAATTTGCGAAGCATCCGCAGGATGCCGAAACATTTCCCAGTGAGAGATGAAATATGTGGTCCGAAAGATAGCTTGTTGTCAATCACCACTCCCAGATTTTTGGCTTTCGCAGACGAGCTAGTGGGAGGAGACATGTCTTTCGGCCACCAAGTTTTCCAATCGGGTTCAGATGTACAGCCAAAGAAGAGCAACTCCGACTTGTCGGCGTTGCACTTCAGCCCATGGCATCCAAACCACTCAAAAATAGCACTCAAACATCCGTTGACCTGGACACCATCAAACTGACCATCCCTGTTACTTACAAAGAGGAGCTGGGTGTCATCAGCATAGCTGACAATCCGGGCGCCAAAAGACTCCGCCGTCACCGCCAGGGGGGCCATAAAGATGTTAAACAGGAGGGGACTTAAGATGGAACCTTGCGGGACCCCCACTTCAAGCAGTGACATTTCAGCAGAGAAAGGTGGCGCCCAGATTGTCTGCCGGCGGTCGGCTAAGAAGGACTTGAGCCAGTTCCACACCGTTCCCCGCAGACCAAAGTCCCAAAGTCTGGAGAGAAGAAGTGCGTGGGGAACGGTGTCGAACGCCGCCGACAGATCCAGCATAATCAGTACCACTTTTTTACCAGCATCCAACTCTTTCACACTCCTAGGAGTCGGCCACTCCTGAACAGCTTTCACCTTTCTGTCAGCCATCCTAAAACCCTGGGGACTCAGAACCACACCCAAAAACTCCACTTCTGTAACCCCAAACTCACACTTACTGAGTTTGCAGTACAAACTGTGTTCCTGCAATCTTTGAAGGATTAAACTAACCTGACTAACGTGTTGAGCTGGAGTATCTGAATAGATCAAAATATCATCGATGTAGATGACAACAAAGTGATCGATGTATTCTTTCATGATATCATTGAGGAAGTATTGGAATGCCGCAGGGGCATTGCAAAACCCGAACGGCATCACCAAATACTCAAACAAACCAAAGCGAGTTTTAAATGCCGTCTTCCACTCATCCCCGGCCCGAATACGCACCAAATGATATGCCCCACGCAGGTTCAACCGGGTGTACAGGTTGGCCTCCTTCACCTGATCTAACAGGACGAGAACGAGTGGAAGAGGGTAGCGATTTTTAATGGTAATTTTGTTCAACTGTCTGAAGTCGATGCAAGCACGCAACTCGCCATTGGCCTTCGAAATAAAGAAAAGAGGCAAGGCTGCTGGAGAACGAGATGGACGAATGAAACCCAGCGAACAAAGATGTTCCAAATACGTTTTCAAATGCTTGGTTTCGGAGTCTGACAACGCATACACACGGCATGTGGGAATCTTTGCGTCCTCCACCAAATCAATACGACAATCATAGTCGCAATGAGGTGGGAATCTCTCAGCTTCCACTTCACTGAACACAGCCTTATACCGTTGGTTTTCTAAAGGCAATACCACCTCTTTCTCTTCTGCTGTGGCCACTTGAAACACCTGCGCTAAGGATAGCGCGTGTGCTACATTGTCTCTTCTTAAACACTGGGACTCACAGAACTCTGAATGGAACTGGATGGTTTTTAACTTCCAATCCATTGTAGGATTGTGTTGCCACAGCCATGGCATCCCTAAAATGATCTCATATTGTGGTGCCTCTATCATATTCAATACAATGTTTTCCACATGATCCCAAGGCTGTCCACAAAGAGACAATTCTAACAATTCTGTATGCTCCACGATGGGACCAGATTTCAAAGGGGTCCCAACCACTGCCAGAACTATCTCAGGTTTGTGAGTGGGCACTTTATTAAGCCCCAACTGCTTCACCAACCCATAGTCAATGAAATTCCCGGTAGCACCGGAATCTACCATTGTGCTTACAGGATGCTGTTGTTGTCCCGTACCCAGAAACAAGACAATACAACATGAGACTCTGGATCCGCGCTACCTGCCACCCCTAAAGAAGGTATTCTCCACTCTATAGTAGGTGTTTGTACACTCTCAGAGCTACCCTTTACTTCCTGTCCCTCAAAAGTACCATCGGCTAACAGAGCCGCCACCTTTTTAGCAGAGAAATAGGGACTCCTATTCTGAGGTTTCATAGTACAGTCCACTACATAGTATCCTTTTTTACTGCAATACATACATAAGCCTTGGGCTTGTCTGCTTTCTCTTTCTGCTTTGGTCAAGGGAGGGCGAACCGCCCCAACTTCCATCGCTTCTGGTCCTGATTCTTTCTTGCTGGGTGGACTAGCCACCTCATAACCACCCCCTGTTCTATCACCCCTCCTACGCTCGCCTCCTCTCTCAGAAAGGCGATGATCCAACCTCAATGTAAGACTGATTAGACCTATACAACTAGTGGGCTGGGGGTCAATTTGTGCCAAAACATCTTTCATTTCCTCATTCAAGCCCTGATAATATAGCGCCATTCTCTTCTCCTCCGGCCATGCAGTTTCCCCTACTAGTCTATTGAAGGTGGTCATATAGGACACAAGATCTTTTCTCCCTTGACGTAAACCCAACAGATCATGATCTGCACTGAGTGTTGTTGCCCTTCTATCAAACACCCTCTCTAATTCCCTTCGAAAGGCCGCCCAATCCGTTAACAAGGGATCATCTTTGCGTACTAAGGGGACAGCCCAATTAGCTGCGTCCCCCGTTAAATAAGAGATAGCAAAAGCCACTCTAGAATGGTTAGTGGGAAAGGAAGCTGGTCTGCATGAAAAATTCAAGGTTATCTGGGTTAAGAACATCTGTATCTTAAGGGGGTCCCCCGCATATCGTTCAGGGCTGGCCAATGGTATGGGCGGAGGCACTGTAACCTGTATCTGTGGATTCCCCACTGAAGCATTAAAAGGGTTTCGGGTTTGCCTATCCAACCTTTCCTTAAGGGCCGCTGTTTCGACACGAGAATTGATTAACTCTTGCTGCACAACCAACAATGCCTGCATCACATCCTCTTACGTGGTCATCTTTCAGCACCCCCTGACCGGGAGGGGTATTATTCTTGGGTAAGAGATTCTGTCACGATCGGCTCCTCCTCGGGATCAGGGTGATGCTGAAAGGGGTCCACCGCCCAATTTCCCCACACTCTGACTAAAACAATAACACAGAGCGTAGAGGTAATCAAGCGAGGGATAAGTCAGGGAAGGGTAAGGGAAGGAACAGCAACGGAAGGGATAGCTGAAACGACAAAAGACGAGAATTAAAACATCAAATCTAACTCCTCTCATTCAAGTCTCGCTAATAAACCTATAATACCCCAATAATCAGGAGATGACCTCTGTCTCTCTGTTCATAGATAACTCTATACGATTAGCTTCCTGTAAGTAAACCACATGTTACTGTTTGTTCATGTATACTTTGGAATAGGTTCAAAGACATATACACTACCGCTCATACCCTTATCTCACTTCCCCGGAAATAATAAGAGCTCTCTCCAGTAACCCAGAGCTGGAAATCCTCGTCAATGCATAAACGGCAGTTCAAGGCACTGGAGAATAAGGATTCAGTAAAGTCAATAGAACGATACCAGTTCATCCAAGGATAGAAACAAAAATATACACCGAATAGTATTCCTAGCTGGGCCCAACTAAATTGAACACTAAAGAGAATAAAAAATAGATTCAACCTCCTCCGAGGCTTACCAGCTTGTCGAGCGGTTTGGATTGCACCTTTTAGTGTTCTGTAGCAAAAGCGATTTGCTCGCACTCCGTGCAACAACTGGTCTCCTCTGAACAAGTGAACTCCTTCCTCGTAACTAAGTCCAAGCGAACAGTTCTCCGTTAGGAACACAGGAACAGGGAACCCTTCCTCGCGTCAGCCGCACGCGATAAGGGTGAATTATCAGAATAAGGAAGAACTTCCTTCTGTCCGCAATCTCAAAACAATGTGTCTCCGCCGAGACACGCAATTCCTTCCTAGCGGCAGCCGCACGCGGGAAGAAAGGACTGAGAACAAAGTTTGTTTCCCGATGTCTCGAACAAGGCGGTATTCTTTCACCAGGAAAGCCTTCGAGGTTGCACGCTTCTTTTCTTTAATTCCGAACAACAGTTCCTCAACAAGGAACCCACAACGAAACAAACAAGGTTCAGAATAGTAATCTCTTACAACGCGCCCTGGTGGACGCTGGGAATATAAAGGTTTGACTCCGCCCTCATCTTAGCATTCTGGGATTCGTAGTCATGCAGGCGCAAGTAGACAAATCATGACATCTCGAGCCAGGGAAAGTCCCTAGCTGCTGAAGCCGAGTTTTCCAAGAAATCGCTGAAGATTTTCGGAACTAGTGGAGCTATGTCTAATTATAGTTATGAGTCGTATGCCTATATAAGGACATAGTGATTTATACCTATATAAGGGCATGAATCGGGAAATTAACAATAGTGTCCTAAAATGGTTTACAACACCCACTCCACGCTATTATGGTCATCTAAGAGTACGTACTAAAACATAGAAGCTACAGCCTGTGTTTTTATAATCCCACCCAAAAATGGCTGTACACAAAATGAGCATTTGTACAGTATGCATCTAAAAGCAATGATTTCATTGTAAGCATATGCCAACCAAGTGAATCCCGAAATTTACATTTATGAAATGGCTCTAGATACAGAAAAAAGGTCAAGACCATCCAATTGCAGAATATACAAGCTAGTTTGATTTGTGCATTAGGTCAATATTGTTTCTAGGAAGTAGTCAAAGAATTCTTGTTCTCTAAGAATAGTTCTACTGTGCCAAAGTTCAGTTTGTTTTGTGCCCCACGTTTTAAGTTGGGGGATTAATTCCCCTTCAATCCTGGGGGTCCCTGGAGGCCAAGTAGCCCACTAGGTACCTCCAGTAAGTGCCACAGGGCTGCTTTGCAGAGAGGTGGTCTGAGGCACGCCCCTTTTTACACCTCTCTGCAAAGCAGCTCTGTGGCGCTTACAGGAGGTACCTGGTGGACTAGTTGGACCCCAGGGTCCCTCGGGATTCAAGGGGACTTAATTCCCCAACTTGTAACAAGCCAGGGGTGCATTTGCACAGTGGTGCACAGAGGGGGCGGGCCTGATGTGACAAGTATGCAATGCTAGTTTGCTTCACATATAATCGGTACAGTCTAGCAGAAGCAGTGCAAGCTTGCTGTATCTAGAACAAGTATAGCCTGGCAGGAGCAGTGCAAGCTTCCTTCACCTAGAACAGGTATAGCCTGGCAGGAGATGAGCAAGCTTCCTTCACCTAGAACAGGTACAGTCCGGCAGAAGTGCAAGCTTCCTTCACCTAGAACAGGCACAGCCTGGTTGCAATGGTGCAAGCTTCCTTCACCTAGAACAGGTACAGCATGGCAGCAGTGGGAGCTTCCCTCACCTGGAACAGGTACAGCCCAACGGCAGCAGTGCATGCTTCCTTCACCTAGAACAGGTGCAGTGTGGCAGCAATGAAAGCTTCCTTTACCTAGAACAGGTACAGCCCAGCACCAGCAGTGCATGCTACCTTCACCTAGAACAGGCACAGCCCAGCAGAAGTGCAATCTTCCTTCACCTAGAACAGGTACAGCCTGGCTGCAACAGTGTAAGCTTCCTTCACCTACAGCAGGTTAAGCCTGGTTGCAACAGTGCAAGCTTCCTTCACATAGAACAGGTATAGCCTGGAAGCAGTGCAAGCTTCCTTCTCCTAGAACAGGAACAGAGGTATTTGGAGGCCATGCTCACCTTTCTCCCCCTACTCTCCAAATGCAACTGCTACGTTATAGTTAGAAATTAGCATTTTAAAAAAACGTTGAATTCACTGTAAAAACCATAGGTTTTAAGCAAGTTATAGTTAGAAATTAGCATTTTAAAAAAACATTGAAATTGGCTGAAAAAACCATAGGTTTTAGGCACGTTTAGTTAGAAATTAGCATTTAAAAAAACCTTAGAAATTTACTGAAAACACAATAGGTTTCAGGAACGTTATAGTTAGTTGGACATTTCACTCTTTTAAAACCATATAAATTCCCCTGTTATAGTTAATCAGCTAACTATAACACACACCCCCGCAATGCATTGCTGATGGCATCACATATTACATAATTCATGACATGGTCAGTGACATCACTGATGACATCTCAAATGACATCACTGATTACATCATCCAAGTGAAAAACTGAAGCATCTCCTCACACTCTAATATAACCTTTGATACACCCACTGTAAAATACAGACTACCATTTTCAAAACCACTCGCTGATTCCTAGGTCTACACATACATCCACTCATTCACCCATACAATCATACATGCAGTCACTCATCAATACAACACTATCATATGCACTCATACACCTATACAGAAACTCACTCACCACCACTCATCCATGGAGTTACTCACACACCTAGTCAGTCACGCAAACAATCAGTTACACTCCCATTTACTCACCTACACAGTTATACCCACACCACCTAACTTATTCAAACATATACTAACACATACTTACTCTCTTATACAATCACCGATACAAGCACACACTCATCCTTACAGCCACTCTCACAATCAGTGACTCTCACGTATAGTCATTTAGATACTCCAACTCTAACATACACTGCCTTTTACATATGTAGTTACTTGGACATGTACAACTGAGACATCCGTTCACTCAACAACACACCCGTATACACACTCACTCGCCCATACAGCTTTTTCCACATGCACCCTTGAACCCCTACACCCAGTGAATCAACCACTTGCACATCTATGCACAGAGTCACACACCTCCCACCCATCCACACGCACACTCAGTCTCCTATACAAATACTCAGGCAACCAATAAATAACCCATATAGACACTCATGTAGCTACTGACCAACACATGCAGCAGCTTACACAACAACACACATACTGATACACACATTCGGACACTTTAGTCACTAACCCATGCATTCAGTAAGACACATTTAATCACTCACTTATACAGTCAGTCACACACCTACTAAATCCTTTATCCAGACACTTATACACCCACTCATTCTTCAATACACCTTGGCATATATATAAAACATATTTAAACTTTACAGAAACACACAGTCACTGGATGATGTAATCAGTGAGGTCATTTGAGATGTCATCAGTGATGTCACTGACCAGGTCATGAATAATGTAATGTGTGACATCAGCAGTGCATTGTGGGGGCGCGAGTTATAGTTAGATGAACTAACTAGAATGGGGGGTTTTCTATGGTTTTGTACGAGTGAAATGTCCAACTAACTAGAACGTCCCTGAAACCTATGTTTTTTTCAGTACTATATATATATATATATATATATATATATATATTACCTACTGGCGGTCGCCAGTAGGTAGTTATAGTTAGGATTGGCTGCCATAGGAAATCCGCAACATTCTATTGGGAATAACTCTGGCGCCGGTTGAGGACTTTGTGTGTAATTTTCCAAAATTTTGGCCAGCTCCGCTGCGCTCCTTTCCTGGAAGTTTCGGGGAGATTCGTGAAGTGGGGGCTGAGAAAAAAGGGGGTCTCAAAACGTGTTTTACCCATGTTAATTTCCATAGGACGGTCTGACAAGTCTACAGCCCGAACCGCTGAACGGAATTACGCCAAACTTGGCAAAATTATAGGGACTGGTACGCAGATGTGCCTTTGCTATATTTGCTGAAAATTGCTCCAGTGTTTTTTTTGAAAATTAACTTAAAAAACACATATATATCTATAGGCGCGCTCCAAGCGCTCTCCGGTACGCGTACCGGGGAGCGCACCCGGCGCGCTATGGGAGTGCGCGAGCGGAAAACAGATTGGCTGTCGGTCAACATTCTAAACAGTCCGGAGAGTCCAACATCTTGTGTCTCGGTAGAATCAAAACACAAGAGGTGAAAAAGAAAGGGGGAAATAATTAAAAGGGAGCAGAGTAGACACCCCCAGACCCCCTAGGTTTTCTGAGGGGGGCCTAGAAGAACCTTGAAGGGCAAAAAAACTTATTTATTTTTTTGACATTTTCGTGGGGTAAGCGCTGGGTGCGCTCCCAGGTGTGCGCTCCGGTACGCGCACCCTGAGCGCACCACGGGGAAAAACAATGTAAAAAAATAGAGTAAAAAAATATTGTACAGTGTTTAGAGGTAACTTAGCTCTGAAAAGAGCTGTTGTGTTAAGGGGGTGTTTTTGTACCTACAAGTAGGTACCAAAGCAGATTCTTATATTCAAGAGGAAAACTCTATTCCCCTCATCTGTAAAATGCACACCATCTCTCCTATAGATGTCTTGCATGTTGTAACGCAAGTTGTTGTGGTAAATGGAACTGTAATGGCTGCCCTTCTTCTGGCTCTTTGGAGAGGGAGAATGATGGAGAGTGACTCCAGCCTATCACCCCCATAGCATAGGGATTAGGACTATAGACAGGGCCTCTGTCTTACATATATTAGGGCATTTTCGTGTCATTTTCCTTAAAGTAGGGCTTATGAATTTAAGTTAGGGGATAGATATATAAGTATTAGTCATGATTTGCTCATTTGCTAACATGCTGGGATATTTTCCATGGAGCTATGCATATTATGGGCTCCGTAGGCCTTAAACGAGACAGACTCCATTTTGCTTTCTGCCCGGTAGCTCGAGAAGGCTTTCTAGGTCAAGTGTGATGTTTTAGTTTTAAGCTGTTGTTCGCTTGGAGAGAACCGGCTCGGACTGGCCCTTATCGAAGGAATGTATTTTTCCCCACTCCGAAGACACAACTTCAGGCCGGCCGGCTGGGAACGTGTCCTTGGTACGGGGAGGTACAAGAATTTGGTGGGCGGCAGGTTGCTGGCCGTGGATTTCCATGAAGGAACGGGCTTTGATATTAGCGAAGGTGTTAGTCAGTTTGTCAGTTAGTCCGTAGGCGGCATCTAGCCGTTAGCATCTCTGCCATTATTCATCTCATGGTGGACAGTCGCCATCTTTGAAGTCCGAGAAAGATTTAAGACCGAAACTCTCTGAGAAAGACTGAACGAGAAGTAGCGCGGAGCGCACTGATACAGAGAGAGAGAGAGACGGTAGCTAATAATCAGCAAGGTTCCGGTGTCCTGGAGGGAAGCAGACGAGGTTGAGCCTAGCGGTGCAGACGTGTAATTGTGACGGCTGGGGTGTGACTGCAAGGCGAGCCAGGATACAGAGACGAGAAGGGAACCTAGATGACTGCCGAGTCCAAACTTCGTATTAATAAGGTGACGTCCGACCAGCTTTAATAGAATGTGCACTCTAATCTTTACCTTTTCTTTGCAGAAGTTATGTTGCATAGTAATGTGATTTGTGTCTATTGTTAATAAATATCCTAATTCTTATGGAATTATCGTGTGCTTGGTGTTCCTGTTCAATCTTGGTAAATTTATCTCCTAGTTGGGAATTGTTTATGTGAACGGATGCGAAATCCCGATCAGGTAAATGGTGATCAAACAAAGAGGGAGTGAGTGGACCTTTGATGCCAAGAGCAAGAAGTACACTATATAATTTGGAACTATATTCAAAGTCATTTTGGTAGTTTTATCCCGAGTAGGTAACTGAGATATTATCCTGATAACTGTTCATAGGAATGTGGTCGTCGTTGATATGCGGCGTTAGTGAGAACACTGGGGAGGATTACCAGTGTGGATACCCACTAGATTGTGGCTTGAATAAGTGAGAGCACTAGGAGGTTGAACTAGTGTGTAGTTTTGCAGGATTGCAAACATTTTGGAAAAGGGAGCATTGGGTTCTGCAGGCCCGTGTGTAGACGCACCGGATTGTGTGTCATATCTGCCCTAGGGTAGAACGGTCTGGGTCAGGGTGGCCGCGAGACCAACTGATGTGAATAAGATATTGTAGAAAATCCATACATATATGTTGTCATTCCCCGTCCTTAGGTGCGATCTGTATATATCTGTATATCTATCCATTGTGAATACGATCTGAGGAGGGAAGGTGAGTACGTTTTGGCTGGGTCATAGGGGCCCCTGGGGGCTGATCCCATCTAAACAGAAAATCCAGCCATTACATCTGGCGTCACAAACTGTTTACGAAGCCTGTGTGCATTGTGTTGATTTTATCTTGTTGGTTTGCGCTCGGCTTATAAGTATTGAAATTTGTTTATAATGTGTATATAATTTTTTGTGTCAATATGTTTGCGAAAAAATCATCGTCGGTTTTTAAACTGCCGATTCAGATTCCCGGCTGGGAATCTACGCCTTATGAGGCCTTGGCCCGTGAGTGGGCTGATTCTACTGGTTTGAGTGAAAATTGGTCTTCATGCTTGGAGCAGGCGGAGCCTGCTGATGTGGTATCGTGCTTGCAGAAAGCGCCAGTAGTGAAGGGTGATGAGCTTCCTATTTTAGGACGCAGAGGTTGGATTGTTCTTAATGCATACAGAATATTGCATGAGAGGTTTGTTCAGCTACAAAAGCAGTTTAAAGATGTGGAAGGACAATGTGTTGAATTGCAAAATGCACATACTTTGTTGCGGTGTCAAAATAAATTGCTTGCCGACAAACTTGAAACATATCAGACCATTGCCGAAAGGGCTGCGGTCCGTATTGCACGATATAAGTATAAACATCGTCGTGGACGTGTGTCTTCACGCAAAGTGCGTATGTTTGTAGCAAAAGCTGGAATGGATTGGAACCCCGATGAGTGGGACGGTAATATCTGGGATTCTCATACTTCTGACTCCTCGGCAGAGGAGGGTGACAAGTGCGAGTCTTCTCGCTCCGGACGTGATTGTAAATCTGCTTCTTGTATTGATTTGAGTCCTGACTGTGACCGTGCTCGTTCTTCCCGTGCGGATGACGTAGCTTGCCCTGATTGTGCTGCTAAATCTAAGATGCGGGCTTCCTCGGAGGCTCTTCCTGCAGTTTCTGCTCACCCTATTTTTCGACGAAAATTACAACAGGCCCCTGGTAACCCGGGTGGTATAGCTCTTGATTGTATTGAAGATTTTACTCAACAGGAGGTTAGTGACATTTTACAACGATTTCGACAACGGCCTGGTGAGGCCTTGCTTACCTGGATGGTGCGTCTTTATGAACTTGGCGCTGCCGATATTATGCTCGCTGCTGTTGATTGCTTACGATTTTGCTCTTTGAGTTCTGATTCTACGATTCAGGATCATTTTCGGAATTATAATGGTGCTGGTCAAATTTCTTTGCTCCAGCTTGCGTCTGACGGCTGTAATCATAAATATCCAACTGAATCTGATTGGCCTATTGATGAGAAACCGTGGTACACTTTGCGCGATGCGTCGCAACGTTTAAAAGAGGAAGTCATGAAAACGGCTATCTTTCTTAGTACTGCTGACAAGTTATTGGATGGTCTTTTAACATCTTCTGTACGCAATCGCATTATCCGTTCTTCTCCTGTTGCTTACAAGCAGGTCATGATGACATTATTGATTAACCAAACTGGCAATCCTTTGTCTGTTGTGCTTGAATCTGTTCGTCAGCTTGGTGAGCTGGGTGAGTGGTTTAAACCTGAGAGACAATCTCGACCTGAGGGTCGTACTGGTGGGGACTATAAGTTCTCTAGACGTGACATGTTTCTTGCTCTCATTGCTGATGGTGTCAAAAGGGAAGACATTGATGGTGAGCCTAATAATCGCTTATGGGATATGTTTCGTAAGCGTGGTCTGGATCGGAAGGAGGGTGCCCGTCGTGTGCGAAAGAATGAGTATGACCGTGGTTCGGATGACAGTGGTGATGAGAGGCGATGTGTGAATTCTGATCGCCGTGATGATCGGCGCTATGAACGTGATGGATCCCCTCGTCGTCATGATGGGAGGGGGAGAGAGGATGATCGTGAGAGGGGGAGAGATGATCGTGTTTCCTACAGACGAAGAGATGAAAGGAGTTATTCCCCTGACATGAGAAAAAGAGAGGATCGTAACAGACTCTCTGATCGTAATTCACAACTTTTTGAACATGACACTAATCCGTTTCGTACTGGAGACGGATATGAACAAGACATTCTAATACCAAAGAAAACTGAGAGCATTTACCCTGATTTGTCTTGGTTGACAGACCGCAGGAAAAATGACTAGGAAATAGGTCAAGCTCCGGTACGCAAGTGGGCTCACAGAGATTACAGACCCTATGTAGATATTGAGATTTTTTGGAAACATCGTAATATCCAAAGGGCCCGAGCGTTAGTTGATACTGGGGCGGAGGCCACTTTAATTCATGGTAAGTCGAAGAAATTTCATGGACAGTCCTTCACGATTACTGGTTTGGGTGGTAAAGAGACACCCGCAGTTCAAACTGCACTCGAAATTAAAATTGGTAGGATTCCTCGTAGAGAATACTCTGTGTTGGTTGTGCCACTTTTGGAATACATTATTGGAATTGACATTTTGAAAGGTATGACTTTGCATTTGGATGATGGGTGCTATCAATTTGGTACACGACAGTACATTTCGACCAGACCCGTACGGGTTGGCCGTTTACGCATGCCACCTATTAAAATACCTTTAGCGACGAAAGTAATTTCTCAAAAGCAATATCGCATCCCAGGTGGTCATGAAGAGATTACTGCTACAATTCAGGATTTGGTTGACGCGGGAGTCATTACTCCGGTCACATCTGCTTGGAATAATCCCGTTTGGCCCGTGCGCAAAAGTGATAATTCTTGGCGCATGACTGTTGATTATCGAGAATTGAATAAAAATACACCTAAATTGACTGTTGCAGTGCCTGACATTGTCACACTGATTCAAAGAATCCAAAAGCATCCAGGTACATGGTATGCTTCCATTGATATTGCTAATGCATTCTTTTCAATTCCGATTGCCCCCGAATGTCAGGAACAGTTCAGTTTTACATGGAATGGACGTCAAATGACGTTCCGGAGTCTTCCTCAAGGCTATGTACATAGTCCTACGATCTGTCACCGGCTGGTGGCGGAGCATTTGTCTGAAGTGCCCACGAATCCACAAGTTCAAGTTTGTCATTATATTGACGACATTTTAATTCAAGGTGAAACGCAAGACCAGGTACAATCCCATTTAGATCAGATCATTGATTGTTTGCGAGCGAAAGGCTGGGAAATTAATCCCGACAAATTACAAACTCCATCCCAAAATGTGAAATTCTTAGGAATTAATTGGCATGAGGGTCACAGAGAGGTGATTCCACAGGTTAAACGAAAAATACTTGATTTTGCTGTTCCCAGAAACAGGAAAGAGGCTCAATGCTTTATTGGTTTGTTTGGATTTTGGCGTCAGCATATTCCCCATTTGAGTCAAATCTTGGCCCCACTGTATCGAGTCACCCGTAAAAAGAATGCGTTTGAATGGGGTGAACCTCAACAGACTGCTTTTAATCTGGCTAAAGAAGCTATTCAGTATGCTTTGGATTTGTGGCCCGTGAGTGAAGGTGATGTGGATTTGAATGTGTCCGTGGAAGGCCTGTATGCCAATTGGAGTTTGTGGCAAAACCAGGGCAGACAAAAAGTGCCATTAGGTTTTTGGACCAAAAAGTTACCAGAGGCTGGTGAGCGTTACTCACCTTTTGAAAAACAGTTGCTTGCTTGTTATTGGGCTCTGGTGGATACCGAGCAATTGACCCTAGGCCATGCTGTGATTTTAAGGCCCGAAATTCCCATTATGCAGTGGGTTTTGAGTTCACCAAAGTACCATCGAATTGGACATGCTCAGGAGGCTAGTGTGATTAAATGGAAATGGTACATTCAGGACAGGGCACGTGTGGGTCCGAAAGGTGTGGCGGTTTTACATGAGCGAGTGGCGCAGGCGCCCTCCAATGAGATTGAAAGCGAGTGTTCGGTTCCCGTAGTGCAGGAGTCTCCCGTGAAGTGGGGTAAATCATTTGATGATCTGTCCGCGGAGGATAGAAAACATGTGTGGTTTACCGATGGTTCTGCGAAGTTCATTGGTGACAAAAGACATTGGAAAGCTGTTTCATTTAACCCGATTACACAGAAATTGTTGAGCACAACTGGAGATGGTAAGAGTAGCCAATATGCTGAACTCTATGCAGTTTACCAAGTTTTGAAACAGGAACTACCTGGCACATGTCATATTTTCACTGATTCCTGGTCCACTGCGAATGGACTAGCGGTATGGTTACCAACATGGCATTCTCATAATTGGGAATTGCATTCCAAAGAGTTATGGGGTAAAGAACTGTGGCAAGAAATTTGGGAATTGCTCCCGCAGAGTACTGTAACAATCTTTCACGTGGATGCTCATACTCCAATTGACTCCCTTGACAAATTTTTCCATAACATTGCAGATGAACAGTCTAAAATTTCTGAGGCAGTGGTGGACATGCAGGATTCTGATTTGGCGGGATTGGCGAAGTGGGCCCATCAGAAAGCAGGACATTTTGGAGAGAAAGCCACTAGCAGGTGGGCTGCCGATAGAGGAATTCATATTCCCTTTTCCTTAATAAAAGATGTCATTCTACATTGTCCCGTTTGTCAGCATTCTAGGAAAAAAGAGGTGCCTCAGATTGTTCGAGGTCACTTACACCGTGGTAAATTGCCCGCCCAAATTTGGCAGATTGATTATATTGGTCCGCTCCCTATGAGCAGAAATTGTCAATATATTTGTACAGTGGTTGATACTTATAGTGGCCTTTTGGTCGCTTTCCCTTGTAAGAACGCTACCCAAGTGAATACCATTAAAACCCTGGAGCTAATTATTCTGTACTATGGTGTCCCATTCCAGATTCAATCTGATAATGCATCCCACTTTCGTGGAAGATTGGTGCAGGAATTCTGTGCGGAAAATAATATTGATTGGGTGTTTCATATTCCATATTACCCACAGGCTTCAGGACTGATTGAGAGGATGAATGGCTTGTTGAAAGAACAGTTGCGCAAGTTGACTGATGATCGTTACAGCCAGTGGAGAGATGTCCTACTTCAAGCTTTATTGATTTTAAATAATCGCCCTTTGTTACATGCTGAATCTCCTTTAATGCGTTTGTTTCCTCCAAATGTTGATGCGAAACCTAATTCTGTATCGAACACTGTCATGTATTGGGAAATTACCCCCGGTGCTTTGGCTCCATGTAGAGCAACCCCAGGTTCCGCAGGCCTCGACCTGCATGCTTTAAATGATGCTAAATTTCCAGGAAAGGATCGAATTATTGTTGAAACTGGCATTGGTGTCTGTATACCTGCCGGTAGCTTTGGATTCATTGCCCCTAGATCTGGCCTGGCCCTGAAAGGTGTACAAGTGCTCGGAGGAGTAATTGACAGTGATTATCAGGGAGAGATTAAGGTTCTCCTGCTTAATAGCAGTGAGACGGATTTGTTCATCAAAAAGTCTGACCGTGTTGCTCAGTTACTGATTATGCCTGTCTTCAGTGGTGAGATCAAAAAAGGCTCTGCCCCAACGTTGCTAACTGTGCGAGGACAAAAAGGCTTCGGATCGTCTGATCTTCCTGGAGCTAAGATATGGGTGCAATCGCCTAAAAATCCTCCTGAACAGGCTGATATTATTGCGACCGGTCATGACAACACCGTTTTGGTGATGAAGCCAGGGAAAGATGGCTGGGAAGCTGTCCCAGCTGATAAATGTTACTTACGAGAATGATTAAGGTCTGTGTTTGTGTTCTTTCAGATCATTCTCTGGACTGCTGCTGCAGGATGTGTCGGCGCTGGACTCCTTTTGGCCTACTACGCCGGGAGAGGAGAGGATCCACCGACGCCGGTTGATGGGATAATCCGTGCCCCGCGGTCTGCGTGGGCCACATCTACTAACTTTTGGATTACACTCGCAAAGCGGGTGACGAACTCTCCGCATTTCTGTCTTACCCCAATGAAATCTGTCACTGACATTTTAGCGACCTGTTTGGTTGCTGTCCCTGCATCTACCGAGACTTTGCGACACATTTTTAATATATCAAATGCCCGACCTAATGTTATCTTGGGCGACTTTGCGGCTCACGAATTTTGCCCCTTATGCACTGCTCTTCCAGACCTTGATATTGCTATTCATTCCCGTATTACGACTTTTAATATTACCCCTGGAGACCTATGTTTCATCATGACTTGTGACCCTAAAGCTATTAATGAGTGCTTGAAGCTGAAGCTCCAAGCCGCTACTTCCTTTTCAGCTCATCAACGATTGCTATGTTCAAAGAGACTTCCGAATTCATGTCTTTCAGTAAAAAACAATATGACTTGTAAACGTTTATTAGTAGCCACTAGCCATTATCGTTCAATGTTATTGCCAGCTGGATGGCTGTTTTCCTGCGGGAATTCATCTTGGCCCTATATTCCTGCGAATATTTCTGGTGGCCCATGTGCCATCACTAGATTGAGTTTGCTTATGTTTTCCTCACATCCTACTTCACATTCCCGTATTGTACGTGATTCAATGTCATTGCATGAAGATTGTGATTCCTCTGTTCATCTCTAGTCCAGATCAGAGTACCTTGGTTTGGCTTTTTCTATCATTGGAGTGCCTGCATTGGCCGTTTATAATGCCAAAACAATCGGCAAAATGGCCTGCTGGATGGTTAAGTCCATTAACCAAACATCCACTGTTTAATCTGATCTTTTATTAGATGCCCAAGGTGAACGTAGAGCTATTTTGCAAAACAGGGCCGCCATTGATTATCTCCTGCTGAAACATGGACATGAATGTTCTGATTTTGAAGGTCTGTGCTGTTTTAACTTGTCTGACCATTCTAAAGCTATCCAATCCCATATTGACAAACTCCACGACTTGACTGCAGAAATTAGACAACATATAGATCAGGGTTTCTTTGACTGGCTTTTTAATTGGCTGCCTGACTTGCATTCCTTACGACAGATTTTAGGGGGGGTTATTGTCGCTATTTGTATCCTGATAGCTATTTGTTGCTTTATTCAGTGCATCCCTTCCTTGCTCCAATTTTTTAGACTTAGTAAGGGTCGTAGATCAGTTAATTTTGTTTCATATTATTCTTCTACTGATGTTAGCTCCATTTAGTTTGTGGTTAATAGACTGGAGTCAAGGGGTGTAATGTAATGGCTGCCCTTCTTCTGGCTCTTTGGAGAGGGAGAATGATGGAGAGTGACTCCAGCCTATCACCCCCATAGCATAGGGATTAGGACTATAGACAGGGCCTCTGTCTTACATATATTAGGGCATTTTCGTGTCATTTTCCTTAAAGTAGGGCTTATGAATTTAAGTTAGGGGATAGATATATAAGTATTAGTCATGATTTGCTCATTTGCTAACATGCTGGGATATTTTCCATGGAGCTATGCATATTATGGGCTCCGTAGGCCTTAAACGAGACAGACTCCATTTTGCTTTCTGCCCGGTAGCTCGAGAAGGCTTTCTAGGTCAAGTGTGATGTTTTAGTTTTAAGCTGTTGTTCGCTTGGAGAGAACCGGCTCGGACTGGCCCTTATCGAAGGAATGTATTTTTCCCCACTCCGAAGACACAACTTCAGGCCGGCCGGCTGGGAACGTGTCCTTGGTACGGGGAGGTACAAGAATTTGGTGGGCGGCAGGTTGCTGGCCGTGGATTTCCATGAAGGAACGGGCTTTGATATTAGCGAAGGTGTTAGTCAGTTTGTCAGTTAGTCCGTAGGCGGCATCTAGCCGTTAGCATCTCTTCCATTATTCATCTCATGGTGGACAGTCGCCATCTTTGAAGTCCGAGAAAGATTTAAGACCGAAACTCTCTGAGAAAGACTGAACGAGAAGTAGCGCGGAGCGCACTGATACAGAGAGAGAGAGAGAGAGACGGTAGCTAATAATCAGCAAGGTTCCGGTGTCCTGGAGGGATGCAGACGAGGTTGAGCCTAGCGGTGCAGACGTGTACTTGTGACGGCTGGGGTGTGACTGCAAGGCGAGCCAGGATACAGAGACGAGAAGGGAACCTAGATGACTGCCGAGTCCAAACTTCGTATTAATAAGGTGACGTCCGACCAGCTTTAATAGAATGTGCACTCTAATCTTTACCTTTTCTTTGCAGAAGTTATGTTGCATAGTAATGTGATTTGTGTCTATTGTTAATAAATATCCTAATTCTTATGGAATTATCGTGTGCTTGGTGTTCCTGTTCAATCTTGGTAAATTTATCTCCTAGTTGGGAATTGTTTATGTGAACGGATGCGAAATCCCGATCAGGTAAATGGTGATCAAACAAAGAGGGAGTGAGTGGACCTTTGATGCCAAGAGCAAGAAGTACACTATATAATTTGGAACTATATTCAAAGTCATTTTGGTAGTTTTATCCAGAGTAGGTAACTGAGATATTATCCTGATAACTGTTCATAGGAATGTGGTCGTCGTTGATATGCGGCGTTAGTGAGAACACTGGGGAGGATTACCAGTGTGGATACCCACTAGATTGTGGCTTGAATAAGTGAGAGCACTAGGAGGTTGAACTAGTGTGTAGTTTTGCAGGATTGCAAACATTTTGGAAAAGGGAGCATTGGGTTCTGCAGGCCCGTGTGTAGACGCACCGGATTGTGTGTCATATCTGCCCTAGGGTAGAACGGTCTGGGTCAGGGTGGCCGCGAGACCAACTGATGTGAATAAGATATTGTAGAAAATCCATACATATATGTTGTCATTCCCCGTCCTTAGGTGCGATCTGTATATATCTGTATATCTATCCATTGTGAATACGATCTGAGGAGGGAAGGTGAGTACGTTTTGGCTGGGTCATAGGGGCCCCTGGGGGCTGATCCCATCTAAACAGAAAATCCAGCCATTACATGGAACCCATACCATAGTCTCTGAGGTATGCAGAAACAGTTTTATTTACATGTTTCCTTCCTTTCCCAATCTGTGGACAAAATTGGTTGGACCAGTTCCATTTTTGCCTTTGGCATATATTAGAAAATACCAAGGCAGTTTTTGGAAAAAGTGACATTGTTTGCCCAAAGATGTCCTTTAAAAGCATTTCCAGACCTACCCCAGTCAAAGTGCCTAAGTCATTTCCACCACAGTGCACAATTATAAGGTCAGGGCGTGGTAAATGCATAAAGGATTTTACCAATGTTATCAATTGGTGACTCAATCCTCTCTGTCCAATCCATACAATGTCCACATTTGGTAAATCAAGATTGTAAATACCTCTGTTAGCTGCGTATTTTTGACTCCAGTGGACATAGCTATGACCCACAAATCACACTTTTGTCATTTTGAAGGTAGATGTACTTCTAGTCAGATGAGTTGTGGAAATGAAATGGAAGTTTGATAAAATGAAAAAAAGTGGTTGTGAATCAGTGCAGTTGAATACCCATAATTGATTGGAGCTTTGTTAAAAATCTCCACTGAAAATGAGGGTGCATGCTTTTTTTTGTAAGAAGTCATTTCAATGGTTGAGAAAGTCATTTAAAGAAACATTGCATTTCATTAGCTAGTAGATTGAGAGGTCATACAGCCTTGAAGGATTGTTTTGCAACATAGTATGATGAACTTGTGAACTGTGTGCTGGTTTAAGAGGGAGTTACCATGGTTACAGGGTAAATGGGCACAGGGGGATGGGTTAATGTTATGTGAGTTTCAAAGGCTTGAAATGTACAACCAATTAAAATGTGCAGTTTGGTTTTGAATTTGTGTGGGAACAATTTTTATATTCTATGTACAAGAATATGGGTCTGAAATGAGAAAGGATCTGTGCCATTATTGAAAGGCTCCAGTGAAGGTAGCATTATTCAGAGATTCTGCTTAAGAATATCTGTTGACTGTGACTGACACTGTTTTACATCTTCCAAAGCATTTTTAAAGGTGAGTAATGATTGTTTTAAAAAAGATAGAGAGCTTAAAGATTTTTGACAAGTATCACAGTGAGTGTCTGTGTGAATTAAGGAATTATATTTTTACCTTTTTCCAAAATGTTAGCTGTGTGTTTATAAGGTAGACTTCTTTATAAATTGTTTTTTATGCTTGGATTCAATGCTGGTTTAGAAATTGTATAATGGTTTCATTGGACTTGTAAATATGCTCCTTT
This sequence comes from Lissotriton vulgaris, assembly GCF_964263255.1. Classification (NCBI taxonomy): domain Eukaryota; kingdom Metazoa; phylum Chordata; class Amphibia; order Caudata; family Salamandridae; genus Lissotriton; species Lissotriton vulgaris. The sequence goes on from NC_141700.1 coordinate 730,542,385, forward strand.
TTTTGAAGCGCCTTGTGCAACCTTTAGCATGGGTGGAAGCAGTAAATGTATGGAGGGGGATAGGAATAACAGATAGAAAACCATATGAAATGGTGTGGGAGATGCATAAAGTATTTCAGTAATGGTTTCAATTGAGATGGAATATAAGATAAAGAGGGGCATATTTACAAGCTGCGTGCGCAATGTTTGACATTAATGCTGGTCCAGAGATAATGTAATGGTTTCATTGGCATATTTACAAGCCGTGTGCGCAATGTTAGATATAATGTACCATGTCTGTCTCTGCTAACAGTATGTGTAACTCTGCCTGAGATCACAGTGATGGGTGAATCAAGCTTCAAAAAAGACGCAGAAGTCCCTACAGGAGCCCAACAGTTACTTTTTTTTTGCAATAATACCAATCTCACAATAATAAGAACCTCCAAACCTCAAAGAATTATAGAAACCTATTATGGATATTTCAACTGTACAGTTCTAGCTCACAATCCCAAATCGACATTATATAGAGTTCATAATATAATGAATTGTAGACAGAGAGACAGGGTTATTTCATACATTTATGCAAATCTATATTTATTCAATAGTATTACAGTTTTATCACAATAGCATAGACTGGAGAAATGTATACAGTCATAGTAAAAAATACATGTTCTATAAAAACATAATCATAAAAATAAAAAAGCAATATACAGCGGTAGTTAAAATGTTCATGAGGAACAGGTGTCGACGCGGCGTTTCGGTTGAAGTGTAAATTAAAAACCTTCTTCAGGACAGTTTCTGAGGTTTATTATTTCCTCCGAGTTAGATAAAAGGGACCGTTCCCTGATCTGGGCAGGACGGAGTTCAGACTTTTATAATATAGATATGTCTGGATGTTCAAAAGTCTCTTCAAGCGGTTGTATTCAGGTTCACGCTATTATAGCAGGAGCCACCGATATCTGGTTATATATCCACTTGCGTGTTGCACATTTCACTATATGGCAAATCGCTGTAGTCATAGCCCTTTCAATTTGCTTTTCGTATCGACTTTACTAATCTGGGGGTTGTCCTCCCACTAGTTCGGTGATTTCTCGTCACATAGAGTCGGCCTCCCTGCTCCTGTTAAGACATCGTTTTCGGGGTTTTGTGTATGTAATGTAACAACTTACATACACAGAACCCCCGAAACGCCGTCTTAACAGGAGCAGGGAGGCCGACTATGTGACTATGTGACGAGAAATCACTGTGTGCATTCGAGACCACCTTTGTGGCTCCTGTAGGGACTTTTGCATCTTTTTTTTAATACCCTCTCCTGATCGCAGACCTTTAACAGAAGGGGGCCTCCTTTACTTTGTTTTGAATCAAGCTTCACTCACAGTGTGATCTTAGGCACATGATCAGAATGTTAGATATAATGTACCATGTCTGTCTCTGCCAACAGTATGTGTGACTCTGCCTAAAATTACAATGATGGGTGAATTAAGATGTGTCACAGAGATTTCTAAAATCCTATTAATCTGCCTAAGATCACACTGAGTGAAGCTTGATATAATGAGCAACTAGAATGCTAACATTCTGAATTTATGGCAAATGTGCGACACATCTGAATGCCTTCTTGATGGAACTAAAGTAAACAAGCATTGAAAATGCAATAGATCTCGCCCTCGGTGTCACACATACTGTTGGCAGAGACAGACATGGTACATTATATCTAACATCCTATTAATCTGCCTAAGATCACACTGTAAGTGAAGCTTGATTCACCCATCAATGTAATATTAGGCAGAGTCACGCATACTGTTGGCAGGGACAGACATGGTACATTATATCTAAAATCCTATTAATCTGCCTAAGATCACACTGTGAGTGCAGCTTGATATAATGAGCAACTAGAGTGCTAACATTCAGAATTTATGGCAAATGTGTGCCATCTGAATGCCAAAGTAAACTAGCATTGAAAATACAATAGATTTGGTGTGATCTTAGGCAGATGTCCACCATATTACACGTAATCTACCATCTCTTTCTCTGCAAGCAGTATGTGTGTCTCTGTTGATATTATTTCAAAGTATCTACAGGCCAAAAACAGACAACCTATATATAAACAAGACATAACATTAATTAGTTAATCGTTGTTGACAGAAAGCAAAGCACATGCAATGTAAATGAGCCTTTTGTTTTATACTAGTGTTTATATTGTTTACTTATTGCAATAGATGTGTAATATGTTTGTAGTGGTCTATAATATGTTATTTTTTCTTTACTACAGATTATAATCATCTATACAAACAAACTAAAAGATACCTTCTAAGGCAAGAAGAGAAAACATTTACAAAGGAAAATTAAGGACTAAGGAAAAAGAAAATCAACAACCAACCAAAATAAAATCTTCTGAGAAAAAGAAAAATGCTCCTGGTAAGCAATCTAAAAATTCTCTCAGGAACTTATTGAAATGTCAAGAACATTTTTTTTTTCAGAAAGAATAATGAAACACCTGTAATTTCCAAAAAACAGGATGTCCTTCTAAAAATGTTAGACCTGTACAAGGAGATGATACTTTGCATACAAAAAGAAGAAGCAAGCAATTTTCTTAAATACGTAGACGAATGTTTTACAACAGAATTGTAACAAATGTATTAAAAAATGTAAAGAGGTATAAAAAAAAAGACTGCTTTTTACAAGAAAAAAAACATAGTTAAGATCGTGGATGAAGCATTTAAAGTGAAAAATAAATTGTTTTGTTTAGTAATGAATAGAATTCGTACACTTGATAAGATAATCAATGTGTTCAAATCAAAATGTAAGTGGAGGAGAGTAATTAATCGAACTAATTTCTGTGATGTTTTTTCTGGAGAATGGAAGCATAGTTCAAGTTCTGAGCCATTTTTTAATGAAGAAAGTTACTTTCAAGATAATGATTTAGTGCATGCAGTTGACTCCAGTGGTCGAGCTTATGAGGTGAAGGACGGTTGTCCGGTTGAAAAAGAAGTGCCTAGAAATACAGAAGAGGTGTTACCAAATGAAGTTTTAGGGAGATGTCCTAAGGCTCCAGTGTATCCATGGAATTGTAGTAGTATTTGTAGTGTCCGACAGGAATCAATTGATTTGTTTCGCAATTTCTTACGGACATATACTAAGAAAAGTGTGAAACAAAAAATGAAAAATTTACAAGAGTTAGATCCTTGCAGAGTGAGAGAAAAAACAGGTTTGCAAGGGCATTCATTGGCTTGTCTTTCAAGAAAAGTATGTCAGAGTGTTTTTCACCATTTTAGGATGTTAGCAGTGCTTCATAATTAGGGCTCCCGGTTTTCCGTTTTTACGGATATATACACATAAATACAGACGGAAAACTATTTTTCCATTGTCTGTATTTATATTTAGAAACAGAAAAATACGAGTAAAACTGTGCATGGATGAGGTCACCTTCTGGCATGTGCTAATAAGCAGTGAGGAAGCACACCTCGGGCGGCGCTCGTTAAGCTCCTCTGCTACAATCTACTGGCGCCAAGTGAGTCAATCGCCTCAAAGACACACACTTGCACACTTGCAGTGCACATTATGTTAAATGCAGACGGCCCATTGTCATTCTAAATGTGATAATTATCTGCAGTCTGAATGGCAATGGGCTGTCCACAGCCTGTGCGAGGGTAACTAAGCACTTCAACACTTTCAGGTCGAGTTCGCGCTATATAAAACTGTTTCTCAACTAACAATTTCTGCTCTCATTACCGTTCTAATAGTGCCACCAAGCTCCATACGAAGGTGGTGTGCTGAGAGGGGCTTGGTGGGATTGGGTTTGCAGATGTATATGACATATACTTTTTGTATCAACACTTCAGATTTCAGTGGGACAGGAGGAGGGGAGGCCATCGTGAGGAGCAGCCTTTCCCATTCATTCCCCTCTAATCCCTCATTACTCAGTACTTTGCCGCCTGCAGCGCCTTGTGTGATGCCTCGGGCAGCCTTCGCCAGAACACAAGAGATTACATTGAGCTAACTTCACATTTTTTGTGTGGGGGATGGGGGGTGGGGGCGGGTGTTGGAGTTGAAGGGAGCTGGTGAAGTGAAAAAGTGAATTGCTTGAAAACGTGAACGAAATACATTCGGCTCAACACAGACAAATGTCCTTCCAAGGCAAAGCGCGCAAGTTTCCAACCTTTTTAGGAGTGAGAATTAATTAGTATGTGAGATGACGTCACACGTGTCTCACAAACATCGAAATCAATGACAGCACCAGAAGTGATATCAGGGAAATTAAAAAGGCACATTACATGTAAAACGAACACCTGCACACTCACCAAATGTGTATGGAGCAGTACTCAGAGGTGAAGAGAGAGTCTGCTCCCACCATCTTAAGCAGTCTGTAGTCCTTCTACAAGGGGGTGCTTCCCAGAAGCTGTTCATGGCAGAGAAGAGCTCTGAATCGAGTGACATTTAGTTAAGCTTCTAGTCCTCCTTCTCAGCAGGCGTGATGATGTGACCAGTGTCGCTGGAGCTATTGGTGCGAGAGATGCAGCAGCACCCAAAACTTGAAAGAATGTAGATGGAGAGTATGTTCAACAAATACCTACGTAAAGTATTGGACTTCTGTGATCATGTATATGTATATTCAGTGGGTGGCATGGACTCTGATGGCCTCCTCCCTCATTTTGGGTCCCACCCATCCTATTTCTCTCTAGATTTTGTTACCAGTTTTATTGTTTCTTTTTTCTTGACCTCTTGTAAAGCGCTCTGATACCCTCTTGGGTCATGTTCGCGCTATATAAATAAATAAATAAAGTAACAGATTGCGTTGGGATAACCCGGATGTCGTGTAGGGTTATTGTGAAAGACTGAGCGCTTTGTCGGTGTTGGTCCTAAGGGTTTAAGTATGGAGTGTTTTTTTTGAAGAGTTGAAATGATAGGTTACGGTGTAGGGAAGGAGGTATGTGGGGTTTCTTTGACGAACAGCCTAACTACTGAGAACAGTGGGCAGTACTGTGTGGGTGGTTTGAGGCGTTTGGTAGGAGTACGTGCAGTGGGTTTGATGCTCTTGGTGACATTAATAGTGTAGGTGTTTTGTGCAGAGGTTGTGAGATGGGAAGCAATATATGCTTTCTATAGGCGGTGGCAATTTTTTATGTGGTTTTCTGTGCGATGTTTTGGGTCTGATATGCAGGCCAATGTTAATTAGTGAATACATTTCGGTGTATGTATGGGGAAGCGTTTCACACACTGGCATCCAAGCAAGGAAGAACACACGCAAGGAGGGAGTGAGAGCACAGACATATTTTAATTGAAAAGGAGACGCATGCAAACTGTAAGCCGTATTGTAAAGTAGAATCAGAGAATTGTTCACATGAATCAAAACGGCAAGGACAAGCAAGGCAGCTTCAAACTGATCCAGCATGGATATGCTAGCAACAGTGTGAATTTGGGTAGAGTAGACACAGTGTATTCAGAATCGTAAGGAGACATTCAAGCGAATAGAGTATGATGTTCAGGAATCTCTTCAGGTGTCTTTAAAAGGGAATGTGGGCATGTAGAATGGAGCAGAAACTCAGTGGGTCCAGGGAAACCATAACCTGAATCAAAGGGACACAGACATTTTTACCTTCCTCCTGAGGTTAATGCTGGACACACAGGAAAAACAGTCACAGGGGTAACAAGCGCTATATAAATACAAACTTTTTTCCTCCTCAATCCTTCTGCTATCATTCTAAATAACTGACTAACCTATCCACCACTTAAATTGTACTTGCATGTTTCACTATACAAATTCAACACTAATCCTCTATGGGTGCCGGAGTAGCGTGCTACTCGCCAAAAAAGCGCTTGGACGCCTAGTCAGGGGTAGTAAGCGCTATATAAATGCAATTACAATACAATAAACACTGAACAAAGCACGGGCCTTGAGAAAGCTGACACCGGCCCATTTTGCCTGCTGCCACCAGGCCCTGGTGAGGGAGCGGGGGTGCCAGGAGCTGTTTACACAGGAGGGGGGCCTGGACTTACTCAAATCCAGAGCAAGAGAGGGGCATGCATATATAGTAGAAGTAGTGCAACACTAAGTACCAATGCCTTCAACTTCAAGCGTAGAAAGGCATTTTATGTTCGCTGTGTTTTCAATTTAAATAAATGTGGAAAAATACTAGCTGTAGCGTCGTCTTTTGCGTGTGGCAAAAATAAATGTGGATAAATACAGAAAAAATGCCCAAAAGATAAATACAGAAATACAGACGGAAATGGCAAAAAAATAAATACCATAAAACCGGGAGCCCTAATAATAAAGTGAGGAAATTAGTGAGAAGGTTGTACTGTGCAAAAAGTCCAGCACTTAAACTAAAACAGTTAAACAGTGTTCTTTTGCATGGAACTGAATTAGATGTCAAAAACATTTGTAATGAAATTGAGTTTTGTTACTTTGGTGAAAAAGAGGTCAGTGCAGAAATTGATACAGTAATAGAAGGTAATGTAGAAGAAAATGAAGATATTTTAAGTACAGAAAATGTTGAAAATGAAATTGTAAAGTTTAAAGTCAATTCAAGTGAAAGGCCTAATTTTTCATGTGTTTGTTGTCGACGAACTCATAAGCATTAGACAAGATTAGTTGATTTATATATAAAAAGCGAAAAGATAAATAATAATGAGTGGAAGGATTTTGCAACTTATTTGTTGGTTGAAAATTGTTTTGATTTGGGCTCTGATCAACGTATTTGTATATATTGCTATAATAAATTAAATGAAAACAAAATGCCTGCTACAGCGGTTTATAATAATATGGAGTTGGTAGACATTCCTTCTGATTTGGATTTAAATACCTATGAGTCTATTCTGATTCAATGTGTGCATCCTTTTCAGGCTATTGTTCGCTTGGAGCCTAAGACAGGGAAATTGCCTCCTTCAGATTTACAGAGAGGATTAATGGGAAGAGTTGTTTATTTGCCTCTAGATTTTAAGAAAAATATTGATACAACTGGTGTTGAAAAAGTAGAAGAGGAACCTTTGGTTATTCTAGTTAATGGTGTTCCGACAAAAAGTAAGAAAATCTGGCAAGAAGTAGTGGATGTTAGGAAAGTCAAGAAGGCAACGTTGTATTTGGTAAAAAATAATCAGTTCCTTAGAAATGTGTATGTGGGATAAGAAGAAACTACTGTAGAAGAGGACACTGATGTCTTTGCTGGGCAAATAGAAAAAGTTGATGTCTCTTGAAGTGAAGAAATTTATTAACATTATAGTGTTCATCCATTGCATTCCAAAGAAGTAATGGGGAATGCTAGTGGAGTGGTGTGGCTCACTGGTTAGAGGCGGCAGACCCGGAACCAGAGGACGGCCCAGGACCAGGGTTCAATTCTCGCTTCGGTGCCTACTCTAACCAGGGATCACACTCAGCAACTCTGGGCATTAGCTTGCCTCATCTCCACAACAGCCCCCCACATACACTGGGGATGCCTGGTTTCACCTTGGAGATACCCAGCATGGATCATCTCACAGGGAAAGCCAGGGCGGGTTCCCCAGTGGTCTACAGCGCTGGGACTCCCCTTTGCTGTGGTAGCCATGCGCTTTACAAGACAACATAACATAACATATTGACTTGCTTCAGATGAAAAAAGCCGAAGGAAGCCCCATTAGTGTATGGGAAGAAAGTTTGGAAGCTCGTTGTTTTCCACAGTTATTTCCAACAGGTGAAGGTGGACGATATGACGACCGACCTGTTCAAATTCCTGCATCTGAATACCGGACTTCAAGATTATATGCAGAAGATCCAAGGTTTCGTCAATGCATTCCATATTTGTTCCATCTACTGTTTGAGAGTGACTTGTCTGGACTTTCTTATGCAGTAAACCATATCCTGAAAAGTGGACCACATCTACAAAATGTTTCGGCAAGGGACTTTATGGATAAAGTCAATCTGCAAGACAGTATTTTGGAATCTCAGCTAATTAATCTCATGGCATGTCAGCGTGGTACTAACGAGTATTGGTACCGTCGTCATGGGGAATTGAAATGTATGCTAAGAAACTTAGGAACTTCTACATGGTGCCTCACTCTTAGCTGTGCTGAGTATGCTTGGGAAGACTTACTTGAATTTCTACGAGAGGCAAATAAAAACATTGAAAATATTGAATACAAGACACCTGGAGAACTGTGCTCTTTGGATCCAGTTAATGTATGCAGGTATTTCAATCATAGTTTTGAAGCTATGATGTATTTTATTACAAACAAAAGAAATCCTCCGCTTGGAGAGGTGTTGGATTTCTTTTGGAGAAAGGAGTATCAAGCAAGAGGTGCTCCTCATATACATATGCTACTATGGAATAAAGATGCACCTAAATTTGGAACAGATTCAGATGAGAAAGTGGTGAGTTTCATTGAGCAGTATTCTACATGTGCTGTTCCAAAAAGTACAGAAGAAAACAATTTAAGACACCAAGTTTTACGCTTTCAAACCCATCGTTGTGGGAAATACTGTCGTCGAAAATACAAATCCAAGGACAAATACTACACGAAACGTCGTTTTGCATTTCCACGTCCAGTAACATTGAAAGGAAGAGTCAGCAATTTTATGTCTTCTCTGCGACATACTGTGACAAGGAAATCACCCAAAAATACATACAACCTAAGAAGAAATGAGGAATCCAAATACATAAATGACTACAACCCAGTCATTTTGTCCATGTGGAATGCTAACATGGATATTCAATATGTGGCTGACAACTCTATTGCTGTGGCTCGATATGTGATGTATTACATCACAAAATCAGAAAAAAACGAACTGAAGGAAATGTGGGAGGAAATTTCACATGAAAAGAGTCTAAGCAAAAAATTATACAGTTACAGTCTGAAGATGTTGTCGCATCGAGAAATTGGAGCATATGAATGTTCTGATCGGTTGTCATCATCAAGTCTATATGCCAAATCTAGAACCATCATTTGGGTGAGTCTAGGTCTTGCTGCAACACGAAACCGAGTTTTGAAATCTGTACAAGAAATTGAGTATTTGGCGGAGAAAGAACCAGACAGTACAGATATTTTGAAGACAAACATGTTGGATACATACTATCCAAATAGAAGTACTCACCTTGAGAACGCTTGTCTCTATGAAGTTCTGCAAACCTACATTTTTAAAAAGAACGTCAGAGAAGACATCAATAAAGGTGTATATGCTGTAATTGGATGTGAAGGCTGTCTAGTAAAACAAAGAAAAGGCCATTTGATTAATCATCGAAAATGGAGTTGTGATTCTCCAGACAAAAGGGAATTTTATTACTTAGCTCTTTTACAACTCTTTAAGCCTTGGCGTAGAGAAGAGGAACTACTTGGAGATTTTCTTACTTATGAAGATTCGTTCAATGCAACCAAGGATACAATAGAATGTCCTGTTTTTTCAAATTATCTGCAAATGTTGAACGAAGAAATTCAACAAGAAGCTACAATTGCAGCAGAGATTGCTAGAGATAGTTCAAGATAGTCAAAGTTCTGCTTCATTGAGTCAGGATCCACTAGGAGGACCAATTATACAAAATGAAGCTGCTACTGCCATGGATGAAGTTGAAAGAGCCATGGAACAAGCTCAGGAGGATGGAGTTGACTTAGAAGATTTGGAAAAAGAACTAAATGTTGAGCAGAGACAAATATATGACCAAGTCCCAGAACAAATTGAGCATGGTTTATCTCATGAGAAAAAAAGAGTGCTCATGTACATCATTTGTACCTATCCGACTGTATGTGAGTGGAGAAGCAGGAACTGGGAAAAGTTTCCTGATTAAAGCGATTGCAACATATTTGCAGAAAACAACAGAGTCATCACTCTCTTGTGTTGTTACTGCTCCAACTGGGTTGGCAGCACACAACATTAAAGGGATTACTTTACATCTCTTATTGGTGCAGCCAGTAGAGCATGATAACAAATTAGAATACCACAAGCTATCTGGAAAAGCTTGTTGTGAAGTTTCAAGAGTCCTAAAGAAAATGAAACTTCTTATCATTGATGAAGTAAGCATAGGTATCAAATGTAATGCTTGCTTTTGTGCATTTAAGAATGCAAGAAATTCTTAAAACAAACTATGATGTATTATTTGGAGGCAAACACATCATTGTTTTTGGAGATCTACTGCAACCAACTCCAGTGAAAGGACAGCCAGTGTTTAAACGGACTACGCATGAAGATACCAGGAAGTGCTTAGGAAGCATTGGAAATGTTAACATATGGTTACATTTCAAATATGCAGAACTACTTCACTACTTCAAAATATGCGACAGGCAAAGGATGAAGATTATAAAAATATTCTACAAGATGTAAGAATTGGAAAACTAACTGAGCATGGCAAAGAAGCTTTACATGGACGATTAATTTCAAATTTGTTTCCAAAGGAAAATGTTCTCCCAGAGAATATTTTTAAGAAGATTCCTAAAACAAATCTGTCAACAGCTTGATGCCAACTCTGCAATAATTTTCAATCTTCAACACAAAAATGTTAAAGTTGGAAAATCAAGAGACTGGAAACTGGAAGCTATTGATAAAATAGAACATGAAGGAGCAGCTATTATTTTGTCAGAAAAGTTGAAAACAAAATTGGATTCTTTAGAGAAGACAATATCTAAAACTGCTGGTATGTAAAAGACTCTGTATGCATCTTTAAATTGTCGTATAATTTTACGACGAAATTTACATGTGGAAAGAGGTTTAGTAAATGGAGCAATGGGTCATGTTGTGGATTTTGTGAATTACCGAAATAGAGATGGAATTGAATTATAAAAATGTAATTTGATGGTATTGAAGAAGTACAACAAATCAGTCGTTGTTCTGCTCGTTTTTTGCTAGTGAAAGATTTATATGTCCGCAGAAAACAGTTTCCTGTTTCTTTGGCTTATGCAGTAACTATTCATAAATCTCAAGGTTTAAGTGTTGATAGTGCTTTGGTGAATATTGGAAATTCTGTGTTCAAGGAGGGCATGGCATATGTTGCTTTATCGCGAGTCAGAACTTTATCTGGATTGTACTTGATTGATTTTGATGAGACAAAGATTAATGCAGATCTAAATTGTGTAAAAGAATATAATAGGTTAAGAAGAGAGTATGCTCCAAATTTACCTCAATATCCTCTCTTTGAAAAGCGTGTGGTAGGCCGAAAAAGAAGAAATGAGAAAAATGGTAGTGAAGTTGTAGCAAAAAGAAAAAAAGTAGATGAAACAGTAATTGTAAGCAGAAACGAAATGGATTCAGTTAAAGATGTTGTTGGATTTCAGTTTGAAAATAGTTCTGGTGTCAACTGCTATGCTAATGTAGTGGTTAATGTTTTCTTTCTCCAAACTGTACAAGAACAGATTGCTGAAAATCGTGATCAAACACTTTGTTGTTTATTAAATTCTGTATTAGAGAAATGTAGCAGTGATAGAACAAAAATACAAAGTGTTTCTGAAATTTGAAAGGCTTTAGACATATGTTGTGGTCTAAATAAATTTGCACAGAATATTCAGCAAGATTGTCAGGAATTTCTAATGTATATGCTTGTTGTTTTGCAACATGAAGGTTTAGATGTAGAAAATCTTTTTGGCCTTGCTTATAAATGGCAACATGACTGACAATTACTCCTTTTCAAGTAGTACTACAGTAGACACTGAAAGATTTATATATTTGACTTTACCAGACTGCAAATCAGTGTCTTTTAATAATGTAGTTAGAGCAGCAATTCAAAACATGGTCTGTAGTCAATGTAAATCTGCAATGCTATCAACTTTATTTTTAAGAAGATATTGACAGTATGTTATTTTAATGTTCCAACGATGTAGACCTGATGGAACCAAATTGACAACATTAATTAAACATTTTGAGGCTTCTCAATTATCAATTTCAGGAAGAACCTTTACAACGGCAGCAATTATTTACCATGATGGTCCTTCAACAACATCAGGACATTACACATGTTATTTAAAATGTCAAAAAGGGTGGAAGCTCTGTAATGATACTCAATTAACTTTCAAACAACGTTTGCCTTCTGACTTACTAAATTCTTACCTAGTGTTCTTACAACCGAAATTTTAGGGAAGGTAATTGGCTTATGAAGATTGCAGCAGTTAATATAACTTAGTTTGCTATTCAAAATTACTTTCTGAATGAGAGTGATGAAGATAATAAAAACATGCAGTTCTCATAGAGATAATATGTGTTTATCTTATAGTGTGTGCTGTGAGTATTATACAAATTATTTATAAAAAGTAAGCTAGAGGTGGAAGTAAAACTCTTGTTTCATAATGTAAAAGGTGTTGGAGCTTTTCTTTCAGAAAGTCGGGTAAATGAGACATTAAGAATACTCTGGACTAATTTATATAGAAAAGGACTTTCCATATACTATTTGACCTCGTGGAAAAGTGGATGGATCAAAAGTGAGTATTTGACGTATCTGTAAGCGCAAAAGTGATGCATTGTTGGAGTTTGTCACAAAAGTGACGCAACTCTAGCAATGCATCCTTTCACATGGGGCCAGCCCCATGTGAAAGGGCCTGCGTCAGTCTTACGCCTGCTGTGAGGCAGGCGCAAGATTTTGACGCAATGGCGTCCTAAAAGTGACGCAGTGAAATCTCATAGATTTCACTGCGTCACTTCTACGACCCTTCCTTGCGTCAATACACCCCTTTGCATACTTTACACCTGGCGCAGGGGTTTTCAAAGTGACGCATCTACCTAGATGCATCACTTTATAAATATGACTCTACAAGGTGCATTTTTTACACCACTGGTGTGTCACAAAAAGTGACGCACTGGCGGCGTAAAAGTGACGCATGGCCTCATAAATGAGGCCCTCAGTCTTCTACTCTCACTTTTTCTTTCACTTTCTCTGTCTCTTCACTCCCTTACTCACCTTGTCTCACACTCACTTGTCTTTATCCAGTCTCTATCTCCACTCTTTCCTAAACATCACTGCTCTTTTCTTACCCTTCCACCCCCGTTCCTTTACTACATTTTCTTCACTTATCCTCATTCCCCATGTTCACTCTCCTTCTCCTCACTCACCTTCCCCACACTCACCTTCTTTCAGTCCCCCTACTTCACTTCCCCTCTCGTCCCTTTCTTTGCTTTCTCACTCATTTTCCTCTCCTCTCTCACTGCACTGCACTTCAGTTACTCTTTTTCATTGTTTGAAGAATACAGCTCTTTTTTGAGAATTGGAGGTAGTTCTTCAACAAAAACAAAAACAGGGAATGGCAAACTGCTCAACAGGAGCAACAAAAAAAAATCAAAATTAGGGCTGGGGATGGCAGCGGTGGTTCTCTAATGCCCGAGCAATGATCAAAATAATTTGTTCCCCGTAACAAAGTAAGTCATCACAATGCTTGCATTTGATGGAGGCTTCATTAAAAATAGGCTAAATATTGGGGGATCAGCTGCTCTGGTCGCCCCCTCACCGATGCAGTTGCTCCTCCAGTTGTAGTAGAGGCACCATCTCTTGGAGCCTCTCGTGCCAGAGCCCTGACACTCTCCCGGGCATAGTTCTGGGGATGCCTTCTCTGCACGTGGCGAATCATGGTAGAATTACCAAAACTGTACTTCCTTGTGGGTCTCCTCTGGAAAGTACAGTATGGCAGATCTTGCACTCCACCTTTGGAGCATTTACTTTTTTACGTCCCTCAGGTATATCAAAAAATTTCCATATGAAATGAGGAGGCTCTTCATCTATGAATCCATCAGAGTCATCACTGCTGCTGGATGCTCTGGCAGCCATTGTATCCACAAATTATAACCAGAGAAAAAAAGAGGTCTTGCTCTCACCAAAGTGAAAGAGGAAGTGAAGGAAAAGGGTGGGGTTTCCATTCTTTGGAAAAAAAATCTGTTAGCAACCAATAAAAATTGTTATTTTAAGGTCACATGACTTGACACGCTTACGCTACGCGCACCGGAGCGCTTCCGGGGGCGCTCACGCGGCGCAAACATAGGCGCTTCCGGGGGTGCTTAGGCGGCGTGAACGAGGCGCTTCGGGGGGTGCTTACGCGGCGTGCCTGAGTGACGTTTTGGTAGCTTTACGGAAATGCTAAATCATTTTCATTCGGAAAATCAAAAATACTGCTTTATAAGTATGGTACAGAATGTCTTGCATTATTATTTAGTTTTCATACATATTTTTTTTTACGAACGCAGAAATAGCGCTCTCGGGAGAGCTTACTGGTGCGCGCACCCTGAGCGCTCCAAGTGAAAATGATACGGGTAAGCTTACCGGTGCGCGCACCCTGAGCGCACCAGGAAAAAATGATGAAAAAAAATATATACATTGAACAAATAATTTTTTTTTTTAAAAACAATTATTTGTAAAAAACGGCTAATAAAAAAAAAGAAACGTAGGTTACAAAGTCGATATACAAAGGAATTAGCTTTTAAAAAAAACTATGAAATTCACTGAAAAAACCATAGGTTTCACAAACGTTATAGTTAGGAATTAGCATTTAAAAAACCTTTGAAATTCACTGAAAAAAACCATTGGTTTCACACTCATAGTTAGAAATTAGCATTTAAAAAACCTTTGAAATTCACTGAAAAAACCATAGGTTTCACACCAGTTATAGTTAGCTGAAGATTTTACTCATACAAAACCATTGAAATTCACACGTTATAGTTAGTTGAACTCACTATAACTCGCGCGCCCGCAATCCACTGCTGATGATGTCACATATTACATAATTCATGACATGGTCAGTGACATCACTGATGATATCACTGATGACATCATCCATGTGATAATTCGATGGACCTCCTCACACTCTAATCTAACCTTTGATACACCCAGTGTTAAATACAAACTACCATTCCTGAAATTGACACACCAATACCAGTAACTACATACGCACTCACTGATTTCTAGGTCTACACACACATCCACTGATTCACCCATACAATCACTCATACATATAGTCACTCATCAATAGAACACTATCATATCCACTCATACACTTATACAGACACTCACACGCTGACACTCATCTACAGAGTTACTCACACACATAGTCAGTTATACAAAGAATCAATCACACTCCCATTTCCTCAACTACACAGTTTTACTCACTAAACCTTACTTAATCAAACATATACTAACACATACTTACTCTTTTACAATCACTGATACAAGTACACATTGATCCATACAGTCACTTACGCAATCACAGGCTCTCATGTATAGTCATTTATACATGCCAACTCTCATATGCACTGTGTTTTACATATGTACTTACTTGGACATGGAGCAGTGAGATAGCCATTCACTCACCAACACCCATGCACACAGTCAACCACCCATACAGCTCTTTCCACATGCACTCTTGAACCCATATACCAAATGAATCAACTGCTCACACATCTATGCACAAAGTCACACACCTCCCAGCCACCAACACACACTCACCCTCACATACAAATACTTGGGCAATCAATCAATAACCCATATAGCCACTCATATAGCTACTGATCAACACATGCAGCAGCTTACACAACAACAGACATACTGATGCACACATTTAGACAGTTTAGTCCCTAACCAATGCATTCAGTAAGACACATTTAATCACTAACTCATACAGTCAGTCACACACCTACTAAATCCTTCATCCAGACACTCATACATCCACTCATTCTTCAATATATAAAACATATTTTAACTTTACAGAAACACACATTCACTGGAGGATGTCATCAGTGATGTCATCAGTGATGTCATGAATGATTTAATATGTGACATCATCAGCAGTGGATTGCGGGCGCGCGAGTTATAGTGAGTCCAACTAACTAGAACGTGGGAATTTCAATGGTTTTGTATGAGTAAAATGTTCAGCTAACTAACTGGTGTGAAACCTATGGTTTTTTCAGTGAATATATATATATATAGTTTTTGTGTGCGTCAATATTTTACATTGTCTTAGCAAGGTGGTGGAGCTTTCCATTCTGTTCACTGTCCTTACATTATTAATCACTTTTATCTACTGCTGTCTATTGATCATAGCAGCACATATATTATACACGAGAATCACGATGGTGCAATAAATATTGAAAATGCCCCACTGTGTATTCTTAGTATATATCTCTGAGAGAAAGAGAGCAGTAGTGACTGAGCAAAAAGGTTCTAGATCGGTTACCAGGAGCTCGGAGAGTGGTTCAGGGATGTCATGTTCTGTGGTTGCCAAAATTGTTGCTACCTGTCTAGGTTGAGGGGTGCATCTGTTGGCATTGTGGGCAAGTTGGTCTCAAGGATGAACTATCCTGCAGAGGAACATCAAATTAGTCTGGCACCATCTGTACTTTTATGTTGCCCAACAAATGCACAGTTCCTACTGGGAAGTGTGGAATTACACAATACTAGCAACATTTTATGAAGGTCACTTTTGCATTTGAAAATTAACAAGTTTACATTTGCTCATCCAATAATCTGCTCAGTGATTGCAAATTGACTTTCCCCACATCCTACTTTTCCTTCCCTGTAAAAGGTTTTACTCTTGACTCTCCAGTCTTTTTCAGAGTGTAAAGATTGTATAGGAGTTTAAGAATACCACTAATCATGTACCTTTTTGGAAGTGCACCGACTCACATGGTATTCCATCACTTGAACAAACTCTTATGCCTCTTTCTGACCTGCACTGAAGAAAGGTGGCAAAATCAGAGCCTTGCTAGAATCTAAATCCATGTACAATATGAATCCTGGAACAATCACAGAGGCTATTATCAGAGTTCTGTTATAATGAATGTGCTGCCATAATTTATCACCCTCACTTTTGTTTAGAGCATTCCAGAGTTCCCCAGAGAGCATTAACAAGCTGCTTGCTTACCGCTCATTTAATCTGCACTGCGCTGTATCTTGTGCGCCCGCTGCCTCTAAATCAGGTGACTATAATGGAATGATAATGTCCACGGTGTACTAATTTTTTACCATTTCAAGATTGACAGCGTGTTGGTTCTAAACATGGTGGCCATGCCTTAACTCTTCAAAAATGATACACTATGTACAATACAGTTGCGATATGGTTATCTGCTGCTATGTTTAATTTTATTTGTTGCTGCAAGCATATGCCTGCCATGCATATGCTGTTGAGTTTTTTGGGGCTGCTTGGTTGTGCAAGTGGATAAATGCAAGAATGAGTCAGTGGGTGGATGAATGGATGTGTGAGTGCAAGAATAAGAGGCACTTTCATTTATAAGCCAGATCAGTTGACATTTGCATAGCTTGTTTAAATTAAAGTTGACTGTCAGGCATATTTTCACACAAAAATTCACTCAGAACCCCATATTACAGTTCAAGCCCCATTGAATATTATATGCATAAACAGTGCACTGTTGGAGTGGCAAATTCTATGCAAGGAGGGACTTCTCACTGAAGTAGCAGAAAAAGGTCCAGGGTGCAAGAACAGGATGATGCTCTACTCAAAGAGCTGTATGGGTATACCCTTTCTGGAGCTCTTCCGGCTGCCTTTGGGAGGAAGCCAGCAGGAGGGGGGGTCAAAGTAAAGCTAAGTTGGCCAATTCCTCTTGGGCAAAACCACTAGGTAAGAGGGGAACCCCTGGATCGATAGAGGTAGATAGAGGTAGAGCACTAGGGGAAAATCGAGGTATCATACAATCTAACAAGCAGCTCTGCCGATCTGAGTTGTATGAACGCTGTTTAAATCGTTATATAAATAGTCACTCAGGCTAGACCATGTGTAAACAATAAGGAGTAGATGAATCAATTTTTGTGACAACATTTTATTCTTGTCTTATTGATATTCAAAAGCAGTGGATCAGTATCAAAATCTATTCTGGTTTCATAACAAAATATAAACACCACACCTGGCCCAAATAGTGACACTTTCCATGGACAGCCTAACACACCACATTCATACAATCAATCATTCAAGAGTCCATTCAAACCGTGAATCCACACTGAACATTCATCACCAATGGATATATCTTGGTCAGATAAAACGTCCCAAAACAACATATACAATAGCAAAGCTCATATTTCTTCAAACAGCCATCTAATTCGTCAAGTCCGATCCACTATTCGGTGGATAGAATGTCAAAACAACAGTAGTATATCCAAGTACACCCGATTTCAAAACATAGGCTAAATTGGCACAAGTTGGTTTAACAAATGTTAGGGACAAGAAGAGAGACAGTTGACTGTCAGGCATATTTTCACACAAAAATTCACTCAGAGCCCCATATTACAGTTCAAGCCCCATTGAATATTATATGCAGAAACAGTGCACTGTTGATGTGGCAAATTCTATGCAGGGAGGGACTTCACTGGAGTAGCAGAAAAAGGTCCGGGGTGCAAGAACAGGATGACGCTCTCCTCAAAGATCTGTATGGGTACACCCTTTCTGGAGCTCTTCCAGCTGCCTTTGTCAGGAAGCCGGATGGAGGGTGGAGGTCAAGGGTAAGCTAAGTTGGCCACTTCCTCTTGGGCATCAGACCCAGGCGGTTTTTCAGGTCTTCTTCAGGAAGAGGCCTTGAATGCAATAAAGATAATTCCAGATGGATGCAAACATGCTCCTCTGTTGATTACATTAGGCTTTTTACTGGAAAATATTGGTGTTTAATGACTTCAAATGACACACATTCAATGACACGACCAGTGATCAGGTCTTTGTGACCTTTAGTTTGTCAACCTCATACTCGTACATTTGGCTTCTGTTGGTTTTAATGGACTCCTTTTGGTCTTTGTTCATTGGGTCCATAGGGTTTTCTTTTGCCCAGCACAACCTGGATCCAGAAGAGCTGCTGATGGGACAGAAAAAGGAGTAGACCAGTAAAACATTTTTAGATGATGTCCACTGGTCTGACACCCAACAATACCAGGTCTACAGAAATGTCGATCAGGAGTTAGGGTTCAGCTCTATTTCTCCTCAGAGACCTCTAAAGAAACTGTGGATGAAGCATCCCGCACCCAGAAAAACGCAGACAATGAAGAGGAACAGTCCCAGGAAAATGTAAAACAAATTTGTAATCCAGAAGGCATAGAGGTAGAGCCCCTTGTGGCAGTAGTTTGCAGCAGTGGGGTCTGTATAATTTGGGGCATAAATGGAATAAATCCAAACGTTTCCTGGGAGAGAAAGAGATAAACATCTAATTACAAGTGATGAATATAAACAGTTTGCATTTGGAATACGCTCAAGACCAACAGTTTTATACTCATTTACCTAAACTCTGTCTTGGCACCAAAAGGGGAGCTAGCATGGAATCAAACGGGGAGAGATCAAAAGGAAAATAGAAAAACTGTCCAGGAGGAAACAAGATGACAGCGAGGCAGAAAGAAGGCACAAAGGAAGAGGGTGAGAGTGCAGAAGGGTGAGAGAAGTAGAGGCAGAGAAGGACTGGAAAGAGTAAAACACAGGAAAGAATGGGGGCCAAATGAGGAGAAGAGAACGGATTAGGCAGCAGTATGGCTGCATCAAAGAGACTGCCACAGCTCATCAGAAACATCCAGAACCCCCAGAGGCCTTTAACACACAAGTGAAGTCTGTGTGCTGTCCCCTCCAGCGTTAGTCATGCATAGAAGTCTCATTCTAACAACTATGTTCTCTTTCCACCTTCATTTTCTGCCACTGTTTCATCCATTACCAACTGGATACATTTTCCAACTTTATTTTTTTATAAAGCACTACTATAGACTACTACCCATTACTGACAGACGTCGAGGTATCACAAGAAAGAAGCGAAGACACCAGATTTTACAGAGCGGTAACAAACAGTCTTCATGGAAAAAGTGTACTCTTTCAGCAGTCATATTTAATAGAAATATCTAACACACATTTCAATATTACAAGGTATACACAACTATTGATTTACTAGTAGGCTAGATAATGGTATTTATATGCAGACATGTGACCAGCCAGTACTGCAGGACACCACAGCAGGTTTACAGACTGGCTTCATGCCGAGACCAAATTGGGACATCGGATGAGACCCCTTCCGAGCCTCGAACAGCTGCCCATAACCTTTACATAGTGTTTTTTCAAGTGTCCGTAAGTATGTTGACACTTACACCACACACCTTAGCATGTGTGTAGGCACTTCACTTTTTTTCACATGGCACTTTCCACTTTGCCACTCACCAGTCTAACTCTCCAGTCCTGAAGAAGGCCCCTAACATATACCTTCGCGGGCTGAAACATGTAGACCACTCACATAGTCAACTAAGGATAATAGTTCCCATTTAGTTGCACTACACATTTTTTACCCATATCTTGAGCCGCCACTAACAAAGTTTACAGGCAAGGATTCTCCGAGATATTTTTAAGTATAATTCACGTCACATCACACATTCACAACACACCAGCTCCGCTGTGATCAGGCGTCGTAGCACAACCAGGGGGCATTCGGCCACCCGGTTGGGACCCCAGTGATGAATGACACCAACCAGGTTGGTATGTGAGGGGTCTTTTAAACAAATGTAATGAGTCCATGTACTAACCATACTAGTGATTGTACCATACATACATAGTGGGCTCGTCCAGTCTTGTTTAGCTCATCATTATACTGGGGTTACCGACGCCTAGGTGTGGGCGGAAAATCCGTTCCGCTCGCGGATTTTGCGGATTTTCGGGAAATCCGCAATCCGCGAGATTTGCGAATTTCCCGCAAAATCCGCAAATCCGCGAGCAGCGGATTTTGCTCGCACTGCTCGCACTGTTCGCGTGAGTTCGCGCCCCGCGAATAAGTGCAAAATTGCAGAAATACGATTTTAGCAAAACTGAAAGTAACTACTTACCAGGTTCAAAAGTTCAGGCACATCATTAGTAGCCATTTCCTGTAGTGCTTCCTGAGGGGCCCCTCCAGAGTTCAGTTGCCAGTTGAAACTATTATGTGACCCTGCTCTGAACCTCAGAATAGTTACACATATGCCACAAAGGTCCTGAATTACAGCTAAGGGAGACAAGCAGGAGCCAGGCTGGAAGTTAAAATCCATTAATCAGCCCCTAATTCATTATTGTCAGTTGGGGCAGGGCAGGTGTTGTAACTAATTTTGCAACAATGAAAGCACTTAGCAAGTGCAAAAGATCACTAATCAGGGCGCACTAAGGAAGCAGGTGCCAGCTAAAAAAATATTCTGTGACACATTAATCAGCCCCAAATTAATTCAGGTCACTTGAGGCAGGGAAGGTGTGCTTTGCTTTGCCGAAAATAATGTACACTGGACAACCAGAGGGTGTGGTGATGAAACAGAGGGTGACATGGGTGGGCCAGAGGGTGGCATGAGTAGTCAGAGAGTGGCAGTGGTGACAGAGAGTGGCAGTGATGAAGAAGAGTGTCCCAAACAGGCTGGACACGTAGAAACAACAAGTTCGCAAAACTTGCGACCCGACAGGTAAGTTCGCAAATTGCGAAATTGTAAAAACCCTCGCGAACTGGCAAAAACACGGGCGAACACAAAAAAAAAAAAATCCGCAAATTCGCGGGAATTCGCGGATTTTGCGGATTGCGAATCCGCAAATCCGCAAACGCGAGATCCGCAAAATTCGCTCATGCTTACCGACGCCCCACAATTCCCTTGCTCTCCCATTGTTTTTTTATGTAACATGCGTGCCCAGCATACTTACTACGGAATGCGCAGGTATATGGTAACTGCGAGTATGGTAACTATGGAAACACGTTGAATTGAGAGTAGGATACAGAGTCTTACTTTGTCCCGTGAGGGCAACCGATAGTGTATATTTTGATATTGGTGCCCTGTGTTTACAGAGTTGGCGGACACCACAAGAACCATTTAAGAGGACGGTGGGCCACTGTGGAAGGGGCCATCAGTGACTTTTTACGAAGGATTGTCCCTGTTTTACCAGGTAAGAGAGTGGACTTGCTCGAAGTATGAGTAGGTTTGGTTTAGTAACCATCGCAAGACTTGACTTCATGTTTACTAGAGCTGCTCCTTGATTAATCCCCGTCACTGTAATCTTCTTAATTCTAATAGGAAGTTATCTAGTCCTTGGATGTTTCTGGAGACTACGCTTCAATTGGAAGAGTAGTAAGTAGCTGGTCATCCTCACTCTCCAGATGTTGGTGCCTTTGCCTTGTGCAGGGGTAGCTTGGATCTAGTCCACACATGATACCATAGTTGGCGTTGCTTGAGTTGTGGGCTGTTATTGATTAGGTTTTATTTATTTTATTATTTATTATTATTTTTGTTCCTTTGCGAAGGGCTCAAGGTGGCTCATGTCCATGACTTTGTAGTAGTTTGATTCACTTATATATGTGGAAACACTGGTCTATGTAGTGGTTGAATGACACTATGGTTTTTGATTGCTCCCACTGGTCCTCACCTCTGGTGTTGGTGGCAGTTACTGTTCACTGGGGTGGCGCAGAGACATTTGTATTTGAATTAGATAGACCCGATACCTTGTGGGTCTTTTCCTGTGTATGTGTAGGTTCTCTATTCACCCTTATCCTGAGGAGGCCAAGATCCCTGGAGGCCGAAATGCGTCCGCGTCCACAGGCCATTTTCGACAAGAGGAGTCCGTTGATATTCTGTACTTGATTGAACTTTTTGGTTGAACACAATCTGGAATTCTGGTTCAGAACTTTGTAGAACCGATTGTGTTTGTACACAACTTCCTCTTAGTGGACCCCCTGATTGAATAGGGGGCCACGCTCTTTGACTTAGTAGTTTTTCTTTGGGTGAAAAAAGAATTGCTTTCTTGTGACAGTTTTTTGTATTTAAAAATGTGTATATAGATATTTCGTTGAAATAGAGATGTATGTATATATGTGCATTTGATTTGATAAATAATAGTATGTAAAAAAATATAAAAAGATTGACTGCTTTGAAGTACGGATTACTACAAATAAAATTAGTAATCATGATGATGACTAGGCATGTGATCATTGTACATAAAATAGTTCTAAAATATCGAGAATTGTGTTCCCCCTGTTAGGGAACGTCTAATACCTGACTTGTATAGGACTTTGATATTGATCCCTCCCGACCATTTCTGCTCCTTGAAGCAGCATATAGAATAGGTCAGGTGTTCATCAATCATTGTTCGGGGCTTAGGAGATCGCCTCTTTTCGATGTAGGTCTTGTTTCCTAGATTCCAGATGTCTTTTAGGCATCAGAAGGTTGGGAGGAGAAATGTATATGTGTGTGATGAGCCATTGCAGAAAAACAGGCCTTTAATCCCACAAGGACCTCAGGCTGTGGGCCTGTCTCCCAGCACATTACCAATCTTGGCAACCAACACAAGGCTGTGTATCTACTTGGGAGCAGGATATCTCAGGCATATCGTAGTGGCACTATCCGGAGTGAGGGTCCATCTTCAGCTGTGTCATCAAGTATAACTCACCGAATAGCTCTTTCCAAAAAGCCGTCAACCCTGGTATTCCTGGGACGTGTGTATGAAATCAGATTCACTATGTGAACATCTGAGACTTGTTGCATTCTTGAAAATCCAAATAGCTTGAAACTCTGCTGAGGAGTAATTTGATCACATAAGACATCAGACATGAACGAGTCCATGTCTGCTATTCAACAACATAACGTTTATCTGGGCACAAACAAAGGCCAGCTGTTTGTCTGCCTGAAAAGTTTCTAGGTCTCTTATGAAGAGCTGTCTGCACATGAGAAGAAGAGACTATATTCACCTATCTATTGGCCAGCTAGTTTTGTGCCTCAGGTCTGCCCTGACCCCATCATTGGTGTGGAGTTAAAACAAAGAAGCAACAAAGCAGTGGACCAATGAAACCAAAAGCGTGTGATGTGCGCTGAAGGTGCCCAGAAGCAAAGTTCTGAATGTGGAGTTCACCAGATAGGGTCAATGTTGTTCATTCCACTGTGTGTTGCTTGTCTGCCCATGCCAACTTTATCATTAGGTGTTTTAGATTCATCCCCATCACTCTGGTGGAGTGATGGGGATGTTCGTAAACAGCTATAAGAGTCTGGTAGGATCACCATTCTTAGAAGGGCAATTTGCTCAGCCAAGAAAAGAGGCAATGTTATCAATCACTCGACAACGTCAGATAATTTGTTAAATGTTTCCCTGTTGTCTTTAAACACATGTTTTGCAACACACACATAGAGCACAAAATCCACTGCATGGCAGGGCAGCAAAATACACCACCCTTCAAACTGTATGCCTCGCTGAATGAAGTGTGCACACCAAGAGAACAGTAGTGGGGATAAGGGGCATCCCTGTCGAGTACCGCGTGTTATATCAAACAGTGATCTAGGACACCGATTCCCATTCTATGCAGCATCACACACATGTAGCCCCATTTCAGGGAGTAACAAGCCTTTTACTTCAAAAAGGACTGCAGCGCCCTCACCTCTTGATGCAGCAGTTCTAAAGACATGAAGAAAACTCGCAGACTGCATGCTGCCGAGTGACCAGGGACAAATCCAGGGCAAGTCATAATGATTTTAGAAAGTGTCTGGTTTCTCAAGATCATAAATTGTGGATATTTTAGTCTACCATTCTCACCAGGGGATTGAGCGTTCACTCCAATGTACAAATGTATTCCAGGCAATGTGTACCAGCTGCTACTTATGGGGCGGGATTTTGGGTCATTAGGGAGGTATCCACTATCCAGACAGATGAAAAAGGCTTTCGTCGCAAGCATTTATCTGTTCCCCTTTCCTCACCCCACTTCACGTGCCACAGAGTTGGGACTGAGTTATATATACGATCTAGTACAAACTTGCCCTGCTTTGCTGTGGCTCGCGATATGGAACACGACGAGGCGCTCCCAACAAGAAATTTACTTCAATATGGTCTAGCCTGTGACAAAGGTCTTGGTATTCTGGGCTGACCTCAGTCTCTTTTGCAGATATTGATCTCCCTCAGGCATTCACCAATGTTGAAACTTGTGTCACACTGGGCAGGAGGTATGTTTGGTCTTCATTACTAACTCACGCAAGGGAGAGTAGGCTAAGCATGGAAATAGAATAAACCTCTATTTTGCTTTTATCTCGCTGTGGATCATGATAATATCTTTAGCAATTACTTGTGCAGAAGGAGAGGAAGATGGAAATTGTTCTTTACTTATCCGTTCCGGGACAGATACAAAAAAAACTACTTTCCTTTAGGTTTTCAGCACAATTTTGAATCGCTCGTCTGCCAATTTTGATCAGAAATATGCAAACATGGTTTTAATACCGTTCATCAAATCTAGAAATTTGACATTGCATGCAGTAATTTCTTTTTCTGAAATAGATTTATGTCAGATGATATTTCTGTATAAAATATTCTGATATACAACTGCATTTTCTTTCACTTTCTCATTGTGCATTCAATGTAGTTTATTTATATAAAGTTTTATGCTCCGAGCAGGTGATTAATGTAAGTGTTAAAACGTAAAGGAACTTGGAATTCCGAATGGATTTACAAGCAAACTAAAATCGGTCCCAAATGGTAATTCCCCATTTGGGCTGTTACTCATCATTGCATTGAACTGGTGGGGGTTTATCGCACGGTAATGGGAAACCTTTGATTTTACTGTTACCCATTACCATGCAACTTGTAATCAGGCCTTCTACGTTTACCGTGCTAGATCCAGAATTCAGGTACACTTGAGCACCATCTTTCTACATCTTTGACAAGATCTAAAGGAGAACTTACAATCCAATTCTGCTATTTGAGCCACAGGACATAAAAAAGTCAGCACTGAGACCCCATGTTCGGGTAATGTGCATGTAGTATCTGGAGATAACATTCTAGTTTTTATGTGTTAGAGTAAAGAGCTTTCTGTTTTGGATGTATTGTTATGAATGCTGTAGAGGCTTGAACTGACTAGAAGAGCTGTGAAGGATTCTGGGTGTTGGTTGGAGCTTTGGAAAAAAGCCTGTACAACCTCACCTGGCCTACTGAATCCAGGCTTCAAGAGATTATTGCCACAGAACACTTTTAAATATAGTAAAATGCAGAAATAGTAAGATTAGTAATGACTGGGGACCGATGCCAAGCATATCCAATCTGAAGATGTAGAATGACTCCCGTACTATCACCTGGGTCAAAAACATCCTGGTGTGGATGGGGAATCATTCAGGACAGGACCCTGCACTTAGGGAAGACAGTAGCGTGTAGGCTAAATATTTGCTAAAGCAGCACTCACTAATGTATTGAATTACACAACAGGGTTCCTTGCCTCTGGATTTAAACAGAATTCACCATGACCCTATCCTTTCCCAGGGATCATGCTCTGATAACCTGTGGAGATTGAAGCAGGGCCCTCGCTTCTCTGCCGGATCTGAAGGTCTTACTGTGTCATCTGTTGGGTCTCAGCTGTTTGAATTAGACTCTAGGTACATAATTGTATGTCAAGACCAGAGACTCCTATTTTGCTTTCCAATCTTGTGTTAATTTCTATAGCCCCCATGTCTTTAATAAAATGAAGACTTTCCTTCATAATTTACTAGGAAAAATCTACATGATCTTCCACTCTCCAGTTTCAGGTCTTCTAACATGGGTCTAGATTTGTTCATTCAAAGTCTCTCTGCCCTACTGGAACATTGGTTTCACACAAACCCTGGACTCTTCTGAATTAGAGTCCATGTGGGATGCTCTGTTCCAGTGAGAACATGTAAGATAGTGTTCATCTGAGAAAGGACATCTCCAACTACGTAGCTTGAATCCTAAACATAATACCTTGTGTGAAATGGATTATTTGCATGAATTATTTCTAGTTTTATTAAATTAGTATATATATATATATATATATATATGGTGAACACTCAGCAATTTGCAGAGATCATATCGTACGATGGTATAGATACATCGACGATGTATTTCTGATCTGGCATGGTACACAAGCATAGGCAGAACGTTTCATTGAGAAGTTAAACATTAACAACTACAATTTGGCATTTACTTCTAACATAAGTGCATGCCAAGCAACTTTCCTGGATGTCTCAATTGAGATTACCAATGGCTGCCTGGAAACAGCATTATTTAGAAAACCTACTGCAGGGAACACTGTATTGCACGCCAAGAGTCACCATCCTCCGCATCTGATAAGGAGCATCCCTTATGGGGAAATGCTCAGGATCAGAAGGGTTTGCAGTACCGAGGCACAGTGCAATGCAGCACAACAGGCCAGTAAACAAAGGTTTCTGGCTAGAGGGTAGAACGAGAACACATTGACGGCCGCCATACGTAAAGCTAATGCCCTTCCTCGTGCAACAGCACTGTTACATACAAAATCCCAGTGTTCAACTCCTATGTCCACGCAGCAACCTATCAGACTAATATGGTCATTCAATAGCCAACATGGGGCACTAAGAAAGATAGTGAATAAACATTGGGATCTGGTGAGATGTGATCCCGTGATTGGTGAACTAATGCCGAGAAAGCCAGCAATTACTTACAGAAGGGCATATTCCTTACAGGATGCTTTGGTTAAATCTAGCCCAGAACTTGAACCACCTAAGGATTGGCTGGCAAGCAGTAGAGGTTTCAGGAAATGCTCTACATGTAAAGCTTGTTCACATGGGGTAAACAGAACGGAATATCTAACCCCTTTCTCAGCAGTCCCATGCAAAATCAACAAAAAACTAACCTGCAAGAGTGAATTTGCAGTATATGTGTTGGAGTGCCCGTGTGGTTTAAGATATGTGGGCAGCTCAAAACTGCAGGTCCACAAACGTGTACTCCAACACTTGAGGGCTATCAATACCAAGGATTCTTCTTATCCAGTGGCTAGACACTTCAAGGAGCACCACAATAACAACAGTGCTCTCCTGAAGTACTATGCCATTGACTCAGCGGGTCCCCTTAGAAGAGGAGGTGATAGGGATGCTGCACTTAGAGCTTTAGAAACAAGATACATCTTGACGTTGGATAGCAAAGCACCTCAGGGACTTAATGCCTCAGAAGATTTTTATACCTGTCTCCAGGGTAAAAATTCCCTAAACATTCCATTGAGTAATCTGAATGTTGTGAGGTTTATGGTGTTACCGTCATCTTTTAACACTATCTTGCAAGCAAATGAAATGTATGTAATACCATCTATTTTTGCTGCAAGAATCTGTTTTTTGTGTTTAAACCATCTGTATAACTGAAAAAATCGCCACTATCTGTGTTTGGATGGCAGACTGGGATCAGTTTGATAAACATCCCATTCGCAAACACAAATCTTTGTATTTTTTAAATCTATGTTTCAACATAGTTTTAATCGGACATAAAAAGAAATGTTACCAAAAAAAAGTAACTAGTATTTGGTAGGTGTTTTTAAAGATGATGCAATTCATTGATCACATACCCTACCTTTTACTTCACACATCGAGACACTAGTTGCGCTTTATTTTTTCACTTATTTATTCTGGTGTCATAATATAGGATGCAAAGCTGCAAAACTGGGCATATACATAATGTATTTTTCTGGTTGAATCATTGCGTGATGGCCACTGGATGAGATGTTGGTTGACTGTTTTTACATTTAATATTCAACTAGATATTGTGTACATCTTAACAGTATTGATTTTAATTATTCTTTTATATATAAAGAATTGGATTTTAGGCCGGTTTTTAGGACATGCCGTGTATTTTTTATATATTTTACATATATTATATATTTATAGCTAAATTATTTATTTTGCTATTTTTGCACTAATCTATGTTACTTTATGTAACTGAATTTAGTTTGGGCATGTGCCAATCAACAAAAGTTGCAGTTTGATTCATGACAGTTTGTCCTTCATGTGAAATATTACCGTTATGGGGATTTATCCCAATACTTTTTGCCCGTTGCACAGTGAAAATTTTCAGTATTTTTACTATGTTTATTGTGCATCCTAATGACACCCAATGAAAATGTCGCATTCACTAGCACTTGCACTTTAAAATTCTGCCGTCCCCCTCTAAGGCGCCATGTGACCAAGGCCTCTTGTAGGCCGAAACGTTATGCAGTCTGTTGCGGAATAAAAATCACTCACAGAAATCTGGGTCGCCTGTTTCTTGGCGGTACTGCGGCTGGAGTTGAGTCCGTTTGCTGTTCGTGGAAACCTGTATGTATGTATGTATATATATATTTGTCTTACATTTTATTTATACACTTGTCTCCTTGTGGACCAGATGAGACAGAGTACCTCTGAACTCCTCAGAATGCTAAACTATTGATCAGAAATAATGCATGTTCACTTTCACTAGCAGCCATTGCGTTTTTCACAACTGTTCTTGTTCACATCCTCATCCTCGCTTCTGCCACTGTTCTATGCCATGGTGATTTCCGAACGTCAACACAAGCACTGACGTGCGCAAGTTATGGCACTTATAGAACAAAGTATAGGATATATCTTTTCTAGTCAGTGTTCGGTCTGCGGCCTGGCCACATGAGAGGCCAAGAGGGGAACATGTGGGCTTTCAGCAGACCTATGAATTTAGTTAAAGAGGTTCAGCCATTTCCAGGGTAAAGGTTTGTTTCAGCTTCGTATGGAAGAAGGGCTAGTGTGGTGTTACCGCCATCTCATTAGCAGCCGGAATACTATAAGCAGCGGGGGGTCTCCAAGTTCCACTTAATTAAAGTACAGGTCTGAAGACGTCATTCCAAATATGCTGGAGCACTTTGTGTGCGGCATTTTGTTATTAAATACAGGTATTAGAAATTGGTTAGACTTACCTGAAGCGGAGGTGGAAGTAACCGGCTCAAGTTTCACCAGGCCGGAAACTGAATGAACTGTGGCATTCTGAAGAACTAGCTGTTTTGACATGACCAGCATAAGGGTGTCAGGTAAAACAGTCCAGGAACTCACTGCTGATCTAAAGATGGTGTCACAAAGATGGACAATAGCATAAAACATGCATTAGAGATTAAAGAATGTATTTTTGGTGGAAAATTAATCTGAATGCCCAGACAGGGTTCATTTTAAGATACAAACGTTCTTGATTTTAGTACCAATGAATATTTGTTGTCTAGAGATCTTGCGGACAGAGTTTAAGGAGGACACTTTGGTAGTCAAACAGGACTTCCAGAAAAAATAATTGTGCAGTGTGTGACTGTTGCCAGTGAATTCATCTTAACTCTTAGCCACATAAAGGTTGAGGTTTTCATACTGAGCTATCAGTGTGACAGCAGCAAGTGAATCAAAGTAGCGATGATGAGATCAAATAAAGGCTGAACATAGACACTGAGTAAGGGAGGAGACAGCAGCAATTCTAATGGAATAGGAGTTGATGGAGATAGAGGGAGGAAGAGCACATACTGGACATACTGCTGTCTGGTGAAAATACAGACAGAAGTTATCGATTAGAAAGAAAAGTGATTTCAGGGGAGAGAGGGCAGAAGAGAGGAAGACACTGGTCAGGCTACATTGGTGATGCCTGGAGACATTTAGTGCCACAAATGAGAATCTTGGTGACAGGGTTTGTAAGAGATGGTGGGCAAGTGAGAATGCAAGAACAGAAATCAGAAGAGAAAGTTCCAATGAGGCTGAAAGGGAGGAATGCTGGAAGCATGGGGGAGGCGTGAGAATGATAGCGATGGAAGAGAAGTTTGGGGGGCGAAATTGTAGGAAACATAGATTTGGAACCGAAGAGCCTGCTGAGAAAGCAGAAGATGAAGCTCTAAGTAGAGTATGCACAGTGGTGGTTCCTCTGTGGGAGTGGAGAGGTCACCCCCCACTGCTGGACAGAAACCTGGAGTATGAGGGCAGGGTGGGGCCAGTGCATCACTGCTGCCAATAATTGACAGCAGCGAGGAGTAGCCCCTTAAGCTTGATGTGAGCAAGTTGTTTTGGCTGACTATCTTGCTATGGCCAAACAAACATGCGCAATACAAACCTCTACAACCCAGCTGTATAGGCCTATTGTACCTTTTGGGACGCAGAGCAAGCCCACTCTAGCGAATCAAGAATATTTACTCATACAGCTTAACATGAGAACAGCAATGTGATTGGATGAGGGAGATGGCTGTAGGGCCTTGAGAGGCTGGGTACTCAAGCAAGATTCACAGGACCACTTTAAAAATGTTAACACAGTCATGTTTGGAGGGCCAGGTGGAGAGGTGAAGGGAAGCCATATATAACAAACTAATGGAGCAAGCTGTTCACATTAAACAAATCTGTCCACTCCTAAGCCATTTAAATAATGTTTTCTAGGTATGGATCTACTACTTTCGGAAATAGCTGCAGCAGTACTGTGACACCGGAACCAGATTGTGTGGTATCCATTCACCTCCACCAGTCCCACGTTCACCTTGCACGAATACTCTGTTCAGAATTGTGGTTCACTTCTGCTCATCACAACTACTCGGAGAAGCCTTTACACAAACTATAAGTGCTCACTTGTCCAACCCTTCAAATTGATCTATTTTATTACTAACTTGGAAATATGTGGAGGCATGTGAATCTCATCCAATAGGACTATTGTGCAAGGTTAGGGTAGACTTTCTTCTATTCTACCAGGCCTCTCTAGTTGACTTCTTAATATTGGACTGTTTCATAGTATTTTTTTCCACTTGTAGAAACGACTCAAAATAAGGAAATATAAACAGGGTTATTCAAAATCACTCATTTGGTAATGCTTGAGAACCCTCCAGCCTCTCAAAAAGGTTATTGTCCTCAGGATCCTAAATTTAAACTGAGTCCCAATTTATGAGGAATGAAAACTCACAACTCTGGCTTTGGCCAAATGCTGAGGCTCTATCTAACATGAGGATCCAATGTGTTTATTCCCGGCTATAAATGAAAATATTTTCATTGCTGAATTTTGTGCACTTCAAATGTCACCATACAGGAGACCCATGAATTAACCCTTGTTGACTGGCATATTTACAAAACAAAATCACATATGCTCAGCCGAACACAACATTGATCTTTTAAGTGCCTTTGCAGTGTAATCGGCCCACTAAGGAATAGATGCTAAGAAACGGATACATACTGGGAATGCAGACAGATGAGCATAAAATAAAACAGAGGACACCCTTCCAGCCCTTAATTAGTCCTACTGACCAAGTTGAGTGAGGGCTAGGTAGATACACCCACCGTTAGGCTCATTGTCTAGTTAGTAGTAAAGTCTCCACGTCTCCTATACGACTATTCTTAAACGGGTGGTGGAAGTATTCTCTGGATTCTATGGCAGGACCGGAGGCTTCTGATTATGCTTTCTCATTTCTTTACTGCAACAACAGCAGCCAATGAAAATGAAAGTACACATGTAAAAAATAACATTTCTCATGAGGCTTTGAACCACGCCGCTCTTACAACAACCAATCACAAAGGTATCATGTCTATAAATCCTGGAGACACTACTCCGGCCTCCTCTTTCTTTGCTGCTCCGCAGCCCAGATAAGTGCTCTTTCCTTTCATGCTTGCTCTATTACTTGTGATTTATGCCCTTTGCATTGTTTGATGCCATTGATTATTGTTTCTTCTTATTCATGTATATTTCATGATTTGATTGATCGCTTCACGCTCTCTTGGCACTGTTTATTTATACATTGTCCGATTAGCTCTTAGATTGGGGCCGGAGCTTCGCTCCGTTCCCAGCTTCCCCGTGGTGGCGCGTGTTGCGCACCTAGGCCCGTCCAACCCTTCCCACCGACTTCCAGTCGTCGCTGCCCGCGGCGCACGCTTCGGCTAGCCGCACTAGTGAGGGGTTAGCCCCCCCCTCGGGGACGAGCGTGCGTAGGAGCCGTTGAGGCCTTACTTATGTCTCGGGGAGCCCGCGCACGCCGTGTTGGCACGCGCAGATCTCGAAGGTGCCAGATCAACGCTCTGCCCCCGGCTGAAGTGGGGATTGACGCAGCTTGGGCCAGGAGCCGTGGCGATTTCCGTGTTTTTGGCAGCTTATATTGGTTCAGGCGGCATACCCGTTTTCCTCCGTTAGTCCTAGAGTGGGACTAGACCTTGCTCTTGTCTTTTACTGGTATTTCCGGCTCCTGCGCCTGGCACCCCCCACCCTCGACGCCCTTGCTTGGGCTGGTCTTTGCTTCCTGCTGGGGATTAGAGTTGGAATTTCGAATTCCTGATTGCGATGGCAAACGCTGAGTACTGCGAAGAGGAGGATGCTGCGTATGGTTATCAAGGACAGCAGGAATTCTATGAAGGGGACTCCATGGAGGAGATCATAGACAAAAAACTCGATGCCAAATTGGATAAAGCCCTTTCCTCGGCCCTCTCCCCTTTGGCCAAGAAGTTGGACCTGCTGGTCCCGGGTAAGCCGATGCCCGCTCCGGGCAAAGATCCCCTTCAACCCCCCCCCCGAAGAAGGCGGCTCTTGACCTTTCCTGGCCTCATGCCCAGTCTTAAAAACAAACGTTATAAGTCCCAGGAGTCCCGATCCCAAGACAAGCCTGCTACCCCTCCCCCCAATTCCCCCCTGGTTATCACCACTACGGATACTGGCACCGATACCGATTCCTCGGACGCCGCTCCGCGCAATCGCACTAAAAAGCGTAAGCACACTTCACCGGTCATTCCCACCCCCTTTGTATTTGATCCGACGGACATTGTCCATCCCAGATCATCCGACTGGGTTCCCCCTCCTGCTGTGGCAGCCTATCTGGAGACCCATCTCCGCAAGGGATTCGACAAGGAGGTTCGTGCCCGCCTGAAATCTGAATGCCCGCGCCCTGATTTACTCACAAAGTGGCTCTCACACCGGACATAGACCCCTCCATGACCACTTTTCTTAAAAAGTATAAAAAGGACCCAAAGAAAGGGATTGATCGCGCGCTGAGAGCGTGCCAGGATAAGGTCCTCGACCTTTCGGGCCCGTTGGCCAAGATCCTGGAATTGGCCCTGCAGGCGCAAGAGACTGGTGCCGCCATACATCCTGAGGTTCTGGCGGGTTGGGCTCAGAGGGCCATTTGTATGCTGGGCAACGCGAATTGCGCCCTTGCCTCTGAACGGCGGAAGTCCGTCCTTCTCCGAATCGACCCCCAACTGGTGGAATTGGCTTCCTCGGAACCGGGTCCTTTGGCGGAAGGACAGTTGTTTGGGGACAATTTCGTTAAGGATATTGCAAAATTTGTGAACACTTTTGCTTCCGTGGACAAGTCTCAGGCCTCGCTGAAACGTGTTCTGCAGGTCTCTGGTAGGGCCGGGCGTGGCAGAGGACGCTCGACCGGCCGCTACTCAAATCCCAGTCCTCAAAGAGGCTAAGCCCCTAGACGGGGAAGAGGGCACACTCAAGAACCGGATCAAGACGGATTTTACCCGTCCCGATCACGCGGCTTCAGGGGCCGCTATAACAAAGGAATCAATAGGGGCTACAAGAACTTCGATAACCAATCTTCCGGTAAGTCTCTCTCTTCCTTTACTTCCGTTAGGGGGAAGATTGCGCCATTTTGTCAAGAATTGGGCAGCTCTCACTTCAGATGTGTGGGTCCTTCGGACCGTCCAGGGTTACGAGAAAGAGATGGTGTCTTGCCCCATTCAGCCTTTCCCCCCCCAGTCCTCTACCTTTTTCCCTTCTCGAACAGAGTTTTATAGACTCAGAACTGGACAAGCTTTTGGCAAAACAGGCCATTGCTGCAGGACCCTTCCTTCCGGGAGGCTTCTGCAGCGACGTCTTTCTTGTGCAAAAGAAAGGAGGCGGTCAACGCCTCGTGTTAAACTTGAGGGATTTCAACCCCTTTGTCACGTATCGCCATTTCAAGATGGAGGGCATC
Organism: Lissotriton vulgaris; assembly: GCF_964263255.1. Taxonomy (NCBI): domain Eukaryota; kingdom Metazoa; phylum Chordata; class Amphibia; order Caudata; family Salamandridae; genus Lissotriton; species Lissotriton vulgaris. The sequence continues at coordinate 730,576,895 of NC_141700.1, forward strand.
CATCTTTTGCGAGACCTTCTCTTGGAGAACGACTGGATGGTCAGACTGGACCTGAAAGATGCCTACTTGACGGTCCCAGTCTGCCCATCACATCAAAAGTTTTTGCAATTCCCCTGGAAAGGGCGTTGGTTTCGTTACGAGGTACTTCCTTTCGGACTGTCCTCGGCACCTTGGGTGTTCACCAAACTACTCAAGCCGGTGGTCTCCCGCCTACGGGAGATGGGAGTTCGGTTGATTGTCTATCTAGACGATATGCTGATCCTGGCACAGGACAGGTCCCTTCTCACGCATTTGGAGTGTCTGGGATTCGTGATCAACACCAAGAAATTGGTGCTGATACCGGATCGGCAGATGGAATTCCTAGGCTTCCTGATAGACTCGGTCTCGGCCCAGCTTCTCCTTCCCCTGTCGAAGATCAGGTCGATCAAGAGAGAGATCACAGCTACCCTGGCCAAAGAGAAGATTTCTTTGAGGGTTTTGGCATGGATTGTGGGCCTTCTGGCCCCGTCGATTCAGGCCATTTTTCCCAGACCTTTGCATTACAGAGCCCTGCAGAGGCTCAAGATCTTCTACCTGCAAAGAAACTTTCACTACAATCATTTGATCCCTCTCTCCTCTGAGTCCAAGGAGGAGCTTCAGTGGTGGTTGGACCACATGTCGGCCTGGAACGGCCGAGCTATTTTCGGCACAGCTCCGGATGTGGTGGTGGAATCCGACGCCAGCCAGTGGGGCTGGGGCGCTCGCTGCGGCGAGTTTGCCACAGGAGGACGTTGGTCTGCAGACGAACTATCACTTCACATCAATTGTCTAGAGTTTCTGACAGAGTCCTTTGCCATCAGATCTATCTCGCCGCTGAAGAGCAATTGTTGTATCCTCCTTCGGATGGAAAATGTCTCCGCGGTGCGATACATCAATCGATTGGGCGGGACGAAGTCCCGGATGCTGGTGCACATTGCGAAGGAATTCTAGCACTTCTGCCTGGATCGCAAGATCTCCGTGGTGGCGGAATACCTTCCCGGGAAACTCAATCAAGTAGCGGATTGGCATTCCCGATTTCTCCGGGACTCCAGCGATTGGAGACTCCATCCATCGCTGTTTTCCCGGATCATATCACTATGAGGCCCATGCCGGATAGACCTGTTTGCCTCGCGCCTCAATGCCCACCTTCCCCTGTTTTACATTTGGAGACCGGACCCGATGGCACTGGGGACGGACGCGTTCCTTCACCATTGGGGGCATCAGAGGAATTATGCGTTTCCACCGTTTGCACTGATCCCGAGAGTAGCGGCATTGCTGCGCCGACAGGAGGCGACTGTGGTGCTAGTAACGCCTTATTGGTCGACTCAGTTGTGGTTTCCCACACTGTTGAAATTGTCAGTAGACCTCCCCTTCCGGCTCCCAGTCTTCCCAACGCTTCTGCAGGACCCAGTGGGAACGTGCCACCCCCTGGTCCTGCAGAACCAGCTGTCATTGATGGTATGGATGCTCTCCGGAGACATGAACGCCTTGCAGGCCTTTCACGAGAGGCTTCCAGCTTTATGCGGCAAGCGTGGGCTCCTTCCACCCGAAAACGATACTCTGCTTCGTGGAAGAAGTGGGTGGGTTGGTGCCTTCCAAAACAGGTGGATCCAGAGGGATCAAATATAACAGAGGTACTGAACTTTGTCAGAGTGTGCGACTTCTGGCCTGGCTTACAGGTCGGTTAACAACTTCAGGTCTGCTATTTCTGCTGGTCACGACCACATAGATGTAAACCTGTGGGGATGCATCCCTTGGTTTGTAAGTTGCTTAAGGGTGTGAGTGTGGCCAACCCTCCTCGGCCCAGGTATTCCACCATGTGGGATGTTAATAAGGTTCTGAATTTGTTGGAATCCTGGCCCGATAATGGTGATTTGTCGCTGAAACAGCTTTCTGCCAAGCTTACTATGCTGTTGTGCCTTATTTCATGTCGGAGGGTTTCGGATGTCAGAGCTTTGGATTTGGCTGGGAGGATGTTTTCACCCCAAGGTGTATCCTTTGTCATTACTAGACGTACTAAAACCATGTCCCGTTCAGTTGATTATCCTGCCTTTCCTCATAACGGCAGGCTGTGTGTTCTTCAATGTCTTAAATGTTATGAGGAGCGTACTAGTGTACACAGGGCAGATCCTCTGGGGCAGTCATTGATATCTATTCAAAAACCGTTCAAGCCAGTCGCTGCTGCTACTTTAGCCAGATGGGTCAGGTGGATCATGTCGGAAGCCGGCATTGATATTTCTGCTTATGGGGCACACTCTGCGAGGGGTGCTATGGCTTCTAAGGCTTACTTATTGGGTTCCCGCTTGGAGGACATTCTGAAGGCAGCTGACTGGTCCTCAGACTCAATGTTTAAGGTGTTTTATTACAAGCCGATTCCTCATGTTTCTGATGCTGTGATTGACGAGCTTTAATGTGAGCTTTAAACCAGCATAATCAGAAGCCTCAGGTCCTGCCATAGAATACAAAATGTTCTAGCTATCGCGACAAGAATTTTAGATTCTATTAAGGACACGGAGGCGAGGATTATCCCACCCGTTGGGACTGTTATACAACTGTTGTTGTTTACGTGGTTTTACCTAACTGTTTTGCCCACCCTTACAACGATCTAGGTTGTGGTGGAAACTTCTCAAACTTCCCTTTTTCTGTTCTAGGAAACGACTCCAACAAGAGTTGAAGACCGCCTGTGCTTTTGGCTACCGCTCCTTCCGGATGGAGGTTTTCCTTTTCGGTTCAAGATTTCTCCGTTGGGACTTCTGATGGATCTGTTTTCCGTTGCAGTATTAAACTTTTCAGTGTGATGAGACTGTTACTGACTGTTCACGCAAAGAAAGAGGAGGCCGGAGTAGTGTCTCCAGGATTTATAGACATGATACCTTTGTGATTGGTTGTTGTAAGAGAGGCGTGGTTCAAAGCCTCATGAGAAATGTTATTTTTTACATGTGTACTTTCATTTTTATTGGCTGCTGTTGTTGCAGTAAAGAAATGAGAAAGCATAATCCTCGCCTCCGTGTCCTTAATAGAATCTAAAATTCTTGTCGCGATAGCTAGAAAATTTTGTATTCATCAGCCCAGAACCTGTGCGTAAACACCTCTAAAAAGCATAGCAAAATTGCATTGCTGCACTAACCGCCTGGGTAAATGTAGTTTTCTGAACAAGGTATGTGGAGCAAATATTATTTAATCAGGTGCTTTTCTTCAAACACTGACATCCCTACTCATTTAATCACCTTCGTCGAGGTAGAATTTAATACTTAAGCTCAGTGTGGGCTCGGTTTTTACAAAGATCATGAAGACACCCCCTTGCCACTCCACACCCACACTAAGAGCTGCTGAGCCCACATTGATATCCAATCGAGGGATCCAAGAAGATTACATCTTCTACCATTACCTCAAAATTATTAATTGTCTTCCATTACCGCTCGGCTCTATTTTTCCTCAATCGGATGCCTACCTGGTCTTTAATGCATAATCTTATACTCCAAGCAATTGATGAATGCCTAAGTGGACAAACTTGCAAGATCAAGCTATGTTACTATAAAAACACTGCGATAAATTTTCCCTCATTTGGGATTTTCCCACAAGGTTCAAGCTACCATCTCCATGGTTCTGTCCAAATTCGATTACACCAATAGCCTACACCACGGATCATCTTTAACGACCATGAACAACCTACAACGGAGTCAGAACTCGGCTGCCAGACTACTCTTGCATATCAAACCGCGAGACCATATCTCACCTGCCTTGAAAACCCTGCATTGGTTACCGGTTACCAGAAGATCTACGTTCAAGCTGCTTTGTATCACCCACAAAGCAATATATGGAATGGGACCACTTTTCAACAGAAATAAAATCACCAAACACATTCAAAGGAACCTCTGCTCTAAAGGGGCACCTCGCTTCAAAATCCCAAGATAAAAGGAAAACAAGCATTTGCAAATGCATAGGTCTCGCATTTGCGATAGTTTAAGCTATTGGCACTGTAAATGACAATGTCTTTTATTTATATGTTTTGATAATTAATTTATAAATAAAAGGCATTGTCATGTACAAAGCCAATAGCTCAAACTCTTATAAACAGGAGACTTATTAAAAGAAGCGGCTGCCATTCTACCGAGCTTCTTAGAAAGTGAATGCGCGCATGGCGCACTGAATGTTGCAGGAAAACATGTTGTGCCTGCAGTAGGAGAAAGAATTTCAATAAAATAGTGCCTGCAGACTAAAAAAAAAAGACTCACAGTGTAACCACCATAGTAAAAGGGGCAATCCTCATGGGAGGTTACGAATGAAGACAGGAGGGACTAACAAGCCTATTAATGAATCAGAAGCCAGCATTTACAAAGGACAATGACAAATATTGATGGAGTGGGCGAGGCTTCTATTCCATACTCCAATACAGCATGGCTGCCCAGTCTTGACCTGAAAATGTTTATTCAGAGGGGGGCACACCATGGGTTTAGGAGGATTTTTTGTTGTTTAGTTACACTCTTCGAGTAGGACTGACTTTATGTGGAGGGTCAGTCTGGGAGAGAGAGTCCTGTCGAACAACTGACCCCCCCCCCCCCCCCCCCCCTTCCCAGTCCCCTTTGCTAACTAAGCAAGAATTAAATGCAGATAAATACATTTTTCAGAAAGGCAGTGGTGAATATAGGCACTTCTGCATCAAGATGGTCTAGGAAAGCTGGAGAGCGTTGCTCAGTAATAGTTTGTAGGCAGGAGTGAAACCATATTGGCAAGATTAAAAGACTTCTCCTTTTGGGGACAATGGGTTCACATGCTGAGGCAGGGTGTTCCTGAATTGGCAATTGTTGTCCAAAATTGCAAAGCTGTCATTACCTTTTAGCAGAATGCTGCATTGTGCACTGAAGGTTTTGGTGCCCACCGCGCTTTACATTTTAAGTTGAGGAAACCTCCCCCTTATTGTCCGCCTGGTGTTTTATTGATGAGGCGGGAGCCCACTCCGCGTTTCACCGCCGCAGCCCGATCTGTTCTGTAAGCCTTCTCCGGGCTGCTCTCAGCGCAACCCGAAGTCAGGTAACCTTGCCTGGGACATGGACAGGGCATTGAACACGTGTCCAGAAGTATCCAGGGCTCCCGTGAGCTTAGGGTGCCCTGCGTGTTGCAGCCCGCGTGTAGGAGAAGTCCGGCGGGAGCCCACCCCGCCTTCGTGAATGCCACATGGTGCGGACGGAGCAGGATTTCAGGTGGGGCTCCTGTGAGCAAGATGGAGCCCTGTGTGTTGCTGCGACAGAGTGACCGGGTGAAGAGGCAAGTCCCCATGCCATCAAGGAGACCAGCCGGGGAGCAGCGCAGAGTCCTCACAAGAGCCGGTGAGTGGGGTTGAGCGGGTGCCTGCAGGTGGTTAAAGAGGCATGCTGTACGCGGCCACCGGCTGATAATGCATGCAGCGGAGGTAAGCGCGCCGCGCCTGGACAGGAGATGTGCATGCGTATGGTGCGAGCAGGAGTTGTGATAACACTGCGAGCCGTACGCGTGCACATCTCCTGTGTTAAACTTCTGCACAGCTAGTTGATGTAATAACGCCGCAAGCCTTACGTGTGCACATCAACTGTGCCGAAACTGAACAGACAGGAGATGTGCACACATAAGGCTTGCAGCTTTATTACAACTCCTGCTCGCACCATATGAGTGCACCTCTCCTGTTCAGGCCTTGCGGTACGAGTGCACATGTCCTGTCCCCCTTCCGAGCAAAGTCGACAACAATAGAGCTCGCATAGCGAGCAGTGCTTCGCGCTGCATCGCTAGGCGAGACATAAAAACATGGGTGGCACATCCTGCTCTGTTGAAGCAGCCAAACCTATGGATATATTTACCCCCAACATAACATCCATGGACAGCCACCTTAGCTTCAGAAAACTACTCAAGAATTGGCTCTTCCCCACATAAGCACCAAACGCAAACAGAAATTTACAGCACATCCCTCTTAATAGAAGCATTATTTTCACTAAAGATATGTACAGATCTTTGTGTATTGCTTTGTATAAACATGTAGAATAATTATATTGTTTTTAAAAAAATTAACTACAATAGCAAACAAGTTTATCTGGTGCACCTTTGGTCTACATGCACTTGCTTCCATTGTGCATCTATGTACCTTCCATGTACTTGGATCTGTGTGATTGTTACTTTTCTCCTGAAAAAGCATATCCAATGCACTACCCTTTTTCGCATCCTGTACCTCTATCAATATCTTTAATCTACATACACTTACCTCCTCTATGCATCTATATGCTTTCAATGTTCCTATGGATTTATATATTTTTCACTTTCTTCTAATTTAGCATTTCTAATTCACTACCCTATTTTCTCAGCCTATAATTTTCTCAGTATTCAGTATTCATACGTCTTTATTCGAAGTATTTCATCATAAAAGACATCGTAATAAAAACATACATTTCAATATAAAAAACTTCATATTTAAAAGAATAAAAAAACAAACACTTAAAATCACAGTATACTTTAACAAGAATATAAAAAGGATACCCCAGGTATAGTGCATTTTTGATGAAATATGCTCTAGTATTCATTGAGTGTTCTTCGTCACACAACTGGACAATCTATTTAATAACACGGGCATATCATACTAGTTTTAAAACGTGATTAAATATACAGGATCAGACGTACAACCTATAGTAAAATGTAAATAAAGATAAAACATACTCCGCTCCCAAGTGGGTACCTTGTTCTAATGAGCCATGTCCAACCCAAAAACTTTGCCACAGCTATGGTCACAATTTCAGTTGTATTGGTTCTTAGGAGCCATAGGGCCTCTTCGCTCACCCTTGTTCTCAACCCGGAACCGATTGGTTTTAGCCATTTTCTTCGTGGCGCATGATATGCAGGGCAGGCAAAAAAGATATGACCTATCGATTCTAGTTTGTCCCTACAGCAAGGGCAATACTCAGAAGAGTCACCACGCCATGTACTAGTAAAACTCCTAACCGGTAATGTGCCGACTCTAAATTGGTGGTAGAGTTTTCTGTTGTTACTCCTGGTAATGGCGTCCCAATAATCCTCAAGATGGGGGTCGAGTTTGTGGGCCAGAAACCTGCCAGTCAAAGTAGAGGAATCTGACTGGGCAACAATTTGAGTTTTAATAGAGGCCCAATAAAGTTCTTTATATTGTTTTTTTGAAGGAAAAACATTATTTTCGGGGGCCGTCCATAACAAACTTAGACCCATATTTACCAGCATGAACTTAACAGCTCTAAACCCAGGAAGATTACTAGAGCCCACCATTGATCTCAAATCTAAGATTTCATTAGGAAAAATGGCCAGTTCCGGAGTTGTCCAGATTCTCCTCCACAATCCTAACATCCTGTACCGAGCTACGTCTATGATTGAGCGATAGCCCAGATCGAGCATGAAGGATTTCAACGGGGTAGATTGCGGGAGGCCCACCAAATTTCATAAAAATTTATTTTGAATTTTGGCTAGTTGGGAGAGATCAGAGGAGCCCCAGAGGTCCGCACCGTACAGGATAGCTGAACTTATTTTAGCCTCGTATATTTTTAACACCGGCTCTATCCTTTTGAATTGTGACATTCTTTGCTCTTTAATAAGACACCCTGTTAATCTAGCGAATTTTAGACAGATGGCATCAAGTTGTGGTTTCCATCTTGTCCTGTGCTCTAGTACTACTCCAAGATAAGTCATTACCTCCACCTGCTCTAAATCAGTGCCATTCATACGAACGTGGCTCTTTAATGGCTTATTTTTAGTTAGGACCATAAATTTAGTTTTACAGACGTTTACCTGTAGATCATTTAGTTTACAGAAAACCTCAAACTTATTTATCGCAGATTGGAGAACCTTTTGAGTTTTCGAAAGGATAAGGGTGTTGTCTGCGAAGATAAGGAGAGGAAACTTTTTACCACCTAGTATCGGTGCATCAGTTGGAGAATCGGCAAAGTACTGGGCAACCTGATTGATGAAAAGAAGGAATAAGGTCGGAGCGAGTACGCATCCTTGCCTGACTCCACGGCTAACTGGGAAGCTCTCAGTTACCTGGCCCTGTCTGCCCCATCTGACCCTGGCAAAAGTATCCTCATGTAGACGTATTACTAAATTCAAGAGTTCTTGTGGCATACCCATTTTACCTAAGGCAGCCCATAGTTTTTCTCTGTGGACAAGATCGAAGGCGGACTTTAGGTCCACAAATGCAGCGTAAATAGTTCCTCCGCTCAGGTGCACCACCTTCCAATAAATCAAAAGGAATCTAAGCACTGGATCTATTGTGCTGACACTAGTTCTAAATACAGCTTGCATAGGTGAAAGAATGTTCTCGTTTTCGACCCAATCCTCAATTTTTGCCAATAGCATTCTGGCTACAACTTTCTGGATTGCTTCTATTAAACTTATAGGGCGGTAAATCCCCAGGACAGAGCCATCCCCCTTTTTAAATATTGGTAGGATTTCAGCCCCTTTCCAAGAGTCCGGAATCCTAGCCCCATTTGCAATGGCATTAGCTAGTGTCGTGATGTATGAACCCAGTTCAAAAGGTTAAATTTAATTAAATCGGCGGGGATACAATCAATGCCTGGGGCTTTACCAGCCTGTACCAACCTCAAGGCCTGCTCTGTATCTTTATTCACAAACACTAGTGGTGGACATAACAATGGAGACATTGGTGCTGGGGTTTCCATGCCCCATTCATCCGCTGACTCTGGATCCCTAAACTGGGCCGCAAAATACTCCACCCATTTCTCAGCAGGAACATGATTCGCTGGAGTTTGCGAGTCAAGATTTCCACCCCATTTCACCACCTGCCAAAACTTGATCTGATTCGTCGACCTACTTGCTTCATATAGGTCCTGCCAACGTCTATCATCCCAAGCTCTTTTAGCCTCCCTTTGGGCTTTCTTGTATGCAACGCTAGCCTGTCTAATGTTTACCACCCTTGATTTAAATCGCTTTAACCAGGGAACTGTAAGCCAAACAACATGATTTATTATACCATTTTTCCCCGGTGGTGGCACTAAGTCTAGCCCGGGTTAAGGGGGTTTTGTGAGCAGAGCTTTCAGATTTACAAAAAGCTGCTCATGAAGCACTATCGAATAATCAGGCTGCCCTGAATGGTTAGCCTGTGCCTCTAACTCACCCCGGGTCAATAAGACTTCATTAGTTATCCTTTCAAGGATTACTGGGTCTTCGATAACCTTATTCCAATGAACCCTACGTCTATCATTGCTTAGGAAGGCATCAGCTGTCACACCTGGTAATACTACTACACTCTGGGTTTACTTCTAGTTTTAAACTTAAAACCAAAGGGTTATGGTCACTCTGGGTGTGCTAGAATAGACATATCATCCAGTAATGACCAAAACTCTATTTTTAATAGGATGTAGTCAATACGGCTAGTGCAGATGCCATTATCAAAGGTTGGGCAGCCATTTTATTGGAAAGGGAACGGCCGTTTATGGCTCTCAGCCCCCACTCAAAACAGTCCCAGCCATTGAAGGGCAGCCTCTGTCCCTCTCTTAATCGGGTTTAATACCAGATGTGGGACATTCCAGAGTGCGTCTTTTTCAGTATGAATGTTCACCCTCGCACAGAAAAGGTTCGAAGGTACAATTAAAGTCCCCGGCCACTATCAAGAGTTTTTCCGTCCCAATAGAGTTAAAAAGTGAGTCTAAATTACCAATAATAGCGGGTGACCGACCACCGGGCAAGCCACGCGCATATATATTAATATTAAAAATTTCCTGATCTTTCCTGACAAGCTTGATCCCAAGAATATCAAGGTTTTGCACTACCACTTCGATAGGCCTGTAGCTAAGGGACTGCCTCACCCAAATTGTTAGACCTCCTGAGGCTCTACCTTTTTGTCCCCGAATCGCAGGTTTGAAAAAGTTGAGGTACCCCAATCGAAAAATTGGATCGGGTGCCCAGGTTTCTTGAAAAATTAGAATGTCATAGGCCTCTATAAAGTCCGCCCACTCTCCTAAATCTAATTTCCCTTTGAGACCAGCAATATTCCATGAGGCAATTTTGAAATAAGGGTCCTGAAGATGGGGTGGGCTTAATTTCAGGGGCTCCATAGTGGAACTTGTTAGCCTCTCCCCCACAACTGAGGACACTAATTGGTGGATCACTAAGCGGGGGGTCCAGGGATGATGTTACATCCCTATTTGCATCCTTATGTTTCACCAGTACCATTTGCTTAGGCCCACACTGTACCAGTTTACTATCTTCACTATTTCTGGGTACCCCAACCTCTGGTAGGCAAAATTCTGTGGGGCTCATGCTGGATCTCTTGGACACTATTGAGTGGCCAGAGCTACCCAGAAGTCAGTCGACTCCCTCTAGGCCAGAAATGGGCTCAAACCTATAGAACAATGGTGGAAATTGTGTAGTCCATTCGCAAGTGGGTCTTCTAAAGGGGCTTATCCTTCAAGGCTTAATTGGAACATGCGTAGGGACACTACTTCTTTGAGGATAGAAATAGTTGAGGCCTAAGGATTGAACATCTCCCTCTCTACCAAATGTAGGTTCTCTACGAATGAAATCTACCACCCATGGGTCCCTAAAGTTGATAATAACGCATTCGCCCTCCAGATCCTTAGGACAGTGACCCACCCAACCTGTTCTTCGGACATTTAAGATCTCCGTGTTAGACATTGGAGGGAGGGGTCGGTTCTTATTCAGCCAAAAGGTAACCTTGTTTTTTTAACTCTATAAGAATCTATTTTATCCTCTCCGATAGCTGTAACTCGTGTCAGGATGATTGTAAAGGGTGCAGACTCGAGAGGTAAATTAACACAGGGTGGCCTTTGCTTAAAAGACTCTTTACCCATTTTGCCAAGCCCCAATGGCTGTCCACCAATAACAGGTACACATGGAGTAGGCCAGAGACTAGTCTCCACACCATCCTTCGGAGGCCTGCTCTTGGCAGAAGCCCTTGGGACAAGGACATTGGGAGCTTTCTCAATACTAGTTTTTTTTGCCTGTGTTATCAAAGGGTCGGTTATGGATGAGGGGGCCCGCCTAGCTATAACACTATTCCTCGATTTCTGATATCCTATTGGGAGGCTCCAATATTTTTAGGGTCCTTTAACTAGATTACCCAACTTAACCGAGTTATCTCTAGCTAGATTCTCCAACTGGTCCAATTTAGTATTTATCAGCCTTGTGCGTTCCAAGAAGGGTAGCATCAAGGATTTGACAAGAATTTCGATCTTACCCAAGAGAACTTCCTCTGAACTATAAGTCAGACATTGGTCGACAGGATCTACAGGACCCGCTATGGGAGTTGGGGGGCTTATTACAACAGAAGGTAGCAGCACTGTACTATTATTCTTGGATATCTTTGCATTTCTCCCCATCCGAGTTTTATCCCCTCTTTCTTTCACTAGATTTGAAATTAAGTAATCCTCCCAAGGTTAAGGGGTTTGTGCGGGGCTCGGTGGTAGGGGCAGGTCGCCAGAACTATTTAGTGAGCTATCTGTACATACGCTGGTTATTGATGTGACCGGATCAGGCTGTCAGCCTCAGCATCCAAATCCACAGGCATCAGACCCAGGCTTGAGCAGTGTATTGGACTAGGGTCTGGGTGGCTAAGTTGTGGGGGAGAAACTGCTAACCCAATTTTTCCCAGCGACGAGCGTTTGCCAGTAACAAGATCCACTGATAATCTCTTCTCGGCAAATGCGATTCTTTTCTAAAATGCCTGTTACCCGCTTAAAAAAAGTGATCAAGAGTACCGGATACCACCCCATTCTTAGTAGTAACCTGGACAATTCTTTCTTTCACCGAGCGTAGAGACCTAGCTATTAAAAAGGCCCAAGCAGGGGCCCGAGCAACTACACAGAGATAAAAATAAGTTCACGTAACAATTAATACGATCGGCACAATATTAGTTACAAGTCTCAGCTCGGTCCAAACTTCACTTGAAAGGGGGGTGGCCCGACCAGACCACGGTCGGCCTCAGACGGCCCACCCTTTGCCCGGGCTTCGCCCGAGCAGGTCACACGCGTGGACCGCGAGGCGCGTAAGTTGGGCGTGGTTTTATACACCTAGAGGGGAAGCGGGAAGAGTCCCAGGTGCGCTCGATCTCCTCCGCGCATTGCCGCCTGGGACTCGCAGTCCCGCACCCTCACGGAACAAAGTTCTATTAGGCCAGTTCAAAGGGTCCAAAATGCCAGTAATTCCAGACAGGCTCAGCAGGTCTTCAATCACCGCACTGGTCAACAAGTATTCCCAACTAACGGCTGCGAGCGGAACAATATACCTTCTATCCCAACTTTCTGACTCATCAGACTTGTTTCTACTACTCTTTCCAATGCACTACCCTATTTCTCACCCTATACATCTATCAATAAATCCTGTACATCCACTCATTTATCCCAAACCCATACCACTACTATGATTCCCAGAATAACCCTTTCAAGACTCTTCCCTACTCCACCCCTCCTTGCATCATCTGACACCTTTTACTTTAACTATCCCCAAAACCAACCTTTCTAAACTCTTCCCTCTGACTCTTCCCCTCCACTGACCCTTTTAACTCATCCAAAAGCATCCTCCTACTGCTTGGACCATAAATAAATATATAGATATATCTATATATTTATTTATCTTTCAATATTCTATCCCTCCACTATGCTTTTTATTCAAAATTCAGACTAACATGTTCAATCTTGAATTTCATATTCCACTATACTAATTCACCACTAATCCTTTATGGGTTCCAGAGTAGCATGCAACACACCAGAAAAGCGCTTCAACACCCATCAGGGATAACCGGTGCTAAATGAATGCACACCTTTCTTCCCCTTCCATCCCTCCGCTATCCTTCTCACTCCAAATAACTGACTAACCTATCCACCACACAAATTACTTTCATATTTCACTATAATAATTTAACACCAATTCCTTTATGGGTCACAGAATAGCATGCTACTCGCTGAAAAATCTCTTTGTCATCTCGTCAGGGGTAGTAAGCGCTATATAAATGCAATTACAATACAATTACCTTAACATTATTAATTGTCTTCCATAACCTCTCAGCTCTATTTTCCTCATTTGGAGGTTTACCTTGTCTTTATGAATATAGTAAATACTTTTAGTACTGAAATACATTTAAATAAGATTATGCTTTAAACTGTGATATCTAGTTTTAAATTATATTTAATAAAAATACAATATGATTGAGCTTCATTTGTTTGTGCCTAACCATTGCACTAAGACTTCGAAATCAAAGTCTATAATTATTTTTATATGGATAGCTCCAATTAAGCAACTTTTACTATAGCCCCCAATACAAACGCTAACCAATGATGAATATATAGTAAACGTAAATTCAATTTATGTTTAATAAAATATGGTGCCCTTACCGTAGCACTAATATTACCACTGACCAGTTAATGAATATACAAATAACTTTAATGTGAGTTTTAAAACGAACCCCAACCAATAGTTATGGGATTAGATTAATTTACATTTATGCCTGTATTTTTGAAAATCAGTAAATATTTTGGAAATGAAATAGGCAATAAGCTTGTCACAAGTAGTTTCACTATGTTCACTGTGCCATTTTGCATGCAAGCATGTAAATAACACAACAACAACGGTTCCCTTAATGTGAACAAGGCTGATACCAACCGAATGGCGTCTTTGGAGACACTGCAATAAATTGAAATTCTGCAGACCTTGGGTTCTCGCGTCCGGTTCTTGAATACTGTGACTGGATCCTTTATATAATTTAAATTTATATGTAATTGCATTTAATTAAAATAAATGCATGTTAAGGAAAATGCTACGTACCCAGTATGCATCTGTTTGGTCATATAGAGCTGTAGAGCCATATGCTTTAGCATAGATCGCCATCTAGTGTTGGGTCCGCATGTTTGCACTTGGTTTTAATTCTAAGAAGTCTTTGCAGTCAGGAGGTAGGTGACTCCTCCTTTTGGTGATGACATGAGCATCAACTCCATCCCCAGATTGTTTTGCTGTAAGGGTGATAATGGAGTTAGTAAAAGTAGTAAAAGGATGTCCATGTATAGTGTATCTAAGTAAGGTAATACTGCAACAGAAAAGAGGTACCCGGGGAGGCAGGTGAGCGCATATGGCTCTACAGCTCCATATGCCAAGAACAGATGCATACTGGGTAAGTTGCATTTTCCGTTCGACATATGAGCTGTAAATCATATGCTTTAGCATATACTCAACTTGTATCTGTTGCAGTGGTTTGAATAATGTTCCTAAAAACATGCCTGGCCCACACTAGCTTTTTTGTTTTGCTAACACATCTACACAATAGCGCTTTGTAATGAGTGAGATATAGACCATGTTGCAGCCTTGCAGATGTCATCTAAGGGATGACATTTGGGTTAGGAGGAGGAGAGGGAGGTATGTAAGGGGAAGAACGATTAGTACCCATGTCCTTTTTCTTCAGAGATATAGAGCAATCCTCAGAAATCCAGCTTCCGTTTTTTAGGAAGAGTGGCCAGGAGGTGTCCAGTTTTAGGGTCAATACTTAGTCTCTTGTTTTGGATCCAAAAGGTGGGCAGTCAGACTGAGGTTCTTTGGATGGGGTATCTTTTTCTTTAGGAGTTGATTTCAGTGTCAAAGATTTGGGCTGAGAGTCTTTGGGCATCTAATAATTTGAAGCCGGGTGCTTGGCTTTAGCCGGTTTGGGCTCAGAAGCTTTCGGAATGGAAGTTCTTGGTTCTGAACTTTTTGGCACGGAGGACCTTGGCTCTGATCCTTCAGATGTTGAGGATTTCGGCTTAGATGATTTCAGCTCAAAAGTTTTAGATTTGGAGGATTTCGGCTCCGAAGCCTTTGCTGTCAAAGGGGTCAAAGGTGTCTTCGGTGAAGGTGGTGAGGAGACTGGCATATGCTTTTGTCTAATGTTTTGGTGCACAGAGTGTTGGTTCAGAACCGGAATCGGGCTTGCTTGAGTCCGAGCCAGAAGGCTTGTCTGTGTTTCATAGCTGGGATGGACGGCGGGGAATCTGAAACCTTTTCTGTGCCGACCTGAGCCGGAGGGCGAAGGGGATACCGGAGCCTTAGGTTTCGGTTGAGTGGGCACATGGGGATCTGTACTCCCGGTACATAGAGCCGAGTGATGTTTAGTTCTTCTTCCATGTCAGAGTTGACTTCAGACACAGACACCAGTTCTTCGTCCTCTGCTTCTGCAGCTGGACAATGGGAATCTGAAGCTTCACCGAAGATGTCCGGTAGGGAGGACGGTGGCAGTGTCTCCCCGACCCGCTGATGCGGAGTGCTGTAAGCTGATGAATGTAGTATTCAAATTTTAATAACAGTAACTGTTGGCAGACAATTTTAAATAGCGCCGTATTTTAAAACTCACCGAATTTACTATATTTGCACTGAAGATCAGGGGCTTATGTGCATTGTGAAATCTTACTGTTGCGAAGCCTGGGCTCGATCACACGACCTGCCCGCCCCGGTCCGACTCGGCAACCAGTGCCGTTGAGCAGAGGGCGGGTCAGGCAGAGCCAGGTGACTCCCGCCCACATCGAGCGGTCAGCGCTCTAGCTGCAGCACACAGAGGGGTATTTAGGCAGCGAGGAGCAGGCGGCGAATTGTGGTAGGGAGGTCGGTGGCAGTGTCTCCCCGACCCGCTGACGCTGAGTGCTGTAAGCTGATGAATGTAGTATTCAAATTTTTTACCGAAAGAATTGATGCTATCTATGAAAAGATAGAGGCACTTATCCCAGCCACGACCAGCCAGGATGATCACACATTGGTGCAAACTGTGTCCACCAATTCCTACACCTTTGATAATTTCCCTGAGATTTCTTTGTCAGAGGTTGAGAAGCTGCTCATTGACATTAAAAGTGGGAGCCCGGCTGATTTACTTCCAGCCAGGTTAATGGGACCTTTAGGGAGTACACTTGGTCCCGATATTCAGAGACTGGTGAATCTCTCACTAACAGGAAGTGTCCCACAGGAATGGAAAAAGGCCCTAGTCAGACCGATTAGGAAGAACATCTCTTCCCCTTGGACCAACATGTCTAATCTTAGGCCGATCTCCCTGCTACCTTTCTTGGGGAAAATCATCGAAAAGCACACAAACAAACATCTGTCCAACTACCTTGAACAATCGGGAAGCCTTGATCCCTCACAGTCAGGTTTCAGGCCAAAATACAGCACTGAGACGGCCCTGCTGTCGATAACGGATGATCTACGCATGTACCAGGACAGTGGTTACTCCGTTGTCCTGGTACTGCTGGATTTATCGGCAGCGTTCAATACCATCTCACATAACATCTTGATCGAACGACTGACTGTGAGCGGAATCGACAGCAAGGCACTGGACTGGATTAAGAGCTTTCTCTCCGACCGCACCCAATGTGTCACCATGGGTGACTTCAGGTCGGAAGAGGTTAAGATCACCAAGGGGGTTCCTCAGGGATCCTGTTTGAGCCCGACTCTGTTTAATACCTATGTGGCCCCCTTGGCAGATATATAACCAGAGCCTTTGGTTTCTGTCCAGTGTCCTATGCTGACGATACGCAGCTGCTCTTTCCCTTTAAACAACTAACACCGGAGGTTATACAATCTTTCTCCGAAGGGATGAAGGCAGTAGCTCGGTGGATGTCTTCCAACTTTCTTCAATGCAATGTTGGTAAGACCGAGGTGATGCTTTTCGGTGAAGCCAGGGTCCAGTGGTCCCCTGATTGGTGGCCACTTGACTTAGGCCCAGTCCCTGAACTCAAGCTAATAATCAAGAACCTGGGGGTACGGTTGGAACCGGAGTTGACTATGAAACAACATGGTAACAGCATTGTGGGATCTTGTTTTCACATGATAGGTCTCCTCCGTAGGATATTCCCTTTCCTCCCTGACTCCTACAGAAGAACTTTGATTCAGGCTCTAGTAATCAGCCGTCTTGATTATTGCAATGGTCTCCTGGCAGGTGCAAATGAAGAGGTACTAGATCGTTTGCAAGTAGTGCAGAACACAGCAGCCAGGCTGGTTCTTAATGCCCCCCCTAGATCTCCATCCAAACCTCTGCTGAATAAACTTCACTGGTTGTCCATACGTCAACGAGTGAAGTTTAAGACCTGCTGTATTATACATAAAGGTCTACATGATCTAGGACCGGACTATCTGGCAAGAAAATTTGTACCATATGTTCCTACTCGCACCCTTAGGTCTATCGAACAGCTGCTGCTGAGTGTACCCAAGATCAGTAGAACTAGACTGGGTGGTAAGGCCTTGTCTGTGGTGGGTCCTAATTTGTGGAACGCGCTTCCACTCTTACTGAGACATTGCCCCGATCATCTCCTTTTTAGGAAACAATTGAAAACTTTGTTTAGTCAATACTAGCTAAGCAAGTCTTTACTCTGAACTAGGTAATTGTTTTAGTGGGCTTTATAATTTCAATGCCACCACCTCTAGACTTTCACGCCGGCTGTCTCAAGCGCGGAGATACTCCTACGGGAGTCTATTCCTAGCGCTATACAAACCTGCAAATAAATAAATAGGGAGCTGCTACCACGTTGCAGAGTAGAGAGCAACAATCACAATTGGTTTTCTTCGAGCGGAACGATTGGCACGATTCAGTCCTTTTCGTCATGTTCCAGGGATAAGCAGAGGTTTCACACCTCGTGCAAGTTGGAGCGTGGAAATATAGCATGACACCCGGGACATAGCTTAAATAGAGTCTGTTCCGTCAACTGCTGGCGTGGTTGGAATGGGTAGGCCCGAATGCCTGCCCTGAAGCTCCCGATCAAAGGTTTTCGCAGTTTAAACAGTACACTATATAAACAATGAGATTCTATCAATGTGTTGTGGTAATTATTTTTAAGATTTTGTTTTTTGTGTCTAGTGAAGTACTAGGCTCTCTCCTAGGTCTGAAAAGACGAGAGCACTGTGTGCTTTTCAAAATACCCCTCACACACTAAAAAGTCCTTTAGTGTCATGCTTCATCATAGGGGTCTTCCCGTCCCTCTAGCGGGGCGGGGCGTGCTACGACCAACGAACTACGCTGGAGCACTTTTTTGTGACAGAAGGCTATGTGTTAGTGTAGGAGGTGTCAGTGAAGCGTAGGGACCTAACATGTGAGTGCAAAGATTAGTTAAAAAGTTTTAAAAATCCCTGGCTAGTAGAAAAAATATATTTTATTCGCTTCTCTAGCTGGGAACGTTAAGAAGGGGATTTTGAGGTAGAGCAATAGCTTGCTACTGAGTCGACATGTTTCATAAGCAGTCCCCTACTGCTTACTCATCAGGACCTTATAGTGGTCCCTACTACAGATTGCTCAGTTCTAAAGTAATAAGCCTACCGTCCTACAAACAAACAGCAAAAATAGGCTGTCTGTTTGGGCTTCAGAGCATGAGCTGGCCCTAGTGAAGCATGGTAATTTTCAATTAATACAAAAATATTGACCTATTGCGGTCTTAGTTCCACAAATGTTCAATGCCCCATGAGCTTGCAGTCGAAGCGTATTCAACACGGTAGAGTCACCCGCACAAGAACAATCCCTTGATCCTACCCCCGTGCTGCTCTGAGGACTACTGCGAGTCGACGACAGTCCTGTCAAGGGTAGAGGACTGCACGTCAAAGGGGTTCGAGAACGATACCAAACCGGAGCGCCTCAATACACATCCGAACCCGATGGTGGAAAAAACTATCAGGGGATGGAGTAGATGCCCACGCGCACTATCACCAAAAGGAGGAGTCACCTACCTTGTGACTGCAAAGACTTGCAAACATCCGGACCCAATACTAGAAGGCGATCTATGCTAAAGCATATGATCTACAATTCATATGCCTTGAACATATATTTTTTTATACTGTGTAGAAGCAAATTAGGTAATTGTATGGTAGAAATATTTTTGTTGAGGTACTGGTCAGCAGTGGCAATGTTCAAATGTGGAGCTGTGATGATACTCCACAGGTGAACCGCTATGAAACTAAAACCTGTGCCCACCCAGTGATTAATGCTGACCTGCAATGAAAAACGCCAGTAGGAGGAGGCTGATGATCAAAGAGCAGACGTTGCTCCAATTGAAGGGTTCTTCTTGTTTTACGCAGCACAAGATGCTTTTAATGAGACGCAGGAGGCTGGTGACACCGGTAATGATCAGGTCGTAGAGTTTGAGGTACCCTGCGGGGAATTCGTGGAAGCACGCCATCACTGTGGAAGCAAGAACAGAGCATCATCAGAGAAGTATTAGTGCACCTTCCACCCCAAGCCTCCTTTCATGCCAGCTTATTTCAGTGGGAGGGAGGAGGCAAGCATTTGTGCACTAAAATGTATTTAAGTGGCCAAGTTGGGTTTTCATTTAATGTGTTAACTGGTTTTAAAGCCACGATGTACAGGCAGATCAGTGTAAAGAGCAAAGTGGCAGCAATGCTTCTCTATATTGTACATGTTGTTAAACAGAGGGGTAGTTTGAGGGGGATAAGCGCATAATGTTAATTTGTGGTTGCTCAACGCCAAGTACCCACCTGTTTCTTTGTGGTTTGTTTTTGGAGACAAGAATTTCAATTTGCCCTTACTCCCACAATTGTTCAGGGGTACCACTTAGAAAGGTGCTTTACAGAGGATTCCTCATGCACAACCATGACCTTCATTCACTACTAGTAGCGCAATATTGTACCGTAACACCAAGCAACACAAGTCAGATAATATTCTGCTCTATCACATTCTTCTGCCTGATATGTGGCCATTCATTATGTGTTTAAGACTCATTTTGCGACATGAATATCTCCTAAGCTCGTATTGGAATAATTTGAGGTGAAGTGCAAGCAGTTGTCAGCCGAATAAGGGATCATCTCCTAACAGGCAAAAGAGTCAAACAGGAACACAAACTTTCAGTGTTTTACCCAGGTCTAAATGGAACCATTAGTCTTGTTTTTTAGATTTCCGAACACCCATTGTTATGAGGTTTTACCCTAAATGTGCATGGCTTTGTAGTACACAAGTATTCCACCCGGAAAGTTCAGGCTGATGGCAAACAATCTGGTGGCCGTTATGTCTCCCTGTTGTACTCTGGTGGATGAAAAATATGCAAGTCACTTGGTGAAAAGTACGTAATTTTGTGCCGTACAGTTCCGGGCTCTACACCCACTCTCTGTGCCTGCCCGACTATAAGGATTAAAGCATTTAGTGATGGTGCATTTGTTCTTGAATGTTGTGGTCCACTGGTAAGCAGTGCGGCAATTTAGGGCCAGTCTTGCATGCATTAGTTTCTGAATGAGTTTTTGGCCAGACGTGCCTGTCCTTATGTTGTATCGTTGCACAGTTAAGGGTCTGTTCAGCTCCAGTGTGAGTGTAGCTTGGAGGAAGGGTTGATCCTGCAGGAGCATGGTTAGGTGAAGGAAAGCTTGGAATCACATCTCACACTCAGGACCACTGAGGCTACCACCAAAGAACGTGGTGAAGGGCAGCTGAGGTGCTATTTAACCCACACATTTCCATTTTTGACACACTGAGGCAGAAGAAGTTTTCCTCTGATGCTTGATGTGATCCAAGCACTTTGGGATTCATGCTATCAGGACGAGGCGCTGAGAGAAACACTTTTCCTGGCGAAAGAGACAAGTCCGTAGATCCGGTGAGGGTGATCGCCCTGTTAGAACTTTGGCCAGGCTCCTCCGGAGTCCACATGCTTCATCCTACATCTCCAAACTTACAGACCCAGAGATTCAAACCCGTTCCTCCACCCCAGAGCTCCAACAAATCATGGTTGACTTTTTTGCCCACCTACTCCACTTTGCAAATGGCAGTTCCCTCTGACCAGGAGGCCTACTTTGATGCCATCGAATTGGTATGGGTATCAGATGCACAGCGGGAGTTTCTAGGCTTCCCGATCACTGCAGAGGAGATACAGCAGGCAATCGGCAGCCTCCACCCAGATAGAGCTCCCGCCTAGAATACTCTTCAATTCTTACTGCTGAACATTAACCAGGACACCCTTAAGGTGGGCTGGCTCCCTCCCCCCGCCATCGATGCGGGAGGCAGTCATTTTTACACTCCTCAAGCTGGACAAGCCGGCTAACCAATGCGACTCATATCACCCACTGTCTCTCATCAACATAGACAACAAAATATTTGATAAGGTACTGGCTAACGGGCTGCAACTTTTGCTTCCTGTAAGGATCAGACCCCATCAACCCGGATTTATACTGGACTGCTCCACGGCCCATAACTTAGGAACCATATTTGCAGTAATAAATCATCTGCATCCGCGTAACTCTGCAATGGCTGCACTGCTCAATGCCACAAAAGCATTGGATACGCTGGAGTGGGAATACCTCTTCCCGTTGCTATCTCGTCTAGGTCTCGGTGCCAACTTCATTGCGCAGATACGCCTGCTCTACACCCTGCTCGCCACTAGTATGCCTGAATGGACAAATATCACACCCTTTCCCGGTGACCATGGGCACGCAGCAAAGGTGCCCACTCTCCCCCTTACTTTTCGCCATCGCAATGCAAACCCTAGTGGCCAAAATCCGTCAGCACCCCGCAAACTATAGGCTTTACATCTCGCGGCCTGGTCATATCCCTTTAAGCTGACAACATTACCCTTTATGCTATTCAGCCTGAGACTAATCTCTCCCCATTAATCTGTGCAGTCATATTATTCAGAGGCTTGTCTGGTGTTCAAGTTAATTGGGCCAAATCTATGCTTCTTCCCTAACGGATGCCACACTTCCGTTCCAAATAAGACTACCCGCTCCAATGGGCCACTGGGCCCGTTAAATACCTGGGCACTCAGGTCAGCAGGAATGTTGAGGCACTATAGCAAGCTAACTTTAGTAGAGCCATAGCCTGGATAGAGGACCATGCTCCTCTGTGGTCTGAGCTTCCAATGTCCATGGCAGGATGGATTGCCATAGCAAAGATGGTCGTGCAAACAAATTTCTTTATTTGTGAATATTCATATCCCAATTACAAAGGCCTTTTTTAAACATCTTTGCTCCAACTTCATCACGCTAGTCTAGGCAGGCCAACAGCCCTGCATTGCATACGAACTTCTAACGCTGCCACAATCACAGGGAGGGATGGGTGCACCAGATCTGCAGCTATATGCGCTGTGTGCCCAGGCACATTTCTTGCACTACTGGACTCACCCCACACCTTTTCAACCACACATCATGCTCAAGAAAGACAGGATCTCCCTGTGGCCATTATATACAGCGCCATTTCTTCCTTATAAACAGCCAGGCCCAGAGATCGACACTCCGCAATGTGTGCGTTGGGCATGGATCAGGATGGCAAGATGCACAGGCACCACTCAACTGTATGCCCCATCAGTTCCAGTGGTAAAACACCCTGTTACCTCCTTTAAATGATAAAGGCACAATCAGCCCGGCCAGTAAGCAAAATATTCATACCTTTGCGGATCTCTATCCTGACGGCCAATTTCTTGCCCCTCCAACCTCGGCAACCAACACAGGTGCACCCTTGGGTGTCCTTTTGTATTACCAATTGCGTGTAACATGCCAGGCTCTTCACGACACCATCTCAGCTCCCCCAAAGACACTCACAGCGTTAGGAAACATTCACGACACCCTCGCCCCGGAAACTGATGACATCCATATATAACCACATGCAGCGCACCGCATTAGCGGTGGCCACACGAGTCGGAGCAAAAAGACCTTGCACTTCTCCTAACCGATACCTAGTGGGCCTTCTACTGCGGCCAGCCTGAGAGGCTTTCTCCCAACTACAGATGACTTATCCATTTCAAATATTTGCAACATCCATACTGAACCCCTATACAAATACACCCGATGGGGCTATGCCCGGAATCCCGCTGCCCACGCTGCTATTCACCTCACGGGGACATCATTCACTTGGCCTGACACTGTCTTGCAATTACTGCCTACTGGGTGGAAATCCTCTGCATAATATGGAGACGCAAACATACCGGTATGCCAGTCTCCACTGTTGTGGCTACTGGGCCTTGTAAAGGACATGCCAAGTGATTCCTGTAAATTGCTTGCTTTGATGCTCCTTACTGCAAATAGAAGAATAGGAATGAAATGGAGATGCACACAGGCACCCCAAGCCCAAGACTGGGTCACAGACATTACATACTGCCACAAACAATTATCCAACTCCTGGGACCGGATGCTAGCGGGGACCTGCCTCTGAGACATCTAGGAACCCTTTACCACCTATCTTCGGCAAGCAGGCAACTTACCCAAGGCCCTAAACAGCTATGTGTCTAGCTGTGCACCAGAAGTATGTGCATGCCCACCATGTAATTTTATCTTTCTAATTTAAAAGCTCATGTCTATAACAAGCCAACTGTTTATAAATTAAAAACATAAAAATAAAAGCTTGAGTGCCACCATGATGTTGCCTTTTTGAAGCAGATGGATTACATCCTGTAATGTTACCATATAAAAGTGTTCCCATAACGTGTATTGATTGAAAAGGCAAAGATGCAGTATTGATCTCAGCGTTCCATCCTTCTTGGGTATTAAGAAGTATAGGGAATACATGCCTCTTCCAAGGCGTTCTTTGAAACTGGCTTGATGGCATCTTTGGACAGCAGATCGTTGACCTCCTTCGTGAGAAGGTGAAGGTGTTGATGGTCTGTGTGCGTGGATGCATGTTTGGGGCTGTGGTATGAGGTCTAAACATCATCCATGTTAAACTATGAACAGCAACCATTAATCAGATGTCATTTCAGGCTAAAGCTGGTGGAACTGCTGCAGTCTTCGCCCAACAGGTGTGTGATTTTCTTTGGGGGGGGGGGGGGTAGTTGAGGGGAGTCATTGTATTGCAGATCAGCCAGTAAACACGCCACTGATATCTTTGACCTCATCCAACAGAACAACTTGGATATTATTTTCATCACTGAAACTTGATTAAATCCCGCTTCAACTCCTATTTTAGACCTCCTAGTACCTCCCACTCACGATATACTCCGGCTTGACAGAAATCTGAAATGGGGTGGTGGTCTTGCTTGTATTTACAGGAATACTCTCTCGATCTCTCAGGTGCAGTCCTCTGTCCCCTCCTCCTGCGAATATCTTGGTCTCAGCATCACTAGTAAGAACCTACCAATCTGTAAACTTCACACGTTCTAACACTCACCGGGTAATAATCTCCCTTTCATTGAGCACTTAATGGAGATCATCTCTAGCAATGTTGACTCTGCAATACCCCAAATCTTCCTAGGGGACTTCAATCTACACTGGTCCAAACACAAACGCAGCACAGCGGTTTCCTGCCTTAAATATTTTCTAAATGATCTTGATACGTCACAGCATTGCGATCAACCTATCCAAGCGAAAGGGGAAATCCTTGATCTCATCATTTCCAAGGAGCAGACCATCTCCTTAGAATCCATATCTCCTTGTGATTGGTTTGAACATCACAGCATCCTAATCTATATTAACAGGGAGGTGATATTGAAGACGGCTCAACCGCTTAAATCAAAGATTTTGAAAAGAGATCTCAGATCAATAAATCATGACCAACTAGCTGCTCAATTTAAATCAGTCCTTGCCTCCCAAGCTGACTTATTTGAGGTTCAATCTCTCACGGACCACTATAATTCGAGCATCACCAAGTTCATGGATGACATTGCTCCACTCAAGCTTAAAAATTCCTCATCACAAAATTTCCAAACCGTGGTACAACAAAAACAATGAACAAAAATAATGAACAACGCAATCTTAGAGCAGCTGAAAGATCCTGGCTTTACAATCCCTCTTCGGATCAATTAAAACTTCTGAGAAATGTCAGAGGCCTCTACAACAAACAGATCAAGAAAGCTTAGGTTGACTACTTCAGAGTACAACTAGATCAAGCAGCAAATCGCCCCAAGAAACTCTTCGAACTGGTCAAACAGCAATCTGTTGCCACGCCAATCCTCCGACTCAAAAGGTAATCCGCCCTCCTGTGATGATTTTGCCACTTTCTTCATGGAGAAATCTCAACTCATCTCCTCTGACCTTGCCGCTAAGAAGGCCCTTTTGCCCCATTCATTAGCTGCCTCGCTGGATTGGTGTCAGTACAACGCGGTTTTTTACAACGCATTCTGTTACATCGGAATTTTTACAACGCAGGATCCATTACATCGGATGCCATTACAACGCATGGCATTACATAGCAAAAGCTATTACAACGCATGGCATTACATCGTAAGTATACCTTTTTTTTAAAAATTGTAATTACGTTAATTTTATTAATTTAATTTAATTAATTAAATTAAAATACATTTTAAAATAGTAATTAATTTAATTTAATTTAATAAAATAAAATCTATTTATTTAATTTTAATAAAAATTGTAATTAATTTTATTAAATAATGAAATTAATTTAATTTAAATTTTTAAAATGTAATTTAATTAAATTAAAATAATGTATTTAATTTAATTAAAAAATGTAATTAATGTAATATAATTAATTTAATAAATAAATTTTAATTAATTTAAAAATGGTAAATATAATTTAATTAGCCCTAAACAAACACCTACCCCTAAAACCTAAAAACACCCCTGTACCCCAAAACCCAAACCCTGCCCTAAAACCTAAAAACACCCCTGTACCCCAAAACCTGCCCTAAAACCTAAAACACCCCTGTACCCCAAAACCCAAACCCTGCCCTAAAACCTAAAAACACCCCTGTACCCCAAAACCCAAACCCTGCCCTAAAACCTAAAAACACCCCTGTACCCCAAAACCCAAACCCAGCCCTAAAACCTAAAAACACCCCTGTACCCCAAAACCCAAACCCTGCCCTAAAACCTAAAAACACCCCTGTACCCCAAAACCCAAACCCTGCCCTAAAACCTAAAAACACCCCTGTACCCCAAAACCCAAACCCTGCCCTAAAACCTAACACCCCTGTACCCCAAACCCAAACCCTGCCCTAAAACCTAAAAACACCCCTGTACCCCAAAACCCAAACCCAGCCCTAAAACCTAAAAACACCCCTGTACCCCAAAACCCAAACCCTGCCCTAAAACCTAAAAACACCCCTGTACCCCAAAACCAGCCCTAAAACCTAACACCCCTGTACCCCAAAACCCAAACCCTGCCCTAAAACCTAAAAATACCCCTGTACCCCAAAACCCAAACCCTGCCCTAAAACCTAAAAATACCCCTGTACCCCAAAACCCAAACCCTGCCCTAAAACCTAAAAACACCCCTGTACCCCAAAACCCAAACCCTGCCCTAAAACCTAAAAATACCCAAACACCCCAAAACATATACCTCAGTACCCCAAAACATATACTCCTATACTCATACTTATTTAAAAAATTACTTAAATTAATATATTTAATTTATAATATTAAAAAACATAAATAAATTAATTTATTTAAAATTAATAAAGATTAAATTAATTATATAATATTAAAAAAATAAAAAAAAAATGATATACTTACCAATACTTACGATGTAATGGTATGCGTTGTAATAGCATCTGCTATGTAATATCCTGCGTTGTAATGCCATCCGATGTAATGGAACCAGCGTTGTAAAAGCTGCGTTGTAACAGCATTACGACGTAAAAGTTGCGTTGTAACAGTGACATACCGCCTCGCTCCCCGACCTGCCTAAAAAGTGTATCCCGACTGTCGCCAAGAACAATGCTTCATGGGGCTCCTCCTCTTTTAATGAAAGACATTGAAATTATTCTCAAGACCATCAACCCGTCTAACCACTTCGGTGAACCGCTGCCACCGGCCATCTTCAAAGAGATCAGGAGTGCTCTCATCCCCACCTGGACCCAGATTGTAAATGCCTCCTTATCTCAAGGATTGATCCCTGATTGCCTAAAAGCAGAACAGGTTTCGCCTATTCTAAAAAAACTCAATGCCGACAAATGTGATCTCAATAACTTCCGTCCCATCTCCAACATCTCCCCCCTTGCGAAACTTCTCGAAAAATGTGTCCAATCCCAGCTCTGTGCTCACATTGAGAATTACCAACTCTTAGACCATCATCAATCTGGTTTCAGGAAGGGTCACAGCACTGAATCGGCCCTCATACACATTTTTGATGACATCCTAAAAATACTTGACAAAAACGAATCATGCCTCTTGATCCTTCTTGACCTATCCTCTGCTTTCAATACGATCGCTCATGACATTATCCTATCCATCCTACAAAACAGAATGGGCTTCTAGGACCTGGTGCTCCGCTGGTTCTCATCCTTCCTTCTCCACAGAGCTCATATTCAAGTCAAATCACGCTCTCTCTCAGCCTTCCCCAGTACTCATGGGAGTCCCCCAAGGATCCACCCTCTCTCCTATCCTCTTCAATAATTTCTTGAAACCTCTCACTAACCTACTTAACTATGAATAGTCTCTTCCACATGTATGCAGACGACAACTATCTGAAAATTTCATCCCTAGACAACATCATCTCACTAAATTCTATCCTCACTGCGACCCAAAATTGGTTAACAGAGAATCATCTCCTGCTCAACGCTTCTAAAACAGAATTCTTGCTCATCTTCCCTCCGAACCACACCCCCAAGATCGATCTCTGGCTACATCACCTCACGACTCTTAACTGCACTCCGATCATCATAGATTCAGCCAAATCGCTTGGAGTCTCAGTGGACAAGCACCCGAGTATGAATGCTCATATCAGCAATGTTTGTAAGGGAGCAAACCACCTAATGAGGACACTCCAAATAATCAAACCCTTCTTGCCACAAAAGGATTTAAAGCAGGCGGTACAAGCACTTGTCTTATCAAGGTTAGACTATGGCAGTGCTACTCTGTGGCCTTCCTAAATATGCCTTGGCTCCACTTAGGACCTCGTTGAACTCTGCAGCAAGATTGATTACAGGCTCCAAACGAAACAAGCACATCTCCCCAGTCCTGAAATCTCTCAACTGGCTACCCTTTGAAGCACAAATCCAGCTAACGATTGCAATCCTGACGCACAAAGCACTGCACTTCAATACTCACACTTCTCTAGCACTAACACTTGAATTATCCTGCGGGGAGAGGGCTTCCAGAAGTGCCTCTACTCTCCTCTTGAAACCAATCATCCTTATTAAAAAGAGAACCTGTCACCGAGCCTTCTCTGGTGCTGCCCCTAAAATATGGAACTCTTCCTCCGGATGTACGCAGACTCGCCTCCACGACAGCTTTCAAACTGGAAGCCAAGAGATTCTTAATGAGCAAATTCCAACCATAAGGGGATGTGATACTCATAAGGTGGCTATCTCTTGGTCCCTAGCTCCATAGCACAACTACCAGTGATGGTCCATATCGTTTGCTTAATGTTGGACCCTCTATGTGTACCATTGTTTACTGTTTCTCTGTTTTTTTCCCACAATTGCTGTGTATATTTCATTGTGTCCTCTCCACCAACTTATTGTAAAGTGCTCCGATATCCTTCGGGATCTTGTTCGCGCTATATAAAACTTTATAAATAAATTCTTTAGTAGAGGCTCCCTTTTCAGGAGTACCTTTACATGTTTGATTGCCCCTCTTGTATTCGCCTCTGTTGTAACCCCAAGCATTTTACTGGTGGTATACCAGTTATTGTTTCTGGTAGGACTGGATGTCAGTGGTGGTGGTCTCGACTGTCCCCCTGTTCTGAACCCTATGAAAGGACGGCTGCCTACGCGTTGTGTTCTGCAACGTTCCCATGGATTTTGCAGTTTGTCTTTTTCATTTATTTTAATGGAGTATCCATCTCTGGGCCAAATTTTTTTTTCCATCAAAAGGAATGTTTAAGAGGTTTTGCTGAACCTCCTATTTAAATCAGGATATGCGCAGCCAAGCATGTCTGTGTAGTACAATTGAAGAATTTATCACTTGTGCTACAGTATCCGCACTGTCCAGGGCACACAAAATAGCTGCGTAGTAGATTTGTTTGCCCTCTGAAACTAGTTCCTCTGCTCTTTATGTATATTTATCTAGTACATGTTGTACCAGCTTCTCTATGTCATCCCGGGTAGCTCTATAATGCCACAAGAGTAGGCCCAGTGAATTGGCTATGCGCCAATGACTGGCATGTCCTATATGCTTACTCCTCTTAACCGGAGGGGGAGTGTCACCTGTACTTTGGGAAGCAGCTTTTATCCTAGCTGTGGTAAACACTAGGAAAGCCACCGTGGGGTGTCCCCTAATGTTACACGGATCATTCGGCGAAGTTTTGTACTTGCACTTAATAGGAGGTGTTCGTATCCTAGACTTAAAAGGGTCCATAAATATCTCTGTTGACACTCTAATCATTAACCCCATCATAGGAAGACATTGACCTCAGTTTGAGAGAGTCTCCGCTAAAAAGTCACCATCCTCTTCTGTGGTGTGCATCTGAATTTTGCGATAGTCAGTTGTGTGCGGTAGAACACTATGATAGGAAGTAGTGTTGCCTGGTGGTGATGTTGGGTTCAGCACATCAATGTCACAGAATGACATTAAATGCGTCCCAAGTTTCTGTACTATCTGGGGCCACTCTCTGTAAGTCATGGTCATGAGTAGGGCTCCCTGTGTCTATCACCTGAGAGCATGGAAACTGGTGACATGGATTGTGGTGAAATGCCCAGTGGCATAGAGCTGGTTGCTTTGTGTTCAGTAGTCTTTCTATTTAGGGGGCTAAAGCATATCCTGCCCTGTTCATTTAGGACTTGGTTTTTCTAAAAAATGGCCCATGACCATTCATTAGTCTTTGAAGGTTCTCAAAGACATTGCCCTTCTGCATCATCGCCGTCTGTGCTATGGATTTTTCACAAGTCTCTTTTTATCTGACACTCCAGTGTAGCCGAAGACATTGTTGCAGATGGCTTTTTAGGCGTAGAAGCTGATGATGCGAGTGGAGTCGAAGTTGTATGTCTACTTGACTCAAACGAATTTGCCGGCACCGAATTGGTACGCAGCACCAATGGTTTGTTTGGCGTTGAAGACTACAGGTGTCAATTGCTTTGTGGGCACTGCATATTGCTTTGGCTTTGAGGGCTGCATGTCTCCTCCTCCTTTGTCTTGTAGTCCCTGAGCCCAATTGGGATTGATGCAGCGGTCCTGTCAACTCCGATGAGCGCTCTAGTGTAGACCAGAACCAGAAGGCTGTGGCGTACGAAGGGGGTGATGCATGGGTGTACTTTCATGGTGTAAGCATGGGTCTGGTGACCTTCGGTACTCACGGCCCTTGGAGTAGTCTTCATTCTGGCCTGGATCTCGTAGTCGTGGGCTGGCCTAGTAGTTCCAGAGGTGGTGGTGAGGCTTCATCCGTTCCTTCCTGTCCACATTGTTTGGAGTTCTCAGAAGTGAAATAATGTGGCCTGCACAAGAGGACACCCATTTCGGCACCATCCTCTTCTTCTCTGCCAGCCCAATGGTTCTTCCTCTGCGGCAAATTCTGCCTCGGTCGCCATCTCCATGGTGTGAGATAGATATCTATTGTGTCAAGAGTGAAGCTTTTTCTTGTTCTTGGACAGGTCGAAGGCTGTGCAATTCTGTATGTTATGTTCCATTCCAGCGGCAGGCAAAGGTTACAGATGTCGTGCTGATCAGAGTAAGTGTACTTTGACCCACACTATGGGCATTTTTGAAAAAGTCTTTATTGTTTACCTTTCATTACCCGGAGCCAAGCTGTTGTGGACAGCTGGGTTGGAGAGCAAGAATAAGCCTATTTTATCTTTCGGGGCGCAGAGCCAGCCCACTCTAGCGAATCAAGAAGATTTACTCATACTGCTTAACAGGAGAACAGCATCATGATTGGATGAGAGAGTGGTCTGTACAGCGGGTGAGAGGTTGGGTACCCAAGCAAGATTCACAGGACAACTTTAAAAATTGTGTTTGGAGGGAAAGGTGATGTGCAGGCCAGCCATATGTAGCAAGCTGTTCACACTGAACAAATCTGTCCCCTCCTAAGCCATGTAAATGATGTTTTCTAGGTATGGATCTACTACTTTCGTAGATAGCTGCAGCAGTACTGTGACACCGGAGCCAAATTGTGTGGTATCCATTCACCTCCACCAGTTCCACGTTCACCTTGCCCGAATAATCTGTTAGGAATTGTGGTTTGCTTCTGCTCGTCACAGCTACTCAGAGAAGCCTTTACACAAACTATAAGTGCTCACTTGTCTTACCCTTCAAATTGATCTATTTTATTACTAACCTGGAGATATGTGGAACCATGTGAATATCTGTCTCATCCAATAGGACTATTGTGCAAGGGTCGAAGATACTTTCTTCAACTCTCCCAGGCCTCTCTAGTCGACTTCTTAATATTGGCCTGTTTCATAGTATTTCTTTTCCACTTGAAGAAACTACTCAAAATAAGTAAATAAAAACAGGTTTATTCAAAATCACTCATTTGGTAATGCTTGAGAACCCTCCAGCCTCTCAAAAGGTTATTTTCCTCAGGATCCTGAATTTAAGCAGAGTCCCAATTTATGACGAATGAAAACTCATAGCTCTGGCTTTGGCCAAATGCTGTAGTTCATCACTAACAATGTGAGGCTCTATCTAACATGATGATAAAATGTGTTTATTCCCAGCTATAAATGAAAATATTTTCATTGCTGAATATTGTGCACTTCAAATGTCACCATACAGGATACCCATGAATTAACCCTTGATGACTGGCATATTTAAAAAACAAAATCACATGTGCTCAGCCGAAGACAACATTGATCTTTTAAGTGCCTTCGCTGTGTAATAGTCACACTAAGTAATAGATGCAAAGAAACAGATTGGGAATGCAGCTAGATAAGCATAAAATTAACGGAGGACGCCCTTCCAGCCCTTAAATAGTCCTACTGACCAAGATGATTGAGGGCTAGGTAGATACACCCAATATTAAGCTCATTGTCTAGTTAGTAGTAAAGTCTCCACGTCTCCTATCCGACTATTCTTAAACGGGTGGTGGAAGTATTCTCTGGATTCATCAGCCCAGAACCTGTGCAAAAACACCTATATGTGCAAGTGTGGTTGCAGTGGCTCTCAAAAGAAACCCAGCCTGGCAAACTTGCAGTGCTGCACTAACTAGTCAGGGTAAATGTAGTTTTCTGAACAAGTTATGTGGAGCAAATGCTATTTAATCAGGTGCTTTTCTTCAAACACTTACGTCACTACTCATTTAATCACCTTCGTCGAGGTAGAATTCAATACTCTAGCTTGATGTGGGCTCAGGTCTTTACAAAGATCATGAATACACCACCTTGCCACTCCACACCTTCACTAAGAGCTGCTGAGCCCACATTGATGCCCTATTGAGGGATCTAAGAAGCCTGATATTACCTCTTCTACCATTACCTTAAAACTATTAATTGTCTTCCATTACAGCTCAGCTCTATTTTTCCTCATTCGGATGCTTACCTTGCCTTTAATGCCTAATCTTAGACTCCAAGCTATCGATGAATGCCCAAGTGGACAAACTAGCAAGATCAAACTTTGTCACTATAAAAATGCTGCGATTAATTTCCCCTCATTTGGGATTTCCACACAAGGTTCCATCTCCCTTGTTCTGTCCAAACTCTATTACGCCAATAGGCTCTACCACGGATCACCTTAATGACCATGAACATACTACAATGGATTCAGAACTCAGCTGCCAGACTGCTCTTGCATATCAAACCGCCAGACCAAATCGCACATGCCTCGAAAGCCCTGCATTGGTTACCGGTTGCCAGAAGATCCACGTTCAAGTTGCTTTCTATCACCCACAAAGCAATACATGGAATGGGACAGCTATTCATCAGGAATAAAATCACCAAACACATTCAACAAAGGAACCTCCGCACCCAAGGGGCACCTCGCTTCAAAGTCCCAAGACACAAGAAAAAAAAAAAACCATGGTTGGCACATCCTTCTCCATTCAAGCAGACAAACTATGGATCTCTTTAGCCCCAACAGAAGATCCACGAACAGCCACCTTATCTTCAGAAAACTACTCAAGAGTTGGCTCTTCCCCACATAAGCATCATACGCAAACAGAAATTTACAGCATATCCCTCAGTATAGAAGCATTATTTTCACTATAGATATGTACCGATCTTTGTGTAAACATGTAGAATAATTATGTTAAAAAAATTAAGTACAATAGCACTTGAAAACTGGAGTTTATCTGGTGCATTTTTGGTCTACATGTACTTGCTTCCATTGTGCATCTATGTACCTTACATGTACTTGGATCTGTTACTTTTCTCCTGTAAAAGCATATCCAATGCACTACCCTATTTCTCATCCTGTACCTCGATATCTTTATTCTACATATACTTAGCTCCATTATGCATCTAGATCTCAATGTTCTTATGGATCTATATATATCACTTTCTTCAAATTTAGCATGTCCAATGCACTACCTCATTTCTCAGCCTATACTTTTCTCAATATACCTTCGCGCCCAACTGACTCATCTCAGTCATCTTTCAACTACTCTTTACAATGCACTACCCTATTTCTCACCCAATACATCTATCAATATATCCTCTACATTCACTCTTATTTATCCTACTCATACCACTACTATGATCACCAAAATAACCCTTTCTAGACTCCCCACTATACCCCGCCTTGCATCATCCAACACCTTTTACTATACCGATCCCCCAAAACAAACCTTTCTAAACTCTTCCCTCTGATTATTCCCCTCCACAGCCCCTTTTTACTCATCCAAAAGCCTCCTCCTACTGCTATGAACCCTCCAAAAAAATCGAAATATATATCTCCAAATCCTTCACTCTTCTATCCCTCCACTATCCTTTTCAATCACCACAGACTAACATGTTCACTTCTCAAATTTCACATTCCACTATACTAATTCACCTCTAATCCTTCATGGGTTCCAGATTAGTGTGCTACTCGCCAATAAAGTGCTTCAACACCCATCAGTGTTACAAGCGCTATTTAAATGCAAACCCTTTTCCCCTTTTCAACCCCTCTGCAAAGGTTCTCAATCCAACTAACATATCCACGACTCAAATTACTGTCATATTTCACTATACTAATTCAACACTAATCCTTATGGGCTCAAGAGTAGCGTGCTACTTGCCCAAAAAAGCGCTTCAAAACCCTATTAGGGGTAGCATGCGCTACATAAGTACAAACCTCTTTCCCTCTTCTATCCCAGTGCTTACCCTTCTCTTTCCAAATAACTGAATAACACATCCTCCACTCAAATGACTTCATATTTCACTACACTAATTTTCAACACTAATCCTTTATGGGTTTTGGAGTAACGTGCTACTCACCAGAAACGCACTTCAACACCAATCAGGAATAACAGGGGCTATATGAATGCAAGCCTTTCTTCCCCTTCAATCCCTCCGCTATCCTTCTTACTCCAACTAACGAACTAATATCCACCACTCAAATTACTGTCATATTACACTATACTAACTCACCACTAATGCTTTATGGGTTTCCGGAGTAGTGTGCTACTCGCCAAAAAAAAGTGCTACAACACCCCATCAAGGGTAACAAGCGCTATACAGATACAAACCTTTTTACCTCTTCTATCCTTCCGAATCCAAATAACTGACTAACCTATCCACCACTTAAAATACTTTCATATGTCACTATACTAATTCAACACCAATTCCTTTATGGGTCCCGGGGTAGTGTGCCTCAGCATTTCGTCTGGGGTAGTAAGCACTATATAAATGCAATTACAATACAATTACCTAAAAATTATTATTAAAGGTCTTCCATTACCTCTCAGCTCTGTTTTTCCTCATTTGGATGTTTACCTGGTCTTTAATACCTAATCATAGAGCTTTCATTTTTTTGTGCCTAACCATTGCACTGAGACTTCGAAATTAAAATCTATAATTATTTTTTATATTGATAGCTCCAATTAAGCAACTTTTACTATAGCTCCTAATACAAACGCTAACCAATGATAAATATATAATAGACGTAAATTCAATTAATGTTTAATAAAATATGATGCCCTTACCATAGCACTAATATTACCACTGACTGGTAAATGAATATACAATAACTTTAATCTGAGTTATGTGATTAGATTAATTTATATTTATGGCTGTATTTCTGAAAATCACTAAATATTTTGGAAATGAAATAGGCAATAAGCTGGTCACAAGTAGTTTCACTATGTTCACTGAGCCATGTGGCACGCAAGCATGTAAATAACACAATAATAACGGTTTACTTAATGTGAACAAGGCTGATACCAACCAAATGGCGTATTTGGAGACACTCCAATAAATTGAAATACTGCAGACCTTGGGTTCTCGGGTCTGGTTCTTGAATACTGTGACTGGATCCTTTATATATTTACATTTATATGTAATTGCATTTAATTAAACTAAAATAAATGCATGTTAAGGAAAATGCTACTTACCCAGTATGCATCTGTTCCTGGCATATAGAGCTGCAGAGCCATATGCTTAGCATAGATCGCCATCTAGTGTTGGGTCTGCATGTTTGCACTTTGTTTTTGTTCGAAGAAGTGTTTGCAGTCACGCGGTAGGGGACTCCTCTTTTTGGCGATAGTGCGCATGGCCATAGACTCCACCCCCAGATTGTTTTGCCACAAGGGTGATGACGGAGTTAGTAAAAGTAGTAAAGGGATGTCCATGTATAGTGTATCTAAGTAAGATAATACTGCAACAGATAAAGGTACCCGGGGAGGCTGGTGGGCGCATATGGCTCTACAGCGCTATATGCCAAGAACAGAAGCATTCTGGGTAAGTAGCATTTTCTGTTCGAGGCATATG
The DNA here is from genome assembly GCF_964263255.1 of Lissotriton vulgaris. Taxonomy (NCBI): domain Eukaryota; kingdom Metazoa; phylum Chordata; class Amphibia; order Caudata; family Salamandridae; genus Lissotriton; species Lissotriton vulgaris. The sequence goes on from NC_141700.1 coordinate 730,612,528, forward strand.
AGCTGCAGATCATATGCTTTAGAATAGACTATACAGCAGTTATCCCCCATGCAGTGGTTAACCTGTATCTATTGCAGTGGATTGAAATAGTGTACTTAAAACTGCCTGGCCCACACTAGCTTGTTTTGCTAACATCTACACAATAGTGCTTTGTGAGATATAGACCATGTTGCAGCTTTGCAGATGTCATCTAAGGGTATATTCCCTAAGAATGCCATGGAAGCCCCTAGTTTGTGTGTAGAGTGCGCCCTAGGGGGGAATTGTTAATGAGTGCTTAGCTTTAATGCAGCATAGTTGGATGCACTTAACTATCCACAGTGCAATACCAGCTTTTGATATGGGATTGATTTTATGCAGTGGTGAAAAAGCAACAAAGTTGTTTAGTTTCCTAAAATATTTAGTTCTTTCAAGGTAATTTAGTATAGCTTATTTTACATCCAGTTTGTGAAGAGTGCATTCTGCCACTGAGTCTGGTTGAGGGGGAAAACAGCCAACTCAGCGGATTGGTTGAGATGAAATGAAGAAACAACTTCAGGTAATAATTTGGGGTTAGTCCTAGGAACCACTTTATGTTGGTGAATTAGTAAAAATGGTTCTTGTATACTTAGTGCCTGGAGCTCACCCACTCTTCTAAGAGATGTGATGGCTATAAGGTAGGCTACCTTCCAAGTGAGAAATTGTAGTTCACATTTATGCAATGGCCCAAAGGGTGGACCCATGAGTCTTGTAAGAACTATATTAAGATTCCACTCTGGAGAGGGTGGAAGTCTAGGAGGAATGATTCTTTTGAATCCTTCCATGAAGGCTTTGATAGCAGGCACTCGAAACAAAGACAAGTGTTGTCTGTTTTGTAGATCCAACGCTAATGCTGCAAGGTGTACGCGTATAGATGTATATGCCAAGTTAGAACACTGTAGGTGTAGCAGGTAGAAAATTATGTTTTGTATGGAAGCATCTAGTGGATTGATGTTATGGTTTGTACAGTAAATGACACATTGTTTCCACTTCGCAGCATAGCATGCTCTTGTGGTAGGGGATCTAGCCTCTTTAATGACGTTCATGCAGTCTGGCGGAAGATTAAGGTTGCCAAACTCTATGATTTCAGATGCCAGATCGCAAGTTTGAGTTAACTGGAATCTGGATGCCTGATCTCTCCATGTTGGAGTGAAAAGCTTGGGGGAGAGGTGTTTTTGGTGAGGATCCAGGGTTGGGAACCATGGCTGTCAAGCCCATATGGGAGCAACTAGGATCCTTGTCGGGGAATGTTGTGTGAGCTTTCGAACCAGTAATGGAATTAGCAGGAGAGGTGAAAAAGCGAAAGCAAATTTTCCTGACCAATTCATCCATAGCACATTGCCTTAGGACAATGGGTGAGCTTACCTAGATGAGAAGCTTGGGCATTTTGCGTTGTGTGTAGCAAAGAGATTTATTTCTGGGTAGCCCCACATCTGGAAGAATGGGAGGAGAACGAGGATGTAGTCCACATTCATGGATCTGTTGTCTTTGTTGACTGAGCAGATCTGCAATCTGGTTGTTTACTCCTGGGAGGTGTTCTGTAAGGAGATATATTTTTTTAGGTATGGCCCATCTCCATATGCTTTGAGCTAGTTGTGCAAGGTGTAGAGTCCCCCCCCCCCTGTTTTTGTATGAAGTACATTGCTGTCATGTTGTCTGCACAAACTAGGACTGCTTTGCCTACTAGATGCAGTTGAAAAGCTTTCAATGCTAGGAAAAGGGTTATTTGCTCCAGGTGGTTGTTGTGGAGTGGTTTTTGTTATAGGCGCCATATGCCCTGAATGGTATGTTTTTGAAGGTGAGCTCCCCAACCAGTGAGCGATGAGTCTAGTGTTAGCACTATTGTGGAACAAGGTCGACGAATGGCATCCCCCTGGAAAGGTTTTGTGTATTCTAGCACTGCAGAGAGTGATGGTTGCGGCTGTCCACCAACACTAGATCTGTTAACTGACCTGGAGCCTGGTTCCACTGATGTGCTAAGCATCCCTGTAGAGGACGCATTTGAAGTATCATGTAAGGAACGATGAGAATGCAAGAAGCCAGCATGCCGATCAACTGCAAGAACTCAGGCTGGTAGTGAGTGTTGAGGCTGAAATTGTGACATCAGATTTTGCATGTCGCGTATCCTGGCTGGGTTGGAGTATGCTGTAGCTCTGCAAGTGTCTATTGTGGCTCCCAAGTGTGCTTACATGTTGGATGGGTGGAGGTGAGACTTGGCGAAGTTTACAGTGAAGCCCAAGTCATGAAGCAGCTGAAATGTCTTGTGAGCGTGGTGTATGCAGCTGTGTTGTGATCTGGCTTTTATTAGCTCAGGCAAGGGAATACGTGAATGTGTTGTCTTTCAGTAAGCTGCAACTACTGCCAGACACTTGGTGAAAACTCTGGGTGCTGTAGTTATCCCGAAAGGGAGAACTTTGAATTGGTAATGTTGTCAGTCCACCATGAACCGGAGATATTTTCTGTGAGCCGGGTGAATGGAAATATGGAAGTAGGAGTCTTTTAAATGTAGGGTGGATAGAAAGTCGCCTTGCTGAAGCAATGGGAGCACCTGTTGGAGGGTGCCCATGTGGAAGTGGTCTGACTAAACGTAGAGATTTAGCTGTCTGAGGTCCAATTTAGGCCCGAGAGAATAGTCCTTTTTTGGAATTAATACAGGAGTACACTTCAGTCCCTTGATGATGTAATGGGACTAGTTCTATTGCGTGTTTTTGTACCAGAGAGAGAACCTCTTGTTTTAAGAGTGTGAGGAGTTCTGGTGACATTGCACGTTTTCTTGGAAGAATAGTTGGTGGAGTGCAGGTAAGTTCCAGGCAATAACCATACTGGATTTGTATTACCAACTTGTCTGAGGTGATTGACTTCCAGACAGGTAGAAACTGTGAGACGTCCCCCGACAGGAGTGGAATTATCGGGGGTAGCAAGGGAAGTCACTGTTGGCAGGGGACGTGCGGTTGGAGTTACCTCTGCTTCTTCCCCTATTATTTCCTCTGTTGCCTCCTCGAAAACAACCTCTGGAGGAGGGAGATTGGTTGTTACCCTTATAGGAGGAGGAGGGATTCTCTGTGGACACCGTTTTTGAGCCACCCCTGTAAAAGGAGCGGCGAAAGGAACCCCTGCTACAAGGTAATTGTAAGGCTCCCACTGACTTTGAAGTTTCCGTGTCTTTCTTCATCTCTTCTAGGAAAGTAGCGACAGCTGGCCTAAAAGATGCTTCTTATGAAAGGGTTGATTAAGTATTGAGGACCGTACCTCCTGCTTGAATCCAGAGATTCTAAGCCAAGCGTGTCAGCGCAATAGTATGCTAGTGTTGATGGCACAAGATGCTGTGTGTGCTGCATCCAGAGCGCATTTTGGATGGAAGTGTTGGTAATGAGCTTCCCTTCTTGAATGAGGTCTTTAGCTTTGGTTATATAAATCATCTGGCAAATATTGCATGAGTTTTTCCAACTCATCGTAGTGAGCACTATCGTAGCATGCTAAAAGCGCTTGAGCATTGGAAATACGACAGTGGTTAGCTGCCTGCAAAGCCTCTCTTCCCTGAGGCATCAGTGAGTTTAGACTCACTATCAGGAGAAGGGGCACCGCCTGTAGTTTGAGAGTTTGCTATTGTGTGGGCGTTAGATATGACAAGAGTCTAAGGGCAACTGACCTTTTATATATGCGTGGTCTGTAGGAGCAGCTTTGTACTTTTTATCTAGTCTAGGTGTGAGTATTCTGGATCTAATGGGGTCCTTGAATACCTCATCCGTGTGATTTAACATGCCCTTGAGCATTGGTAAAGAATTAGTAGACCTTTGGGTGTGTGTTAGTGTCTCAACAAGGAAATTCTCTTTTAGAAGGTCTGTATGAAGCTCCACCCCGTGATATTGAGCAGCCCTGTTGATAAGCTGAACATTGCCAATGTTGTCGTCCGGTGGGCAGGGTCTGGAGGGATAAGGGTCTGGGTCATTGTCCTGATCTGGTTCCTTATTATAATCCTATCAGGGATCAGTGTGCTGTGGTATGTCCTGAACTTGTGGCATATTCTGATCATCCCCATAATCTTCATCCTGTGGGTCAGGTGGTAGTGGAGGTGGTGTTGTATTTGATAGTGTAATGATTACATTTGAGTTAAGAGGAGGAGAGGGGGTATGTAGAGAGGAGAGGAGTTGGTACACATGTCCTTTTTCTTCAAAGGTATAGAGCAATCCTCAGAGATACAGCTTCAGTTTTTTTTAGGAAGAGTGGCCAGGGGGTGTCCAGTTTTAAACTCAATACTTAGTCTTTTGTTTTGGATCCAAAGGGGGATCGTCGGATCGAGGCTCTTTGGATGGGGTATCTTTTTCTTTAGGAGTTGATTTTGGCGTCGAAGATTTGGGATGAGAGTCTTTGGGCGCCTAATATTTTGAATCAGAGTGCTTGGTTTTAGCCGGTTTGGGCTCTGAAGCTTTCGGAATGGAAGTTCTTAGTACCGAACCTCTCGGCGCAGAGGATCTCGGCTCCGAGCCTTCAGATGTCGAAGATTTTGGCTCTGAAGATTCGGTTTAGACTATTTCAAGCTCCGAAGCTTTAGATTTGGAGGATTTAGGCTCCGAATCCTTCGGTGTCGAAGGTGCCGGTGGTGTGGAGACTGGCAAATGCTTCGCCTTATGTTTCGGTGCCGCGGGTGTTCGTTCGGCACCGAAATGTGGCTGACTTGAGAACGAGACGGAAGGCTAGTCTGTGTTTTATAGCCAGGCATCTGAAACCTTTTCTCGGTGCCGACCTGAGCCCAAGGGCAAAGGTGATACTGGAGCCTTAGGTTTTGCTTGAGTTGGCACATGGAGTTCTGTACTCCCGGTATGTTAGACCCGGAGTGATGTTCTGTAGTTCTTCCATGATGGAGCCAGCTTCGGACACAGAGACCAGTTCTTCGTCCTCTGCTTCCACAGCTGGATGATGGGAATCTAAAACTTCAACGAAGATGTCCGAAGATGTCCGGTATGGAGCCACTACTGCGTCGATCGAGCCCGACAATCACAAATGGTTTTCTTGGATCGGAACAATCGGCACGCTTCACATTCCTTTTCGTCGTGTTCCGCAGAGAAGTAGAACTTGCACACCTCGTGCAAGTGTGTCCATGGAAATTTAGCACTACACCAGGACATAGCTTAAATTGAGTCCGTTTCATCAATGGCTGGTGTGGTCAGGACGGCGCCCCAAAGTTCCTGATCGGAGGTTTTCACAATTTAAAAGATACATGTCAAACAGGACACCGCGATCGAAAGACAATACCATTGAGGGTAGAGCTTTGCGCGTCGAAGGGGTTCGAGAACGATACCAAACTGCAGCAATACACATCCGAACCTGAATGCGGAAAAAAAACAATCTGGGTTTGCAGTCGATGCCAATGCGCACTATCACCAAAAGGAGGAGTCCCTACTTTGTGACTGCAAAGTCTTCTTCAAACAAAAATAAAAGTGTAAACATTTGGACCCAACACAAGATGAGGACTATCCTAAAGCATATGATCTACAGCTCATATGCCTCGAACATATATATTTTTAATACTATGTAGAAGCAAATGAGGTAATTGTATGGTGGAAGTATTTTTTGTTGAGGTAATGGTCAGTAGTGGCAATGTTCAAACGTGGAGCTGTGATGATACTCTACAGATGAACCTCTATGAAGCTGAAACCTGTGTCCCACCCAGTGATTAATGCTGACCTGCAATGTAAATCGCCAGCGAGAAGATGTTGAAGAACCAATGTAAGACGTTGTTCAGAATGGAGGGCTCTTCTTGGTTTCTCCAGGGAAAGATGCTTTGAATGAGAAGCACGAGGCTGGAGACACCAGAAATGATCAGGTAGTAGGGGATGAGGTACTGTGCGGGGCAGTCGTGGAAGAACACCGACCCTGTGGGAGAAAAATGAGAGCATCAGAGAAGTATTAGTGCACCTTCCATCTCAAGCCTTTCATTTCGGCTTCTTTCAGTGAGTGGAAGGAGGAGAGCATCTGTGAACTAAAATGTATTCGCGTGGCCAAGTTGGGTTTTCATTTAATGTGTAAACTGGTTTTAAAGCCACTATGTACAGGCAGATCAGTGTAAAGAGCAATGTGGCAGCAATGCTTCTCTATATTGCCCATGTTGTTAAACAGAAGGGTAGTTTGAGGGGATAAGCGCATAATGGTAATTTGTGGTTGCTCAACTCCTTTCATTGTAATCCCAAGTACCCACCTGTTTCATTGTGGTTTGTTTTTGGAGACCGGAATTTCAGTTTGCCCTTACTCCCAAAAATCTTCTGAGGTACCACTTCGAAAGGTGCTTTTGAGATGCTTCCTCATAAACAACCATGACTTGCATCTACTACTAGTAGTGCAATATTGTACCGTAACAACAAGCGACACAAGTCAGATACTATTCTGCTCTATTACATTCTTCAGCCTGATGTGTGGCCATTCATTATGAGTTTAAGACTCATTTTGCGATCTTAATACCTCCTAAGCAAGTTTTGGAATAATTTGAGGTGAAGTGCAAGCAGTCGTTAGTAGAATAAGGGACCATCTCCTAACAGGAAAAAGAGTCAAACAGGAACACATCTCGTTTGTACAAACTTTCAGTGTTTGACTCATCTAAATGGAACCATTTGTCTTGTTTTTTTAGAGCTAGAACACCCATTATAATGAGGTTTACCCTAAATGTGAATGGCTTTGTAGTACACAAGTATTACGCCGGGAAAGTTTAGGCTGATGGCAACCAATCTGGTTGAAGTTATGTCTCCCCGTTTACTCTGGTGCATGAGAAATATCTAAGTCACTTGGTTAAAAGTACTCAATTTTGTGCCGTACATTTCTGGACTCTACACCCCCTCTGTGCCTGCCTGACTGTAGACTTTAGCTAGGATTAAAGCATTTGGCGATGGTGCTTTTTCTTGAATGTTGTTCTTTGTTCTGCTGGTAAGCAGTGTAGCAATTTAGGGCCAGTCTTGCATGCATTGGTTTCTGAATGTGTTTTTGGCCAGACATGCCTGACCTTATGTTGTATCGCAGCACAGTTAAGGGTCTGTTCAGCTCCAGTGTGTGTGTGGCCTGGAGGAAGGGTTGACCCTGCAGGAGCATGTGCAGTTGACTATGTTTGCCCTTCTAGGTGAAGGAAAGCTTGGAATCACATACTACACTCAGGACCACCGCTGAGGCTACCACCAAAGTATGCGGCGAAGGGCCGCTGAGGTGCTCTTTTAATCACACATTTCCATTTTGGATACACTGAGGCAGAGGAAGTTTTCCTCTGTTGCTCGATGTGATCCAAGCGCTCGGGATTTTGCCCCAATTTCTGGATCCGACCTCTAGTTTGAGGCAGAACTTGGGATCACCTGTAAGTTATCAGGATGGTTTGGTTTGTGCTCAGCCCTGTCCATTGGTAACGCTTTTAAAGAAATGAAGCTGCCCAGTTCAGTGAAGTTCCTGGACCGCTGCTTCCCTCCAACCTCAGAGATGATTGAGAAGGCTATCATGTTCTGCTGTATCAAATAACGGTGATGGATCAAGCCCTGATCTTTGGACTGGGTAAGAGTGGTCTGCTTAATTCAGACACTCTGTTCATCACCACCCCCTTTTCTGAATCGTTTTTGGCCACTATAGGTGTGGCAGGGTATACTCAGACATGAGTCCCTTTCTCACTGCACCATCAGAATTCAAGCAAGCTGGGCCGAAGAAGGCTGAAATGCCAGAAACCGGTCCCCGGTAGCTTGTCTCCTTTCTGGCGAAGAATTGGCTTGGTAGTTTAGTCTGCCCTGTTCCCATGGTGCACTGGGCCAGGGACAGACTGATTTGCATATAGCCAGGCTCTGAGCTGGGATGGTGCAGTGAGATAAATAACGGTGATGGATCAAGCCCTGATCTTTGGACTGGGTAAGAGTGGTCTGCTTAATTCAGACACTCTGTTCATCACCACCCCCTTTTCTGAATCTGCTGTATCATGGGCCGCTGTACATCTATGTTTGTGAAATAGATCTTCCTTTCCTCATCAACCCCAACTCTTCTACCTCCAATTATCCCTCTCATCATTCTTTATCCCTCCCACATCATTCCTCACTTATAAACCCTCATTCCTCACTCATTTACCATCTCTAACTCACACTTCAGCCCTCACCTATTCTTAATTTCTCATCCCTGCCTCCATATCCCTGACTCCTCACTCCTAATCAGCCACTCATTATCTATTGCCCCTCTCGCACCGTCCCTCACTCACTTAAAGAGTGAGGAGTGAAATCAAGGCATTATAGTGACTTCAAATGTACACTGATCTGTACACCTTGGGATACCCTCATCCCTGGTTGTTCATACCTCATCCCTCACACCACCTTTTCATTCTTCCCTCCTCTAGTGGCAAGTGATGGTGCTGATGTAAACAGTGCCCAAATACAGGCAGGCACCTAATGCTTGAAATGATTAATGTAAACAGGCACGACCTGCTTTAAGTCTGTTTCATTTCAATAATTTCAACACATGAATTTAGAAAACAGACAAAATATTATTTTTCAAATGCTGGGCAATCAACAGATGACAGGAGACAGTTGAGAAGGAAATGGGCATGGAATGTGCCCACATGTGGGCATATGGTTCTTGAATTCTCAATGACTGGAAAAGTGACCTGCTGAATTTGCCATTAATTCAGTTTCCTATTCTTCAGAAGGGAATCATATGGGATAGAGGCCAGCAAGGGGAGAACAGAGTAACACATTGTTTAGTAATGGCTTATTATACTTGGACAACCAGGATCCTGGTTTAGAACGGTGTACAGCATTGTGCAGTGACACGCCTCCAGAAGGTGGTTTGTTTCATATTGGTTCATGTATAATTTTACTGACTTTATTCTGTGGTTTTCTGGGTGTGGTATAGAATTTACACAAAAACTGCACTTCAACGATAAATGCAACTCTAGTCTGATTTGGGACTGTCTTTGAGGGAATGGAGGTTTATAATGCAAGCAGCAGGTGAGCCAGGTGTATGTATGGTCACTGGTACCATGAAGCAGTGATAGTTAATATACTTGTGATGGTGTGATTGATAGCTGGGTAGATGGCACATTGAGCTGGGAGTTCCATGGTTTCATGGCTGAAGCGTGCACCAAAAATGGACCATGGTCTTGCTTCCTTGGGAAACATTTCCTTCCCCAGCATGTTTACAAGGTGTAAAGGCCCCTAAATCAGAGCAGTGGTTATCATGGTTCGTCTCCTGGGGCAAGAGAGGTCTGGAGCCATTAGTACAGGTCGAGCTAGGATTGACACCCTTTTCAGAGAAGAACGGCCAATTTTTGGGTCTTCAGATTTTGAAAGAGTCAATAGCTCATACCTCAAGGAAATATTTGCAAAATCCTCTATTACTTTATATCATGGAATTCTGCCTCTAGCCGCTTTAACAATCATTTAGGAATAGATTAGGCAGTGCTAAAATACCTTTGAATGAAGTCTCTATGTATCTGCTGTGTTAGGTTAAAGATTCAAAAGGAAAAAATAATTTTTTGCTTATTTTTACGATTTGTTTTTACCAATCTCAACATTAAATTAGTGGCTATGCTGGTAGAATAATGACCAGATACAACTGATGGCGATGAGCTCCCAGCTTTAAGAGAGGACTGTTGTCAAAATAAAACGAAAACTAAATCCTGGACCAAGTACATCAGGGCACCATGCTGCCTAGAATTCAATTGGATTCCTCTAGTCAAAGGCAGACAAATCAGGTTTACCCTGCTACAACATCCTAAACCACTCTAGAGTGTAACTCAACACATGCAGCAGGTTCAGCCTACACATTACCAGGGCAGCACAAGGCAGGACCAACTCACCGACAGTGATGCTTGCAATGGACATCACTGCTGTGATGACTTTCCCAGACACTGCAAAGGAGAAGAGAAAATCAGGTTAAAAAAAGTTAGGTCTGGGGACAACACCCAAGCTCTGATAAGCCCCTCTGTATTTAAGGCATGCTCTGTACTACAATCCCCCCTAAGGAAACCCAGCCCCGCCCCCTTATCCCAATCAACAACTCATTCCCTAACCCATGCCCTGCCATGATGTAGATTCACCAAAATGCCAGTGGTAGCAGGAGTGACGTCACACACCCTTCGAACTCCATGACATCACGGTGATTGCCCTCAGCCCCACAATACCCCCCTCCCCCCCTACGTACTGACTTACTAATAGATTTATTAAAAGTTTGTTTGTAATTTACTGAATACACCAACTCCCCCAGTGTAAGCCCTGGATTACTCACCTCACTACCATGAGAGTCCAATACTGAAAGGGGTGACTTGGTGCGTTATTTTTCTATCACATAGTAAGTCAGCCCCAGAACAGAGGTTAACAGATTCAATTACTGGAATTCAAGCCCTGAAGCTCTTAAACTAGCTCTAACATCCAGGGGCGCGTAAAGGATATCGGACTGTCAGACGTCGATGCTCCCCACCCACTCGAGGCCTGAACCATTACCCATCTTCTGATGTTGCATTGATACATTTAAAAAAAACTGTATATCATGATGTAATGATTTTCACTAGGACATGTCTTTCTGTACTGGTCTTTACCAGTCTGCCTGTGGAATTATTGAAAATGTGTATTCTTAAACCAGTGACTTCTACCTATCCCTATCCATCACGAGCACACACATCCCTCATTTCCCCTTTGGCGCAACCCATTGTATCTTTTCAAAAGCATAAATTGGTATTTATTTCAAGTATATGGAATAAATATACTAGAACTGAAATAACCTTTGGTGCATCGACTGGTTTTACATTAACTGTATGCTTTAAAAACTCCTATCTTGCTACTCTGGAACATAGTTGTTTCTCTACATGGTACTAATTACTAGGGTTTGACTTATTGCAACACACGCTAGATATATTGTGATTTATTTCTCCTTTAAAGCCGGCACGGAACAATTTTTCATTCCCGCATTGTACCCAGGTCTGGTGACTATTATTGGGTTACCCCAATTATTGTCTAATGGATGTCTCCTAGACCCAGCGGCATCGCCTCCTGGGCATTCATAAACACCCCCTCTGTTCCTGGCTGAGAAAGGGATGACATTTGGGAACAGGGTTATAACAGAAGCCCAGAACTCAGACTGGAGACACAATGATTCAAGATAGGAAAGACCACAAGACAGGCTTTCTCCCATTTCTGCACTCAGTTCCAAGAACAGATATCCCTTCACAGAATCTGCTCACTTTGTGGAGGGGAATACCAGTGGTGTTTGGGACACCCTTCACACCTTCCTTCCTTGAGTACCACTGACATGTCTCCTGTGGAACCCTCACACCTTCCCCTGTGTGTCATTGACATGTCTCCTGACAAACCTTGGCACCTTTTTTCCATGTGTACCACTGGCATGTCTCCTGAGGAACTTTCACATTTTCTTTCCTTGTGTGTCACTGGCACATCTCCTGAGGACCCTTCGGTCATGTCGCTATGCCTGACCCTGATCCAAGGACAGGGCAGGCAGGAAAAGGGAAAGAAATGGCTAGGGAGGAAGCGGAAAGGGAGGAGCTAGGGGAAATGTAGAGGAGGGAAAATAAAGAGGTTTCACGAAAGAGCTCCGTGTCCATTGTAATTTTTAGTCAGAGGACAGGAAACTGGCGACGAGGGTGGGATCAGCGGACCCACCGCACCTGTTCAACGCGACCACTGAGGCTTAGAAGGAGCGCACACCAAGGCGGCGCTGCAGAGCATTTCGACAGCGAGAGAAGGGCGTGAGCATGAGGCAGACTCGCTGAAGCAGCCCACGATCCAGAAAACGCAACCCTACTGATGCCCAACACGTGAAGACCAGGGTAAGTCAGATTAAATAGCTACCCTGGTGAAGTAAAAGTTTAACTACCCTAGTGAGGGTGAGGCATCACGTGCCTTCGGCGGCCATCTTAAAGTCAAGCACCGTGCATTGGCTAACCCCAGAACTCACCACACCGGCCATCTTGGAGTCCGGCGACTCCGAGAAAGTTCCCAGAGCTCACAAATTGTGGTCCTGAAGCCCACACAGTCTACCAGAGTCACGTTTTCACTCCCCATATCCTTGGAGGCAGATTCCATGCAGCCAGCAGCAATTGGGCCCACACAAAATGCCCCGCAACTAGGACCAGTGCTCATGGGAGTACCCTTCTTACGCCCTCCCGAGCCTCTAATGCTGACATCTGGGAACAGCATGCGGCCCAAATGGAAAAGCTGGGTTGAAGACTTTGAAGACAGGGTCGCAAGTTTGTGACCCCAATCAAAAGCTCATAGCCTTACAAATCCTAGTGGGGAAAGACATCGGACAAATCATTAATTAACTACCCACCGCCAATACCGCATCCTACGAAGATGTGAAAGAAGCCCTAGATAGGAAGTTACCACAAATGGAACTTAGACTATGAGCGCTACACGTTCAATCTTTCATCCCAAGAGAAGGATGAATCCATGAGAGACTTCATTACCCGAATAAGGCGCCTAGCCCGATACTGTGACTTAGGCCAGTTCAGCACTGAAGACTCGCTTCGTCTGCACATCATCGAGGGATGCCAATCAGAGTCACTGTGTTGACTAAAAAAACACTACACTCTTGAGGAGATAGAAGAACTCACCCGCATCAATGACCAAGCCCAAGATCACGCAAAGAAGATGGAGGCCAGCAAAACCGAGAAAAGAGAACAAGCACTTTGAGTACAGTCTCACACCGACTCAAGGGGTCGCCCGGACCGCCACAAATCTGGAAGACAAGAACATATCGTGCGAATTCTCCTTGCAGCAGGATCCGAAATAGCCAACCCTGGAGGAAATCACCGCAGTGCTAACGGTGCGGCCAAGATTACCCCCACGCGGGCCAGTGCCCGGCAATGGGTCAAAAATGTCACCGATGCGGTAGAGAAAATCACTTTGAAACGGTTTGCTAAACCCGCCGCTCTGAGATGAAACAGACCAAACAGAACATAGGATCCAGTCACCACGCGAGAGCTGTACTGGGACGGAGAGACCGCTCTACCAGCTCATCAAGGTCAAGCGTCCAATCTGTCAGCTCATACAGATCCCAGCAGTCGACAACCAGAGAATCATCTTCCCTCTCTCCCATATCACAAGACAGTGATTAAAAAGTGTGTATGGTGGAAGACCCAGATAGATTAAAGTACCCGCGACTAAACATTCAACTAGGAAGCCACCGCCAAATTTGTACTAGACACTGGCGCATCGCTCAACTACATTTGCAGCACAGAATATCAGAGCATAACTCCCAAACCGAGACTGGCACCAGCGGCAGCTCGAGTTTACACGTGGATGTCCAAAGAACCACTGCCATGTCTAGGACAATTCCGCACTACTCCAACATACAAGGACAGGCAAATGCAAGTACACACATGTAATTGAAGGCCCCGAAGCAGCAGATTGCCTCCTCAGCCTGCCAACGGCGGAACACCTGAAGCTAGTTGAAATCCTATACAAGGTGAATGACTTGTCGGACATAGTCAACAAATTCCCGAAGCTATTCAGTGGGCTAGGGAAACTAACTCACTTCAAAGTCCAGTTACATATCAACGAACAAATAACACCAATAGCGCAACATCACAGGAAAGTGCCATTCCACTTGCAAAGGGCAGAGATGACGAATTACAAGACCTGCTGAGAGCCGACATCAAAGAGCGATTAACAGGACCCAATCCATGGGTGTCGCCGGTCATGGTTGTGCCCAAGAGAGGTCAAGACAACAAGGTACGCCATGGGTGTGGACATGCAAGCCCCGAACACAGCCGTTGAGAGAGCGACACCCAGGACCCCACATCAGCGGAATAATCACGTGCCTAAATGGGGCGACAGTCTTCTCGAAACTGGATCTCAACAAGGGATACCACCAACTAGAATTGCATGAGAAATCAAGATGCATTACCACATTCACCACTCACCAAGGCATCTTCAGATACAAACATCTTAATTTCGGAATGTCATCGGCGGACTAGATTTTTCAGGAGACTGTCCGGCGTGTGACTCAAAACATCCCAAATGCATTTAACTACAGCGGCAACATCCTGGGAGTTCCACAAATCAACACTCCAACTCTACGGCCACATCTTCTCAAAGCATGGCATGAGAGCTGACCCTGATAAAGTATATGCACACTTTGACACTCCAAAACCACGTGATGTCAGGGACCTCCGTTCATTCCTAGGGACGGCTAGGTACTGTGCCCGTTACATCAAAGACTACGCCACCATCAGTTACCCGTTAAGAGAACAGACACGTCAAGGGCAACATTTCCAATGGTCAGCCAAATGTGAACAAGCCTTCAGCAAGATCAAAGAGGCGGTGAGCAGGGCCATCAACTTAACCTACTTCAACACCAAACGAAAGACCGAAATCACTGTGGATGCCAGCACAGTGGGGCTAGGCGCAATTCTAGCACAATAGGATGACGAAGCCAACCAACACCACGTTATTGCATATGTCAGTCGTAGCCTTACTGACACGGAAAAGGCCTATTCACAACCGAAAAAGAGTGTATTGTGGTTGTGTGGGCATGTGAGCACTTTCATCTCTTCATATACGGAAAACACTTCACACATCACTGATTCACAGGCGCCAACAACCATCTATGGTAACCTGCGGGCCAAGATGCCCCCGTGGATTGAACAGTGGGCAATTTGCCTACAAGACTACACCTATACCATTATCCACAAAACAGGGAAGGCTGAAAACCCAGCAGACTGTTGCGGCATCCATAAACCTGGATGCAAGTGCGACACTTTGTGGTGGAAGAATACCTCCACACTGTCATTGACCAAGCCTGCAAACCAGCGGTCCAGCTATAGGTCATTAGTGAAGCATCTGCCCAAGATGCCATGATCCAAAACATCAAGCAACGAATTCGCACCAACTCATGGAGACACTTAGAAAACACAATGAGTGACTGTGTCAACACTCAAGAACTTGTGGCATTGAAACACGTCCAAGATGAACTTGACATCAGTGCCGACGGGCTGTTACTAAGAGACCGAAGAATTGCGATCCTTAGAAATTAAGACAAGGAACCATATAGAGAGAAAAAGTATTAAAGATGCAAAGAAGAGGAAAAAAAGGAGAAGAAAAAGAAGAAAGAATCCTAGACTGTTAACTACGGGTCTGGGTGCACCTACAGCAGCACCAAGGGAGACCGGACCCCCTTCAAGCAAAGAAGAATGGGGAACCAAGAAAACTGATAAAACTGAATATTGAAAAACGCATGTAGAATATGAATACAACAAGAAAAATATGAAAAACCTTATACCATTATGAAATAGAAGCAATAAAATGGACAAAGAAAAACATGAGATAAGAATTATAGAAGAAGAGAAAAACAGAAGGAGACAAGATTAAAAGCAAGGGAAATGAAATAGAGGGGTGCGAAGATAGAATGGAATAAATGGGAAAGTTAAATGAGAGGAATAGCGAAATCCATCACCATCATAAAGATGGGAAGAAGAAAGTATAGATATTAGTGCATAAAAATAAAGACATAGGAAAATACTGGGACCTATTTTGAGAAATATATGACAGTATCCAAAAGAAATGCTTTGGGAAAGGATCATCATAATAAAGGTAACAATTGGAAGCAAGACTACAGACAGAGGTGCACTCTGAGGGAGCCGAGTGCATAGTGTAAAACCATGAAAGAAGAGCGACAGAGAGGACATCACAAACAGAATAACGGCGTTAGAATAAAGCCTAGACGAGAATGGTAATACGAGAAAAACAAATAAGGGAAAACTAAAAGGAGACCAACGAATAGTGGCACATAAAAAGAGGGAAAGAAAGAGCATGGAAAACCAGAAAAGCATGCCATAGAAGAACAACAAGAGAAAATGATCAGAAACAATCGAAATATAGAAAACAATGAAACAAATAGACATCATTCAAAAGCAAAATAGCAAATGAAGAAATCGTGAGTAAATACCTTAATAACAATAACATCATTATAGCAGGGGGAATGAATAGGAATAAAGAATGAAAAGCTACCTGCGGGGAGGTAAGAACCTTATAGCATATAATAAGGAAAACCTGAAAATGAATAAAGAACTACAAGACTAAAAAAATCACATAGTAATAGCAAATATAGAATAACAGTAAAGCAGAAGGTACTATACAGAACACTACATATAAGGAACCATATTATGTTATGCATAAAGATCTCAATGAACTAAACAAGCAGTAAAAGCATTATGAACAACGAATACTGCTATAAATGTATAGAATTTCGAAAAAGAGAAACAACATTAGAGCATAAAAAGGAATTCAGTCAGCATCAGAAGGTGTTTTAAGAGGCGATCTAGACTGGTCTCTTAACTGCGAGTTAGTGAGAGAGGAGACAGAATGTAGAGCTGAATCCCTGTCCACCTGAGAGCGAGACATACGAGTGAGATCTCTGCCACGTTGTCTAGAGTCAGTAGAGGTGTATAAGGGAAATGTTGATAGGTTCAGTGAGGAGGACTTGGACAGAGGAGGCTGGGCAGAGGAAGAAGACTGAGTTTCCATATCACTGGATTTGATATCGTCTAGGAACTGTTGTAGAAGTGCAGGATCATAAAAGTCTTTGGATTCTCCATCCCTGGTGATACGAAAACGTGCAGGTTCAAATAATCCATATTTGATGTCCATTCGTCGTAGCTGGGGCCGCATAGAAAGAAACGCTTTCTGCCGTTCATTCGTTTCTTTAGAGAAGTCTGCAGCCATCTGGATAGTATGACCTTGAAACAGGATGGAGTCATGAGTGCGAGCCAATGATAAAATCTGTCTGGTTTGCTCATGCCGAAGAAAACAAGCAATAATTGGTCTGAACCTTGCCGAAGGATCAGAAGAAATGCGTTACTTACCTGTAACTGCAGTTATCCAGTATTGATATCTTTCATAGATTCACATGCCTGAATCATTCCCCGTCGTCGGGGTGGGAGTCCCCGGTATATAAAGAAAGTAATGTCATAAAGACATATACATAACAATAGGCCAGAGGCCTCTCATTAGTAACATATCCATGTCCTTTTGTAAAAAGGACTGAACTTTGGCCAAGAGCCAATCAGATCTCACCACCCTCTAGAACCTTCCTGGAAGGAGCCCTAGTCCCTCAGATTTTCGTAAGCACAGTGCTAAATAGTACCTGCTGAGAGAACTAAGGTGAGCCCTTCCAGGGGAGGTGGGTGGGTTGCATGTGAATCTATGAAAGATACCAATACTGGCTAACTGCAGTTAC
Organism: Lissotriton vulgaris; assembly: GCF_964263255.1. Lineage (NCBI taxonomy): Eukaryota > Metazoa > Chordata > Amphibia > Caudata > Salamandridae > Lissotriton > Lissotriton vulgaris. The sequence continues at coordinate 730,629,742 of NC_141700.1, forward strand.
AGGTAAGTAACGCATTTCTTATCCAGTATTATGGGTATCTTTCATAGATTCACATGCCTGAATCAGAGTAACAAGCAATATCCAGCACATTTCGTAAGGCACAACATGTAAAATCACACGATATAAGAATACCATTTGTGAAATAGAACAAGTACCTCAAAACAATGAAATAAAGAAATGTGCAAGAATGCAGTAGGAAGGTGAGATGAAAGAGAAGGCTCACCTCTAGTGAAATAGATGACGAAGTACTGCTTGACCCACAGCTGCATCTTTCATGAGTTCAGAATCCAAGCAGTAGTGCTTGGTGAACTTATGTGGTGTCTTCCACGTCGCTGCTCTGCATATGTCGAGAATGGGCACTTCTGCAAAGAGTGCCATTGAAGTAGAGACAGCTCTGGTAGAATGAGCTCTCACTCTTGAATGCAGAGGATGATTTGCCTGTTGATAGCAGAAAGTTATTGCTGCCGAGATCCAACGGGAAATGCTCTGTTTTGTCAGAGGAAGGCCCTTTCTAGGCCTACTGAAAGCAACAAACAGTTGGTTGGATTTCCGAAACTGTTCTGTTCGATGAATGTAGAATTTTAGACAACGCTTGAGGTCTAAAGGGTGGAGAGACCTCTCCGCTGCAGAAAGTGGATTTGGGAAAAAAGTCCGCGAAATTACAGGCTCATTCAAGTGAAAATTAGATGGAACCTTAGGGATGAATTTAGGATTGGTTCGTAGAATAACTCTGTCCTGTTTGAATTGCAAGAAAGGATCCTGAATGGAGAAAGCTTGTAGCTCACCAACCCACCTTGCAGATGTGAGTGCCAGCAAGAGAGCGGCTTTCCAGGACAGGTATTTGATGTCAGCTTTGTGTATTGGCTCAAATGGATGTTTCATGAGTTGAGCAAGGACGATGTTCAATTGTCAGGTGGGTGGTAAAGCTCTCACCGGAGGAAATGTCCTGAAAATGCCTTTTAGAAACTGTTTAACTAGTCTTTTGGACCAGAGAGTAGAGCCAGTCGAACGCCTGAAGCGAGAAATCGCAGCCAGGTGAACTTTAATAGAGGCATGCGCCAGTCCTGAATGCGCTAAATGGAGCAGGTAAGGAAGGATTTGTGCTGGAGTGGAAGAAAAAGGATGCATCTTATTTGCTTTACACCATACACAGAACCTTTTCCATTTAAGAGAATACGTTTTGTTTGTACTCTCTGCCCGAGCTAAGATGGTCCTGCATTCTTGAGAAATGTCTAGGTTCTGAAACTCTCTGAACTCAGGAGCCAAGCCGACAAACAGAGATGCTGGATCCAGATGCTGGACTTGACCATGGTTCATTGTCAGGAGAGTCAGGCCAGGTTTGAATTGGATTGGCGGTTCCTGTGATAGGAGGTGAAGCTCCGTGAACCAGTGTTGGCGCGGCCACGCTGGAGCAATTAGGATCAGGGTGCAATGCTCCGCCTTCAGTTTTCGAAGAACCCTGGGAATCAGGGGAAATGGCGGAAATGCATAAGCAAATACGTTGCACCAACTGATCGAAAATTCATTCCCCAGGGATCCTGGTTGGGGATGCCAGCTTGCGTAATGTTGGCATTTTGCGTTGTGGTGAGTCTCAAACAGATCCACAGGTGGCTTGCCCCATCGGGCGAATACCGAGCTGAGAAGATGACGATCTAGCTCCCACTCGGGGCACATGAAACGTTGCCTGCTGAGAGAGTCCGCCAGGACATTGTCCGTCCCTGGGACGTATTCCGCCTGAAGGGAAATGTGTTGTACAAGCCAATTCCAAATTTCTTGAGATTCTTGAGACGACAGAGCGTGTTCCCCCCTGTTTGTTTAGATAGTGCATTGTGGTGGTGTTGTCTGTTCTCACAAGCACTGGGGAATTCCTGATCCTGGGTAGAAACGCTTTTAGTGCCAGGTATACCGCTCTCAATTCGAGGAGATTTATGTGTAGTTGCTTCTCTGCTAGGGACCATTGCCCATTGATTTGGAGGTCCTGAAGAAACGCCCCCCATCCTTCCAAGGACGCATCCGTTGTTATTACGTGTGGCGAGGTTGGAAGTATGAAGGATAGGCCTCGTCGCAGATGGAGACTGAAGCCACTAATCCAGAGCCTGGACTATGGCAGGAGTGATCAGGACGACGTCGAAGGATCCTCTGCATTGAGTCCACTGAGCAGATAGCGCCTCCTGAAGTGGGCGCATATGATGGCGGCAGTGTGGGATTAAGAGGATGTTCGAGAACATCATCCCTAGCAAGGACTTGTATGGCGCACGGTGATCGATTTTTTGGACTGAATCCGGGTGGCCAAGGTCCTTAGTTTCACTTGTCGTTCTATTGAAGGTAAGGCCTTCCTTTGAGCAGTATTTAGGACAGCTCCGAGGAATGTGATACACTGGGACGGTTGAAGGACAGATTTTTCTTCGTTGAGTGTGAGTCCCAGAGCATTGAAGAGTTGCAGACAGGCGTCGGAGGACTTGGTCACGCCTGCGTGAGTAGGTGCTTTGACTAGCCAGTCGTCTAAGTACGGGAATACCTGGTGATGTTGTTGACGAAGGTATGCTGCTACTGGAGACACACTTGGTGAAAATGCGTAGGGCTGATTTTAGACCGAAGGGTAAAACTCGAAACTGGTAGTGCTTGCCCGCCACCTTGAACCTTGAACCTGAGAAATCTCTTGTGGTTCTTGTGGATCGGAATATGAAAATAAGCGTCTTGAAGGTCGAGAGACACCATAAAATCGTTTGCATTGAGGAGTTGTAGCACCTCCTGGATGGAAACCATGCAAAATTACTGTTACGAGCAGGGGGTAGGTGAGCGGTGGACGGTAGACGTAGGTGAGCAGCCTCTCTCCACGACAGCCAACTAATGTGTTGTACATCGTGAAGCACCTACCCCCTGGTCGTTGAAGCCTAACAGGAAAACTCCTCTAGTTTTACTGACACCCTATATTTTTAGGAGTGTCTTCCCATTGGAACATTTTTCCTCTGGATGACATAGGATTTAGGACAGGGTGAGTCTTTTAGGGGACCCACACCTCCCACTTCCTTTTTTTGGTCCTGATGAATACCGGGGATCACCCCTAATGGTAGAAACAGGTTGACCAACACATAATTGAGATACGTAGGTCGTAACTCTCCTTCCAGTATCTCACCTTCATTTTAACATTGTCCAGTTGCTTTTTCATTAAAATCCTTGTATAAAGTTATAAACCAGGACAATTTTTAACACTCAAACTTTTTTTGTTTGCACCCACACTTCACAACCTGCTCCACTGCAACTCAGGTGTCGAAGCACACCCAGGTGACGCTAGGCCACTTGGGTGGACCCCGATGATGAAGCAAGTCTCTTCCTGGTACTCCAAATCCTGTTCCTGTTCCTCATAGTCTGAACTTTCGTGAAGTTTGACTTGCAGTTCAGATGGGCTTGTCGCTTGCTGAAACATAGAGCCCTCATCTGAGTCCTCAGTGTCCAGGATATTAGCCGGGGGAAAAGGTTGTACCCTGCTCGGCGATGTTAATTCTGGCGTGAGTGTACGCGCAGTCATCCTGAAGTGTGAATAGATACACTTCAATGGAGGTGATTCAGTCGTCGACGGAATGGTCGTCGACGGGGAATCGTCAATAGTCGACTGAGACTGAGTCGTCGACGGTGTCTTCTTAATCAACGACGTCACAATAGGACGGCTTTGTGGTCGACTGCTTCATCGACGCTGGTGTAGTTGATGGCTTCGTCGATGCTGGTGTCGACGTCGGCTTCGTCGATGCTGGTGTCGACGTCGGCTTCGCTAGGCTCGCCGTCGACGGCGCTGGCATCGTCGACGATGACTTTATCGACGATGAACTTGCCGTCTAGGACGGTTTCGTCGGCGTCGATGATTTTGCCGACGATGACAGTTTAGGCTTCGTCGACGACGAGGTACTAGTCGACGGTGGCGCTGTAGAGGTCTTTTTAATACTAATAATAGATGGAACAGACCTACCCGTCGACGACTAGGATGTTGTAGTCGACGTCGATGATATAGAGGACGCCACCGTAGTGGAGATCGTGGCTGTCGACATTGTTACCGGCAGGGCTGAAGATGTCACCAAAGGTTTCTCGAAGGTAGGATCCTGTAGAGAAACCTTTACAGCAGTGGCCTTAGAACGATCTTCTGATGACTTGGGCGTCTTCTTTTGAGGGGGCTGTACAGATGGTCCTGGAGATGAAGTTCTAGGCCTTTTAGGAGTAGAGTGTACACTCCCCATGGAACACTCACTCTCACCTGAAGAGACTGGTTGATCTTTTTCCTTAAGTCTCTGGAGCCATATCAGCAGTCGGCCCTCTCTATCCTTGAGAGTTTTGGCCAAAAATGTACGGCAGATTACAGTCCTTAGCTGAATGGTCAGGATATAAACAGTACAGGCAGTCCTCAAGCCTGTCATCCACATGAAGCCTCTTTTTGCTACGAGAGGCACACGGTCTGAAAAGTCCTTTCTTTGGAGACTCAGTCATGACAAAAGCAGAAGATTCCTCACAGGAATGAAGTTCTGAGTAAAATTGTGGAGATAAATCCAGAAATATAAAGAAAATTGAGCAAAGCTCAGAGGAGACTCCCTTAGCACGATGTGCGGTAGAAAATCTGAGGGTCTAGGGCTCTCTTCAGGAAGGCTCTAGAGGGTGGTGAGATCTGATTGGCTCTTGGCCAAAGTTCAGTCCTTTTTACAAAAGGACATGGATATGTTACTAATGAGAGGCCTCTGGCCTATTGTTATGTATATGTCTTTATGACATTACTTTCTTTATATACCGGGGACTCTCACCCCGACGGGGAATGATTCAGGCATGTGAATCTATGAAAGATACCCATAATACTGGATAACGTGGTGGGCCCAGTCTATGAGCACGTTGGAGCTCAAGAGGAGGAGCAAAGGAGATTCCAGTCAAAGTGGGAAGGGCATTGCAAAGAAAGGCCTTCATATCTTGTTTTTCTATATTTTCTGGAAAACCAAAAAAGCGAATATTGTCTCTACGGCTGCGATCTTCTAAATAGATGATCTTACTGCGTAGAAAGAGTAGGTCCTGATCTGAACCCTGTGCCGCATTTAGTCTATCTTCAATGGCCACTATTTTAGAGTCAATGCCGTCAATCCTTGTGTGGAAAGTAGTGAGTTCTGCCCTGATCGATTTAGTTTCCGCACTTAATGAAGTCATGGCAATGTCCAGACCCTCCAATCGTCGATTAACTCCAGAGAGTTCTTGCAAAATGCGTTGCATAGTGTCCGATAAGGATTTGTCCCTCTGAGGTGGTGTCGTTTGCGGTGTAGGAGGTGACACAGATCCATTACCTTTAGCTGTGGAAATAGAGGATTGTTTAACCACATCAGTAAAGAGTGTCTTTTTGGGCCCACGACCACCGTTTCTATGAGACATTTCCGTACACTTTTGTAGCGGTGGTCTGCAGTAGCGAATAGAGGAAATATTGGAAAATGAGGCAATGATGGAATCAGAAATGTATCAAATAACAAGGAAATAGTAGCATATGAATAGCGAGTAAATGACCAAAACGAACAGCATACACGTAATGCCAACAATGCCTCAGAAACCAAGCACTTAAATACAGCAAATACTACAGTAGATTAGCAATGTAGTGATAAGGTAATTATACATAATACAAGTACAGTTGAATTTTGAAGGTAAAACAAATCTCAAATGGAAGGTAATATATAAGAGAATAGAAGTATCATACACTCAAGACTGCCACAAAGAAAACATGAAATTGTAATACTGGCATATAAAGTAACGCCTGTTAATGAGAATCAAAAGTTACTTGAAGGCATACTTGGTAGTAAGGCAAAATGAGAGGACGGACTGGGGATGAGGCTGATAATCCTGCCTGTGGAATTTCCACAGCATAAGCTCAGTAATAGTCCACGAATTTGTAGCATTAATGCATTAATACAGTTAAAATAGTTTTAATAAGTGCCAAGGGTATAAAATGTAGAGGGGCAAAGCAGAAAATCCAGTAGAAAATACATTAAACAGGCTCCAGCCGGTAGAATTCGTTGTGTGAAAAAAAAGTCTGAAGGGATTCTTTTACTAAGCTTCAAAGAAATCCACTAGAAAGTCACTTTGAAAGTAAGGCGCCATGTATTAGGAAGATACACGATGTTATGCTGGCTACATTAGGAGCTCCGTAGGCGAAAACGTGGCCTCGTCGTTGAAGGGGGCGCGGCCTACAGTATGGGAGAGCCTGGCCCTAAATTAGCAGGAGGCACAGCTTACCCTGAGGAGAGGCGCGGCATCGTCACCAAGCAGCTCACGGCACGCACCACAGGGCCGACTGGCTCTACACGCACATGTCGGCAGACATGGAACACAGCGCCGCCGAGCTCCGCGAAGACACCGCTGGACCCAGGAAAGTCCCCGCTTGCTATGGGGCACCGGCTGCAGGAACCCAAACAAAAGGTGAGCAGAAAGCTCGTTAGGGGTCCATCCCACGACGGAGCTTCACAGACAGGCGGCCATCTTCCTGCGTGGCTAGACCACGCCCCTTGTGACACCCTTTTGAACTGTGCATCATGAATATCGAACCGGCCACTTATATTCAACACGCACACATCTTTACCTGCGATCACAAATACCTCTCCCCAACCCTCACTGCTCCAGCACCTGCACATTCAGATATTACTCCCAGGATCTTTACTTCTTGTCACTCACATGCATCCCAACAGGAGCTGACATCTTCTGATCTTGTGCATCTCTGAAATTATCTCCAGGGACCCCTGCACCATCTGTACTTAGGTACTGCTGAAGTCTGCCCAACTCCCTTACAGCTCCGCCCCTTCTGCATCATTTATATGACTTGTTACTGGTGCATCACTGATATGTCAATTCCTGTACCAGTCCATCACTGATATCACACAGTTGATGTATACCTTGCAAAGTCTCCCTCTCCCCCTTCATTTTACCTGAAAATCCTGGGTGCATCTTCTCTTCCTTGAGGTTACTGAGGAGAGGGGTAGAGGAACTCTCATTTGATGTTTCCGCCATATTTCTGCTTCGGTCGCCTTGACGCAGAAATGGAGCTGTGGAGAAAGGTCAGTGGGTGAAAACAAATCCACATTGAAGGAGACCAGACACACAACTGGTCTCACAATACAGGAGTAATAACCATCCTCCTGACTTCATATAATTCAATGGAGTCACTCAGTCCCCAATGCAGCCTGTAGATGCTTCATAGGAGTCACTCAGGGCCGTTCACAGGCTGCAAACGCTTCATAGGAACCTGAGCTATTTCCCATCACCAGGTGCTCAAGCTTCCTCTAAGCTGCACTCATTTCCCATCAATGGCTTCACACGATTTGTCTGAGCCTCACTCACCACCCCTTTTCCAGAGTTGCACTCATTCAGTAGCTGAGAAGCTCTTGATATGGATTCCTTGGTGACAGGCTCACGATGTTAGCAGTGATCTATTCTTTAGGAATATACTCACTTTCTGGGAGCAACTTGCACCTCTAAGCTGTCCCCTTTCGAATGCACAGTGCATAAGTGGAGACTGACCAGTGACCATACTTTGTTATTGTTGCTTCTCTTTCACAAACAGCCAGAGTACTTCAGTTAGGAGATGGACCGCTCAAGGAGGAACTGAAACTAAGGATCTAGAGCATTTCAATCCGGAGCTGATGTTTTGGATCTGGTTCATCTCAATGGGTAGTCAAAGCTAGCGCGTCTCAATGGGGGGGGGGGCGTTGAAGCTAGCGCATCTCAATGGGGGGGCGTTGAAGCTAGCGCATCTTAATGGGGGGGGGCGTTGAAGCTAGCGCATCTCAATGGGGGGGGGCGTTGAAGCTAGCGCATCTCAATGGGGGGGGGCGTTGAAGCTAGCGCATCTCAATGGGGGGGGGCGTTGAAGCTAGCGCATCTCAATGGGGGGGGCGTTGAAGCTAGCGCATCTCAATGGGGGGGGGCGTTGAAGCTAGCGCATCTCAATGGGGGGGGGGCGTTGAAGCTAGCGCATCTCAATGGGGGGGCGTTGAAGCTAGCCCATCTCAATGGGGGGGGCGTTGAAGCTAGCCCATCTCAATGGGGGGGCGTTGAAGCTAGCGCATCTCAATGGGGGAGCGTTGAAGCTAGCGCATCTCAATGGGGGGGCGTTGAAGCTAGCGCATCTCAATGGGGGGGCGTTGAAGCTAGCGCATCTCAATGGGGGGGGCGTTGAAGCTAGCGCATCTCAATGGGGGGGCGTTGAAGCTAGCGCATCTCAATGGGGGGGCGTTGAAGCTAGCGCATCTCAATGGGGGGGCGTTGAAGCTAGCGCATCTCAATGGGGGGCGTTGAAGCTAGCGCATCTCAATGGGGGGCGTTGAAGCTAGCGCATCTCAATGGGGGGCGTTGAAGCTAGCGCAGCTCAATGGGGGGGCGTTGAAGCTAGCGCAGCTCAATGGGGGGGCGTTGAAGCTAGCGCAGCTCAATGGGGGGGCTTTGAAGCTAGCGCATCTCAATGGGGGGGCGTTGAAGCTAGCGCATCTCAATGGGGGGGCGTTGAAGCTAGCGCATCTCAATGGGGGGGCGTTGAAGCTAGCGCATCTCAATGGGGTGGAGAAGTGTGGCTCAAAGTGTGGCTCAATGAGTGGAGAAGTGTAGCTCAATGATTAGAGCGGCAGACCCTGATGCAGAGGTCTAGCCCGGGACCAGGGTTCAATTCCCCGCCTCAGCGGGTCTTGGGCTCAATATTCCACGGACCTGATAATTCTCGCCTCAGTGCCTAATCCAATCATGGAGTCCCACTCTGCAACTCTGGGCAGTAGCTTGCTTAATCTCCACAACGGCCCCCACAACGCTAAGGATGCCTGGCCTCCACCTTGGGGGTGCCCAGGAGTGGAAGTCTCACAGGGAAAGCCAGGATGGGCTCCACAGCGGTATTCGTACAAGCGCCTTGAGACCCTTAAGGGTGAGTAGTGCGCTATACAAGTATCAATTTACATTTACAATGGGGGGTTGAAGCTAGCGCATCTCAATGGGGGCGATGAAGCTAGCGCATCTCAATGGGGGTGCGTTGAAGCTAGTGCATCTCAATGGGGGGCGTTGAAGCTAGCGCATCTCAATGGGGGGCATTGAAGCTAGCGCATCTCAATGGGGGGCATTGAAGCTAGCGCATCTCAATGGGGGGCATTGAAGCTAGCGCATCTCAATGGGGGGCGTTGAAGCTAGCGCATCTCAATGGGGGGCGTTGAAGCTAGCGCATCTCAATGGGGGGCGTTGAAGCTAGCGCATCTCAATGGGGGGCGTTGAAGCTAGCGCATCTCAATGGGGGGCGTTGAAGCTAGCGCATCTCAATGGGGGGCGTTGAAGCTAGCGCATCTCAATGGGGGGCGTTGACGCTAGCGCATCTCAATGGGGGGCGTTGACGCTAGCGCATCTCAATGGGGGGCGTTGACGCTAGCGCATCTCAATGGGGGGCGTTGACGCTAGCGCATCTCAATGGGGGGCGTTGACGCTAGCGCATCTCAATGGGGGGCGTTGACGCTAGCGCATCTCAATGGGGGGCGTTGACGCTAGCGCATCTCAATGGGGGGCGTTGAAGCAAGTGCATCTCAATGGGGGGCGATGAAGCTAGTGCATCTCAATGGGGGGCGTTGAAGCTAGTGCATCTCAATGGGGGGCGTTGAAGCTAGTGCATCTCAATGAGGGTGTTGAAGCTACTGGAGTGCACCTCAACAGGAGTTGAGATTATGGGATATAGTGCAACTTGGTAGGGAGGTGGGCCCACTGCATCCAGTATAGTACAAAGGGGCTGAATCCACTACACCCGGTGGGATGAGTTTTTTCTGTGCATTGCTAAAAGGAGGATTTATGGAAGAGCCCAAAATGTAGGTTTTCTAGGATACTTCAGTCAGATGAGATCTGAATATAAACTACAGGTCGAAATGACGCCAAACCCTCCCTAAGTTTCATGCTACCGTTTCATGGTTTGCGAAGAGATACTATATTAATGTACGGATAAGATCTCCACTTATGTCATGAAATTGCATTTTCTGCACTATTTTTGGAATGTAAGAAGTGTATATTGTTCCTTTTCAGAAACGTAAGAATTTTATCATACAAAATATTTTGCCCTGAAAATATTTAGGATGATATAGGTTATTGAATTTCCACACCTCAAAAGCAGATGCAAAAGTGTTGATGGAGTCCCAAATTGTTTGGCTTTTATATCTACCCATGTTCCTATGGGCAAACAAAGTTGTCTGTGTTCTTTCCATGTCACCATGAGACACTGTTCCAGGTATTAGTTCAGTTACAGCATTTGTGAAGATGACAACTACCTGAATGCATAACTGTTAATTCTTTATACTGATCATGCCATTTACAGCCGCACCTTACTAGGGAAGAGTGGACCGTGTCAAACTACCTCTAACTAGCATGTAGTCTCATATTGTGTGACATTGTTCAACAGTCCAGGATTTTTAGGCAGCATCACTTCACTGAGATTTTTAAGCCAATAGGACAGTGTTAAACACAATAGAAACCTGCTGTTCGCTTAAAAAAGGACCAGATGGTGGTACCAGATGTGACACGGGCCCCTCCTGGTAGATAAGGTTACCCGGTACCCAAGGCTAGGATTTGTGGGCTCAATTTGGAGAAAGGAGTTTGCCACCCTCCCCCAAGCAGTGACAGTCAACAGCAATCCAAAACAATAGGTTTCTTTACTAAACCTGAACTAGACGCGGACATAAAATTTAATGATATCATAGGAGACTCATTGAAACCAGTTACTGGTACCGGCCAGCATCGTACAATAGGAATATGCGATACCAGCCAGACGCCCATTGTTTGCATTCCAACCTGTATATTAGACCAAATTTCTGTGTTACACCTGGCAGCATCAGGTTTGTTTTCCCCAGACTTTTTGCCTTACTTCTCCTATTTTTGATGAATTTGATTTTAGAACTCCAGCACTGGTTAGCATTTGTAAAATACACAACGTGCTTGTTCTCTCTCCTTTAAACATGTTGAAATTGGCTAACACTCAATTGACACATTTAAATGTACTTGTAAATACCTATTAATGTGGTGCTACATGTATACAGGGCCTGTAATTTAAATGCTACTAGTGTGCCGGCAGCAGGAATTGTGCCATCCACACAAGTAGTCCTTTAAATCAGTCTCAGGCCTCCTATTGCTGCCTGTATGTAGATTTAAATTGCAATTTCAAATTGGCAAAATAAACCCTTTGCCAGGGCTAAATCTCCCTTTTTAAATACATACATATAACTCAACCCTGAGGCAGGCTTTAAAAAAGCCCACAAGGCAGGGTGCAGTTATCTTAAAAGGCTGTAAATGTACTTATGTTTTACATGTACTGGATTTGAAAAACTCCTACATTTGTATTTCACTTTTGTGAGGCCTACTTCTCCCATGGAATCACATTGAGTCACCTCTTTACATTTGTGTATACAAACTGCTAACTTTCAACCGGGAGCTGGTAGGAAAGTCTAGTTTGGTCTCTAGAGAACTGTAATTTTCTTGTCCCAACCTTCAGGTGCCTACAGCCTGTAACCTGGGTCATATGACTAGGTGCTGCTGGAAGTGGGTCTTTGTTTATTACTCCAAGACAGTGAGACAAATACGTGTTGGCAAGATGGGCCGTCTGTGCGGATCAGTGGGACAGGAGCGCTGGGAAAGTCAATGACCGCCATAATAAATCAGTCTCTCCTGAACTAAAATTAAATCACTATTCCTTAACGGAGAACCGAACCATGGGTGGAAAGGAGGCTACAACATTACCTCACCTTGGAGAAGGAACTTACTAGTAACCCAAGGTTCTATGTTCTACTCAGTCAAAATGTTTAGATTAACTGGGGCATTTAGCAGCTGCAAAACCTGAGATTGACTAATTCAGAGTTTGATATCGCTCCATTTTAAAATTTGGCAACAGTTTACAAATTCACACATGGGTCTACAAGGGTATGCATGCCCTTCCAAACTGCCATTTAGTACGGTATGTATCAAGGTTTGTGACCAAAATCGGTTTGCAAAACACTGACATTTTATCAACTCCCAGCATGTTGTGGTAAGCCTTTTTATTAAAAGGCATATGATCCCCTTGGTCTCGTTCCCCTCTGTTAATGAGAAGAAGAAAAGAAAAGTTTGTTGTGGAACAGGAAGTAATCCAGGGGACCGCTGTCTAGTCTCAGACAAACTTTCAAAATGTTTTTATTAAAATACAGCCCCATTTCCTTGAAGGGAAACAGGCTGCATTTAAAATTTATTTTTTCACAGAAAAAACTAAGATTACAAGGACATTACAGTTAAGCTCACATTTACTCGTACAAAACCATTGAAATTCAGCAGTTATAGTTGCCAGAGTCATCTGTAACTTATGCCCTTGTAACACACTGCTTATGACCTCACATATTACATCACTCATGACAGGGTCAGTGACATCACATATGACATCATCCACTGAATCATTCACACTCCCATACAACCTCTCATACACATCACATACACACACATTGACAGACCATACAACTACTGATACACGGCCATTCGCTCAATCATAGAGCCACTCACACACTCACTCCTACAGGCACTGACACAGCCATTTACTCACCCAAACAACAATTTAGATAGCCACACGCTCATTCATACAGCTACTCACACATCCACTTCCAACTATACAACCAGCCCATTTTAGTCAATAAATCACCATTTGTATAGCGCAGCACTGTCACCCCTAGGGGTTTCTGGATGCTGTAGATGCAACATCAGAATAAAGTATTTTATGATTCTCTATGCACACATATTTCAGTTAGTTTAATATAGATTAGTGGTGTGCTGCTACATTCTTTGCACTTGGTCATGGCGCTTTGAATATAAACTGTAAAAGGTTCGGTCAGGGGAATCTCTATCCGAAGAATGTGCGCACTATTTTTTGGGAACTGGTCCTGTTACTTATTGTTTTTGTGACACTTTCACTCAAAATGAATCCAGCTTCACAGGTTAATTTTTAAATTTTTATTCCAAAAATCGTAATCTTCTTTAATCTCTGGGATTTTTTGAATTGTCAATAAACATTTCATCAATGCCGAAACCAAATGCATTTCGGGTCAAATAGACCCTTCAGGTGTCTGAAAAAATAAACAAAAACATATCAGTCCTGTGCTATATAGAATAATACATATGCATTGTTCAATAAAACATTACAATTGTGTGTTGTCAATAACATTTGTTCAAAACATTGCATTGTGAAGTTCTAATTCATACTACATAATTTCTTCTGGCATATAAATTACAAAGAAAATTAACTGTTCTTAATGAAATGAGAAGTAGAACACTGCTACATAATGCATACTCTAGTCTTACTCATTAAACAGTGCGAATCTCACCAGAAAAGTCACTAACAGTGATAGCGTGTGTATGCGTAGTTAAACCTCCAGGAAAGCCGATTTATAAACTTGTTCGGATACAACATATAGTAACTTGCGTTGTGCTTTGCTGTTACTCTTTAAAATAACAAGTGTATGTGAAAGGGGAAAATTGGGCGTTAGTTTTGTCTAACACCTGAGATGCTCATGACTAGCTCAGCTCGTCATGAGGTATACCTCTAGGGTGTGATACCAAAGAGAGGACTGGGCTGTTCCTGGGATATAGGTGCAGGTCACTGGGGTGTGGATATGTAAAGGTGGTTAAATGGAAACCAACCAGTGGGTATTCTTTTTGTTGGATATATTAGCCTCACACACCCTTGCAGGTGTCATGCTTCATCATGGGCAATGCTCCTCGTTGGGTGGGCGGTGCAATACCCAACGGGCTACACCTCAAAGAGGGGCTCTTTGGCGGAGATCTTTTTATCCAACTACCCATGGGTGAAGTGTGGGTGAGGGGCCAGAGTAGTAGTAGACGGAATGTTAAATATAAAATAATGCAGGGGTACCAGAAGAAACTTTATTCGGGTGGTCCTGTGCGCTAACTAAAAACAATAGTTAGTCTGGGAGGTCTGGAAAGTTATTTTTTCTGCACTCAAGACTACACTAAAAGGTGAAGTTAGTAATCAACATGTTTCTCGCTCAGGGTGTATTCACCCGCTATTCATCAGGACCTATAAAAAATGTGCTCGCTGTCTACAGTATTGCTGATCTATCTAAGTGTCAGTGCTTACAATAACAGTTTAGAAATTAAGTACCTGCTTATACATTGTTCCATGCCTGGTCTTGGAAACAAAAAAGAGACAACAGGGGATTACATCTCTCAAGCAAGTACAGTACAGTGATCCGCATTCGTTCTGACCTGGTGCACTCAGTGGCATGCTAGTGTTGGTGACTACTAGCACGTGATGAAGGGTAAAAATCACACTGGTGAAACATCTCCAGATGGAGCAGTAGTGAGTGACATGCTCAAATGGATAATTTGCATGAAGACATTTCTAGTGACATTAAAAACAACAAAAGGAGCAGCAGCATTTAACAGCAAACGGAGCAGTAGTGTTGTTCTAAATGGGCCATGATGACCGCACTCACCTAGAGGTCAATTTTTAAATGTAACAGCAGTGCCTGGCGGGAATGACATCGGTGAGTCAAGCCTCTAAGGCTGAAATGGAATGGAAACAAGGGAGGAATGGAGACAAAATACATTTTCATCTCAAACTACAGTGTGCCTTTCTTGACAGAACATCTATTCATGAATACCACTGATTACGAAACTGAATGCCTCAGACAACTTGGGGATGGACGGTATTATACACCAATTCCAACTAACCCCACGGAACGCCTTATACGCACCATTGCAGGGCTTGTCGAGTCGGCTCTCAGTGAGGGTTTGATTACCAAAAAGGAGGCGGAATTCCTGACTAAGAAAGATCCCAGGGTTCCGTACTTCTATACTCTCCCCAAAATTCACAAGGAGATCACCCCCGTACCTGGGCGCCCAATCGTTTCAGGCATTGATTCAGTACTGGAGCCGCTATCACAATTTTGTGATCACTTTCTCCAACCCCTGGTCAAACGCAGTCCATCTTACATTCAGGACACAACTGATGTCCTGCGTTTCCTAGACACCTTCCAGGGGAACCGCCAAATCGACCTTCTTGTAACCCTTGACGTAGAGGGCCTCTATACCAACAACCCCCCAGAGGGCCTCTCTAGGGGTCATAGAAGACATACTCAATACTGAGACATGGACCTCTCCTACACCTCCAGCGTTTGTCATGTAATGTGCCACCTTAGCACTGACGGAAAACTTTTTTGGGTTTAAAGGAAAGTACTACCACCAAACTCAGGGCACTTCGATGGGGAGTACTTTTGCTCCATCTGTGGCGTGTCTCTACATGGCAGATTTTGAAAGCAAACACATTGACCCCCCCACCAATCCCTACCACAACAACATCAAATTGTGGAGGAGATTAATCGATGACATTCTGATCTTCTGGGCTGGCACCAAGGACTCCCTCGATGAATTCTTTGAATGGGTAAACACACTGAACACGTACCTACATTTCACAATGACGGCCTCTGCTACGCAGATTTCCTTCCTTGACCTGACAATCAAACTAACGGAAGGCCAATTAAGTACAAGCATGTTCAGAAAACCAACAGATCGCAATAGCCTACTCCATTATAATAGCCACCATCCAAAAGCGTTGCGAGCCAACCTACCCTTTGTGCAGTTTGTGAGAGTACGGCGCAATTACAGCAGCTTCTCAGAGTACAGAACCCAATCTAATATCTTATCCAGGAATCTGACTGATAGGGGTTACCCATGTAGAGAGATAGCAAGAGCGCAGAAAAGAGCCCAAAATATTCACAGAGGAGCACGCCTAGAACACAGGGTCCGGCCCCCTAAAATCAATGAACTGATGACATGCGTCACCACCTTCGCCAGCCTCAAACAAGGTGAGGAAAATAATTATGCGCCACTGGAAAATTCTAAGCACAGGCAAACTCTCCCTTGAACCTCCAAGGTTTGCCTTCAAGAGATCTAAAAACGTGAAGGACATACTGATTAACACCAGACCCAAAAAACAAAATTCAGCGGTACAGACTACCCTGTGGCAACTACCACCTGTGAAAGGACATTATCCTTGCGGATCGTGCAGTGCATGCCCATTCACTACAATACACAAGACTGTCCAGCTCACAGATTCCATTACGTGGGAGCTTAGGGGACACACAAATTGCAACACACCGAACTGTGTGTACTTACTACTATGTCCCTGTGGGCTCCAATATGTGGGGATGACCACTCGACCTATCAAACAACGCATCTCAGAGCATTGGAGTAACTTCCGCTGCAAAAAGAATACTACAAAGATGTGTAGGCACTATCTAGAGACTAACCATACAGCCGATTCCCTGAAGTGGCTAATAATTGAAGCAAACCCAAGCATATCGAAACCGAACCTCCTCTTTAGGGACCAAAGATGGATCAGTCGCCTGGCTTCAGACAGGAAAGGGCTAAACGAGGACATCCCTTGGGGCTCCCTCTAATCATCAACCCCTACTCACTCGTACTTTATAAAATGACGCTCCATTGAAGACTGATTGTCCACCCCCCCAGTAGTAGAAACTATGATTTAACAGCTGGACGCTTTTAGAGGCCGCAGTCAGGCAAGCACCTTGATTTAGTGTCCTTAATATCTACACCTAACAAGGCGCATGAGATTTCTCATTGTTAATAGTTTAAGTAATGGGGAATAGACCTTCCTTACACCACTGCAAAATGGCCGCGCCTCTAACTGTGTTAATCCCCACTCGAACACCACCATGCAATACTAATGTGATTTTTATCTGACACGACTTAGTGTACTTGAACATATCACTACCCGGACGAGTCCGCAGTCAGGAAAGCACCTTGATTCATGGCCCCTTAATATCTACACCTAACACAAGGCGCATGAGATTTCTAATCGATAATAGTTTAAGTAATAGGGAATAGACCTTACTTACACCACTGCAAAATGGCCGCGTCTCTATGTTAATCACATGACCCGCAGTGTTCTGGGAAACCCTCCCACCCTCAACTAAAATAAACACAACCGCCGGATCACTCTGTTCTATCCGGTCCTGGCGGAGAGGGGTAGGCGACCAAACTAAGACACGGGAGCATTAAGTAAGTGAATATACATACATAGTTATTGGGGGACTATATGATCGGAGCGTCCCTGACATATCTGTTTTTGCGGATCTCTAGAGTATCCACTTACTAGCATTCCGCTTTACCGAACGGGTACACAATCCATGCTTACCGATAAGGGAAGCCCTGACACAAAGTGTTTGTTTGTTTATCTACAGAGGGCCACGATGGATGCGCCCACACGTGTAACGTCCTTTTGTGAGCGGCAGCATACACACCAGGAGTGTTCTAACCCGGTTTACGATTTACTATTTAACCCGATACTCCGAACCACTCCAAGGAAAGTAGTGGAAGGCAAAGCATCTGAACACTAAACCGCTCATTTAACTGCTTTGTATCATATAAAACTTACTATAGGGTGTCGGGGTCGACAAATGAGAATAACTATACCAGACATACAATACAATATATAAAGGGAAACAAGCATACGCATCAGAGCATGACTAACATTATCTGGTTTATATACCTTTCTGACCAGGTACATTGAGAAACAATGTGGTTTGAGATGAAAATGTATTTTGCCCCCATTCCTCCCTTGTTTCCATTCCATATCAGCCTTAGTTACAGAGGCTTGACTCACCGATGCCATTCCCGCCAGGCACTGCTGTTACATTTAAAAATTGACCTCTGGGTGAGTGGGGTCATCATGGCCCATTTAGAACACTACTGCTCAGTTTGCTGTTAAATGCTGCTGCTCCTTTTGTTGTTTTTAAAGTCACTAGAAATGTCTTCATGCAAATTATCCATTTGAGCATGTCACTCACTACTGCTCCATCTGGAGATGTGTCACCAGTGTGATTTTACCCTTCACCACGTGCTAGTAGTCACCAACACTAGCATGCCACCGAGTGCACCAGGTCAGAACGAATGCGGATCACTCTACTGTACTTGCATGAGAGATGTAATCCCCTGTCTTCTTTTTGTTTCCAAAACCAGGCATGGAACAATGTACAAGCAGGTACTTCATTTCCAAACTGTTATTGTAAGCACTGATACTTAGATCAGCAATACTGTAGACAGTGAGCACATTTTTTTAAAGGTCCTGATGAATCGCGGGTGAATACACCCTGAGCGAGAAACATGTCGACCACTACCTTCACCTTTTAGTATAGTCTTGAGTGCGGAAAAAATAACTTTCCAGACCTCCCAGACTAACTATTGTTTTTAGTTAGCGCACAGAACCACCCGAATAAAGTTCCTTCTGGTACCCCTGCGTTATTTTATATTTCACATTCCGTCTACTACTACTCTGGCCCCTCACCCACACTTCACCCATGGGCATCTGGATAAAAAGATCTCCGCCAAAGAGCCCCTCTTTGAAGTGTAGCCCGTTGGGTATTGCACCGCCCACCCAACGGGGAGCATTGCCCAGGATGAAGCATGACAACTGCAAGGGTGTGTGAGGCCAATATATCCAACAAAATGGATACCCACTGGTTGGTTACCATTTACCCACCTCTACATATCCACACCCCAGTGACCTGCACCTATATCCCAGGAACAGCCCAGTCCTCTCTTTGGCATCACATATCGGAGGGTCAACACTGTTGTTTGGACCTTCCACTTGTCCAGAGTGGTAATTTTGGCCTCTAGATCCAAAAAGTTCTCCTCTCCCTCTTTTTGTATACAATACCTCTAGGGTGCTCATGACGAGCTGAGCTCGTCATGACCACACCCATTTTCATTGCTGTCCAGCACAGCAGAGGAATTTGTCAAGCAGCGATGTGGCTAATGGTGACGTTTACGGCTATTGAAATCCAAGTTATCTGTGATATTAAAGGTCCCAATCTAATGCCTGAATTATTTTATTCTGTCGGTTTGCTATATTATCAAGGTTATCTTTTACCTATGGTATGGAGGTGACCAATAGTGGTCTTAATGTTAAATGGTGTCGGCAGCATCAAGCTCGCAATAAATCCACATAACAGTGGTTCAAATGAAATGGAGCGGCCGTAGAGAATGGCGTTCGATCGAAATCCCTCTTAATTATTTAACTTAGACGTCTGTGATCTAAAATTAACGATTACCCTTCATTTTTCAATGCTAACCGCATTCAGCCTTTAATGTGTTACTCTGCAATCTCCGTATGCATGTACAAAACTGCGAGTGTTCTCAAATGCTGTATTGCGTGAAGAACGCTGTGTTTTACGTACTACGTGATTCGGGTAGTGATCACGTGTTCAGGGATGTTTAGTCTTTTAAAGGGGTATTAACTATAATCCGAATGGTTTACATAGGTGATGTGTGACCATGTAAATATTTTACTGACGAAATAAGATCTCGTGTATCTAATTATGGAAGTCTTAACTATGCCGATAGTATACCATCATGTAGTGGATAATGTTAATGCCCTCATGTAGTGGATAATGTTAATGCTGTGCTTAACGGACAGGATTTACTATTAAGTCTCATTTATGAACAAAGTTAAACAATTGTTAAGGAACAGTTTCAATCATAAAAAACAGGCTAATTCAATACGCTCATTTAACCCAGTGGGTTGTGTAGAATTAAGTTTTTTTATCCCCCCAAAAAATATCAGATTTTAGTAACTGTGTGGATCGATCTCATGGTGGATTTTCAATTGTTCCAGTATAGTAAATCTTAGTTGTGAGACGTTATGTCCAGCTCTTGCCAGTGCGATGCTACGGATGATTTTTCAGTCTTACACTGCTCTTATGCTCCGTTATTCTGACTTTAAATTTTCCTCCTTGTAATGCCAACATATTTTTCCGCATGGACATTTTATGGCCTACAACACGTTTTTAGTGTCGCACCTGCTTGTGTGTTTTAACTTGATGTTGTGTCCCTTTGTGGGATGTGTAAAATCATTGCCTTTTCTGACATTATTGCAGTATGCACAGTTACCACATGTTTGCATGCCTTTGAATTTACTGGATGGTGGTGCAAGAGCTTGTTTTGATAATTCCTTGAGATTGTTAGGTCGTTGAAATGCAAATATGATTGTATTCTTAGAAATGCAATTAAGATCACCTTCATTTTGTGTTATATGCCAATGCTTTATCACTGTATTCTTAATTTTGTTGGCTTCTTTTGAATACTTCAGAATACATATATTGAATTGCTCTTCTGTTTTAGGCTTCTCTTTTAGGAGCGTGTTTCTTTCCATCTGTTTCACTTTTTCGATGAATTAATTAATCACAATTGATGGATACCCTCTTTTGTTAAACCTTTCTGCATATTTTGAGATGGTTTCAGTGGCTTCTTCCTCAGTATTAATGATCCTTTTGAGCCTGATAAATTGTGAGCTCGGTAGATGTTTCAATGATTGCTGGTGGAAGCTTTGGTAATGTAAACAATTGTTCCAATCTGTTGGTTTAACAAACACTAGTTTTGATTTTGCGGTCTTCAATTTGAATCAGTACATCCAGAAAAGGAAATTGTTGTTCTGTCAATTTGATGAGTAAATTTGATGCATTGATGGCATTCATTTAGTTCTTGGATTTTCATTTCTAAGATTTTCTTGCCCTCTCCAAATTATAAAAATGTCAATAATATACCTTGTATAGGTTACCAGGTACTCACTCCATAAGTTGTCCTGTAAAATAAGATCATGTCCAAATTTGGACATGATCAGATTCGCATATGTTGGGGTTCCTGCAAAACCCATAGATGTACCATTACTTTGGGCAAAAAAGGTACCATCCCATTCAAAGTAGCTATGATATAATGCGAATTGCATTAATTCCAGGATGAACATTTTATTGGCCCCAGTGCAATCATTATTTAATAGAAACCATGCAATAGCTTCAAGGCCTTCTTTATGTGGAATTGATGTGTATAGTAAAGTAACATCCACTGTACACAAACACCATTCTGGTTTTTCTTCATCTGTTAAGGTTTCCAGTAGGTTCAAAAATGACATGGTATCTTTGATGTATGATGACCAGGATTGAACCACAGGTTGCAAGACGTAATCCAGAAATTGACCAATTGGTTCTGAGATCGATGCGCATGCAGAGACTATTGGTCTAAAAGGTGGTTGTTGTAGGTTTTTGTGAATTTTCTGCAACATATAGAGTTTGGGGCGCCGTTGATATTCACTGTACAGAAATTGATATGTTTTATTGTTGATCCATCCCATATCTCGTGCTCTCCTTAAAGTTTGTTCAAGGATTTTCTGAAATTCTGTTGTGGGATCTTTATTTAATCTCATGTACGTTGCTTGATCCTCAACATGACTATATACACTCTTCTTGTAGTACTCTGTGTTCATGACAACTAGACCACCTCCTTTGTCTGCTCTCTGAAAAGTAAGATCTTCATTATTAGCTAAATCTCGCAAGAAGTTCCATTCTTTTTTCGTGAAGTTTGAGCGAGATGTTTTGCCAAAGTGAATTTTATTATAGTCAGTTTTCACCAGACGTTCAAATATGTCAATTGATTTATGTGATAAGGGTGCACAGAACGTGCTCTCTTAAATTCTCTATATTCTTGTGTTGTGGTTTGTTCTGTGTTTACAAAGAACAGTGGTCCCTATATGAAGTCAGTATACATAAAAATGAGCATATACTTGATAAGTAATATGACTTCTGTCCGTCCGGACAGGATTTATTTTTCAATATGTGCAAAAATAAAAAGTGTTTGAGAGAGAATGTCAAGCGGGCACAGCCGTGACCCTTAACATGCAAGACAGAACAACAAAGAGACAATATTAGACAAAGCAGGCAAATAAGTCTGCGTACTAATACTTCAGTAAGGCAGACATTAGGTATCAAAAAAATACTCCATTGCAATAGAAAGTTACATATAGAAATTTTTGCATATGGGTTTTACAAGTCGACGGCGTTTCGATGCCTATAAAAATGAAGGCATCATCATCAGAACAAAGGTTGACCTTATTGTTGTCTTGAACATAAGCAGTGTTAAAAGCCTTTTCATCACATTTACTTTATATACATATTTACAAATAGGAGAAAAAGGTGGGAAGAAACAAAAAAATAACACAAATATTAGGCATGTATCAAAGATCCCTTTTCTTTACGTTTTTTTTTTACTTGTGACATGCGGGTGGATATTAAAATCGTTATAGGGTTATCGGCGCAGTGACTGTTTGTGTTAGCGGCGCAGTGAAGTTGGTGGCGGCAGGCGTGCCTTAAAACTAAAAGTGTGCCTTATTGAATTATTTCTTAAGGTCTAGCATTGTCGGCGCAGCTAGTTGTGTCCATGGGACCAGGCAGTGAGAGTGCACGCATTGTGAAAAACGGCGAAAGTGGATTCCGTGATTTTTACCAAAGGAGGCATGCATGTTATGCGGTTGGACGATGTAAATACGCTGATCTAGGCATAGTGACTGAAGGTGCATGGCTCATCGTGCACGGCGATAGTCGTTTCCCTGGAGGAAGCATTCATGTCTACGTGATTGACTGTACACTGTAGGTTATGGTGCGTATACAACGGTCCACAGCAACAGACCTTGGGGCAGATTCAATAGGAGACAACAATACGTAGGATTCACTGACAGCTCAGCCGACTCTTCTGGTCAATCTGACCAGAGTGACAGCCCAGGACCCTCTAACAGGAATTTTTTAGAAGGGGGTCGAGGCCAACCAAGGGGCAGAGGAAAAACATGGTCCAAACCACCGAACCCCCCGGGGAGCGATTCACGCGCCGCCAACACTACAGGTGGTAGCTATACCAAATCAAAGTGTCATTGAAATACCTAGTAACACTTTAGAAACTGGTCTTCTGCCTATTTTCAATCTTACAGATCACATGTTATCTAGCAATGAAATATCACTCCTGAGCAAAGCTCTGTCCTTCGTACCAACAGTACGCCCTAATTTTCAGGAAACACAAACTGAATTACTTAGGTTTTTTAGAAAAATTCGCCTGCAGAGTTTCTTCAATCTCAACCCATCGATTCCCAAGCACTCAAACACTCCTTTCAGGCCTCCCTCTAAATTCTCGCCTACGGCTGGGATGATTCCAGCTGAAATCCCCACATTTGAAAAATTGGTACTTAAGGACCTATCAGACCTTGAACACAAAAGATCTTTCATCCCGTACAATATCTCTCTTGAGGAGAAAAATGCAATCTCTTCCCTAAAAAATAATCAGTCCTTGATAATAAAACCTGCGGACAAAGGGGGAGGTATAGTTATTCAGGATATTGAATCCTATAAAACTGAAGTGCTTAGACAACTTAACACCGAGCACTACTGTAGACTCCCCAGGAACCCCACCGGTGAAATTCAAGACCTCATCATGACTATCACCACAAAGGCACTTGATTCAGGTTTTCTGTCTAAAAAAAGAATATGACTTCCTTAATACCAATTCCCCACGGACCCCTGTGATCTATTGCTTGCCAAAGATTCACAAAAACCCTCAAACACTACCTGGCCGCCCGATAGTTTCGGGCTGTGGATCTATCCTTGAGCCTCTAGGTCATTACATAGACTACTTCATCAAGCCCTTTGTCCCAGAAACCAGATGTTACATCAGGGACAGTATGGCCATGATAAATTTCATTGAAGACTACCCCTTTGATCCCACATCCAGCACTATGTCTACGCTGGATGTGGAATCATTGTACACCAATATTCCACAATTTGAATCCCTCCGGGTAATTGAGAAGGTTCTTGAATCAAGAACACGTCCACACAATGTACCCTCGCTATTCATCCTTGAGTTACTCAAACTCTGTCTCACAAAAAACTTTTTCTTGTTTGAAGGACAATTCTACGGCCAAGTCAAAGGGACATCCATGGGAGCAATTTTTGCTCCCAACCTAGCCATTCTGTACATGGACCACCTGGAGACCAGTACTATCCTTCATATGTCCAATCCTTTCCACAACGGAATTTCCTTGTGGAAAAGATATATCGATGATATTTTTGTACTATGGAATGAGTCCCCTGAAAACCTTTTAGCATTCCAACATTGGCTCAACAATAAATAGTGAAGGCCTCCGCTATACCATATCTACCAGCAAAGACTCAATCCCCTTTCTAGACTTACAAATAAAACATACTGAGGGCCGTTTAATTACCACCTTACACCGCAAACCCACTGAGCGCAACACCTTGCTCCAATATAACAGCCATCACCCCCGAGCACTCAGATTCCCTACCGTTCTCACAATTCCTCCGCATTAGGCGGAATTGCTATTTTAAGGACGACTACTTCTCCGAGGCTAAGACCCTCAGTAAAAAGCTTAGAAGTAGGGGTTACCCCCGTAAATTAGTAAGAAAATCCCTCAAAAGGGCTTGGTACTGTCCAAGAGAAACCCTTCTAGAGCCTAAGAAAAAGAATGACCAGGACAGACTTATATGTGTCACAACATTCTCACCTGTTTCCAATGCGATACGAAAAAGTGTCTTGAAACATTGGCCAGTACTAAATGCGGGACAACTTAAATTAGACAAGCCAATGTCTGCCTTCAAACGCGCAAAAAATATCAGAGACCATCTAGTAAGGGCAGCACTCCCACCACCAGTATTGAAAACTACCATTAATGATGCATGGGGGCTCCCACCTATTATAGGTCACAATAAATGTGGAGGGTGTATCTGCTGTGATTCCACAATTGAAGGAAAAACTTTCACATATGGCAACATCAATTTTGAACGTAAATCCTTCTCCAACTGTAACTCTTCAAACCTAGTGTATGCCATCTTTTGTCCATGTAGGTTTATCTATATAGGACAAACCAGTCAAAAAATCAAACTTCGCATTGGCCAACATCGGAGTAGGATCAAGTGCAAAACAGCGAATGCACCACTCGTGGAACATTTCTCTGCCAATGGACACAACGAAAAGGATCTTCAATGGACAGTGATCACAGTCATCAAACCACCCCCCAGGGGAGCAGACATGGCCCAACTGCTAAACAAAGAAGAATTATACTGGATCTTGCGCACCAACAGTATCCGGAATGGGTTAAATCTGATTGAGGACTGGACGTCCCTACTATAAAAAAAAAATTCTGTTTTCATTCTGTAAAAATGTAAATGCTATTTTCCTGCCAGGGCTTTTAAATATGCATGTTCACTTATACAAAAATATCACCACTTTAAGATGTCCGCCGAAATCTTCCCTGTCACCTTAGTGTTAACGGGTATTGCCTGACTGCTTAACAATAATTCCGGTTCTCTATGTTGTTGTAGCAAGGGTTTGCTACACTCAATTTCGTTTGTAGCTCCGCAATATCCTATCTCCCAGCATCGTTATCAAAACTTGAATGCCCTCTCTAGGCACCACAACACCACTCCAAAATGGCGGCCGAAATCACTTCCTCTCACTACAGCGGTAAAATTTAGTCCTTTCACTCTGTCTAGTTCACTTCTAGATTAAGCCCGGGATAGCTAGCTGCCTGCACACCGGATTCTCATACTTGCAGCGGTGCCGTCGCACCTTCGCAGTAAGTAAGCTACCAAGATACGCTTTTTCAGCTTCCCGCTATGGCTTTGTCCCATTCTAATCCTGACCTCCCTTCTGCCCTCGCTAGACAGCCATTGTGCTCCTCCGCTAACTTAGCGTCAGAGTCATGTATCCGGGAATATAAATTGCCACATGGACTCCCAATAACAGATTATACAGACTGGACGATCGAATTCAGGTAACTTGCCGCTTTTCCGTTTTTCAGTATTTGCCCTGCATGCGCATTACCAAGTTTTTAATGCCCCACGTCTGGTTATAGATCTATCCGGAAATCGTCTGCCTCTGACTTATCCCCGCTAGGAAAGCCTCCACAGGTTACTATGTATGTGCAATCTCTGTTTTTTGCTCTGATTGACACAGCAGCGTGCATGCCCCCTTGTTTTCACGCACCATAACCTACAGTGTACAGTCAATCACGTAGACATGAATGCTTCCTCCAGGGAAACGACTATCGCCGTGCACGATGAACCATGCACCTTCATTGCAGCTAATGCGCATGTGCCAGTGTGCAGCGCCTGTCCAAACGCCGTCGGTTGAAGGTCTGGTTCAGCAATATTGCTTAATTATTTTTAAACATTTTCTCAGCGTGCATCGCCGATATGTCGGTTCCTTAAATTCTGTTTTACTAGCGAGCCGCTCCCTGCGGACCACGCCCTTCTTGAATTATCACGACTAACTTAGCATCTAGTAACAGAGACACCCGATCGTTGAATTGAATATTCCACTGGACTCCCAGTGTTTGACCTTGTGCTATTATCCTTAACTCCTCGGCATCGGACACCGACATCATGGTCTAATTATATTAGGTAAAACGTCAGTCATACTTCGCGCTTTGGCTCATTTTCAAGTAATGCTTTCTTGTTGACTAATAAGGTTCTGATCAATCTCTTAAAGCTAAGGTGCTGAGACATCCATTACACGTTTGAACATCTGCTTTTTGAGACGACCAAGGCCCTGAAGAGAATCCCCCGAGACCAGCGGGATTCGAAACGCGTAGGCCCTAGCCATACCGCTGTCTGCAAGAGTGATAAGCTCATCAAAAAATTCCCCTGTTGCTTATCACTATTCTGTGTACATTACCTCTTTACTTAACAAATATTATGAATATTCGAACTTGACATAGGAATGTACTTTTTGTTTGAATAACTTTCAAGTGACATTATTTTCCAATTGTTCCGCAGACTTTGGCTCTCTCATTCCCCCGTGTTTTGTGCTTGTCTTTTCACTGTAAATATTGTTCGCTTTGCACTTTTTTAGTTTTTGTAGTTATCCCTTACCCCCCATGAATGGTTGATTGTTGTATGCCTGAGACATGTTTGATATGGTGAATGATTTCCAAATCACAGCTTGTACCTAGCATGTAGGAGTAGTTTGTGTTCTTTTGAATAAGTATTTTATAAAACAATTGTTTCTTTGCTGACAAAAGCTAAAAAGAATAATAAAAGCTATCAACGAGCTCCCGGTCTTGAATGGTATTTTTCAGGTGCCGTGGTATAACACATGTAATGTACTCTTTGTTATCAGTACTGGCAATCTTTTTCTGTTATTATGCACCTTAACAGTCACTATGCCTAGATCAGCGTATTTACATCGTCCAACCGCATAACATGCATGCATCCTTTGGTAAAAATCACGGAATCCACTTTCGCCGTTTTTCACAATGCGTGCACTCTCACTGCCTGGTCCCATGGACACAACTAGCTGCGCCGACAATGCTAGACCTTAAGAAATAATTCAATAAGGCACACTTAGTTTTAAGGCACGCCTGCCGCCACCAACTTCACTGCGCCGCTAACACAAACGCAGTCACTGCGCCGATAACCCTACAACGATTTTAATATCCACCCGCATGTCACAAGTAAAAAACTTAAAGAAAAGGGATCTTTGATACATGCCTAATATTTGTGTTATTTTTTTGTTTTTTCCCACCTTTTTCTCCTATTTGTAAATATGTATATAAAGTAAAAAAAAAATTAAAAAAAAAAAAAGTAAATGTGATGAAAAGGCTTTTAACACTGCTTATGTTCAAGACAACAATAAGGTCAACCTTTGTCCTGATGATGATGCCTTCATTTTTATAGGCATCGAAACGCCGTCGACTTGTAAAACCCATATGCAAAAATTTCTATATGTAACTTTCTATTGCAATGGAGTGTTTTTTTGCTACCTAATGTCTGCCTTACTGAAGTAATAGTACGCAGACTTATTTGCCTGCTTTGTCTAATATGGTCTCTTTGTTGTTCTGTCTTGCATGTTAAGGGTCACGGCTGTGCCCGCTTGACATTCTCTCTCAGAAACACTTTTTATTTTTGCACATATTGAAAAATAAATCCTGTCCGGACGGACAGAAGTCATATTACTTATCAAGTATATGCTCATTTTTATGTATACTGACTTCATATAGGGACCACTGTTCTTTGTAAAAACGTAATGCCCAAGGTCCCTATACTATATCTTAAGGGTTCCCTTGTTCTGTTTAAACGTGGTTTGTTCTGTGGACATTGGTGTAATGTTAAAATAATGTTTCAATCTCAAAGTTTGTATAAATTTAAAGATGGCTATCTCAGTTTCAGCTATGTTACTGCTGTATGTTGGCATGAATGATGTTCCTTTTGATAATACTTTCACTTGGTTATCAGTTAAATGGACGTTGGATATATTTATCACTAGGTTGTCTTTGTCGAGCTTCTCAAGGCTCTCTTTATTGATTCTGGATCCATTTCTTTTACCCCTCCGGGTTTTTCTGTAATTGGAGCGTTGTTTGCAGCTGGGCTTATGGACAAAAAAGCCACTTTTGAACTTTTCACTGTTGGAATGTTAGAGGCTTGTGCAGATGTACTTGCTCCTTCCCTAATAGGTGGTCTATTCTGTGCAATATCAGAGTCAGAAACCATGCTTTCTTGAGATGAACTTGTATGTGTTTCCTGTTGCCATTTTCTTTGACTGTAAACTTCGGCCCAAGTATAAACTTCTTCCAGTTTATAGTCTATGGTATCTGCGATATTTCTTTCTTTCATGAATTTCTTTTGCGTACTTATCTAACTTTTGTTGATGTCATCCAGTGTATCTTGGAGGTCTGGGTGTTTATCTCGCTCTGTCTTGATGTCCGCTAATTCTTCTTCCAAACCTTTTAGTATGTTTGATAGCTCTTCAACTATTAACAATATAAGATCTAGCGAACACTTGAGGGTCTGGTACCATTTTTCGACAAAGGCTTTACTATTCCTGCAGAGCATCAGTTTGAGCGCCATCCTTAAACCTCGTGGAATGCATTTATTTTTGTGATAATGGATTAATGTTGTGGGATGAAGCCTTTGATTGATTTCCTTCTTGCTAGAGAAGTTGTGTGACCTTCTTGCTAGAGAAGTTGTGTGACCGTATTGATCAAAGATACCACGTCATTTTTTAACCTACTGGAAACCTTAACAGATGAAGAAAAAAACAGAATGGTGTTTTACAGAAGATGTTACTTCACTATATACATCAATTCCACATAAAGAAGGCCTTGAAGCTATCGCATTGCTTCTATTAAATAATGATAGCATTGGAGCCAATAAAATTTTCATCCTGCAATTAATGCAATTCACATTATATCATAGTTACTTTGAATGGGATGGCTCCTTTTTTGCCCAAAGTAATGGTACATCTATGGGCCCCAACATATGTGAATCTGTTCATGTCCAAATTTAAACGTATTTTTTTTCACAGGACAACATATGGAGTGAGTACCTGGTAATATAAAAAGGTATATTGATGACATTTTTATAATTTGGAGAGGGCAAGAAAGAATCTTAGAAATGAAAATCCAAGAAGTAAATGAACACCATCAACGCATCAAATTGACAAAAGAAGAATTTCCTTTTTGGATGTATTGATTCAAATTGAAGACAACAAAATCAAAACTAGTGTTTATGTTAAACCAACAGATAGGAACAATTGTTTACATTACCAAAGCTTCCACCGACAATCATTGAAAAAACATCTACCGAGCTCACAATTTATCAGGCTCAAAAGGATCATTAATACGGAGGAGGAAGCCACTGAAACCATCTCAAAATATACAGAAAGGTTTAACAAAAGAGGGTATCCATCAATTGTGATTAATGCATGCATAGAGAAAGTGAAAGTGAAACAGATGGAAAGAAACACGCTCCTAAAAGAGAAGAGCAATTAAATATCTGTATTCTGAAGTATTCAAAAGAAGCCAACAAAATTAAGAATATTGTGAAAAAGCTTTGGCATATAATATCAAAGTGATCTTAATTGCATTTCTAAGAATAGAATCATATTTGCATTTCAACTATCTAACAATCTCAAGGAACTGTTATCAAAAAAAGCTCTTGCACCACCATCCAATACATTCAAAGGAATGCAAACATGTGGTAACTGTGTACACTGCAATAATGTCATAAAAGGCAATGATTTTACACATCCCACAAAGGGACAACATCAAGTTAAAAAATACAAGCACATGCGACACTAAAAACATGGTGTACGCCATAAAATGTCAATGTGGAAAAATATATGTTGGCATTAAAGAGGAAAATTAAAGTCAGAATGACTGAGCATAAAAGCAGTATAAGACTGAAAAACAAAATTGTCAGTAGCAATGCACTGGCAAGAAGCCGGACATAACGTCTCACAACTAAGATTCAATATACTGGAACAATTGAAAATCCGCCCTGAGATCGATCCACCCAAACAGTTACTAAAATCTGAAATTTATTTGGGATAAAGAGAATTCTACACAAACCACAGGGTTAAATGACCGTATTGAATTAGCCTGTTTTTCATGATCAAAACAGTTACCTAACAATTGTTTAACTTTGTTCATGAATGCGACAATAGTAAATCATGTCCGTTAAGCACAGCATTAACAATATCTACTACATGATTGTATTCTATCGACATAGTTAAGACTTCCATAATTAGATACGCATAAGATCTTATTTAGTCAGTAAAATATTTACATGGTCACACATCACCAGTGTTACACCTTTCGGATTATAGTTAATACCCCTTTAAAAGACTAAACATCCCTGAACACGTGATCACTACCCGAATCACGCAGTATGTAAAACAGCGTTCTTCGTGCAATACAGGATTCAAAAACACACCAGCGGTTTTGTACCCAATCACATGCATACAGAGATTGTATAAGAATAACACATCAAAGGCTGAATGCGGTAAGCATTGAAAAATGAAGGGTAATCTTTAATTTTAGATCACAGACTTCCAAGTTAAATAATTAAGAGCGATTTCGATCGAACACCATTCTCTACGGCCACGCCATTTCATTTGAACCTCTGTTATATGGATTTTATTGCGAGCTTGATGCCGCCGACACCATTTTACATAAAGACCACTATTGGTCACCTCCGTACTGTAGGTACAAGATAATCTTGATAATATAGCAAACCGACAGAATAAAATAATTCAGGCATTAGATTGGGACCTTTAATATCACAGGTAACTTACGTTTCAATAGCTGTAAATGTCACCATTAGACAAAACGAACGCCCAATTTTCCACTTTCACATCCACTTTTTATTTTAAAGAGTAACAGCAAAGCACAACGCAAGCTACTATACGTGTTGCATCAGAACACGCTTATAAATAGTCAGCTTTCTGGAGGTTAACTACTCATACACACGCTATCAATGTTAGTGACTATTCTGGTGAGATTCTGACTGTTTAATGAGTAAGACTAGAGTATGCATTATGTAGCAGTGTTCTACTTCTCATTTCATTAAGAACAGTTAATTTTCTTTGTAATTTATATTCCAGAAGAAATTATGTAGTATGAATTAGAACTTCACAATGTAATGTTTTGAACAAACTTTATTTACAACGCACAATTGTAATGATTTCTTGTAAAATGGATATGTATTCTATATAGCACAGGACTGATATGTTTTTGTTGATTGTTTTCAGACCCCTGAAGAAGGGTCCATTTGATAGACACGAAATGCATTGGGTTTCGGCATAGATGAAATGTTTATTGACAATTCAAAAAAATCCCACAGATTAAAGAAGATTACAATTTTTGAAATAAAAATTTAAAAATTAACCTGTGAAGCTGGATTCATTTTGAGTGAAAGTGTCACAAAAACAATAAGGAACAGGACCAGTTCCAAATAAATAGTACGCACATTCTTCGGATAGGGATTCCCCTGACCGAACCTTTTACATCCGAAGAAAGGTCAGAAATTAGCAGAAAGAGGCAAAATAGAGGGCAGAAGCGAGCAGAGAAGGAGAAATACAAGCAGAGGAGGAACCAAATGAAGGGAGCAAAGGGTAGTGGACTGCAGGCAAGCTGGACAAGAGGTCCTTTGCAGGGGTGAGCTGGCCAGAGGACCTGGTCTTTGGGTTCAAGCTGCGGCCTCCATTATGTAGGGCCTGGGGGGGGGCAGAATAAAGAGCAGGAACAAGCAGAAAGTGGCAGAATAAAAAAGGTAAGAACGAGCAGAAAGAGGCAGAAAAACTAGTAGAGTGGGCACAAAACCAAAGTCAGCAGAGGGTAGCGGCCTGCGGGCAAGCTGGAAAGGAGGACCATCGCAGGGGGATGTATGTCGATACGACGCATACCGTTACAACGCGGTATGTTACAACGTGGTTTTAACAACGCAAGTCATTATGTCGACTTGCACTGGGGGGTGCTGGATTTAGGAATAGTGCAAATTACTATTCCAACTCCAGCCTACGTGCAGTAGGGAAGGTGTTGGAATAGTAATTCACACTATTCCTTAGTCTAGAGCGCCCTCCAGTGCAAGTCGACATAATGACTTGCGTTGTTAAAACCACGTTGTTACATACCGCGTTGTAACGGCTGCGTGGTAAAGGATGTTTCCCTCGCAGGGGGAGCTGGCTGGAGGACCTGCCATTCACTCACCCATACAACTTCTGAACAAAGCCGTACACTCACCCATACAACTACTCATAGACCCACCCACATAACTATTTACATACCATTGCACACATCCATACAGCCACCTACACACCTGCATACTCACCCATATAGAGACTCACACAGACACGGACTCTCCAACGCAGCCACTCACACAATAACAAACTTAATTAAACACCCTCTCAAAGAGCCAAACACATACATACAGGTACTATTCTGCCACTCACTCACACACACATACTCAAACACCCAATCACCCACCCGTATAGCCACTCACTAATACAGCCACTCACTCACCCACCCAGTCATACAGTAGTTCACATACCCTTTATTCACCCATGCACACACCTAGTTACACACCCATACAACCACTCATACACAGATTCGTAGTCTCATAGCCCCTCAGATGACATATGGTAGAAATTGTATCACTCAGTAGTAGTAAAAGAAACGGTAGTGATTTAACTTCTACAGTAGCTTACTACATATCTTTAAGTGTGAGAAACATTTACAAAACGATTTCACTTACTGGATGAGGTCATCAGTGATGTCACTGACTGTCACGTGTGAAGTAATATGTGAGGTCACAGGCAGTGCCTCACGGGG
The DNA here is from genome assembly GCF_964263255.1 of Lissotriton vulgaris. Classification (NCBI taxonomy): domain Eukaryota; kingdom Metazoa; phylum Chordata; class Amphibia; order Caudata; family Salamandridae; genus Lissotriton; species Lissotriton vulgaris. Next base: position 730,662,752 of record NC_141700.1, read on the forward strand.
CGTACGTTATCGTTAGCACAGGTAATTATAGCTGTTGAATTTTAATGGTTTTATACGAGTGCAATGCGAGCATAACTGTATTGTCCTTGTAACCATTTGGATTTTACAGTGAATGTTTATGGTTTTTTGTATTTGAGTACCCAACTGTAACCTTTAGAGTGGGTGTGTGAGTGGCTGTATGGGTGAGCGTCGGTACGCAAGTGAGTGGGTTTATGACTATGAGAGGATCTGTGAGTGGGTGTATGAGTGCCCGAGTGAGTCTGTGAATAGGTATATGAGTCCGAGGGATGTGTGGCTGGGTGCGGGTGTGTGAGTCTGAGAGTGGGCGCAAGAGTGTCTGAGTGGGTCTGTCAGTGTGTTCATGCAGGTCTGAGTAAATGCTTGAGTAGTTTTGGGGTGATTCTTGAAGCAAGGGGTGAGAAAAATGGGGGTCCGATATGGAATGTTTAGACACAGCTACTGCCCAAACCTCTGAACGGAATTACACCAAATGTAGACAGGTAGGCAGCCACCTCCAGGCTAGCACCACTCCAAAGGTGGTCTACACTGAGGTGGATATGATTTTTCAGAAGTAGACATCTTTGTGATGGCATACTTAGGAATTCTGGTACAGGAATTAGTCAAAGGGGGCATAGTGTCCCCATTGGATACTACCAGACACTACCCTAATGCCCCTAAATTCAGTATTTAGGGGAGTCTCTGGGACCAGAGAAGCAGCTTGTGACAACCTAAGAAGAGAGAGGACACTGAAGAGCCAGAACTGCAGAGAGGAGAGAAGAAGCAGCTGACCTGGTAGCAAATTTGCCGGGTTGTCTGCATCCCTCGTCAAAATCTGCAACAAAGTGGACTAGAACTGCAGCTTTAGACTCCAGATGCTTGGGAGGACTGCCTGCCTTTGATAAGAGAACCAAGATCTTCTGTGAACAAAGGACCTGCTCTCCTGCACCCTGCAGGAATCCTAAAGCTAAGACTCTGAGGCTTCCAAAACTGTCAAAAAGTGGCACTTCAAGCAACTAATGCATCAGTCGCCCCCTGCTATATATTTATATACCATGTACAATCTTGAGAAAAAAAATGGATACACTTTTGATCTTATACCTTTTTACACATTCTGTAGCACACTACCACGTACTGTAGGCAATACAAGTATAAAAATATGATTTGCATATTCACAGTGCTTTCTGCCAGACTGGGACCTTGTAGCACTAAACAAAAACAAAGTCACTATTCAACCCCTGCTCCAACCAGGATTCAGTTCTGTGGCGCAGAACATTGACCAATAGAGGTTCCATAATGCACAATAGCACATTTCCCACTGATTAACATAACTTGTATTTAATGTTCATGTAAGCTGTGTTGTATTTTATATGGAGTAGCCGGAAGGTGAGAGACTGAAAAATGTTACTGAAATTTTTATTTTTTTTAAACCATGCCCACGCACCCCCTCCCCTTGCACGCAGCATGACAATTCTCATTAAAAAAAATGTAAGCACTTGGACCACTGCGCGGGCCACTATGCAGCAGGTTTCCGAGCAGCTCTTGTCCACAGGGTTTCCTCTTGTGCACTCTTCACTGGACTTGGCCTTGCCAGAGGAGCACTGGGGCTGATGGGAGCGTCCAGCCCTACTCATGCAAGATGGCTGCGACCTGCGAGAGTCAGACAGCAGGGGTTTCCCAGTGATAGAAGAAGAGGCCGAAATGCAACTGACGGGTCCCTCATCACACAAGGCCAGTCCTTCTGTGAGCAAAGAACCTGCTCTCCTGCACCCTACAGGAATTCTGAAGCACAGACTGAGGCTTCCAAAACTGTCAAAAAGTGGCACTTCAAGCAACCAATGCATCAGTCGCCACCTGCTATATATTTATATACCATGTACAATCTGGAAAAAAAAATGTGGATACACTTTTGATCTTATACCTTTTTACACATTCTGTAGCACACTACCATGTACTGTAGGCAATACAAGTATAAAAATATGATTTGTATATTCACAGTGCTTTCTGCCAGACTGGGACCTTGTAGCACTAAACAAAAACAGAGACCCGACACCAGACATGACCACCCTAAAGCTCGCCACTCGAAAACACCACCAACTGATCCACGCCACCAAGAAAACCGCATTCAAGGAACGACTGGACAACAACGCCCACAACAGCAAGGAACTTTTCAACATCGTCAAAGAGCTCTCCAACCCCAGCGCCGGAAACAACGACATCACCCCATCACAAGACCTCTGCAACTCCCTCGCCTCCTACTTCCACAACAAGATCGCGGACATACACAACAGCTTCAGCACACAGCCGACGCACCCCACGACCGCACCTGCACCCCCCACTACCACCCTCCGAGCCTGGACCCAGAAAAACACCGAAGAAACCCTACGCATGATGAACTCCATCCATCCGGATCTCCAACCGTCCCCTGCCCCCACCACGTCTTCAACAAGGCTGACGCTGTCATCGCGCCCCACCTGCGGGACATCATCAACACCTCCTTCGACACCGCTACCTTCCCGGAGAGTTGGAAGCACGCCGAACTCAGCACTCTACTGAAGAAACTCTCCGCGGACCCCACCGATCTAAAAAACTACCACCCCATCTCGCTCCTCCCGTTTCCGGCCAAAGTCATCGAGAAGACCGTCAACAAGCAGCTGGCCGCCTTCCTCGAGACGAACGGATCCCTCGACCACTCGTAGTCTGCCTTCCGGGCCAACCACAGCACTGAGACCGCCCTCTTGCAGCCACTGACGACATCCGAGCCCTGCTCAGCAACGGGGAAACAGCGGCCCTCATCCTCCTGGATCTCTCCGCGGCATTCGACACTGTCTGCCACCACACCCTAGTGCAGCGACCCCGCAACGTCGGAATCCAAAAGAAGGCACTAGAATGGATCATCTCCTTCCTCGCCGGAAGGACACAGAGTCCCGCCTCCCTCCTTTCAGATCAGAAGCCACCGAAGTCATCTGCGGCGTTCCTCAAGGCTCCTCGCTCAGCCCCACCCTCTTCAATGTCTACATGAGCCCCCTTGCGGCCATCGCACGCCAACACAACCTCATCATTTTACGCCGACGACACCCAGCTGATCCTTTCCCTCACCAACGACCCCGCCACCGCCATAGCCAACCTACACGAAGGGATGAAAGACGTAGCCGAGTGGATGATGAACAGCCGCCTGAAACTGAACTCAGGCAAGACTGAAGTCCTCATCCTGGGATCTTCGCCCTCCGCCTGGGACAACTCCTGGTGGCCCCCTGCCCTGGGCACGCACCCAAACCAACGGACCACGCACGCAACCTGGGCTTCATCCTGGACTCCTCCCTCTCCATGACCAGACAAGTCAACGCCGTCTCCTCGTCATGCTTCAACATCCTGCGCATGCTACGTAAGATCTTCCGGTGGATCCCCACCGAGACTAGGAAGACGGTCACCCAGGCCCTCGTCACCAGCCGACTGGACTACGGCAACTCCCTCTATGCCGGAACCACTGCCAAACTCCAGAAGAGACTCCAGCGGATCCAGAACGCCTCAGCAAGACTCATCCTGGTGTTGGAAGGCGGTGACCCCAGGGGTCAAGTAGACTCTCCTAACCCCCTGGAACCTCCTCTCCCACAATTACTGCCGAGTCTTATCGAGGGGGGAGTCCCCACCGAGGAGGACTGATCGTACACACTGTTGACACACCACACTTATGAGCAGACACCACACCGTAATTCTTTATCAAGAAAGACTTTATCAAGATCAATTAAAGAGCATTACACAGCGATCGAAGGATCGCGAAAGTCTCGTAACGAGGGGTCGGGGAAGCGGGACAGTCTTAGGAGGCCAGCTGGCACACCACGTACTCGGCGCACAGTTCTCAATCCTCGAACTGGGGGTACGGGTGCTGGCGATGGGACTTGCTGTCCTACTCACTTCTGGTTCCAGACGTTCGTGAGGGTAGCGTTGATGGTCCAGCCGGACCAGAGAGTTCGTCAAGCCGCGACGAGGTCAGCAGGGCTTGGGCAGGAGTACTCCGTCATACTCGTAAGTAGATGGGGCCGCGACAGCGTCAGCAGGGCTCCGATGTTCAAGTCTTGTGCTTCAAGAGGGAGCCGCGACAGCGTCCGCAGGGCCCCGATGGTTCAGTTCCGTAGGTTCTAGGATGAGCCGCGACGACGTCAGCAGGGCTCGGCGGGTCAGAGTCTGTTCTCTTCGAAGTCAGCCGCGATCAGATCAGCAGGGCTTTCTCGTCCAGGATACAACTGTAGATTAGGTGGAAGGCAGGCTGTCTTATAGTCGTCAAGCTCTTTGATGTCCGGACCCTCATAGGCAGGAGGCCGGAGGTCCGAGGGCCAGGCGCCTGATCGTCTGGGCGGTTGGTTCTTTGATGCTTTGGACCATGCGCCCATGGAATCCCAGACGCCCATCAGGACTTGGAGCCAGCTCACTAGGAGGCCCAAGGTGCAATTGAAACCAGCCCCCGGGGATAGTTCAGAGGTGTGAGGGGAACCAGTTCCTCGGAAGGGGGCCGGAGGTGTTATGGAAGTCTTGGTTTCGGGTACTTGAGTCGTTCACCCCCCGGGTGGATCTGGGCGCGCCGGACGCGCAGGCTTAGCAGCAGTCAGGAGCGGCCAGGGCTGCCGAAAGGAAAGAAGGCGGCCGGCCGGGGTGGCCAAACATGGAGTCTGATGGTCACGTGCACGGGTGCAGGCATGCGGTCTGGGGATCGTCTCAGGTCCAGTGTAGGAGGATTATGTACGGTTCTGGGTGGACGGGAATCAGTTCCACCCGTAGATCTGGGGTTGCGGAGATCAGCGAGGACCCCGCCACGAGGCCGGGTCCAACACCTGGACATCCCCCGACACAGCCCCATCTCCGGACACCTGAGAGACCTGCACTGGCTCCCGGTCAACAAGAGAATCACGTTCCGACTCCTCACCCACGCACACAAAGCCCTACACAACCAAGGACCAAGATACCTCAACAACTGCCTCAACTTCTACACTCCCACACGCCAGCTTCGATCGACCAGCCACGCCCTCGCCGCCGTTCCCCTCATCCGAAGAGCCACCACAGGAGGAAGGTCCTTCTCATACCTGGCCGCCAAGACGTGGAACTCCCTCCCGACCCACCTCCGCCTGACCCAAGACCACCTCGCATTCAGGAAGCAGCTCAAGACCTGGCTGTTCGAGCAGTAGCGGACCCCCCCTCACCAAGCGCCTTGAGACCCTCTGGGTGAGTAGCGCGCTATATAAATGCCTTGATTGATTGATTGAGTCCTCACCGGACTCCCCGGACATGACCACTATATCGCCGCTAATGGGTAAGATGAACTCGGGTCCGGCATGTATGATGGTAGCTTTATTCCAGGTCATAGGACACTGTTTCCGCTCCTGGGCATCCACGTGACAACCTAATGTGTTCTGGGAGTTGTAGTCATGCGTCGCTTCCACTGAACTAAATGGGTGGATCCAAGTGCGGACAATGATTGAAATAGGGTCCCCTGAGGATTTAGAGGTGCTGCAGGCCTGGCAGCTACAACGCTGACACCGATTGGGCTCCACCCCCCATTCCCGCCAAGGAGTGGCTTACTGATGCCTACTTTTCAAGAGTTTATTAAACACCCCAACAGGCTGCCAAGGCCAGGCTTACTAGCTTTGCCAATGCTTGTTCACTTTGTATTCTGCTACTTGTAGTTCTGCATTTATTATACGAAAACCGATAAAATGGAATGCAAGGGAAGAAATAAGGGCTGACCTTCGCAACCTGTGCTCTCTTGTGTTGTAAGTAGTATCCGATCTATTTGCTTGAAGGTCATAATTGTCATTTTTCAACAAAAAAACAAAAAGTGTTTTAAGACGACAGCATAATTATGGAGTCCTTTTAGAACCCTGTGCTGTAATGCAGCGCCTGCGAATCTGGACACAGTGTGTGATCCTGGGCGCTGTATTACCGAACCCTGGTGAGAACCTCATGAACCGGGAAGGGCCTTCCCGGCTCATCGGGTTCTCACCAGGGGTCGGTAATAAGGCCTAGGGGTAGTGGCACACCGGCCACACCCACGCAGAGGAGCATTTACACACCCATTGGTATACATGTCCACTTATTCCTGATCCCCGTTTCTGAAAAACATTGCACAGCGTTACTTCCTGGCTAAACGCGCGCGTGGCATCGTTCCCATAGAATTTGTAAATTGAATTTGTCCGGCACCTGCGGTTACCAGCTGAAGCGGATTACTTCCCATCCCGTAACGAGGCCCAAAGAAGAAAGTTAGTCCAAATGTCCCGTGATAGGCGCGGGAAGTCTAACTCGTCACTTTTATTTACGGTATTTGTAATCCGTGCTAGAAATGAAAGTGCAGGTACTCAGCCCAAACTAACCGCCCCCCCCCCTCCCAACTCCACCCCACTATCTGTTTGCTGTTGATTCGTTCTGTCCATGTGTACTCCCACATTAAAAGTATTCGCCCCGGCAAAGAAGTGAAAGCAGTGCCTCTTTGCACATTTTTTTTTTAAGTGCAGGTACTCAGCAACTGAGCGCGCGGCCATTTAAAGCTCTGTTTGTGATTTTGATACAAAATTATTTGTAATCGCAGATACCACTTTTCTGCTTCCTGCAAAGCGTCACTTAGTGTGTCACGCAAGAGGAGGGCAGACATCATGTTTAGGCACAACAGACATACAGACATGTAGACGGAAAGAAGACCGACAGTTGGATGCGCGTGCACCAACTTACTGAGATGTTATTGACTGAGCCCCAAACTTATGCTTTGAGAAGGACCGAAGTGCCGAACTTCCCCCTGGTAGAGGGGGGTGAAGTGCGCCCCGCAGTTGCTGAGTCAAGACAGGTCCGGGCCACACTTTGGGGTCACGGAGGTCTTGAGCAGCAGCGTGTGTGATGCCCCAGATTGTGGTGAACGGCTGCTTTTCATGGGGTCTTTAAAGGAAACGAGCTGCGTCTGTGTGTGGAGTGTAGCAGCATTCACGGACCTCTCTGAACTAGAACACAATCAATAATACACAACACACACTTAAAAAGAGAAAATAGTGCAACCACGCAGTACAAAACTACAACAAAACATTGAAATAACGATGCACAAAAACACAACAGCACACCAAAAACAACTCTCCCTGTTCCCCAGTAGGCGCTGCGCACTTACACGTCAGTAGCAGCAGAGATAGCACTCAAGCTGGAGAGACTGCACCGAAACTCGTCGACAGCACCGGGTCTCCAGGGGCCGCCGCTGCCTTCTCTGTGGTTGTTGATGTCTAGGGGGCGGCCCTCTCAGCCTCCTGCTTTTTAAAGCAGCCGCGACCCTTCCAGAGCACCACCTGCTGCGCATCGTCTAATGATGGAGCCCTGGCGCTTCCTGCCAGAGCCAGAGGCCCTGGTGTGTTGACACACTCGGCCCCAGGCCCTGTTCGTGGTGAGAGGATGTGGCCCATCGGCTTAAGCTGCCGACTCTGGTGCTGAAACCAGGGTTCGAGCCTCGAGGTCGCGCCCACATCCTGTGATTCGGGGCAAATCACTTAATCTCCCAGTGCCTGAATGTGTAATGTAAATACATTACAGGGTCGAGTTCGCGCTATAGAAAATATGCACAATAAACAGTACTCGAGCCGGCAATTGTTTTTAGAGTTAATGCACCTGCTGCTGCAGCTCAGGTCTGTGTGTGCGGTCCGCAGTGTAATAACGGAGCCGCCCGCACACGTACGCACACACGCACGCATACGCCTCAGGGGCGGTGTAGCCCCTGAGTATAAATAAACGGCCGGAAGACCGCTCGTGGTCTTTGGCCCTAACCTGCAGCTAGTGTGTGCGTGTCTTTTGTCACCAGTTTAGTTAGGCCCCAATCTGAGGCCTAGGCATTCCCTCCCCCGTGTCTCCGGACACTACACTGGCGACGAGGCGGTTTTCTGATACCCACGCCTCGCCACACAGCGGTGCCTGCCATCCTGCACCCGTGCGCACGGCCGGGCCCTGCAAGGACGGGCCCCCGGCGGTGGCACTGCCACATGCGCACTTCTGCTATTCGGCACCAGGCCGTGGTGCCTCAGGTGAGCTCGCGCCTCTCCGAGGCCGCTGCGAGCGTTGTGCAGCTCCGCCTGCTCCATCCCGTGGCCTGCCCTCCCTCGCGCTGGCACCCACAATCCGGCGCGGTGTATGATTACCTGCCGCCTCGGTGTGCACCCATCTGCCGCCAGCGCCTCGGGGGGTGTTTCTCGACCCTCGCGCTCGATCCCTCGCGGCCGCGCTGGGAGCATTGGCTCGCGCATGCGCACACCGCACCTGTTCGCGCAGGCCCTGTCTCGCCTCACGCATTAGGCGGACGGGCTTTGTGAAGAGCCCCGCGTTTGCTCACGCATCGGGCGGACGGCGGATGCTTGTCGGGGGCGTGTTCGGCCCTCAGTATCCCCGCTTTCCCCGCACGCCGAAGACCACGTCTGCTGCCCCTGCGCACCACAGCCCCGGGGGACCACGTCAGCTGCCCCTGCGCTCCGCAAGCCTCGCTCGGCTGCCACGACTGCCAGCGCAACTCTCCTGAGTCGCGGAGACCATCCTTGCCTACGCCCCACGGACTGGGCATCAAGCGCCTCCTCCACCGTCTCGCAGGACCTGCTCCAGCCACGCCTGCCCTACCAGGCCTGCTCTGCCACGTGCTCCTGCATCCTCAACCATGAGCCAACTGCCCGCTACTGGCGGCGCCACTGCCGCGACTCCCGCGCAAAATCAAGCGCCGACCACCACTGGTTCTCCTGCCACCGCGCCGCCCCAAGTCACCGGCCCGGCTCCAGGTGCCGCAGTGGCCGGTCTGGCCCCAGGTGGTACGACGGCCGCTACGCCAGCTCCCCCTGGGCATGGCCTTGCTGCGCCACTTCCTCCATTTAGTGAACTTGCCGACCCTCTCACAGCCGCGGCTAGATGGCGCCTATGGATTGTGAGGTTGGAACATTACTTCGTTGGCGTCCGTGAAACTGATGGCAAAGTTAAGCGCTCCCTGCTCATGTGCTACGGGGGTGACGAACTCTACGAGCTTTTCGAAACGCTACCGGATCGGGGTGGTGATCATGACTACGACGCCGCGGTCAGGGCTCTGAACCTCTATTTCGACTCTAGGGTGAACCCGGATTACGAGTGGTTTAAACTGCGCCAGGCAAGACAAGGCGAAACAGAACCCATAGACTCCTTCTATGCGCGGCTGCGCAAGTTGGCCCGGGACCAGCGTCTGGAGATACGGGCACAGCTAATCCAAGGGTGCCGCTCAGTGCAACTCAGACGCCTCATCCTCAGACAGCCGAGGATCACTCTGGATGAGATCCTCGTCCTCGCGCGCGCTCCCACGAGCTGTCCAATACCAGAGCTGACGAGATGCAGGCTGCCCTCGACCGGCCTGGCACGCCCGCAAAGATCCCCCACATCAAGGAAGAACACGTGGACGCCATTCGACGCCGGCCACAACCCCAGAGGGGGTCCTCGCATGCCTCTTCCCGGTCCTCCTGTGGGAACTGTGGGATGGATCACCACACCAGTGGGAAGTGTTTCGCGAGGGGCAAAGTCTGCTCCAACTGTGGGAAGATGAACCACTTCGCCAAAGTGTGCAGCAGCAGCGGGAACCGCCGCCCCAGTTCGAGCGGGAAATCTCCCGCACAGGCTGTGCGTCAACTCTCCCTGGATGACCCAGGCCCATGCAGCAATGCCTCCAGATCGGCATTCCGCCTCGACGACGACGAGGACAATGTTTTCTTTGTCTCCTTTGTTGGAAGAGATGGTTCCAGGAAAAGACCCCCACCGATATGCGAGATCTCCATCGCCGGCTCACCCGTACAGGCGCTCATTGACACCGGAGCGTCGGTGAATGTGATGGACAGCGCCCAATACGAGTTATTGTCACCACGCCCACCACTGTCACCGTGAAACGCCAAAATCTACACCTATGATAGCGACGACCCACTCCCCCTGAGAGGAGTGATCGAGGTAACCGCCGCCTGTAATGATCATCAAGTCAAGACCAAGTTTCATGTCACCGGAGGCAGGCGTGGCACACTTCTGAGCTGCCACACGGCTGAGGACTTACAACTAGTATTTTTCGCACGACAGGTGCATGAGCTGCACGCAGACGCAATGCTGCGGGACTTCCCAGCCCTGTTCAAAGGACTCGGGTGCCTAAAAGGAAAAACATTCAAGCTGCACGTAGACCCCACGATCCGGCCTACAGCCCTCAGACACCGACGAGTACCGTTTCACCTGCGGCCGCAGGTGGAGGAAGAATTGCGCAAACTCGAGGAGCTGGGGGTGATCGAAAAGGTGTCGGGCCCGACACCATGGGTGTCGCCGCTGGTGATCGCCCCGAAACCGAAACAGCCAGGCGCTATACGCCTGTGTGTGGATATGCGTTTTCCGAACAAAGCGGTGAAGAGGGAAAGGCACCTGACACCAACTATGGACGACATCGTAGCAGACCTCAACGGCGCTCGCTGGTTCTCTAAACTGGACCTCAACGCCGGGTATCACCAGCTTGAGCTCCACCCGGACAGTCGCAACATCACTACTTTCTCCACCCATGTCGGGCTCCGGAGGTACAAACGTCTGAGCTTCGGGGTGTCATCGGCTGCCGAAGTCTTTCAAAACGCCATCAGGGAGACACTCTCAGGTCTGACAGGAGTCATAAACCTGAGCGACGATATCCTTGTCTTCTCCAAGACCTTGGAAGAACACCACGTCCACCTCCGAGCCACATTGCAACGCCTTGCCGATCACGGCCTCACCCTCCACAAAGACAAGTGCTCCTTCTACAGAGAATCCGTGGATTTCTTCGGCTATATCTTTTCCAGGGAAGGACTTCAGGTCGATCCGAAGAAAGCAGAAGCCATCCGAACTGCTCCCAAACCCACGTCGGCCACTGAAGTCAGAAGCTTCCTGGGGATGGCCACTTATTGTGGCCGTTTCATCCCTGGATTGGCGTCCCTCTCCGAGCCACTACGTGCCCTCACCAAGTTGGGCCAACCGTGGGCATGGACCGCCAAGGAAGACAAAGCTTTCACGGCGATCAAGGCCGCTCTAATCGACGACAAGGTCATGGCCTACTTCAGGCCACACCGGCGCACGGAAGTGGTTGTGGACGCGAGCCCCGTTGGCCTAGGAGCTGTCCTTATGCAAGAGACTGAAGCACACGAATGGGTACCGACAGCATACGCAAGCAGAGCACTGACTGCGACGGAGATGCGGTATGCTCAAATTGAACGTGAGGCGCTGGCCATCAAATGGGCTTGCCAGCACTTCCACCTCTACCTATATGGACACGAGTTCAAAGTAGTATCCGATCACAAACCTCTCGTGCCTCTGTTCGCTGGAACCGCCAGGCTTGCTCCACCCAGGATCGAGAGGTGGGCCATCCAACTTCAAACATACCGCTTCGAAGTCATATACCGGCCCGGAGCCGACAATCCCGCGGATTTCCTATCAAGGCACCCCGGCACCGCCGATCCGGCTCAAACAACGGGCGACATGGAGGACGTCGAGGAGTATGTGCGGATGATTTCTCAAGAGGCCTGCCCGGTGGCCCTGACACTGGAAGACATTGGCAAAGCAACAGACGAGGACGAGTGTCCCCTCAAAGTGAAAGCCACACTGTCGAATAGGAACTGGAAACACTTTCTGGACGGAGTCAGCGCCCTCACACCCCAGGAACAACTGTCAAGACAACAACTGCGGAGGGCCCAAAGTGAGCTGAGTGTCGGACCCCACGGGGTGATCCTCCGAGGAACAGCGATTGTGATACCCGCCAGGCTACAGGATGAGGTCGTACGTCTAGCCCTCCAAGGACACCAAGGCGTGTCAAAGACCAAGGGACGGCTGCGCAGCAAAGTATGGTTCCCCGGCATAGACGCAGCGGTAGAGAAGGAAGTCGGCAACTGCCATTCGTGCACCATCACAGGCCGAGAACCAGCTCCCCACCCTGTGATCACCGAAGAACCATGTCGGGAGCCATGGTCAAAAGTTAGTGTGGACTTCGGTTCCTTCCCGGATGGGCGGCATACCCTCGTCTTAATTGACTCTTACTCCCGTTTTCCCATCGTGGAAATCGTACCCTCCACAGCGTTCACTCACGTGAAGAAGGCCCTGGAGAGAGTGTTCGCCATGGTAGGCCTGCCAGAAGAGATGAGATCGGACAATGGTCCTCCCTTTCAGGGAAGAGACTTCCAGGCCTACCTAGCCGCCCGGGGCATCCACCACAGAAAAATCACTCCGCAATGGCCCCAGGCAAACGGGGAAGTCGAAAGGTTTATGCGGACCCTGAACCGCGCGCTACAAATTGGGGTGGAAAGGAAGGAGGACGCAGAAGAGTGCCTATCACAGTTCCTCAGCGCATATCGACAAACACCCCACTCGACCACACGCTGCGCCCCGGCACACCTAGTGTTCAAGAAGGTACCAAGAGACTGCGTGCCCGCCACACCTGCATGGTGCCCTCCAGAGATGGACCAGGAAGCCACTCAAGAACGACGGAAGCGCACGAACGACAAAGCCAGTCGGACCAGAAGAGCCCAGACCAGGTCATTGGTAGTCGGCGACAAAGTGGTCCTCAAGAACAGATACAGACATTCAAAATACGACCCGGCATTTGAACCTGAAGTGTGGGAGATCGTGAACGTACACGGCACCATGGTATCCGCATCCAGGGGCACAAGAGCCGTGACCAGAAACGTGTCGTGGTTCAAACGTGTCTCTCGTGAGAGTGGAAACACCGACTCGGCATCTGAGGGTGCTGAAGACGGGGACCAGGAGCCAGTGCAGGAGGAGTCATCCACGGCCCCACGAGAAGAGGAAGGACCAACTCCACCGAGACTCGAGTCGGACAACACCACCAGTCCTGGAAGCACCTCGAGTGACATTCAACATCGTCCTGAGCGACCAGCGGGGATGGAAGGTTTGGAAAATCGCCAAAGCCAAAGATACCACCTGCGACCAAATCCAGCCCCCAGTCAAAGGCTAAAGGACTATGCATGGACTATGAACTGATCAGAGACAATTCATGGCCGGGACTATTAATCCGTAAGTTTGGAGGGATGTAATAACAGAGCCACCCGGCCCGCACACGCACGCATATGCCTCAGGGGCGGGGTAGCCCCTGAGTATATATAAACGGCCGGAAGACCGCTCGTGGTCTTTGGCCCTAACCTGCAGCTAGTGTGTGCGTGTCTTTTGTCACCAGTTTAGTTAGGCCCCAATCTGAGGCCTAGGCATTCCCTCCCCCGTGTCTCCGGACATTACACGCAGCTCCGTCACCTCGAGGATACGGTACGTCCTCATCATTAAAGGCCGCTTGGTTTTGGCCAAAGTCAGTGGCACACCCCTGTCAGAAATAGGTGGAAAGAAGGAAAATCGTTTTTCTTTCTATAACAGTGTTGCTTTTTAAGGCATTCCCATTGAAGGAGTGAGGATGGAGGATCAAGCCTTTTGAGGCTGTTCCTGAAGCACTTTATCACACATGGGAGGAGATGTGGGTGTGGCCAGAGATTCTGGCTTTGGATCTGGGAAATCAGGCTCGAGTCTCGGCGTGCGCTCAACATCCTGTGATTCTGGGCAAATCAGGTACATTAAAAGCACAAACATTGGTAAAGCCAATATGTGTCGCCTTTGGGACCTTATGTGTTTAGCCATGCAGCACGTTATCGTGGGTGCTGTGCCGCCAGCGATTGAAGAGCTATACAAATACTGCACCCTGGGGTATGCACTCTGATTCAGGAATACATGCCTGCCTCAGGAAATATTTATGGACACGTTCCAAGGCTTTTTAACGCACAGACAGAAATACAGGAGCCTTGATGCAAGTCAAAGCACTATCACCTTCTGTGTGCGGCCATCTTGAAGCTGCTTCTTTGATAAATGTTACAAAAACGGAGCATGTACTAATACAGCATAGAAAAAAGCAACAAGAGGAACCAGATGTTAAGAGTGCGTCAAACTGGAATAATGAGTGACTGAGGAGTGAAGAGGTTAGAGCAATGGACAAACTGACAACGCAGTACTTTTTCCTTTCAAAGATTCCCAAAGTAGTTTGCATGGGGGGGTGTTGGGGGGGTGGGGGGGTCCCGCGCTGGGTAGCACTTCATGTGGTTATCTTTTTTTTACATTTTATTTTCCCTTGTCGTTTGTCAACTTCCCACATCTGCTCTACCTGCACCGGCCATCACTGGGCAGAAAACTCAGGGACCTCCCTGGGTGGTATAAGTTCTAGCTACTCCACTGGGTACGACACAGACTCAACTTCAGCTGTGGTGTGGTGGAACCGGCAGTTAGAGACCCCTTCACGATCTGGGTGGATGGTGCAGTGATGCCATCTGAGACACATCCTCTGGTGCTCTTTGTGTGCAGGCTGGGATGAGGGGTAAGAGTGGGCAGTCAAGACATGCCTCACAGTCCCCGGGGAACTGCCGTAAATGTACTTTGAAATCAGAGTTCTGAGAGGCGGAGGACGACAGGAAAAGACAGCGGGCATCCAACTGCTATGCAGCTGTGGCAGATAGCACCCCAAGCTCCAGAGTAGGCTGAGGAGAGTGCCCTATCAGCCCCCACACGCATTCTTCTAATTTACCTCTGTAACCTGTTCTCTAGAGCCGCGAAACATGTACTCTCAGAGTGTTTCAGACAAAAAAAGGAGCGAAGCAGAAGGCAGGTAGAGTCACACGAATGAGAGGCAGCAATGAGAGTGGAGGGACAGAAGTGCAAGGGCAACGGGACGCAATATTGGGTGGTGAGACAGCAACACTGTATGCAGCGGTGCACAGTGGCAAGGTGCGAGAGAGCGACTCATTGCAGAAGGTAGGAAGAGAGATAGCTGGAATAGTACTGTCATGGAGTGCTTCATGAGAAAGGAAACAAGAGGGGGGAGGCAGAAACATGGAAGCAACACTTAGAAGGGCAGGGGGATGCTACGACAACATGGGTGGCATAAGCAATACAGGGGTGGGGGGGCTGGAGTGCCCAGCATCCCCAGCGTAGCGAGTTTTGAAAAGAGAATGGGAGAGCTCGTTGTGAGGGGCATGCCAAGGGAGTGGTAAACATTGCCTCATTCACATATCACCTGGTTGAAGCACCGTTGTTAACATGCTGTAATCTGCGTGAAACACATTCTGTTTCTAATCAAATATAGTGTGTGGGCGAATTTTAAATATAAATGTTTTTATGCTTGCAATACTATGCACGTCACAACTTTGGAGCATAAAAACGAATCACTTGCAAACAGCACACCCGTTACCTTGTCAATTAAAAGAAAGTTTGTTTACACGTTACCAACACGCATTCACTTGGTATAACCCATTCACACACGCTACCTTCATAATGAATAAAAGGAAGTTTGTTTACCTGATACCAAAACGCAATCACTTTGCTCTTGGATTTAAAGTAAAAAATACAATCATTTACAAATATGCACACACACATGCTGCAGGCAACGGTAAAAGCAGGCAAAAAAGAAAGAAAGAAATAATTCCCCAAAATGAACACAAACACTAAAGCGTAAAGATTCCAGTAATTGGTCGGTGCTCCAGGGGAGGAAATATAACACAAAAAGGAGGGGTAGATAGAAAGTATTAACCACTAGAAAGTCCATATTTGTAAAGGACAATTGAATTAACGAACGAAAAGGCAGTGGGCCGGCTGTAAACCCACAAAGTGTATACAACATGTCTGGAAGAGACAGCACAAGCACTGCCTATGATGGACCTAAAAATGGCTCTATACTATAAATAATTTTTTAAAATAAAAAATGTCCTCTAGTTATATGGGGCAGGTCTACTGCATCTCAGCTGCGGCCCGTGCAGGTTAGAGCAGTGGGGCGGGTTGGTGGTGGATTTGAAAGACGACCTTGAAGGAAAATTAAATAAATAATTTATCTTCCTTCCTCGTCGTCTGTCGGAATCCCCCCACGCGGCCCCACCACCCTACCGCTCTTACCTGCATGGCCGCGGCTGCTGCAGCCTAAACAAACCAAAGTGCCTGCCTGCAGTATTTTTACAGACCTTCTACTCGCCTGGTCTTCTCCTGGACAGGTCAAGTCACCATGTACTCAAATTTCCCCCTATTGCTCTATTTGCATCTCTCAATGGAGGATAATGCTCTAACAATGGGTGCGATCCCCAATTGTGAGGTTCACAAACATCACATATACATTATTTACTGCAACTTCAATTTTCCTCAAAGATGTGTTTTGCCTATGTGGCTCCTGGCACTTTTACTCTGTTATCACACTAACACTTTCTTCTCCTTTTATTTTTGTTAAGCTACTTGGAGCAGAAGTTTTCTTGCAAATATACATGAAACAGGGAAACCAGGCTGTTTCTGCCATATACATCTGTATGTTTTTTTTTTTAATCACTTGGAGCTATTAGTATGTATCTTCTTTTCTATAAACATCTTCTGATGTGCTAAAATGGCCTTGTTAGTTTACTTGTTTTTTTTTGTCTTTACCTAGGCTGCAAATCACAATAGGGAATTGCCTTGTTGCCACTCTCGTCTTGAGTTGACAACAGAAACGTTTATAAGAGGAAGCTCCTATGTCCTCATTTGACATTTGTTTTATATACAGGAGCTTGGGCAACATTTATGAACGCTTTGAAAGTTATCCTGAACGCGTCATCACACATCAAGTTTTGACGATAACTGTTGTTCCTAAGTAGCCTTCCAAGTTACTTTGCTCTTATTGGGTCTTGGCTAAGGTTTTACACGATAAATGTCGCTTAATGAATGAGCAAGTGGTCAGTACCTTGGTGATTGGGCTTGTCGTTTTGATCAAACAAATTTCTAATTTTTTCCATCACTTGGGCCTCTCTCTATGCATCCACCTCAGTGTTGCTTTTACTGAGTCACACCAGACTACTTTTTTAGTTGCTCTGGTCTCTTTCACAATGTATTTCCCTTTTGTTTGTCCTTCCCCTTTCCTCCTTTTTCACTACTAGAAATGTTTTAAATTATATAGTTAGCTTTCTTCATTTTTTCTGTAATATATGACATTAAACTGAAATTAGGTTTACTATCTTGTTAAACAGCCATGAAAAAGTAGTCTCAAGACGAAAAACCTGTTGGCTTTCTTGTTTTCTGTCTCTACGGGTTAACATTGAAGAAGACTTAAGAATAAAATAATTTTGGCTACACATCAGGCGGGCAACTAGAGCCAAATTTCGGGGGGGGCTGAAAAATATTTCGGGGGGGGCTACTTCTTCCAACCACAGACAGAGTGGCTGTAAGAACGGGTGAACACACAACAAAAGCCTCATTTACAATTAATGGTCTTTTAAAGACCTGTTAAATACTCGGGTGCGGCTGCACTTAGATCGTCGCCAGCCCGCGAAGACGTGTCAGCCAAGGCTGACACACACGACGGGGGGGCTGAAGCCCCGTGAGCCCAATGGGTGTTGCGCGCCTGCTACACATGCTATTGGATTTGTATTAGTATTGTTTATGGAACTGTCGCCCCACTGGAGTCACTTATGTAACTTGATTGGGTTGTGCTCTGTCAACCAAAACATTTTTTTCATACTGTTTGTATGTGGGCATATTAAATACGTAATACCATTGTGGATGGCACAGTGTTTGACATTGAGCACGCTGGAGAATATACTCTTTATTTCCTAAACTTTGGGGCAAAACATTCACAGAGGTGCTGGCTGTAGTGTACCACTACCATCAAGTGTTTTATATATATATATATATATATATATATATATATATATATATAAATATATATATATATATATATATATATATATATATATATATATATATATATATATATATATTCAAAATGTAGAACTCCTGCAAACTCCAGATGGTGAAGAAGGAGAGACGGACCACTTCAGATAATCAGGCAAGATGTTTTATTCGACCATGTTATTCCAGTAAGATGACGCGTTTTGGGCTCGAAAGCCCTTGTTCACATGTGGCCCGTAGATCTACTGATTCCTTTTAGGTCTCGCCTGACCCAGCGCATGCGCTGATCTGGCAAGACATTAAGGAAGGGCTCAAAAAATGCTCATTGGCCAGCCTAGAGCTACAGTGCATGTGCACGGGCGTGCGCTTAGGAACAGAGGCGCCAAATGGCAAACCTTGTCATGCTCATTAAGTGCCGGTGATCACTTTCACTTTCGCCTGCGATCACTTCAGCAGAGCCCCTTTGTTGTTTGTGTTCAAAGAACATCAAACATCAATGAACATATTGTTGTGTTAATGCTTTGCTGCTCCCGCCCGTTTGACTTGCAATGTGCTTTCTCTTTCCACAAACTCAATGTTTGTGTTCCTTTATTGTGAGAAGCTTTTAATATTACTGTCACACACACAACCACAACAACAAACACAACCACGCGTACAACCACACAACCACACACATACAACCACACTCAGCCACACCAGTGGCATAACGAACCTTGAGGGGGCCCCCCTGCAGGGTACATGAAGGGGCCCCCTCTGGACTCAATCTAGAGCTCCCCAGCAGAAGTGCGGTGCTGACGGGGACCCCTTGAGGGTATGGGCCCCCCCACACGGCGGGGGCTGCAGGGGCCTGTGTTAGGCCCCTGAGACACACACAACAAGTAGACAATCACACACACAACCACACACACAATCACACACACACACATACACACACACAACCACACACATAACCATAGCGACACACACAACCACATGCACAACCACACGCACAACCACACACACAACCACACAAACACAACCCAACACTCAACCACACACACAACCACAGCTACACACACAACCACACACACAGCCACACACACACACACACAACAACCACACACTCGCACACAACAACCACACAACAACCACACACACACACATAACCACAACCACACACACAACCACACGACCACACACACAACCACACGCACAAACACATGCTCAATCACACACAACCACACACATACAACCACACACAACCATCCAACCACACAACCACACACACAAACACATACAACCACACACAAAACCAAACACACACAACCACACACAACCACACACACAATCACACACAAACACAACCACACACAGAACCACACACAGAACCACACACACAACCACACACCCATAAACACACACAACCACACACACACACAACCACACACACACAAACCACAAACAACCATAACCACACACACAACCACACACACACAACCACACCCAACCACACACGCAACCACAACCCACAACCACACACCCACAAAAACACACACACACAACCACACACAAGGCCACACACAACCACACACAAACACAACCACACACACAACCACACACAAGCACACACACAACCACACACATAGCCACACAACCACACACACAACACTCACACACAACCACACACACAACCACAACCATACACAACCACACACATAACCACACAACCACGCACACAACCACTTACACAACCACACAGACATACACAACCACACAAACAACCACAACCACACATACACAACCACAAACACACACACACAACCATAACCACACACACACAACCACACACACAACCCCACACAACCACAGACACAACCACGCACACACAACCACACACACACAACCACACCCAACCACACACCCAATTCAATTCAATGACTTTATGCTGTTATTATGCAGAAATAATAACCATACTAGTACAATTAATAAATCACAATTTCAGAATTAAAAAAATATAGAAACAATCATGGTACATTATAAATTAACTGATTAAAATTTCATACATAAATTGATTTCCGTGATATAAAAACATTCTTTACAAAAACAGAAACAGATGCAACAGTTAAAATATTATCTAGTTTTTGGATGGCTAAAAAGGCAGGACGACATTGCCTGCGCTTCATACTCAATAATGGTACAGTCCATCTTGTCCTAGGAATAGTGTAACATTTATAAAATACCAAGATATGCATGTCCAATTGTCTTGCCCAGTCATTCATCTTGGAGAAGCTTAGGAATCTAAATAAAATATTTCGCCTAAACCGCGTTAAAAGAAACCTTTCAAAATCACTCATGTGCAGCTTAACATACGGTTGCATATTAAAAGTGGTCATTGTTAAATAGTGAGCCACCACAGAAATCTTTTTCATCTCTGTATTCCTTCTATATTCTCCCAGAAACGTCATGTAAAGATTTTTAAGTTCCTTCCTGGATACCTGGCACATAGATAAGGGATCACTATAATATTCTTGGTGGCCTATTTGTGTAAGTAATGTATTTACGTAATATAACCATCTTATCTTGCTAACATTATCAAGACTCATCACGTCCTTTAAAACTAGACGGTTAAAAACACATTCCTCAACAGTCCATACCCTGTGCCACAAAAGAACCGGCTGTACCTTCATAACATCTTCTAAATATGGTTGTCCAAGTTCAGCATGGCAAATGTACGTGAAGACACTATCCGGGACTGCTAAAAGATACCTCATGAAGCCGTTTTCTGCCACCTGTAGCGATTTTACATTTACGTATCCCCATATTCCAGCACCATAAGTTGCAATTGCTACACATGTTGCTCTATAAATGCATAAAGTTCCCCAATCGGTCATCTGCCCATTTGTCTACTAAAATTAGTCAAGGCCATTAAGGATTTACAGAACAGCAACCTTCTAAATTTTATTGCGTTAATCCACGATCCGGACTGATCAAACAGTATTCCCAAATAAGGAAAAGTGGGGGTAAAATCCAGTGGTTTCGAGTTAATGTACATTACTTTTTTCTTTTTATCTGCACCAATGCCACAGTTCATACAGCCCTTTTTGTACAATTGATTCTCAAATCCAAATTTGTCATGAATTGTGAGAATGATGTAACCATCCTTTGCATGGCCACGGGTGTCCGGGCGATCAGGATCGCGTCATCCGCGTATAGGAGTGCAGGGACAGATCTACCAGCTATCATAGGCATGCCCCTTCACTCCTGTAACAGTGTTCTTTCTAGGTCATTAATATATATTGTGAACAAGAAGGGGCAAGAATGCATCCTTGCCTCACTCCTCTTGCAATACTAAACGGCCTAGTACATTCCCTGTTCTTCGCTAATCTAACTTTACCCCTTGCCCCCGAATAAAGCTCCCTAAGAAAAATAATGATATTTTCCTCTATTCCTAATTTTTACAGGATCAACCATAATTTGCTGTGGGTAACGCAATCAAAGGCTGATGTTATATTGTTATATGTTGTCCATGTATCACGACTGTCTGAAAAGGGATTGAGGCCTATTTTATTTTGGCATAGTGTTGGTGTACTTTCTACCCAATGAACTTCTAAGATAGGGGAGATAGTTGTAAATAATTGCAACGCATTGTACATCAATTGAAGAAATAGAACACATTGCCTAACTGGACCAGGTCATTATAGTTTGTATGAATTTTCATCCAGACAAACACCGATTTTAGAATCACATTTCTTTACTAGGTTATAAAGAAAATCTTCAGGGATCACTCATGTCCATTTTAGGGAATACCCATTTTGTCTATTCAGGACAATATTATCAATAAGCCGCCTTGGTCTACTATTTTTATCAGATTCTCGAAGAGGCATTATGATTTCAATAATTAGGGGAAAATGATCGCTTAGAGCGGTATCCAAGGTATTAAAATTCTTGACTAGTTCACTATGCCTAGCAGATATCAGTAAAGAGCAAATTATTGAAAAAACACCTCTGCCATTGTATGTGGGACAAAAAGGGACCTCTGGTTGACAGATTCTATTAGCATAACCTAAGTCACAGCAAAACATGATTTCATTCATAAGGTCCCTGCATACAGTTTGTTCAAAGTGCGTTAGACTAGTCACTTTGTCCAACAATAAACCACATATCCCTAACTCTCCTCTCTTACATAATGAACAATTAAAATCCCCTCCCCAAATAACAAAAACTTGTTTAGAATTACATTCTAGCAGGCTTTTAACATCTGCCCTCAGTGCTTTCAGCATATCTTCCATTGCCTCGGATGGAGCATTGTTATAAATTTTACAATAATCAAGCAAAGCGCTTTACCAATGCATCCTGACCATGTGATAATCTTTATTATTATAGGGCATCTCTATTTTCTCACATTTAGGAAGATTCGATATATAGGTGCATAGCCCCCCTTTAGCCCTACCATATGTTGAGCCTATCGCTGGGGTAAATAATGTTTTGAAACCACACAGATGATGTGCCTCTTTAACCCAGGATTCTTTTACACTCAACACTCAATATGTTATACTCATTTACAAGATCCATCCAGATTTGATTAGACCCAGATCTGATTAAACTGCACCCGCACTCACAACGGCACTCACACACAACCACACACACAAAAACACACACACACACACACAATCACACACACACAACCACATACACTACCATACACACAACCACACACAAACACAACCACAACCACACATGCAACCACACACACAACCACACCCATACACACAACCACACACACAACCACACACAGCCTTGCACACACACAACCACAGACACACACAACAACAGATAACCACAAACACAACTATACACACAACCACACAAACAACCACACACACACACAAGCACACACACAACCACACCAAACCACACACATACAACCACATGCACACACACAAGCACACACACAACCACACACACACACAACTACACACACAAACAAAACCTCAAACACAACACATACAATCACAACCAGACACATAACCACACACACACAACCACACACACCCAACCACACACACACCCAACCAGCCAACTACATACAACCACAACCACACACACAACCACACAACCAACCACACCCACAAAAACACAAAACCACACACACACAACCAGATACACACAACCACACCCACAACCACAGAACCAGAATCACACACAACCACACAATCACACACACAACCACACACACAGCCACACATACAACCAAACACACAGCCACACACACACACAACCACCCCCACCCCCACACACCACCACACATGCACAACAACACACACACAACCACACAAAGAACCAACCACAACCACACACAATCACACAACAACACACACACAACCAACCACACACACATAAACACAAACAACCACATACAACCACACACACAACCACATACACAGAACCACACACAACCACCCACCCAAAACCACAAGGACACACACAACCACACACACATATATACACACACAACCACACTCACACATCCACACACAACCACACACACAACCACACACACAGCCACACAACAACACTCACACAACCACATACAACCACACACAAAACCAAACATGTAGCCACACACACACACAACTATACCCACAACTACACACAACCACACACATAACCACACACACAACCTCACACACAACCACACACACACACAACACACACACACACAACCACACATAGAAAAACACACAACCACACACACAACCACAACCACACATATAACCACACACACACAACCACGACCACACATAGAAAAACACATATAACCACGCATAAAACCACATATATAACCACACAAATAACCACTCACAACCACACACATACAACCACACACACAACCATACTCACAACCACAGACACACACAACCACAACCACACACACTACCACACACACAACCACACACACCTAACCACAACCACACACACAACCACACACACAACACACACACACACAACCACACAACCACACATACACACAACCACACACACAACCACCACATACACAATCACACACACAACCGCACACACAACCACACACAACCACATACACAACCACATACATAACCACATACACAACCACACACACAACCACACACACAACCACACACACACACAACTACACACAACCACACACACAACTACACACACAACCACACACACAACCACACACACGCACAACCACACACACAACCACATACACAACCACACTCTCACACACAAAAACACAAACACAACCACAACCAGCCACAACCACATACACAATACCATACACACCACTACACATACAACCACACACAACCACACACACAACCACACACACAGCCCCCCACACACAGCCCCCCATACACAACCACATACAAACAACCACATACACACAACCACACACACACACACACACAGAACCACACACACAGAATCACACACACAACCACACACACAACCACACATACAACCACACCCACAGACAACCACACACAAAACACAACCACACACAACCACACATACAACCACACACACACAACCACACACACAACCACACACAAACAACCACATACAAACAACCACAACCACAACCACACACACACAACACACACACAACCACACATACAACCACACACACAACCACACATACAACCACACACACAACCACACATACAACCACACACACTACACAAACACAACCACACACACACACAACCACACACACAACCACCACCATACACACAACCACAACCACACACACAATACACCACACACAATCCCCCACACACACAACCACACACACACAACCACACACAACCACACACAACCACACACACAGCCATACACACTACCACACACACACAACCACATGCACAACCACACACAACAATCACACCCAACCACGCACCCTCAACCGTACCTGCACCCACAACCGCACCCACACACAACCACATCCACACATAACCACACAATCACACACAACCACAACCACACACACACACACAGCCACACACACACAACCACACACACACAACCACACACAACCACACTCACACACAACCACACACACAACCACCACACAACCACATTCAACCACACCAAGCATTGGCGTAGCCAATAGGTCTTGCCTTTGGGACCTTATAAGTGTTTAGCCACGCAACAGATGATGTGGTTGCACCAAGGATATTGTGCTGCATAACTAAATATTAAAAGGTCCCAAAAGCGAGACATATTGGCAATGCCAATGCTTGTTTTGAGTTATAGTTAGAACCTATTTTCCATCGGAAATCTGCAACAATCTATTTGGAATAACTTTGGCGCCCATTGATGAATCTTCTCAAAATTTTTCAAACTAATCATCAGCTCAGGTCCGCTCCTATCCTGAAAGTTTTGGGATGATTCGTGTAGCGAGGGCCAAGAAAAAAGGGGGGTCCCAAAACGTTTTTTCCTCATGCAGTTTTCCATAGGACTTTATCATGTAACTACATCCCGAACTGCTGAACGGATTTACACCAAATTTGACAAAGAGGTAGCCCTCAGTTCAGACTCGTGCCTTTTGCTTAAATGGTGTTAATCTGTTCAGTAGTTCCTGAGAAAATGACAGTTAAAATCATTTATATATCTATGGCCGCGGTGGATCCGAGCACCCTGAGCGCACCATGAGCGCACCCTTCCAATCACGCGCTAAATGCTAATTGGCTGTCAGGTGTTTGTCAACATTCAAAATCAGGAACTGTTGGCAGCCATTTTGTGCCTCCGTAGAAGCGAGGCTGAAGAAGTCAGTGGAACAAGTGTGCAAAACGTATAAAGGGGGCAGGGTAGAAATATCCTGATACTCTAGACCTGTTTAGGGGACCCCCAGGGCACAATTTTTTTTAAACACGGCAGGTAAGCGCAGGGTGCTCAGATCCTGCCATAAAAAAAAAATATATATATATATATATATATATAAAGGGGCATTTTTTATAAATAGCCCCCGGGGGGCAAATCAAGGGGACACATTTTGAAAATGTATGGGGGGCTCAGAGGGGCCCCCTAGCCCTGGGGACCACCACCACCCGGGGCTGTAAAATAAATGGTTGGGGGGCTCCAAGGCCCCCCTTGCAAAATTAGTGGTGGGGTTCTCAACGACCCCCCATGCTCCGGGGACCACCACCTCACAGGGCTTTTTGTATTGTGGGAGGGGGGCTGTGTGCCCCCCCTCCTGGAGCCCTCAAGTCCCATGGGGCCCCCCACCCCCCAGGGCTGGCTCCTGCAGTGTCCCGGGGTGCCTTCCCCCGGGACACTGCTGTTTGCTATGAGAAGGCGGGAGTCTTGCGGCTCTCACCCTCCCATAGCAAACTTGGTTTGTATTTTGAAAGAGAGAGCAGGGAAATCTGTTCTCTCTTTCAAAATCCAAACCATATTGCTTTTCCACATGGTGAGCTGCATGTTAGCAGCTCCCCATGTGGAAAAGCAATGCCGGCTCCCAAACACGAGGAAGTTGTGCACCAAATGCGCTGGAGCCACGCACCCTACATATTATGAGTCGTGCCTCCAATGCGTGCACACCAGGGGGCCGCACTGAGCACCGCTCTGGGTGCGCAATAACTCATTTTACCATAAAAAAGCCCCTATCAGTAATTTCTAATATCCCCGGGGACTTATAAAAAACGTTGGGGACCATGGGGGGAGCCTCAATGCCCCATGGTCCCGCCGGCTCCCCGCATCCTTTGGGAGCCGACATTGCTTCTCCACAAGAGGAGCTGCTAACATGCATGTGGTAAGCAATCTAGTTTGGATTTTGAAAGAGAGAACAGATTTCCCTGCTCTCTCTTTCAAAATCCAAACCAAGTTTGCTATGGGAGGGCGGGAGCCGTGAGACTCCCGCCCTCTCATAGCAAACAGAAGTGTCCCAGGGGTAGTCACCCCAGGACACTGCAGGAGCTGGTGCTGAGGGTTGGCGGTCCCCAGGGCCCTCGAGGGCTCCAGGCGGAGGGCCACGCAGCCCCCCTCCCACAATACAGAAAGCCCTGGGGGTGGTGGTCCCCGGGGCTTGGGGGTATCATTGAGGCACCCCTACCTCTAATTTTGCAGGGGGGGCTTAGAACCCCCCCAACCATTTATTTTATAGCCCCAGAGGGTGGCTCCCACTCTTGCATAGCAAACAGCACTGTTGAAAAAATCTTCCCATAAGATAACAAAGGATTTTGAAGTCCCTTTTCACCGTTTTTGTTGTAGTGTGCTGCCATTAAAGCGGCAACAATTTTAACGCCGTCTTTGTAAATATATCCCTAGGTTTTGTAATGTCGACAATCCTTTCTCCCATTTAAATAGGCACAAAGTATTTATTGAAGTGCATTGTGAATTGTGAAGCAACACTTTCTAATTGTGATCGATAAAGAATTGAAAGAGTTTTGTACTTCTTTTGCTCGTAATGTGGATAGGGGCAGGGCAAGTTCATTGCGTTACTATTGCATCACTTTTAAGATGGGAAAAGTGACGTGAAAGTGGTGCAAGGGGCTTTCAAATCTGCTATACAGTGTTCTGTCTTACTTTGCTTTCCTTTCTGTCATGTAGAGGATCCTGGGTAAATATAACGGTTTCTGTAAGCCAGTACCTTTCAACCCTATCCCCAAACTGCTTACTGCCTGTTACCATAGTAACAGTTCATGGAACACTAAAGGGAGCACAGAGGTTAGAAGTTCAACACACAATGTTGCTAATCGATACAGTTACAGTGCCAGAGTTTTAAAAGTTTTCCTTAGGAACCGTTAGTCGTAGCTCTAGACTCTGGTAAAGAGCTGGTAAAGACTTAGCCTCAGTATTATACTTCTAGTTATAAATATCATTTCTAGTTTTTGAATGTTTTCTAAGTATATGATTACCTCACTAAATAATAGTGAAATGTTGTCAGAAAAAGAAGACGTGTATATATAGGCTGTCGGGAATTTGGTTAAAACCGACTCTGAACGAAAGTACACTACCAAATGAAAATCAGCTGACCCGGTTAAAACCGAGTGTCACTGATTTTCATTGCTGTTGCACCACTTGGCCACTTGATGGAGCCAAATCATTGCAGACCAAAACTGCAATTTAGGCACCAAGTAGGAAGCAACCCAGAAGGTGCGTCACCACTGCCTATACCTGAGGACCCCCCAGGCCCTGTCACCGGCCCCAGGTCAATGCCCTTTTCAGCGCACTATCGGCACCCGCCACGTCTCACCCAGTCCCCCTCTTCGACAGTGTTTGCAGCTGCATGTAGCGTTTCTTCTCTCTGTGCCTTTCTCTTGTTGCCCCTCCAGGATGCAGTTCAGTGTATGGGAAGAATCTCCACAACAAACACTTATTCTTCTATACCATCCTAATTCAAAACTATATCTAGGATTAAAAAAGATTTTTGAACCAAGCGCATTCTTCTGCAATTTGCATTAAGACCTGCAGTTTGTGAGCAAGGGCCCCCCGCCTGTGGCTAACGTGGGGTGTGCGCCGGGTAAAGAGGCGGCTTGCTTGTTTTTTTTAATCAAGATTCTATTGTTTAAATCGGCCCGAGAGCAAGGGCCCCCTGCCTGGCTAACGTGGGGTAAGCATCGGTGAAAGAGGTGCAATATTGTTTAATGCAGCGGGGGAGAGGAGCTGTTGAGGTCTGCCGTTTGTTAGCCTGCGGTCACGCCCCATTACCTCACAGGTCTTTAAAAAGACCATTTACATAATGAGGCTTGAAATGCTTGCAATGCTTGGTTTTTGAATTAGGCTTCTTTGCTTAATGCGGTCCGTGAGCAAGGGCCGCCTGCCTGGCTAACGTGGGGGTGGGCATTCTCTCTGTCGGTCTGGTGACTCAACCATAAAGTGCAGGGGTGCGGCGCGGGCACATCTTCTTTTTAAACCATTAGGTCTTTCTCCAACCAGGACCGCTCCACTTGGAACGGACTTGGTAACCCTATCCCATTGCCCCACTCTCTCCCTACAACAAAACGGAGCAGCTATCCGACCTCTTTTTACATGCATGACTTTGATTGGGGGGGCAGGGTACTTTGATTTGCCTCAAGCAGGGCTTTAAGTGGAATGCTTAATGAGGTCCATGCACAAGGGCCCCTGTCTGTCTAACATGGGGTGGGCACCGAGTAAAGAGGCGGCATGCTTGTGTTTTAATTATGATTCCATTGCTTAAATCGGCCAGTGAGCAAGCGTCCCCCTGCCTGGCTAACTTGGGGTGTTCGCCGGGTAAAGAGGAGGCATGCTTACAATAACTCCCTCGCACTCATCACCACACACAGACGCACTCACAAATACACACACCCTCTCACGTTCATCAACACACACCCAATCACACGGTTTCTGATTGTGCTGGGATTGAACTCGGCCCACAGTCATAACTCGAGCAGACATTTTTTTTGACACCTCATTGGATGACGGTGTCAATATTTGTGCAATTCAGAGTGTGGAAACCGCGGTTGAAACTGTCTCTGCCGTCAGCTCGTCGCTCGCTGCTGTATTATCTCTGGTTCTCCGGTACAAAGGGCCACACACAGGCTCAGTTTGTGGGCCGGAATGTGTGTGTGTTGGGGGGGGGGGTATGCTGCCTGCTTAGTTACACTATTCTCCCGTCTTGGCCGACTGAGAAACGGATTGCTGCAGTCCAACACAGGTTTGTCTCACAAGCCCACCCACAGATGGGATGGGTAGTGCGACTCGGACATGCGGGGCCAGGAAGCAAGTAGAGACATTGTGGAATGAAGTGTGTCTGAGAGAGAGAACGAGAAAGATAAAGCGAGAGAGAATTAAAAAGAGTTGGGGAGAGAGAACGAGAAGGGAGAACGGTGAGAAGTGATGTGAGAGCATTAAAGAGAGGCTAAGCTACAGTGGAGTAACAACCAGAGCTGCTAACTAGGGAACCAGGTTCAAGTCTGGAGGTGGGCTCAACATCCGGAGATTCGGGCAGATCACGTAACCTCCCAGTGGCTATAAAAATGAATGTGCCCCTGTGTAATGTAATTGGTGCTCATGTAAAGCGCTCCAATACTTTTGGGTCGAGTTGGCGCTATGTAAAGATGCAAAATAATGAGCTAAAGAGAGGGGTTTTGAAAGAGATAAAGAAAGAGTGAAAAAAGCGGTACTGTAACAAAGACCTAAAGAGAGCGAGTCAGAGACAGATACAGATACGATTTTGTGTTACAGAAATTCTTATTTTGCAACTTTTTAAACACGGCCTTTTGGCCTTCCAGGAGATCTTGTATTTCATACTTGCAAAAGACAACGGTATAAACCCAGCCCGCCGCCTTCACGCCTCACATAAAGGTGTGCGCCCCTTAAGCCCTTGGCTCGCTGGGGGGGGTCAGCGAGAGAGGGATGTCTGTCTGTCCACTGCCTGTACCTGAGGGCCCCCCTGGCCCTGCCACCGGTCCCAGGTTAATGCCCTTTTCAGCGCACTACCGGCGCCTGCCACATCTCACCCAGGCACTTGCCCCCCCATCGGGGAAAGAAGAGCAATATTTGTTTTATGTGGTGGGGGAGAGGAGCTGTTGAGTTCTGCCGTTTGTCTGCCTAATGGCAGGTCTTTGCTGCAATGGAAGGGCATACACAAAACAGCATGAAAACTCTTTGGGGCAACAAACCCCCTCTGCCTGTCCCCTTTTGTCGATCAGATGCTGAGCTCAGTGGTGGTGTAGTGGCCTAGCACCCCCCTTAACTCAGCCGTTGCGTGCGTCAACGGTGCAGTGAGCCCCAACTGATTCTCTGCCATCTCAATATATTTATTACCCTGCGCACATACTCAGAGGCTTTTGGAAATGTAGTCCGGGCACAGGACAAATAGAATTAGCTGCCTTCATTTCCACCACGATCTGAAGCAGCAGTTGCTACAAACAGGCTCAGGGATATATATAAATATATTGATATACATTTATATCCCCCAGAACTGGTTTCATCTCGATGAGCATCGTGCGCCTGCAATGCCTGTGGGTGTCAGATTATTGCAATTAACTTGGCGCAAACATTTTTCAAAGAAGAGTTGGCATGTGTGTTTGTCAATTGAAAAATGATGTTTTATAAAGGTCAAAAATATATAAAGGGCTGAATAAATCTTTTTTTTTATGAGCTGAATACTAATAGTAAGGTACGGATACAACATTCCATGCCCAATTTCCAATATCTTTTTGTTTTGTCATTTTATTTGAAACCAGATAAATAACAATAAAATACATTATTAAAATATAACCAGGTATACAAATCAGTCTTACAGTAAACGTGACTGTCAGTGTAACACCGTTATTAACTTTTTCCAGAATATGCTACACCAATAACCACGTTCTATTGAAAGATTTCTATTGTTTTCTGAATTGCTTGCAGCTGTAAATATAGGCAGGAAATCTTTAGCAAAAAAACTTTATTTTAATGTTGGTCAGCCTCTCTCCGCAATCCACTCTAAACAAGCATTTGCAATGCAATAGGTCTCGCATTAATTATGTTTGAGCTATTGGCATTGCTAAATATTGCAACACCAATTGCAACAAAAGTCTATACATTGTAGGCCAAAAAAAAGTGTATTTATTTTTGTAGCAATGGTGATATGCTGCGCTTTAGATGCATATGTTTGAAAGTAAAGTGCGCCATACTGCGATTGCTACAATAGTTAATTGTGGACCTGAGCTGAAGTGTTTCCCTGTGAGAGATCCTTGCCACTTGCTAGCTGGTATGCTGAAAGCAGCATTACAATCTTCTGAGCTAATGAAGAATGCTATTGATTTTGTAGTCCATTCAGGCGCACTAAAGAAACACTGAAGAAATATTGTATGGTGTACTACAATAAATTTGACTTGTAAAAATGTATTTGGACTTCATATACACGTACGTACACTGTCTATATGCCATGCATCAATGAAGAAAGCCAGCAATAATGAAAGCAAAGCGTTCCATAAACACCGGAAAAACACCGTTTCAGTTGTTTTTTATGGCGCAAAAATTAGTAATCACTGAAAAGCACTGTTTTTTTCAGGTATTGAAATCACTGGAAAACACTGACAAAACACCACCAGAATTTACTAAAAATAGAAACTGAAAACAGGAAAGCCTATGTATATACTTTTTATTAATTAACTTTTATTAAAACAACAATAAATAACTAGAAACATAACTTTAAGATAACAATATAATAAATAACTAGAAACATAACTTTAACAAAAGAATATAATAAAAAAAATGCGATATGGACTCCAATAGAAGTAGGGTAGGTAATCTGTAAAACAAAAATGAAAATAAGTGTTTAAAATTAGATCAATGTGACTGAAGGAGGTCAAAGATTACAAGTTAAGGCAGTGGTTCCCAAAGTGTGCGCCACTGCACCCCAGTGCGCCGTGATGAGAAGCCAGGTGTGCCGCGCAGGATGTGGAGGGCTTGAAAGAAATGCCACCTTCAACACGCATCGCACGTGCTTCAAGACATTGGCACAGAGCGCCCTCTCTCCCCCTCCCACCCCCATTCCTGCTATCACAGGCTGTGACAAGATCACCCCACCACACCCACTCTTCAAGAGCGCCCGACCGGACAGGGCAGCTCTACCCCCCATTCCAGCTCCAAACACATCCCCTCCGTCACCGACTGCAGTTCCAGCAAATCCGAGCCCATGCAACATGTCCTGCTTTCCCATGCTATAAAATAGACTCTTCTCCCAAACCAAACGAACCCCCTCGCCACAATCGGGGCCTCCGTGGTGCCTGCAATTTAATCACCGCAGGCCACAGCCAATCTCTCCCGGGCGTCCGACCCCGATAACACGCACTCCTGTGCTATGCCCATGCCTGCCAAAAACATCTAGTCGACAGAACCTTCGCCGCCCCAGTAGGCACAGGAACTCCGGGTCCAAGCAGGCCCAAAAAGGATGAGGGTGCAATCTCCAGAAGGGGCGCTGCCAAACAAGTGCAACTGGGAATAATCTCCAAGAGGAGCCGCCTCACCATGCAACCAGAACCACTCCCAAAAAATCAACAGCATACCCCATCACCCTGTCAATTCTACACATACCAATTCTACACATACCCCTTGATCTGTCTGAGCTAGAAAAAAAACCTCTGTAAACATCTGCAGACTATGCAGCAGATGGCGAACCATGCAGCTCATCATCAATCCTGCAACAAAGCAACTTCAGCAAAATCACACCACTCCAGCGGCGCTTTTCGAAACACAAACCCATGCATATAGTAGCACGACGGGTGAAGCATTCCTACATCCATGCAAATGCAGGGCCCCAAGTGGGATGAAAAAAACCGCGGGGGGTCTCAAAGGGGCGTGGTCGATGCAACCAAGGGCGTGGCATAAAACATTTGAGCCAAAAATCTGTGCCTAGCACAGTGCTCTGCCTGACCCACTGGCAAAAAAAATGGTGGGGAGCCACGGCTAACCCCCAACCTGGTCAAGGGAGACACGGGTCAAAAAAGTTTGGGAACCACTGAGTTAGGGTAATACTTGGCAAAATTTCTTAATTTGTATGTCTGAGGTGTGCCTGATACATTCCACCTCACTTACAGGCCCACGTTTAAGAGGTGTCTGTACAGAAGTGCCTACTGCGTCAGTTTTACAATATGGACCAACAGGTCTTTAATATTATTTGGAGATGAGATAGAATTAGGTGAGAGATCAAGTCATTATGCAGGACAATATTCTTTGGGGCTCATTTATAAGCCCCTTGCACCACTTTTGCGTTAATTTTTCCATGTTAAAACTGACACAATAGTGGCCCAAGGGGCTTGTAAATAAGCTCCTTTTTTTTTTTATCGGCAGAGTGGACAGCAGTGTCCATAACTTTAAAAGAGAAAGAGAAACGATGTGAGAGAGAGTTAGAGAAAGAGAGAAAAAACAACATTAAAACTGTGAGAGAGAGAAAGTTATAGATGGAGCAGTTAATACTGGAAAAAATCTTTGTAGCTCACCTTTTTGCCTCTGTTGTGTGTCCAAGCATGTGCCGGTTCATAGTGCACCCTCTAGTTTAGTGATCTGAAAGATAGTATAGAGTTAGTAATAGCAGAGTATATACAATTGCACAATTATATTTTTACTTTATGTCTTTGTAAAGACAGGATACTGTATTTCATCAACTTCCACTGTAAGGAGGTGTCTGTGCGCTGTTTTTTTCTCCAAAGTACTATATCCCATGCATTCCCACTGCATAGCGGTGAGTTCTCAATACTGCGTACCCAGACTGTTGCACCCCATTGACTCCCAGAGTCCGGAGGTGAGTGCTTTTTTTGTGCACTCAGCGGCAGATTTACAAGCTCCTTGCGCCACTTTTTCCATGTTCACAGTGACACAAAATTGGCGCAGGGGGCTTGTAAATCTGCCCCTCAGACTGTTATAACATTTCTATGCTCACTGCTTGGAGGTAATTGTACATTCCTACGCAGTGAAGCTGCTGCACACTACCCACTCTCTCGGTCCACAGATGACTTGTCTTTATTTCGGAAACAAGCTTCTTTGCTCACCTTGTGCCATTGGCGTGATTCAAAGAGGGTGCACCACATGTCGAAGCAGCCTTCTCAGACTTTTTTACAATGGCCACGAATCATCGCAGAATGAACGAACGTTGAGCTTTGGAGGTGTTTGGGGAGGGACGCCAATTTGTGAAACACAGCCTGTAAGATAAAAAGGAAGTTAACATTCTGTGTCATTTCTTTAATCAAAGGAGAGAGGAAGTGAGAGAGTGACTGAAAAGAATATTCGCAGCTTACCTTTCTGTCACCGGTGTGTTTTTCTCCACTTGCCGGGACATAATGCACCCTGAAGCTCTACATCTAAAAGATAGTAAAAAAGAAGATGTTATGATTGGTAATTGTTACTATCTTTATGTGGAGTAGAATTACATCGCCCTTTCACACACCTTCCTATCCGCATTTAAAAACAACTATTTGTACAGTCCCAACTTGTTTAATAGGTTTCAATTTTTGAAAAATTACTATAGTAGTAATGTTTTTATCCGGTTGTGAAAGCAAGTGGTGCGAAGTGATACATGTGGTTTCGATCATCACGAACTTCGGACATTTGACCGATTATAAAAACGTTCCTGCTATTGGAAAAAATATATAAATGCAATAAGATACGGAATATAGGACTGCGTACGCCTAAATCGCTGCATTGCCTTTTTGTATCCAGTCTGCTGCACCCCTTCCACTCCCTCTGATGTGACCCTGGCCTCATTGCTCACCTTTTCATGGACAGGACACCTTCTACATCACAGCTTTCCAAACTTTTCATGTTGGGGACACACTTTTTGGAGATGCATCATTTTAAGACACAGTAAGGCAGTGTGGCGAGCGAGCGTAGCGTAGCCAGCCCGAACCACCTAAGGGGGATTCGGGGGGGATTCTCACTCACTCACTCTGTCTGTCTCCCTCTCTCTCTCTAACTGTCTCTCTCTCTCTGTCTCCTTCACTCCCTCTGTCTGTCTCCCTCTGTCTGTCTACCTTTCTCTGTCTCCCTCCCTCTCTCTCCCTGTCTCCCTCCCTCTCTCTCCCTCTGTCTCCCTCTTGTCTGTCTCCTTCTTGTCTGTCTCCCTTCCTCTGTCTCCCTTCATCTGTCTCCCTCCATCTGTCTCCATCCCTCTGTTTCCATCCTTCTGTCACCCTCCTCCCTCTGTCGCTCTCCTCCCTCCGTCTGTCTCCCTCCCGCTGTCTGTCTCCCTCTGTCTGTTGCCCTCTGTCTCCCTCTCACTGTCTCCCACTGTCTGTCTCTGTCCCTCTGTCTCTGTCCCTCTGTCTCCCTCCCTCTGTCTCCCCCTCTCTCTCTCCCTCTGTCTGTCTCTCTCTTTCTGTCTCCCTCCCGCTGTCCCTGAGGAAATAGAATTTTTGGTAGTCAGTGTGTCCCCCACTCGCACCCTATCCATGCACCCGTGCCCCATGTATGTTCATGTAATTCCCTTTCCGTGCCTGCCATGATAATGCCTCTGCATTTCCGTCTAATGTTAGCATGTCAGTTAGTGGGCCTTCCATGTATAAAGTACGAATTCCGCATTAAGGCCTACGTTTCCAATGCATTTACATGGTACACTTTTAAATATCGCAAAGCACACGTTTTCCACGTTTTCCTGGCCCAGTTGAGTCAGGCCCTGAATTGAGGCTTCGAGCCTCTTCTGTCTCTGAACACTGCAGCTTTGGTATGCATCCCTGACCTCTACCTTACTCCCTGCTCAGTCGAGCGGTGCCCGGCCCGGCCTGCCTGCCTGCCAAGACTGTATTTTGCCTACAGTTATCTGCTCAGCCTCCGCAAAAACACATTCCAGCCCAGTGAAATAGGTAAACATATTCCGCCTGCAGAGCGTGGGACCTAGCCTTCCTGTCTCCATGCAAGTGATTTACTGAACCCGTTGCCATAGTAGGCCCATGGCCCCCGTGCATTACATGAAGAAATATATGCTCACACTAGCATTCAGTGATGAACGGCCTTTACTCGAGAGACCTTTTACTTCAGACAATACATCCTCCAAACATAAGATATCAGATATGCCAAAGGCGCAGGTCGTTCTGACACCCCAGACTCCTGTCTCCTCTACTAGTGCTAAAGTCACAGCCCCCAGTTCTCCCCAGCTACACGTCAATCTCACGTCATGCTCAGTTGCACGCACATGTAGGGTAAAGGTTTCTGCTGACCCTGCAAAATTCTCTGTCTGCATCCACCCACCTATGACATCTCTCTGACTCATCAAGTGCACGCCTACGTGTACGCCTCCTAACACGCCTTCTTTTATGCCCATATGTTCTTATCTCTCTCTTTTCACTTGTTCCGCCTACTGTATTCATTGTAATTGTATGGTTTTACTATATATATTGTATGATGTTAATAAAACGGTAGATATCCCTTCCTGAACCTTAGTGGTGATGGAACCCAATTCTCGTTGACTCGAGTCATCTTAATTAAAGCCCGTATGACTCAGATACCACGGACTCTGCCTCTCATTTTTATGAGTTATTCTTATTGTTATTAAATGTATGGAAAAATAGTCCCGATAATTTTATTTACCACATAAATCTGGCGCCCGAATAGGGACGAGTCCCCTTCCCCACGTGCCGGCGATGTAACGCAGGCCCCTGACCCCTTCTACAGCCGTGACGGACCCCTTTCTGTGCACATTCGCGGGTTTTCCTGCTGACTCCCTCAGGCCCACGGAGGAGACGGAGACTGCGACCAGGCATCCACACGAGGCGGTGAGGAATGCGGACTGTCCCGACCAGAGCCCAAGCCGAGAGAGCAAGGTCCGAGGTATCCAGAGGCCCACCTGTACCGAGGCGCATGCGTAGCAGCCAGAAGTCGTAGCAGTCCAGTCCAGTCCAGTCCAGTATCGAGTTTCCGAGGCCTTCTGTTTTGCTTCCAGGTGAGTACCGTTGTTGGGAACGCATATAGACGGGTTCAGTTACTTGAGCCCGGTCAAGACGGGTCTGGGTACACAGACCCGGTCCAGACGTGTCCATCTAGGTGGATGCGGTATGACGTGTCTCTTTATGGGACCGGTATGACTGTACTGTTCTAGCAGTGCATCCAGTAATCCAGTATTCTAGTGTTGTATTTCGAGATTTCAGAATTGTGTTCTTCTATGTGCTAGGTAATATTTGTTCGCAATGTTTTAAATGTCGTGGTATGAATGATTGTTTGCAATTTATTATTGTGCTTAATGTGTTTTCGTTCAGCTCAGTTCAAACATGCCGTTGTTTTCGAAGTTACGTCAGATAGGAACCAGGAAAGGGATACTCGAAGAAGCAGTTCCCGTCCCACCTAGGGATACTCCCGGACATTTTATGTACCACAAACATGGCTTAGATGCCATACTGTACTTAGACTTATGGGTAGACTACACTAAAGACCTGGAAGAGAAATATAGATGGCCTGTCTCAGGGACATGGGATGCTGATTGCATCATGAGAGTAGAAGAAGCACTTTGGAAAAAGAAAGCCAGACAATCCCAGAAAGATGCCATAGAATTGTGGCGTAAAGAAGCGCATAGAAGAACAGAGAAAGAAATTAGAAAAGCAGAGAGAAGTAGAGAAGCATCAGAAAAAGCCCAAGAAAAAGAACTACTAGAAGAAGGCGAACGAGTTAGAGCAGAACAATTAGACCGACAAAGAAATGCCCTTATTAAAGGCATGTACCCCCTTCTCGCTGAGGGCCTACCTAAAGTGACCCCGGAAGTACCCAGTAACTTGTCGCCACCATTGGTCCCGACTAAAATCCGTAGTCACAAACAGACCGCAGCGGACATTTTCCTTTCTTCCTATTTAGATGACGCTGCTCCAGAGTATGTAAATGTACATACACCACCTACTAATCCTCCTCCCAACCCGATCGTTCCTGCCAATCGCATTACTACTCCTCCTACTACTACTCCTCTTGTCACCGTCCCTCCACAAAGTCACACTGTCACCACCGACGTGGAGGCATCGCCTACCAACCCTTTTCAAATACCACCACCTGTATCACAAGATCGATCCGCGGTACCAGCGGCAGCACTGACACTAAAAGACGATTCAAGTCTAGGCGCGGCGGGAGGAGGCCCCTCCACCCCGCCTCAGATAAAACGAGCATCATTACGAGACCTAGCATTACAGCGCACGCCAAAGGCAGCTACATACGCAACCCTTAGACAGTACCTCACTGATTGTATATATGATCCAGTACCAGGTGAAGGTTCAATGCTCATATACTCCTTACGAGTAAGACGCGTTGCAAACTATTTAAGTATCCTACCAGACATGCCAGGTCACTTAGATAAAATATACCATTTCATTAGAACGGGGGAGGGACCAGAAAGTGTTCACGAGGCCATGGCACATAGGAAAGTGGAGCTTCAACGTATGATTTTACAGTTTTTGATTAATTGTTTGATAAGGGAACAAGACCAGCCAAGAAAAAATAAAGAAACACTTAAAGTCCTGACAACCTGGAGTGACAACATAGCTGACGGTAAACATGATAAACAGAACTGTGTAGAAGCCATGTACAGGAAAATCCGTAAAGAAATTGTTGAGATACACGAGAGAGAACGGGCTAAAGAAGAAGCCGAGAAAGAAGATGATGAAGTTTCAGAGGACGATGAGTTAGTAAATAAGGACACGAGTAAAATAAATTACGTAGGTAGGGCAAGACCGTAGGATAGACCGTTTGATAGACCCATTCGCCTAGAACACAGTAAACGTTCTCTCTCTCCCATACCAGAACGATATTCTCTTGAACACCTATTTCAAGCCACTGACAAAACACTGAAACAACGAGTAGGTTATAGTGAACTTAGTTCCTTGCATGAGCAGGAGCTAGCCCGGTCAGTAGTCCAATGGGCTGGAAACTCGACCATATATAAAGATGATATTGTAGTGCAAGCATTTTTGAGTCTCTCCCCGGAAGAACAGCGGTTAGCTGGTATTTACATGATCCAACACCTCATCACATTGTACGAAGGTCAGCATGCTGATCCAGGTCCCCTATATAAAGTATTGGACGATTTACTCCTAGTACGATGGAGAGGCCTAGGTACCGATTTAAATAATGTCATACTAGAACAACGAAATAAATACATGACTTTCCTGACCCCACGTTTTATTCCTGCTCCACATGGAGAAAGAATTTTTTTTTACATAGACCGACAGAATCCCTTACGTGAGGTTCATCCCGTTAGAGATAATGCGGGTACACTTCGTCGAGTATATGTTTACGTACCCTTGACGAAAATTGAATTATTGGAAATGAAAAAATTACTACCTTGTCACGACAAAGATCCCGCAGGGTTCCACCGTGAATTAAAAGACATGCTCAGCATGGGGGAGTATACATATGCTGACACGATTAAAATGTTAAAAGTACAGTTGCCAGCAGGCATTTACGAAAAACTTAAAGAAAAGGAATGGGAGGTGGGTGAGAAAAAGATTAGCTGGACAGAATTAGAAAACGAAGATAATACACGAGTCCCTGGTACTGGTCTCGGGGATAAAGCTAAAGAACTACCAGAGTTATTGATACAGGTTCTGCCGAGATTATTGACAACTAAAAAGGAAGATTGGGATGCTATTTCTGCCTGCAAACAGAAACAAGAAGAAGACACTAGTGATTTTTATTCTAGATTTGAGAAATGTTTTCTTATTAATAGTGGCCTAAAGACAAGTAGTGAATCATACCCACATCTCTTTGTAACCAAATTGGTAGAGAACTCCTTACCGCAGATTAAAAATAGAGTTTTGAAAGTTGAGAGTACCTGGCAAGCTAATAGCCCTTCCCAAATGTTACAAATGTTACAGTATCATCAAAACAGAATTAGAGAGGAACAAGAACACGAAAAGAGACGCATGAAAGACACGAAAATGAAAGTACTAGTTGCCCAAACAGTTCCAGCCGCAGATGGTCAGAGAAAGGGCGCGGCACCTGTCAAAGGGAACTGCAACTACTGTAAACAGCCAGGTCACTATATAAATGAATGTGCTGTCCTGAAACACAATATAGCTACAGGCAAGACGAAAGAAAGACTGCGTCCTCCTAGACAAGAACACACCCCGCAAAATGTTTCAACTCCACAGAATCAGCCACAGACAGTAGCTGTACCCCAACCCATTGCTGCCTCACAACATGTCACGCAACAAATGTACCAGTACGCTCAGTCAGATTATCCAGATTACCAACAGTATTCATGAAATAGCCTAGAGAGGGAGGTTGGCTTGCCCCTTATTGAAGTTCCGGTTGATCAAGAGGGTCCCTATGTACATAGTCAGGTTTTAGGGAAAGCAGAAAGTTTCTGATTGATACAGGGGCGAGCAGAACTACCATCAGTCATGACGAGGTTCCAGGGGCACCCCTCTCAGGCTCACAGAATGTTTCCCTGGGATTTTCAGGAAAGCCTATTGTTAACGAAGTGTCAAAGCCAGTTTCCCTAGAAGTTGGTCCATTGTCTCGGACCACAGACTTGTTGCTCACGAAATCATGTCCAGAAAACTTGCTTGGTATAAAAACGTTGAAAGAACTAGGAGCAGTGATTTGTTGTTCTCCAGAAGGAGTGAGATTGTTTTTACGTGATTTTAAAGGACATTATGTATTGAGAGATTTTGATCCAAGACTACAGAATGTACCACAGCATTTATGGGCGCAAGGTCCGACTGATGTAGGTTACATGCACATTACACCATACAGTGTCACACTCAAGACAGGAGTTGTACTACCACGAATCCGACAATACAAGTTACCACCTGAGGCTGTAGTTGCCTTACTGAAAATTGTTGACGAACTCATTCCACAAGGGGTGGTTGTAGAAACTGACTCCAATGTATGTAATTCTCCTATCATTCCGATCCTTAAACGAACTGACCCGAATGCACCACCGGTCTATAGACTGGTGATCGACCTTCGAGAATTGAACAAATGCATAATACCCCAGTACCCAGTGGTCCCAGACATTTCTTCTCTATTGACTGCCATTGATTCCGAAGCAGCGTTCTTTACTGTAATTGATCTCAAGAACGCTTTCTTTAGTGTCCCAATCCATCCGGAAAGCCAATATCTCTTCGGATTCTGTTTAAATGGCCGAAGCTTCAAATTTGCGAGAGCTCCTCAAGGGTTCACAGAAAGTCCCAGTATTTACAGTCAAGCATTGAAAAGACAACTAGACAGTATTCACATGCCTACTGACACTGCACTGCTCCAGTACGTTGATGATCTTTTGATCACTGCACGGACAGAACGAGACTGCGAACGTGCATCGCTGACAGTCTTATACTTTCTGGCAGAAAAGGGGCACAAGGTGTCCCCTTCGAAGCTACAATTCTGTGCCCAGCAAGTGGTATACCTTGGGCACTTGCTGTCCAAGAGGGGTAGACAGTTGACACCTGACCGCATCCAGTTAATTGCACATCTTCCACAGCCCAAGACACAAAAGGAAGTACGGGCCTTCATTGGCCTCACTTCTTACTGCTGACAATGGATTCCTCAGTATGCATATCTAGCCAAACCACTTATACAATTGACAACACAAGAGGCAGCGACTTCGTCTGTCCTCCCTTGGACCCAGGAACATACACTTGCTTTTGATGGACTGAAGAAAGCTCTATGTCAAGCACCTGTTTTAGCGACACCATGTTACAGCAAACCTTTTACACTTTTTGTCACTGAACGCGATGGTACAGCATTATCTGTTCTCACACAAGATCAAGCAGGGAAACACAAGCCTTGTGCTTATTTTTCTAGTACATTGGATCCAGTGGCCCAGGCTCTGCCTGCGTGCCTGAAATCAGTTGCAGCAACAGCTCTAGCAATCAGACAAAGCGATTCCATAGTGTTAGGACATTCCCTGACAGTACAGGTTCCACACTCAGTGGAAGTTCTCTTGAACAGGACACAGACACAACACCTGACCATAGCAAGATTGACAGGATATGAATTGACACTGTTCCAGCCACACATAGAGATCAGACGTTGTAACATATTAAACCCTGCTACACTTTTGCCTTCGAACACAACAGATCCTGCACCACATGATTGTGTAGATGTCATTAACACAGTGACGAAGCCAAGACAAGACTTGACAGACATTGCATTATCCGACCCAGACCTGACACTTTATGTGGATGGTTCATGTATGAGAACAAACACGGGAGAGTTAGTGGCCGCATATGCAGTGACCACCGAGAATGAAGTCATAGAAACACAGCGAATTGACACTTTGTCTGCTCAAGCAGCAGAGCTCATTGCTCTGACCCAAGCCTGCATACGAGCCAAGAACCTGAAAGTAAACATATACACGGATTCACAGTACGCATTCGGAGTCGTTCACGACTTCGGTGTCCTCTGGCAAGAGAGAGGTTTTCTGACCTCCCACGGAGCCAAGATACAGCATGGTCCCCTCATTCAAGCTCTGTTAGACGCGATACACCTGCCTACAGCAATAGCCATTATGAAGTGCAAAGCACATACTAAAGTC
Organism: Lissotriton vulgaris; assembly: GCF_964263255.1. Lineage (NCBI taxonomy): Eukaryota > Metazoa > Chordata > Amphibia > Caudata > Salamandridae > Lissotriton > Lissotriton vulgaris. Next base: position 730,705,362 of record NC_141700.1, read on the forward strand.
ACTGACATTATTTCCCAAGGTAACGACTTGGCAGATCGAACAGCTAAACTTACAGCTCAGACTCATACAACAGACATGACAAAGACTGAAGTACCATCACAGACAAATTGCATGACAGTCAGGGATCCCTCACAAGATGTACTCGACATACAGACACATGCCACTCCAGACGAAATCAAGAAATGGACTGAACAAGGAGGGGTCCAGACAGATCAGGGATGGATGACCAAGGGAAAAGCCACATCGTTTCTCCCCGACTCCATGGTTCAAGCTATCATAAATACAGCCCATAGTCCGGCACACTTAGGAGAAAAAGCCATGTTAGACAGTATACGGAACATCTGGTTCAACAAACATTTACGTGCAGCAGCGAAACAGAAAGTACGTACTTGTATGATCTGTTGTCAGTTCAATCCAGGCAAAGGCATTCCCGTGGAACAAGGTGGATTTCATCCTCCTGACCACCCTTTCGAAGTCCTCCAGATGGATTATATCCAAATGGACAGATGCCGAGGATTCAAGTATGTCCTCGTAGTTGTATGTGCCCTATCCAGATGGACAGAAGCGTACCCAGTCCCAGATTACACTGCTGTGACCACTGCCAAGCAGTTGGTCCGTGAATTCTTCCCGCGATACGGCTTGCCCCGTGTCGTGTACTCAGATAATGGACAGCCATTCTCTTCTGAACTCATGAAACAAGTATCTCTCCTGTTAGGGTACCAGTGGAAGTTCCATTGCGTACGACATCCCGAGGCAGCAGGCCTCGTAGAGCGTCACAATCAGACTCTAAAAACACGACTAGCGAAGGTCTGTGCAGAAAAAGGCGTAGACTGGATGGTAGCATTGCCAGTTGCCCTCTTTTACATGCGTATGGTAGCCCATTCCAGAACAGGACTATCTCCTTATGAGATAGTTTTCGGTAGACCGCCAAATGTGTGGGGTACGCCTATGCCTTAGAAAATCACAGATGTTGACAGTAATATGCTGACAGATTACCTGGCTTCCTTGATGTCTGCACTACTTTCTTGTCCTTCACAGGTTGCCGCTGCCTTCCCAGACAACACCCTGGTTAAAGACCACGCCATCCTCCCTGGCGACCTTGTTCTCGTAAGGAATTTCGACAGGTCGAGCCCCCTGGAGCCGCGTTGGAAGTCACCGAAGCTTGTATTACTGACGACGAGGACGGCCGTAAAAATAGAAGGAAGAAAGGGCTGGATTCATGCCCATCATGTGAAGCGGTTTCTTGGCTCGGGAAAAGATTCCAAAGACTGTTTTGCGAAAGACTGAGAACTGTTCGGAGATAACAGACACTAAACTCCCTTTGCTAGAAAAAACTCTGCAACAGGAGTATCGAGCCAAACTACGGTCTAGTAAGTCAGACAGCGTTTAATTGTTTAAGTCCCCCTCGGGTGAAGCGGTTAGACAGGTTCCTGACATGTATGATGAGACTGTAGACCCAAATAGTCAGAGAGATAGGCGAAATGAAAAGAAAAACAAATATTGCAAAAACCTACGCAGCAGATGTATTGTTACTTTGATCTTCATGTTTTTTCTAAGTATATCGATTATATGTATAAGCTTGACGCTACATGTTTTTTTTCCTCCTCTTGGTTCACGTGTACATTCTTCTCTCAATGACACTGTAGAGCACACATTCAGTGACCTGCCACCTCACGAATTATCCTATCGACTAGCACTGCGCAACAACACTTTTATCTGAATGTTACACCACTCTCACCAGACCAGCAATGCAACGAATTGCTGGGTATGTGGCCGACTCCCACCCTACCAGAAAATGAAGGGAGCTCTGCCCCTCTTTCCTTATCCGTTTTCACACAATGGTTCGTGCGGAGCATGGTTTGCTTTAATGTCCTCATTAGACAATAAGCCCACAGTTTCCCAAGGAGAGTGGATATGGGGGAACCTGAACACAGTTATGAATAAAGCATGCTTTCCAGACAAGGATGGCCTTCCCCGAAGGACAGGAACCGATTTAGAAAATGAAGTGTATGGATTAGGAAATTTTACCCTTAACCTCATGATCCTGAACGTTCAATCTGAGACTAATTCAGATGTGCCGTTTATAACCGTCTTACCAGTGAAAGGAGAATTATGCGTTAGAAAGAATGGTTCAGTGCATCTAGGACACAGTGATTGTAATACTGTGGTCGAATTCAGTGATAAAGGAAAGTCTACTTTCAAAACTTCCCGCCATTCCTATTTTATTTGTGGTCAGACAGCCTATGTACGTTTGCCCTTAGACTGGGGTGGAACGTGTTACATTGCATTCCTATTGCCACCTGTTTTTCTAGCCCCATCTAATTATCATCGGGATTCCCAACTCGTACATGCTAGACACAAGAGAGACCTTCCTCCAGTTATTGACTACTCTGAGTCAGCGTGGGACCAGTACAAGGATTACGTTAAAGGATATTTCTGGTTCATAGGTCCCGTCCAAAACAGTAAAATAATACGCAGGTTAACGAGAACTCTTGAGGCGGTAGTGAACGAGACTACTTTTGCCTTAGGTAACTTAACCAAGGAGCAGTCTGCTATGAGACTTGTTGTTCTTCAGAACCGCCTTGTTCTTGACGTCATCCTGGCCGATAGGGGCGGAGCTTGTAGAGTGATCGGCTCCAGCTGTTGCGTGTTTATTCCAAATAACGCGCCCTCAGTGTATGCAGCAATAACAAGGCTCCATAAAATAGCTCACCAGATGCACCAGAATCCTGGCACCTGGACTTGGTCCGGTTGGCTCTGGAGTGTGATATCAGCTTGGGGATGGAAAGTATTGTCATTCCTAGGAATAATACTGCTCATATTATTCAGTTGCTGTCTCTGTCTACAATGTGGCCCAGCGATTTGCGGCTTGTGTGCCACTGCTTGTATTCCCCGTCCATGTTCACGTTCCCGTGCTCGAATGAAAAAGGACGAGCAAATGATGTTATACGAACAAATAGATGGTCTTATGAAAATAGATGTATCCTAAAGGGCGCAGTAGGGAACAAGGAGGGAATGAGGAAATAGAATTTTTGGTAGTCAGTGTGTCCCCCACTCGCACCCTATCCATGCACCCGTGCCCCATGTATGTTCATGTAATTCCCTTCCCGTGCCTGCCATGATAATGCCTCTGCATTTCCGTCTAATGTTAGCATGTCAGTTAGTGGGCCTTCCATGTATAAAGTACGAATTCCGCATTAAGGCCTACGTTTCCAATGCATTTACATGGTACACTTTTAAATATCGCAAAGCACACGTTTTCCACGTTTTCCTGGCCCAGTTGAGCCAGGCCCTGAATTGAGGCTCCGAGCCTCTTCTGTCTCTGAACACTGCAGGTTTGGTATGCATCCCTGACCTCTACCTTACTCCCTGCTCAGTCGAGCGGTGCCCGGCCCGGCCTGCCTGCCTGCCAAGCCTGTATTTTGCCTACAGTTATCTGCTCAGCCTCCGCAAAAACACATTCCAGCCCAGTGAAATAGGTAAACATATTCCGCCTGCAGAGCGCGGGACCTAGCCTTCCTGTCTCCATGCAAGTGATTTACTGAACCCGTTGCCATAGTAGGCCCATGGCCCCCGTGCATTACATGAAGAAATATATGCTCACACTAGCATTCAGTGATGAACGGCCTTTGCTCGAGAGACCTTTTACTTCAGACAATACATCCTCCAAACATAAGATATCAGATATGCCAAAGGCGCAGGTCGTTCTGACACCCCAGACTCCTGTCTCCTCTACTAGTGCTAAAGTCACAGCCCCCAGTTCTCCCCAGCTACACGTCAATCTCACGTCATGCTCAGTTGCGCGCACATGTAGGGTAAAGGTTTCTGCTGACCCTGCAAAATTCTCTGTCTACATCCACCCACCTATGACATCTCTCTGACTCATCAAGTGCACGCCTACGTGTACGCCTCCTAACACGCCTTCTTTTACGCCCATATGTTCTTATCTCTCTCTTTTCACTTGTTCCGCCTACTGTATTCATTGTAATTGTATGGTTTTACTATATATATTATATGATGTTAATAAAACGATAGATATCCCTTCCTGAACCTTAGTGGTGATGGAACCCGATTCTCGTTGACTCAAGTCATCTTATTAAAGCCCTTATGACTCAGATACCACGGACTCTGCCTCTCATTTTTATGAGTTATTCTTATTGTTATTTAATGTATGGAAAAATAGTCCCGGTAATTTTATTTACCACATCCCCCTCCCTCTGTCTCTCTCCCTCTATCTGTCTCCCTCCCTCTCTCTCCCTCTCGCTCTCTGTTTCCCACTGTCTCCCTCTCTGTCTACCTCTGTATCCTTCCCTCTGTCTCCGTCTCTCTGTATCCATCCCTCTGTCACCGAAACCTGGATGAACGCCTCCTCCGCTCCCTACATTGCCATCGCCATCCCAGAGGGCTACAAGATCACCCGGAGGGACCGCACGACCAACCAAACGGGAGGAGGCATCGCCATCATCCACAAGGACACCATCCGCATCACGACCAACACCGACGGCATCCTGACCACCGCCGAACATCTACACTTCCAGATCCACACCGACCCGAAGACCACCCTGGGAGGCACCCTGATCTACCGTCCCCCGGGACCACGCACACACTTCAGCGAGGACATCGCCGACTTCATCAGCCCGCATGCCCTCCCCTCCGCTGACTACATCCTCCCGGGAGACATCAACTTCCACCTGGAGAACAACAACGACCGCAACACCAGCATCCTGCTCAACAACCTCGCCAACCTCGGACTCAAGCAGCTGGTGTCCACCCCCACCCACCTCGCCGGCCACACACTCGACGCCGTCTTCTCATCCAGCAAAGACATCGCCTTCAGCCACGCCACGGGACTCCACTGGACGGACCACAGCTGCGTCCACTTCACCTTCAGAAGAACGACGACACACCACCACCAGCAACAGGTTGCCCGAAGAAGCTGGAACAAGATCACTGCCGACCAGCTCGCCGCTTCCCTGAGCCAGCACCCTCCCGCCAGCTCAGCGAACCCCAGCCAGGCCGCCGTCAACCTCTCGAAGTGGATCAGCAACTGCGTGGACGAACTCGCCCCACTGAGGACCCCGCCCAGCCGACCCGGCAGCAAGAAGCCCCCATGGTTCACCGACGAACTCAAGAGCTCCAAGAAGAACTGCCGAGCCCTCGAGAAAGCCTGGAGAAGAGAACCAACACCGGACAACATGGCCACCCTCAAGCTTGCCACCCGGAAACACCACCAGCTGCTCCGCGCCACCAAGAAAACTGCCTTCAAGGACCGGCTGGACAACAACGCACACAACAGCAAGGAACTCTTCAATATCGTGAAAGAGCTCTCCAACCCCAACGCCGGAAACAACGACATCACCCCATCGCAAGAACTCTGCAACTCCCTCGCCTCCTACTTCCACAACAAGATCGCGGACATTCACGACAGCTTCAGCACCCAACCGACGAACGCCACGACCGACACGACCGAACCAACGCCCCCCACCACCACCCTCCGCGCCTGGACCCACATCAGCACCGAAGACACCGTCCGCATGATGAACTCCATCCACTCCGGATCGCCGACCGACCCCTGCCCTCACCACATCTTCAACAAAGCCGACGTTGTCATCACACCCCACCTACGGGACATCATCAACACCTCCTTCACCACCGCCACTTTCCCAGAGAGCTGGAAGCATGCCGAACTCAGCGCGCTACTCAAGAAACCAACAGCGGACCCCACCGAACTCAAGAATTACCGTCCCATCTCGCCGCTCCCCTTTCCGGCCAAAGTCATTGAGAAGACCGTCAACAAGCAGCTGGCCGCCTTCCTCGAGACGAATGGATCCCTAGACCCCTCGCAGTCGGGCTTCCGGGCCAACCACAGCACCGAGACCGCCCTCATCGCTGCCACCGATGACATTCGAGCCCTGATGGACAATGGAGAAACAGCAGCCCTCATCCTCCTTGACCTCTCCGCGGCCTTCGACACCGTCTGCCACCGCACCCTAGTGCAGCGCCTCAGCAACGTCGGAATCCAGGAGAAGGCACTAGAATGGATCGTCTCCTTCCTCGACGGTAGGACACAGAGAGTCCGCCTACCACCGTACAAATCAGAGTCCACCGAACTCATCTGCGGCGTACCCCAAGGTTCCTCGCTGAGCCCAACCCTCTTCAACGTCTACATGAGCCCCCTCGCTGCCATCGCACGCCAACACAACCTTAACATCATCTCCTACGCCGACGACACCCAGCTGATCTTCTCCCTGACCAATGACCCCGCCGCCGCCAGAGCCAACCTTCACGAAGGTATGAAAGAGGTAGCCGAGTGGATGTCGACCAGCCGCCTAAAGCTGAACTTGGACAAGACGGAAGTCCTCATCCTGGGATCCTCGCCCTCCGCCTGGGACGACTCCTGGTGGCCCCCCGCCCTGGGCACCGCACCCAAACCGACAGACCACGCACGCAACCTGGGCTTCATCCTGGACTCCTCCCTCTCCATGACCAGGCAAGTCAACGCCGTCTCCTCGTCGTGCTTCAATATCCTGCGCATGCTACGGAAGATCTTCCGGTGGATCCCAGCCGACTGGACTACGGCAACGCCCTCTACGCCGGAACCACCGCCAAGCTCCAGAAGAGACTCCAGCGGATCCAGAACGCCTCAGCCAGACTCATCCTCGACGTCCCACGACACAGCCACATCTCCGAACACCTGAGAGACCTGCACTGGCTCCCGGTCAACAAGAGAATCACCTTCCGTCTCCTCACCCACGCTCACAAAGCCCTTCACGACCAAGGCCCGAGCTACCTCAACAACCGCATCAACTTCTACGCTCCCAAACGACACCTCCGATCAGCCAATCACGCCCTCGCCGCCGTCCCCCGCATCCGAAGAGCGACGACAGGAGGAAGGTCCTTCTCCTACCTGGCCGCCAAGACATGGAACTCCCTCCCGACCAACCTGCGCCTGACCCAAGACCACCTCGCCTTCAGGAAGAAGCTCAAGACCTGGCTGTTCGAGCAGTAGCAGCACCCCCCCCCCCCTAGCGCCTTGAGACCCTCCGGGTAAGTAGTGCGCTCTACAAATGCCTATGATTGATTGATTGATTGATTGATCCCTCCCTCTCTCTGTCTCCCTCTCTCTCTGTCTTCCTGCCTCTATCTCCCTCTGTCTCCCTCCCTCTGCCTGTCACCCTCTGCCTGTCACCCTCTGTCACCTCACCCTAGCTTTTGGTGCAGATGTAATTTGAAGAACACAGATGTCTACTGTTTCTCCTTAACGGAGATAGCTTAAGTCTTAAACAATGTTAAGAATAAAATGAGGTTTCATTCAATCTAACATTCTATTTAATTCTAAAATAAGTATTGGCAAAGCCGTGCCAGTTCTAAAGGTGCCACATTGTGCAAATTGCCCTTAACATCTGATAATATGCTGGCAAGAATAGCACATACTTTTTCTTTCTAATCTCATGATTAATCACCACCAGTCCAACAGGATTTCTTCAAGGACAAAAGGCACATGCTACATTTTCGAAAAGACTTGTGTCCTACAATGGGACATAAAATAAAAGTTTGAAATACACCATAAAATCAAGAAGGTGAAAGCACCGCAGTACATGCTATTACACGTGGATGCTAATAATATTTCACTTTCCACCATTTACTTGTTAATGGGGCTTTGTTGTGAATCGCCCGTCCCCCATAGAGCAGAGTGTCCCAGAGTCCACGCTGCTGCGGCTGACTCCAAGACACCCTTTCAAAGGAATGGCTCTTAATTAGCCGCAGTTATGTGCTAAGTGCCCTTAATACTGGTGTCATCCCGCGACACAACCACCATTTGCAAGCGACACAGTACTGTGTCGGGACACACAGTTTGGAAAGCTATGTTCTACATCATGCCGTCCCGCTCTGCCATCAAGATGTCTTACATATGGTGACATATCGTTATGGGAAAGGACATACTTGTGCAACCATCTTCATCACAGGTTCCTCACCCGCTCAGTCCTTGCGGTACTACTAACTCAGTGACAAAAGAGGCCACGCACGTAGTGGTGGGCCCTTGTACTCAGTGGTTTGGGTCTACATGAGGCGTCCGAACCACTAGGTCGGGCCATCACAGCGCTTGAGATGGGAGCAACTCTAAAATGGCGTCACGTGTGTAGTGACGCATTTGCTGGATGGGTGTGGTGTGGGTGTATACCAGGCATGAGGGAGTGTTTGTGTGCTGTTCTGACAACTAGACCTGGACCTAAGAAATCAGTACAATGGAAATCTGGGCAATGTTGCGTTTTTGCTTTTTCCTGGAAGCGTAAGCGTAGTGGGTTGGCCTGACAGATGCCAGTGCTGCGCGCGGCTCTGAACCATGATTCTGGAGCTATGGGCGTGGTTCCATCATTAGCTATATGAGAAATCAAGTGATTTGGGTGTCTGTTTTGTAGTGCTTACGTTACCCGGGTCTTAAACGCAAATGTGTCATTATTTCTGTAAAGTTCCACAACATGGCCAACATGGAAGGTACAGGGTATCACTGACTCTATATTCATTCATAGTTGCATACATAAAAGATGGTGGACATGATGCATTTCTGTGGTTATGAATGTTTGTTGTGCAGTGTGGTCGCCCGCGCATGCGCATTTGTCTGGAAGAAGTCGGCGCAACACCAGTAAGAGGGAGTCCCGGGACGCCGCATCTCAGGAAAATCCTTTTTAATTACTTTTACAATGTTTAACATTATATTGGGCATTTAGAAGCGGGCGGGAGGTAGGCGGGCGGCGCGTAGTGGGGCTATTCGAAGTGTGTGGGTGGGCGTAGATTCCCCCCCATTTCGTGGTGCTTCACATAGCCCCACTACGCACACTACGCCCACCCCTATTGTACATCCTGTGGAGTGTTGTAGCTGTAGTAATACAGGGCTGGGAAAGGTTTAAGTTTCAGTTTTTGGTACATAAAAGGCAGATAATATATATACGTATGTGGTCATTCAGGTATACTGTTAAACTTGGTGCTGGAAATCAGTGTTTGAGGTTCGGAGTTGCATCCACATCATGTTATTGTAGAAAAATAATGTAATCTACGCATGCCTGAAAATGTACTGTAAATACGGTGCTCATGTAAATTGCTGATATAGATTTGGGTTGATTTTGCGCAAACGCAAATGTGTCATTATATCTGTAAAGTTACACAACATGGCCGACATGGAAGGTACGGGGTATCACTAACTCTATATTCATTCATAATTGCATACATAAAAGTTGGTGGACATTACGCATTTCTGCGATTATAATGTTTGTTGTACATTCAGTGGAGTGTTGTAGCTGTAGTAATACAAGTCTGTGAAAGGTTTAAGTTTCAGTTTTTGGTACATGAAAGGCAGATTATATATATATATACGTATGTAGTCATTGAGGTATACTGTTGAACTTGGTACTGGAAACCAGTGTTCGAGGCTCGGAGTTGCATCCACATCCTGTTATTGTAGAGTAATGACGTAATCTTCGCGTGCCTGAAAATGTACTGTAAATACGGTGCTCATGTAAATTGCTGATATAGTTTTGGGTTGCTTTTAGGATATATAAATATGCTAATAAAAAAGGAGGAATAGCCCACACTTACTGTCAGAGGTAACATGGTTGTATACGCTATTTATATCACAATATAATGTGGTAGGGTGCAGGAGCAGCATTTTACAAACATAATAAATACACAGACACAAATACACAGTTGAAGTGTGTACGGGCACCTGTGCGTGACTCTATTTTATTATGTTGCTGTTGGTAACAAGTAGAATAGTAACCATGATATCATTCATAGATATTTAATCGTAAATGGTTTATGGCTTCTGCTGTACAAAGGTAGGAGCACTAGATGTTAAATAATACAAAGAATATTCTATCGTAGAGGGTTCATGAGTTTTGGTGCACTAAGGTAGGGTCGGTTTGTGTGGAACCTGCGATGATGTGTGGTTAAGGCAGACCGCACTGCTAAGAATCTCTTTTGGCTACTGAATTTTGCCTTAATAAGGCCACGTGGCGATTATTTATGGTGCACTGAGTTAGTGGTACGTCTGATAGTTAGCGTGCTGCCTACTTGACTGCGTAATCTGTAATCATGATTGAAATAAAAGATGAAACATGTATGGAATACATTGTCAAAATGTGTGTGTTTCAGGGACATTATAGTTCAAGTTGTGACCTGTGCTGTCCGCAGTGTAGACTGCCATTGAGTGTGCCTTGGGACTGAGCATGTACCTAACCTGCGATGATGCATGGTCTGGCCAGGCTGCACTGGGGGTAATGTTTTTGACTACTGAATTTTCCCTTAATAAAGCCTTGGGGCAATTATTTCTAGTGTACTAAGTTAGTGGTACATCTGGTGTTTAGCGTGTGCTGACCCTGCGATGATGCATGATCTGAAAGGGCTACACTCAAAGTATTGAAAGTTGCATACTGGACTGCATGTACTATGAGGGGGAAAAAAAACTTACCATCTATGGTTATCAATTGTTCTACAAACTAGGTCTACTGATTGCTCCCCGTAACAAATTAAAAGATTGCACTTCGCGCAGTGCATTCTAACTTTCTCAAAATGGGTACGTATGTCTGGTGGCAATGTTGCAGATTGGGAGCATTTGGTTTTCTTAACCGATTATAGTCTCTTACACAATTTGCATTGGTACTAATCTTGAATTGTGAGCCATACTGTTCGCAGTATAGACCGGAGGCAGGCGTCAGGAAGGATCCACAGCCATGTGGCATTGACTTGAGCTGTATAGAGTTAGTGGTAGGTGTGGCTCTCAGCGTTTCCGCAGCCAGCGATGATGCCTGGTTTGGACCAGCCGCACTGGGAGCAATGTTTTTTGCCTAGTGAATTCAGTCTTAATAAGGCCACTGGGAGATGACTTGTGGTGCAGTGAGTTAGTGGTACCTGAAGAACTCAGCGTGTACACACCCTGCGATGATTCGTGGTTTGGGCGGGTCGCACTGGTACAATGTCTCTTGCCTACTGGAATGCGTCATGTGCAATCGCCATTGAACCTGAATTGTGAGCCCTCACAATGTAGATCGAAGGCAGTAGTCATCACAACCATCAATAAATTCTTTTTGTCATATCCTTTAACAAAATCTGTGGACATAAAGTACAATTATCTCTACCTCATAAAAAAATCAAGGCTAAATTTCATGCTGTCTGTAGTATCGATTTAAATCTGAATTGAAGTTGTGAACCCTGCTGTCCGCACTATAGTTCGAAGGCAGTACTGCGCACAGATATGGATGAATGATTTTTGTCTCTTAGTTTAACAAAAGCTGAACACATACAGTACAATTGTCTCTGCATTAAATACATCAAGGGTGAAGTCCCTACTGTCCATTGTGTAGATGCAAAGTTGAATTCAAGTTTTGAACCCTTCTGTCTGCAGTGTAGATCGAAGACAGTACTCGACACAAACATTGATGAATGCATTTTTGTCACAGTTAACAAAATCTGAGGACACATTTCAATTGTCTCTGCTTTAAATAAATTGAGAATTAATTTAATGCTGTCTGTAGGGCTTATGCGCTTCTGGTATCAAGTAGTGAACTCGGTTGATCTCAGTGTACATTAAAAGGCTATGATGTGTGGTTAAGGCAGACCGCACTGCTAAGAATGTCTTTTGGCTACTGAATTTTGCCCTAATAAGGCCACGTGGTGACCATTTATGGTGCACTGAGTTAGTGGTACGTCTGTGTGAGGGAGACCCCGCACCCAAACCCAATATTGCCACAAAAACCCTGCATCCTACTTTGTGGAAACCCAACCTTAAGCCCGTAGACATCCTTGCAGCGAAGCCGCTAATGGCAGCTTCTCCCCTCCTTCCGCAGTACGCCGACAATAACCCGGAAGTGGCCGAATCGGTGGAAGGCGGGACGGGAAGTTAAACGGACCAATCAGGATTCCTAGAAGAAGGTCAGTAGCGACAGAAAAGACAAGAGAAATTCCCAGAGATTGCGTAAGCCAGGAAGATCCCAGAAGGAGTGGAGGATTTGCCGAGGGACAACGCGGTCGCCAACGGAGCAGAGACTGAAGACTTCAGAAGGAGAAACGAGGACGACGGAGTGGGAGAACCAGAAGACGACGGTCCAGAGACCTGGTCTGAAGTTTAGTGGGTCCCGGAGAACATACGAGCAGCCACAATTCCAGAGAGATGTGTCTCTTAGCGGTACGTGGCAGGACAAGGGTTTTAGGGAAGGGGAGGGTACTTGCTATGGGCGGCGGGTAGTAAAGGGAAAAACATGGCACCGACAGTTATAATACCCCATGCTCCCTTACCTACCACCTGTATTCCCGTGCACTCCACAGGTAACCCCCCCTGTCATAAGCTTCGCGGGTTTACCTTTTTATGCAAGAAAACACTTCACTACTATTAAAGCCCCGCCAGAAAGCACTTCACTTTACCATTAAATCCCCTCACATGGGTTGGTGACAGGAACCCTTAGAGCAAGATTCGTGTTTTGACTGCTGCTTTTCTCTTGCTTTTATTTTTGAGCTGCTCCGAGACCTGGGAAGCCTATGGAACCTGTAACAGGTTCCTTAACCCCTGTGTGGACCTACTAACCATCCAGCACCAGATAGACACAGAGAAAGTTTCTACAACCTTTTGGAGTTAATCAAATTGTTTAGCTTTGGACTTCCTAGACTGTCAATTTTCCCACTTTGTATCACAATACAAAAATAAACCTCTCACTATTGACACCATACGGCCTCCTAGCTTCTGCTTCCGACCATCCCTCCGACCGTCTGGTAGTCAGCGTGTTGCCTACTGGACTGCATAATCTGTAATCACGATTTAAATAAAAGATGAAACATGTATGGAATACATTGTCGAAATGTGTATGTTTCAGGAACATTATAATTCAAGTTGTGACCTGTGCTGACCGTAGTGTAGACTGCCATTGAGTATGCCTTTGCACTTGCAGCTTGAATTTTGTTTTTCAACTAAACCTAGAACTGATACAAAAGAAGGTTTTTAAGGAAGGCGACTAAAGGGATATTGTATAGGATTTGATAGACGTTTTATTTAGTTATGTACTGCACGCTGCAAATAATGAATGAAGAGACAGTTGAATTCTGGCTGAATAATGCCACGTGGCGATGAATTATGATGCACTGAGTTAGTAGTACCTTTGGGACTGAGCGTGCACGTAACCTGCGATGATGCATGGTCCGGACAGGCTGCACTGGGGGTAATGTTTTTTGACTACTGAAATTTCCCTTAATAAAGCCTTGGTGTGATTATTTATGGTGTACTGAGGGTTGTATGATGTTACAATGCGATCAAAATGATCGCAGTACATCACAACGCATCTTTTACAACGCAAGTCGTTACCACGACTTGCGCTGTAGGGTGCTGGACTTAGGAATAGTAAGATTTACTATTCCAACTCCAGCCTAGGTACAGTAGGGAAGGTGTTGGAATAGTAAATCTACTATTCCTTAGTTTAGAGCGCCCTCCAGCGCAAGTCGTGGTAACGACTTGCATTGTAAAATATGCGTTGTAATAGCACCGCAGTGTTTTGACTGCGTTGTAAAGGATGTTCCCCGTACTGAGCTAGTGGTACATCTGGTGTTTAGCGTCTTCTCACCCTGCGATGATGCATGGTCTGAACGGGCTGCACTCAAAGCATTGTATGTTGCATACTGGATTGCATGTACTTTAAGGGGGAAAAAAGCTACCATCAATGGTTATCAATTGTTCTGCAAACCAGGTCTGCTGATTGCTCCCCATGACAAATTAAATGATTGCACTTCACGCAGTGCATTCTAACTTTCTCAAAATGGGTACCTATGTCTGGTGGCGATGTTCCAGATTGGGAGCATTTGGTTTTCTTAACCGATTATAGTCTCTTACACAATTTGCATTGGTACTAATCTTGAATTGTGAGCCCTACTGTTCGCAGTATAGACCGGAGGCAGTCGGCAGGAAGCGCCCACAGCCATGTGGCATTAACTTGAGCAGTATAGAGTTAGTGGTAGGTGTGTCTCTCAGCGACTACGCAGCCAGCGATGATGCATGGAGTGGGCCAGCTGCACTGGGAGCAATGTTTTTTGCCTAGTGAATTCTGTCTTAATAAGGCCACGGGGAGATGACTTGTGGTGCAGTGAGTTTGTGGTACCTGAAGAACCCTGCTATGATTCGTGGTTCGGGCGGGTCGCACTGGTACAATGTCTCTTGCCTTCTGGAATGCGTCATGTGCAATCGCCATTCGACCTGAATCGTGAGCCCTCACAATGTAGATGAAAGGCAGTAGTCATTACAAACATCAATAAATTATTTTTTTCATATCTTTTTAACAAAATCTGAGGACATAAAGTACACTTATCTCTACCTTAAATAAATCAAAGCTAAATTTCATGTTGTCCGTAGTATAGATTCAAAGCTGAATTGAAGTTGTGAACCCTGCTGTGCGCACTGTAGATCGAAGGCAGTACTGAGCACAGATATGGATGAATGAGTTTTGTCTCTTATTTTAACAAAAGCTGAACACATACAGTACAATTGTTTTTGCATTAAATAAAACAAGGGTGAATTCCCTACTGTCCGTAGTGTAGATGCAAAGTTGAATTCAAGTTGTGAACCCTGCTTCTGCATTGTAGATCGAAGGCAGTACCCGACACAAACATCGATGAATGTTTTTTTGTCACAGTTAACAAAATCTGAGGACACAGTACAATTGTCTCTGCCTTAAATACATTGAGAATGAATTTAATGTTGTCTGTAGTGCTTATGCACTTCTGGTATCAATTAGTGAACTCTGTTGATCGCAGTGTACATTTAAAGGCAGTACTCAGTACAGACATTGAGGAATGTTTTTGGTTGCATCATTTAACAAAATTGTCTCTGCCTTATATAAATCAAGGCTAACTTCGATGATGTCTGTAGATGCAAAGCGGGATTCAAGTTGTGAACCCTGCTGTCTGCAGTGTAGATCGAAGGCAGTAGTTGACACAGATATCGAGGAATGCTTTTTTTGTCACATACTTTATTAAAATCTGAGGACTTAGTATAATTGTCTAGACCTTAAATAAATCGAGAATTAATTCAATGTTGACTGTAGTGCTTATCTGAAACTGGTATCAAGTTGTAAACTCTACTGACCGCACTGTAGATGGAAGGTATCAGTCAGCACAGATCTCAACGAAGAATTTTTGTAATTTATTTTATCAAAGTCTTAGGACCTAGTGTCCAATTGTTTCTTCCTTACATAAATCAAGGCTAACATCAATGCTGTCAGTAGTGTACATGGAAAGCTGAATTCAAGTTGTGAACCTTGCTGTCCGCAGTGTAGATCAAATGCAGTAGTTGGCACAGATATCGAGGAACGCTTTTTAGTCACATACGTTAACAAAATCTAACAACATAGTACAATTATCCCTGCCTTAAATAAATCGAGACTGAATTCAATGTTGTCTGTAGTGCTTATCCGCAACTGGTATCAAGTTGTAAACTCTACTGACCGCACTGCAGATCGAAGGCAGTAGTGACCACAGATATCGACGAAGAATTTTTGTCACTTATTTTAACAAAGTCTGAGGACATGCAGTACAATTGTCTCTGCCTTACAGAAATCAAGGCAAACTTCAATGCTGTCCGTAGTGTAGATACAAAGCTGAATTTAAGTTGTGAACCCTGCTGTCCGCACTGTAGATCGAAGGCAGTAGTCGATACAAACATAAGTCTTTGGTGGTGTGGCACTGAGTTCGCAATGGACCTGTATCGAGGAGGCACGTGGTCATGGCAGCAGGCACGTGGCAGAGTGAGGACCTTCGCTGTGGTGAAGTCTCTTCTCTTTGCAGAAGTGAACCACACCCAAGGCGTAGCCTAATTATTTATAGTCTTTGCTGATGCTGTGTACGCTGGACCAGCCCACTCCGCTTCTGCTTCAAAGGGGGGCGGGACGCAACTACATGACCGAAATATTCCCCAGTGTATGAGATAATATGGTTGCGTCCACTATGCAGTACACTACACGTATCAATGGAAAAGTTTTTGGTTTGTATAGTGAATTGTGTATAGCATTTCACCAGTAGTCTTGGCGTTTTGTACATTATTGTTAATGTGCGAGTTCTTTCCCTTATACATACTTGATTGACACATCTCTGAACATTGAGCTAATGTGCTGTTGAGAGATATCTTATTTTGGGAAGGTTTGTTGTCCTGTTTTGCGCAGTCTGTGAAGTAGTAGAGGGGGAGGGGTTAGATGGGGTGGATGTAGTGGTGGTGTGATTTTGTTTGGTGTAGGCAGTGTATCATTAGAACCTCTATCACATATTGCTCTTTAAATATGGGTGTGAGTTGGATGTAATTCACGCAGTACATAGTCGACGTCCTTACATTAGTTAAATGTTGATGTTAATTTGTTAGTGATAAGTGGAACTATTACCTGTTTTCTTAGGTAGCGTTGCAAATTTGGTTTCTTGTTGAACATATTGGGAAGTGGTTAACATTATAATTAGGAATTGTCTTTTCAAAAACCTTTGAAATTCACTGAAAAAACCATAGGTTTCAGGCAGGTTATAGTTAGGAAATAGCATTTAAAAAACCTTAGTAATTCATTGAAAAAAACATAGGCTTCAGGGGTGTTATAGTTAGCTGGACATTTGACTCCTACAAAACCATTGAAATTCCACCGTTATACTTAGTTGTACTAACTGTAACTCTCGCAATCCACTGGTAATGATGTCACATATTACATCATTCATGTCATGGTCAGTGACATCGCTGAGGGCATTATGGTAGTTGTAGTGTATACATTCAAATTCATGTTTGTACACCTTTTCTTAGTCACACATTATATACATTGCGTACTGCCAATTCATTTTCTTTAGTTTCAAACAGAAAGTGTGTACCTCCAGTGGTGAAAGTATATTGAACATTCACATACTTATTATTCAATTTTAACTTTCTGTTTGAAACTAAAGAAAATGAATTGGCAGTACGCAATGTATATAATGTGTGACTAAGAAAAGGTGTACAAACATGAATTTAAATGTATACACTACAACTACCATAATGCCCTCTTTACCAACAAACAGGAACTCTGTTTAAATCTGTAGAAGTAAATTAGGGCATTACCGTGAGCAAGGTCTCAGGAGAGACCGAAATGTTGGTGGTTTGTTTTAATGCTAGCAAGCATGCTTGAAATTTAAAAATAAATCGGGGCACAAGCTTTAGAATTATCGAAGTTGGAGTGCGACCTAATTATTTCCGTCGGGAGAGAGTGTGAGGATATAAATATATATATTCACTGAAAAAACCATAGGTTTCAGGTCATATATAGTTAGGAATTAGCATTTAAAAAACATTCAAATTGCTCCTATATAGTTAGTTGTACTAACTATATTTCGCGCACCCGCAATCCACTGCTGATGATGTCACATATTACATCATTCATGACATGGTCAGTGACATCACTGATGACATCATCCAGTGACTGTGTGTTTCTGTAAAGTTTAAATATGTTTTACATATTGAAGAGTGAGTGGATGTATAAGTGTCTGGATGAAAGGTTTAGTAGGTACATGACTGAATGTTTAAGTGAGTGATTATATGTGTCTTACTGAATACATGGGTTAGTGACTAAACTGTCTGAATGTGTGCATCAGTATGTCTGTTGTTGTGTAAGCTACTGCATTTGTTGATCAGTAGCTATATGAGTGGCTATATGTGTTATTGATTGGTTGCCCGAGTATTTGTATGGGAGACTGAGTGTGAGTGTGGGTGGGTGGCATATATAAATGACTATACATAAGAGCCACTGATTGTGCGAGTGGCGGTATGGATCATTGTGTACTTGTATCAGTAAATCTAAAACAAAGTAAGTATGTGTTAGTATATGTTTGAATAAGTAAGGTGTTGTGTGTATAACTGTATAGTTGAGGAATTGGAAGTGTGATTGATTCTTTGCATGACTGACTAGATGTGTGAGTAACTCCATGGATGAGTGGCAGAGTGTGAGTGTCTGTATAGGTGTATGAGTGCATATGATAGTGTTGTATTGATGAGTGACTGTATGTATGAGTGATTCTATGGGTGAATGTGTGTGTAGACCTAGGAATCAGTGAGTGCGTATGTAGTAACTGGTATTGGTGTGTCAATGGTGTCAAGAATGGTAGTCTTTATTTAACACTGGGTGTATCAAAAGTTATATTAGAGTGTGAAGAGGTGCATCGTATTATCACATGAATGATATCATCAGTGATGTGATCAGTGATGTCAATTGAGATGTCATCAGTGATATCCTCAGTGATGTCATTTGAGATGTCATCAGTGATGTCATCAGTGATGTCACTGACCATGTCATGAATGATGAAATATGTGACATCATCAGCAGTGGATTGCGGGTGCACGAAATATAGTTAGTACAACTAACTATATAGGAGCAATTTCAATGGTTTTTTAAATGCTAATTCCTAACTATATATGACCTAAAACCTATGGTTTTTTCAGTGAATTTGCAAGGTTTTTTAAATGCTAATTCCTAACTATATATGACCTGAAACCTATGGTTTTTTCAGTGAATTTGCAAGGTTTTTTAAATGCTAATACCTAACTATATATGACCTGAAACCTATGGTTTTTTTAGTGAATTTGCAAGGTTTTTTAAATGCTAATACCTAACTATGTAAGGCTTGAAACCTATGGTTTATTCAGTGAATATATATATTTAATATAATATATATATAATTTTTATTTTCAAGTTTTTTTTAATATGATTACAGAGTCAGCGCACCATAAACGCTCTGAGCTCTTAACCCGACAAATTTTTTAAATTTCTAAAACATAATATCTACATTTTTAACGTAGATTTTAAAGGTAGACAATATCTTTTAACAACAGTATATTACTTTTTAAAGTAGTAACAAATCTTGCGAGGGTAGGTCACATGTGCACGCAACGTAAGAACTCCGTCCGCGCACCGTGAGAGCTTCGAGCTCTTACCCCCGAAAGTTCTATTAACTTTAAATCGTTATATCTACGTATTTATTGCACAATATAAAGGTACACATTATCTGGGATAATAAAGAACATGTTACTTTGAAATTTTAAAGACCATATGTAACTTTAGGCAATTCAAAATCTCGCAAGGGTGTGTACTAGGGAAATGCATCGTAAGATGACGTCAGCGCTCCGTAAATAGAGCGTAAACGCACGTAAGCTTATGTAAGCGCTCCGTAAACGCTACAAAAGCGCTCCGTAAGCTTACGTCCAACCATGTGACCCCAAAAAAAAAGATTTAATTGGTTTATAATACTTCCTACTCCAATTGTTAAAGACCCTTCCCATGTTCATCATTTTTCTTTGGCTTTCAGAGAAGCAACACTTTTTCTGCAGCTCCTAGCTACAGAAAAATACCTCCAAATGGCTGAACATCCAGACTCTGACCATTCTTCTAATGGAGAATTTGTTGATGAGGACCCTCACCCAGGTAAGAAGAAGGAGTCCATAGTCTGGAAATTTTTCAGCTTTCCAGAACATCAAAAGAAGGTAAATGCACCACTGGTCGCCTGCAAGATCTGTGACACAGTGTTATCAAGAGGAAATCCAAATAAGAAATATTCATTTGGAACCCACAGCATGGAACGCTATGTAAAAAATATACACCCCAACAATTGGAGTAGAGCTGTGGTGCAAAGATCTCAGGAGGAGGACTCTTCTCCTAGTACATCTACAGCAACAACCGGAGTACCACCAATGCCATCTTCAATGGTGGCGAACATTCAGCCAGAACTGAAAAATGTGATGATGCAATGCATACGTTGCAGTAAATTAGTAGCCTTTGGACAACAGTCCATTGAAGTAATTTTACAGAAGAACAGGAACCAGAGATGCAGCAAATAATTTTTGTCTTTCAATTTCATAGTTTGTTCCTGTTGAACAATTATTTTGTGTAAAAAGTTCATTTTTCTACGTTTTTTAAGCAAAACAAAAAAAAACAGTTATTTTTAGAACTACCTCAACTGGTTAAAGAAAGAACTACATTTCTATGTTTGTATGTAAAAGTTTGTCATAGTGAATGTCAAAGTGCAAAACTATAAGGATGTGGTACAGCATAAACCTATAAGGTGTTTACCTATAGTATACTGTACTACTTCCAAAGCACTGAACTGTAACATATGTATATAAATATGTTACATCTCAATGGGCCGGATGTATGTAATCTCGATTTACCTACTCATAAATAACGAGGGCCCGATGTAGGTAATCCCAGGTTACCACTTCTTAAATACCGAATCATAACGGTTCAGTATTTAAGGACTGGCAATGGAGATGTAGGTATTTTCACCGAATTAATTACCGATTTGGTAAAATTCGTTAATTACCGATTCGATAATTACCGAATCTGTGTTTGCCATTGATTCCTATGGACTTTGAAGCCCATAGGAATCAATGGCAAATATCGATTCGGTAATTACCGAATCAGTAAATACTGAATCCTGCCAGGGGGAACAGGGTGTCACTTTGACACCCTGTAGCACCCCTGTTTTTGGCTTGTATGCAATGTGACACACATACATGCCCTTAGGCACAGGTGTACATGCACAGATGTGCATGTACACAGGAATTCCTTATTTACCACCCAATTGTATTGGGTGGTAAATAACGAATTCTTAGATGCCTCTAGCACTGTCAACAGTGCTACCTACATTAAAATTGACAGATTTGGTATTTTTACCGAGTCTGTATTTACTGATTCGGTAATTTTACCGATTCGGTAAATACAGAATTGGTATAAAAAAGAAATCTGTAAATAAATGCCTCCTACATAGGAAAAGGCATTTACCGGTCAGCAACGGCCAAATTCAGCCGTTACCGACCGGTAAATGCCTACCAACATCACGTCCCAAATCATACCACTTCAATATTTAAGACTAAGTAAATGGGATGTAGGTAATTTGTCTTTTAAAATTACCGAATCTGTTTAATTCAGTCATTTTACCAAATCGGTATTTACCAATTCGGTAATTGCCATTGATTCCTATGGGCCATGAGGCCAATAGGAATCAATGGCAATTACTGAATCAGTAAATACTGATTCAGTAAAATTACCGAATTGTCAAATGGGACAGGTTGTCACTTTGACAGCCTGTTGCACCCCTGATTCTGACTCGTGTGCCATGTCACACACATACATGGTCTTATGACATGTATGTGTGCCACATGGCACACATGTACATGCACAGATGTGCATGTACACAGCAATTCATTTTTTAACCCCGAAAGTTTTATCGTTATATCTGCATATTCATTGTACAATATAAAAGTACACATTATCTGGGATAATAAAGAACATGTTTATTTTAATTTTTAAACAACATATATAACTTTATTTAAGCAACTTTTAAACAACATATATAACTTTATTTAAGCAACTTTTAAAAAACATACATAACTTTATTTAAGCAATTACAAATCTTGTAAGAGTGCGAACCAAACAGTTCTTTTTACAACTACCTCTACTGGTTGAAAAAAGAACTAAATGTTTATGTTTGTATGTAAAAGTTTGTCATACTGAATGTCAAAGTGCAAAACTATAAGGATGTGGTACAGCATAAACCTATAAGGTGTTTACCTATAGTATATTGTACTGCTTCCAAAGCACTGAAATGTAACGTATGTATATAAATATGCATGTACACAGGAATTTATTATTTACCTCCGAAAGTTTTATAAACTTTAAATCGTTATATCTACGTATTCATTGCACAATATAAAGGAACATATTACCTGGGATAATAAAGAACATGTTTATTTTAAACTTTAAAACAACATATATAACTTTATTTAAACAATTATAAATCTCACAAGGGTGCTAAATCATTATATCTACATAATCATTATCCAATATAAAGGAACATATTAACTGAGATAATAAAGAACATGTTTATTTTAAACTTTTAAACAACATATATAACTATGTAAACAATTATAAATGTCACGTAAAAAAACCATAAACGCAACATAAGCTTACGTGAGCACTCCGTAAACGCTCTGTAAACACTCATCCAACCATGTGACCTTATAACAAAATATTGTATTGGTTCATAATAATTCTTACTCTAATTCTTGAAAGACCCCTCCCATGTTCATCATTCTTCTTTGGCTTTCAGAGAAGCAACACCATTTTTCTAGTCTGGAAGTTTTTCAGCTTCCCAGAACATCAGAATAAAGTAAATGCACCACTGGTCACCTGCAAGATCTGTGACACAGTGTTATCTAGAGGAAATCCTAATAAGAAATATTCAACCGGAACCCTCAACATGGAACGCCATGTAAAAAATATACACCCCAACAATTGGAATAGAGCTGTGGTGCAAAGATGTCAGGAGCAGGACTCTTCTCCTAGTACATCTACAGCAACAACCAGAGTACCACCAATGCCATCTTCAATGGTGGCAAACATTCAGTCAGAACTGAAAAATGTAATGATGCAATGGATACATTGCAATAAATTGGTAATATGCCAATGAAACCATTACACTATCTGTATGCCAGCATTAATGTCAAACATTGCGCAAGGGGCTTGTAAATATGCCAATGAAACCATTACACTATCTGTATACCAGCATTTATGTCAAACATTGCGCAAGGGGCTTGTAAATATGCCAATGAAAACATTACACTATCTCTATACCAGCATTAATGTCAAACATTGCACAAGGGCCTTGTAAATATGCCTCTCTTTTTTTGTATATTCTATCTCAATTTATGCCATTAGAAAAACCCTTTAAGCATCTCTCAAGACATTTCATATTCATGTCTGTGTGGCAATTTTATTACTCTGCATGCATTTTCTGCTTGCACCCATGTCAAACATTGCACAAGGGGCTTGCAAATATGCCCCTCTTAATCTTATATTCCATCTCAATTGATGCCATTAGTGAAATCCTTTAGGCATCTCCCACACCGTTTCATAAGGTTTTCTATCTGCTATTCCTATCCCTCTCCATACATTCACTGCTTCCACCCATGTTAAAGGTTGCACAAGGCGCTTGTAAAAAAGGAGCATATTTACAAGTCCAATTAAACCATTACACTATCTCTATACCAGCATTGAATTCAAGCATAATAAACACTTTAAAAAGAAGTCTACCCTGTAAGCTAAAAGATACAAATTGTTAGCACACACAGCTAACATTATGGAAAAAGATGAAAATATAATTCCTTAATTCACATACACACACAGTGTGACACTTGTGAAAAATATTATAGCCACACATTTCAGCAAAAATCATTTAACATGGTAAATTGATTTAGGCACAGAACACAGCCCATTTTAATATACACTACCTTACATTGCTGAAACCTAACTCATTTCAAAATGTCATTTCTAATATGCACCATTCAGTTAACATAATGGAAAAAGGTGAAAATATAATTTCTTAATTCACACAGACACTCACTGTGATCCTTGTCAAAAAAATTTAAGCCACACATTTTATCAAAAAACATTTAGCATGGTAAATCATTTTACACACAGAGCACAACCCATTTAAATAAGCACTTCACTACAATGCAGAAACCTGACTCATTTTCAAAATACAACAGTAATGAAGCCCAATATGCTTGTTATGCTCCCAAATACTGCAAACAGCACTCTCTCTATATTACTCACCATTAAAATTGCTTTTGAAAATGTAGAACAGTGTGAAACACACACCAAATTTTCTTAAGCACAATCCCTGAACTGCAGCTCAGACACTGGAAACAGAAATGGCAGTTTCCCACTCATTCTTCTCACTTATTTCAGCTCATAACCAATGAAATGTCTTCCCACACTATTTCAAAACTAAACTAACATTTCAATTGGTTCTACATTTCCACACTTTCAAACTCACATAATATTCACCCATCCCCCTACTGCTCATTCAACTTGTTACCATGGTAACTCCCACCTAAGGAAGAACAGAGTTTAAAAGTTCATCATACTATGTTGCAAATGAATCCATCAAGGTTGTTAGAGCTTTCAATATAACAGCTAATCATGTGCAATGTTCCTTTCAATGACCTTTTCTGAACCATTAGAATTGCTTCTTTTAAAAAACAAAAATATGCACCCTAATATGCTCTTTTGCATTTTCAGAAAGCACCAATCACTTCATAAGCTTCAAGTGCAGTGAATGTACTCCTCTTTTTTTTCTAAACTGCAAGCTTTCCAACTGCCATTTCATTTACAGCCCTCACCTGAGTACAACCAGATCTGCCTTGAACATGCTTTCAGTATGGTTTTTAGGACACAGTTTTGTATTCTGGTCTAAAAGGTATGCAATAAACAGAGGAATTTTAAACCTTGATTTACCAAATGTGGATATTTTATGGATTGGCCAGAGAGGATTGAGATGTCACCAATTGATACCATTGGTGAAATCCTTCATGCATCTCCCACATCCTGACCTTATAATTGTGCACAGTGGTGGAAATGACTTATGCACTTTGACTGGGGTTGGTCTGGAAATGCTATTGAAGGACATCTTTGGACA
The DNA here is from genome assembly GCF_964263255.1 of Lissotriton vulgaris. NCBI lineage: Eukaryota > Metazoa > Chordata > Amphibia > Caudata > Salamandridae > Lissotriton > Lissotriton vulgaris. Next base: position 730,729,860 of record NC_141700.1, read on the forward strand.
ATTGATGTCACTTTTTTTCTCAAACTGCCTTTGTCTATTCCAATATATGCCAAAGGCAAAAATGGAATTGGTCAAATCAATTTTGTCCGCAGATTGAGAAAGCAAGGAAACGTGTAAATAAATCTGTTTCTGCATACATGAGAGACTATGGAATGGGTTGTATATACCACAACAACTTGCGTTACAACATGCAAGGCATCTATAGGACAGATGGTATACATTTCACCGATGAAGGGAACAAAGTCTTTCTCTGTAACATCAGACTCTGCATTGGTACTTTCTTGTAGGTACCAAAAAACCACAATGAACACAATGGCTCTTTTTAGAGCCAACTAACATGTAAACACTCAAATATGATTTTTAACTTAATTTTTTTAATTAATTTTTACCGAGGTCCACGCACCGAGCACTCACTGAGCACTCCCCGTGCGCGGACCTATCGTGTTTTCTGGTATTTTTAAAAAAATACACATTATTTTTAACCTTAGGAGTCCTTGAAGAACCCCCTGAGAAGACCTAAGGTGTCAGGGACACTCTACCCTACCCCCTTCCCACGTTTTTAAGTTATATTTTTCACTCTCTTCTGAAACCACAAAATGGCGGCAAAAGGGTTCGCGCACCGTGCATTTATCGAGCACTCACGGTGCGCGGACATATTGGAATTTAAAAAAAATTAAAATAAATAAATAAATGGAAATGGACATTGTCTCCTCTGTAGATACCTTGAAGGTTGTAATGCAAGGTATTGTGGCATATTGAATCCATACTGTAGTCTTTTAGGAAAGCAAAAGCAGATTTGTTCACAGGATTCCTTCCTTTCTCAATGTGTGGTCAGAATTGGCGTAGGAGGTCACGAGTTCCTACTCTGGTGAAAAACACTTGGTGTTCTGTATACTTACTTATGTTGTAAACTAGTGAATCAGAACAGTCAGTGAAAGAAAGGATGCAAGTAAGCATGAGCGAATTTTGCGGATCTCGCGTTCGCGAATTTTGCGGATTTGCGGATTCGCAATCCGCAAAATCCGCGAATTCCCGCGAATTTGTGGATTTTTTTTTTTTGTGTTCGCCCGTGTTTCTGCCAGTTCGCGAGGGTTTTTACAATTTCGCAATTTGCGAACTTACCTGTCGGGTCGCAAGTTTTGCGAACTTGTTGTTTCTACGTGTCCAGCCTGTTTGGGACACTCTTCTTCATCACTGCCACTCTCTGTCACCACTGCCACTCTCTGACTACTCATGCCACCCTCTGGCCCACCCATGCCACCCTCTGTTTCATCACCACACCCTCTGGTTGTCCAGTGTACATTATTTTCGGCAAAGCAAAGCACACCTTCCCTGCCTCAAGTGACCTGAATTAATTTGGGGCTGATTAATGTGTCACAGAATATTTTTTTAGCTGGCACCTGCTTCCTTAGTGCGCCCTGATTAGTGATCTTTTGCACTTGCTAAGTGCTTTCATTGTTGCAAAATTAGTTACAACACCTGCCCTGCCCCAACTGACAATAATGAATTAGGGGCTGATTAATGGATTTTAACTTCCAGCCTGGCTCCTGCTTGTCTCCCTTAGCTGTAATTCAGGACCTTTGTGGCATATGTGTAACTATTCTGAGGTTCAGAGCAGGGTCACATAATAGTTTCAACTGGCAACTGAACTCTGGAGGGGCCCCTCAGGAAGCACTACAGGAAATGGCTACTAATGATGTGCCTGAACTTTTGAACCTGGTAAGTAGTTACTTTCAGTTTTGCTAAGATCGTATTTCTGCAATTTTGCACTTATTCGCGGGGCGCGAACTCACGCGAACAGTGCGAGCAGTGCGAGCAAAATCCGCTGCTCGCGGATTTGCGGATTTTGCGGGAAATTCGCAAATCTCGCGGATTTCCCGAAAATCCGCAAAATCCGCGAGCGGAACGGATTTTCCGCCCATGCCTAGATGCAAGACATGAAGAACCCAAAATGGTATCACTTTGCTACTACCTCATAAATTACATTTAAATAAGTATAAAAATTAAAACAAATGTTTCATTAATAAATTAAAATTTATTTATCAGAATTTTCAAAATCTAAAAGAACTTGGAGCATTTCTTCATCAGAAATTTCATCCATCAAAGTGCCTGTAAATGATTCGTCCAACTCAACAATGTCTACACACTCTATTAATTCCATGTCCAGTATTTCATCCAAAAAATCTACCATGGTATCTTCATGTCCTTCATGATTTGTTTCAACAACAGGATCAATAAACGTTGCTGTGATTTCGATGTCAAATGACTCTACATTTTCTGCCATTATTGAAGTTAGTGTACTATTAAAAGAAAGAGAAAGACAGTGAGATGTTGTCCGGGACAGTGTATAGTATCAAGCAAGAATTAGAAATATAAAGCACTGCATCTGATGTTGCCCTACTCAATCCATAAGTATAACAGAAAAACATTAAATAACTAACAGAATTTTTTTTTCCTATTAACTTAAAGTGAACAACAAAGTTCTCCTTACAAATTAACAACTCACCTCCTAGAAAACTGTTGTACAGTAAAATCTGTCTCAATCTCACACCTCATAAGTATACCTCAAACACTAAAATCTCAAAATGGCTGTTTCCCTCTAATTTTTCATACATATTCAAATACCCAGCCAATCACATTTCATCACACACAAAATCAAAACCAAAGTAACATTTTAATTGGTTCAAATTATCAACACATTCAAACTCACATAATCTTCAACCTACCCCCAATGCTCTCTACCAATTACCATACAAACACTCCACAAAATACCTTACTAAACCCAAAGGTGAAAGTCATCACTCAATGTTGCACTCAACCAACATCAATACACTGAAACTTGTTATTTTAACGTATTTCTTTTTTGTCTTTTTGAGCCACAGTCCGCGCACAGTGCACAGACCCCACGATTTTTTAAAATTTTTATTTTATTTTTTTCAACCTTCGAAGTTCTTTACAGACCCCATGACAAAACCTAGGGGGCTCAGGAATCTCTACCCTGCCTCCTTGTCAACTATTTCACTTCTGTTTACAACCACTATCATCTGCCACAAAAACAAGATGGCGGACAACACTTCCTCATTTCGACTGACTGGAATGTTGACAGATGTCCAACAGCCAATCAGAATTCCACGCGCACACGCCGTGCACGTACAAGGACAGTGCAAGGACAGAGCATGCCCGTGCGCGCACCGTGTCTGGCCCATAAATATATAATTTGAAAAAAGTTGATTTTCTCAACAATTACTGGAGGGATTTTCACCAACTATACAATAGGCACTTCTGCATACCAGGCTCTACCATTTTGCCAAGTTTGCAGTAATTCCATTCAGCCGTTCGATCTGTAGCTGTGTCTAAAGGTCCTACGGAAAATTGCATTGGACTCAATTTCACATTCAATTTTCTCAAAAACTACTGGAGGGATTTACACCAAACATACAAAAGGCACTGCTCCATACCAGTCCCTACCATTTTGCCAAATCTGGTGTAATTCTGTTCAGCCGTTCGAGCTGTAGCCCTGTCAGAATGTCCCTATGGAAATTAACATGGGGAAAACACATTGTGGGACCCCCCTTTTTTCTCAGCCCCTGCTTGACAATCCCCCCGAAACTTTCAGAGAAGGAGAGGAGCGCAACGAGGCAAGTTTAAGGAAAATTACAGGAAGATCCCTCAATCAGCGCCAAAGTTATTCCCAAGAGAATGTTCGGCATTCCCTATGGTAACTAGGTCCTAACTATATATACCTACTGGCTATCGCCAGTAGGTAATATCCTCACACTATGTATATATATATATATATATATATATATATATATATATATATATATATATATATATATATATATTCTCCCAACACTGGGGCCCTCAATCCTCAGGACTGGTCTTCAAAAAAGAGCACTCAAAGTCGCTCCAGCGTGGTTAGCCATATTTTATTACAGCATTTGCAGATAACAAGGTTTCAAACGCGTTTCGGCGTTGCCGCCTTCGTCAGCGTAAACCATCATATTTTTTTAAGGTAATTTAAATAAAGTTCATTGTGACTTCCTGTCACGTGCTTTAATAATAAACATAACAAAAGGCACAATTCATGCAATTCGATCATTAAACATGGCGGCCATCTTGTAGTGGTAAGTGATGTGAACAATTGATCACAAGATGTGAATTCAAAACATATGTCCTTACTCTCGAACACTTGTGTACTTCATTTTATAACTATAATGATCAGTTCATTTGTAGTTTCTTTGATATGTACATGTAATATTATAAAACATATTACTGGTCGCCTATCATTATTTTTCCAGTGCTGTTAATTCGCACAGCTCCCCACGATCACATTCATGGGAACCGTGTCGAATAGTTCACGGATATATAACCTGGGAGTGATATTTAATTGTAAGCTAAACGTACGTACAAGGACAGTGCAAGGACGGAGCATGCCCGTGCGCGCACCGTGTCCCGCCCATAGATATATAATTTGAAAAAAGTCGATTTTCTCAACAATTACTGGAGGGATTTTCACCAACTATACAAAAAACACTTCTGCATACCAGGCTCTACCATTTTGCCAAGTTTGCAGTAATTCCATTCAGCTGTTCGGGCTGTAGCTGCGTCTAAAGGTCCTATGGAAAATTGCATTGGACTCAATTTCACATTCAATTTTCTCAAAAACTACTGGAGGGATTTACACCAAACATACAAAAAGCACTGCTCCATACCAGTCCCTACCATTTTGCCAAATCTGGTGTAATTCCGTTCAGCCGTTCGAGCTGTAGCCTTGTCAGAATGTCCCTATGGAAATGAACATGGGGAAAACACGTTTTGGGACCCCCCTTTTTTCTTGGCCCCCGCTTGACGATTCCCCCCGAAACTTTCAGGGAAGGAGCGGAGCGCAACGAGGCAAGTTTAAGGAAAATTACAGGAAGATCCCTCAATCGGCGCGAAAGTTATTCCCAATAGAATGATCGGCATTTCCTATGGTAACTAGGTCCTAACTATATATACCTACTGGCTATCGCCAGTAGTTAATATCCTCACACTATATATAGTAAGACCGACAATTTAGCATTTGTGTATTGTTTACAACCAAGGGATTTATCCTACAATTTTGAGAAAATGTGCAAAAGAGTTGTAAATATAATCAGGGATTTAACCCAGTATTGTTTATCGCAAATGAAGTCACTTATATTGTAAAGGCAAAATTAAGTACTGGTAATGTTTTTATGTACTAATTATTTTGAACCTGTATGTATAGGTACGATGTGCCTGTGATAAAGAGTCTTTCCTTTATTTCAATGTTTACAAATAGACCAATCACGAAACAGCACTGTGCACTTTAAAAACTCACGTAAAATGTGGTTACGCTGTCATGTGATCAAGGCTTTGTGCCGAAACGTTATGGCGACAGCTGAATAAAATCTAACCAGCATCTGACGTTTTGGTCCGTGTCTGTGTCCACAGCGTGATCGTAGTGAGAGCGATTGCGGGAGGAGACGGAGGATATATATATATATATATATATAACAATGTTCCTGTTTCACCAATCCGTGGTGAAAAGAAAATCAGGTAAGGACCGCTTAGCGTGACTTTTCCTTATTAAATCAGGTGAAAAGAAGCAGCAACGATGTTGTCCAGTGAAGAATAAGTATTTATTTCACACAGATGAAATAAAAAGACATAGTGTCGTCCATGACGCGTTTCACTCCTGAAAGGAGCTTGTTCACATAACGCGCCCCGGAGAGTGACCACAATTTATATTCAGTGCACAGGTGATTTGATTCAAACACAGAAAGTGCAGTAGTGAAAATAAAAGAAGGACTAAAGTGCGTGCCATATTGCTAGTACAAATGTAATAATGCATTAAAACCATTTACCCTTATAGATTTCACAAAGTGCTATACATTGGTTTGCTCAATACCAAAAAACATTTTATGAAGTGCAATTAAATCGCTATGTACATATTGTACAAAAAATAATTCATATCATATGAAGAATGTAAAATAACCGACAAGGCTCATAATCTAAATACATTATCGAGTCAGAAATAGGGAATACCAACTAACAAGTAGCAGGGGGTCGGAACATGATTAATGGTGTGTGTCTGTTAGGCAGAGGTCTCAACTGTGACGATTAGACAGCAAAATCTATCACTGGGTACTCTCTTGGTGCATAGAGAAATTCCCATCACAATCCCAACCTGTACCGCCCTACATCATTTGGGAACCTTCATATGGCAAGTGGGAAAACGTACCCAATGGAAGATCTGGCCAGATTCAGCCGAATCTACCATGTAAATCCCAATGTATGTATGATAAGATATTAACTAGGTATCAGGTAGTAACTGAATAGCAGTGCTGAATAGTGTAAATCAAAAGGTGTAGAAAGTGAGATAGTATAAAATTGGGTAAGAAGGAGGAAAAATGTTTTAATAGGCACCTCCCTTTTCCCAACGATAAAAAACAGTGCAAATGGTAGTATTAACAAATAACTACTCGGATGGAAGTAATGGTCGACATGTTTCTGCAGTTTACCTTGGGCCCATAGGTCACCTACTGCTTCATCAGGACCTAGTATGCTACTGCTGAGTGTAGTGAAAAAAGTATATGTGAAGTAACATAGTAATTGTCACCTGAAATTCTCCCAATTTGTAGGAGAATGTGGCCCCACCTCACCTGGCCACAGCGCAGGTAAAACAGAGCACCGCTCTGTCCGTCGGTACTCCGGACGTCCTTCTACAGATAGCCTAGAAGGACGTCCGGAGTACTGACGGACAGAGCGGTGGCCATTCAGAACAAATAATGCGACAAATTGCTCTCTCTTGCGAACTAAAGGTGGTGATTAGTCTGATAGAGCAATTTGTTTGAAGATCTAAAACAGGTTTAGGTTTCAGCTGAGTATTGCGAACGAGGGACTTCGCTTTAGCAAGAGCCTGCTCTAATATTTTCTTACTGTAACCCCTTCTGAGAAACCTCTCTACAGAAGAGTCCAAACAAGCATTAGCAGCTGTTACATCACTACAGATACGACGAATTCGAATGAATTCGCCGTAAGGGATGCTATTGATAGTGTGGATCGGATGCGCACTATGGGCATGCAATATGTAGTTTCCCGCTGTGGTTTTGCAGAAAAGTTTGGTTTTCAACTCAGCATTCTCCACATATAATTGGACATCCAAAAATATTGCTACATCTTTGTTGATAGATGCCGTAAATTTTAGGATCAACTCATTGTTGTTAATTTCATTAATAAAAGACATAGCCTCTGTTGCAGTTCCATTCCAAAGAATACACACATCATCGATGTAGCGCCAGTAGTGGGAAATGTGTGGCAACCATTTGGCATGTGTGACTCTGAGGAAGCGCTCCTTCCACCAGCCAACATGTAAACATGAATAACTGGGGGAGAAGCACGAACCCATTGCCACACCGCACAATTGTTGGTAAATATTGCCTTGGAATTTGAAATATTTTGAAGTTAAACAAATCCGTATCATTTCCAACAGCATTGTGTTATGTCCTCGAAACATGATGTCACACTTGTTTAGGTAATACTCTGCAGCATGCAGCCCCTGAGAATGGTTGATCGAGGTATACAATGACAATGTCCATTACCAAAAATATATAATCAGAATGCCAACATACATTTGTCACCTTATTGAGAAAATCTGTGGTATCTTTAAGATAAGAGGGTAAAGAAACCATATGGGGTTGGAGAAAAAAATCAACATATTTGGAAATCTTTTCATTAATACTACCAATAGCCGAGATGATCGGGCGCCCAGGTACAGGGGATACCAACTTATGTATTTTAGGAAGGAAATACAAGAATGGAATAATGGGATTTTCAACATTTAGAAAATTAGACTCATTCTTAGAGAGTAAACCTGACTTGTACCAATTTAGTAGTCTCTTTCGGGTGTCAGTATTAATCATAGCATGTGGACTAGATATTGTATAGCATGATGAATCTGAGAGATGTCGGTTAGCCTCAATAAGATAATCAGTTTGTGCCCAAAGTACAGTATTTCCTCCTTTATCTGAATTTTTAACTATCACCTCACGATTACTTTGCAATTTTTTCACCAATTGATATACATATGTATATCACAGCACATATCCACTTCATAAAGTTGGAAGAATGGCAAGCACACTGGTATCCGATTTCGTGAATGATTTATTGCAAAACCCCTTGACCCCAGACAGACGCGTTTCGCTATACAAGCTTCGTCAGTGTCAGTTTGTGTAAATACATGAACGCCATTTTAAACCCCAACGGTCATTACATTCTTCATCAACATAGAAGATGGTGTCAATGGTAAAAATGGTGGCCATCTTAAAGTGTATGTGACTCTATACAATTCATGGTTTAAAACGGCGAGTGATAAAGTGCTCAAGTGCTAAATCTTTAAAAAATTTAAAACCACAAACAATTCATTTTTGAAGTACATTCCATAAGGAAATCAATCATATGCATTCATAAACAGAAACCACAAAACAGTAATTACACATTCTTTGACTGTGCGGGGTGTATCCCCCATGTGCTGTTTTTTTGCAATCTCTTATGCAACTTTAGGTCACAGTTCCATTTTTCATATAGGTGGTGTCGCCCTGTATGGTCATTGGTTTATTTTCGGATGACCTGAGCTGTGTTGTCTCATGTTGGATATACGGGTATTTAGGGAATACAGTTATTGTTATAGTTTTTAATTACAGTTATTCTACAGGTTGGGCGGGCGAGCCATATGATCCCATGTACAATATTTACAGGTGAACCCACATCTCCTCATCATTATTAAGGCCCCAAGGTGTCATTGTTTTGAAGTCAATAATATATCTCGACTCTAAGATTCGGAGTGCCTTTTCTCTGTCCCCCCCACGTTCTAATCGAGTCACCTGATCTATACAATAAAAACTTAGGAGATCCCTGTTACTCTGGTGCTGTTCAGAAAAATGGCGAGCAACCGGATAAGATCTATCCTTGTTTGCGATTGCTCGCATGTGTTCCAAAGTCCTAAGTTTAGTGGGGTTGATGGTACTACCTATGTACCGTTTTTGCAGGGGCATTCTAAGCAATAGATCGTGTAATCCGAATTACAATTTAGGAGTTTTATTATTTTTCTGTTTGGCCCACCTGTTCCCGTTCTGCCTGGATATTCAAAAACTTTTTTACTGTATTTACACGCTTTGCAGTGGAGACAAGGAAAGAACCCCTTTGTGCAAGATAAGTTCGGGGGCTGTACTTTAGATGTAAAGAGACTGTGGGCTAGATGGTCCGATAATGACTGGCAGCAACAATATGTAATTGAGGGTCTATCTGAAAGATGTCTTTTCAGGACATTGTCGGTAGTTAGAATATGCCAGTTTTTCTTAAAGCTTTGGACCAACTCACCAGATTTTTAATTAAAGTTAGTGATCATTCTCACCTGGTCCTCATCTTTTTGAACATTCTTGACCATCAGGAGATCCTTCCTATTTACTCTTGCTACCTTTTCAGCAGCCAGCTTCAGTATGTTATTGGAGTACCCCCTATTTTGGAACCTCCTGTTTGCATCAGACTGAGCATGTTGGTAATCTATGTCTGCTGAACAGTTTCTCTTTAGACGTAGAAGTTCCCCATAGGGTACATTTCTGATCAGACTGTTTGTATGATAACTTGCCGCATGCAGCACGGCATTTCCCGCCGTGGGTTTCCTATAGAGTCTAGTCTGTAGAGTATTATTTTGTATAAATACCTCCAGATCCAAATAACATACACTGGTCGCACTTATTGTGCTGGTGAATCTCAGATTTTGGTCATTATTGTTTAGAATGGCGATGTACTCCTCAGCCAATGGTTTGGTCGCCACGCCACACAATAAACAAATCGTCTATATACCTAGTCCACAGTAAGATCTTGTCGTTCCATCTGTCAGTAGTTCCTCCCCATGCCTCGTGCTTCTCCCACCAGCCTACGAACAAGTTTGCATAGCTGGGGGAGAAGCATGAGCCCATTGAGGTACCTCTGATTTGCTTATATAGCTGGCCTGAAAAGTTAAAGATGGTATTATACAGGCAGAACCGCATCATGTTCAACAGCATACCAGTGTGTGCCCTATATTTGTCTGGTTTCTTGTCAAGGAACCACTTAGTAGCCGTCAAACCATCTTCATGGGCTATACAAGTGTAAAGATTTACCACATCTAAAGTTATCAAGAGCATGTCCGGTTCCCAGGAAATGTTATCCATCATACGGAGGAAATCTTGTGTGTCCCTCACATACGAGGATAGGTCTTTAACAAACGGGGCAAGATATGAGTCAATGAAGCAGGATGTATTCTCCAAAAGACTGCCAATTGCCGACACAATCGACCGCCCTGGTGGTCTCTTGGCGTTTTTGTGGATTTTTGGCAAGTGGTAAAAGGTGGGAAGTACTGGTGATTCGCATTTAAGAAACAAAAATTAATCCATGCTGAGCATGCCTTCTTCTTTCCATGTAATAATCATTGTTTGATATTCCGTCATGCTTTTGACATACTCAGCTCTCTTTATGACAGTGTAACACTCCGTGTCTTTCAATTGTCTAAGTGATTCCTGTTCATAATTTTCTGTACTAAAAATCACTATATTCCCACCTTTGTCCGAAGGTTTTATTTCAATTGATTTATCATTTTTGAGGGACTTTATTGCCTCCCGTTCCCTTCTTGTGATGTTAGATGTTCTCATATCCATCTTGTCTTTTGCCATTTTTTCCAAATCCGAAAACACCGCTTCACTGAAAACATCAATCGCATCTTGACAAGCATTTGGCAGCTTTTTTGATTTATTCCTTAGATTGCTCGGATCTCGTATTTGTGTTATAGATACACTCCCGTTATCCTCAGTTTGTGACCCTCCTTCCTGGAGTCCTTGTGTCGGAGTCATTAATAAATTCAAGAGGGTGTCTGAATGTTCTTCTAAGGATACCTCCGTGGGGGTTTCCAAATACGTTCCCAGAGCCGTATTTTTAGGATTTAGAAGAAAGATTTTTTTGAATTTTAGTTTACGGATGTATCTGAAAAGATCTATTTTAGTCTCAACAAGGTTGAATTCACTTGCAGGACAGAAACTTAACCCCTTCTTTAGCACCTTAATTTCATCCCCTGTTAAAGTTCTTTTGGACAGGTTGATGATATTATTATCTTTCAGCACACTTCTCTTCTCCTGCGGTTTGAAGCGCTCCGCGTTACCATCGGTGAAGTTACTTGTTGTGTGCCTCCCTTTGCCCCGCCTCGTCCTCCTTTTTGACTTGATTGAGGAGAATGGTTCCTTTGTTGTGGCCTTTGGTGGGTCTCCTTCATAATTTGGTATTCGTCGAAAAAAGGTTGTTTAGTTGTTTTTCCTTTTGTTTCAGGGGCTGGGGGTTGTTCTTGCTTCAACCTCCGATTCTTCGGTGTCTGCAGCCTTGCCGCTACATTTCCTTCGGCAAGTCGTTTCCTTGTGGCGTCGAATCTACGAGCAAAAGTTAGAATTCTGCCTGATAGATAGTCCTGCTCGTCCCGTAAAAACTTTGTTTGTTTCCTTTTCCTGATACCCAGTTCATATTCTTTTATTCTTGTTGCAATGGTGGTTCTCAAGTCTTCACTTGTATTTGTATCTTTGTCTTTAGCAATGAGTTCCTCCAGGTACGTTATTTCCTTGATGCACTTGTCCCGATCACTCCATGCATATTGAATTAGCGTACGGACCATCCCTCTTGAAGACTTCGCTGTGTACTCCGCCCAGTCCTTCAAAAGTGCTGGATCAGGATTCTCATATGATGGTATGATAAATATCCGAAGTCCTCTGGGGATTCTATTGCATTCAATATACCGCTGCAGAGAGGTGGCCTCCCACCATTTCCTAACCTCTCTGTCTTTCAGCTTTTCCAATTTCAAATATAGTGTCCTTAAGTTGTTATTAACTACAGACATTGTCGCAGCGTTTTCAGTGCTTCTAGGTCTATTTGTGGCGGACCTGAACATTGCATTGGCCGCTGCCTCTCTCTCGCCCGTTATATCCTCCGTATTCGACATATCAGCTCAATATGAAAGTACTCTTCCTCTAATGTTCAGCTTTGGGTGGTGGTTTAACCACTCGGTTTGGGGGTTTGCAATTTATACACAGTACAAGACGGGACAGAGGCAGAGCTGATCATGTGATTGAAATGTAAAGATACGGTAACACTTCACTCACCGCTTCCGGCGCTGGCGTTTGGCAGATGTCAGCCGACGTCTCCCCAGTGGCCGCTCCTGTGCGGCGAGTAAAAGCTCAGTTTCCTTCATGTTTGTCGGAGACCGGTATTCATCTCTCCCGTAACAATATCTGCTCACAGCGCCTCGGGGACGACGGCCATATTAACTTCCGACACAGGTTTCTTCAACGCCGTCGCTCCTCCTGTTTCCCGGGTTCTCTTAACCAGCGTTGGTGAAACGCTTACAGACCACAGCACATATCCACTCCATAAAGTTGGAAGAATGGCAAGCACACTGGTATCCAATTTCGTGAATGATTTATTACAAAACCCCCTTCACCCCAGACAGACGCGTTTCGCTATACAAGCTTTGTCAGTGTCAGTTTGTGTAACGACATGAACACCATTTTAAACCCCACCAGTCATTACATTCTTCTTCAACATAGAAGATGGTGTCAATGGTAAAAACGGTGGCCATCTTAAAGTGTATATGACTCTATACAATTCCTGGTTTAAAACGGCGAGTGATAAAGTGCTCAAGTGCTAAATCTTAAAGATTTTTAAAACCACAAACAATTCATTTTTGAAGTACATTCCATAAGGAAATCAATCATATGCAGTCATAAACAGAAACCACAAAACAGTAATTACACATTCTTTGACTGTGCGGGGTGTATCCCCCATGTGCTGTTTTTTTTGCAATCTCTTATGTTGATGATTTATCTTTCAATGCATCGGATCCACCACCACTGCCGCCTTTACCATTCAGGCTGAAAGTGCGTATTTTCTCTCTTTAGCTGAAAACGACATACTTTATTCCTTCATTTTGACACCTTTGGATTACAATTGTGTTACTTTTCCCTGTCTTTTGGATTGGCTTAGTGACAGTCTTTTACAAATTCCTTATCTAGTTAAATTATCATTGAACGATTTCATTACCCCTAATACTGTTTCTGATGATTGGGCTATGGATGCAGTGCATGAAATGCGAGAAGATCTAGAGCATTCTACTGTGTTTTCATCCGAGGAATTGTATGATGGTACATCTAATTACAAACAAATGTATTGTTTTCAACAGAACAGTCATCATGTTATACATAAAGCAAGTACTCCACGTGCTATTTTTAATTGCATACAATGGGAACATTGCCCTACACAACCAGAGGGGAGTTCAAAAACATTTGTACAGAAGTTTGCATATTTTTTGGGTTACAACAGAACTGACTAAACAGCTTATTACTATGGGCTTGCGCCATCATTTGCAAGGAATAATATGCTAACAAATACCAAGCTGATATGTTCTGCTTCTTTTCTTTCCCAGCTGTGCGAACAAGGTTTCAACTTAGAGGGACACTATAAAGACATAATCTATTTGGGGGACAAAAGACTAAGAGGTTCAGGGATCTGAGTCTTTGTTTAGAGCATGCCTAATACCACAACAGATGATTTTTTATAACAAAACTGTGCAACGAACATGTCTTGGAGTAGCCAAAATAAAAGATTTGGACACACCACGCATTCCCACATTTGCACGTTTTGAAAACTGGAAACAGTTTTCAAAATACAAGGAAAAAACATTGGACGCCATGCTACTCTATGGCTCACACAATTTGTCAGACCACAATTGTAGAGGATGGTTAGTTTGGGCATTAGATACTAATGAATGTCAGGCACAATTCCTAGGTAATACCAAGGGTTTCAAGATCAGTAGGCCCGACATGTTTTATGTGCAATCTGAACACTCATGGTGGTGACAATTTACAGTGCTGGTATGTTGTGATGTGATTGGATGAACACCTCCATGCTGTCTCAGGTGAAACAACACTTGTACCTTCTATTTGAAGACCTGGAACTTTGGGACTTTTTATTAGGTCCTCAGAACAACGTCAAATGTGCTTCTTGTATGCAGTATACTAGATATGGACAGTTTCTCAGCAGGAAGTTGCTGAAAAACTGTGTGAAATTGACAGGGCCATTTTAGAAAAAGCTCTGGCAGTGGTTGACAACATTATGACACCTTACACTCTAGAATAGAACACAGTGCCATCAGCAATAGACATTATACAACAAGATATGTCCGCAGTACAACATGGGCAGTCATAACTTGAGTCATGTATGTTATTGAGCTGGGCACTTCAGACACTACATTCTGGCCACCTCACCAAATGGCAAATACTGGTGGCATGAAAAGAGGAAAGGTACACTACGTTACACATAGAAAAACTAAAGAAATTAGCTTTCAACATAGCGGAAACAAAGTCAGCGGATTCGATAGTCTTATTTATTCATTTATTTAAAGTTTTATAGAGCACAAACCAGACCCATAAGAGTATCAGAGTGCTTTACAGGAAAGGCAAGTAGTGTACAAGGAAACTTAGAGGTGGAGGGTACATAAGGAATAACACTGAATGGCAACAGTGAGGATAAAAACAGGTACATACATATTGCAAGAGACAGGCAGTCTCGGATCCAGGGTGGGATACCCAGAGGTGCCAGGTGGGTGTCATCCGGACACCGTGAGAGCCCACAGGAAGGTAGCACAAAGTCGCTAAGGTGATTGTAATGAAGCGTTAGGAGAGTAATTTGCCCAGAAGGAAAGTTTTGGCCTCCATTTTGAAGCGTGCCAGGGACAGAATTTTATGGATGGCCGGTGGGAGAGAGTTCCAAATTCTTGGTGCGGCCCCTGAGAAGGCCCATTTGTACTTTTTTTCCTGCATGCGTGCAGGTTGGAGCAAGAGGTCTCTAGTGGAACGGGATTCTTGTTCCTCCGGATACTACAAGTTTTTGGGCAAGGAATGCCAGTGAGTTCGAGTATACTGCCTTGTTAGTGTAAACGCCAGCTTAAGTTGGAGTCTGGCCTTTAAAGGAAGCCAGTTGAGAGCTTTAAGGTGAGGGGTTATATGGGCTACTTTGTTTGAGCCTGTTAGGAGTCTGGTGGCAGCATTGAGGCAGGCTTTCAAAGATGCCAGGGAGGTCTTGGGAAGACCTGCGAGGGTCGAGCATCCATATTCCAGTCTGGAGATGACTAGAGCCTGGATTGCCATTTTCAGATCAGGAGTGTCGAGGAAAGGTTTAAGGTTTCTTAGGTAGCTCAGGTGATATCTGTTAATGTGGAGACGCATATTCAGTCTGCAGTCTAGGGTAATTCCAGTCCACTATGATTGGCGGGCAGATGTGCGCAGAGATCGCCTTGATCCATTCCTGGATATCAGGGTTTGTTTTAGGTGGGGAGATTTGAAGGAATTCCGTTTCTTTAGCGCTAAGCTTGAGCTGGTTAGAGGTGAGCCAATGGACAGTCAGCTCCAAGGCCTCATTCAGGGAAAGAATGTCCTTGGGAGAAGAGATTTTTATGTAGATCTGGGTGTCATCGGCATACATGTGGTTGGAGATATTAGCGGTGCGTAATACTTCTGAAAGCGGTTCAAGGTAGAGATTTAAGAGGGTGGGGGACAGAGTTGATCCTTGGGGGACTCCAACCATGATCGGGAAGGGAGCAGATAGGTTGCCATTGATTAGGAGTCTTTGAGAGAGACTCAGGAGGCAGGACCTGAACCATTCAAGAACAGGGCCACCCAGTCCCATCCTGATTTTGAGGCGTTCAAGGAGTTTTATATGGTTGACCATATCGAAAGCCGAGGTAAGGTCTAGGAGGATTAGGAGACATGTTTTGCCTTGGTCAAGGGCTTGGAGGGCATCATCCATGATGTGGAGGAGGGTGGTTTGAGTGCTGTGGCAAGGTCTGAACCCAGATTGAAAGTCATCCAGAGGTGGAAGCTGGTGATGTGTTGGCTCAGCTGCTGTTGGACACATTTCTCCAGCATTTTAGCAAGGAGTGGGATGTTGGATATAGGGTTGTAGTTGTCAGGGGAAGCAGGATCCACCGTAGGTTTTTTTAGGATGGGGATGACTTGGCCGGCTTTGAGAGAGTCAGGTATCAATCCTTGAAGAAGGGAGGTGTTGATAATTGCAGTCCAAGAAGGGATGATAGCTTGAGAGCCAGCGGCTAAGCAGTTTGAGGGGAGAGGGTCATTGAGGTGGTTGTACAGGTTAAGGGAGGATAGAATTTTCGTCATAGCTTTTGAAGTTGGACCAATGCGCTTGTTTTTTTGGGTGATGCCTGGGGGGGCAACGTGGAGAGCAGGGGCAGAGTCAGAGGGGTTTGGGACAGAGTGGCGTATCCGAGTTAATTTCCTGGGTCAATGATCTTGTTGGAGAAGAATGAAGAAAATTCCTTGTAAGATATCAAAGATTATGGGGTTTATTTAGAGGTTTGTGCGAGTTTGTTAGATTGGCATTTGACCAATTTGAATAGTTTACGTGGTTTATTCTTGGCCTTCTCCAGTTCTGTTCTGAATTTTTTTTTTATGCGTTGAGGATTTTCCTGGTTGTAGGCATTTCTGGACTATCAAAACAAACCGAGAAAGGAGGGCCATAGGGATACAGAGTTTAAAGACCTGATCCTGATACATATCCCCAGCTACACAATATGAACAACACAAGGAACCGAATCGGTCTATGAGCCAATTGCTTCTGGCCTAACTTACATTGGTAACACTATGTCAGTGGGTGCTACAGTCACCGTTTAACAAATTACAAGAAGCCAGAAAAGGAAAACACAAGAGCAGTGAACTAAGAACACAAAATGTGGAACTACTTCAGAAAAACTGATCAACAAGATCCAGATCATCTCATCGTGGATAACCATCAACTAGACAAGGTAATCAGTCATATCATTTGGCCGTCCAACTTGTGAATTGGCGGGTCCTTTGACTATCGAGACCACATGCCACACAGTAAGTTGTTGATACTGGATCTAGTCCACAGTTATCTGTGAACCACCAACTGATAGCCAATTATTGATGGTAGAGAGAAATAGGGAAAACACAGTGCAACTAACCAAAGGTGGTGATGTTAAAATAGGGTGATATGTCTCAAACAAACTATTTTAATAAGAAACAAGGCACATTCCCTAATTAAAATACAGGAACAGCGCAAACGACAGTATGAACCAAATATCTGTCGCGATATGGGCCAACATGTTTCTGCCTACCGGGCAAAACGTCCCTAGGCTTTCATCAGGGCCACTGTTCTTCTACTTGTTGCTACTGTTAAACTATGTGTGTACTAAATAGTGCACCAAATAAAGTTGTGAGAAATTTACAAATAATAAAGGTTGAAAAACAATACAAACTGTAACAACATTTTGTACTAATCCTCCATGTCAGTGGATGTCAATAACCATCTGTTGTGAAAATAATTATCCTGTTAATACAGTGTATTACAATAGCCCCAAACACCCGTGCTTCCATAATATCTTATGTCTTAATCAATGAATCAATACATTTTTCTCACCCAGAATGACAGGGGACCGGACCTCACCTCACCTGGACCATGCTGAGAGATACAATCCCCTCTCTGTGGAACACGTAGATGCAAACAGGGGGAGACATCAAATATCTACCTCTTTAGTAGAGTCCAAAGATATATATCCTTACTCCCTGTTACATTAGTCATCCTTGCCCATCAACAAACTCAATGATAGAGCACTCCCCAGTCACTGGCATAAAACCCATTCGACTAGCATCAATAGATGCCTATCTTTTATCTAAAACGCACATAATCCATCTTAAAACTATTGAGTATACTCATACAAAGACAAACAATACTGTCTATCCATGTCAAGAACCCTAAAGTGCTGTCTCCTATTCTTATGTATAGTTAATCAAAAGTCTGTGCAAACATAAGTCCATTCATACTCCCAAACAAGCTTTCTTAGTAACTCAAAATAGAGACTAACTGCTACTACTTGTTAAGAGAACTATTCTCTTCGACCTACCTCTCCGTCGGTGCCACCAAACACTTCTGAGGCTTGGGGGAGGCACCGATCTGGAGGAACTGGGCGTTTTAGTATTGTTTCTGCAAAGGGGACTACTTTTTCTTCGTTTTATCTTCTTTATCAGCTCCGTTTTTTTAAGTATTAATGGATAGTACATATAATGTAATATCTCACTCTTATTAACGAGAGCCTATTCCTTCATATTTCATAGCTCTCTGCCCTTGGAGCTGGCAAACACTTGCTTTCAGTGCAAAAAACGGCAAAACACGGGGGAAATCAATGGTTAGAGCAGCAGACCCTGATGCAGAGGTCTAGCCCGGGACTAGGGTTCAATTCCCCACCTCGGCGGGTCTTGGGCTCGAAAATTCCACGGACCTGATAATTCTCGCCTCGGTGCCTATTCCAATCATTGAGTCCCACTCTGCAACTCTGGGCAATAGCTTGCTTAATCTCCACAACGGCCCCCACAACGCTAAGGATGCCTGGCCTCCACCTTGGGGGTGCCCAGGAGTGGACGCCTCACAGGGAAAGCCAGGATGGGTTCCACAGCGGTATTCGTACAAGCGCCTTGAGACCCTTGCGGGTGAGAAGTGCGCTATACAAGTATCAATTTACATTTATCAATTTACATTTACTCCGCGGGACTACAAAATGACATCACGGCGGCCATTTTTGTAGTTCCGCCAACTCGCGATGTCAGTTTCTTCCTCTTTGTTATTAATCCACTTGTGCAGGTGGATAGAGGGATGTTGACAGAGGGGTACTGTTTCTATTATCTGCTGAATGTGTGATGACTAACCCTGATGAGTTAGCAGGGAACGAAACGGACATCCTACCCTTTATTTTTATTTGGACTACGAAATGACATCATAGCGGCCATATTTGTAGTTCCGGCTAGCGATATCAGTCCCTTCCTTGTTGTTATGAATGCCCTTACTCAGATTGAAATAAGAGTGCTAATAGAGGGGTGCTAATACTGTTTAGTCCTGAACATGTAAGAAATGTTCCCCATCAGTATATACAAAAAAAGGGGGAAACGAACGGCCATTCTGCCTTTTATTGGGACTACAAAATTACCTCACCGTGGCCATATTTGTAGTCCAAACTTCCCATCGTCTCTGTTTATTATAGAAAATGACAAGCCTGAAATCTCATCCTAGAAGCTTGAATACACTTGTGCCCCTCTACTCCAAAAAAGGCAGGGATGAGATGCATTGGTAGTATAGTGTGTTCAAAGTGTCAAAGTGGGCCAAACCCATTGCAGCATTGCATGTAAACATATACCACCCTTCGGAAGGCATCATTATTATCGATGTTCCTGGACTGCCAAATCATAACTTATGGCCAGAAACAGCCACTGGTATGCCAAAAAAGATGCTGTGAAAACCCCACCACAGTATTTTATAAGACAGGACTCACTCTAGATTGCAAAGCTATAGTGATGTGACCACTCCGAGGGATACAGTTTTTATGGGCTAACTCTAGTAGTGTAAAACATTCACATCTACAGGGCACTCCACGGTATGTCATCGTTTAGTCCCACTGTATCTGTACAGAGTTTATGAATCCATTTTTGTTCCCTCAGGAACAGGTATCTTGGGATATTGCTCACATGGGAAGGTATGAATGGCTTCTCTAAAACAGTCCGCTCAAACTCTGCTTTCCCGTGACGTTGCTCCAAGAAATGTCTGGTCAATCGCGTCATGGATTTCTTGCAACGGAAAGAACTCTTATGCTCCAACATACGTGTTCGTACCTTACGAGTAGTCATTCCCACGTATTTGGTTAAGCATGGGCAGGTTAACAGATAGATCAGATTATCACTGTTGCAATTAGTGAAGTGGATTTGTGACCATGGCCTATCTGTGCCTATAGCGATTTCAGTAGAGTGTTTAGTTTGCGGGCAGACTGAGCAGTTGCCACAAGGGTGGTGCCCAAGCTTAGTTCACTGCTCTGGCATTTCTGGACTGGCAGAGAAGTTTTAGATGGGTTGCTGATGGGTGCTGTTTCCAGTTTAGTTCCGTCTTCTGGAGGGCTCTCCTCTCATTGATCCGTTGAACCAGAGGTTAGGTCTTTGATCCGAGTTCTTTTTAGTTTAAGTAGAGCAAGGTCATCTAGAATGTTGGATATGGCAGTGGAATAGTGTTCAGTGAGGTTGTTGGCCGTAGTGATATGGGGGAGCGGGGGGGGGGGGGTCAGCCTCACACCGAGCGGCCTATTTTCTGAGATCCAGGTTCTTGGTATCTCTAACCCAACGTTTGGGAACCACAAGCTGTGGAGCCCATATCTTGTGGGTCCCAGCCAGAAATAACGTGATAGCATGGTGATCAGACCAATCGCATGGGTCTATAGAGATAGGTTTGACAGAAGAATCCTTTGCGATGATCCAGTCTAGAGTGGTGCCTTTTGAGTGAGTTGGGAGTGGGCAATCTTGGGTAATAGCTTGGTCGGCCAGGAAGTCTCTGATGGCGTTGACCTGAGGGTCCTTGGGGTCATCCCAGTGCAAGTTGAAATGGAAAAGAAAAATGTCTTTAGTGTTGGGGGAAACTATGGTTGTGATGACTTCCAAGAGGTGGTCAGTGAAGGTTTCATTCCTGCCTGGGGATGGTAAAAGATGTGTAGTCTGCACACTTGGGTGGTGTGGCTGCATACGGACAGAGCCAGGTATTCGCAGGAGTCTGTGGGATCTGCCAGCAGTTCGGTAACGTGGAGGTTGGAGCAGTGGATGCAAGCAATACCTCCCCCTTTTTTCCTAGACTGAGTGTCTAGACTAACAATGTTATATTTGGGAGGGTCTAATAGGTCTAGGCAGGGTGATGAGGATTCATTGAGCCAAGATTCGGTTAAGATCGCTGTCCCATTTCTGGCTCAAGATGAGAACAGCGACATCAGCTGCATGCTTTACTGCTGACCGGCAGTTAATTAGTAGGCCGGATAGTGGGGGGGTTTGGAGAGTGTCGTGGATTGCGGCAGTGATGGGTAGTAGCGCTAGGTTGCTATGGACGACTCCTCTGCTACGGACAGTAACCGTTCTGTTGGGTTTGGTTGCTACCGTGCGGATAGCGTGTTCGTCACTCGGGCAGAATTGTAGGTAAGGAGGAGGTCAAAAGCTTCTTCCTCCATGGGGTCTGGTGGACTAGGAGTTACAGGGGCCGATGTGTAGGTGAGGAGGAGGGCCAGAATGTTTTCTTCCGAGAAGTGGTGTGGCTGTTTCTGAGGACGCAGGTGTCTCAGGGCTATCGGTAATGGGTGGCTGGGGGGGGGGCGTTGAGAGGGGGAAATAGGGTTCTGTGGGAGCTTGAGATTTAAGAAGAGAGTTTGGTGAAGAGCAGGAGGTTTTTAAGTTCCAGAATGGGTTAGTGCAGCAGCTCTACAATGGAGCATTTCAAAATCCCAAACAAAGGGATGTTCTTGTGGATAGGGGGTCGGTGGCTTGGTGACTGTTCTAAAGGCATGCTCTGGTAGTAGGGTAGTGGGGCTAGGCTGATCAATCTGGTGAACCAATGGGGGGGGTTCTAATAGTCGAAGGGGAGGGAAGAGTTTGCTGACAGGAGGTCAGAGGTTTGTGGACATTTCTATTGGAATGTGGTGTTAGCATGGTGGAGGGGCTAGGTCGACTGGCGTCAGGAGTCCTAGGAGGAGTCACAGTAGATATATAGGTGGATAGTCCACAGGTAAAACACTTTGCCAATTTCAATTTTCCATTTTCAATACTGTCTGCAATATCACCAAGTGGGCAGATACAAAGCATTAGAGGAATACTTGAGTATTGGGAATTAACTATCAAATTTTGGTGTAGAAATAGGGAATGTGAAATCTTTCTCAGAGGCTCCAACTGTTAGAACACTAAGTGGACCCTTTGTTTTTAAGGACGTTTCACTTCACTGGGCCTGTAACTCTTCTGTGGCAAATCTTTCTTGTTACTTGAAAGGCTTGCCAGTGCCCGTGATTTGTCCAACTTTGGCTGCTCTCTAATTGAGCTAACGAGCTGACGAGCTCTGGTTGATGCACCTGCGCCCAGCGAGTGGTACTGAGACCTGAGAAGACTTTGGGCAGCAT
The DNA here is from genome assembly GCF_964263255.1 of Lissotriton vulgaris. NCBI lineage: Eukaryota > Metazoa > Chordata > Amphibia > Caudata > Salamandridae > Lissotriton > Lissotriton vulgaris. The sequence continues at coordinate 730,751,938 of NC_141700.1, forward strand.
CTCCAGCACCCCCAAAAAAGTGTTGCTCTCTACTGAAGAAGGACAATTATCCTGAAACATGTGTCTAGAGATACACAGCACTGGCTGCACCAACAAGGGTAAAAAACTAAAGCTTGACACCGAAGAAAGTGTTATGGTGCACTGCATTTATTATGATGCATCGGGGCAAACTGAGTGCTGGAGTGTGAGCAGTGTGCGCCCACCTCCTCATGTTTCCTAAGTTGCCTTCTCTTCCACAAGATGACTTTTGACACACATTTGCATGTGTGACACTGCAGGGTCAGTTTCCCTGAAACTACATTGCTTACGAATTCCACGTAGTAGGAATGCTATCACGACACCTTGAACACCACATACAAGGCCTCGATACACATTGTGCAAACTTCATTATTTGTTTTCATCCATAAGGTGACTAAGCTATCAATAGATCTTAACAATGTAGACATGATTAAGGTCTCAGCTCCAGAGCAATGTTTCCGTTTGTTATGAATGAACAAGCATTTCCAGGTTTCACCAGAGGAGCACTTTGCTGTCATTGCGAGATCACTATGCGCTGATCCTTCTGCCCAGCTGCCTGCTGATCTCTCAGCAAGGGATGTCCAATTTGTGAGTAAGACGGGGACTTACATTCTTTCCCTTAAAGTAAGGGGGTTGTATCATCCAGATAGAAGATTCTTGGCAGAAAACATACATACATCCTAGGCATCGTACATTAAGGCACACATAGTGGGAGTACGCTTTACATATATCACTATATATACACACACCGCAAGTTGGTACTTATAGTTAGGACCTAGTTTCCATAGGAAAAGTGTTTTTTAATTTGCTAATAACTTTGGCATCGTTTGAAGAAACTTCGCGAAATTCTCCCAAAAAAAGTCTATCCAGGTCAGCTCCTATCCTGAAAGTTTGGGGGTGATTCGTCAAGCGGGGGCTGAGAAAAAAGGGGGTCCCAAAATGCATTTTTTTCGTGTGTTCATTTCCATAGGACATTTTGATACAGGCTAAAGCCTGAACTGCTGAAAAGAATTACCCCAAATTTGGCAAAAAGGTAGTGCTTGGTTCAGAAAGCGAGATTTTTTTATAAATGGTGTAAATCAGTTCAGTAGTTGCTAAGAAATTCAAAAAAGAAAAGTTTTGATATCTATGGCCGTGGTGGATTCGTGACCCTCCAGACCACGAGCTTTATTCTAATCGGCTGTCAACACTCCAAAACAGGAAGTGTTGGCAGCCATCTTGTAACTTGGTAGAACCGAGTTACAGGAAAACAGAGAATTAAGCAGGAAAAACAAGAAAAGTGGGTAGGTTAAAAACACCCTTACCCCCTATGCCTGCTCAGATTGTCCCACAAGGACCCCCAGGGCCAAAAAAGCTTTTTAAAAATAAAGAAAATCAGCTGGATTTGCGCTGGGTGCGTGAATCTGGATTAAAAAAAAAATTAAGAATTGCAGGCTCCCGTACTTCGTTATTTTTAAAGCCCCCGGATGGGCCAGGTCCCAGGGGCATCCACAAAATGTGGAGCAGGGTCCACAGGAGCCCCCGCAGCCCCCAGGACCGCCACCTCCCCGGGGCTTCATTTATGTTTTGCAGGTGGGCACGCAGCCCCGAGGACCACCACCTCCCCGGGGCTACATTTAAAAAAAAAGTAGTGTGTGTAAAAAGGGGCATGGCCTCGGACCACCTCTCTGCAACACAGCTCTGTGGCACTTACTGGAGGTACGTGGTGGGCTTGTTGGCCCTCAGGATTCAAGGAGATTTAATCCCCCAACTTAAAACGCGCCAGCGGCGCGCTTGCACACTTGTCACATCAGGCCCCCCCCCCGCACCACTGTGCAAACGAGCCCCATGTTTCAAGTTGCAAGCTTCCTTTACCTAGAACAGGTACAGCCTCCTGGTTGCAACAGTGCAAGCTTCTTTCTCCTAGAACAGGTACAGCCTGGCAGCAGTGAAAGGTTCCTTCACCTACAACAGTTACAGCCTGGCAGCAGTGCAAGCTTCCTTCACCTAGAACAGGTACAGCATGGCAGCAGTGCAATCTTCGTTTACCTAGAACAGGTAAAGCCTGGCAGCAGTGGAAGAGTCCTTCACCTAGAACAGGTACAGCCCAGCATCAGTGCAAGCTTCCTTGACCTACAACCGGTAGAGCATGGCAGCAGTGGAAGCTTCTTTTACTTAGAACAGGTACAGCTCGGCACCAGCAGTGCAAGCTTCCTTCACCTAGAACAAGTGCAGCATAGCAGCAGTGCAAGCTTCTTTTACCTAGAACAGGTACAGCCTGTCAGCAGTGGAAGCTTCCTTCACCTACAACAAGTACAGCCCGGTAGCAGTGCAAGCTTCATTCACCTACAACAGGTACAGCCTGGCAGCAGCGGAAGCTTCTTTTACCTACAACAGATACAGCACGGCACCAGCAGCGCAAGCTTCCTTCACATAGAACAGGTATAGCCTGGCAGCAGTGCAAGCTTCCTTCACCTAGTACAGGAACAGGGGTATTTGGAGGCCACGCTCACCTTTCTCCACCACCAAATGCGACTGCTACGTTACAGTTAGAAATTAGCATTTAAAAAAAACTTTGAATTCACTGTAAAAACCATAGGTTTCAGGGACGTTATAGTTAGTTGGACATTTCACTTCTACACAACCATATAAATTCCCCCGTTATAGTTAGTTTAGCTAACTATAACTTGCGGCCCCGCAATGCACTGCTGATGACGTCAGATATTACATCATGCATGACATGGTCAGTGACATCACTGATGACATCTCAAATGACATTACTGATGACATCATCCACATGAAAGCCTTCGACACTGTATGCCACCGCACCCTGATACAGCGCCTCAGCAACACCGGTATCCAAGGATTGGCCTTGGAGTGGATCATCTCGTTCCTCGCCGGAAGAACCCAGAGAGTCCGCCTCCCCCCGTTCCGATCCGCGGCCACCGAAGTCATCTGCGGCGTCCTGCAAGGATCCTCGCTCAGCCCCACCCTCTACAATGTCTACATGAGCCCCCTCGCAGCCATGGCATGCGAACACACGCCAACACAACCTCAACATCATCTCCTACGCAGAAGACACCCAGCTGATCCTCTCCCTCACCAACGACCCCACCACCGCCAGAACCAGCCTCCAGGAAGGAATGAAAGACGTCACGGAATGGATGAAGCTCAGCCGTCTGAAACTGAACTCAGACAAGACGGAAGTCCTCATCCTGGGACCATCCCCCTCCGCCTGGGACGACTCCTGGTGGCCCCATGCCCTGGGCACCACCCCCAAGCCAACGGACCACGCACGCAACCTGGGCTTCATCCTGGACTCCTCCCTCACGATGACCAAGCAAGTCAATGCCGTCTCGTCATCCTGCTTCAACACCCTGCGCATGCTCCGAAAGATCTTCCGATGGATCCCCACCGAAACCAGGAAGACGGTCACCCAGGCCCTCATCACTAGCCGTCTGGACTACGGAAACACCCTCTACGCTGGAACCACAGCCAAACTCCAGAAAAGACTCCAGCGCATACAGAACGCCTCGGCTCGACTCATCCTGGACATCCCCCGTCACAGCCACATCTCTGCCCATCTGGGAGTCCTGCACTGGCTCCCCGTCAGCAAGAGGATCATGTTCAGACTCCTCACCCACGCACACAAGGCTCGTCATGACATGGGCCCCAAATACCCCAACAACCGCCTCACATTCTACACACCCACCCGCCAGCTCCACTTGGCCAGCCTCGCCCTCGCCTCCATCCCACGAATTCGCAGAACCACCGCCGGAAGATCCCTTTCCTACCTGGTGGCCAAGACATGGAACTCCCTCCCCACCCACCTACGGCTGACCTAGAACCACCTCTCCTTCAGGAAACAACTCAAGACCTGGCTGTTCGATCAGTAGAGACTGTCCCCCCCCCCCTCCCAGCGCCTTGAGACCCTCGCAGGTGAGTAGTGCGCTTCACAATTTTGTATGATTTGATTTGAAAAACTGAAGCACCTCCTCACACTCCAATATAACCTTTGATACACCCACTGTAAAATACAGACTAACATTTTCAAAACCATCAACACACCCATACCAGTTACTACATACGCACTCACTGATTCTATGTCAGGACCGGAGGCGAGGATTATGCTCTTCTTTCTCCATTTATTGCATAGCAGCCATTTAAAGAACAACAAACTACCATTCCCATGAACCAAAGGGAATGCCAAAAGACAAACATCACAGCAATAGAGAGTCTGTGGATAGAGTGTCCTTTCAATGCACCAATCAGATTCTTGATAGTCCTCTGTCCCTGTCCATGAATCCTCCTTCGCTGCTAGCAGCCAAGATAAGTCTGTTTTTTTTCTTGTTCCCATTGCCTGGTTTCCACCATGCATGTAGTTTCCTTGTTTTAAGCTTATACTTATTAGCGCTTTCATTGCAGGCTGTGCGCTGTTATTGCGGGCGTTATTTGCATTCTCTGACACTTGTTGCCGTTTTCCTCATGGCGCAATGAAGTCGGACGCGCGCGCCATTTCTTGACATGCTTCGCCCGTAGTGTGCATTCACCTGTATTGGTGTTATTTCCTTGCAGTGGTGTGTTTTACTCTTAATGGGGGTTTTCTGTCTACCTTCGTGGGTCGCCGCTACTCGGCGTCCCGCTGCGGCCGTGGGAGTCGGTAGCTCCCTAGCGGCCGTGATTGGTGCCGGCTTGTGATGTCTGCTTGACACCCCTAGAGGGAGTCTAGTGACGTTCTCTGCCGCGGCGAGCACGTCTGAGTTTCCGCGCATTTCTGAACGTAGGATCTCAGCGCTGCTTCGCCGCAAGAGCCTGTCTGTCCGTCTGCCCTCTACACCCCTGACAAGGGTCTGTCTATTGCCGTCAGGCACTTTTATTTGTATTAATTACACCCCTTGAACACCCGATCCCTCGAATCGGCATTTGCAGGCTGTTGATAGAAGGGGGTCTGTATTACTAAGTAGTTACGGTTTGTAGATCAGGGTCTGTACCGCAGATTCCTCTGCAGGGACCCAGTTGGCAGACTGCCCCTTTACAGTTTTGGCATCGGGGCTGTTTGGGTCCTTGGCCTTTTGGCTGATTATTGCAGACACTGTCTGCCCCTATTTCGGCTGACACCCAGCCCCCCTTGAATTGAGGCTTACCTCCTCACTGTGTTTTCTTCCTGACAACCGTCTTACTTACCTGATGATGGCTGCCTACTAAGATGACGCCTTTGAGGATGACCAGTGGGAAGAGGACCCCTTAGCGGCGCTTCCCTGGAGTGATGAATTTCACGATGCAGTGGATGAGTCCATCCACAAGGCGGTGGAGCAAGCCATGACCCCTCTTGAAGAACGGCTGTCACGCAAAATTGACCAAGCTTGCGAACGCTGGACTAGGGTTGCGCAGACCTCTGTTACTACTCCTGGTGCTCAATGCCCTGCCTCTGACTCGCAAGAACCACCGCCTAAGTGGGCTAGGGAGACTGGAGATTGAGATGCTTTCTCCCGCCTTAAGGGGGCTTTCCTAGCCAGTTGTGCGCCTGCGGCAGGTTCCCCTGCAGCCTCTCTGCCCTTCCCTCTACTTCGGCGGATGGGGATCCTGCGGGCCAAGGGGACGGCGACGCCTCTCCAGAACAGTCCCGGTCTTGGCTCCCTTCTAAATTGGCTACGGCTACTTCTGAGACCAACTTGTGCGCTGATATGCTGGACCCGCATGATGTCCTTCATCTGCGGTCTTCTGATTGGGCTCCTTCGGAGAAAGTCGCACAGTATGTAGCCAGCAGGATTCGTCGACCGCTAGAACCAGCAACCCATAACTGCCTTAGGGCAGATTGTCCACGCCCTTCGTTGGAGTGGAGGGTAGCCGTCACTCCAGAGACTGACCCCAGAATGGCTACCTTCCTCCAGAAGTTTGAAGTTTGTTAAAGACCCCACAAAAGGCATAGACAGGTCCTGGCACGCTAGTCTGGCTAAGTTGCTGGACGTCCTGGGGCCCGCCACCAAGATCCTGGATATGGAAGAAGAAGCAAAGGCCTCAGGTTTCCTCATTTCCCCAGATCACCTCTCTTCATGGGCACAACGCGTAGTGGTGTTCCTTGGAAACGCCAATTGCGTGATTTCGACTGAACGCCGCAGGTCTCTTCTCAGCAAGGTTGACCCCAAACTGGGGGACTTGGCGGATACTGAGGCGGGCCCAGTTGCCCAGGGAGGCCTTTTCGGCGAACGCTTTATGAAGGAGCTCGGGAAGTTTGTTAACACCTTTACCTCCCTGGATGGGGCCCAATCTTCCATATGTAAGGTGTTTCGCCCCCGGGTTTTCCAAGGGGCCGGACGAGGTAGGGTTCATTCGTCCAGCCGTCCAAATCAGGGCAGAGGGCAAGGCTCCAGTCAAGGACAGTATCAGGATCAAGCCCGCTTTGGAAATTTCTATCCCACCTGTGGACGCAGAGCCAAAGGCAGAGGTGGCAGAGGCGGAGGTGGAGCCAATTCTTCCGGTGAGTGTTCTCCCTTCTTCCCTTCTAAAAGTGGGGGGCCGTCTGGCGCATTTGTTCCCAATGTGGACTTCTGTCACGGGGGACGCTTGGGTTTTGCAAACTGTACGGGGATTTCATGTAGAATTCCTAAGCACTCTCTTGCAGGTTGTTCCTCTCCGGCCTCTCTGGTTTTCAGAAGCAGATGCCGCTTTGGTGGACCAGGACGTCCAAGCCCTTCTCGGGAAAGGTGCTGTAGTCGAAACCTTACCTCATCCCAAGGGTTTCCTCAGCAATCTTTTTCTGGTGGACAAGGTAGATGGAGGTCGGCGCCCGGTCATCAACTTAAGAGAGTTCAAAGAGTGGGTGGTTTACCGCCATTTCAAATATGGAGGGAATTCATCTCCTTCGAGACATTCTCAGACCGGGCGACTGGATGGCACGCCTCAACCTCAAGGACGCTTATTTGGCGGTTCCTATCTTTCCTCCTCATCGCCGATTTCGTCAATATCCCTGGTGCGACAAAACGTACGAATTCACCACCCTTCCCTTCGGGCTCTCCTCCGCGCCTTGGTGTTTCACCATGGTTTTGAGGCCAGTGATAGAGCGCCTCCGGGCATCCAGCATGAGGCTCATCATTTACCTGGACGAAATATTGTTGATGGCGCAGGATCCCAGGACACTAGCTCGCCAACTGCAGACAGCGGTGATCTGCTTCAGAATTTAGGGTTTGTGATAAATGAGTCCAAATCTACCCTGGTTCCCTCCCAGAAGGTCGTGTTCTTGGGTTTCTCGGTAGACTCTGTGGAGTCGACTCTTAGCCTTCCTTCTCGCAAGATGACGAAGATTCGGCACGAGCTTCGGAGGGCTCCGACCTTGTGTGGATCTCCCTCAGGCAGCTGGCTCAGATAGTGGGCCTCCACTCCACCTCCATTCAGATGATCTTTCCTGGCCCACTCCATTACAGGGAGCTTCAGCGACTCAAGGCATCCCACCTCCGCAGGGGCCGTCCTTACTCTTACAAGGTGTGCCTGTCGGCGGACACCAGGGAGGAGCTTCAGTGGTGGTTGGCCAACATGAAGGCCTGGAATGGTCGTGCCATTTTCGGGTCCACGCCAGATATGGTTATCGAATCAGACGCGAGCAGATCCGGCTGGGGCGCAACCTGCGGCAACTTTACCACGGGGGGGGGGGGGTTTGTGGTCAACGTCCGAACGACGTCTACACATCAACTGTCTGTAACTTTTGGCGGGTTCGTTCGCCATCAAGTGCTGGACGAAGGATTCAGTCCGCTGCAGCGTCCTTCTCAGGATTGAGAATGTCTCCGCAGTCCGTTATATCACTCACTTAGGAGGCACCCGCTCCAGAGCCTTGTTGGATCTGGCTGCAAACTTCTGGCAGTACTGCATGCAGCATCAGATCTCAGTCACGGCGGAGTACTTACCAGGTCAGGACAATCAGGTGGCGGACTTTCACTCTTGCCACTTTCACGACCTAAGTATTTGGAAACTGCACCCGGGAGTGTTTGCGGATCTTCAAAGCCTCTGGGGTCCTTTTTCAGTAGACCTCTTCGCCTCATGGCTGGATCACAAACTCCCTCAGGTTTTACAGCTGGCGTCTGTATCCTCTAGCGGAACGTACGGATGCGTTTCTTCAGGATTGGCGACAAGAGATGGGGTATGCTTTTCCCCCGTATGCAATGATAACCTGGGTCTCGGCCCAGGTTCGTCGCCAAGGAGCGAGCGTAGTGCTCATCTCACCAATCTGGAGATCTCAAGTTTGGTTTCCGGTTCTTCTGGAACTTTCTTGGGATTCGCCAATCCCACTCCCCCACTTTCCGACTCTTATTCAGAATCCGAGAGTTCATCTTTTTTGGACCCTCAACAGGCTGGTTTCCGCCCCCTTCACTCCATTGAGGCGGTTATTGCGGCCGTCATGGATACGTTAAGAACTGGGGCAGACAATAACATCTCTCAAGCCCTCGTCCTGTTAGATCTGTCGGCGGCTTTTGACACGGTCGATCACTCTATATTGATCGACCGTGTCATCAACGCCGGCATTCAGGGCGTTGCCCATGATTGGGTCTGATCTTTCCTCGACAGGCGCTCCCAAGCAGTTCATCTTTCCACCTTCTCTGCTCCCCTTTCTTCCCTTTCCTGCGGAGTACCCCAGGGCTCGGCGCTATCCCCCTCCTTTTTAATTTATATATGCAACCCCTTATGGTTTCTCTCCGTCACTCCTCTACAACAATCTATAATTACGCAGATGATTTGCAGTTGATTTTCCCCCTTGATACCTCTTCCTCTTCCCTCACCAATTTCCAAACCACCATGCTATACATCTCTGACTGGATGGCCCACAGCCAGCTCAAGCTAAATCCTACTAAGACGGAACTTGTCCTCGTTGGCGGGCCGGCCAATCCATGGAATGATAGCTATTGGCCCCTCTCTCTTGGTGCCCCCCCCGCCCTGTCAGCTCTGTGAAAAGCCTCGGAGTAGTCATCTCTGGTGATCTGTCCATGAAGCTGCAGATCTCAGCAGTTACATCATCCTGCTTCTTCCATCTGCGCAGGATACGCAAGATCTGTAGATTTCTCACCAGAGAGGCACTCATTTTAGTCGTCTTGGCCCTTGTCATCTCCAGGGTTGACTTCGCCAACATCTTATACGTGGGGATTCCTGCTTACCAGCTCCAGAGGCTCCAACTGATACAAAATCAGGCTGCCCGCTTGGTTTTCCACCAGCCCAAGCACCAGCACGTTTCACCACTACTGCGGAGCCTTCACTGGCTTCCAGTGGCCAAACGGTGCACCTTTAAACTCGGATGCACTATTTTTAAAGCTCTCTACAATCTTGCACCGGCTTTTATCTCTTCCAACTTAAAGCGGTACTTACCAACACAAAATCTACGCTCTTCCGCCGCCAATCTCCTGTGCATCCGTCAAATCCATCGCAAGAAACATGGTGGTCTCCGCTTTTCTTTCCTGCACCCTTCCTTTTGGAATTCGCTCCCCTCCTCCTTCCGTCACTGCCCTTCCTATGAATGCTTTCGAAAGACATTAAAGACGTTCCTTTTCAAATCTGCCCTCGAGTAATCATTGGCCCTTGCCCGTTTTATCTGTTATGAGCGCCAAGAAACCGTTCCGGTAAACGTGCGCGGTATAAGAATTTTTAACATAACATAACATCCAGACGGCAATCCTCACCCACTGATCACGCAAGGCTCCCTGAGGCTCATGGCGTGGCGGGATAAAGGGGACGATGGGCGGTCCCGGGCCTTTTGGGAGCGGCTGAGAATTTCTTATGCAAAGCCTGGGCAGACAGCACGCTCAAGCGTTATCGATCCACCTGGAGACGGTGGTGTCGTTGGTGTCTGCGAAGGGGTTTCAATCCTGTGGCAACTGATGTGACATCCATCTTGAATTTTTTGGCTTCCCTGGCAGAGGAAGGTCTCTCCTATAGAACCATCAATACATTCAGGTCGGCCATTTCTGCGTGTCATGCCTTGGTGGATGGTTCTCCAGTGGGGGAGCACCCTTTGGTGTGCCGTCTTTTGCAGGACATTCGACTTTCTCTTCCCCCGGAACCTCACTATTCACAGTTGTGGGATGTCAGAGTTTTGAATCTCTTCCTATCCTGGCAGGCGAACTGGTTCTTGTAAAGGAAAGAGCTTTCAGCAAAACTGGCCATGCTGCTATGCCTGATCTCTTGCAGACGGTTCGCCGACGTTCGAGCTCTAGATGTTTCGGGAAGAATCTTCTCTCCCTCTGGAGTGACGTTTACCATACGCAGGCGTACCAAATTTGGACGACCTCTGTCTCCTACCCTGCGTTTCCGGATTCTCCGAAACTCTGTGTTGTCACTTGCCTTAAGGCTTACGAGGAAATGGCAGAGGAGCTGAGGCCGCCTGGGGAACGTCAATTACTCATTGCACTCAAGAAACCCCATAAGGCGGTGTCCTCCCCCCACTATTGCTCGTTGGGTCCATTGGATTATGCAAGAGGCGGGCATCGACCTACGTATCTTTGGTGCTCATTCTACTAGAGGGGCCATGGCCTCCAAGGCTTTTACCCTGGGAGCTCATCTACAAGACATTCTAAATGCTGTAGACTGGTCTTCAGACTCCACCTTTAAATGGTTTTACTTTAAACCTGTTGTTGACATGGCTCAATTGGTGGTGAGCAAGATGTAAACAAGCCTAATCCTCGCCTCCTGTCCTGACATAGAATGAAGAATTTCCTAGCTATCGTAACCGAAGGTTTCAACTCTATGTAGGACTCGGAGGCTTGCATTATCCCACCCAGGGTACAACTGTGTTGCTGGTTTTCCCTCCCACGTATCGAAGTAAGTAAAGTGTTTACTTTGAGTAGAGATACTGTACTCTATTACTTGTTTGACAGGTTTTCTCTGCAGGGCTAATCCTTAGCCTTTTCTACTTCTGATGATTGCTTTTGGTTTTCCAGGGGATTTGTCTAAACATGAGATGTCTGGGTTGGCTGACTGAGCGACGAAAGAGGACTCATGGACAGGGACAGAGGACTATCAAGACCCTGGGGACCTCTGATTAGTGCATTGAAAGGACACTATCTACAGACTCTCTATTGCTGTGTTGTCTGTCTTTTGGCATTCCCTGTGGTTCATGGGAATGGAAGTTTGTTGTTCTTTAAATGGCTGCTATGCATAAATGGAGAAAGAAGAGCATAATCCTCGCCTCAGAGTCCTTAATAGAATTGAAACTTTCAGTTACGATAGCTAGGACATTTTTCATTCCTATGTCTACACACACATCCACTCATTCACCCATACAATCACTCATACATGCAGTCACTCATCAAAACAACACTATCATATGCACTCATACACCTATACATTCACACACCACCACTCATCCATGGAGTTACTCACACACCTAGTCAGGCATGAAAACAATCAATTACACTCCCATTTACTCACCCATACAGTTATACACACACCACCTCACTTATTCAAACATATCATAACACATACTTACTCTCTTATACAATCACTGATACAAGTACACACTCATCCATACAGACACTCTCATAATCACGGACTCTCCCGTATAGTCATTTATATACTCCAACTCTTACATACACTGCCTTTTACATATGTAGTTACTTGGACTTATACCACTGAGACATCCGTTCACTCACAGACACACCCATATACACAATCACCCGCCCGTACAGCAGTTTCCACATGCACTCTTGAACCCATACACCCAGTAAATCAACCACTCACACATCTATGCACAGTCACATACCTCTCACGCAGACACTCAGTCTGCCATACAAATTCTCAGGCAATTAATCAATAACCCATATAGACACTCATGTAGCTACTGACCAACACATGCAGCAGCTTACACACACACATACTGATACATACTTTCAGGCACGTTAGTCACTAACCTATGCATTCAGTAAAACACATTTAATCACTCACTCTTCAAGACACTTATACACCCACTCATTCTTCAATACACCTTGACATATACACATAAAACATATTTAAACTTTACAGAAACACAGTCGCTGGATGATGTAATTAGTGATGTAATTTTAGATCTCATCAGTGATGTCACTGACCATGTCATGATGATGTAATATGTGACTTCACCAGCAGTGCATTGCGGGGGCGCAAGTTATAGTTAGCTGAACTAATTAGAACAAGGGAATTTCTATGGTTTTGTACGAGTGAAATGTCCACCTAACTATAACGTCCCTGAAACATGTTTTTTTTCAGTGAATATATTGTTTTTATATGCCGCCATATATAGATGGTCTTAGCAAGGTGGTGGAGCTCTTCATTCTGCTCACTGTCCTTACATTGCTAATAACTTTTATTTGCGTCTGCCGATTGGTCATAGCTGCACATATATTTTATACAAGAATCAAGATGGTTCAATGCATATTGAAAATGCCCCACTGTGTATTCTTTGTATATTTCTTGGAGAGAAGAGAGCGGTAGTGACTGAGCAAAAAGGTTCTAGATCAGTTACCAGGAGCTCTGAGAGTGGTTCAGGGGTGTCGTGTTCTGTGGTTGCCAAAACCATTTGCTACCTGTCTAGGTTTAGGGGTGCATCTGGTGGCATTGTGGGCTAGTTGGTCTCAAGGATGACATAGCGTGCAGAAGAGCGTCAAATCAGTCTGGCACGATCTGTACGTTTATGTTGCCCAACAAATGCACAGTTCCTACTGAGAAGTGTGGAATTACACAATACTAGCCACATTTTATGAAGGCTACTTTTGCATGAGCAAATACACAAGTTTACATTTGCTCATTAAAAAATCTGCTCAGTGATTGTAGTGGTCTTCCAAGATGATGTGCTGATACATGGTGATACAACTGATTCTCATGATGAAGCTCTTTTTCACGTTCTTGAAGTTATGCAGGACGGTGGTGTCGTCTTGAAACAAGGAAAGTGTATGTTTTAAGTAAAAAAAGATTGAATATTCAGGTCATGTTTTGTCCGAACAAGGTGTTGAACCCAGACCTGCTCTTATCAAAGCTATCGTGGATAGCCCAGCTCCCATAGACAAGAATGGGCTTAAGTCATTTACTAACATGCTCAAGAGAAGTGTACCATTTTTTGGTATGTTTATTTTCAAAAGACCTTTGAATGGATTAAAACACAGCTGGTCTGTCCAAAATTTCTTAAATCTTTTGATCCAAGAGCTATGTGTACAATAACTGCTGATGCCAGTGGTTTGGGACTTGGTGGTGTCCTTACTCAATCTATAAATGGGACTGAAAACACTTTAGGATATGCTTCAAGAGTTCTGCGGGGTACTGAACTAATTTTTGCTGTCATCGAAAGAGAACTTTTGGCCTGTTGGTGAGCTGTTAGGAAGTTAAATTTGTATGTTTGGGGAAGGCATTTCCAGTTACGCACAGATCACAGTCCTCTTGTTGCCATACTTTCAGGTGAAAAATTGAAGGACCAAACTCCGAGAATTGCTAGTTTGTCTACCAAACTACTACAATATGATTTTGAAGTATCATATATTCTGGGAAATAAGAATGGAAGGGCTGACTATTTTTCTAGATTTCCTGTTGAAGATGAATGTTTTATTGCTAGTCTGGTATTGAATGACAAGTTTGCGGTTAGTGAGGTGTGGAGAGATGAATATGCTAAGGACAATTTACTCTCTTAACGTCAGTACTCCACCTTTACAACCAATTGACTTACCGGACGACCATAGCAAAAAAAAAAAAAAAAAGGATCTTGTAGGACCTTTTAATGTTCTTCCAGCTTCCTCAAGATTTACCCTAGTGGCAATTGACTATCATTCTAAATGGCCTGCGGTGTGTTTTATTGGTGAACCAAATTCAAGAAGTATAATTGATTTTCTCAAAGATATTTTCTCACGTGAAGGGTTTCCTTCAACCATTGTTAGTGACAATGGGCTACAGTTTGTGAGCCAAGAGTTTGCACAATTTCTGAAACATGGTGGTATTGTTCATTCAAAAAGTTCACTTTATCATCCACAAATGAATGGATTAGTTGAACGTATGAATCAAGTTCTCAATAATTGTGTGCAGCGGGCTTTGGCAGGGAAATTTAATGTACAAAATGCGGTAAGATCCATGCTATGGTTCTATCGTACAACATCTCACTCTTCCACTAAAGTTTCCCGTTATGAACTTTTGCGTGGAAGAAAACCTTGTTCAAATGTTTGTCCTGGCTGGAGGTCCAAATGGGTGAAGATGGACTCCATTACTGATTAAGATGATACTGTTAGAGAGAATGTTTCACAAGTCTAATCTAAGCAAAAAACCTATTTTGATTTAAGGAAAAGTTCTCTTTCTCATTCATTTACTGTTGGTGATACTTCCAATGTATAAAAAGAAAGGTTGTTTGAAGTTTTCTGACCTGTTGGTCAAAGAAAAGTTCAAGGAAACACTGTTAAAATGAATAACAAACAGTGGTGGAATGTATCTAGAATTGTAAGAAATTCATGTGGCAGGATTTTGCAAAATGAATCTTCAGATGAAAATTGAATTTCTTCTTCTCCAGATTATTCTTCTACTGTCTTGTGTAGGAGCAATAGGCAGCGTTTTGTTCCTGTCAGATTTTGCAAAAAATTCCACAATGTATATAATTTAGTTTTTGTCTATTTTATATTATTTTGTCTTTATTATTTTATATGAGGACAAAGATAATGTAGTGGTCTTGTCTTAATAGATTGTATTACAAGCTTCTGCGTGCCAGATAGCTGTTTGTTCTGATTTAGAATGTTTAAGGTGACTCATATCTTTGAGTCAGTTGCTTTCTGATGTGCCCCCCCGCTGGTTGCTGCGCGGCACCTGTGACAAATAAAGATACAATTTCAGCAATTACAACTTGTACAGTGCCTACTTACTGCAGATTGCAAATTCACTTTCCCCACATCCTACTTTTCCCTCCCTGGAAAAGGTTTTACTCTTGACTTTCCAGTCTTTTTCAGAGTGGGGAGAGATTGTATAGGAGGTGAAGAATACCATTAATCATGTAGTGCACCGACTCACATGGTATTCATCACTTGAACTAGCTCTTAGGCCTCTTTACAACCTGCACAGTGGAAAGGTGGCAAAATCAGTGTCTTACTAAACTCTAAATCCATTTGCAATATGAGTCCTGGAATAATCACAGAGGCTATTATCAGAGTTCTGATATAATGAATGTGCTGCCAATTTGTCACCATCACTTTTGTTTAGAGCATTCAAGAGTTCCCCAGAGAGCATTAACAAGCTTCTTGCTTACAGCTCATTTAATCTGCACTGGGCCGCATCATGTGCAGCCGCTGCCTCTAAATCAGGTGATAATGGAATGATAATGTCCACAGTGTATTAATTTTTTACCATTTCAAGATTGACTGTGTGTTGGTTCTAAACATAACTCTTCAAAAATGATACACTATGTACAATACAGTTGTGATATGGTTATCTGCTGCTATGTTTGATTTTATTTATTATTGCAAGCATATGCCTGGCATGCATGTGTTGTTGAGTTTTTTTTGGGGCTGCTTGGTTGTGCAAGTGGATAAATGCAAGAATGAGTCAGTGGTTGGATGAATGGCTGTGTGAGTGCAAGAATAAGAGGCACTTTCATTATAAACCAGACCGGTTGATATTTGCAAGGCTTGTTTACATTAAAGTTGACTGTCAGGCATATTTTCACAGAAAAATATACTCAAAGCCCCATATTACACTACAAGCTCTTAGAATATTATATGCAGAAACAGTGCACTGTCTTAAAATGGAGTGTGAATTTGAACTTGGAGTGGCAAATTCTATGGAGGGAGAGACTTTTCTCACTGGAGTAGTAGAAAAGGATGATGCTCTACTCAAAGAGCTGTATGGGTATACCCTTTCTGGAGCTCTTCTGGCTGCCTTTGTCAGGAAGCCGGAAGGAGGGTGGAGGTCAAAGTTAAGCTAAGTTGACCACTTCCTCTTGAGCATCAGACCTAGGCGGTTGGTATTGACTTAAGGAAGAAGCCTGGAGGCTGCATTAAAGATAATTCCTAATGGATTAGAAAACTGTCCTCTGTTAAATACATTAGACTTTTTACTTGGAAAATATTGGTGTTTAATGGCTTTAAATTACACACTTTAAAGGACACGACCAGTGATCAGGTCTTTGAGACCTTTAGTTTGTCAACCTCATACTTGTACATTTGGCTTCTTTTGGTTTTAATGGACTCCTTTTGGTCTTGGTTTATCGGGTCTGTAGGAGAGTAGGGTCTGCTTTCCTATGGTCACCCAACTTTTTGCTTTTTGCTTCACTGGTTTTTGACTTAAATGTGGCTGTGGGCCTGCTAATCAGACCCACAGCCCTGCTGTTCTCTCTATAAATTCACACCATGTACTTTAGGTACATCACTAATTGGGAATTAGATCACTCTTGTGAGTCCCTGTACAGTGTACCATAGGTACCCAGGGCATAGGTGCTTCCATGGCCTACCAGGGGCTGCAGCATATCTTATGACACCCCTGGCTGGCCATCCAAACTGACACAACTGGCTGATCACTCAGCAGGGGCAAGGTCGTATAATCACCACTTGCTTAGGTATAGTATTCCTATACCTACCATTATATATAGACACATATGCACCTATAAGTCACTACTATGGCAGGCCTTAACAATCCTGAAGGCAGAGTGCTTGGTTTTATGTGAGATGAGGCTCTAGCATGAGTTGAGCCGGTCTGCAGCTTTCTGAACTATGTCCTTATAGCTGTTCTATGATAAAGCCATACCATATACTCTTAAGTGCATTATAATCCACACGGTTGAATGCTAACTTTGATTTGGCTTTATCAAAACATGCCGTGTAAGGTGTCATACGCTTTGGAATACTACCCCCTTGCCAGTTCAGGGGACAGGGGTAGCATTCCACCCTTCTAGAGGGAGAAGACATGTTGTTCCTACTAATCCAGGTTAAAGTTAACCAGAGCGTCAGCATCACAAAATGGATGCTGCTGCCACAGACACAAGTCTGACCTCCTGCTGCTGGGAGTCCTTCCAGCAAGGGAGGCTTGGACAATGGGTTTCCTGTCTTGGGAGGTGCTACCACCACCCCAGACAGGCCATAGTTTATTGGAGCAGGGAGGGCTGAATGAAAAGAGACACTGCCTGGGGTACACAAGGTGTCCCATACATAGTACAGTTCAAACCGGAGCTGGGGCACTCCAGCCCCAGCTCTGGTGCGAAACTGGACAAAGGGAAAGGGGTGTAACCACCCCCTTCCCTGGTCCCACCCATAGGAGGGACCTAGCAGGTAATCCAGCCCCTAAATTTGATATATAGGTAGGAGCTGAGTCCCAAGACTTAAGATTTATCCTGACTGAAACTTGAAACGAAACTCTGGACCTCCGACGTTCTACTTGAAGATAGAAGACTGAAGAATCTCCCTTGTGGTTAAGGAGTGACCACCCTGTGTAAGCAGGCACTAATAAGCGATCGACGGTTTGCTTTGTCGACGTTCCAGCCGGAGCCCGAGCACGGAGCCCGAGCACGGAGCCTGACAAGACCTGGACTTCCAGACTTCCAACATCCCGATACACAGTCACCGCAGAGCTGAGACCCATGGATGCGACGAGAGACGTGGGACCGGCCATCTTGGAAAGCCAGCGAATTGTTTTCCGTGCAACTTCTGAGGCACCCTCGAAGTTGTGCATTGGGGATTGAAAAGCCCCAGCCACGAGCACCAACTGCACCAAAGATCAGCCCTCCACATTCCAGGAGTTCTGCGTGGTGCCCTTCTGCATTTTCCTGCTCGACGCGTCTGTCCGATCACTTGCCCGTTGGCTAGTGGCCTCTGTGACAACGAACCCTTTGATTTACACCGCTGGTCTGGTTGCTCAAGACTGGCCCCTGCTTCCCTTAACCCCTTCGATGCTGATGACTAGCTCAGCTCGTCATCAGCCACGGGGGGCGTGTGCGGATGACGAGCTGAGCTCGTCATCTAACGCGGATTTTGCAAAAAAGCCATGTAGCGCAAAAATAACCACCGCAGCGGTTAAAAGCAGAAGCCCATCAGACCTTGCTGGTCGGATCCAGAAGCCATCTTCGATTCCTGCGTTGGTTGCCTTTGCCAAGGCTTGTTGACTCCAACACCCTGACTACAACTCCTTTAGTAGGAAACACTTAGTGTAGGTAGGTGCACACACCACACCTCACTAGACAATGTCAGCCACAGGTGAACCTAGTGGATGTCTACCTGTGGGAGGTAACCCTCCAAGTTTGACATACTCAACTTCAGAGAGCTGAGACACTTGTGTACCACAAGGAAGTTGAAACAGGGTTCTAACCTACCCTTCAGCACCTGATAGAACTCTTAGAAGAATCTGAGGTTCTTAAGGCCTCGAACACAGGTCCTACAGGGGATGCAGAAGGCATGCCCTCCACTGAAGATGATGTCCTTGACCCAACCATCATAGATGAGGAAGAGGAAGAAGATGATACAGGCCGGTCCCAGTCAGAAGACTTAGCCAGGCTAACCTAAGCCTACATGGGGCTGGAGAAGGGCTAGCCCTTCCCAGACCCAACAGTAGACTTAACCAGAGGTATAGGAGGGAAAGATCTCACTCAGGTGAATCTCTCCATTCCAATGCCTCAAGAGGTTCTCAGAGGGGAATGACTTTCCCTCAAAGGGGAGAACACCAGGCTAGGATGAGGTAAGTCCAAATCAGAATAGAGAGGGAATAACTTGCCCTAGCCCAAGCAAAACTTGCTTTGGCAAGGGAGCAAAAGTTAAGTGGATTCCACTGGTGGCAGCAATATCCCTAAGGATAAAGACAGGTCCTATGACAATAGGCACCTGAGTAAGGTTATACCCCCCTACAAAGTTGGGGATGATATCTACACATGGATAACTGTTTTGGAGAGGGCCTTCAAAGTTCAGCAGGTACCCCAAAGTCAGTGGGTAGCAATCTTGTGGCTCTCCTTTTCAGAAAAAGGAAGAGACAAGCTCCTCACAATTAGTGAGGATGATGCTAACAATTACACTGTCCTGAAGAGTGCTCTGATTGATGGGTTTGGCCTAACCACTGAACAGTACAGGTTGATGTTCAGAGATACCCAGAAGACACAGACTCAGGACTGGACTGATTTTGTTGATTGTGCCACTAAGGCTCTGGAAGGCTGGTTGCTGGGAAGTAAAGTTAAGGACTATACAGGATGGTATAATTTGATCATGAGAGAACAAATACTTAACAATTGTCAGAACCAGTTGTTGCACCAACACCTGATTGACTCAGATCTGACCTCTCCCCAAGAATTGGGAAAGAAGGCAGACAAGTGGGTCAGAACCAGGGTTAAGCAGAAAAACCAGAATTAAGGTGGTGATCAGAAAAAGGCAGACCAAAAAGGTGTGGATCAGAAACCAAAAGACCAGAAGTCTTCATCAGGCCCCCACAATTGTAATGAAGGGGGGTCCCAAACGTCTAAGAAGAAGAAAGAAGGTCCAAAGAAAACTTGGTGTAAATATTGTAAATCTGCCTCTCACTGGTTTAGTGAGTGCACCAAGAAAGGTACAGCCCTTACTGCTGTAGCCCCTAAGGCATCTGCACCCCCTAGTACAGTTAACAGTGGTAGTTCCCAGCCCAATGATATAGTGGGGTTAACCATGGGTACTGAGGTGGATTCTGGCTTAGTCCGGATACCAACCCAGGCTGTTTTTGTCTGTAATGTGGACATGGCTATGTCCTCTACTGTGAGTCCCAGTACTCTGGGCAAGTACAGGCAAACACCTTTGATTAATGACAAAGTGGCTCAGGCCTACAGGGACACATATGCCACTGTCACCATTGTGACACCTAACTTTGTGGACCCTGGACAGATTGTACTGGGTGATAATTACCTGGTGACCAATGCAAGCAATGTCACTACTACCCATAGTGTGGCAGTTGTTAACTTCTCCTGGGAAGGGGTAACTGGCCTCAAAAGAGTTGTGGTATGTGCAGACCTCCCAGTTGAATGTCTGTTGGGCAATGATCTTGAATCCTCAGTATGGTCAGAAGTGGAGTATAGGACTCGTGCAGAGATGTTAGGCATATGAGCTCATGTCCTTGCTGTGACCAGGTCACAGGCCAATAAGTGCCAAACTGAACAGGCCTTGGATCCTGAAACTAAGGACCAAGTGCCATCCAAGAGAAAGAGCAGTAGGGTTAAGGCAGTGCCTTCCCACCTGCCTACAAGTGAGGATCAGCCTTCTCAGGAAGCTGATTCTGAGACCCCTGAAAGAACTGTCCTAGAAGAACTTGAAACTGACCAGGTTGAGTTTCTTTGGACAGGAGGACCTTCAAGGGCAGACTTGAGGCAGGCACAGTTAGACTGCCCCTCTCTTGAACCCCTCAGACAGCAAGCTGCTTCTGAGGCTGCTGGGAATGCTACAGGTACCCATAGAGTTTATTGAGATGAAGGACTCCTTTTTTCTGAGGGTAGAGACCCCAAGCCTGGTGCTTCCAGGAGGTTGGTCATACCTTAGGCCTTTAGGGGTTTCCTTTTTACCTTAGCCCATGATATTCTCTTAGCAGGACATCTAGGCCAGAACAAGACTTGGGACAGGCGTGTCCCTCACTTTCACTGGCCCCTTATGTCAGAAGATACTAAGGAGTTTTGTAGCTCATGTGTGACCTGCCAAGCCAGTGGCAAATCAGGTGGCACAACAAAGGCCCCCCTTAGACCACTACCTGTGGTGGGGGTACCCTTTGAGAGAGTAGGGATTGACATTGTTGGACCAATGGATCCCCAAACAGCCTCTGGGCACAGATTTATACTGGCGGTAGTCGATCATGCCACCAGGTATCCCGAAGCTATTCCCCTAAGGACCACATCAGCACCTGTTGTGGCAAGAGCCCTCCTGTGAGCTTACTCAAGAGTGGGCTTTCCAAAGGAGGTGGTCTCAGACAGAGGTGCAAACTTCATGTCTGGGTACTTGACTGCAATGTGGAAGGAGTGTGGTGTAAATTATAAATTCACTACACCCTACCATCCACAGTGCAATGGGCTTGTTGAAAGATTTTACAAGACCCTAAAGGGTGAGATCAAGGGTTTACCTGAAAAGCTTAGGCAAAGATGGGACATCCTTCTACCCTGCCTTCTGTTTGCTTACAGAGAGGTCCAACAAAAGGGGGTTGGCTACAGCCCTATTGAGCTTTTGTTTGGGCATCCTGTAAGGGGACTCATATGTCTGGTGAAGGAAGGATGGGAGTTACCTCTTAAAAAGCCTAAACAAGGCATAGTGGACTATGTACTTGGTCTCTGCTCCAGGATGGCTGAGTATATGAAGAAGGCTTCTAAAAACCTTGAGGCTAGCCAAGAACTTAAAAAAGCTTGGCATGACCAAAAGGCTGTGCTGACTGAGTACCAGCAGGACTGAAGGTGTGGGTGCTGGAGCCAGTGGCCCCAGCAGCACTCCAAGAAAAATGGTCTGGACCCCACACAATTGTTGAGAAAAAGGAAGAGGTCACCTACTTTGTGGACCTTGGAACTCCCAGGAGCCCCCACAGGGTGCTCCATGTCAACAGACTCAAAGCATATGTTGACAGGACAGACATCGGCTTGCTCATGGCTACAGATGAGGGACAGGAGGAAGAGAGTGACCCTCTCCCAGTACTGTTGACTCAGAACCCTGATGATGGTTCAGTTTATGGTGTGGCCTTAGCTGGCAGCCTCACTGGTCAGCAGCAACAGGACTGCAGACAAGTTCTACAGTCCTTCAGACATAGGTTTTCCTTGACACCTAGTCAGACTAACTGGTGCACCCATGAGGCGGACACTGGTGACAGTCTGCCTGTGAAGAGTAAGATCTACAGGCAACCTGACCATGTCAGGGACTGTATAAAGACTGAGGTACAGAAAATTTTGGATCTGGGAGTAATTGAGCCATCAGAGAGCCCCTGGGGCAGCCCTGTAGTCCTTGTACCAAAACCTCACACCCAAGATGGTAAGAGAGAGATGAGGTTCTGTGTGGACTATAGGGGTCTCAATGCGGTCACTAGGACAGATGCTCACCCAATTCCAAGAGCAGATGAGCTCATTGATAGATTGGCTTCTGCCAAGTTTGAGCACATTTGATTTGACAGCAGGCTATTGGCAAATCAGGTTAGCTGAGGATGCCAAGGCCAAAACTGCTTTCTCAACCCCAGGAGGTCATTACCAATTTGTGGTGATGCCCTTTGGCTTGAAGAATGCAACTGCCACTTACCAAAGGTTGGTGAACCAAGTCCTCACTGGGTTGGATTACTTTAGTGCAGCTTATCTAGATGATATTGCCGTCTTCAGCTCCACCTGGGAGGATCACCTGATCCACCTGAAGAAGGTTTTAGAGGCCCTGCAGAAGGCAGGCCTAACTATCAAGGCCACAAAGTGCCAGATAGGGCAGAGTAAGGTTGTGTAGGTGGCGGTCAGGTTCAACCACTGCAGAGTAAGAACCAGACCATCAAGGACTGGGCTCCTCCAACCACAGGTCTGAGCTTTCTTGGGCCTGTCTGGTTATTACAGAAAGTTTGTTAAGAATTATGGGTCCATTGGGATACCACTTAATGACTTGACTTCAAAGAAGATACCAAAAAAGGTTCAGTGGACAGTAAGCTGTCAAAAGGCATTTGATGACCTGAAGAAGGCCATGTGCTCTCTACCTATCTTGAAGAGTCCCGACTACTCCAAAGAGTTCTTTGCCCAAACAGATGCTTCCGAGTTGGGGGTGGGAGATGTGCTTTCACAACTTAATGTAGATGGTCAAGACCAGCCCATTGCTTTTATTAGCAGAAGGCTGACCCCTAGTGAGAATCGCTGTTCAGCCATTGAGAGGGAGGCCTTTGCTGTGGTTTGGGCCCTGAAGAAGTTGAGACCATACTTGTTTGGCACTCACTTCAAATTTCAGACCGACCATAAGCCCCTCTTGTGGCTAAATCAGATGAAGTGTGAGAATCCCAAACTGCTCAGGCGGTCCATTTCACTACAGGGGATGGACTTTACAGTGGAGCACAGACCAGTGACTGACCATGGCAAAGCAGATGGTCTCTCCGGGTACTTCCACTTAGAACATGAAGACACAGCTGGTCAAGGTTAGTCTAATGTCCCTGCGTTTGGGGGCGGGGGGGGGGGGTTATGTAGGAGCGTAGAGTCTGCTTTCCTATGGTCACCCCACTTTTTGCTTTTTGCTTCACTGGTTTTTGACTTAAATGTGGCTCTGGGCCTGCTAATCAGACCCACAGCCCTGCTGTTTTCTCTCTAAATTCACACCATGTACTTTAGGTACATCACCATTTGGGAATTTGATCACTCTTGCGAGTCCCTGTACAGTGTACCATAGGTACCCAGGGCATAGGTGCCACCAAGGCCTACCAGGGGCTGCAGCATATCTTATGCCACCCCTGGCTGGCCATCGAAACTGACAACTGGCTGATCACTCAGCTGGGGCAAGGCCGTGTAATCACTCCTTGCTTAGGTATAATATTCCTATACCTACCATTATATCCAAATCAAAAGCAAACGTCCATTCGAGGAGCCCCAGTCAAAGTTGAAATGCCTTTTATTTGAGGACAAAGCAGCGTGGCATTACAGCTGAAGGACTTCATTAAAGCAGTTTATCCCAACGCGTTTCGAACATCCCTGTGTTCTTGTTCACGGGAAACAGGAAACTGACATGGCAGTCAATTACGAGAACTTCCTTGATAAGTACACAACTAGCTCCGCCTCCATCAATGAGTGCAGCAAAGCATTTTGGAGCTTGTAGTTTTATAGACACATATGCACCTATAAATCACTCCTATGGCAGGCCTTAATCCTGAAGGCAGAGTGCTTGGTTTTATGTGAAATGAGGCTCTAGCATGAGCTGAGCCTGTCTGCAGCTTTCGGAACCATGTCTTTATAGCTGTTCTATGATATAGCCATACCATATACTCTTAAGTGCATTATAATCCTCGCGGTTAAATGCTAATTTTGGTTTGGCTATATCAAAACATGTCGTGTAAGGTGTCGTACGCTCTGGAATACTACCCCCTCGCCAGTTCTGGTGACTGGGGTAGCATTCCACCCTTCTAGAGGGAGAAGACATGTTGTTCCTACTAATCCCGGTTAAAGTTAACCAGAGCCTCAGTATCACAAAATGGATGCTGCTGCCACAGACACAAGTCTAACCTCCTGCTGCTGGGAGTCCTTCCAGCGAGGGAGGCTTGGACAATAGGTTTCCTGTCTGGGAGGTGCTAACACCACCCCAGACAGGCCATAATGCATTGGAGCAGGGAGGGCTGAATGAAATGAGACACTGCCTGGGGCACACAAGGTGTCCCATGCTTAGTCCAGTTCAAACCCGTGCTGGGGCACTCTAGCCCCAGCTCTGGCATGAAACTGGACAAAGGGAAAGGGGTGTAACCACCCCCTTCCCTGGTCCCACCCATAGGAGGGACCTAGCAGGTAATCCAGCCACTAAATTTGGTATATAGGTAGGAGCTGAGTCCCAAGACTTTAGATTTATCCTGACTGAAACTTGAAACGAAACTCTGGACCTTTGACGTTCTACTTGAAGATAGAAGACTGAAGAATCTCCCTTTTTTCAAGCAGTGACCACCCTGTGTAAGCACGCACCATCAAGCGATCAGCGGTTTGTTTTGTTGATGCTCCCGCCGGAACCCAAGCACAGAGCTTGACAAGACAAGGACTTCCGGACTTCCAACAGCCCGATCCACAGTCACAGCAGAGCTGAGACCCTTGGAGGTGACGAGATGCATGGGACCGGCCATCTTGGAAAGCCAGCGAATTGCTTTCCGTGCAACTTCTGAGGCACCCTCGAAGTTGTGTATTGGGGATTGATAAGCCCCAGCCCAGAGCACCAACTGCTCCGAAGATCAGCCCTCCAAACTCCACGAGTTCTGCGTGGGGCCCTTCTTCATTTTCCTGCTCGACGAGTCTGTCCGGTCACTTGCCCGTTGGCTAGTGGCCTCTGACGACGAACCCTTTGATTTACACCACTGGTCTGGTTGCTTCAGACTGGCCCCTGCTTCCCTGAAAAGGAGAAGCCCATCAGACCTTGCTGGTCTGATCCAGAAGCAATCTTCGATTCCTGTGTGGGTTGCATTTGCCAAGGCTTGTTGACTCCAACCTGGAAGCCGACACCGCCGACAGCAAGAGCCTTTATGGGACAGTCCGTATCGAGCTCCTAGTTGTCGTCGACACCTCCTGGTCCACGTGGCTGCAGAGACAAGCTTCACAACATCACCTGATTGATTCGCGACATCGCCTGGTACCTTCCTAGTCACTGGCTAGTGTCCCAGACTCTGTCCCCTCTGCTTTCAGGTACTCTTCATCCTTGATCCGCCCTTAGATCCAACCGGACACTTCCCTCCTGGTCACCTGCAGCATCTTTCTTGAAGGCTCCATAGGATTATGCGACGAAACCCGACACTTTGACACCTATGCACCTGCTTCCTGTGGGTGAGGTAACGCAAGGACTTCGGTGCTCCTGTGGGTATTTACTATCCTAGTATCTAACTTTCAGGTAGCTTTCTCCTTGTCCATCTGGAAGTGACCTAAAAGAACTAGTTTACAATTCTTTCGTTCCCATTCTAAATCTATGGTAACTCGCGTGTGTGTAAAGACACTGCACGCGCATCCCGTGGGCCTCCTGCTCTCTATCCTTTGGTAGTACAGCGTAGCCCCAGCGATTCTCCAGGCCCTAGGCCTATCCTTTGTTCGTGACGTGTTTCTTATACCACTTTTTTAGTATACGGTTCGTAGTGCCCCTAGGGCATTATTGTATTTTGTGCAACTTATTGTATGGTGATTAAGTATCTTGTTATGTGCTTGCGCCTCTGACCTCAAAGAGTTCTGAGTATTAATTTAGTAATACATACATATATATAACCTGTGTGGTGTCCTTTCATTTGGTATTAAAGGGATTGCATATGGTAAAACAGCTGGCTTCACATGCCCTCTTGAGTTTAGCCTAAGATTGCTTTGTCCATACTACCACTAGGATAGCTGGTCTATAAGGTTGACTTTACAACCATCACCATAAGGGCTGTTTGGACTGGTGCAGGGTGCTCACTAAAATAGTGATCATCATAATACCATTAATCATGTAGTGCACCGACTCACATGGTATTCCATCACTTGAACTAGCTCTTAGGCCTCTTTACGACCTGCACTGTGGAAAGGTGGCAAAATCAGAATCTTGCTAAAATCTAAATCCATTTACAATACGAGTCCTGAAATAATCACAGAGGCTATTATCAGAGTTCTGATATAATGAATGCGCTGCCACAATTTGTCATCCTCACTTTTTAGAGCATTCAAGAGTTCCCCAGAGAGCATTAACAAGCTTCTTGCTTACCGCTCATTTAATCTGCACTGGGCCGCATCACGTGCGGCCGCTGCCTCTAAATCAGGTGACTATAATGGAATTGTAATGTCCACGGTGTATTCATTTTTTACCATTTCAAGATTGACAGTGTGTTGGTTCTAATCATCTTAACTCTTCAAAAAAGATACACTATGTACAATACTGTTGTGATCTGGTTATCTGCTGCTATGTTTGATTTTATTTGTTATTGTAAGCATATGCCTGCCATGCATGTGTTGGTGAGTGTTTTTTGGGGCTGCTTGGTTGTGCAAGTGGATAAATGCAAGAATGAGTCAGTGGGTGGATGAATGGATGTGTGAGTGCAAGAATAAGAGGTACTTTCATTATAAGCCAGACCAGTTGACATTTGCAAGGCTGGTTTACATTAAAGTTGACTGTCAGGCATATTTTCACAGAAAAATTTACTCAAAGCCCCATATTACAGACAGTTCAAGCCCCATTTAAAATTACATGCAGAAACAGTGCACGGTCTTAAAATGGAGTGTGAATTTGAACTTGGAGTGGCAAATTCTATGGAGGGAGGGACTTTTCTCACTGGAGTAGCAGAAAAAGGTCCGGGGTGCAAGAACAGGATGACGCTCTACTCAAAGAGCTGTATGGGTATACCCTTTCTGGAGCTCTTCCGGCTGCCTTTGTCAGGAAGCCGGAAGGAAGGTGGAGGTCAAATGTAAGCTAAGTTGGCCACTTCCTCTTGGGCATCAGACCCAGGCGGTTGTTCTAGACTTATTCAGGAAGAGGATTGAGGCTGCAATAAAGATAATTCCTGATGGCATCAAAAACTATCCTCTAATAATTACATGAGGCTTTTTACTGGAAAATATTGGTGTTTAATGTCTTCAAATGACACACATTCAATGACAAGACCAGTGATCAGGTCTTTGTGACCTTTAGTTTGTCAACCTGATACTCATACATTTGGCTTCTGTTGGTTTTAATTAACTCCTTTTGGTCTTTGTACATTGGGTCTATAGGGTTTTCTTTTGCCCAAATACAACCTGTTGCAACAGGAACCAGAAGAGCTGCTGTTGGGACAGAAAAAGGAGTAGACCAGTAAATATTCATTATTAGATGACGTCAGCTGACCTGGCACCCACCAATACCAGGTCTACTGAAATGTCGATCAGGAGTCGGGAACAGCGCAATCTTTCTACTCTGAGACTTCCGAGGAGGCTCCGTCCGGCATGCAACAGGCGCAGAGAACCATGCCGCAGCCAATGATGAACAGTCCAAGCAAAATGTACACCAAATTTGTAATCCAGAAGGCGTAGAGGTAGAGCCCCTTGTGGCAGTAGTTTGCAGCAGCGGTGTCTGCATAATTTGGGGCATAAATGGAATAAATCCAAACATTTCCTGCGTGAGAAAGAGAGAGAGATAAACATCTAATTACAAATAATGAATAAAACCAGATTGTACTTCGTATACGCTCAAGGCCAACATAGTTTTATACTCCTTTTATCTAAACTCTATCTTGGCAACAAAAGGGGAGTTAGTAAGGAACAAAACTGGGAGAGATCAGAAGGAAAAGAGAAAATCTGTCCAGCAGGAAACAAGATGACAGTGAGGCCGAAGGGAGGCACAAAGGAAGAGGGTGAGAGGGCACAAGGGTGAGAGAATGAGGGGCAGAGAGGGACTGGAAAGAGTAAAACACAGGAAACAATGGGGACTAAATGAGGAGAAGAGAGGAAGAATATGACTGCAGGATGGCTGCACCAAAGAGACTGCCACAGCTTATCAGAAACATCCAGAGACCTTAACACACAAGTGAAGTCTGTGGTCACTCCCCTCCAGCGCTATTTCTTGGAATAAGACTTCTATGCATGGGGCGTGGCTTACGCGCCGACGCGAGATGGCGGCTCTCCCGTGAGCTCTGGAGAGATACGGGCTCCCAATGATTTTCTAGCCTGGTTTCTTCATGTTTGAGGCCGGAATTTTGCATATTCATGCGGGGGAACATGTGCGGCGCTGATGGTATGCAGTCCTGAAGCTCCTAACGCCGTTTTTGAAGTCCTGCGAACCTTTCCTCCTGCAACGGTAACAGGACGCGGGCGGCCGCCATTTTGAGCTGCCGAGCCCGCGTCGCTCCACAAGAATTTACAGTCTCCTCAGGCTGTCTTCCGAGCTATTCTTTCTCCACACTCCACCTACCTTGTAGCCCTTCATAAGGTATGGCGTACTTGCATCACTGGCTCCTCCTTCTGTGACTCACTTTTTCTTATCATTACTTTTTTGCCTTAGTAAGTGATGACTGCCATTTTCCCAATTTTGCTGCAAAGGTGTGCTGGGTACCTACTTCTCTCAACTGCCGTAATGTGGTGCTTCAATGCTAGCTCTTACCCCTCATATCCTTCATGAACACTTTGCTGATATATACTCTTTTCATCACCTTCTGTGGCTTTCCTCACCATGCTAGTTTGCGGAGTCTGACTGACCTACTCTCTCTCACTACATTTGTACGAGGTTTGCCTCGGCGTTCTGGAGCAGGTTGTCTGAGTCATTCTACCCTTCCTTTTTGAGGATTTTCTTCGTGCTTGGTGACTTTTGTGCTGCTTCTTCGCAACCATCATCCTTTTTATTTATTTTTCTTCTGTGTTCCTGGTGTGCCCCTATACTGGAATAATGGCGCATGTCACAGGCAGCTTAAAGTCGTCGAACACAGGAACCACGCCCAAACGCCTTAAGAATGACCCCCCTTCTCCGATTCGCACCTCCCAGAATCCCATTCTGGACTCCATCTTAGAGGAGGTTAGGGGTCTCCAACCCTTTATGTCTGCCACCAATGAGAAACTCAAGCAGATTGAAGAGAGGTGGGTTGTTATGGAAGGTAAGGTCTTGAATCTGGAACAGCGTGTCAGTGATATTCAAGATGTCTCTACTAAGATACCCCTGCTGGAAAAGGAAATTCAACAGCTCAAACTACACAAAGAGGACCTTGAAAATCGCAATCGTAGGAACAACCTACGTATTTACGGAGTTCCGGAGAATCTTGAGCGGTCTGATATGGTGTCTTTCATTCGTAGACTCCTGCATGAGCTGTTAGACCTTCAACTGAGTGCTCATCCCCTAAATATCCAGAGAGCTCACCGTCTCGGACGTCCTACTTCTAACTCCTCAAAATCTTGGGGTATCATCCTCCTTTTCCTCGAGTTTACTGAATTAATGACTGTTCTCAAAGCTGACAGGCTCAAACGTCGCCTTGTGTGGTCGGGTCATAACATCTTTATCCCTCAAGACTTGTCAAATGCCACCAATGCCCGACGTAAGGAATTTCTGAACCTCCGCCCGCAGATGACAGTTAAATATTCAATATGGAATTCTACACCCTTGCCTCTGCAAAATCACCCATAATGGTCGTACCCGCACCTTTGATGATCCTCAGAAGCTGCACGAATACCTGCAATTTGCCTCTATACCTAACATGGATGTTACTACCTGATGCCTTCCTTAGGCATCTTTTGTTTCTCCTTTTCTACCAGCCTTCTGCTGAATTGTTGTACTGTTTCTAGCCTCAACTTGTTTTCCTTCTCTATGTCGTGCCATTCTTGGTTTTTCTCTACTTCTCTCCTGACGTCCTGGGGGGGGGGGTCTGCTTCTCCTTCGGCGTCTCCTCGCTCCAGATGTCTTGGTGTTTTCTTTCTTCTCAGATCTGGCATCCTTGCCTTGATCTGTCTACTTATTCCTCTTCCTTCTATCTCTTTTCTTTCCTTCTCCTAGTCTCTTTTCTTGTTCTACCACTATGTATTTTTGTTCAACATCTCTTTCCATTTTTTTTTGACTGTTCTATTCCTTGATTTTTGTTTTCTGTTCCTTGTTAGTTAGTCCTTGGTACTTTTTGGCATATTTTTTCGAATTAATGTACTTTTCTCGGATATTATTTGTGTCTCTAATGTTTGTGTTGCTTATCTCTTTTATTTTAGTCATTCTCCTGCAATGTGTTCGCCCCAGATGTTCGCCCCCTTCCTCACCTCCCATCATGTGTAATCTTGTCACGTGGAACGTTCGCGGTCTGGGTCACACCGTCAAGCGTCAAAAGGTATTGTCACATTTATCCAAGCTTAATTCACAGGTTGCCTTTCTTCAAGAGACCCACTGTACAGATTCGGAATCTTCTAAGCTCAAGAGACAATGGGTGGGTCAAGTTGTATATTCTCCTGCTGTCAACAACAAGGGAGGTGTTGCAATTTTATTTCACAAAGGTTTATGTGTCCAAATTCTCTCCTCCAAGGCGGATACTGAAGGTCGTTGGGTTATGGCTAAAGTTGTTATACAAAACAAAACGCTGGTTTTTCTGAACATTTATGGTCCTACCCGCCCTTCTCCTGAATTTTGGAATGAGGTTAAAGTTCTTATTTCTTCTATTGACTGTCCCAATATTGTTATTTCTGGTGATTTTAACCAATGGTTGGATCCCTTATCTGAGACTCTTCCACTAAATTTCGTCCTGACAAAACTCATAAATGTTTCCAATCTGCCATCTCTTCCCGTCCCCTATATCATGTATGGAACACTTGTAATCCTGATACTTTGGAATACAAGTTTTATTCGAATGTACATCATACTAGATCTAGGATTGATTATATTTTAGTTAGTGAGTCTCTCCTCCCCACATTGCATAAATCTGAAATTGGTTCTATTTTTATCTCGGACCATGCCCCCGTCTTTGCAACCCTTGACCTTACCCTTACCTCTTCCAAATTCAGTCGCTGGAAATTCAACACCTTCCTTTTGTCTGATACTGTCTATATGAAGGAGGTTCAGAATTTTATAACTGAATTTTTCACTTTTAATGTTCCTACGGACACATCAGTTCCTAATAATTGGGATGCCTTCAAGGCTGCCCCGAGAGCTTTTACAATCTCGTATGTCTCTAAAAAGAAGAAACTTAATACATCTAAATATTTGGAACAACTCACTTCCATTAAGAAGCTGGAACATTTGTATTTCTCATCTAAAGACTCTGATGCCCTCCATAATATTGTTAAAGCGAAATCTGAACTGAATAAAATAGCTACAGCTGAAGCATGTAACACTTTATTGAAAATTAAATCTAAGTTTCATGGAGGTCAGAATAAGGCTGGTAAAATGTTGGCAAATTACCTAAAAATCAAATCTGAGCGTAAAACTGTGGGTCCTATCCTGAATGACTCTACAAATACACTAGTTACTTCCGATGAAGATATTGGAGGTTTTTCACACCTATTATCACAATCTTTATACTGATGATACACACCCCACAGATCAAAATTTATCTTCTTTTTTTGAGAGTCTCCCCTCTCCTCCTACACTCCCTGATGAATTTGATCAATTAGAAAAGGATATTACCTCTCAAGAGATTCTTCTGGCCATCAACTCCCTCAAAAAATCAAAGGCTCCTGGCCCAGATGGATTGCCAATTGAGTTTTACTCTGCCCTCCATGCTATTTTTGTGCCTAAATTACTACAATTGTTTAATTCCTTCATTGCTGATGCTAAGGCCTCAGGATCTTTCTTGGATGCACTCATCGTCATAATTCCCAAACCTGATAAAGATCATTCCCAATGTAAAAATTATCGCCCTATTTCCTTGATCAATTATGACTGTAAAATTTGTCAAAATCCTCGCATCCCGTCTTGATTCCATCATCCCACTTTTAATTAAAATGGACCAAGTTGGTTTTGTTAAAGGCAGACTTGCTTCTGACAATGCCCGTATGTTCGCTAATGTCATTTCCCATAGCAAACACTTCAAAACCCCTCTAGCTGCCTCATCCCTAGATGCGGAAAAAGCTTTTGACCGCATTAACTGGCAATTTATGTTTCGCACCTTGCAATGGTTTGGTTTTGGTCCCTCTTTTATTTCCTTGGTCAAACTCCTATACTCAGCTCCCTGTGCCAGTATTTTTGTCACTAACCAATTTTCTAGATTCTTTCCCTTATGTAGAGGAACGAGACAAGGGTGTCCCTTATCCCAGTTACTGTTCATACTTTGCCTTGAACCCTTTCTTGAACGAATTCGTTCTAATCCCCAAGTAACTGGCTTTAAACTTTCCTCTGTTGAAACTAAATTATCTGCCTATGCTGATGACATTTTAGTCTACATGTCTAATCCTGTTACGTCACTTCCCCCTTTTCTGGACGAAGTCCTCCTTTACTCCTCAGTCTCTGGGTATAAACTCAACTTATCTAAAACTGAAGTACTACCTTTAAACTCTACTTGTTACCAATACATGTTTTCCTCCACTGACTTTGCATGGTGTCCCTCCAAAATCAAATACCTGGGCATTTGGTTCCCATCATCCCTTATTGACACTCTTAAAGCCACATTCACGTCCTTCACTCAGAAAGTTCATTCCCTCCTTCAAGTTGGTCCCCTTTATTTTTATCTTGGTGGGGTAGACTTGATACCATCAAAATGATGATTACGCCTCACATAATATATACTGTATCAATGCTCCCCATGAAAATTCCAAACATTTATTTTACTCGTTTAAACTCCATTTGCTCCAAATTCCTGTGGAACTACAAGCACCCTCGCATTGCCTTACATAAACTCATACGTCCTAAATTGGAAGGCGGGGTTCGTTTCCCTCATTTCAAGCTTTATCACTCGGCCTTCCTCATTAAGCAATCCTTTTCTTTAGCTTTTGACTTTCATAACTCCCCGATTCCTAAATGGATTACCTTCGAACGATCATTGTTGCAAGGTTTTTCATTTCAACATACTGTTTTTATGTCTAACTGCTCGTTTTTATTTAAGCACACAGTTTTCAAATACTCACAAACTCTATTGCATGATATATTTGCTAAAGATTTAGCTCCACTCCAATGTTTAGGTCTCGCCTTTCAATGCGCATGCGCATTGAGCTTGCGAGACTATGGAGGCTTAAACAGACTTTAACCAACTTGCGATTCCATGGCGATTCCTTGCAGTGCCCGTCAAATTGAAGCTTAATGCGCAAGCTCATTGACATTAAAAGCGCGTGCACATAAAAGCGACAAGGCTCCCTCCCACGGCAATCCCCACCCCCAGCACCTCCCCCCTCTCTCCCCGCACACAGCCAGGCTCGCATTTCTCCTCCCCCTCCCCAGCCACCAGCTCCTCCCCTCTCTCTCCCTGCAGTTTCACGGCCGTGTCTCGTCTTAAACCCTTAAACATGCACAACTCATTTTTTACACACTGAAACAGACTATTTATTAAACAAAAGTCGGCAGCCTTCGACATCCATTTTTTGACCACTGAAACAGACTATTTTTAAAACAAAATTCGGCAGCCTTCGACATCTGTTCCCCAGCCCCCATCCGCCAGCACCTCCCCTCTCACTCCCCGGACACAGCCAGGCTTGCATTTCTCCTCCCCCCCCACAGCCGCCAGCACCTTCCCTCTCTCTCCCTGCAGTTTCACGGCTGTGTCTCGTCTTTTAAACCCTTAAACCTTGTCTCGTCTTAAACCCTTAAACCTGCACAACTCATTTTTTGACCACTGAAACAGACTATTTTTTAAACAAAATTCACCAGCCTTCGACATCTGTTCCCCAGCCCCCAAACGCCAGAACCTCCCCTCTCTCTCCCCGGACACAGCCAGGCTCGCAATTCTCCTCCCCCTCCCCACACGCCAGCACCTCCCCTCTCTCTCCCTGCACACAGCCAGGCACGCACAACACAAACAAAAAACTTGAAACTGAAATCGCCGCCAAAAAACAAACTACTTCACAGAAAAATTACAAATGAAATTGCCACAGGGCCGTCTATACCCTCATGGCCACCTCTCAGCATCCATTTTATACATTCATACTCTAGGCTCGCATCACAACTTCGAGCCACTGTAGGGGTGTATAACTATCAGTACAAAATAGACTTAAAACTGAAATTGCATCCAAAAAACAAACAACTTCACAAACGACTTACAAAAGAAATCGCCGCCGGCCCGTCTATCCCCCTCCTGGCCACCTCTCAGCATACATTTTATACATTCATATTCTAGGCTCGCATCACAACTTCGAGTCACTGTAGGGGTGTATAACTTTCAGTACAAAAAACTTGTGTACAAACAGGCAATGCAATACAGCTGTGCTCACATTCAGCTGCATACATCAGCTCATACCATTTCGCCACAACTTTCACAACCTTTACGTCTTACAACAGAAATCAACCATCCGCTCTCCCATTCAGCAGCATACATTGGATACATTCTGACTCTAGCCTCAAACATACAGCCTAAAGATTTAAAAGAAGACGTGCAAACTCCTTAAAGTCCTCATCAGCCAGCCTCTCTACCATTGAGCAGCATACACTCAAATATACAGCCCAAAGAAAGGAAAGAAGACGTGCTAAATCCTTTAATTCCTCAACAGCCATACTCTCTCCCATTGAGCACCATACATCTACTCATCCCATTTCGCAACACCTTTTTTAAAAATTTCACTATTTACACACAAATCAACCTGCATCTCTCTCATTCCACATCATATACAGCCTAAAGATTTCTACTTTGAGCACTCACATTGAGGCAAATCATTGCCTCTCCCCTTGCCAAGCTGGCTTCCGTCCCCTGCATTCTACAGAAAAAGTGGTCATTTCAGTCATGGACAAGCTGCGTGAAGGTATCGACATCAACCTTCCGCAAGCCTTGATTCTCCTAGATCTATCCGCCGCTTTTGACACGGTGGACCATACCATCCTCCTTAACCATGTCAGGGCGGCGGGCATAGAAGGCTTAGCCTTTTCTTGGCTGGAGTCCTTTCTTGCTGGGAGAACTCAAGGAGTCCGTTTGGCTGGCTTTGTGGCGGCCTCTCGCAAGGTAGAATGCTGGGTCCCTCAGGGTTCATCACTTTCCCCTCTTTTGTTCAACCTTTATATTTTTCCCCTCATTTTTATGTTACAGCAACTGGAGGTCACCGTGTTCAATTACGCGGATGACCTCCAGTTAATCTTCAATCTGCCTCATTCACCTTCATCTGCCCTGAACGTCCAAACAATCATGACGCTCATTCAAGATTGGATGAACTTCAGCCACCTCAAACTTAATCCGGACAAGACCGAGCTGGTCCTGACCGGAGGTGGCTGCAGTCCTTGGTCCCCTTCCTTCTGGCCCCCTTCCCTTGGTGCCCCTCCACTTCCCGTGCCCAAAGTGAAAACTTTGGGAATCCTTCTTAATCCCCAGCTCACTGTTCACCCGCAAGTCAGTTCCGTGGTTTCTTCATGTTTCTTTTCCCTTAGAGTAATTAGGAAAGTTTCTCGTTTCTTTTCCCCCTCAGCTTTAAAAATTATTATGTTGGCCATGGTACTGTCCCGTATAGACTATGGAAACATAGTCTATAATGGAGCCCCTGCATACATGATCCATCGATTACAACTGGTGCAGAACCAGGCGGCCCGCCTGATCCATGGCCTACCCAGATATCATCGGGTCACTCCATTACTCAAAACACTGCACTGGCTCCCTGTGAGAGAGTGTGCCCTGTTTAAACTCGGCTGCCTCACGTATCAGGCCAGATCGGGTACTGCTCCCGAGTTCATCTGCTCTCTCATAAAGCCATACTGTCCAGGCAGAGAACTTTGCTCGGCCCATTTGGCCCTCCTTACCATCCCCCGCTTTAAAAAGCAGAGGGCGGGCGGAGCGAGATTCGCTGTCCTGGCTCCAACATTTTGGAATTCCCTCCCGGTTACTCTACGCACCTCACCTTCCTATCTTTTGTTCCGGAAAAATCTTAAAACCTTCCTTTTTACACAAGCATACCCGATTTAATCTCCTTGTTGCTGCCGTCCACTGATCACCACTAGCGCCATGAAACCGCTGGGTATGCGAGCGCTGTACAAATGTTTTTAAATTCAAATATTTCAAATAAGACGTGCAAACTCCTTAAAGTCCTCATCAGCCAGCCTCTCTACCATTGAGCAGCATACACTCAAATATACAACCCAAACAAAGGAAAGAAGACGTGCTAAATCCTTTAATTCCTCTTCAGCCATCCTTTCTCCCATTTAGCAGCATACATCAGCTCATACCATTTCGCAACACCGGTGTATAGATTTAGGTATTTACACACAAATCATACAGCAGCTCTCATTCAACATCATATATTGGATACATTATTTTAAATCCTAATCATCCAGCCTCTGTCCCATTCAGCACCATACATCAGCTCATACCAATTCGCAACACCTGTGGCTACGTTTCTGTATTTATACAAAAAACATCCAGCATGTCTACCATTCAACAGCATACATTCTCAACACATACATACATTAGCTCATAACATTTAGCCACACCTCCAACTTGATTTAGGTATTTATACACAAATCATACAAGTTCTCCCACATTCAACATCACATATTGGCTGCATTCACACTCAACATTCCATGCTTGCATCATAAGGGAACAACTTTAAGTCACAGTAGGGAAGTATACGTTTCAGTACAAAATACTTGGGCACAAACAGCCAATGCTATAGATCTGCTCATACCATTTACCAACACCTTTGTATACATTTTGCTTTTTACACACAAATCAATCAACATCTCTCTCAGTCAACATCATATACTGGATACATTATTTACAATCGTAATCATACAGCCTCTGTCCCATTCAGCAGCATACACCAGCTCATACCATTTCGCCACACCTGTGTCTACATTTCGGTCTTTACACACAAATCATCCAGCCTCTCGCTCATTCAACATCATATATTGGATACATTATTTTAAATACTATTCATCCAGCCTGTCCCATTCAGCAGCATACATCAGCTCATACCACTTCGCCACAACACAAACAGAAAAATGAGAGCAAGTTCGAGTCACAGGAGGGATGGCTAGCTTTACTTTCAACATACTTGTGTCAAAACAAAATAAAAGACAGACTCACCCCCATTTAGCAGGCCTACTATTTCCACCCCCTCCCTCTACAGCGTGCTACGGAAATTTTTGTGATTGATTTTCTAGGCTTGCACCTAAAAAACATTTCCTATGTTGACATCATTGGGATAACGTTATTATAACATTTACAATGCTTGGGAACAATAAATACATGCGAACATTTACAGTATGTCTGTTGGGTGAGAAGGGAGATTGATTTTTACGAACGAAACAAACACAGAGCCTCTCTCCCATCCACTTGACTAAACACTCCACCCAACCCCACCCAACACCCACCAATACGTCTGTACCGCTCGGACCACTCTTCAATTCCATTTACATCAACACACAGGCCCCAGACTCCAAGGCTTTCGTAAACAAAACTACAGGATGCTAGAGTACTTTAAGCGCCGTCGTCAAGATTCTAATCAGTTGTCAAGTTGCTTTTGGGATATGCTAATTTGAACAGCAGGATGCGAGCCGGTTGTTAGCCCGAGAACACCAACAAAACAAAAAAAAGGCACATCACACTGAAAGAAAAAAAAAACACTGGAAACGTGATTTTTTTTTTAACAAAACTCCTATAGTTCACATTTTTCACACAGACTTTAAGCTGACAAGTTACTAATTACCTTCTCTTAGGGTACATACAGCCTCAATCCCATTTACCCACATACATTTCATACTTTCAGACTAAGCTCTATGCTTACATTACAAAACTTGGAAACACCGCAAGCACAAAAAAATTAAAATATTACTGTCATAGGAGGGGGTGCTGGCTTTCATTAAACATACTTGTCTACAAATACAATTCAATACACACTCACTCACATTCAGCTCCATACATCAGCTCATAACTCGGGACAAAATACTTGTGCACAAACAGCCACTGCAATACAGCCTTGATCACATTCAGCTGCATACATCAGCTCATACCATTTCGCCACACCTTTGTATACATTTTGCTATTTACACCCAAATCAGCCATGACCTCTATTATTCAACATCATATATTGGATACAGTACTTTAAATCCTAAGCATCCAGCCTCTGTCCCATTCAGCACCATACATCAGCTCATACCATTTCGCCACACCTGTGTCTACATTTAGGTATTTACAGACAAATCATCCAGCATCTCTCTCATTCTACATCATATATTGGATACATTCACATACATCGCCTCAAAACAAAGAAAAACAAAATCTGCACAGTATTTTCTATCCTAACCATCCAGCCATGCAAACACAAAAGAAGTCCATCCATGCAAGCTTACACAGGGCACACACAACAACAGAGTGCAGACACTACCATCAGGCATCAACACTATTAAAACATCCACAACCGTAAGATACATCCAATAGCAACAAACATACACAAAAATCTAACATACACAAGCATCACTAAGCATGCCCCATTATGCTACAGTGGTGGACAGTGATGCTGTTGTCGTGCAAAATGATCCTGTTAGACTGTTAAGTGATGCAGAGCTGATGAAGAGTGAGAATATGGTAGGAATGAGTGATGCTGGTGTGTTGCTAAGTGTTGATAGGGTGGTGGGGAGTCATCCTGCATGTGTTGCATAGTCATGCAGATGTTGCTATGACTGATGCTGCTGTTGCACTAAGTGTTTTGGTGGTGCGAAGTGCACAACCACAGGAACACCGTACAACAAAACAGCATCAAACAGCATCAAAAGAGCACAACTCAACACAACAACACTACTAAACACCAGCCCAACACCACAAATCAACACAACATTATCACTCAGCACCACCACATTAACAAAATGCACCAACACAAAAACACTCAGCACATTAACATTATCACACTGCAACACTACAACATCGCTCAGCACCACCACAACAACACGCAACAACACAACATCACTCTCAAGCACCACATCATCACTCGCAAACACCACATTAACACTACACAGCACCACACCAACACTCCAAAATACAAGAGTTCTCAGCACCATCACAACACCACTCAGCATCACCACATACAAAAACAACACCACTATGAGACTATTGATTCATAATTGATGCGCCTGTGTTGGTAAGTCTTGAAAAGCTTCTGGAAAATGATGCTGCATGTGTTGTTAGCTATCGCCCTCAATATACCTATCTATATAGATCACAAATTAACAACAACATCTATACAATAGATAATTTGTTCACATAATTATGTATAGAGTATTAAATAATAAAATTAACTGTCAAACAATGCAGGAACAAGACCAGGAGAACAACGCCCCTTGACCAGGAGAACAATGCCCCTTGACCATGCAACTGTTCACAAACATCTAGGGAAGTACAAAAGAAAACAACAAAAACAAACACGTATCCCCTTATGCCCATTAATTGGAAGCAACACCCTTATTCTCACAGTTGCATACCTGAAAGCTAGTTCACATACACTTTCTTATCTAACACATAGACAGCTAAACACCAATAAACACGTTTGCATAAGGAAATAGACTTCATACACTACTA
Source organism: Lissotriton vulgaris (assembly GCF_964263255.1). Classification (NCBI taxonomy): domain Eukaryota; kingdom Metazoa; phylum Chordata; class Amphibia; order Caudata; family Salamandridae; genus Lissotriton; species Lissotriton vulgaris. Next base: position 730,791,586 of record NC_141700.1, read on the forward strand.
CAAAGTCACACATATTGTGGGAATGGGCCGCCACATATTCCGTCCATAACTAAAACAAAAAAAATAAAAAATTATGCCAAACACATTCGCAACATAATCTATATTCGATTACAATTTAGAGTTAACTGTCAAACGACGCAGGAACAATACAGGAAGAACAACGCCACAGTTCACAAACATCTACAAAAGTGAATGTTTACGGACGACAGACGCAACGCCACGTCACAAAACAGAACGCAACGATTGCATCAAAATTACGTCATACCTCAAATAATAACACATTATCAACAAAAAGTAAAAGGCTACAACAATCAATGCAACACATCGCGTACGCCATTTCTTACAACAACAAAAAATATTAAATAGCGGTACAATATTATACATTAACACACTGTGCAAAGACGTACTATAACAAATACACAACAAAGTTCGAAATAATACAACAAAGCTACACGGTCACACTGACATGTCTAGTACTAGTCCATCTGTTCCTAATTTATACTACAAAAGGTGCGTGTTATCACAAACACAAGTGCGCATTACAAGGTAGGATTGTCACAAACATGCTGGAAGTCACACTCAATCACTGTAACATCATCACACACCCTCAAAATCCAAAACGATCACATGCACTCACCCTCACACTCACACCGTCAAAGTACACCCTCCGACTACACCCTATAACTACAATACCACCCTACAACTCTACCCTACAAATAAAAGTCCACCCTCCAACTCCACACATAAATAGCTTTAAGTTACAATTTCATAAATATGAAGAAATCTGATTACACACTTGCAGCTATTCTAAAATGCAAAATTAATGCAACGCAAGGACAGTGCAGAAATTAATACACAGAATTGCAAACAGGGATTGGAAAATAAAACATTTCTTTTACAAAACGCATAAAATACACAATTACATCACTGTGCATCCTCGTAATACATTAAAATGGGGAATGAAATCAGCACATAAAAAAAAGAATCCTTTAATACATCGATTAGCTCAATAACATAATCCGGCTACCTCTGCATCAGAGGAACGAAACAATGCAAACACAACATACATAAATATACTCGAAATAAAATAGCCCTTCAAAGTTCAAAAAACAGTTCATGTACATCAAGTAACAAACACCAGCAAAAAAAACATTACATTACAGTTTTCGAAAACATATACATTACATATCGACGGTTAAAAACAAGACTTTAATTGGAATTAAATAAAACAAAGTTAGAAATATTACAATCGATAACAAACAATGTCAACTGTTATAAAAAATACACTCCTATTCATTCGTTACTTTAAACATACTATAGATACTACATTACATTACATTAAAAATCACTTAGGAATAAAATCTTACCTGTCAAATGACGCAACAGCACACGAACACGCCTTCCGCGCAGCAACATTCTCCATCTTCTGGGGAATTCCAGCGTTGACGTAAGCAAATCGGAACGCAACGTCAAAAACGTCGCGCTCCGATTGGCTACAAATAAACGTCAATACAACGTAAACAGTAACAACAACAAAAAAAGGACGCTGACGTAGGTGGCGTCAAAATGACGCATTCCGTCAGCCATGTTACAAATAACAGATTTCAAACGGGAGTCAACAAACACAAAACACACACATAACACAACACAGATTTATATTAGCACACACACACACACACACTTTCAGTACATATACATAATACGCATAAGGCAGGAAAATTCAAAAGGGAAGCTATATCACTTTAAATTTAATACAACACATCTTCAAATACATACAAAAACATTTTAATTACAGATCACTATACACACCCTCACAGCATCACCCTCACACACACTAACTCTCACAATCCACCCTCACACACAATAACACACCCACAAGCACCCTCACACTACATCACCCTCACACAACATCAAAAAAACACTACATCACACACCCTCACTCACCCTCACACACCCTCATCCTCACACACACTCAAACACTCATACCCCTCACCCTCACACCCTCTCACCATCAACAGCCCTACCACTCACACACACTTACCCTCATCCAATCACCCTCACACACCCTCAGCCAAACACACCCTCACTCACACTCACCCTCACCCTCACACACCATCACACACACTCATCCTCACACACTCACACTTACACACCCTCGCAACACTCACCCCCTTAAACTCCTCACAACAATGTCACACTCAATACACCTCGCACACTCATCCTCACACCCTCTCACTCACCCTCGCTCACATGCCCTCACCCTCACACCCCCTCAACATCACACACACTTACTCCAATCACACCCTCACACATCTCTCAACATACTCACCCTCACTACACCACACACACTCAACATCACACACCCTCGCACACACTCACCCACTCTCACCCTCGCAACTTCTCACCATCAACAACACTCACCCTAACACACGCTTACCCTCATCCCATTACCATCACACACCCTCAAAAACACTCACACAACCTAACTAGAACACTCACCCAATCACACACCCTCACACTCCCTAACTCACCCTCAAACACAATCACCCTCACACACCGTAACACACCAACACACTCATACTCCCTCGCACACCCTCACTCACCCTCACACACCCTCACCGGCACACTCCGTCACACACACTCAGCAAAACACCCCCTCACTCAACAGCACCCTCACAATACCTCTCCCTCACAACACCTCACGCTCACACAACCACGCTCCCCACATAACACTCACAACAAACTCACTCACTACACCTCACACCCTCACCCTCACACACCCTCACACACACTCACACCTCTCACCCTCTCACCATCAACACCCCTCACCCTCATACACCCTTACACTCATTCCCTCACCCACACACACATTTCAAGTCACACTCACCCTCACACAATCTTACTCTCAACCTCACGCACTCATTCCCTCATACTCCCTCTCACCCTCACACACCCTCACAACACTCACACTAACTACACCGCACACCTCACCCTCACACAATCTTACCCTCATCCCCTCACACCCCCTAACTCTCATACTCACCCACTCACACACCCTCACACTCCCTAACTCACCTTCACAGACCCTCACCCTCACACCGTAACACACCCACACACACTCTCTCACTCACCATCAAACACACTCATGCTCACACACCCTCACACACCCTCACACACACACACACTCACACCCACTAAACCCTCAAAACACCTCACACACCCTCGCTCCCCACACACCCTCACATCCCTCACAAGACTCTCACACTCAATATACCACACACCCTCACCCTCACACACTCACCCCCCTCACCCTCTCTCACCAACACCCCTCAGCCTCACACACCCTTACACCCTCACCCTCACACACCCACAGTCACCCTCACACAATCACCCTCAAACACCCTAACTCTCACCCTCACCCACTCACACGCCCTCAGCCTCCCACCCCCTCACCCTCACACACCCTCACTCCACTCACACCCCTCACAACACTCACACTCACTACACCTCACACACTCTCAGCCGCACACCCCCTCACTCACCCTCACCCTCACACACACACTCACACACCATCACCCTCACACCCCCAACACTCACACACCCTCACTCCCCTCACACCCTCACAACACTCACAACACTAACACTCACTACACCTCACTCCCTCACCCTCAAACACTCAGCCACACTCAGCCTCGCTACCTCTCACCATAAACACCCCTCACCCTCACACACCCTTACCCTCATCACCTCACCCTCATTCACCCTCACTCAGCCTCACACCCCCTAACTCTGACTCACCCACTCACACACCCTAACTCACCCTCACACATCCTCACCCTCACACCATCACACCCCCACACACTCACACTCCCTCACTCAACATCAAACACCCTCACTCACCCTCACACACCCTCACCATCACACACCATCACACACACTCAACTTCACAACACCTCACTCAACCTCACCATCACACACACTCACACCCCCTCACCCTCACACCCCGTCACCCTCGCATCCCTCCCCCTCACAACCCTCACCCTCACACCACTCAAGCCACACATGGGTGTGCCATGGGAGGACGCTCAGATTGCAGAGCTGTGCTTCTCTCCCCTGCTGCACTCTCCTGCTCTCTAGAAATGTGGCATAACAACAAAAGCTGCCATCAAAGTCACAAATACAAATCATGTTGCATTCAAAATACTATAGGTGTCACATTCACAAAAGTTAAAACTATTGGCGTTGTGATTGGCAAAGCTAACAATTTAGCTATTTGAAAAATCAACGCAAATAAAATAAATAACATTTACAACACCAATAGCTCCTATTTTCCTATTGCGAGACCTATTGCATTTCCAATGCTTGTTTTTGTTATCTTGTGTCTGGTACAACAAATTCCTCAAATATAAGGGCAGATCTTTCTATTACAAATACTGGAAAGAAAAGGATATTGTCTTTGTACATCAGTTCTTCGCCAATAATGCCATTATTTCTTTTTCCGAACTGCAATTTTTGTATAACCTACCCATGTCTTTTCTCAAGGAATATATGATTACTAATGCTATAACTTCATACTTATCAACCTTTCCTTCCTCTGATACTCCACCATCATTCTCTCCTTCCTCCCCCCTTTATCCTTTATTTTCCCTACATCAACCCAAAGCTGCCCTTGTCTATAAAACACTGTCTTCAAATGTTTTGGAACGGTCTAAGTCAGCAACTGAGCTTGCTTGGGAATCTGATTTGTCCGTATCTCTCTCTGTTGATGAATAGAATTGTATATGGAGCAAATTGTTTAAGACTTCTGTTGCAGCCCGCATTACTCAATCATTATATTTTATTTATCATAGATCCATTCTCACCCCTCTTAGTATTGCCAAGTTCTCACCTTCTACTACTCTATGTTGGTCATGTTCTTCACTCACTGGTACACTCAAACATCAACTTTATGAATGTCCCTCTGTTTTAGCTTTTTGGAACTCTGGGGTTTTTGCATGCGTATATTTCATTGTTCTGTTCCCTTATCATTCTTGAATGTGTTTTTAGGATCTGCTTCAATCGATATTAATATTGCTCCTTCTAGTGTTAGATTACTGGATCTTTTTATTGCTATTGCGTTTAAAGTAATTTTATCTTGTTGGAAGGATAATTCCAAATTATCTGTTCTTACTTTGTGGAACTTCGTATGTGATGAACATAGGATTGCTATTGCTTCCTCCTCTTCTGTCTCCTCTAAAGTTAAATCTGATCTTCTTTGGCTCCCCTTCTCCAACTATCTTTCATCACCCCCTTCTCTCCGATTGCTGGGCCTGTATATCCACTGTTTTTCTTCCTCCCTTCTTCTTTCTTCTCCTTTCTTTCCTCTTCTCTCTTTCCCCTCTCTTTTCTTACTCTCCTTCTATCTCTTTTATCTCTCTATCTTGTCATTTCTTCTTTTACAAATGAACCGTTATTTTATAGCTTTTTCTTTGCCTCATATGTGTATCACTTGGTTCTACTGTACTATTGTATTATCTTTGTATTGAACTTTATTTAAACAAAATAAAAATTTCTTAAACTGAAAAAAAAAAGACTTCTATGCATGACTATGTTCTCTTTTCGACTTCACTTTCTGCCACTGTTCCATCCCTTGCCAACTGGATATTGTTTCCAACTTTATAAAACATTACTATAGACTACAAGTCAACCTGTTACCAACAGACATTGAGGTCTGGCTTGGCAGTTCTGGCTGGACTGTTCCCATGAGGCACAGGGTCAAGACTGATTTGCATATAGTTGGGTCTGAACTGGGGTGGCAAAGTGAACTAAAGAACGATTATGGATTCAACTCTGATCTGTGACTGGGGGGGGTGAGTGTCTCAAAGGTTTTAGCTCTCCCTTCCACATCTCCTTGTGTTTGCAACACAACAATGACACCATTACGCCAGCGTTTACGTAGCGGAAAACAGCCTTTATCAAAATAAGTGTACTTTTTAGTAGTCATTTTTAATATCAACACTAACACGTTTCAATATTACAAGATATACACAACTATCGGTGTACTGGTAGGCTAGACAGTGGTATTCGGTATGCACCTGTTACAACGCATTTTTTACAACGCACTACCACTACAACGCAGGCATTACAACGCATACCATTACAACGCATTGCGCTGGGGGGCGCTCTAGGATAAGAGGTAAGTTTAATTTACTATCCAACACCTTCCCTAGGGTCCACGGGGACTGGAGTTAGAATAGTAAATTATACTTACCACTATCCAGCACCCCAAAGCGCTATGCGTTGTAATGGTATGAGTTGTGAATACCGCGTTGTAATGGTATGCGGAGTAAAAGTATGCGTTGTAACGTCATACATCCGTGGTATTCATGTGCAGGCATGTAGCATGCGTGCCCAGTATATAGAATAGGCCAGGTCTTCACCAATCATTTTTCGGAGCTTTGGAGTCCCCCTCTTTTTGGTGTAGGTCTTTTCTCCTAGGGTCCGGATGCCCTTTGGGCATCAGAGGATTTGGAGGAGAAATGTATACGTGTGTGATGAATCATTGCAGAAAAACAGGTCTTCAGTCCTACATGGACCTCAGGCAGTGGACCTGTACCCCATACATTACCACGATTAGAGACTCCAACACAAGGCTGTGTATCTACTGGGGAACAAGATATATCCAGCATTTCCTGGTAGCACCACCAGGAGTGAGGGTCTGTCTTCAGCTGTGTCAAGTGTAATTCACTGAATAGCTCTGTCCAATAGCAGTCAACCCTGGCATTACTAGGACGAGTGTATGAAATCAGCTTCACTCTGTGAACATCTGAGACTTGCTGCATTCTTGATAAACCCAATAGCTTTAAACTCTGTTGGGGAGTTATTTTATCAAATAAGATATCCGACCTCGACGAGTGCATGTCTATTATTCAGCAACATACCGTTTACCTGGGCACAAACAAGGGCCCACTGTTCATCTGCCTGCAAAGTTTCTAGGTGTCTTACAAAGAGCCGTCTGCCCCAGAGAAGAGACTGTGATACCCTATCTGTTCGCCGGCTAGTTTTGTGCCTCAGATGTGCCCTGACACCATCATTGGTGTGGAGTTACAACAAAGAAGTAGCAATGGGGTGTGTCACTGGACCAATGAAACCAGAAGCTTGTGATGTGTGTTGGAGCACCACAAAGCAAAGTTATGAAAGTTGAGCTGGGGGTCCACCAGGTAGGGTCAATGTTGTTCATTCCACTGTATGCTGCCTGTCTACCAATGCCAACATTAGCATTAGGTATTTTAGGTTCATGACAAAACAAGACTGATGGAGTGATGGGCATGTTCATGAACAGCAGTAAGAGTCTGGAAGAATCACCATTCTCATATGGTAATATGCTCAGCCAAGGAAGGAGGCAAAGTCAGATAATTTGTTAAATGTTACCCTGCTGTCTTTAAACATGTTTTGCATCGCACACAGAGCAAAATATCCTCTGCATGGAAGAATAGCAAAAAAACACCACCCTTCCAACTGTATGCCTCTCTGATGAGGTGTGTGCACACCAAGGAAAAAGCAGTGGGGATAATGGGCATCCCGGTCGAGTATCTAATGTTATATCAAACGGTACAGGTGTAGCTCAATTAATCTAACTGCAGTGGTGGGGTGTGTAAAGAGCAGAGTGATCCATGACACTAGCCTGACAACCATCCCAATTCTATGCAGCATCGCACTCTTGTAGCCCCATTTCAGGGAGTCAAAAGCCTATGTCTAAAAAGACTGAAGCCCCCCTCACCTCTTGATGCAGCAGTTCTAAAGACATTAAGAAAACTCGCAGACTGCATGCTGCTGAGTTTTTGTATCTGTGACGGGTTTAGATTATTACAGGAAGTGATGGCACTCTAGCATGTGCATAAAGAGTCCAGAATGTGGTTAGCGAGTACACGGTGCAAACAGGTCAGTGGGGAACAAACCCAAACAAGAAACAACCCCTGCATGAGTGTGAAGAAATAATGAAGGTTGACATCCCGAGTTTCATGCAGAAGGATTTATAAATAAATCCAGATCAGTACAGAAAGAAACAAACCAGCCGACACGGGTTTCGTCACAACACAAGGACAAATCCAGGCAAGCCATAATGATTTTAGTAAGTATCTTATCAATGTTGATTCATAATAAGGTTCTGTGGAAACTACAGGATGCTTCTGGATTGCTCTGTTTCAACAGACTTATTATCACTGCCTCTGAAGTGCTGGGGGAGTTAACCCTTGAAATATGCAAGCTTTATGTGGCAAAAATGAGCAATTCAGTTGTGAGCCCATCTGCTCATGGTGCTCCCCCAGGCATGTGCCCAACCATGTTTTAAAGTGAACATATCTTCCTTTCTACCTATTTCCAGCCAGGCCATAGTTGTTTTATCTAAATATGCTGCGGTCACTATCTCATAATATGTTATCCTAGGGGAAGGTGTAGTCTCATACTATTATCTAAACCTGAACATAAAAGGGCCTTTTCTATCAGCTGCCCTTTCTATCAACGTATTATCACTGGCAGCACAGGAGGGATTTAGCATTCAGGCCAGGGTCCTACAGGGCATTTTCCTTATCTATAGGTGTTGGAGGTGGAACATTTTCCCTAAAATCCAACTTCACTCTCAGTGGTTTTTTTCTAAATTCAAGATGTACAGTATGTAAGTTTAACATCATAGCTGTCTCACCAGATTGAGTGTCTGGTCTCTCAAGATCATAAATTGTGGATTTTATGATATTTAGCCATTTCCGAGTTACTTTAGGGCCAATGATGTTTTGGCTGTGCAAATCCCCAGAGGTAGGGCTTGAAGGCTTCCCATACCACTGACTGGGGACTGATCCAGTATTAATCCAGCTTTGATTTTATTTTTTTCTAACAAATGTGATTGTTTTCCATCTTTACTCAACATTTTCAATTCAGTTTATTAAAGTTTTGGTACTCCAATGAGGGCCACTTAAAATAATACATATCAATTAATACATAAAGTGCAAAAAAAACTTGTGACAGCGCAATAATGACAAATCACTTCGAATAATTTTCTCAACATAACAATTTCAAGAAGTAAAGTTTGGAATTAGCAGCCAACAAAGGGGTAACAGGGCTTCCTGAAGTGTGCACATAACTATCAGAGCAACCGGATCATGTGCAAACTGACAATTAAAATAAAAAAATTAAATATGCAAAAACCTTTAAATGGTAGACAGACCAATGCAACATCCTTTCGAGAATAGGAGAGGATATTATGACTACACAGTGGGGCAACGGCTCTGGAATTACATCCCATTTGAAAAATATACAATTAAAATATGTACATAAATTCCTTGAAAAAGGTGAACAGTTTTGCTCCAACCGTTTCATTTTTGGGACTACAGAGAAAGTCGTATAACACTGTACAAAGCGACACTGAATGCCAATACTCCACTTTACGCCACTCCACAACACACAACTCCACTCTACGATACACTATGGCAAGGCACTATGACACTTTTCCACACTACAATGTATCCACTCCAATCTAACATTTCTACTCCACTGTATACTCCTCCACTCTACAACACGCTACTAAACTCCATTCTACAACACACAACTCCACGACATGCCACTGCAATGTACTCTACACCACTCTATAACATGCTGGCTAGTCACTGTAAGAGAACTATAACTCACCCTCTACCATGCAGTGTGCTCCTAAATGTTGTAATCTTAGATGTCATGAGCCTGGTGAATGCCATAAGTGATGTAATATGAAAGGGTCTAAGCAGTGCATGAGAAAGGAACAAGTGAAAGTACATTTACTATGGCTAGTGAGTTGTCAACACTGTGTTCGGAGGTGCACCAGTGAAATTAAGTTTTGTGGGGGGGGGTGCACATTATAACTTAAAGTTATAACTTTAGAATTTCTAATGTTTGTGTAGTTTAATATGGTTCTGTATATAAATAATGCATTACGTTTTCGTGACTATAACTAGGACCTCCAGATCTAAACGCTGCGACTCATGCATTCTGTTGATTCTTCATGTCTGTTCTGTGTTGACATAGATGGATTGTCTTCCGATTGCTTTTTGAGAAATTAGTGCGATCTGGAGGGTCTTTGAATATCCAAGTTTTGACATCCAGAATGACCTTTAGGTACCCAGGGTAGAGCATGGCATAAGGTATGTGCATGGACTGTAGTTTCGGACTACAATTAAAGTCTTACATGTCGTTTGAAAATATATTTTGAAGTGAGGGTAGAAAGAGACAACCTCCAGAGTGACAAATCTGGTTTCTCCTAGAACACCCACAAGGTCACTTCCCTGTCACTGCCTTTATTCAGATATTGTTTGTGTTGGCACCCCCAGCAGAGGCATAGGCCCCAATGGGCGATGGGCCAGCTGTACTATAAAGATGGACCAGATGCTGAGGGACCTGTGGGTGGAACTCCCACTCGTGGACCTGTTGCCGCATCCTGCGGAGCAGGTCTGCTGTAGAATTGTCGACTCCCGGGAGCTATTCTGCCAGAAGGTAGATGTGATGGTGAGGAGCCCAATGTTAAACCGCCTGTGCTAATTGAGACAACTGTATTGAATGAGTGTTCCCCAGTTTCTGTACCCAATACATTGTTATGTTTTCTTTTCTTTGTAGAACAAATTTCCCAATTACATTGATGATGAAGGCTTTTAGTCCTAACTGAATAATTATAAGTTCAAGTACATGGTTTTGCAGCATTTGTTGGTGATCATTCCATGCACCCCCTCAATATGTGCTCCCCACACTTTCAGTGATGTATCAGTGGTAATTATCACTTGCGTAGTTGGGTCCGAAAAGGTCTGCCCTAGAGAAGTTTGTCTGTGCTCCATCATTGCAAGGACCAATGGACAGAGGGTGAAATTCACACGATCCTCTACCCTGCCCTCCGCTTGTGACCACTGAGATGCCAGACACTTCTGTAGGGGATGTATGGGAAGCCTGGCGTGTGGCACAATTGCTATACAGGATGTCATTATTCCCAAGAGGTGCATCACTATCCTGACAGACGGGCGATACTGTGGATGATAAAGAACCAGTTGGCTCTGGAGATTGAGAACCTGCTTGTCTGTAGGATATGCTTTAGATATAATCGAATTTAGAGTCAATCCCAGATAGGTTTCTATCTGGGTGAGGCTGTAAGTGGGACTGTTGCATTAATTGTGAAACCCAATTTGTGTAAAAAGTTGATGCTCATTTGTGTATGCTGCAGGCATTTTTGTCTGCTTGAACTCTTGATCAGACAATTGTCAGGTATGGGAAGATACAAATGTTGTGTTTCCTTACATCGGCTGCTGCAGCTGCCAGGCATGCCAGGTATTTGGTAAAGACTCTTGGTGCCCATGTCATCCCAAAAGTCAAGACCTTTCATATGAGGGACATTCACTTACCACAAACCTGAGGTAACAGTGGCATGCTGGATGAATGGAGATGTGAAAGTAGGTGTCCGTCAAGTTGAGGGCCACCATGGAGAGATGTGGTCTCGCGGTGCTGCAAAATGGCCACACTTTAGGCAAGCTCTGCCGGCCTAGCCATAAATACAGCAGAATCCATCCAATAAGTGGTTCCTCTGGCCGCGGCATCGCGAGCGGGGTGCCCGGGGTGCATTGGCGACCTGCATTGGTGCCGTAACTGGTGCGTGCCAGAGTAAAATCACCAGACGGTGAGGGTGCATGCTGGTGCTGCAGCAATGATAGCCTTGTGGGAGCAGACCGGCTGAGCAAGCATACAGGCGTGAACCGTGGGAGACCTGCTGTGGCTGGGCACTCTCTCTTGACACAGCAGCCCCTTTCCCATTGACCGACAGTGAGAGGCTTGGCCTGTGCTGTGGGGGTGCCGTGGGAGCAGAACTGCTGGCGTGCTATGATCCCTCCTGTGCGCGGTGCAGACTGCGCTGGTCTGCTGGGCCTGGGTGCTGCCCGCCCCCCCCAATCGGAAGAAGGCATCGCTGTCTTGTCGGTGGCTCCTGCGGGGATACCGGGGCGGAGTTCACAGTGAGCTTGGGCGAGAATAATTTGCAGCCTTATTTTGCCATCACTAGTGCCTGCATCACCCCACCCCCCGCTTTGGAGTTTGCCGCTCCCCCAACACCCTCCCCACCTTCTGGATTCACGAGCCTTAGTGCCTGTGAGGTGGCCCCGATAGCTATGCGGCCTACCTAACTATACGCACTGCTGCTGCTCCAGAGAACCCAGGGAGTCCGGCGGCAGGAGATTGTGCCTGAGCAGTGGGGGTGTGGCACGAGCGGCTTGGCGGATTACCCCGGCCCCTCCTGCATGAAGTGCCACGTGCGCTGGGCTGCTGGACCTGGGCAGCCCCCCACCTTCTTGAAGAGGCCATCAGCATCCTACAACTAGAACCTGTAGTGACGCTGGGTGGAAGAGTGCACTGTGGGACTTGGGCCACACTACTCGCAGTGATCTGCAATCTCAGAACAGCGGACAACTCTGTGCTGGGCTGGGCCCTGATCCCCTTGGGAATCTCCATTAACTAATCTGGACAGTTACACGGCGCGCCAGCCCTCTTGCCCCCTCCCCTGCGGATACAGCGACAGGACACACTCCCCAAGACTTTCTCCCACAAAGATCCACGGGGCCCAGTGCTCTTCATCGCTGCGCCGATTCCAGGATGACATACGGAATAGCTGATCCCAGATCACATACAATTATGGGCAAACAGGAGGGCCAGCAAAAGAAACTCCATTGAGAGAAAAAGCAGCGCCAGGCAAGTTTATCACGAGGTGGGGAAGGGTGCTGCCTCTCACCCCACAGACAACACCGAAGAACAGGACCTAGACTTAAAAGAAATTTTGCTGGAGGTAAAGTCAAGTCTGAAAAACAGACACCAAGCTAGATATACTGTCCTCCAGCCTTGACAAGGTGAAGAACCGAGGGGATGCCCACAATTCAAGACTCAACCACATGGAATCCTGCATCTCGGAATCAGAAGACAACATAGCTACCACCTCCGAACAACTCCTGTGCATGGACAAAGTCCTAGAACTCAAACAAAACAAAGAAGATCTTGAAGCCAGGTTGAGGCGCAATAACATTAGAGTGGTGGTGGGGGGGGGGTGCCGGAGCACACCGCAGCCTTGAGAATGGAGCACTTAGTGGATACCACGTTATGGGACCCCTTTGGCACAGACTTGTCCCCGGTATTCATCTTTAAAAGAGCCCAGTCGATGGTCCGCAGGCCTCCACCAGGAGCCCCCCCTGCTCGATTGTGGCTCACCTGCTGCACTACAAGAACTGCGACATGATCCTTATCCTGACTAGAGAATGGGGCCAAATCCAATATATCCTTCTATCACGGTTTTACTCTGGCGGTGCAGGCAGCCCGCCGGGACTTCCAACTAACTAAACATCTATTGCAGCAGGCAAATATAAAATATGCCATGTTGTATCCAGCCAAGCTTGAAATTACTCGCAAATGGCAAAATGAACCATTTCACAGACGCGAAACAAGCCATTCAAGTTTGCTAAGCAACAAGTCAAGGCTCTCAGTTTCCGGGAACTCACATAACGTCCCCCATCTGAGGTGCTACTGAGTGACAATGATTAGCTTTGAACTATTTATTTTCTTCTGTTCAATAATACAAGAGTTGTTATAGTGTTTAGAAGCACAGAGAGTGCTAGGTTACAAATCATTTTGCCTTTTTAAATGTGCTGTTCTTCTCTAATGTATTGGAATGCTATCAGGGAACTCCCCGAATGTTTTATCAGAGACAGTCTGCCTGTGTTTGTGGGCATGCTGTTAGTGCTATGTGGCTGGAGGCCCCCCATGACGGACGCCTGGCCACTCAGCCTTCACGGCGGGTCGTAAGCTCAGAGATTCCACTGCCCCAGGGGATGACTTCCAATGTTTCGGGTGAGGGACCCATAACCTTATTGGGGGTTGGTGTGGGTCGGTTTTTTTTCCTTGTGAGACAGTTTAACAAGTTTTTTTTAATGCATCTCAAAATGGTTAGCTTAATGGCATGCACATACACTATTGTCGTACTAGCGTGTAGGGCACTGCACATTCCACCACATACACAGCATGGCAACCACTTGGCGATCTTCCCCCAAGTGTAAGGATGAACAGGGCAGCGATGGTCAAACTCATCACATGGAACATAAGGGGCCTCAATGATGGCAGGAAAGTTCGTCTAGTGCATGAGTACCTGAACAGGCACAAGATAGATATTTGCCTACTCCAAGACACTCACCTAATAAGCAACACTCTTCCCACCTTACTCACTAGGGACTGGGGTCTATCCTACTCATCAATATACTCTAATTACGTGAGAGGGATCTGTGTACTTATACGTAGGGGCCAGGCTTGGACAACCGCCCACTGCATTTGCGAAAGCGAAGGTCAATATGTCATATTAGTAGGCACATTGAACAATCACTCCATAACTCTTGCCACCATCTACGGACCAAATATAGACAATCCAAACTTCTTCGTCAGGGTTTGGCACCTAATTGGCAGTGCTGGCCCGCCGACAGTTCTTTGGTGTGGCGATTATAATGACGCACTGGACGACATGGACGGAGCAGGTAGTTCCAGACGACCCCATTCCCAAGCGGCCTCGACACTCACCACGATAATCATGGACAACCACCTAACTGATCTCTGGCACGATATCCACCATACCATGCATTAAAGCACATGCTTCTCATTGCTGCATGGGCATGGTCAAGGACTGACTACTGACTGGCAACCAGGAAAATAATGGCCTGGCAGCCAACGGTCTCATTTACTGCACACTCTCCAAGATCATTCCATGGTGCAATTAGTACTTCGGCCTCCCCACACCCTACCTAGCGCATTCTCGTGAAAACTACCACAGGGAGCTCTCAGGAACTCGGTCTTCAGAGAGGAAATACGCACAACTATTCAAGAATACTTTGAACAAAACACAGGCTCAGTGGACTCAAGCCGTGCTTTTGGATACTTTCAAAGCGGTCATACGCGGCATGTGTATAGCCAAACAGCACAGCATCCTCAAATCCATATGTGGGACACTTTCAAAACTCGAAACCAACATTGCTACGCTTGAAGCCCATTTCTACTGCTCCAGCATCCCAGACACACTGGCAAACATACGCAACAAGATGTTGATGTATCAGGATGAGGCGCTGAGAGAAACACTTTTCATGGAGAAAGACTCAAGCTCGTAGATACGGTGAGGGTGATAGCCCTGTTAGAACTTTGGCCAGGCTGCTTCAGAGTACACATGCTTCATCCTACATCTCCAAACTTCTCAACCCAGCGATTCAAACCTGCTCCTCCACCCCAGAGCTCCTACAAGTCATGGTTGACTTTTTTGCCGACCTCTACTCCACTTTGCAAAGGGCAGCTCCCTCTGACCTCCATTCCTACTTTGATGCCATCGATTTGGTATGGCTATCGGATGCACAGCAGGAGTTGTTAAACTTCCCGATCACTGCAGAGGAGATACAACAGGCAATCGCCAGCCTCCCCCCAGATAGGGCTCCCGGGACACCCTTAAGGTGGGCTGGTCCCTCCAATCCCCCAAAGATGCGGGAGGCATTAATTTTCACTCCTGAAGCCGGACAAGCCAGCTAACCAATGCGACTCCTGTTGCCCCCCGTCTCATCAACATAGAAAACAAAATGTTTGCTACAGTACTGTAAGGATCAGACCCGATCAACCCAGATTTATACTGGGCTGCTCTACGGCCCATAACTTAGGAACCATATTTGCAGTAATGAATCATCTGCATCCCCGTAACTCTGCAGCGGCTGCATTGCTCAATGCCACAAAGGCGTTGGAAAAGCTTTAGTGGGAATAACTCTTCCCATTGCTAGGTCTCGGCGCCAACTTCATTGCACAGATACGCCTGCTCTAACTTATGCTCACCACCCTAGTATGCCTCAATGGGTAAATATCACACCCTTTCCCGGTGACCATGGGCACGCAGCAATGGCGCCCACTCTCCCCCTTAATTTTCGCCATCGCAATAGAACCCCTAGCGGCCAAAATCAGTCCGTATAACACAAACCGGGACATAGGCTTTACATCTCACGGCCTGGTCATATCCTTTCATGCTGACAACATTACCCTTTATGCTATTCACCCTGAGACTAATCTCTCCCCATTAATCTGTGAAGTCATATGATTCAGAGGCTTGTCTGGTGTTAAAGTTAATTGGGCCAAATCTACGCTTCTTCCCTTAACGGATGCCACAGTTTACTTTCCAATAGACTACCCGCTCCAATGGGCCACTGGGCCCATTAAATACCTGGGCACCCTGGTCAGCAGGAATGTTGAGGAACTATAGCAAGCTAACTTTAGCAAAGCCATAGCCTGGTTAGAGGACCATGTTCCTCTGTGGTCTGAGCTTCCATTGTCCATGGCAGGATGGATTGCCATTGCAAAGATTGTCTTGCAAACCATATTTCTTTATTTGTGAATATTCCGATCCCAATTACAAAGGCCTTTTTTAAACGTCTTTGCTCCAACCTCATCATGCTAGTCTGGGCGGGCCAACAGCCCTGCATTGCATACAAACTTCTAACACTGCCACAATCACAGGGAGGGATGGGTGCACCAGATCTGCAGCTATATGCGCTGTGTGCCCAGGCACATTTCTTACACTACTGCACTCACCCCACACCTTTTCAACCACACATCACGCTCAAGACAGACAGGATCTCCCCGTGGCCATTATATACAGCGCTATTTCTTCCTTATAAACTGCCAAACTCAGAGATCGACACTCCACAATGTATGCGTTGGGCATGGATCAGGATGGCAAGATGCACAGGCGCCACTCAACTGTATGCCCCATCCGTTCCAATGGTAAAACACCCTGTTACCACCTTTACATGATTAAGGCACAATCAGCCCTGCCAGCAAGCAAAATATTCATACCTTTGCGGATCTCTATCCTGACGGCCAATTCTTTGCCCCTCCAACCTCAACAACCAACACAGGTGCGCACTTGGGCGTCATTTGGCATTACCAATTGCGTGTCACATGACGGGCTCTTCACAACCCTTCCCAGCTACCCCAATGACACAACGTTAGCCGACAAACACCCTCGCCCCGGAAACTGATAACATTCCTATATAACCACATGCAGCGGCAGCCACACCAGCCTGGGAGGCCTGGACGAAAAGACCTCGCCCTTCTCCTAACCGATACCCAGTGGGCCTTCTACTGCGGCCAGCCTGAGAGGCTTTCCCCCAACTACAGACTACGACTTATCCTTTTCAAATATTTGCACTATCCATACCGAACCCCTATACAAATACACCTGATGGGGCTATCCCAGGATCCCGCGGCCCACGCTGCCATTCACTTCAGGGGGACTTCATTTACTTGGCCTGGCGCTGTCCTGCAATTGCTGCCTACTGGGTGGAGATCTTCTGCACAATATGGAGAGTCACAAACATACCGGTATTCCCGCCCCCATTGTTGGGGCTACTGGACCTTGTAAGAGATATGCCCAGTGATTCCCGTAAATTGCTTGCTTTGACGCTCCTTACCACAAAGCAAAGAATAGCAATGAAATGGGGACACGCATGGGCACCACAAGCCCAATACTGGGTCACAGACGTTACATACTGCCACAAACAATTATCCAACTACTAGGACCTGATACTGCCGGGGGACCGCCTCGGAGACAACTAGGAACCCTTTACCACCTATCTTCGGCAAACAGACATCTTATCCAAGGCCCGAAACAGTAATCATAAGTCCTCCCAAGCACTTGAGGGTTGCGAATCACTCACCTGGGGGTTCCACAACACTAACAAAATCAGGTGCTTGCATTGTACTGTTGCGCCAGGGGGTTTGGGGAGAACACCCTTTCTGCATCCTAGAGTTTTACAGAATTTGTGCTATGTGTCTAGATGTACACCAGAAGTATGTGCAATGCCCATCATGTAATTTTCTCTTTCCAATTTAAAAGCTCATGTCTAACATGTCAACTGTTTATAAATAAAAAAAACAAAAATAAAACTTGAGTACCACCATGATGTCGCGTTTTTGAAGCAGACGGATTACACCCTGTAATGTTACCATATGGAAGTGTTCCGATAACGTGTATGGATTGAAAAGGCAAAGATGCAGCATTGATCTCAGCGTTCCATCCTTCTTGGGTATCAAGAAGTATAGGGAATACATGCCTCTTCCAAGGTGTTCTTTGGAACTGCTTCTATGGCATCTTTGGACAGCAGAGCTTTGACCTCCTCCTTGTTAAGGTGAAGATGTTGATGGTCTGTGTGCATGGAGGCATGTTTGGGGCTGTGGTACGAGGTCTAAGCGTCATCCATGTTAAATGATGAACAGCACCCATTAATCAGATGTTATTTCAGGCCAAAGGTGGTGGAACTGCAGCAGTCTTCCCCAAACAGGTGAGTAATTGGGGGGGGGGGTAGTTGAGGAGAGTCATTGCTTAGAAGTAGAGGCTCCCTTTCCAGGAGTACCTTTACATCTTTGATTGCCCCTCTTATATACTCCTCTGTAGTAACCCCAAACATTTTACTGGTGGTATACCAGTTCTTGTTTATGGTAGGCCTGGATGTCAGTGGTGGTGGTCTCGACTGCCCCCTGTTCTGAACCCTATGAAAGGACGGCTGCCTACGTGTTGTATTCTGCAACGCTCCCATGGATTTTGCAGTTTGTGTCTTTCATTTATTCTAATGGAGTATCCATCTTTGGGCCAAATATTTTTTCCAACAAAAGGAATGTTTAATAGGTTTTGCTGAACCTCCGGTTTAAATCAGGATATGCGCAGCCAAGCAGGTCTGTGTAGTACAATTGAAGAATTCATCACTTGTGCTACAGTATCCGCACTGTCCAGGGCACACAAAATAGCTGCGTAGTAGATTTGTTTGCACTCTGAAACTAGTTCCTCTGCTCTATATTTATCTAGTGCATGTTGTACCAGCTTCTCTATGTCATCCCGGGTAGCTCTATAATGCCACAAGAGTAGGCCTACTGAGTTGGCTATGCGCCAATGACTGGCATGTCCTATATGCTTACTCCTCTTACCCGGAGGGGAAGTGTCACCTGTACTTTGGGAAGCAGCTTTTTTCCTAGCTGTTGTAAACACTAGGAAAGCCACCGTGGGGTATCCCCTAATGTTACACGGATCATTTGGAGAAGTTTTGTACTTGCACTGAATACGAGGTGTTAGTATCCTAGACTTAACTGGGTCTATAAATATCTCTGTAGACACTAAGCATTAACCCTATCACAGGAAGACATTGACCTGAGCACTCAGTTTTGGGGAGAGTCTCCGCTAAAAAGTCACCTTCCTCTTCTGTGGTGTGCATCTGAATTTTGTGATAGTCAGCTGTGTGCGGTAGAACTCTATGATAGGAAGTAGTGGTGCCTGGTGGTGATGTTGGGTTCAGCACATCAATGTAACAGAATGACATTAAATGCGTCCCAAGTTTCTGTACTATCTGGGGCCACTCTCTGAAAGTCATGGTCATGAGTAGGGCTCCCGGTGTCTATGTCACCTGAGTGCATGGATGGTGATGAAATGTCCAGTGGCGTAGAGCTGGTTGCTTTGTGTTCAGTAGTCTTTCTTTTTAGGGGGCTGAAGCATATCCTGCCCTGTTCTTTTATGACTTGGTTTTTCTAAAAAAAATGGACCATGTCTTACTATTCATTAGTCTTTGAAGGTTCTCAAAGACATTGCCCTCTGCATCATCGCGGCCTGTGCTATGGACTTTCCTCAAGTCTCTTTTTATCCAACACTCTGGTGGAGCAGAAGACATTGTTGTTGGTGTCTTTGGTGCAGATGTTTTTTTAGGCGTAGAAGCGGATGATGCGAGTGGAGTCGAAGTTGTAGGTCTACTTCACTCAGACGACTTTGCTGGCACCGCATTGGTACGTAGCACCAATGGTTTGTTTGGCGTTGAAGACTGCAGGTGTCAATTGCTTTGTGGGCACTGCATATTGCTTTGGCTTAGAGGGCTGCATGTCTCCTCCTCCTTTGTCCTGTAGGCCCTGAGCCCAATTAGGATTGATGCACCGGTCCGGTCAACTCCGATGAGCGCTCTCGTGTAGACCAGAACCAGAAGGCTGTGGCGTACAAAGGCGGTGATGCATGGTGTACTTTCATGGTATAAGCATGGGTCTGGTGACACTGGGTACTCACGGCCCTTGGAGTAGTCTTCATTCTGGCCTGGATCTCGTAGTTGTGGGCTGGTCTAGTAGTTCCAAAGGTGGTGGCGAGGCTTCATCCTGTCCTTCCTCTTCACATTGTTTGGATTTCTCAGAAGTGAAATAATGTGGACTGCACAAGAGGACACCCCTTTCGGCACCATCCTCCTCTTCTTGTTTGCCAACCCCAATGGTTCTTCCTCTGCGGCGAATTCCGCCTCGGTCGCCATTTCCCTGGTGTGAGATAGATGTCTATTGTGTCAAGAGTGAAGCATTTTCTCGTTCTTGAACAGGTCGAAGGCTGCGCAATCCTGTATGTTATGTTCCATTCCAGCGACAGGCAAAGGTTACAGATGTCGTGCTGATCTGAGTAAGTGTACTTTGACCCACACTATGGGCATTTTCGAAAAAGTGTGTATTGTTTACCTTTCATTACCCGGAGCCAAGCTGTCTTGGACAGCTGGGTTGCAGAGCAGGAATAAGCCTATTGTATCTTTTGGGGCGCAAAGCCAGCCCACTCTCGCGAATCAAGAAGATTTACTCATACTGCTTAACATGAGAACAGTGTCGTGATTGGATGAGAGTGTTGGCTGTACTGCGGGTGAGAGGTTGGGTACCCAAGCAAGATTCACAGGATCGCATTAAAAATTGTGTTTGGAGGGGGAGGTGGAGATGTACAGGGCAGCCATATGTAGCAAGCTGTTCACACTGAACGAATCTGTCCCCTCCTAAGCCATGTAAATAATGTTTTCTAGGTATGGATCTACTACTATCGGAGATAGCTGCAGCAGTACTGTGACACCGGAACCAAATTGAACGTGGAACTGGTGGAGGTGAATGGATACCAGACTCTTTGCCCGAATAATCTGTTGGGAATTGTGGTTTTCTTCTGCTCGTCACAGCTACTCAGAGAAGCCTTTACAAAAACTATAAGCGCTCACTTGTCTTACCCTTCAAATTGATCTATTTTATTACTAACCTGGAGATATGTGGAACCATGTGAATATCTGTCATCCAATAGGACTATTGTGCAAGGGTGGAAGATAATTTCCTCAACTCTCCCAGGCCTCTCTAGTCGACTTCTTAATATTGGCCTGTTTCATAGTATTTCTTTTTCCCTTGAAGAAACTACTCAAAATAAGGAAATAAAAACAGCTTTATTGAAAATCTCTCATTAGGTAATGCTTGAGAACCCTCCAGCCTCTCAAAAGGTTATTGTCCTCAGGATCTTGAATTTAAACTGAGTCCCAATTTATGACGAATGAAAACTCATAACTCTGGCTTTGACCAAATGCTGTAGTGCATCACTAACAATCTGAGGCTCTATCCAACATAATGATCCAATGTGTTTATTCCCAGCTATAAATGTAAATATTGTCATTGCTGAATATTGTGCACTTCAAATGTCACCATACAGGATACCCATGAATTAACCCTTGCTGACTGGCATATTTAAAAAACAAAATCACATATGCTCAGCCGAAGACAACATTGATCTTTTAAGTGCCTTCGCTGTGTAATAGTTACACTAAGGAATAGATGCGAAGAAACAGATAAATACTGGGAATGCAGCTAGATAAGCATAAAATTAACGGAGGACGCCCTTCCAGCCCTTAAATAGTCCTACTGACCAAGATAGATGATTGAGGGCTAGGTAGATCCACCCAATGTTAAGCTCATTGCCTAGTTAGTAGTAAAGTCTCCACGTCTCCTATCTGACTATTCTCAAACGGGTGGTGGAAGTATTCTCTGGATTCATCAGCCCAGAACCTGTGCAAAAACACCTCTATGTGCAAGTGTGTGTGCAGTGGCTCTCATAAGAAGCCCAGCCTGGCAAAATTGAAGTGCTGCACTAACCAGTCAGGGTAAATGTAGTTTTCTGAACATGTTATGTGGGGCAAATGTTATTTAATCCGGTGCTTTTCTTCAAACAATTACATCACTACTCATTTAATCACCTTGGTCGAGGTAGAATTCAATACTCGAGCTTGGTGTGGGCTCCGGTCTTTACAAAGACCATGAATACACCACCTTGCCACTCCACACCCACACTAAGAGCTGCTGAGCCCACATTGATGCCCTATTAAGGGATCCAAGAAGCCTGATATTACCTCTTCTACCATTACCTTAAAACTATTAATTGTCTTCCATTACAGCTCAGCTCTATTTTTCCTCATTCAAATACTTACCTTGCCTTTAATGCCTAATCTTAGACTCCAAGCTATCGATGAATGCCCCAAGTGGACAAACTAGCAAGATCAAGCTTTGTCACTATAAAAACGCTGCGATTAATTTCCCCTCATTTGGGATTTCCACACAAGGTTCCATCTCCCTTGTTCTGTCCAAATTCGATTACACCATTAGCCTCTACCATGGATCACCTTTAAAGACCATGAACAGACTACAACGGATTCAGAACTCGGCTGCCAGACTGCTCTTCCATATCAAAGCGCCAGACCAAATCTCACACGCCTTGAAAGCCCTGCATTGGTTACCGGAAGCCAGAAGATCCACATTCAAGCTGCTTTGTATTACCAACATAGCATTACATGGAATCGGGCCGTTATTCATCAGGAATAAAATCACCAAACACATTCAACCAAGGAACAACCGCATCTAAGGGGCACCTCTCTTCAAAATACCAAGATACAAGGACAAAAAAACATGGGTGGCACATCCTGCTCTGCTCAATCAGCCAAACTATGGAACTCTTTACCGCCAACAGAAGATCCACGGACGGCCACCTTATCTTCAGAAAACGACTCAAGAGTTGGCTCTTCCCCACATAGTTAAAAGCATAGGGTGCTACAAGGGACTTATTTAGAAGATATTTTCTCTGAATTATTGAGTGGTATCACAGTCTCACACTCCTTAGTATCCTGAGGATATCAATCTTGTTTGACACAACATGAATTCATGGAAGGTTGGAAAAAACAGAGCAAAAGAAGGGGAGTATGTTTTAAATCAATTCTTTACTTGAAAAAAGTTATAGGGGATGTATGTAAACAAATTAATTAAAGCAAGAGAAGTCATGAACAAAGAAGGACAATGTTTTTTCTATGGTTCATAACGTTATGCATCAACTCCAGCTAAATCAAACAAACAACCCAAATTATACAATAAAAAGTGGTTGTAGGTTGGCGTCTAAAGACAACATTAAAGGAGATGACAGGATGTCGACGTTTCGGTCTTTGCTGTACTCATCGATAAGACCATCATCAGGACGATGTTTATTCAAATGCTGTAAAGGACTCCCTTTATGTTAACAAGGGGAACCGTGTCAGGAGATAAGAACGGTCCACATAAAAGTCTTACAAAAAGACGAATCTGGGACAAAGTCTGTAGATTCAAGCAAGCTGGCTAATTAGTCCAGTCAGGAAAATATTCTGTCCTATTTCTTTAGGATAAATCCGGCGGCAAAAAAGATATCACCAAGGGTTCGTCTTTGTACAAATACCACTCAATAATTCAGAGAAAATATCTTCTAAATAAGTCCCTTGTAGCACCCTATGCTTTTAACCATATACTGCCCAAGCCTACAAGGGTTGATTGGGTTTCCCCTGACAAAAATACTCTTCTCCACATAAGCACCAAACGCAAACAGAAATTTACAGCATATCCCTCTGTATATAAGCATTATTTTCACTATAGATATGTACCGATCTTTGTGTATTACTTTGTATAAACATGTAGAATAATTATGTTTAAAAAAAAATAATTAAGTACAATAGCACTTGAAAACCGGAGTTTATCTGGTGCATCTTTGGGCTACATGTACTTGCTTCAATTGTACATCTATGTACCTTCCATGTACTTGTATCTGTGGTTTGTTACTTTTCTCCTGAAAAAGCATATCTAATGCACTACCCTATTAATCTACATATACTTACCTCCTTTTTGCATCTATATCCTTTCAATGTTCCTATGGATCTATATTTATCACTTTCTTGCAATTTAGCATTTCCAATGCACTACCTTATTTCTCAGCCTATACTTCTCAATATACCTTTGCGCCCAACTTTGACTCATCTCAGTCATCTTTCAACTACTCTTTCCAATGCACTACCCCATTTCTAACCCAATACATCAATATATCCTCTACATTCACTCATATTTATCCCAAACTCATACCACTACTATGATCCCCAAAATAACCCTTTCTAGACTCTCCCCTACTCTACCCCGCCTTGCATCATCTGACACCTCTTACTATACCGATCCCCAAAACAAACCTTTCTAAACTCTTCCCTCTGATTCTTCCTCTTCTACAGCCCCTTTTTACTCATCCTAAAGCCTCCTCCTCCTGCTATGACCTCCCAAATAATATAAATATATATCTCTAAATCCTTCACTCTTCTATCCCTCCACTATCCTTTTCAATCAAAATAACAGACTAACTTGTTCACTTCTCAAATTTCATATTCCACTATACTAATTCACCACAAATCCTTTATGGGTTCCAGAGTAGCGTGCTACTTGCCAATAAAGTGCTTCAACACCCATCAGGGTTACAAGCGCTATATAAATGCATACCTTTCCCTTTTCAACCTCTCCCCTACCCTTCTCAATCCAAATAACTGACTAACATATTCACCACTCAAATTACTTTCATATTTCACTATACTAATTCAACACTAACCCTTATGGGTTCAAGAGTAGCGTGCTACTTGCCCAAAAAAGCGCTTCAAAACCCAATTAGGGGTAGCATGCACTATATAAATACAAACCTCTTTCCCTCTTCTATCCCGCCGCTTACCCTTCTCTAACCAAATAACTGAATAACATTCACCACTCAAATGACTATATATTTCACTACACTAATTTTCAACGCTAATCCTTTATGGGTTCTGGAGTAACGTGCTACTCACCAGAAAAGCACTTCAACACCAATCAGGGATAACAGGTGCTGTATGAATGCAAACCTCTCTTCCCCTTCTATCCCTCCGCTATACTTCTCACTCCAAATAACGTACTAATATCCACCACTCAAATTACTTTCATATTGCACTATACTA
This sequence comes from Lissotriton vulgaris, assembly GCF_964263255.1. Taxonomy (NCBI): domain Eukaryota; kingdom Metazoa; phylum Chordata; class Amphibia; order Caudata; family Salamandridae; genus Lissotriton; species Lissotriton vulgaris. Next base: position 730,816,734 of record NC_141700.1, read on the forward strand.
ATTCACCACTAATCCTTTATGGGTTTCCGGAGTAGCCTGCTACTCGTCAAAAAAAGTGCTTCAACACCCCATCAGGGGTAACCAGCGCTATATAAATGCAAACCTTTTTTCCTCTTCTATCCTTCCGAATCCAAATAACTGCAAACCTTTTTCCTTTTTTAACCCCTCCCCAACCCTTCTCAATCCAAATAACTAACTAACCTCTCCACCACTTAAAGTACTTTTATATTTCACCATACTAATTCAAAACTAATTCCTTTATGGGTCCCGGAGTAGTGTGCTACTCGACGAAAAAGCGCCTGAGCGTTTCGTCTGGGGTAGTAAGCGCTATATAAATACAATTACAATACAATTACCTTAAAATTAATTATTATTAATGGTCTTCCTTTACCTCTCAGCTCTGTTTTTCCTCATTTGGATGTTTACCTGGTCTTTAATGCCTAATCATAGAGCTTACAAATACAAATATAAATGTATTTCACTATATTTATAAACTGTGATAAATATCTAGTTTTAAATTATATTTAATAAAAATACAATATGATTGAGCTTCATTCATTTTTTTGTGCCTAACCATTGCACTAAGACTTAGAAATTAAAATCTATAATTGTTTTTCATATTGATAGCTCCAATTAAGCAACTCTTACAATAGCCCTTAAAACAAGTGCTAACCAATGATAAATATATAATAGACGTAAAGTAATTTAATGTTTTTTAATAAAATATGGTGCCCTTACCATAGCACTAATATTACCCCTGACTGGTAAATGAATATACAATAACTTTAATGTGAGTTTTAAAACTAACCCCAACCAATAGTTATGTGATTAGATTAATTTATATTTATGGCTGTATTTCTGAAAATCACTAAATATTTTGGAAATGAAATAGGCAATAAGCTTGTCACAAGTATTTTTACTATGTTCACTGTGCCATGTGGCACGCAAGCACGTAAATAACACAACAATGGTTTACTTAATGTGAACAAGGCTGATACCAACAAAATGGCGTATTTGGAGACACTTCAATAAATTGAAATACTCCAGACCTTGGGTTCTCGGGTCTGGTTCTTGAAAACTGACTGGATCCTTTATAGAATTTACAATTATATGCAATTTATTTCATTAAACTAAAATAAATGCATGTTAAGGAAAATGCTACTTACCCAGTATGCTTCTGTTCTTGGCATATAGAGCTGCAGAGCCATATGCTTAGCATAGATCGCCATCTAGTGTTGGGTCCGCATGTTTGCACTTTGGATCCAAAACTAGGGGCTTCCATGGCATTCTTAGGGAATATACCCTTAGATGACATCTGCAAAGCTGCAACATGGCCTATATCTCACACATTCACAAAGCACTATTGTGTAGATGTGTTACCAAAACAACAAGCTAGTGTGGGCAGGCAGTTTTAAGAACACTATTTCAAACCACTGCAACAGATACAGGTTAACCACCACATGGGGGATAACTGCTGTATAGTCTATGCTAAAGCATATGATCTGCAGCTCATATGCCTCGAAGGAAAATGCTACTTACCCAGAATGCTTCTGTTCTTGGCATATAGAGCTGTAGAGCCATAAGCCCCCACCAGCCTCCCCGGGTACCTTTATCTGTTGCAGTATTATCTTACTTAGAAACACTATACATGGACATCCCTTTACTACTTTTACCTACTCCATCTTCACCCTTACCGCAAAACAATTTGGGGGTGGAGTCGATGGCCATGCGCACCATCACCAAAAGGAGGAGTTCCCTACCTTGTGACTGGAAAGACTTCTTCAAACAAAAATAAAAGTGGCAACATCTGGACCCAAAACTAGATGGCGATCTATCCTAATGCATATGATCTACAGATCATATGCCTCGAACATATTTTTTTTAATACTATGTAGACACAAATGGGGTAATTGTATGGTAGAAGTATTTTTTGTTGAGGTAACGGTCAGTGGTGGCAATGTTCAAATGTGGAGCTGTGATGATACTCTACAGATGAACCTCTATGAAGCTGAAACCTGTGTCCCACCCGGTGATTAATGCTGACCTGCAATGAAAAATGCCAGCTGGAAGAGGCCGATGATCGAATGGAAGACATTCACCAGATCGGAGTGCACTTCTCGGTTTCTGCAGGGCAAGATGCTTGGAATGAGATGCAGGAGGCCGGAGACACCGGAAATGATCAGGTAGTAGGGGATGAGGTACTGTGCGGGGCAGTCGTGGAAGAACACCGACCCTGTGGGAGCAAGAAGAGAGCATCATCAGAGAAGTATTACTGCACCTTCCATCCCAAGCCTCCTTTCATGCCGGCTTCTTTCAGTGAGAGGAAGGAGGCGAGCATCTGTGCACTAAAATGTATTTAAGTGGCCAAGTTGGGTTTTCATTTAATGTGTTAACTGGTTTTAAAGCCACAATGTACAGTCAGATCAGTGTAAAGAGCAAAGTGGCAGCAATGCTTCTCTATATTGCACATGTTGTTAAACAGAGGGGTAGTTTGAGGGGATAAGCGCATAATGGTAATTTGTGGTTGCTCAACTCCTTTCATTGGGATGTATGACGGTACAACGCGTACCGTCACAACGCATACCTTTACCACGCGGCCGTGACAACGCAAGTAGTTACCACGACTTGCGTTGGGGGCGCGGATTTCGAATAGTATAATTTACTATTCTAACACCAGTCCCCGTGGACCCTAGGGAAGGTGTTGGGATAGTAAATTAACTATTTGTAATCCTTTAGCGTCCCCCTGCGCAAGTCGTGGTAACGACTTGCGTTGTCACAGTCGCGTGGTAAAGGTACCGCGTTGTAAAAACATCGTGGTAAACGATGGTTACCCTTTCATTGTAATCCCAAGTACCCACCGGTTTCTTTGTGGTTTGTTTTTGGAGACAGGAATTTCAGTTTGCCCTTACTCCTAAAAATCTTCAGTGGTATCACTTAGAAAGGTGCTTCAGAGATGCTTCCTCATAAACAACCATGACTTGCATCTACTACTAGTAGTGCAATATTGTACCGTAACAACAAGCAACACAAGTCAGATACTATTCTGCTCTATCACATTCATCCGCCTGATATGTGGCCATTCATTATGTGTTCAAGCCTCATTTTGCGACCTTCATACCTCCTAAGCACGTTTTGGAATAATTTGAGGTGAAGTGCAAGCAGTCGTCCGCAGAATAAGGGATCATCTCCTAACAGGAAAAAGAGTCAAACAGGAACACATACCGTTTGTACAAACTTACAGTGTTTGACTCGTCTAAATGGAACCATTTGTCGTCTTGTTTTGTTAGAGCTAGAACACCCATTTTTTGAGGTTTAAGCTAAATGTGAATGTCTTTGTAGTACACAAGTATTACGCCGGGAAGGTTCAGGCTGATGGCAACCAATCTGGTGGCAGTTATGCCTTCTCGTTTACTCTGGTGGATGGGAAATATCCAAGTCACTTGGTAAAAAGTACGTAATTTTGTGCCGTACAGTTCCAGACTCTACACCCACTCTCTGTGTTTGCCAGACTGTAGACTTTAGCCAGGATTAAAGCATTTGGCGATGGTGCTTTTTGTCTTGAATGTTGTGGTCCACTGGTAAGCAGTGTGGCAATTTAGGGCCAGTCTTGCATGCATTAGTTTCTGAAAGTGTTTTTGGCCAGACATGCCTGACCTTATGTTGTATCTCTGCACAGTTAAAGGTCTGTTCAGCTCGTGTTTCTGTGGCCTGGAGGTAGGGTTGACCCTGCAGGAGCATGTGTAGTTGACTATGTTTGCCCTTCTAGGTGAACGAAAGCTTGGAATCGCATACTACACTCCGGACCGCCGCGGAGGCTATCAAAGAACGCAGTGAAGGGCCGCTGAGGTGCTGTTTTAATCACACATTTCCATTTTGGACACACTGAGGCAGAGGAAGTTTTCCTCTGATGCTCGATGTGATCCAAGCGCTCTGGGATTTTGCCCCAATTTCTGGATCTGACCTCTCGTTGGAGGTAGAACTTGGTATCACCTGTAAGTTATCAGGATGGTTCTGTTTGTGCTAAGCCCTGTCCATTGGTAATTCTTTTAAAGAAATGAAGCTGCCCAGTTCAGTGAAGTTCCTGGACCGCTGCTCCTGTCCAACCTCAGATGATTGAGAAGGCTATCATGTTCTGCTGTGTCATGGGCCGCTGTACATCATCTATGTTTGTGAAATAGATCATCTTCCTTTCCTCATCAACCCAGACTCTTCTACCTCCGATTATCCCTCACTCATCTTCATTCTTTATCCCTTCCACATCATTCCTCACTTCTAAAGCCTCATTCCTCACTCATTTACCATCTCTCACTCACACTTCAGCACTCACCTGTTAATTTCTCATCCCTGCCTCAATACCCCTGAATCCTCACTCCTAATCCAACACTCATGATCCATTGCCCCTCTCGCACCGTCCCTCACTCACTTAAAGAGTGAGGAGTGAAATGACATTATAGTGACTTCAAATGTACACTGATCTGTCCACCTTGGGACACCCTCATTCCTGGTTGTTCATACCTCATCCCTCACACCACCTTTTAATTCTTCCCTCCTCTAGTGGCAAGTGATGGTGCTGATGTAAACAGTGCCCAAATACAGGCAGGCACCTAATGCTTGAAATGATGAATGTAAACAGGCACGACCTGCTTTAAGTCGGTTTCATTTCAATAATTTCAACACATGAATTTAGAAAACAGACAAATTATTATTTTTCAAATGCTGGGCAATCAACTGATGACAGGAGACAGTTGAGAAGGAAATGGGCATGGATATATATATATATATATATATATATATATATATATATATATATATATTCAATGAAAAAACCATTGGTTTTAGGCCATATATAGTTAGGAATTCGCATTTACAAAACCTTATTTTACTCGCATAAAACCATTGAAATTCCATATATAGTTAGAAGCGCTAACTATATATCGCGCACCCGCAATCCACTGCTGATGATGTCACATATTACATCATTCATGACATGGTCAGTGACATCAGTGGACCGATGTGTGAATAGATCGAAAACAGCACAAGGCTCCAAGATCCGGATGGCAAGCTCCTGGATGTTGGGTGCCATAGTTTAGAGTTCTGAATTTCAGCCTTTTTCAATGCCTGTGCTTTGTTGAATCAAAATGGCGGCTTGACACAAAGCTGACTCAAGCGTTGCTACTGATGCTATGCAGACCAAAACTGGTTTTCAGTTTGTACATTTTTCTAGATTTTTCAATCCAAGTTTGGTTGACTTTGTAGAACGATGGCTTCAGATTTTCAACATACGGTGTGGTGGCGCTGACTGGGAGGGGGCGCTTCGCTCCTGCCCCCTCCCCAAGTAAGATTTTCATACGTGAAAGTACGTTAATGGTTTTGGTCCCTGAGATGCTTCGATGTCACTACCATTCTCAAATAGCATAAGTTCTGGATGTTGGGTGCCATAGTTAAGAGTTCTGAGCAGTGCTTGTAACACTGTCTGAAGCTTATTTCCACCTACTGCAGCTTCACTATTCTCAAAGTAAGTGAGTGTCGTTTGTGGACCTGACTGCATTAGAAAACAATGTGATATGTTACCTTCCTAAACAGCTTGACGGAGGCCCCTGAGGGGCGGTGTGATGGCCATGGACTCGGAGAAGACGCTTGGCTCCGACACCCTCCCCAAGTCTTATAGCACTGGTGTAGCCTGAGATCGCCCCCGACATAGGCGGCCGGCTCCCGGGGTCCGGCGGAACTTTTTGCCTTTTGATGACTCTTCAATTCTGGACCTTGTCCCACAATCCGTTTGACCTGAAGACAAGCTGTAGTGGGGCGCCCCTTTATCGTTTTAGTTGCCATTCCGCCCGCTTTTGCTACACTGTGCCTCTTCCGCCATTCAGCTGTTTACCGCCCGCTCTTGCGACTACAGCGTCTCGCTCACCATGTAGTTGAGATGCGCCCGCTCTTGCGCTGCAGCGATAGGCGGCTGCCACAGGACTCTCAAAATGGCGGCTGGCTCTTCGGTTTTGGGCCTGGTCCACTAAAATGGCCCTGGGACACCTTGGAACTCGGACGCTTGTCTGCTAGGGCTTGGGTCCCATTCTCGAAAAGCGTCCCCTCAGCCGTGAAGATTCTACAAAAGTCTTGGGGGCCTCCGACTCCCGCAGGCTTCTGGTGGGGAGCGGCTGCCATGATTGCTCGTGGAATGGCCACGACGGAGCTACGAGATGGTAGTGGTCTCATGCTGACGCCAGCTTTAGTCTGAAACATCCAGAAACACTATAGACTACCAATTCGATCAGTTCCGGTAGCGCCCCAACATGACCCGGAAGAGAAGAACTTGCCCTCCCCTCTTTGACTGATGGTTCTTGTTGCCTGTCCCCTCTGTTGTCATTTAACAGAACTTTTTGGACTGCTGAAAGGGGTTGTGTTCTGAACGCTGGTTGGTGGAGACATTTAGACTATATTCTTGACCTACGTTGTCGCGTAATGCGTTTTATGACACGCCGCGTTAGCGCACCCGGAAGTGATCCGAGGCGCGGCGCGCAGCGCGTAACGTAAGCATAACAGGTCATGTGACTTGTTAATAAAACTTTTCATTGGTTCATTTTACTTTTGTTAATTTAATGATGAAAAGCTTGGTCATATGACCAAAAAATTACGCTTTTTATTATTTTCGAACAATATTTTTTTTTCAAACATATGTTATAATATTCCAGGCTAATGTACTTTCCCGGAAAATTTACAACTGTCTTGTAAGTAAAATATATTCCTTTTTCGAGAAAAAGGGCGTTTCTTCCTTCCATGACGGAGCCGTTGAGTAAAAGAGATTCGGCCTGCTGTCTTAGTCGCCGATACGCCTGATTATCAGATTCTTATCGATCACTTTATGTTGCAGACATGAAAAACACAACTGCCCTTGACCATTTATCTTTACTGCGTTCCTACATATTATACCTTTTATCCGTCATGTAATTGGACTGCTTTATTTCACTTGCCTTTTACTGATTCGAAAACAGTCACTAAAAGTAAAAACTTTACAAATGTAAATACTACTACCGTGTTTTGTTTTAAAAACCTTTATTGTGAAAATGTCAGTAAACAAATACGGGCCTATAACCACGTGGGCCGGCCACGGAGCAAACTGAAATCGTATATGATGAGGAGACATTTACATTGTAGAAGAACGTAACGAGCGGGCCATTAGGTGACAAGAACAAAGGTGTCTAACAGTTGCGGAATCGGTGGACGTACATTTTGTAATTAAAATACGACAGGGCCACTTACAATAACATTTTCTAGATATACATTTGCGGGCAAGGAGTTACGAGTCCCATTTATACCGGCGCCATTTTGGGCGAGGCCGGGCAGGTCCAAGATATAGTCAAAATGTCTCCACCAACCATCGGCCAGACCAGAACCCCTTTCGGCCCTTTATGCTACAAGATGGTGTCTTCCATTCAGAAAATATTGTTGGCAGCATTTTGAAAGGAAACAGAAACAGCCGTTCTCCTAGTGAGTTTCACATTGTTACATTTAGGAAGAATGTTGAAGAGTAGTATGTGGAAAATCTGAAGCCATTTTTCTACAAACTCTCAATCAGACTTGGATGGAAAAAAAAAACCTGAAGAATGTACAAACTGAAAACCAATTTTTATCTGTATAGCACCAACAGTAACGCTTGAGTCAGCTTTGTGTCAAGCCGCCATTTTCATTCAATCAATAGCGTCCCCCTGCACACATTCAGGGACCTGGTCGTGTCTTCAGATGAAACGCATTGTAGGAAAAGAAGCAGAAAGGAAAAGGCAAAAAGTTCCGCCGGACCTAGTGAAGCTGCAGCAGGTGCAAATAAGCTTCAGACAGTCTTACAAGCACTGCTCAGAACTCTCAACTGAGGCACTCAACATCCAGGACTTGCCATTCGGATCTTGGCGCCTTGTGCTGGTTCCGACCTATTCACACATCGGTCCACTACTGACATCACCTCATAAGCCAACGGGGCACCCCACGCCGACTTTCGGCGCAGCATTGTAGGATGGCCACACCAGTGCGGCAACTTGCTGGACACAACATCTGGGCCATCCAGATCTCGGCGCGTTCGACTCACTGTACCGCAACAGTGACCGCAACTCAGCTGGACACGCCGTCTTTCGGCGCAGCATTGTAGGATGGCCACACCAGTGCGGCAATTTGCTGGACACCACCTCGGTGCCATCCGGATCTCGGCGCGTTCGAGTCACTGTACCGCAACAGTGACCGCAATTCAGCTAGACACGCCGTCTTTCGGCGCAGCATTGTAGGATGGCCACACCAGTGCGGCAATTTGCTGGACACCACCTCCGTGCCATCCGGATCTCGGCGCGTTCGAGTCACTGTACCGCAACAGTGACCGCAATTCAGCTGGACACGCCGTCTTTCGGCGCAGCATTGTAGGATGGCCACACCAGTGCGGCAATTTGCTGGACACCACCTCGGTGCCATCCGGATCTCGGCGCGTTCGAGTCACTGTACCGCAACAGTGACCGCAACTCAGCTGGACACGCCGTCTTTCGGCGCAGCATTGTAGGATGGCCACACCAGTGCGGCAATTTGCTGGACACCACCTCGGTACCATCCGGATCTCGGCCCGTTGTGCTGCCTTCGGCCCATTCGCACATCGGTCCGCTACTGACGCCGCCTCACGTGCCAACGGATTTTCTACGCTTTTTGTAGCCCTATGCCGCATAACAGGTCATGTGACTTGTTTATAAAACTTTTCATTGGTTCATTTTACTTTTGGTTTCCTAAAGATGGAAGGCTTGGTCATATGACCTAAAAATAACACTTTTCATTGGTTTAGAACATTTTTTTTTCCCAAACGATGAAAGCCCCACCTTGTTTCTGGATCATTCAGACTGAAGCTGGCATCAGCATGAGAGCACCACCATCTCGTGGCTCCGTCGTGGTCATTCCGCGAGCAATCATGGCAGCCGCTCCCCACCGGAAGCCTGCGGGAGTCGGGGGCCCCCAAGACTTTTATACAATCTTCACGGCTGAGGGGACGCTTTTCGAGAATGGAGCCCAAGCCCTAGCAGGCAAGCGTCCGAGTTCCAAAGTGTCCCAGGACCATTTCAGTGGACCAGGCCTAAAACCGAGGAGCTGTCCGCCATTTTAAGAGCCATGTGGCAGCCGCCTATCGCTGCACTGCAAGAGTGGGAGCAACTCAACAACATGGTGAGCGAGACGCTGTGGCCGCAAGAGCGAGCGCAACTCAGCTAGATGGCCGCCACCTGGGGAGGCCCGTTCACGCCGGCTCCCCCACGCCCCCCCCCCCGGGCCGCCGCACGCCAATTTTCGGAGCAGCATTGTAGGATACCAAAACCAGTGCGGCAGTTTACTGGACATCACCTGGGTGCCTGTCGTACATGTTGTGTCAGCCATGTGACACTGGACACAGACCGCTACTGACGAGGCCTCCCCCCGCACCACCCGGGACGCCCCACGCTGTTTTTCTGTGCTGCATTGTAGGATCCCTAAACCAGTGCGGCACCCAGGCGACATCACCTGGGTGCCGTCCAGAACTCTGCACGTTGTGCTGCCTTGGGACTATTCGCAATACAGACCGCTACTGACGAGGCCTCCCCCCGCCCCACCCGGGACGCCCCACGCCAATTTTCGGAGCAGCATTGTAGGATCCCTAAACCAGTGCGGCACCCAGGCGACATCACCTGGGTGCCGTCCAGAACTCTGCACGTTGTGCTGCCTTGGGACTATTCGCACAAAAGACAGCTTCTAACCATTGTTGCTTTTTGTGTTGAGAAATGTTTAAATGTTTTTAGTTTTTGTTCCGTTCGTTAAAGTTAGTAGTTAATAAAGTTTTATAACCTTACTTTGTTGGAGTGTTATCTATTTTTTTAAAAACGGGTGAATGGGGCCTTGAATCGGGTTATTGTCATGTGTGGGCTTTGGAAGTGTGCTGCTGCAGGATCGGACATTTCAAACTCAAATGCACGTTCTTTTTCTTACCTTTCCGAAGCATGGAGCGCAATAGCAGGCAGAGAAAGGGTGATGCACGTGTTGAACACTACCTGACCTGGCAAGTTGCTGGCAGTGCCCCCCCGCCCGCTCCTGAAAGAGGGCACACACACACCGCCGCCCCGAGTACTTCACAAATCTTTAAAAGACCATGCGCTTGTTCATGAGGCTTAAATGGTTTATCACCTCTTCTAGAACCCCTGCATCGACCCTCTGACGTTTCATGGAAAAATTACCATGTAACACAATACCAAGCCCTGTCAGCTGAAACCCCCAAGGAATCGTGGGGCATATTATCAAGGGGGTTTATCTCCGCTTTTTTGGCTTTAAAAGCCATGAAAGCGGAGATAAAATTATTTCCCTATTACCAAGCTGTCGCTAACACCAGTTAGTGACAGCTAAAAGGAGATAGCGACCATCTTGGGCCCCGCTTTGCATGTCAGTGATACTTATCACTAATGACATGCAAAGTGGCGTGCCAAGATGTTAGCGACTGGAAACAGTCCCTAACATCGCTACCTTCTATTACCAACTTTTGGAGATATTCGCGCTAAGCGCGAATATCTCCAAAATCTAACACCTGCCCTGAGCAGTTCTTAGCCATGTTATCCAATGGGAGGTGGATAACATGGCTAAGAGCATTAGATCGATAATACATGAATATCGCTGACTTTTCACCTGCCCTGAGCAGTTCTTAGCCATGTTATCCAATGGGAGGTGGATAACATGGCTAAGAGCATTAGATCGATAATACATGAATATCGCTGACTTTTCTGCGATAATAGCAAGGTTTATCTGCGATAAAAATCGCCGATGTGCGGCGATAATTTTTGTCTCTAAACAAGTTAGAGACAAAAATTATCGCTAGTTGTTCGTAATATGCCCCCGGGTTTTTGCTTGCAGAAATCGGGAGGCGGGAGACTAGCACTGAAATCAGTACTCACACGCCTGAATCAGGAGGATTGGCATGTCTGAATTCTCTACAGCTGGGGCCATAAACTACATCCGCAGGGTTAGGTGATAGCCTGGGACCAGCCTGGCATCTAAAATGGCTGCCGTGCACGACAAAATTGTGGCATTCGAAAAAAGGCAAGATGGCGCAGCCGCTGGAAGAGATGTATCAACATATATCAGCCTCCTCAGCCACCCTCAGGAAACATAGGGGATTAGGATACGTCTCCCGCACCCCCTTATACCTAGTACTTTAATTAACGAAGCACAAAATGGCGAATTCCCGTTTCGCTACCAGTTTGCGGCCCAGTTCGCGGCCCGTGAAGCGCTTCTACCGTGAAAAATATATATTTTTTTATTTTCCCCACGGGACCCTTTAATAACCCAAACAACATTCCTAGGGGGTCAAGAGGGGGATACCTTGCCCCCTTTCATTAAATTCCCCCTTAGTTTTTCACCTTTTCTTCTCTCTCGATCCTACCGAGAGACAAGATGGCGGCCGCTCCGGACTGTCACGCAGCAAAAAAAAAAAAAGCTCACGCACAGCCGCTGGAAGAGATGTATCAACATATATCAGCCTCCTCAGCCACCCTCAGGAAACATAGGGGATTAGGATACATCTCCCGCACCCACTTATAACTAGTAATTTAATTAACGAAGCACAAAATGGCGAATTCCCGTTTCGCTACCAGTTCGCGGCCGCGCTTCTACCGTGAAAAATCATTTTTTTTTTATTTTCCCCACGGGACCCTTTAATAACCCCAACAACATTCCTAGGGGGTCAAGAGGGGGATACCTTGCCCCCTTTCATTAAATTCCCCTTTCGTTTTCCACCTCTTCTTCTCTCTCGATCCTACCGAGAGACAAGATGGCGTCCGCTCCGGACTGTTTAGAATGTTGACAGACACCGGAGAGCCAATCAGCTTTCTGCGCGCAAAGTTCCGATAAGCGAAAAGTAAGCGGACCGGATCGCTGCCCAGAGCGCTGTTACAGATATATATCTTGGTTTGAACGTTAATTTCTCAAAAACTACTGGAGCACATATATTGAGACCTAGCAAAGGCACATCGGGCTAACAGTCCCTACAATTTTGCCAAGTTTCGTGCAAATCCATTCAGCCGTTCGAGCTAAAAGTGAGTCCAACCGCCCTATGGAAAAATGAATGGGAAAAACGCGTTTTGGGACCCCCCTTTTTTCTCAGCCCCCCCTAGACGAAACCCCCCTAAATTTTCAGGGGCTGCTCAGAATCAAAATGTGCCATTTTCCTGAAAATTTCAGCCGATTCCGTCCACAAACGCCAAAGTTATTAGACATAGAATTTTCAAAAGTCCCATAGAGAAAAAATTCTAACTATATATACCTACTGGCGATAGCCAGTAGGTAATATATACATATATACATATATACATATATACACATACACACATATGTGGGCATGCTCTATGGTTCCTGAATTCTCAATGACTGGAGGAAAAGTGACCTGCTGAATATGCATTTAATTGAGTTTCCTATTGTTCAGAAGAGAATCATACTGGATAGAGGCCAGCAAGGATAGAACAGAGTAACACATTGTTTAGTAATGGATTATTATACTTGGACAACCAGGATCCTGGTTTAGAACTGTGTACAGCATTGTGCAGCGACGCGCCTGCAGGAGGCGGTTTGTTTCATATTGGTTCATGTACACAAAAACTGCACTTCAACAATAAATGCAACTCTAGTCTGATTTGGGATGGTCTTTGAGGGAATGGAGGTTTATAATGCAAGCAGCAGGTGAGCCAGGGAGTACGTATGGTCACTGGTACCTTGAAGCAGTGATAGTTAATATGCTTGTGATGGTGTGATTGATAGCTGGGTAGGTGGCTCATTGAGCTGGGAGTTCGATGGTTTCATGGCTGAAGCGTGCAACAAACATGGACCAAGGTCTGGCTTTTGAAAGAGTCACGAGCGCATAACTCAAGGGAATATTTGCAAAATCCTATATTACATTATATCATGGGAATTCTGCCTCTAGCTGCTTTAAAAATAATTTAGGAATAGTTTAGGCAGTGCTAAAATACATTTGAATGATGCCTATCTGCTGTGTTAGGTTAAAGATTCAAAAGGAAAAAATATATTTTTGCTTATTTTTACGATTTGTTTTTACCAATCTCAACATTAAACTAGTGGCTATGCTGGTAGAATAATGGCCAGATACAACTGGTGGCGATGAGCTCCCAGCTTTATGGGGGGACTGTTGACAAATAAAACGAAAAATAAATCCTGGACCAAGTCCATCAGGGCACCATGCAGCCTAGAATTCAGTTGGATTCCTCTAGTCAAAGGCAGACAAATCAGGATTACCCTGCTACAACATCCTAAACCCCTCTAGGGTGCAACTCAACACATGCAGCAGGTTCAGCCTACACATTACCAGGGCAGCACAGGGGAGGACCCACTCACCGACAGTGATGCTTGCAATGGACATCACTGCTGTGATGACTGACCCAGACACTGCAAAGGAGAAGAGAAAATCAGGTTAAAGAAAGTTAGGTCTGGGGAAAACAATCATGCTCTGATAAGCCCCTCTGTATTTAAGGCCTGCTCTGTACTGCAATCCCACCTAAGGAAACTCAGCCCCGCACCCTTATCCCAAACAACAACTCATTCCCCAACCCATGCCCGCCATGATGTAGATTCACCAAAATGCCAGTGGTAGCAGGAGTGACGTCACGCACCCTTCTAACTCAATGACATCACAGTGCTTGCCCTCAGCCCCACAGTACCCCCCACCCCCGATTAGCTACTGAGGGGGAAGGCAAGGAGGGAAAGTTAGAAAAAAGTCAGGGCTCCTTGCAGCTCAATTTACTTTTTGCTCCTACATTTTGTTCCAGAGACCAGGGTTTGCTTGGGTAGCGCAAAGAGGACCGACGGCCAGGATACGGTGACACGGGTAGCAGCGGCTACCCCTTTATTCACATGCATGGGTTGAATACTCCTCCTGCTTAAACAGGAGGAATTATAAAGTTGTCATTACCCGGGCTGCAGACACCCTTCTTCATATTCACGCCCTGGTTTATCATGCAATGAACAGTGCCCAAGCTCTAGTCTATGTAATCTGATTAAACGTCATTTAAGCAAGGCAACTAGAGGAATAACCTTTGGTTCACTTACGAGCTGCCTCATTGCTCATCTAGAGGTGATGTTATTGTTACATTTACTCTTGTTGCAGGAACCAGTGGGCTGGAGTCACTCTGAGCAGACAAAATGGCAAAACAATGTATTTACAGTCAGAAAGATCACCACTGCTGGGACTGAATATATCTAATTTAATTAAATGTACCCTTTCCTTCTGAGGCAGCTAGTGTCTGAAACCATTGATTACACAGGAGACCTGTTCGCTCCTTTGCTCTGGTGGTTTTGGCGATTTCTTGAACACAATAATGCACCACACACTCTGCTACATCAGCAAATCAATCCACACGACTATAGTGTCTGGTATTGGATCTACAACTCAATTGTAATTTATTATAATTTCTTTATTTTTAAACACACATGGACCCATGTTTTCCTCTGGAAGATTTCAGTACATTTCTGAACCAATTTTTAGGTCTTGCCTAGCAAAACGCAGCGCATGCGCTGCTTCACCATGGCGGTTTGGTGCGTGAAGGGGACAAAACATGTGCGTGCCCGGACAGCACATGGGCACGCGCACGGCGTGTCTTTCAGCTTGCGTATGGACAGCCAAAGTGCACGCACAATCACAGTGTCTCTTTCAGCTTGTTTAAAGTTCATGCAAACAAGGGACTTCTGCTGATAAATTTTCAGTTGAAGCAATCCTGGACGGGCGAGATAAAGCATGTCTTATGGCTTTCAAGGTGGAGTTTGAGCCACATAGGAGGCTGTAAAAGCATGTCACGGTAAGGTTACTCTGGCCTGAATGGCATCAATAGCATCTGACACAAATTCCAGCCCATCCAGTGCTAAGATATAGCAGCTCTAGGGAAGACCCAGGGACTATTGCAGCGGTGATGTTGGTTGTTTGTTTTTGTTTTTGTCAGCAGCTGCTTTAGCATTTTTTACCCACGCTAGGTCTGGTCAGATGGATGTCCGCAATCACAGCAGGCTTTGCCTGATTATACTGGATAAAAGGGATAAATGTGGCACTATTCGGGTACCGATAACTTGTGCATGAAAAGGACCTCATCAAAATCTGGTTAGGAGTTAAATATGTCAATGGATCAGACACCAGGGCGCAAGCTTGGTCTTTCAAGAATACCATATGCAAAGCATGATGTATTTGTCAAATGTATTGTTTTTCAGAGCATCACGAATGTGCCGACATAGGGGAACGACGATAAATGCTTGTTGTTTAGATTGGCATTGTTGTCTTTCTATCCATTTGTTCAGACCACCACAATATGGTAGTCCATGTGACTAGTGAGGGGCCTTTGGTGATTGTTGCATGTCTGCTTATCTTCCCTGTGGCATATTTCCTTCCGGTCAGGCTAGGGGACATAATTCGAGCTAATCGAAAGGGACAAGCCACCAGTGCTATATTCAGCGGTTTAAGTGGGCCAAAAAACTGGGGGGGGGGGGTCTCTCGAAGGGGTTTGATTGATAATTAAGAGTGTGGTTTGAAAAACATGTAAGCAAAAATTTGGTGCTTAGCATAGTGTGCCTCCCGACTGGTATTTTGCTGCTTCTGTCATTGCATCCAGGTTCTTATTTGCATAGGAGGCATATGCAAAAACTATGGCTTAATTGTATATAATATTGAAAATGCTTTCATTCTAAAACAAGACTGTGAAAGTACTCTTGCAAGTCTCTTTGAAGCAACATCAAAAGCAATGAAGGGTGGTGCTGCTGCAGAGTTACGATTTGTTTTTCACCCTGGCAGCCCGATAGGGACCCTGTCTCAGCACCTGCTTTTTAGAACTGCAGTTCCTGAGCACCAGCAGGGACCGTCCCACTTCAAGCCCTGTCCATATTGTTAGTTGATCAAAAAGGATAGGCCACCAGACCCATATTGTTAGCTGATCGTAAGGGACAGGCCTCCAGAGCTCGCAGATAGGCTACCTCTTATCAATTGAGGCCCAGGCACTTGTCAGGTCATTGTTACTTTTCAGGCTCTGATAGATGGAATACTATACAGGATCTTATGAGGCATGAATTTGGAATTCTGATTCCTGATTGAAACTAAAGATGCAATGGCCAACGAAAGAACCCTCAGATTCTGATGGGTCTCCTACTCAGCTGTGGGCGCATATCAGGCAATCACACTACTATGTATACTGAGGGGGAAGGTGGACAAATCTGGTGAAGAGGAAATACAGATTGATGAGTGGACTTATAAAAAGTATCAAGAGGCCGCTGCATTCCAGGTAAGTGGATGTTTAGAAGGGTCCTACCATTGAGGTCATTAACCAAGATCATGGTCTCTATGTAAGGACATGTAAACCCTGACCTTTTACCTTTAGAAAACAAGCATTTGCAATGCAATAGGTCTCGCATTTAAACGAGTTTAAAATATTGGCATTGTAAATGACAATCCCTTTTATTTATATTTTAAAAGACAAAAATATTCATTGTCTTTTACAATGCCAATAGCTTAAACTTGCGTAAAAGTGAGACCTATTGCATTGCAAATGCTTGTTCTACTTCTCATGTTCAATTCAACGGTTTACTTTATTCGGTTTCAATTAGTAGAAAACCATAAAAGTACATACATGTCATATTAAAACAATTGTCAGTAGAAAAAACATGAATAGTTTTTTTAAAATACAATTAAGTTAAAATGCACAGCAAAAGATTAAAAGCATCAAACTTCAGTTCCAAGTTCGTTCTGTGGTGAATACAAAATTTTAAAAACCTGGCTATGTTTAGTGCTAAAAAATCAGACTCAAGAAGTTGAAGAACCAAGAGAGCAGGATGACATTGGCATAGCCCCAAAGTTTTTAAAAATGAAGCAATCCATCTCTCGGTTCTGAGTAGAATTTGCAAAAAAGGGTCAAATGTAAAAGAGATTGGAGAGAGAGATACCATCATAGGGGTGTAAAATTGGTAAATAATTATAATAAATCCGGTTCAGTATACAGATGAAGGATCAGGATCTGTTTATTAGCCTCATACACTAACAGCCAAGCAATAACTGACATATCAGAACATCACAGTATTCTCAGAATGGTATGACAAGAGAAATCTACATTCTGTGAGGAATCAAGTACTATTGAGCAAGGCAATACATTACACATCTTCCTCTTATACAACAATAAAAATAATGAAGGAAATAAGGAAAAAAGGTAAATATGGTAAGGATACAGAAATCACACTTTACAGTGAAAACAAAAGGATCAAACATAATCTTTCATATAAGCAGGTACCCTTCGTAATCTCTGACTTCTCATGCGAGGAGAAACAGTATTGTTGAGACGGGACAAAGGGAGTCTGAATGAAGGAGAGGATTCACAAACAGTGTCAGAACCATCTTGAGAAACATTTCTCGATCTAACCACGACAACTCTACTTTTATTCCAGATCCGACCATCTTGTGTCTTTATGGCATTATCAAACACTTTGATAACAGGTCTGACATTTGTATACTTAGACCATGAACTTCTCCCAACAGGTGCCTTTATTTTTACGAAATCACCTACGTTGATTTTCTGAAAACGAACACATTTTTTTTAATCAAAATAAGCCTTTCTACATGCTTGCTTCTCTAACTCCCTCTCCCTCCATACACCAATGTGATTGTCAACAAACCCTTTGTTTAGATTCATCCAACCAGGACACAACATTGTGTTGGGTGCTCTTCCTTTGAATAACTCAAAGGGAGATTTACCAGTGGTAGAGTGAGGGGAGCTCCGGTAGGCCTCAATCCTTTCTCTAAGTGCTTCTTTCCAATTTAAACCATTGACTCTGGCAAGTTGGATACATTCTTTTAGTGTTTTATTAACTCTCTCTACTGCCCCATTAGTTTCTGGGTGATACAAAGAGGACAGCTTGTGTGAAATGCCACATTTAGTGAGATAGGCATCAGATTGCGCAGAACAAAACTGAGGGCCATTGTCTGACAAAATACTGTTTGGAAAACTTTCTCTCATAAATATTTCAGATAATAACTTAATAGACCCTGAAGTTATCTCACTGACAGCACACACTTCAATCCAACGGGAATATAGGTCAACCAAAACTATTAAATACGGGGTGTCAGAAACACCAGATAGAGGATCCAAGATGTCAATGGCTAATTCATCCCAAGGGTGATTAGGTAAAGCTCTACACACCATTGGCATCTGTCTAGTTTTCAGAATTGTGTCACTTGCACAACATTCTACACACTCTCTTACCATCCGTTCTGTCTCCAAATCCATGCCAGGCCACCAAAAATGGGAGCGCAACATTTCCTTAGTTTTTACTATACCCTGATGCCCAGAGTGTGCATGTAACAACAATCTTTTCCTTAAAGTATTGGGAGGGATTAGTCTCAAACCTTGTGTCAGAAGATCATCTGTCAATGATAATTCATGTGAAACTAATGACCATGGTTTCTCTAAACGCTTATTATCCCTCAAAGATATTACCTTACATAGCTCTTCATCTTTTTGTAATTCTTCTTTCCACTCATCTTTCCCAACAACACCCTCAGTGACCTCACAAACATCAAGAAAATCATCCTCATCTACATTTACCTCATCATTGCACAGATCATTTCCTTTGACAAGTCTTGAAAAACAATCTGCTGCCTTATTTGATACACCAGGCAAATATTGCACCTCAAAATCAAACTCCTGTAAGGATATTATCCATCTTCTAATCCTTGAAGAAATTGAATCTAACCCTTTCTTACAAAAGACTTCTTTCAAGGGCTTATGGTCTGACTTCACAATGAATTTCGTGCCCCAAACTAAATTCTTAATTTTTTTAAGTGCCCAAAAAATAGCTAACGACTCTTTTTCAATTACCGAGTAATTGAGCTCTGGACCACGAAGACATCTTGACGCACAGGCAATAAGAGAATCATGTCCATCTTTGTTTTGCACCAGAACAGCTCCCAGACCTTTATCACTAGCATCTGTATATACATACGTAGGGAGACCAGGAACAAATTCCTGAAGACATGGAGCATTCTTTAACTCATTCTTTATCTCATTGAATTCTTTTTTATAGTCAACTGACCACTCAAATGTCACTTTTTTAGCGGTGAGCCTCCTCATATTCTTGGTCTTGTCCGCAAAATGTAAAATGAATTTGCCATAGAACTCAACCATTCCAAGAAATGATAACAACTCATCTTTATTTGCCGGCTCAACCATGTTATCGATTGATGTGACCAACTCAGACTTAGGAAAGACACCTTGACTCCTAATACAGTGACCAAGATAGTTCACTTCCTCCAAACCAAACTTGCACTTTTCTTTCTTAAGAGACAACCCAGAATCTGACAACCTCTTCAACACCTCACACACACGTTCATTATGTTCTTGCATGTTGGCACCATAAATTAGTAAATCATCTTGATAGCATTTTACTCCGGAGAGACCTTTTAATATGAGAGTCATAATTCGTTGAAATACAGAGGCTGCTGATAATAATCCGAATGGCATCCTTTTAAATTTAAAGGTTCCCATAGGAGTAATGAAAGCAGTCAGATCTTGGCATGCGGGATCTAACTCCACTTGGTGGTATGCGGAAGCTAGGTCTAAAGTGGTAAAATACTTCGCTCCCTCTAATGTCCCTACGATCTCATCAATGTTAGGTAACGGAAATCTGTCTACAATTACTTCCTTATTCAATGCCCTCAAATCAATACATAGACCAATTTCGCCAGTAGGCTTCTTAGCTATAACAATTGGAGCTAACCATTCTGTAGCTTCTACTGGTTCTATAATGTCATTATCAATTAATTTTTCTATCTCTTTCTGCACTTTTCCTTGTTCAGCTAAGGGAATCCTCCTTACTTTTGCTACAATAGGTATCTCATTCTTTTTTTGCCTTATGCAGTGTTTATAACCCTTTAAACATCCTAACTTTTCTTTAAACACATTTGGAAACTTTCCTGAAAACATTTCTGACAAATTCCCAACTTGTTGTATTTGCACCTGAGGTGTGGCATTAGGATCAAGTGTTACTCCTAAATCTCGCTGATCTCTCCAGCTGATCAAGGCATCACCAAAGTTAGTCACATAAATTTTACCTGGAATGATGAGACTACCCAACTCAAGAGTGGCTGTGAAATATCCATATATTTTAATAGGCTTTTCACCATAACCTAAGGGTATTATGTCACTTTTGAAAAGTTTGACATTATCTCCAAAGGTTTTGCGTAATAACCCTTGGTCAATCATGGTGATCTGAGAACAGGAATCAAATTTAAACTCAATCATGGCATGATCGACTTTTACCAGATGTGAGGGATGTTCCAAAGGACCACCATTTACTTGGAAAGTCACAGTCTTAACCTGCGGTTGAGACCATTTTTTATATACATTATCTCTCTTACCAGTTCTAGTCCTACAACATTTAGAGAAATGACCTCTTCTACCACAGTTGTTACATATTGACTTCAAAGCTGGGCAATTTGGTGAATTAGCTAAATGCCCATTATTTCCACACCTAAAACATGAAAATTTATTAGAAGGATTAAAGTTAGAATTGGAATTATTCGTTCCATTTTAATTTTTCTCTCCAGACGATTTTTCTTCTTTCTTGACTTGGCACACAACTTCTTCTACTTTAGTTTCACTTTTTTT
This sequence comes from Lissotriton vulgaris, assembly GCF_964263255.1. Lineage (NCBI taxonomy): Eukaryota > Metazoa > Chordata > Amphibia > Caudata > Salamandridae > Lissotriton > Lissotriton vulgaris. Next base: position 730,837,406 of record NC_141700.1, read on the forward strand.
CTCTGGTTCATCCATTTTTTGTTTTTCCTCTTTTAACTCATCAACACATTTTGTCATGTGCTCAACCTGTTTCGCTATCACAAGAACTTAATCTAGTGGTGGTTCATCTTTTAGCCACAGTTCCTTCCGAATACTGTCATGAGAGCACTTCAACACAAATTGATCTCTTATTCTCTCATCCAAAGTCTGTCCAAATTTGCAAGATAAAGCCAACTTCCTTAGTGCAGAAACCTATTCCTCAACTGATTCATCCTTTTGTCCCCTTAAGCCGAAATTATATCTCTCCATTATCGTGCTCAGTCTAGGAAGTTAGTGTCGGTCTAATTGTTCAATTGCTATTTCGTATTCGTTTAAATTCCTTTGTTCAGCCGCAGTGAGATCAGGTAAATGTTCGAATACATCTTGGCCTTCTCCTCCTAGACAATGTAAAAGCAATGAATGTTTCCTTTCTGCACTTAAATTCGTGCCACATACCCTTGCATAATTAGCAAAGATCTTTTTCCATTTCTGCCATTTTACGTTTGGCTCACCTGGGCTTGTTAAGAAGAAAGCAGGTTGTGTTACATTCTGCATTTTCTTCTATTTGTGAAAATAAAAACAAAATTGAACTTTTCTTTTTTTTTTTAAAGTTCTTTCTAATATGTTATTCTAGCAATTCTTTAAAAAAAATTGCTAATATCAGTGTTATTTATAGAAAAGAATTTTGAAGAGAAGAACTTCTTTTCAATTAAAATAACCTTTTTTTTTAAATGATGTCACAATTCATGAGTTCATTAGAAGTGTTTAGAGTATTCTTCTTATAAAGAATTTTTTCCTTGTAAAAATTCCCTTGTGCTTCACAATGCTCACTTTCTTCTTGTTGAAAACAACGTTCTTTTTTAGATTCTTTTGCACTTAACAATGCTCACTTTGTTCAATTTTAATGTAACGTTCCTATCTTGGAACGATCAGGCGTCACAAAGCGCCAGACTCGACAATGCTCTTTCGCGCGTTCCAATGCTCAATGAAAGAGAGACTGAGTTCTCTTCATAACGAGGCTAAGCTTTTCTTTTGATGACACGCAATGCTCGCGTCACTGAAACGCGTATCCATTTCGTTTTACTCTCAGCGCGAGAAAGCGAGCGCGAGAGAAATACGCTGTGTTTTAAACACACACACAAACGTGTTTAATTACTTTTTCCGCTTCATTTAATTTAAGTCCCTTTTTTTTTTTAAACAACCTCCCGCTTACTCCTCACCGCATCAGCTTCTCTTCAAGCGATGATTTGCTTATTCTGCCGCTGGGAAGACTACGCTTCCTTAATTGACAGTACAGCCGCTGGAGAGGTGTCAGGGATGGCCGCGTGTTGAGGCAATGAGGTAGGATCGTCGCCAGTGTAAAATTGGTAAATAATTATAATAAATCAGGTTCAGTATACAGATGAAGGATCAGGATCTGTTTATTAGCCTCATCCACGAACAGCTAAGCAATAACTGACATATCAGAACATCACAGTATTCTCAGAATGGTATGACAAGAGAAATCTACATTCTGTGAGGAATCAAGTACTATTGAGCAAGGCAATACATTACAAGGGGCACTGACAAAGCGGCTGCGACCAATCATTAACAGTAGGGAATGTGACAAGCTGATGGAAGGTGTTGAGCCTAAACTGGGTCAGCAAAAATCTATTGTAACTGCTTAGGTTCCAGGTTAAGTATGGCTGAATCAGCAAAGAGGTTTGCAGTGGCCGCTGGTCCATTAGGGGCACTGGGGCAGCGCCCCTCTATACATCGACAACAAAAAGAAACTGCTTACTGAAGTTCGGGCATGTAAACAGACGAATTGACATCTTTGACAATTCGTCTGTTTACATTTTCGGCCTGTTCTTCACTCAGGTGAAGTGCGCATGTCAACGCACAGCGCACGCAGGCAGGCGAGAGCAGGAGTCCAGAAGATGGGCTGCGCATGTACGAGAAGGGCGTTCTTTACCTTCAGCTCCCCACTCCATTCACAATACATTGGGTATGCTGCGCCCCCAGTCTTCTGATTTGGCAATGCATTTCCTGTTGAGCGGAAGTTCGACCAAGAGTGCGAAAGAGCGGGCGAAGTTAGTTTTCAGCCTGGCCCCTTCTCCCTCTGTGCCTGCGACTTTTTTTGGCACACACACGTTAGCGCTGGTGAGCCCCTTGCTTGCTGTTGTATTTGGGGTCATGCGGAGGATGTTCAGCGGCGCCCGCAGCATTGGCCTGTGGTTTACAGAGAGGGCCGGCAACCAGCACTTCATCCTGCAGAGAAGAAAGGGGCATGGCAAGGGCAGAGGCAGCGGGCTGACCGGTAAGAGGAAAAGTTTCCGAACCGCCTTGATATAACCTAGGCTCAAAAGAAATATTGTTATAAAAAAATGCACCCCGTGTATGTATGTGCAGTGAATGCAGCTCTGTGTGAATGCATGACAGCCACGAGCCATAGAATTACTGAGAGCTGTGTTTCGGTGTACATTGCGTACCACAAAATAAATAGACTTGTCAATTCCGCCTCTGCTTTCTCCAATGTAGGAAACTGCTGTTCGACCACCCGCTTTCTTCAACAGAGTATACATCAGTGACAGTGCACATATATACATACACACGCATACATATTTCTCAACCTCTCTCCCTCGTGCACAGTAAAAGCAACGAATTCATGCTTCTATAAACGCGACTCCTTTCTTCCTGTAGTTCAATCAGCCCACTGATGAAATAAGGCCCCTATAATTATTCCTTTCACGTTACCCAGCTCCTGCCTCAGAAGAACCATGACGGGGTATAACACAAGGCATGCTGCACAATTTGTGGAGGAAATGAGAGGCCACCCCCGTGACTAGAGGAGGGGGGTTTTTAGTGGGCATTCCGTGCCCGCCTCGGTGGATAAGTTTCGATTCTGTGTTGGGACGTCATGGGGAGGGTTCCTCGGGAATACGAGACGCTTGGTGGGCGTCTGAGGACCCTCCTCCTCTAAGGGATAAAGGAGAGCAGCACCCCGGGAGTAGCCCTCTTTTGTCTTTCGCCTGGGAACAGGAAGGCCAGCCAAGAAAGAGTTGCGAGTCAGGCCTGGTGGCCTTGTTGTTCGAGACACAGGTGAGAGGCCATAGCGTAGCGAGGGGGCAGTAGTGGATGGTGCTGGGAGCCTCTGGTTCGGGCCCCGGTGATACGGATGGTTTTTTATTTTGTTTCCCTTAAAATAAAAAAATATAAAAAAAATATTTAAAAAAGGAAGAAAGAAACGCATGCGGGCGGGATGAGTAAGCCTGCTTGGTATAATAAGGTTGCAATTATGTAAGCGCATGGGGGTACTGAGCGGCGATATCGCAGGCGGGATATCAGTTAGGCGGAGGGAGGGGGATCCCTTTCACCCGCGTGGCGTACAGCGGTACGCGTTGGCCTGGGACTCCCGTTAGAGCACGGTTCGAGTCTCTGTAGAGATGCGGCGACATGGTCACAGTGGCAAAAATAAAATAAAATTTAAAAAAAGAATAATGGTTAAAATAAGGAGAGAGGACCGCAGCGTTGTGCTGGGGCGCGACGCCTAGGTAGAATGCACGTATGGGGAATTACGGGCGCATGGGGAATATGCGGCGAGTAATGTGTCACTGTGAGACACTGTGGTTCGAAGCCGATTAGGGATGGCACATTAGCATTTAGGACAGCAGAGCGCAGATTTGGGGCTGCAGGGTATTACGGCAGGGATGTGGAGGAAATGGGAAGGGGAGCCAGAGCGCGGTGTCAGGATGATTGATGGGCCAAGGCTCCGAGTTAGTTGTTCAGGGTTAGGAGATACGTCCTGAAGACACGGAGGGGCGCAGCTTGATGGCGCTGCATACACAGGGCGCTAGTTCTCTATGCTTTGCACAAAAGATAATTCGACATGGGGTATGTATTTATAAATGGTATTCAGGTTGAAAGAATTTGGGATTAGATTGCAGTGGCTGCTTCTTTCATTTAGATGCAGTGTCTTTCGGTCAGGCACGCACAGGTGGTCTGGATATTTCACGGGGATCCCTGCACCTATTTAGCAGCATATTCATTCGGTGCGCCAGAATGCCATGTACAAGCAGGGTTGTGAAAAGGGATTGTGGGGTGGCATTTTTCCCGCTTTTGAATACATTGCCTTGGGTTAAATGCAGAGAATTGCAGCAGCAAAATTATGTAAAGGGCCTTTAGAGGATTGGTGGCGCGCAGGCAATTGGGGGCGAGTATGGTGCATGGGTCCAGAGGGGCAGGGGTGGCGCAGGCTAGGTGGCGCGCCAGTGCAATACCGGATGGAAGGGGCAGGCATGTGTGGACTCATTAATGATTATATTTTCTTTCTTAGTAGGCACAATGCCGCCCAAGAGGGCACGGGGGGGCAAGGAGGCCCCTGCATCAACAGAGGAATTTCGTTCGTTGGCGGCATTGTGGGAGGTCTCAAAGAAAGGAGGTATCGATTGGGCTCTGAGAACCCTATCGCAAGATGGGGGTGCGAGTGGGCAGCAGGAGTCCACTTTGGCAAAACGGGTACGGCGGACGCCCATTCGCTTTATGGACGCGCAGCAGCAGAAGACCAAGCGGGTCTCAGGACAGCGAACGACCGTTCCAGGTGAGGCGATGGCAGAGGGCCTGCCCCTGGTGGTCGAGGACGCAAGGCGGGTGGCGAGCGTAGGCGCGACGACTGAAGCAACCGAAAGTGGGTTGTCCCCTAGGGAGGGGTCAGCACAGAATGAAGTGGTGGCCAGGGGGACAGCGACGGATGGGGGGGGGACGCAGCACGCACCCTGGTGGAAACAGTTCAGGCCCCGGTGGTGGCGACACAAAATGGTGGGGTGGCTCAGGTATGGGTTCAGCCAGGGGGAGTAGTACAAGCACCAATGGTGATGGCTACCACAGCTCAAGGCCCAGTGAACAACGCAATGGCGTTGGGGGCGGGGCCAGTTACGATGTCCCCGACTCCATCTACTGCTACGGTGGCATTGTCGCATGCTCCCCTTATGCATAGGCCAGTTTTATACGGCTCAGCATCATTGGCAATGACACCGCCGGCGAGTATAACTTGGCACGTGCCGGCAGATACAAGGGAGAAGATCTTTAAGGGGGATTATGTGGATCTGTTTGATCTGATTAATGCAGGTGTGGTCCCGGGGAAAACCAGATCAGGTAAAGATGGGGAAATGAAACAGAAGAAGGTCTGGGTGGAATGGTCATTGAAGAACTGGGTTTGCTATATATGCAGCAATTATGGTGGAACGTTTCCCTGCATTGGCGGCACAGTTGATAAGTTACATGGCATTGATTCATGGGGCGGCTTCAGAATTTCAGGGAACGGCATGGTTGCAATATGACACAAAATTCAGGCAGATGAAGGCGGTGAAACCCGAGATAGCATGGGATCAGCGCGAGATTAATATTTGGCATGGGGAGTTTTATTCAGCGGTGCCAACTAGCAAACCTAAACATTCGTTTCGAGGAGACAGGAGTGCCGGGGAAAAGAAACAGGCATGCTGGCAATACAACAAGAATGAATGTAATAGAGGGATGGCTTGTAAGTTCAGACACATGTGTTCCTTCTGTGGGATGTTTGGCCACCCAGAGATCAAGTGTTTCAAGAAGGGCAGAAAGCCTAAGGAGCCCGTCCTCCCCCTGCAGCTCCCGCTCAACCAAAACCTCGCCCCTCTCAGTGAAGCTCCGAAACTGCCCACGCCCATAAGCATCCCAGTATTAACTCATCTGTTCGCAAGGTATGGGAGGGGGTCGGAAGCACAATTTTTGTATGATGGTTTTAAGTACGGTTTTCACATTCCCTCTGCTGCAGTGCCATCCGCAGTTCCTCCCCGCAACCAACGGTCAGTGCTACGGAATCCAGAAGTAACGTGGGAGAAGATTAGGAAAGAGTTGGCTCTGGGGAGGGTGGCAGGTCCTTTTGAGGCAATGCCTAGGCCTGGTATGTTCCCCCTAGGGCTAGTTCCCCAAAAAGAGGTTGGAAAATACAGTCTCATTCACAACTTGTCAAGTCCGGCAGGTGGGTCAGTCAATGAGGGTTTGGATCCAGAATGGTGTGCAGTTCGTTACACCACCTTTGACTCTGCCATTCAGAAATTGCAGCTGCTGGGGGGAGGGGCACTGATGGCAAAGGCTGACATTGAGTCGGCCTTTCGCCTATTGCCGGTCCACCCGGAGGACACTAGGTTGCTAGGCTTCACTTTTGAGGGCAATTTTTTTTGTGGATCAATGTATGCCGATGGGTTGTTCCATTGCATGTGCAATATTCTAAACATTCAGTTGCTTCTTGGAATGGGCAGTGCGGGAGGTGATGGGCGCGCGAGAGGTTGTGCATTACTTGGATGATTTCCTGTTTATGGGGCCGGCAGGCGGGTCAGATTGTCAGGAGGCTCTGGTGGGTTTTCAGCGACTGGCGGGGGCCTAGGGGTGCCCCTGGCGGTGGAGAAAACAGAAGGACCAACAACCCAGTTGACGTTCTTGGGTATGGAGATACACGGTTGCAGGAGTGTGCAGGCTACCTCAGGAAAAAGTTAAAGCGTTTCAGGGGTCCTTGGATCAATGCTTGAGGGCACGCAAGGTTACTTTGCATCAGCTACAGGTGTTGGTGGGTCAATTGAATTTTGCACTACGAGTGATACCTATGGGCAGGGTCTTTTCCAGGAATATTGCCAGGGCAATGTCAGGTTTGAAGGAAAAGCACCACCACACTAGGCTGTCAACCGAGATGAAGGATGACTTGGTCACATGGAGGGATTTTTTGGAGGATTTCAATGGGTCAGTGATATGGCAACAACCAGCGCAGGACAATAGAGATTTGGAACTTTACACGGATGCAGCAGGTAGTGTTGGGTTCGGGGCTGTGTTAGGAGCAAGGTGGTGTATGCAGCACTGGCCAGCAGAATGGTTTGAGAGGGGGCTGGTTCGCAACATCACATTTCTGGAGTTATTCCCCATTATTGTGGCTCTTCAGATATGGGGCGATTTGCTGGAGAACAAGAAAATTGTGTTTTGGTCTGACAGTATGTCAGTGGTTTTGGCGGTGAACAACCAAAGGGCCAAATGTCCTTGTGTGCTCCGTTTGCTGAAAGTGCTGGTGCGGGAGTGTCTGCGGCGTAATGTGCATTTCATTGCAAAGCATGTGCCAGGTGTGGTTAACACAGTAGCTGATTCCCTGTCTCGTTTTAAGTTGGCAGAATTCAGAGCACGATGGCCACAAGCAGACGCTCAGATGACAGCCTTCCCGGAAAGCCTGTGGAAGCTTGGTGCCCCATTGCTCCCGATCTCATAGCGGCGGCGGTTGCTCCCAAGACTAAGAGTAGGTATGAGAGGGACTGGCAGGTTTACATGGCAGTCTTGCAGAGCGAAAGGGGTGTGGGGGAATTTACACCACAAGGCGTGCTCAGTTTCATAGTTAGCCAGAAGGAAGCGGGAAGGTCCCTGGCTCTGGTACGCAGACAATTATCAGCGATAGCCTTCTTTGCTGGGATAAAAGGGGTGAGGGATCCCACTAAAGACCTTAGAGTTAGAAGGGCTATGAGGGGATGGGAACGTTTGGTTCCAGGGGAAAAGGATACCAGGAGACCGATCGATTCCAAAAGGTTGGTGAATATCTTGGGGGTTTTGCCACAGGTATGTTGGTCGCATTATGAGGTACAATTGCTGCAACTAGCATATTCCTTAGCGTTCTTTGGGGCATTCCGGGTATCAGAGCTGGTGTCAAACTCCAAGAGGGACAGACAGGGTGGAATTGCTGTTGAGGATGTGGTGATTGCAGCAGGTTTGCTGCAGGTCAGGGTACGGCGGTCGAAGACTGACCCAATGGGTAAAGGAGTATGGGAGCAACTGAGGGCAAGTCAGGGGGCAGGCTATTGCCCGGTGATGTTGATGGAGAGGTTCATGCAGATGAGGCCTGGATGTGAGGACAATAGGCTGTTGGTGCATGAGGATGGTACACCGCTGACGAAATTCCAGTTTACGCGTATATGCAAGCTGGCTCTGGAATTGTTAGGAGAAGAATTGGGACTATCACAGGGTGCAATCAAGAGAGTGGGCAGGTGGAAGTCAGCGAGCTTCGAGCGCTATGTGCGACCACAGCTGGTATAGGTAGGGGGTATTCTCAACAGATTGGTATTTACTCACTTCTCTCTTTCTATTTTGTCTTTGGTCTCGCTTGCAGGGGTGGCAAGCCAGAGGATGCAAGTATGCTGGTGTGGAGATTCGGTCATATGCAGAGCGGGGAAGTGGTTTGGAGAATCTGGGGTGGACAGGACGCAGAGGGCCTTGGGAAGGGTTCACAACTGGTTAGGGTTGGAGGGTCTGCGGGCTGAAGGCGTTTCAATTCTTTTGAGGAGTGCGCTCAATTCAGGTTTGCCTATTCCAGACATGCTGGTTATTCATGTCGGGGCTGAGAATATGGTCCCGGGGGGCTGGCGAGGAGCCAAGGAGGCATTATTCTCTCTTCTTACTTGGAGCAGAAGGGCATTGCCGGACACAGCAATTATTTGGTCAGAGGTTTTCACTCTGAGAGAGTGGGGGGGTGATGTGCCGTCAGCAGCAATGAATACGTCAGTGATAAAAATTAACAGAGAGGTGGAAAAGTTGTTGAAGGGTTCACAGATACTGGTTATTAGACATACCCTGCTGCAGACATTGACTCCTGATGAGTATCGGACAGGGGGAGTGCACCTGACCAGGGTGGGTTTGGAGGTGTTTGTGCAAACTATCCTGGGGGCCATTGAGTTACACCCTGGTAGAGTGGCAGGGAGTTAGTATGGGAGGAGGGCAAGAGCGCCAGTGGGGCTCCTTGCCCCAGGAGAGCAGCGTCTAACGAGGACATGAGGTAACTATCCCTTGTCTTGCCTCTGCCACCCTGTTTGTTCTGTTTTTCTTGCCTCTTTGCCCACAGCCCTTCTCCATCCCGCTCTCTACCCCCCTTCCCTCCGCCCGCAGCTCTCCTTCGTCCCGCTCTCGCCCCCCCTTCCCACCGCCCGCAACTCTCCTTCGTCCAAGTCCAAGTATGGTCAGTCATTTAAGCCACAATATCCTGTACAGAAGATGCATTCACCACCAGTCTGGGCCTCTACTAACGAGAGTCGCGCAGTGTGTATCTTTTCTGAGGCGGTGAATCTTCTCTGCTTCCTATTACAGTGGGTGGGTGTTATCTTAATTTCAGTCATTCATCATTGCGGCGACTGGTATTACTACCCTCCGGTTTCATTTCTTTCCAAGTGTGTGACTGCATTGCACTGATGAGCATCTGCTGGGGTGAAACGTATGTGTGGTATTTCAGAGATGCCAGAGGCTAGCCGGAACGGACACAATCTATAGATCACGTCATTAGTTTGAGCGTTTCCCTTGAATAGCTTGAGATATACAGTGCTCTTGGCTTTGAAATGTTGCAAACCTGCAGATTTTGCCTGTGGCTTGATACTGGTGTGAAATAACTATACATTGTCACGTTTTCAGTAACCTTGCATCAGAAATGTTTGTTTTGATTTTAAAAATTGAGCCCTGATGTATCTGAAATTCTTCTATAAAGCCGAGCATGCATCAAGTGAAAGCAAACGAGGTAAAAAAACTGTACGATTTAAATCATTTGCAACATATTGCCGTCCTTGCAATGTGCTGCACACCCCGTCACCAGCACTGAAGCACACCAGCACCACTCAAATACAATCATGACAGGAACGGCCGCAGTAAATACGTTACCATCAAACTGAATAAAAGGAATTCAATTATTAACAGTGCTTAGAAGTGTTTTCTGAAACCCGACATAAATACCAATGTAAAATTCCACTAAGGATTTACAACAGACAGTTAAAGGAAACGCATCTTTTGTCTCTCAGAGAGGGCGGTCACACAGTATCAGACTGTCTGACGGGCGCTTTGTAGCACCCGCAGGTGACCCAGGTAAAACGAACCCTCTCCATGCCAACTGATTATTTTCTGTTTTAATGTTGCCAACCCGGGATCTGAGCAGCAGTTTTAGAATCAGGCAGCGGAGCCGCTCACGGGGGTCTCCCATGCCTCGCGGTCCCCCTCGGTCACTAAGAGCCGGGGAGATCTGTGTTTTACTCATCATTGATTTATTTTTTTCATGTCTTTATTGTTTATTACACATTTGGGCATTTTTCACAATTTGACTTTCATGGCAGTGTTTAAATGTTTTTCCACATGGATTTGTTTTCCCTCGCTGTGCTTGCTCCCCTGCCCTCTGCCTGTGCCTGCTCCCCTGCCCTCTGCCTGTGCCTGCTCCCCTATCCTCTGCCTGTGCTTGCTCCCCTGCCCCCTAGTTCCCCTGCCCCCTGGCTGTGCTTGCTCCCCTGCCCCCTAGTTCCCCTGCCCCCTGGCTGTGCTTGCTCCCCTGCCCCCTAGTTCCCCTGCCCTCTGGCTGTGCTTGCTCCCCTGCCCCCTGGCTGTGCTTGCTCGCCTGCCCCCTAGTTCCCCTGTCCCCTGGCTGTGCTTGCTTCCCTGCCCCATGGCTGGGGGGGGGGGGGGGGCTCTGTGCCTGTGTGTGTGGGGCTCTTTGTATGTGTGGGGCTCGGTGTCTGTGTGTGTGGGGCTCTGCGTCTGTGTGTGTGGGGCTCTGCGTCTGTGTGTGTGTGTGGGGCTCTGCGTCTGTGTGTGTGTGGGGCTCTGCGTCTATGTGTGTGTGTGGGGCTCTGCGTCTATGTGTGTGTGTGGGGCTCTGCGTCTATGTGTGTGTGTGGGGCTCTGCGTCTATGTGTGTGTGTGGGGCTCTGCGTCTATGTGTGTGTGTGGGGCTCTGCGTCTATGTGTGTGTGTGGGGCTCTGCGTCTATGTGTGTGTGTGGGGCTCTGCGTCTATGTGTGTGTGTGGGGCTCTGCGTCTGTGTGTGTGTGGGGCTCTGCGTCTGTGTGTGTGTGGGGCTCTGCGTCTGTGTGTGTGTGGGGCTCCGTGTCTGTGGGGGGGGGGCTCCGTGTCTGTGGGGGGGGGGCTCCGTGTCTGTGGGGGGGGCCGTGTCTGTGGGGGGGGGGCCGTGTCTGTGGGGGGGGGGCGTGTCTGTGGGGGGGGGCCGTGTCTGTGTGGGGGGGGCCGTGTCTGTGTGGGGGGGGCCGTGTCTGTGTGGGGGGGGCCGTGTCTGTGTGGGGGGGGCGTGTCTGTGTGGGGGGGGGCCGTGTCTGTGTGGGGGGCTCCGTGTCTGTGCGTGTGGGGCTCTGTGTCTGTGTGTGTGGGGCTCTGTGTCTGTGTGTGTGGGGCTCTGTGTCTGTGTGTGTGGGGCTCTGTGTCTGTGTGTGTGGGGCTCTGTGTCTGTGTGTGTGGGGCTCTGTGCGTGTGTGGGGCTCTGTGCGTGTGTGGGGCTCTGTGTCTGTGTGTGGGGCTCTGTGTCTGTGTGTGGGGCTCTGTGTGTGGGGATCTGTGTCTGTGTGTGTGGGGATCTGTGTCTGTGTGTGTGGGGATCTGTGTCTGTGTGTGGGGGGCTCTGTGTCTGTGTGTGGGGGGCTCTGTGTCTTTGTGTGTGGGGGGCTCTGTGTCTTTGTGTGTGGGGGGCTCTGTGTCTTTGTGTGTGGGGGGCTCTGTGTCTTTGTGTGTGGGGGGCTCTGTATGTGTGTGGGTGGCTTTGTGTGTGGCTCTGTGTGGGTGTAAATGCAATAGGTCATGCATTTGCGAGCCATTAACCTATTGGCATTGGAAATGACAATGCCATTTATTTAACGATTAAGCTATTGGCAATGTAAATGACAATGCCATTTATTTAAGATGTAAAAAAAACACAAAAAATAAAAAAACTCATGCGCAATGCCAATAGCTCTACCTTTAATAATGCTGAGACCATTGCATAGGAAATTCTTGTTAAAAACTGAAACCAATATGGATTCTGAGCCATGAGTCCAACAGTCCAACTTTACAAGTTGGATCTAATACCCCAAGTAAAATTGGGGCCCAGAGGTCTGTTTTAAATTTGTAAAAATCAAGCGGAACACCATCGGGCCCGGAGCCTTTTCCCCTTTACTGGCAATTAGGGCTTGCTTGACTTCAACTAAGGTGAAATCCAGAGCAAGTGGAAAGGAAGAGGGCCTAGTACTATTGCTATTCGTCCCTAAGTGACCCTGATCTAGAGGAGTTAGCTGTTGCCCCCAATATTTGGGAAAAATGGGCAATCCAAGACAGTTAGTCAATTGTAACTTCTATTTTATTAGAGTCTCTGGGGCCCGACAGAAATGGAGTGTTTATCACCTCCCAGAAGGCGGCACTGTCGTTCGAGGGATAACTTTTATGTAGTTCTCCCCATAATTCCTCTTTCAATTCAGATTTTCTTAATCGTATGGCTTTATTGTAGGTTTTCCTGAGTTGGGTGATCTCTTTCCTATCTCTAAGGGGTTCATTAAGGGCTTTAAGGTTTGAGTACGCTTTCGTGCAGGTGGAGTTAAACCAACCAACCATGTTATTTGGAGAAGTGTGGCTCACTGGTTAGAAGCAGCAGACTTTGAAGCAGAGATCAGGCCCAGGACCAGGGTTCAATTCCCGACGCAGCAGGGTTTTGGGCTCAATGTCTGCGGACCCAATAATTCTCGCCTCGGCGCCTACTCTAATCATGGATCCCACCTTGCAACTCTGGGCAATAGCTTGCTTAATCTCCACAACGGCCCCAACACTGGGATGCCTGGCTTCACCTTGGGGAGCCCCCCACACAGACACTCACAGAGCCCCCCACACAGAGGGGCATCTCACAGGGAGAGCCAGGAAGGGTTTGACAGCGTTATACAGTGCCGGGACGCCCTGTTGCTGGGGCAGCTGTGCGCTTTACAAGTATACTACATTTACATTTATTTCTTGCCCCTTTAGGTTTGCTGTTTAAAGCTTCTTTGACAGAATTAGTCACTAGCAAAAAGTTGTCAACAATTTCCTGCGGGGAAGATAAGTTGGCCAAACAGGGGTTGATTTCAATCATGGAGTTCTTGACAACTTTTTCAATGATATTTACCGGGTCGACCTGGGCCCACTTAAGGGTGTAACCATTTAATCTGACCATGGACAAACTTTCCTCCCCATAGAGATTCATCTGCATGTTCTTTCCTCTTGACCATGGAAGGAAGAGGGTGATTGAGATGGGGAAGTGGTCACTAAATACACAGTTGTGGGTTGTAAAATTATAGATGTAAAAGAGGCAGTGCTTGCTAAAAAAATGAAGTCGATTCAGCTAGAGGCACGTCTACAGTTAAAAGTTGGAGTTAGAGGAACTGTGGGTGATACTATTGTTTGCCAAGACTAGTTGGAGCATTAAATACAATGGGGTGGCCCAATGACCCTCAGAACCTGGGTTCCAAGTTTATATAAAGACAATGGTTCTGTCGGGAAACAATCTTTCATAAACCTTCGATAGAGGTAAATCACATAATTTGCATTGTTATTAGACAAATTCTTTTCTCTACTACTACCAATACATTGGAAGAAGGAAGAACGGTAAGAACACCCTATAGAAGTAACCACACACACCTCCGAGGATGGTATCAAATTTTATCTTATTTGTAAATGTTTAACCTCGAAATATCATATATACACATGTATACAATGGCTGCCTAAACAAAATTGACATAACAATATATCTGTGCAAAATTGTGTTGCAGTGCAATAGTGACAAGTGATTAGGTTGTGAATTGATACATATATACAAAAAAGGAAAAGTGTGGCAGTCCCAAATTTAAGACAATAGTTTCAATAGATACAATTTTCTTCTTTGTATTAAAACTTAGATAGGGACTGATCCATATTTTAACGTCGACGTTTCGACCCTAGACATTGGTGCTGGTTTTATCGCAACCTGGGCGGGTCTTCATCAGGACTATAATACAGTTGGACAACCTATAAGAGAATAGGAATAGCTTTTAGCTTCTGTGTGTGTGGGATTGCTAAGGCAAAAGGACGTTGGGCATTGCCAGACTGGACCGCTCACCTGTTATTTTAGAAGAAAGCCTGCGCATATCTCTCATTGACAGCAGGGCAGAAACAGTAGGTCAGCCGGCACTATCTGACACCATATGGTCAATCCTGGTATCTAGAAATGAAGTGATCATATCACTACACTTGTACCACCAAGTAGGGAAAAATAACTACAACTACATTTCTCTAATTCATACATACCTTACTCATTCTCAGTTTATCCACCAGCCGGTGGGAAATTCTGGATATCTCTTTATAGTAGTGCCTCAATTGCAATCACCTATATAATAAAAATTGAGAACATTCTCATATTTTCCATCCAAAAAATTACTCTACTATTTGAAGGTTGCCTAGCGATTATCTAGCGCTTATCCAGACATCTCGCGCCTGAATCTCAACCTTACACAGCACTTTCATATCAATTCAAAAATTCTGTGTATCACACTTTGTATCTGTATATACGAATATGCCCGGTAACTTGCAGTTCACCCAATTCCTTCCGTTCTAAAATATTAATTAATCCTGTTGCCAATTTCAGCGCAGCCAGCATGATTTTTAAGGCGGAGCTGCTCCCGAGGTTTGAGGACATTCTGCCAAGTTACGTCTACATAGCGGCCGTTGCGTTACCCCATGTATACACTCCCCTTCATCTTGTTGTTTATGCTGGCGAGGGGGACCCGACCTCCGCGAGTGATTGCACACCTCTCTATATGATTAGGAGAGATCCTCCCGCGCGGCGCCCCTCGGCTTGCAGAAACGTTTTTCACTACGTTTCGAAAATGTGTAAACACGCATGCAATGTGAACAATTTCAATCAGCAACTTACTTTCTATTCTGGTTAAACCCGAAGCTGTATTTCTTTCGCTTTCTGACGGTCGATGCTCGAAGTGCCCCAAACGCCGATCTGTTAAATGTAAACAGCCGTTCTATGCGTGCTGACGATTTTACGTTACACTCTCTTACTGAGCCACTGAGCCATAACCAAGAGCCAATACATACGGACCTTATTTTGATTTATGCTAACCTGTGATTTTCTTGTTGTCACAGGTTAGCATAAATCAAAATAAGGTCCGTATGTATTGGCTCCTAGTTTATGCTTTGAAATCCCACTAATCCATTCCGGAGTTTATCAGTGGCTCAGTAAGAGAGTGTAACGTAAAATCGTCAGCACGCATAGAACGGCTGTTTGCATTTATCAGATCGGCGTTTGGGGCACTTCGAGCATCGACCGTCAGAAAGCGAAAGAAATACAGCTTCGGGTTTAAACAGAATAGAAAGTAAGTTGTTGTTTGAAATTGTCCACATTGCATGCGTGTTTACACATTTTCGAAACATAGTGAAAAACGTTTCTACAAGCAGAGGGGCGCCGCGTGGTAGGATCTCTCCTAATCATATAGAGAGGTGTGCAATCACTCGCGGAGGTCGGGTCACCCTCGCTAGCATAAACAACAAGATGAAGGGGAGTGTATACATGGGGTAACGCAACGGCCGCTATGTAGACGTAACTTGGCAGAATGTCCTCAAACCTCAGGAGCAGCTCCGCCTTAAAAATCATGCTGGCTGCGCTGAGTTTGGCAAGGGGATTAATTAAGGTTTTAGAACGGAGGGAATTGGGTGAACTGCAAGTTACCGGGCATATTCGTATATACAGGTACAAAGTGTGATACACAGAATTTTTGAATTGATATGAAAGTGCTGTGTAAGGTTGAGATTCAGGCGCGAGCTGCCTGGATAATCGCTAGACAACCTTCAAATAGTAGAGTAATGTTTTGGATAGAAAATATGAGAATGTTCTCAATTTTTATTATATAGGTGATCGCAATTGCGGCACTACTATAAAGAGATATCCAGAATTTCCCACCGGCTGGTGGATAAACTGAGAACGAGTAAGGTATGTATGAATTAGAGAAATTTAGTTGTAGTTACTTTTGCCTACTTGGTGGTACAAGTGTAGTGATATGATCACTTCATTTCTAGATACTGGATTGACCATATGGTGTCAGATAGTGCCGGCTGACATACTGTTTCTGCCCTGCTGTCAATGAGAGATATACGCAGGCTTTCTTCTAAAATAACAGGTGAGCGGTACAGTCTGGCAATGCCCAACGTCCTTTTGCCTTAGCAATCCCACACACACAGAAGCTAAAAGCTATTCCTATTCTCTTATAGGTTGTCCAACTGTATTATAGTCCTGATTAAGACCCGCCCAAGTTGCGATAAAACCAGCACCAATGTCTAGGGTCGAAACGTCAACGTTAAAATATGGATCAGTCCCTATCTAAGTTTCAATACAAAGAAGAAAATTGTATCTATTGAAACTATTGTCTTAAGTTTGGGACTGCCACACTGTTCCTTTTTTGTATATAAGTATCAATTCACAACCTAATCACTTGTCACTTTTGCACTGCAACACAATTTTGCACGGATATATTGTTATGTCAATTTTGTTTAGGACAGCCATTGTATATATGTGTATATATGATATTTCGAGGTTAAAAATTTAAAAATAAGATAACATTTGATACAATCCTCGAGAAGAGGTGTGTGTGGTTACTTCTACAGGGTGTTCTTACCCTTCTTCCTTTTTCCAATGTATTGGTAGTAGTAGAGAAAAGACTCGTTGGAGGCTCAAAATCGTCTCGTTCAAACAGGCCCCGCTTTGGGAATAGATAAAGTGAGTAATGCGGTTATCATTCTCATCTAAAAGCCCACATGTAATATGATCATTGTGTGCACAAAGAGACAGATTAAAGTCACCTCCCCAAGTGGTGATGGGGTTTTTCCCTTGGTGTTTGGTGTTAGGTGTTAAAATCTAGCACAAAAGTGCTAAACTGACAATCAACTGAAGCTGGGGTAAATTATTATAAAAGTTAACTATCACAAGGAGATCCGATTATTTGATATCAATTAAGATTATCTGATAGTTTGCCTCGATTTTAAGGGCAATAATTTCCTGCACTTGAATAAAGTTGGAAATATACACCACTAAGCCTCCTTTTGCACGTCCTGATGGAGATGATGTTGCAGGGGAAAAAGTAGGTTTTATAACCATTTAGATGGATGGGTAAACAGCCCATGTCTCTTGTGGGCAAATAATGGCATAGGTCCGGGCGAAGGCGAGCCACTCGCCTTGGTTAACCTTGGAGTAAATGCCAGCAACGGTCCAGAAGATAATTTGGAGTGCAACCCCTCTCATGGAGAATACGTCTGGGGAGGAAGCTGTTACGGGGTCGCTAATTTCGTTCACAATAGTTCTATCGGATTGAGTACCCAAAATAAGATCTGGTCTATTAAATGAGGGTAGACTGAAAGGAGGATTCATTGGCAAGTTTAATTAGTGGGGGATTAGCTCCTGTTCAGATGGAACCCCCGGTAGATTCAAAAGTTAGAGGCATGGAGTTCACCGCCCTATCTACTACCACAGAAAATATAGGCAAGGGAGTAAAGAGGTGAACTCCACTATATCTCTCGCTCGAACAACGAGTGGTCCCAAGAACGTGCGTTAGTTGTCAGTCTATTTCCTCTAGGGGGGGGGGGGGGACAGGAGCTTAACCCTATTAGAAGTTATAGCAGAGCCGTTCCCTATTCCTCTGCGACTTATGGTGGTTTTATAGCAGAAACCCAGAGGAGGGGCCATGATACTTGGGTGAAGAGAGGGAGGTAACTATGATTTAAAATGGAACGAACCATTTGTGGAGTCCTAAAGTTTACGATAATGCAATCGCCCTGAATAGATTTAGGTGAGGTGCCAACCCACCTCACTCTTCGGACCAGGAGTATTTCATTTATGTAGTCATGGATAAAATGCTTGTATTTTGTCAGCCAATCCACCACTTTATTCTGAAGGGAAGGCCAGGATTCGATCTGTCCCTGTTTTAATGTTGGAACCCCTGTTAAAATTAGGACATATGGACAAGATGCTGGTGGTACATTTAAGTTGACTAGGTTGGGTTGGGTTGTGGGATTAGTTTGATTTTCCCTGTTAAATTGCCCTGGTCTACTTTTATACTCCACCCTAGAGATGGCCGTAAGTTTAGGGACCTCTGTTTCGTGTCTTGTTAAAATTTCTAGTTGGGGTTCCCTTAAGGGGCCTGGCATAATCTCCTGGGTAGGTTGCCTGGGGGCATCTTTTTGCATGGAGGTGAAATCCCTGCCGATGGGGGTTTTGGGTTCTTTAGAGAAACTCTGATTATCTCTAGAGCTTCTTTCAATTGGTCAATCTACGCTGCCAAGTCTTTCATCGATAAGTGCGCTCATTTGAGTCATCATGGCCTTGGTATGTGTTTCTAAGAGTCCTCTGATAAGGTCTTCAATAAGAACATTGGGAACGTTGGGACCTTGTAAGATGTCTTTAGAGTTAAAAGGGAGTGCTTCTGGGTGCAATTCGTGGGGACTGAGTTACCTCTGTTTGGGTTACTATAGAGCTTGAACCAGGGTCATCCTTTTTTGTTCCATCCGTGCCCCCCTTAGGTCCCTTCTGTTTTGAGCTTGTTGCATGCCCTTTCTTCAGTTTTGTTTGTTTCCGGGTTTGAGGCCCTGACCCTACAGAAGGATGTTCAATCTCACTATCATAGGTCATAGGGAGTTGGAGTTGAGGGGACAGAGGGGAGGTATTGTTTTTTTGTAGAATGTGGATCCTTGGGGTTAATGATCTGCTAGTTTCTTCCTCCCTAGACAAAGGGAACAATAAAGGATCAAGTAAGAGCCTTCGCTCAGTTAGTTGGATCTCGTGAGTGAGAAGAGATTCAGCTCTAACCAGGAAAGCATCTAAAGTACCCATAGTGCTCTTGCGTTTCTCCCTTGTTCTTTAAGTTGTTAACAACAATCACAAATGTAAAATTAAATACTAATTAAGGAGCACGAAAGTGGTAATTACCAATACCTGGGGGGACCACGTAAAAGAGGCAAAGACTTCAATGTTCTTACCGTGCAACTCACGGCCAAGTCCTCAAAAAACACGAACCAAGAGGGGGGTGGCACTGCCCTGTCCCTTTCTGGCCCTGATGGGCACAGAGGGGCCTGCCCTTGGCCTGGCCCGGGGCACGCCCACGGGGTGGGATATTCTAATTGGTGGTATATTCCTAGTGATGGAGGGAGGGTCTGTCTCGCTGCGCAGAGCCCCACTGGATACCTGGGGCGTGTAGTCCGGGTTGTTTGTCAGCCCCCTACAGCCTCAGGTGAAGTGTCTCCCGCGAAGCGGGAGGCACAAACAGTATTTACAAGGTCCCGGTGGCGGAGGGAGGGGCTGTCTCGTTGCGCCGAGCCCCGCTGGATACCTGGGGCGTGTAGTTCCGGTTGCTTGTCAGCCCCCTTGCAGCCTCAGGTGAAGCCAAATCGACTACACCGGCTTAATTGAGTGTTGCTTAACACTGGAGCTGTGCTTCCACAAAGACTTAATGCGCTACAGACAATATCCAGCACTCAACTCTCAGCCCCAGCGCCAAAAAATAAACAAGACCACCAAGGATCCATCCACAGTGGAATTTCAAGTGAAAATACTAAACATGTTTTCCACTGCTGCAGCCTGCTACAGCCTTCGTTTGCTTCCACATTGCTCTCTCCTCCCTTGCTCAGTCTAGCCCAGCCCAGAGTGGAAAAGTGGGATATAGATGGGCCGCCTGGGTCTTACCGGTACCAAAGACAGCTTCAAACGTGGATTACGGCACTGTACCTTACAGCGATGTAACTTACTCCTCTGCCACAATGGGAGCAGCACAGCTACCGCGCGTCTTGGCGTCTCAGCTTAGGCAGGGCTCTGCATGAGGGACACTTATCACTAAGGCAACTAAGGCACGTCGTAATCCTAGAGTGTCCTCCGGCAGGAAAGAACGTTGTACCCGGTGCCGGCCTTCTGTCGAGTGAGCATAGGCGGCTTTTCCAGGTCTGTATCTCTGTGCCTTAATCCTGCATATGAGGTGAAGAGGCAGCCATTCTACCTCCATGAACTACCGTGGAGAAACCGGAATCGGCAACAGAAAGTGGGCGGAGCTACATTGACTCACAGACAGGGCCAGTCATTACCAACCAGGACCACCCACTCATGTGAATGGTGCTGCCTGGAGCCTGGTGGATGAAGGGCGTTAGAACACCACCGCCTTTTCCCTTCTGCACCTACTCATGTGTTTTTGGGAAGTTTATTCTCTATCTGGGCAGATTGTGATTCTAATACAAAGATAATAAACTTATTGTTAGCAGTTGCTCTTCAACAAATAACCAAAAATTGTGAAGATTTTACTAAATTATCCTATCAAGAATGGTGGTAAGCGGTTTGTTATAACCATAGATTTGATAAAACGTTTGTATACCCTATTCACATGGCAACGACATGCTCGAATTAATGCTTACCTACTACATTGACCCGGGGCACCGAGAGGAGAGTGAGCACAAGTTGCGCTGCACATTCAAGCCAGCAGGTCAATACGCCCACCGGCACCCTGAGGAAGTCCACAATTAAGGACACAAAGGTACTTTATGACCTTTATCTAATTAGGTGAGCCAATGTCGCACTCACCCATGCTGTGACAACTCGCAGCTCCACATTTTAAGGTTCTGAAGAAGGCCCCCGTGACCAGGGAGGGCAATTTTATGGGGCTGAAACATGTCGACCATCACTTGGACAATTCAGTGCATTAGATTAATATATTGTCTTCTCACGCACAACACTGTTTTTACTTGCCCCCATTCCGAACTGAATAAAGGTACAGTTCGGGTAATGCGAAGTTTTCCTTTTTTAACTCGCCTTACTGGAGTACTTCCAGGTTTTCAACACTGATCACTACTGTAATAACCAGTGGTTTTTCCTCCTGGTGGAGGAAAGCATACAAGAAAAGAAACCAAATGATGATGCGGTCACGTTTTTAACAAAGTGGAGAACCAAGATATACCGTCTCACGGCCTGTGTACATGAATTAGGCTTTTTGATTAAATATATCTATTATTGTTTATTGATGCTAGTGCTAGACGCTCCTTCTCCCTGAATCCAGTGCAACAAGAAGTCTCTAAACCTCCTTGACTTTCCTCATGTTGATATTATATTAACTGGTTATTTTACATTTTGTATTAAGATTTTTACATAAATTGTAACCTTTTAGTTGCACCGATCAATTTATATTCCGTAATTTTCTCTTCAAAGATATTTGTTTTTGAACTTGAAAATGGAATTTGTAAATGGACATGGAAGATGACGGTGCTGACAGAGTAAGACTTCAGCAGTCTGGCTGACGGCCAGTTGGGCACCTCGAGGTGAAAGGCTAGTGTTGGGACACAAATGTCCCTCCATGGCTCAGATTGTGCAACGACCAAGCCTCTGGAGTTTGATACATTTCCTTTTGCCTCTGTGTACACAACATGAAGCGTGCACATGGATGGCCCAGTTTATGATGTAGCGGGGTTCATGCACACCCTCGTTAATAGAGTGCGACTACAATCAGCTCACTTGGCTGTGCCCAGGGAGAGGCAGTGCCTCTCACTGGGCAGACACTTGTGTTAATATGCTCTACTAGCCTACCCTTTTTATTGGTATGCCAGTGCCTAGTACCAGGTTCATTCGCAGCATACGGTTGTGTGTCACATATGTCATGTGTGTACATGGTATCTGTGTAGCAGAATACGTAAGCAGTTGTGGTGGACAATGAACATTTTGTATTTCATATTTTGGGATGATGTTGAAAATGGTGCATGAATAAGTCTGCCTGTTGGACTTGGCCCTTCTGGCATGTTCACCCCTGAACTTCTTGCTTTTTGATTGTGATCTGGTGATAGTAATTTTTGGTTTCTGCGCACTTTACCACTGTGTCTCAGGGTAAAGTGCGTGCATGTGGGGAGGTTGGCCTGCCCTCCCATAGGAATGCATGGGGAATGTATGTGTCCCTGGTAGTTCCTGATGTGGGGGGAGTGCAGGTGCAAGTTTGGTATGTGCGGACTCGTGTGAGTGAATGCTGTGCAGTGATGTATGTGGCATGATTGTGTCTAGTGTGGAAGAGACACTTCTAGACATTGGTGTGCGTGTGCAGTAAGGGTGCTGGCGTGTGATTGGCTGGATTTGGCTGGTGAGCCTGGCTCCAGGAGTCTGGATGGGTCTGCCCCGGTGGTGAGTGGAGAGATTAGCATGCCGATGTGAGGGAGGGGTGCACCTGGGACCTGAATAGGGCTGGGCTTTCCCCACACAATACTGGCTCTGCCCCCTGTGGTGCGACTGATGTCCCTAGCCTGGCCAGTGAATAGTGAGAAGGGCTGAGCACATCAAGAGTGCTCCAAAACCAGCTGCGACTGGTTTTCCCCCCACCCTGCACCTAAAGACAAAGGTTTTTACTGTATAAAAAGGGGCTGTGTCCCCTTACAAAATGTTCTCTTGCTGGATCCTTTTCCTGAGGGGGACTAGAGTGGTGGTTTCTGCCTGGCTTTGGCGCAAGCCTCAGCCAACCAGAAATTCCCATTTCTAACACTGCCAAACATGCAATGTATGTTTCTTGGTTCGTTCAATGCATTACTGAAGTTGTTGTGATCAGACCGATTCTGTGGTGTGGGAAAACAGGAAACTATCTTGCATGTGCAGTCTGTAGCCATGTTCTGCCTTTAGTTCCTCCTTCGGTGTACAGGAAGTGTGATAGGACAGAGAGGTATTTATGGGAGGAGCTTAGTTTTTTTTTTTAGTAAAGAGGGAAAACAGCTTGGTAGATTGTGCCTGAGGGGGATTCCAGAGGTAAACCACAAGATGTAACTACTGGGACAAGGAAGAGAGAATCGGAGTAATGAAGATTACTATCGGTAAGCAATCCAAGTAATATGGCAGCTTAAAGTTGTTATGTTTTTTATTTTCTTCTATAGCGCACGGCTACTCACAAGAGCATCCCGGCGCTTTGGCGAAGAGAACTAAAGTGCAGAGTAACAACACAACAACTAAAAACTGAGGGAAAACTAGAGCTACTATTGAACAAAGAGCCAGGTCTTCAGTGCTTTCCTGAAAGCTAGAAGGCTGTTTGCCTTTCTCAAAGACAGAGGTAGGTCATTCCAGCCCCGAGGAGCCAGATAGCGAAAAGACCGACCACCTATTCTAAGCTATGCTTAAGAAGATGCGACCAGGCAGCCGCAACAGCTGTGCACCTGCTCTGTGAACTGAGCCTTTGCATGGAAATCAAGGTAAATGCGCCACCGAAGCCGATAGCAAAGTGAGACTTTCAATTTGCACATACGGTCCTGCCCTTTGGCATCTGCAATAACAGCCGGTGTAAGAACTAAAGGCCTAAACCCTAGGATCATATCCAGAAGCTTGAATCACTCAAAAACCTGAAGCGTGCAGGCCTAAACCCTTGCATATCCAATACTGCAGCGTAGCGTAGTGTAGTGATATAGGTAAAATAAAGCACTTTCTCTTATTGAAGATTTAGTACTGACTTACTAATAGATTTATTAAAAGTTAGCTTGTAATTTACTGAATACACCAATTCCCCCAGTTTAAGCCCTGGATAGCTCACCTCACTACCGTGAGAGTCAAATGCTGAAGGGGTGACTTGGTGCGCTATTTTAGTTCACATAGTAAGTCAGCCCCAGGACATCAGAGGTAACCAGATTAAATTCCTGGAATTAGGGCCCTGAAGCTCTCAAACTAGCTCCAACAGCCAGGGGCGCTTAAAGGATATAAGACAACCAGACTGCTCTGCCCAAGCTGGCACCATGGGTCTCACACATCAGATGAGCAATCTGATTGCATTAATTCTGTTGGGCACCATAAGTATAGGAGGAATGAAAGTGTTTCTTTACATCACCAATAGCACCGAACAAACACATGTGCAACCCCAACTATTTGCCATGAGCCTAGAAGGATTTACTGACTAACAGTCAATGAAGAGGATCACACATTTCTTCCTTGCCTCAGACCACTCATTTAATGAGCACATCACCAACTAAACCAGGTGTGCATGCTATTTGCTTTCCCACTGAAAAAAAGATAAAATGATTTCTACCGGAAACAAACTTCACATCAACAGTGCAAGTCTTTGGCCTCTTGCATCATCAAAGAGGCCCTCCTATGCTCAGTCGGTGGCCAGACAATAAATTGGGACTGCTGACAGGCCTCATACACGGTGCATCGCATCTCATTAGCAGCCTGAAGAAGGCGACTACATCACCCCAATGCCAAAGGACCTAAACTGCTCCCCCTTATAAGCCTGCAATGTCTCCTAGACCAGCAGCATCTCCTCCTGGGCATTCAGAAAGGACACCCTCCATGCCTGGCTAAGAAATCAATGACATTTGGGAACAGGCTTATAACAGAAGCCCAGAACTCAGACTGGAGACACAGATTCAAGAAAAGAAAGACCACAAAGCAGGCCTTCTTCCATTTCTGCACTCAGTTCCAAGAACAGATATCCCTTCACAGCACCTGCGTACTTTCTGCCCCAAAGCACAACTGGCTTTCCCCTCGACAACCTTCACACCTGCTTTCCTTGTGTATCACTGACATTTCTCCTGTGGAACCCTTGCACCTCCTTTCCTTGTGAATCACGGTCATGTCTCCTGAGGAACCTTCACAACCTTCTTTCCTTGTGTATCACTGGCATGTCTACTGAGAAACCTTCACACCTCCTATCCTTGTGCATCACTGGCATGTCTCCTGAGGAACCTTCACACCTCCTTTCCTTGTGCATCACTGATATTACCATTCCAGGACATTCACACCTTCTTGGGCAGGACATATCTGCTCATGCACCTTCACACCTCCTGTCCCTGACAGATGTTAACACTCCAGGATCTTCACACCTTCTGTCCCCTGCATCACTAATCTACCCAGAAAGTGCTTCTCACTTTCTGACTGGAATAAATTAAAGCATTCTGGGCCTCCAGGAACAGATTCCTGGGAATAGAAGCCCACAACGTACAGGTATTTGAGCTTCCACAGCGAGGCTTGCAGTGGGCCTGTCAATGTAGATTTCAGGCATGTTGGCTCTTTGAACAAGCATTGGCATAGCTAATAGGTCTCGCCTTTGGGACATTATAAGTATTTAATTATGCAGCACAATATTTTTGGTGCCTCATTGGCTGTTGGATGGTTAAACATTTATAATGTTATAAAGGCGAGACCTATTGGCTATGCCAATGCTTGGTAAGGCCAATAAGTTTTGCTTTTGTGATTTTGTAAGTGTTTAGTTAGAGATATTGACTTTGCATATGTTTTTAAGCTGTGCTGGAGAGAAGTGTGCAGCATGCTGAAAAGTTACAATAAAGAAGTGTTATAAGCATTTGTGTAATTGTACATATGAGTAAGAAAGTATTTTGTATAATTGAATGAGTATATGAAAAAAGTTTTATAAATAGTTTGGGAAATTGTATTTGTCTAATAGTTATTTAGTGAGAGAGAGTGAGAGTGCGAGAGTGCGAGAGAGAGTGCGAGAGAGAGAGTGCGAGAGAGAGAGTGCGAGAGAGAGAGTGCGAGAGAGAGAGTGCGAGAGAGAGTGCGAGAGAGAGAGTGCGAGAGAGAGAGTGCGAGAGAGAGAGTGCGAGAGAGAGAGTGCGAGAGAGAAAGCAAGAGAGAGAAAGTTATTGAGAGAGTTAGTTAGCGAGAGATAGAGCTTCTATGGTAACTCCAACAACACGTTGGCATAGTAGAGGGTAGGGCATATGGTAACTCCAACAACACGTCGGCATAGTAGAGGGTAGGGCTGGGGCAGAGTCAATAACTTCAGCTCTCCCCGGCATGAACCAAAACAGCCCATGTGCATTATAATGGAACCCCAGGAAAGGCAGCTTTGGTTGCAGCCACCTAGTCTTAAGGCCCAGAGGTGACAGAATGCAGGTTGAGTTTTGCACGGATGCAAAATATGTAACATGCAGCTGCAAGAAAGCTTATAAGGTAACTCCAGCAACACAAAGACGCAAAAGAAAGATATTTAAAATGGTTACTTTTTTTCCATCACGGCCAGAATTCGTTTTTTGACCAAAGGAAGTTCAACTAACACTGCTCCAGGCATTTTTTTGCAGTGTTATATGGCGCGAACTCGACCTGAAGGTTTAGGAGCGCTTTGCATGCACACCAGTTAAGTATTTGAGTGAGAGACGCAGGGAGAGGGCGTTTATATGGCACATTGAGTGACTGTTAGTCACTGCCAAATGCTGCATTTTAGAGGTCATGGCTTCACATCCGACAAAGCAGTCTCTGACGTCCACTCTTCTGTGTACGATAAATTGTGCACTAGTAACAATCTGTTATTTACAGTGCCTAGAAACAGCAGGTGTGGAATTAAGCACTATGTTGTGCGTATCTGTACATATAGGAGAAAGAAAAAAAAAATTAATCGCTGTGAGAATGCCTGCTCCCTTGGCGATAATACTGCGATTAGTTTCAAGCTCATCTTTCCAAAACTTCGAGCTTCTTTCCCCAACCTTACAAAGCACGGGCAGAGCCCAGTGCACAAAACAGTGGTGACTAAACTGAAGTGAAAGCTGCAGAGTTATGCTTCTCATCTTGTCGGCACGCCAGTGCCAGCGGTTCAAGGCACACAACACATCTCTCTTGGCTGTGCTCTTCAGCCACCTCGGTGTGAAAGTATGTTCCACACTACCCTACCCGGCAGCATCCCTCACAGGGCACCGCGAGCCAGCCTGTTGCTGATGTATGTCACATGCCACAGCGATCCTTCCACGAAACATGGGATGTATGTGGGCCCCCTGAGCGGGAGCCATTACTACAGCAGGTGTACTGGCAACAACAGCAGAGCTCCACACGGCCTGCTTTGGGACAATCCTGCTATGCTTTTGTGTCACACTAGCGGGACCTCGCCCCTGAATACGGCCCCTGTAAAGGAAGTCACTAACGACTTGTTATGCAACAAGTGAAAACTACGCTAATCCCCCCGCAGAGAGATGGAATCTCCCTACGAGCATGTGAGACTCATTACATGAGCAGGCTTCCGGGCACATTAAAGTAAACCTGCCACGCTATGAATCGATTATGATCGTCGCCGCTCTAGAGACGCCCAACGCGTCTGTCTGTCCTCTGCCCTGAGCATGAGATTAACAAGTGTTACAAGTGTTGTGCACCTGGCTCGGACCGCGCGTAGGGCCAGAGTACTATCTCTCTAGTAACACCAATAGGCCGTTTCACCATTGGCAAAAGCTGAGCAGGCCTTGGTCTACTGTGCTCGGCCCTTTCATCTCACCAGCCCCCTCCCTGCCTTTCTCGACCCCAATCCTGATGCTCATGTACTGCTACCGGCCGTGAACACTGGAGGTAACCTTATGAGCTCAAAATCATTTGTGCCTTTCAGATTCTTTGACAGCATTTATCAATTGAAATGAGCACTGAACACGTGGATGGGAAAGGAGAAGGGCAGAAAGGAGAGGGAGATGGTAACAAGACTGCGTGCCTCACACTAAAAGGAGGCAGCAGGGGGATGAGAAAGAGGGGGCCTGCCCCGGTTTCCCTTGCAGGAGCGAGCAGGAACAATCTGTTTGTAATTAACAGATGGTTTGAAAGCTCGCTCCCACAAGGGAATCGCCAAATGTGCATGCATTGCCATGCAAAGCAATGAAATGTGTACACGTTTCGGCAGCAAGCCTGAATCGATTTCTAAAGGTCTTTTCCTAAGCAGCGCATGCGCGCTGCGTATGCGAGACAAAAAATAAATAAAAAGGGGGGGGGGGGAGCAGGAAGATCATTTTGTGACCATGTGCTGCAGGGAGGGGCCTCGAAAGAGTATAATTTTGCAAGACGCAGGAAGACGTGGTGTACCATTAATGGGCTGTGTAGCACAGAGAAAGCATAGTTAAAATGCGAAGGGGTTATATGTTTCATGGTAATGTGGGCTACTTCGTACCAAGCTGCCAATTCTGAGGCCTGTGTCACCCAGAGGATGAATATCCTTTAGGCTCAGAGTACTTTTTTGACGCAGTTGGCTCCCAAGGGACCCTCAGCATGGCCATCAGGGTTAGGATAGCAAGGGAATGGTTACATAATCATTATTCTGGTCTGGCAGGGAGTGTAGATATAAAGAGGCTGTGTCAGGCATGCCTGCATGGAAGACTAGCACTCGTTGTACTTCTACCACTGGTAGAACTTCCCATTAAAAGGATAAAGATTGACCTAGGTACCCTGCATGCTCCGACTCCCTTCATCATACTATTCTTGTTGTAGTGAACTATACCACTAGCTAATCTTAGAAAGAACTAATGAACCTCTGATAGCAGAGTCCTCAGTGCATCTTACCTTTGCTGAACTCTCCATAAGGATAATTTCTTAGGAAAGCAAAAAATTCAGGTTCAAGTGTGCAAGCCAAGACTGTGGGGTGAATTAGACTAACCACATTGTACAGCCCCTGGAGCAGTTCAACAAAATGCCAAAGAACAGAATGTATGCCTTCGAATTGCCATTGAGGAAGTAAGAAAGAAATATCCAGGCCATGTAAACTTTTGGTTTATTGGCAGGTACCTGAAAATGGAGAGGATATCAACCCATTAAAACCTCTGAGCATTGGAGAAAGAATAATCACAAAACAATGTACAAAGTTCCCCAGGTGGGGTGGAGGAAAGCCAGAGTATGTCAAATGGAGCGTGAAAAGAGGGAGAGAAAAGCCAAAGAAGGGGAATACCCTTGTTGGAACTAAAACCCTCACACACCTAGCAAGCTAGATGTCATGCTTCATCATATGGGTTCTGCTCCTCATCAGACTGGCACTGCAATGTCTGACGGGCACCCGTAGAGGGGCTCTTTATCGGAGATCTTTTGTTCCAGCCATATGGTGCATGCGGGTGTGCGGGAAGGAAAAGGAGTGTAGTCGTGAGAAAAGTGGTGAAAATTAAAAAAGGTGGGTCAGTCCACAATGAAATTTATTAGCGTGGCTGGCGCCCTTGGTTAAAATGGTGGGAGGGGAGATATATGCTTCGGGTAGTATTAAGCAGTATACCTACAACCCCCTGATCAGGTCAACATGTTTCTTGCCCGGATGGCAATTCGTCAGGACCTTAGTGAGACGTACTACACAGTGAAAAATTGGGTGTTCATACAACCTTATGCCTTGAGGTCGTATAAAGGCAGGCAAAGAAGTCCTGCTGAGTTGGGGTGACCTAAAGGAAGTACATAACAAAAAGCATTGTGGTGGTTCTGTTTATGTTATGTTACAAGGTCACACAAACAAAACACTCAAAGACATACTCGTGGGTGAAAAGGAACAGTGACTGCAAAGATAATGGCAGGTGCCTTCTCAAAAGGGAAAACAGTGGTTTACGATGTAAGGTTTAAAAATGTTAAAAAGACGCTAAACAAGAGACACATGAGGGGAGGCACATAATAGCCTATCTTACCCTAACGGAGATCCTAAGGTGCCCCGCAGTCTGCTCCAGTGGGACCTGCACGTAAATGTCAGGAACCTGGGAGAAGATGGAGAGTGCGTCGGTGTAGCGCAATGGATAATGCTCAACAGTATTATAGTGGTAGCCCCTCGTGGGTCAAGACTCAGAGTGGAAATTGCCGACAGGGTGAGTAAATCGGAAAGACCATTTGTGCGCCGAAGTAGCCACAAGGAAACAAGTGAACCTGAGGCAATACATAGGCCAAAGTGAGCACCAAAACACCGTATCAGCACAGGCTGTCCCCTCGCACCCAAGCGGAAATCGCTGGGGAGCAGGTACCAGCCATGGCCAAAACTGCGTCCAGGGCACAACAGAAGCACACGTAAAAATTGCGCCAACAGAGGCAGCACTCGCGTCTGAAGGACGGCGTCGAGCAACTGGAAGTGTGGGATCACCCCCTATCCCATCGGCAAGACCGCACCCGGCATGTACTGAAGCCGGCTGGGTTCACGAGGCGGGAGAACGTTATAGGGAATCAAAGCAAACTTACCCGAATAGCGTGCGGTCAGTGCCGCTAACACCTACCCCCACCGTTTGGTCAGGACAGAGCAGCTGGTAACGAAACCAACGTCCATGTGGAGTATAAGTAGCTCCTGTCTCGCCGAGTCCGCGTGGGGGCGGAGCTTCAACGGAGGGCTGCACATGCGTCAGAGTGGAAGGCTTCAGAACACTACAATGAAGCCGTCAGTGTTGATAGTCGCCTAATCGAAGCTGCCATCTTGGGGGCGGCGAGTCAGAAGGTACACAACACAGGGGTTAACATGAATGTGGAGCCAGCTGGTTAAGAATTAATGTGACAGTACCGACCATGGTACTGAGTCATTAAGGCCGCTTGTGTCAAGTTGGAGGCGATGTACCCATCTCTGTTCGATTCTGAACAATGCCCGCTGTGAGATGAGAGGGTGGGACTCTAAGACTAACCAGCGTATGTTGCCTGCCTGATGGCCCTGCTGAGTGTAATGTTCATACAGCCTGGTATGTGTCTTGAGGCACCTGATGTTACTTTTGTGCTCCATGATGCGTAGTTTCACTTGTCTCATGGTCATCCCAAGATAGTGTTTGTTACAGGGGCAAGTAATGAGGTAGATGCACCTGGTACTGTTGCAATTGGTATGTTTGCGTAACTGCCATTTGAAAGTCTCAGTGAGCATAATCTCCTTGATAGGTCGAGTCTGGGGACAAACAGCGCAGCCCCCGCAAGGGAAGTGCCCTGTCACTGGAGGGAGGCCCCACAAAGTACTTTGACTGTTGGCATTTTGTTTCTTGGGCAGTGTGTGAATAAGGGAATCCTTAAGGTTGGCCGTTCGTTTGAACGCAAACCGAGGTGGTGGGATATTCAGACCACTAGTTTATGATGTGCCAGTGTGTGTTTATGGTTTTCTTGATATAGCCAGAGTTTTTCGTGATGCAGGTGACACAGGTGATCAAATAATCAGACTCTTTTGGATTAGTCTCCAGTAGTATCTCCCTGGGGTTGTTAAGAGCTCGTTTGCGAGAATTGTATACAAGATGAGCCAGGTAACCTCTATCCTGCAGTTTATGTTGTAGGATATTTGCTTCATGGTTGAAATCAGTTCTCTGTGCAATTTCTGCGTACCCCGAGGAACTGTCCGAATGGCAGGTTGTCCCTCAGGGCTCTCGGATGATGGCTCTCATAGAGGAGGAGACTGTTCCCATCGGTAATTTTATGGTAGAGAGTGGTCTTTAACCCATCCTGGTTGAGACGGATACTTAGGTCAAGGAAGGGGATGGTGGAGTCTGATATGGTGCCCGTGAACTTAAGAAAGGGGTTCTGCAGGTTGATCCATGCGCAAAAGGACTCACAGGTAGTGCGGTCTCCTCTCCATAGTACGAGAATATCGTCTATGTACCTTCGCCACAAAGTCAGGTTGTCTCTGAAGGGGTTATTAGGGGAGCTGATTACATTCTCTTTGAAGGTAGACATGTAGATACAGGCTAAGCTAGGAGCAAACGTGGAACCCATCTAAGTGCCTCTAACTTGGTGGTAAAGCTGGGTACCGTACTGAAAGAAGTTTTCAGTTAGGGCTATGGTTGCGCATGCCAGTATGAAAAAAAATAGGTGTGGGTGAGCACCATTCTTCCTGCAGTAGAGTAGTCTCGACAGCTTCCAGGGTAGCTTGTTGTGGGATGTTGGTGTACAATGCTTCAACGTCTAATGTCAGTAGGAGATCAACACCCTCCCTCCCATCGATGTTGTCTATTAGACGGAGCACATCCCTGGTGTCTTGGAGAAAAGAAGGTATCTTCCTCACCACCGGTTGTAAAAAGGAGTCACAGAATTTTGACAGTGGCTCAAGGAGAGAGCCAATCCCTGAGACAATTGGCCTTCCAGGGACTGGACTTTGCCCTTCATGGATCTTTGGAAGGGTGTAGAAATAGGGAATCACTGGATCAGTGGTTATCAAGAAATCTGCTTCATTTTTGGTGATTCATCCGTTAGTTTCACCTTCCATGATAAGGCTAGTGATGGATGTGACAAGCCTTTTGGTGGGGTCTGTGTTAAGGGGTCTGTAGTGGGTGGTGTTCGCCAGCTGGCGTTTGCATTCCGTGTCGTAATCACTACTGTTTTGAATCACAGTGGCCCCACCCTTGTCAGCCTGTTTGATGATGGAAGTATCGTTAGATAGATCTTGAATCGCTTGTCTTTCAGCTTTGCTCAAATTGTTGAAGTTGTTGGTGACAGGTATAATTTTGAGACCTTTGAGGACAGCCTTTTCAAAGGCTAGGACCTCAGGGGGGAACATGTTGTCAGTTGGAGTGAAAGTGGATGGTTTGCGTAGACATGTATCAGTACTTTCAACGGTGGGTTTGTCATGGAAGAAAGCTCGTAAGCGTATCTTCCTGAATAGTTGTTTCAATTCACACATCTCCGTGAAGCTGTCGGGGATAGGTGTTGGTACAAATCCTAAGCCCTTCTCCAGGACCTTGGTTTCGATTGGGGTGAGTGACCTTTCGGAAAGATTAACGATCAAACTCTCCTTCCCCTGGTCGCGCTCCTCGTCTCCATTGAGGGGGTTGTGGTTTGCTGGTCTTGCCACAGTACACCTTTCTGCGCTCCTCTTTTGTTGCGCCCTCTTCCTCTGCCCCAACCTCTGTCTAAAAAAGGAGGGTTCATTGGATAGAATTGCGGTGGGGCCTGTGGGTAGAAGGGGTATTGCCATGGTGGCAACATATGTGGTGTGCTTTGAGAAAGAAATCAGGGATTGCCGACCAATGACATGAAGGATAGCAATAACTAGAACACCTTACAAACAGTAACAGCAGGTGTGTGCCTGCCAGCAGCAACAGCAGCCTGGGGACAGATGTGGGAAAATCTCAGCAACACCAATGGCATTTGAGATGAGATGGTGACAGCTGCCAGAACCCATTAGATAGTGTGCCCACCGTCCCATAGACTGGCAGAGTGCACTGCAAGGACTGTAGACAGTGTCCGCCAGCCCCAGGTGACCAAAGACAGTAAGGCAGCCTGCATAACCAGGACGGTGGACATTGTCCGCCAGCACCACTTGACCAAAGAGAGAGTGTAAGGCTGCGTGCATAGCCAGGACGGTGGACAGTGTCCATCAGCCCTGCGTGATCACAGTGTGTGTAAGGCAGCTGCATAGCCAGGACGGTGGACAGTGTCCGCCAGCCCCACATGACCAAAGACAGTGATTGTAAGGCAGCGTGCACAGCCAGGACGGTGGACAGTGTCCGCCAGCCTTACGATTTCATAGCCAGGGGGGAATAAGACTGAGTGTACAGCCAGGACTGCTGTGTTCACCAGCCAAGAATGCCCATGTCTACCAGAGCATCATTTTGGGACTGTATTCCCACAGTAAAGTTGCGTACGAAGGCTGCCCTCGCCACCCTCTTGCTTCCTCTGGTCTCACCTTAGACTCCAACTTTCACTCTCCAGGAAAAAAACAGCTTTCACGTGATACAGACTCCACAGGACGACAAGCAACAATTTTTCTAGGGGGGGGGGGGGGGGGGGGGGGAAGTACTGCAGGAGAGAGATTTGAAAACAAAGAACTCAATGGGAACCGGGCAGCTGCCTCCCGATGTGTAGTGTTGCATCACAGCCTCCCTGCTTCGGACACCACACCCAGAGGTGACTCAACCCGCCGTCCCAAACTGAAACATGACATCAGGCAGCAAACAAGGAACTCTGGCTTGAAATGCTCCTTCTGCCTGCTAAAAAGCAGTAGTACAGCACTGTGGTACAAGAGACGTTCCACTGTTGTGCTGCTCCTTGATGCCGTGAGAGATGCATCTCGAGCAGCCCTCCACCTGCCGCGCGCAGCCCTCCACCTTCCGCGCGCAGCCCTCTACCTGCGCTGAGGCCGTGACAGATGCAGGAGGGCACAACTCTGTGCAACCCTTCTGCAGGGAAGGGCGGGCGAGACAACAATCTGTACTTGCAGACAACAGGACCAACCTGACTCCCGAATCCCTTGTACCACAATTTTTTTCTTTTAAAATGTTGTGACCCTAAATTTTGTGCACGTTGCAACCATCCCTGTGGCCCCGCCCACGCTACACCACTGCAACAGGGTGCTCCCCGTGAATTAGGCCCAGCAGTGCCAGTAAAGGGGAATAGGACAAACATTATGGCTGAAGACCAGACCAAAGAGGGCAGTGAGCGCCCTCCCGACAGCGCCCACCCAACATGAGATAGACTGATGGCTCTCCCAGTTAGCCCCCTGTTCAACAGGCGGCGAGTACAAGAGTACCGTGGTGCTTCATCGGTCTGTTCCAGTTCACCCTTGGATGGACTCTATATTGCATCCTGGAGATCTACATCAAGGGCAGCCTTCCTTAAGAAGAAAGTTTGCATGATGTTTAGGAAGAGCTGCACCACTTCAAGCTAATGTCAGGAAGATGTTAGCTTTTAAGTCAATGGGCGCACCCAGAGTTCATGGGATAGTCTTGTTCAGCTGTATAGTTGTGTTTGAGTCCTCTGGGTGCTTCAGTCTGGATCCCGCTCAGCTGAATTCCTTTCCTCCGCCCTCTCCTTTTGTACTTCCCTTTCCTGCATCTCAACAGCCTTATTTTCACTACTTTTTCACTCCTTTCCTTGCCTCCAGTGTTTCAGATGCCTTTTAATTGGGTCCCTATTCTAATGCATGTGTCCACTGGCTGCTCTTGGTCTTCCTTCTTCCCCTTTACCACCATTACCCATTTCAGCTGCCGAGTTGGATGGAACTCTGATTTCTGACCTTGTGTGGGCTTGGCTAATGTATGTACTTTTAGAATTGATATAACCACATCAGAAATAGCAGGTCTTGGTGAACAGCAGCTTGAACTCCAGGCTTTTTATTTTTTTTTAGATTTGGTTGATAAGAATGTGGTGGCTTGCATCTCTGTCCCACTCATGGTGGCCATAACAGGTGATGCAGATCAGATCTTAAGAGGGCGCACATTGGAGACCCTCTGGTCCTTCTGTGGCTGACCTACTTTTAATGGTTTGAACTGAGGGAGCTCAGGAGATGGCTCAGCAATATCAGTATCACAAGGTGCTTCCATATAATGTACCTCCAACTTTGCTGTTTGATGCATGTCTCTTGTTGACAACTGACTGTAGAACTGTGCATGGCTGTGAAGGATCCCACAAGAATACTTGCATATTTGCAACTTTTCCTGGATTATTTTCATGGTTGAGGGATAAGAAAACATATTGGTAACCACTCTAGCTGGTAACTTCATGGAATTTGAGGTGGGATAACTAGAGAACATGGTAGAATACAGCAAGATTACCTCCTTAGAACACATTCAAATGCATATGGAAGTAGCCAACATGGTGGCATTCAGCAAGAGTAGATGCGCTACACAAGGGGCCACAGTCAGTCAGCAGTTAGCAGGATTTACCCATTTTCTTCGAGATCTTCCCTTTCTATGACAAGTCAGCCAACACAATATATTCCAAAATCTCCCAATACAATTCAAAACTCCTGTGTGGAGCACTACTCTTTACTAACTTGGTTTCGCCTACTGTCAACCTGAGGTCCTCAGGTTTGTTGTCTTTCCCTTGGATGTTTCAATAGGATGCTGTCTCAAGCCCCTCATATACTACTGCTGCAGACACTGCAAATGTAGGGACTGTGTTGAACTGCCGCACGGAGCCTGCTGCTCTGGCCCCACCTAGGTACTGGCAGGCATCTGTGCATTCTGGCTACCTTCTTCTGCTGTCTTTCCCACCCATTGTGTAGACCTTGGGATTGGTACAGAGGATTTACGCATGCAGTTATACGAGAATTTGTCTGCAGCCTACAAAGCCTGGTGGCCTTGTCTCTATCTCAGCACAGTTATGGCTGCTCTTTTTGGGTTTCCCCAATTAGGTGCCCCAGATGTGCAACAGGTATATATACCTCTTCTTGCACCTCCAGGGCAGTTTGGTATTACAGAAGGGGCTGTGGACGCTTGTGCCGCCCCTTCTTTCATATAGTTCACAGTGGCACCATCACAGGAGAATGTTCCCTTATTTGCATGGGGGCTTGTACCCATGCAAGTGAGGAAATACCATGGATTTGTGCTGTACTACAGATGTGTGTTTGTGTAGTCAAAAGGGCTGTCGGGAGAAGCCTAGACTGTGAGCCACATAGAGGTGGTGCACAGTTAGTGTACTCTCTGAGGGTGTCCTTGTATGGGAGGTAAGTAGGTGATTCGGGAACTCCCAAGCACATCATGGTAGGGGAGTGTTTCACTCCCAGCACCTGCAACAGTGGGATCCCTGCTCCCCTTAAAGACAGGCCGGGTTGCCTCTTACACAGTGGAAGGTGGATCAACAGCTTCAAAGAGTCGGTCTGTCTTTCAATAATGCACTGCTCCAAAGCAGGCATGTGTTTGCAGTTGAGCTGGGGGCAACACATTTACTGCAATAGGGCGGACTGGCCCAGCGGAGCCATGTGCACCCCGTTAAAGATGCACCAAAGCGCAGGCCAGGTGTCAGTGATACAAGTGCTGGGGTGTGGAAACTCAATTACCATGTTGTGTTGTCCCTGATCGCGTGTTCTTGTTCTGTTGTCGCGGGTGTGTGTTTTCCAGCCCCACCTCCCTGCACTGTCAAACAGGAAACATGGTCTAAAGCAGCAAGTTTTCCCTGAAGGAACCGGTGGCGCTTTAAAAAGAAGGTTTCCACTACAGAATAATCTGCCTCCTGTCTCAGAGCTCCTGACTTCATTCACAAAGGGTACCTGGACCCCCTTTACCTTAGAATGCCACTTACCACCTCCTTTGAGTGGTTGGTGTGTAATTATCGCAGATGGCTGAGGAAGCTGGAATCACTCGTTCTCCCCGTGGCCGGGCTTGGCTCTGCCCCCCCTGCTCCTGGCTGCAATTACCGGGACTTTTGTGGATACTGACCGGCCGGGCTTGGCTCCGCCGGTCACGCTGTCCTTGCCTACAACCCCCAGGATACCACGGGGCAGGAACACTTTCGGTGCGCGCCAGGAGGCGCATAAAGCCCCTCCTGGTCCCTCGTCCCACAAGGACACGTGCGGGAGAAGCCCGGGACAAGGGCGGGACCGTCTGTGGCCATCAGGGGCCAAAAGAGGCCGGGCTAGGCCCCCTTACATATGCGGTCTAACAGTACCAGAGACATCTATAACTGAGGTGCGAGACATTACTGATTTGGTCATTCTTGACTGTTGGTTCTTATTCTGTTCGGGTACTGTTTTAACCTCATCAAGGATTATTAGATTATGGCTAAATCTAGCCTTAGAGTGTGCTCTGGGGCTGGGGACTTTGGATGCATTCCTTAAATGGGCAGAATCAGTTATGGCTAAGGAAATCGAACTTGTAGAAAGGAGATTTTCTCTGGATCCATCTTTACAAGTCGTTCTCCCGATACCAACTATAGAGACGTCTGTTAGCACCGTTGATCTTCCCGGTTCTATGGGTCCTCTTCAGGTTTCGAATGGGTGTGTTTTAGATGTTAGCTTATCAATTTCCACTGGCTCTTCCCCTGTACTAAGTTTACCTCCCTCACCCCCTATGACACGCACTAGGCAGTTAAGGACTACGACGGCTAATAGTAGTAAAGCTCTAGCGGGGAAAAGGAAGGCTAGTAACGCCCCTAAAGGTAGCCGGCAAGCAAAACAGCCTAGGAATATGAATTCTGCATCTGGGTTGGGTAGACAGGAAGCAAATGATACTTACCAGGCTACTGTGGGCAGGGCTCAAGGAGGAAATGTACATAATGAACAAGATGTAGCTAACAGTATGGGGGTAAGATGTCTGACTTTTTGAGGCTTATGGATGAACGGTTGGGGGCACTTCTATCTCCAGTGATGGACAAACTTGAGTTGTTGCCAACCGAAACCCAAATGCGGTTGCAAATTATTGATACATATCATTTCAACTACTAATGGCGATAAACCCACTCCGTGTATTGCAAAGAATGTTTCAACTCGTGAAATGTGTTTCATAACCATAAAAAACCATGTGCTTGCAAGGCCTATGATTTTGGAAATGGAAGGGTTTGAGATGGAACAATGGATTTTCACAGTCAACATTTACTCCCTGGACTCAAATTGTGTGACAGCAGTGAGGCGAGAGAGGCTAGGAGGCCCAAGCATCAATCTTTGGCACAATCCAGGAGTAACAGAACTAAAGAAATCCCAGCCTGTATGCATTGTAGGAAAGCAAAACTTGTGAGTATCTGAAGTGCCTGGGTGAGGATGAAAGAGGCTTTGTCTTCATAGTTCCAGGTGGCTCCAGAGATAGGGCGCAATGGAGGACTCCTGTATTCTATACAGCAAAGGCTGCGGAGGGCTTGGGTCTAGACTCGAGGGCTAGAATAAGGGCTGCTGAGTTGCCATACATGTCAGTTGCAGTTTTACCTGTGTTTAGTTTTCAGGTGATTCCTAATTATCAGGAAGCTGGGCACATGCAGACAGTTTAGGCTATAGCTCACAGGGGGTTGCATGTGGTTTTGTCTGAAGATAATGTGAGTGATGATACAAATAGAGCAAAGAACCATGAAGGCACCAAAAGTATATACTTCATGTTAATGTATGGATCCCATTTTTAGCATCTTCATTAGATTCACACCAAATCATAAATCAAAGGATCACATGAAACCTCTTTTGATCCGAAGGATGCTCTCTCATCACAGTACATTAACACTAACACTAACAATTCATGGCTGCTTTTGAGAGACTGCAATAGCCAGGTTTTTTTAAGTACCACCCTCAAAATTGGGATTCCTTCTATGTTTCTTATTCTACTTTCCCCTGAAATATGTTCTCGCAAAAGCTTAATTTTGGGGGTTTCCTACATCATGGTTCAAAATACCAATTGGCTCCCTTTCAACGTTATCCCTCGCGTCGACCTATTGCAGGGGCGCCTCTAGGGTCATGGTGGCCCTGGGCAGGGAGCGTAGGTAGGGGGCCCCGGAAGAGGGGGTCCGGGTGGGGCAGAGCGCAGAGGCCAGTAAAGAGGGGTGGGGGGTGTCAGGGTGTTTAGAAGTGGAACTGAGCCGGAGGCCGCCAAATCCCTGCCAGGGGCCGCCACACAAATATGTATCCATCCTCAGAGGATAAATATATTAAGGATATATATTGGTGTGGTGGCCCCTGTGGTTTGGTGGCCCTGTGCAGGTGCACAGCTTGCACATGCCTAAGGCCGGCCCTGCCTATTGTTAGGACGCTGTACAAGATAATGTCCGCTAATTTAATATCATGGGTGGCCGAGCGATACCTCATGGGAGCACATATTGCACTGCGATTCACGTATTTTCTATGCATGGAGTGTTGTCCGCATATGGGGAGGAGATCAGGCCAAACATTTGTATTCTAAGATCAAGAATCTTCTGTAGGTGCTGAAGAAGGACGAGAGGTTTTAACACTTGGCCACTCCACATTGAAGTTTGCCCGCATCAGAGGAGAATGGCGCCACATGTTCTGAGGAATGGTAGAAATCATATGTGGACAAAACCCTAGATGTTAATGTTATTCTGTCTGGAAGTTGGTTGACTGTCTAAAGTAGCCAAGAGCCCGGGGAGAACAAGAATATTTAGCATAACAAGTTTGTGCCAAATAGAGATTAGCTGCTTCAGTTCTATTTGTGCAGCAGCCCACGCGGACTGGGCTGGGCAGAGTATGGAATGTGCTGTAAGCAGTGGAACAGCTTTCTGTACAGAAATGTTCAAGAGTTTAGGTTTTGGGATGAGCCTTCATTTGGTCAGGTCATCACTGTACCTCTGCCTCATTGCTCTCAGTGACCCTCAGATTGTCAGTATAAGTGCCTCACCTGTATATCACTATATCATCCACAAGGGCCCTTAAATTATCAGCATTTATGAATCACTGATGCCCAGGCCTGTGACATTTAAGGCCAGATGAACAAAAGCTTTTAGCATTTCTTAACGAGCCAAATAGCAATTTTGGTCCATTAAGAAATGCAAAACAGCTTATTTTATATGTACAAAGGCCAAACTACTGTCACAATTTGAGTTTTCTACCAAGTACAAATTGTGATTTAGGAAACACAAATAAGGATTACCCATTTGTAATTCCTAAAGCACATGTACAAAGCATTTCCCAAATGCGAATTGGGCATTTCGGAAATGCATTTACCAACAACTCAAAGTCTATGGTAACCATGTGCAAAATTAAAATAATCTTTTTAATGTGGCAAAGCGCACATATGCCCCTACGACATATGACCACTTACATGTGCAAATCTAATTTAGGGATGCCTCAAGAGGGGCCTTAATCCCAGAGGCACCCTTGGGTTTGGAATTTCTAAATTGCAATTTCCAATTAGGAAATCGCAATTTAGGAAATTCAAACCATTTCATATTTGGCCCATATGTGGGAATGCAACAGCATTTTTTGTGATTTACTAATAACGCTTCCTACTTTTTAGGAAGCATTATTAGGAAATCACAAATTTTGTACATACCATTTTGTGTTTCCTAAAAAGCAATTCCTGTGGAATCACTATTTAGGAAATGCAAAATAAGAATTTAATACATCTGACCCGTACTCCTGTACGTGGGCATTACAGAGATCACTAATCATCATGCCTTTTGCACTTGTGGGTCACTGACGTCGCCCGCGGAGGCTGTGACACCATGTGAACTGTGCATCACGGATATCAAACCAGCCACATATTCACCACTGTTGATGGACAGAATGCAGAACAATTTCATACATTCAACCCAGTACAGAGATCTGGGCCTAAATCCATCACTTGTTTGCTCACCATGCCATTCCAGTTTGAACCCAGCCATAAGCAAATCAGTCTTGACCCTGTGCCCCATGGGAACAGTCCAGCCCGAACTGCCAAGCCAGGTCCTCCCTGGACTGGAAACAAGCATCCTAGGACCGGTTTCGGGCTTTCAGCCCTCAGCAGCCAGGATAGCTTGATTCCAGTGGCATGGAGAGCACGGGACTCACATCTGAGCATACCCATTCCTACTCGGGGTGACAAATGCAAAAACAACAGATGGACAGAATGCAGAACAATGTCATACATTCACCCCAGTACAGAGATCTGGGCCTAAATCCATCATCCAGCCCGAACTGCCAAGCCAGGTCCTCCCCGGACTGGAAACAAGCATCCACTAGATTCAAGATAGCCTGGCTGATGAAGATTATGAATCCGAAACCGGTCCCAGGATGCTTGTTTCCGGTACAGGGGAGACATGGCTTGGCAGTTCGGCTGGACTGTTCCCATGAGGCACAGGGTCAGACTGATTTGCATATGGCCATGTCTGAACTGGGGTGGTGGAGTGAGCTAAAGAATGGGGATGGATTAAAACCAGATCAGTTGACTGGGGGTGAGTATTTGATTTGCTCAAACACTCCGTCCATCATCCCCTTTGGTATCACTTATATTCACCACCGTCACATCTTTACCTGCGATCACCAATCTCTCTCCCCAACCCTCACTGCTCCAGCACCTGCACGTTGCAGATATCATTCCCAGGGACTTTACTTCTTTAGGACTGGTCACTCACATGCACCCCAAGAGGAGCCAACATCTTTTGATCCTGTGCATCTCTGAAATGATCCCAGGGACCCTTATTTATTTATTTATTTATTTAGAGTTTTATATAGCGCGAACAAGATCTTTGCAGATATCAGAGCGCTTTACAGAAACAGTAGGTAGGAAAACAAACTTTTGAAAACAGTGTAATATACGGTAGAGAGTGAGTTGCAAAGTAGGGAAGTACTTGCACAAGAGTATGCACACTAATAACAATCTAGAAGCAATAATATTGAAGCCGTGCAATGACGATTCGAGAAAGATTATAGCACCCCAGAGGGTGAGTAAACACACTATTGAGAACGGAATAATAGGCAGTAGTGAATGGATTGCAAGTTAGTAGGGCACTCAGGTCACAGTGTACATCCCTAGTAAAACACTCTGGAAACAAATATTAAGGCATCCGTGCTATGATTTTAGTCCAGTAGCAGTCGTATAAGAGTCTAATATAGATAAGCAATCAGGTAGCCGGTAGACTGTACTGTCATTGATCCAGTAGCAATAGGGTTCAGGTGAACTTAGCCATAAGGATGGCTTTTACCTCTTTCTTGAAAAGTACAGAGGAGGGGATAAGCCTAGTTTCTGGCGGGAGTGCATTCCAGATCCTGGGTGCCATTCCTGAGAAGGAGCGTTTGTATGTTTTTTCCTTCCGGAATCTGCGAGGTTTCAGGAGGAGATTCTTTGTGCTTCTGTTGGATCTTGAGCCTCCTGATATAGTCAGTTTGTGAGTGAGGTAGTTGGGTGCCTTGTGGTGTACGGCCGAATGTGTCATACAGGCAATTTTCAGCTGTATTCTGGCTTCAAACGGCAACCAGTTCAGGGCTTTTAGGTCAGGGGTTATGTGCGAGTGTTTTCTTGAACCAGTGATGAGCCTTGCGGCCGCGTTCAAGGAGGCTCGTAGGGGCGCCGTTGTTGTTAGGGGGAGCCTGCTGAGAGCCACAATTCCGTAGTCTATGCGAGGAATGACTAGGGCTTGTACAACAGTTCGGAAGTCCTTGGGTGGTAGGAAGGGTTTGAGTTTTCTCAGCGTGTTGATTTGGAAGTTGGCACCCTTGGTTGCTTTGCTAATATGCTGCTGCATGTCGAGATTGGAGTCAAGTGTGATGCCAAGGGATTTCGCCGAGTCCACGATGGTGGGGTGGACATTTAGTGCGGTTAGATGATTGAGCCAGGTTTGGGTGATGGCCTTTTTCGCAGGAGGTGAGATCAGAAGGAACTCAGTTTTCAGAGCATTTAGTTTAAGGTGATTGTCGGCCAGCCATGCTTGAGTGTTTCTTAGTGTGGCATTCAGAAGTTTGATGTCTTCAGGGGATTGAAGTTTGAGGTAGAGCTGAGTGTCATCTGCGTACATATGGAAGTGTACATTTGATGCTTGGAGCAAGGTGGTGAGTGGTTCCATGACGAGGTTAAACAGTGTGGGCGATAGGGAGGAGCCTTGTGGGACGCCTAGTGTTACGGGCACAGGCGAGGACAATGCATTGTTGATCTTGAACTTCTGAGACCCGTTGTGCAGAAAGGAAGTGAACCATTTGAGAACCGTCCCAGATATGCCCATTCTGTTGTTTAACAGCTCCAGTAGATTCTCGTGTTTGACCGTATCGAATGCGGAGGAGAGGTCAAGGAGGATGAGGAGGCAGGACTCGTTGTGATCAAGGATTTGGAGGGCGTCATCAATTATGTGTGTCATAGCCGTTTCCGTGCTATGTTTTGCTCTGAATCCTGATTGGTGAGGGTTGAGGAGGTCAAACTGCTCAATGTGTTTTGTCAGTTGGAGTTGTACACATTTTTCTAGCAATTTGGCCAGAGTGGGGATATTGGTGATAGGTCGGTAATTGTTTAGGTCGGCCGGGTCGGCTGTGGGTTTCTTGAGTATAGGCGTGACCTGCCCTATTTTGAGGGAGTCTGGGATGACTCCTTGTTGCAAGGAACAGTTGATGATTTTAGTCCAGAGTGGGAGGAGCATGGGGGTGAGGGCTTTAACAGCGTTGGCAGGTAGGGGGTCTGTGAGGTGATTGGCGGGTTTCAGGTTGCCGAGCAGCTTCTGAATTGATTCTTCAGTGTAGGTGACAAAGGACGTCCATGAAGCGTTGTTTTTAGGTTGAGTGTTAGTTATGCCTATGGAGCAGGAGTATCGACTTACGTCGTTGCTGAGATCATTCCTTATGTTGTCGGTCTTTTGCTTGAAGAAAGCAGAGAAGTCTTCGCAACTTGGAATATCCTTTGCTGAGCTGTTAGGTTGTGGAGGCTGCGTCTTGGTTTGGGTTTTGACTAGCTCGAACAGTTTTCTTGGTCGGTTTTTTGCTTGGTCCAGCTGTTGGCTAAAGAAGCCTGATTTTGAACGTTTGATTTTTCTGAAGTAAGCGTTTCTCCTACTCTTAAGCGCTCTAAGGTGCCTTGCTGAGGGGTCAGATCTCCACGTGCGCTCTGCCATGCGCATAGCACGTCTGTCCTCATTGAGTCTACCATCATACCATGGGTTCGAGTTCTTGGTGGCGACTCTCTTCATTTGCAGGGGTGCGGCTTCATTGATTATTGTAGACATAGTGTTTAGATAGTGGTCGGTCAGTGAATGCACATCAGAGACGCCCGTCGGGGGAAGAAGGAGATTGCCTGTGTGGGCAGGCAAGGAGTTTGGGTTAAGAATCTTCATGTCCCTCTTCCAGATCTTGGTTTTGGCAGGTTGAGCCGGGTTAAGTTTGACCTTTTCGTTGATGAAGAAGGTGATGATGTGGTGGTCTGACCAATCACAGGGTTCGATTGCCTCCAGTAGGGTAGAGTCTTCTTTGGCGATGATAAGGTCAAGGATAGAGCCTTTTACATGTGTTGGACGGTTGCAGATTTGGGTGAGGTCAAGCGCGTTGAGGAAAGTCTTAAGACTATTCACCACAGCATCTTTCTGGTCGTTCCAGTGGAGGTTGAAGTCTCCTAAGTATATTTGATTGATCTGTCGACCGGCGTTGGTGGATATCGTGTCCATGATTTGTTGGGAGAAGGTGAGGTTGTCCCTGGGTGGGTGGTAGATAACATGAAGGGAACACACAGGTTTGCCCTCGCTAGTAATATCGAGGCAGATGAGTTCGCAGGAGGAGAGGGAGGGGGAGGGACCTTCAGTGATGACGAGGTTGCTCCTGTAGATGCAGGCGATTCCCCCGCCCGTCTTGCCATCTCTGTCGAGTCTAATAATGTGATAGTTGGGGGGGACTAATATGTCCATTATAGGTGTGGAGGATTCAGTTAGCCAC
This sequence comes from Lissotriton vulgaris, assembly GCF_964263255.1. Lineage (NCBI taxonomy): Eukaryota > Metazoa > Chordata > Amphibia > Caudata > Salamandridae > Lissotriton > Lissotriton vulgaris. The sequence continues at coordinate 730,881,883 of NC_141700.1, forward strand.
GTTTCAGTCAGAATGGCTAGATCGAGGTCCATTGATGATACGAGATCCGCGATGCTGGCGGAGTGTCTCGGGGCCGATCTGCAGTTGAGCAGGATACACTTTAGTTTGGGGGTGAAGAGAGTGGGTGAGTGTTCTAGGGCGAGGGGTACTTTTCTGAGATTACAGGTGACGGAACTTCTATTGCTCCGTGTGGGGGGCCTGAGGGGATTTGTGATAATCGTGGGTATGGGAAGGTGTGTAGTGGGTGGGAGTTTTGTGGGACCTGGGCCATATGAGCCGAGTAGAGAATGCAAGTCTCGGTCAGAGAGGGGGTGTAGGGTGCGACGGGGGCGGCCGGTGGCCTTGCGGTCGGGGATCGAGGGCCAGCGTGGGGAGTGATGAGTGAAGAGGTTTGAGGGGCGAGTGGTGTACTTATTGGGCACAGAAGTGAAGGGTAGGGGGTGTCTGGGGTATGTGAACAGAAGTTCTTTGATGGAGTGCAGATCTTCTTTGACTTGTAGGAGGGTGGATATGATCATGTCCAGAGTAGGATTGGGGATGGTATTGGCAGTGAGAGCAGTGGGTGCGTCATTGAGTGGGGCAAAAGGGTGGGCAGTGGGACGCGTGGGGCGAGATGTGCACGCGATGGTACATGGCTCTGCGGCCGTAGAAGGTGGGGTACAGGGCTCTGTGGCCATAGTAGATGGATGAGAGAGTTTGTGAGCAATGGGCGGGGATGGCGTGGATGAGGACAGTGGGAGGTTAGTAGCATAGGTGCTGGCGCTGGAGGAAGGTGGCGCAGGTGAGTTGAGGGATGAGTGTAGGCTGGAGAAGGAAGGGGTGACATTAGGATGGTGGGGGCTAAGAGTGGGGGGGGCTAGAGGGTAGGGTGTTGGGTTGAGGGAGGTGGAATGTTCCGTGAGTCTGGCTGGTGGGGTGGTGTAGTGGGGCGTGAGGGTGGGGGGGGAGAGAGGGAGAGAGTTGGTCGTGTAGGGGGGCGTGAGAGATATGCTCAGTGCGGTGTGGGTGGGTTCTGTGAGACTCATGTGAGGTGGGGGATGGGGGGTAAGGAGGGTGGGGGTATAGGGTATTTGTGATGGGGGGTGATATTCGGCCGTGCATGAGGGGCGCGGGGAAGTGAGATCGGATGGGTGATCGATTACAGTGGGATCTGAGACATTCGCGGTAGTCGTAAGGTGGGGGGTGAGGAGTGTGGGGGTATGGGGAATGTGCGAGGGGGGGTGAACTTGGCCAGTGCTTGGGGGATTTTGGGAAGTATGATCGGGTGTGTAACTGAGTACCGCGCTGGACAGAGGGGAGAGGTGAGAGGTGTTCCTCTGCTGTGAGTATTGACGCTTGGAGTTGGGGGGTGTTGAGTAACCCGTGGTGTTAGGCGTGGCGGACTGCCTGTTGGAGATATGATTTAGGAAGGTGGGGAACAGATTGTCGAGTAGATCAAGGTGCCTATCAGTGGATTGAAATAGGATAATCCCATTGTTATAGATGGAGATGGTCGCTCTGCCCGGGAACAGTTGGGATGGTGTAATAGAGAGTGTTAGGCCATGCGCGGTTTTTCTAGAGGTGGAGATGGTGAGGGAGGCGCGGAGCACTTTCCTCCACTGTGCTCTGCGTGGGGTGTAGAAGATGATATCAGTGCTCGTGGCCCCATTAGTTAGCGAAAAGTAGGTGTCCACAAACGGGGTTTCGGGGTGTGTCTTCAGGAAGTTGTGTTTGAAGCGTTTGGCGTTTTTTTTGGTGAGCTCGGATGGATAGTTAATCTTGTATGTGTGCTTGCCCATGCGTTCCATAATGGAAGAGGTGTAGGTATACGAGGTAGAGGAGGGGGGGTGGAGTGTGTAGGTGGGTGGGCGCGGTTATAGGGCGGGAGGCATGGAGAGAATGAGAGAAATAGCAGATAGCTAAAGGTGTGAACACTGTTATAGGGCGGGAAGCGTGGAGAGATTAGCGGTGAAAAATAAAGTATAGTTATAGGTGTGAGATGATGGAGACTGCCTAGTCTAAGATGGCAACCACAGTGGTGTACTAGTCTAAGATGGCCGCCATAGAGAGAATAGAGAGGCAGGAGTACAAGTCCTTTGTCTGTTGTTGTTGGGTTAGCAAGCCCAGTTTCCCTTTCTATTGATGGGCAGGTCCAGTTAGTCCCACTTCTATGTTGCTGCTTGGCGAAGAGGAGAGAGGAGGAAGGAGCCTTATCTCAGTACAGGTGACCCCTGACCGAGTAGGAATGTAGCCTCATGGTCAACTGTGGGCAGTGGGGCGATTTATTGCTCTAGTTTATAGCCCCCGCCATTTTAGCCAACAGTGCGACTCTGCCACGTTGGCACCGAACCCTTTGTTAGGGGGAAGTTTTGATTTGGTCCATCACGGTAGCGAAGGGGGAAGCCGGCCGGTAAAACCGGCATACAGACTTGAGGAGACAGTGTTAATGAAGGTTGATACAAGTTATGGGCACACACCTTTAGGGCTGTAGGCGGCTCCTCGAGGCATCCTTGCATCCACTGCGGCTCCGATTTCGCCACCTCCCGGCGGCGGCAGTGGGGGGGGGGGCGCAGGGAATGGGCGATGTCTCAGTGAGGGCAGCTGTCGAGGGAGAGGGGTGCGAGGACGTCCCTTCCACAGGCTCGCACTGCAGTCGCCGATGTAGTTGGGAAGGGAGTTCCCCGGTGGTGAGCTCCAGTCAAGCTCCGTAGCGCCAACTACCTCGTTGTCTGCCGAGGGAGGGAGGGGGCGCTGTGGTGAGAAGGAGCCGGCTCCGGTGGGTCCAATCGACTGCTCTCCCGGCCCCTCCAACCGCGCCCGACGGCGCAGACCTCTCAGCCGCAGCCGATGTGCATTTGCTGACATGCGTGTTGCTCCCGGTCTGGGGAGTCACAACCGCCACTGCAGGAGCCCTCCCGTGAGCTGTACAGCGCCCGCGGTATCAGGCGCGACCAGCAGCACCACACTCCCCAGTCCGGTGCAGTCCCAAGAACCCTCCTGAGACTCGCGCCCCACAGGATTGTACCGGTGATGCCGCTCAGACCGACAGGCGCCCACCTGTGGGCATTGGGACACTCCTTGTTTGGGTCGTGTGACTGTGTTAGGCTGTGGCGGTGCAGGACTCATCGACAGAGCCCCCCCAGGACCGGTGTGGCCACGGGTGCTCTCCGACCTCCAAGCGATCCCGGGCTCCGGCTGCAGAGATGTCCAGAGCCAGTGTGTAGCTCCCGAGCAGCAGCCTTCCGTCCGACCAGCCGATCACCTGTAGCTCCTAAGCTGACCAGCGGTGCGCGGCTCTCCAGTGTAAACAGCACCGATCCGGTGCAGGCACTTCAGCCTCACGGCGATCCCGGCCTCCAGCGCCTGTGAAGTCCAGCGTCAGCACAGCAGTCGTCCGCCCAGCAGCAGCAGCCGATCTCCGCTCGCAAACAGGTACAAATAATAAAACAGGTCCAGTAGTACTTTGCATCCAGTTACTTGCATCCAGTTACTTGTTGTAGAAAGAATCCCCAAAGATGCTCGGGTGCTAACAGGGATTAAACCAGAATTGGAATCCCTAGCACTCGGAGCTCTAACCAGGAGCTCCTACCCGACGGCCATCTTGGCCATTCTTGCACCTCTATACCTGAGTAACGCTGATGTCTGCCTAACTCCCTCACAGCTCCGCCCCCTATGCATCAATTATAAGGCTTGTTACTGGTGCATCAATGATATGACAATTCCTGTACCAGTGTATCACAATAAACACACAGTATATGCATACCTTGCAAAGTCGCCCTCTCCCCCTTCATATTACCTGGCACCTCCTTCCCCATGAGGCTATTGAGGAGAGGGGGGAAGGAACTCTTATTTGATGTTTCCGCCATATTTCTGCTTCCGCCGCCTTGACTCAGATGGAGCTGTGGAGAAAGGTCAGTGGGGAAATCAAAACCACATTGAAGGTGAACAGACACACAACTGGTCTCACAATACAGCAGTAATAACCATCCTCCTGACTTCATACAATTCAACGGAGTCACTCAGTCCCCAATGCAGCCTGTAGATGCTTCATGGGAGTGTCACTCAGGGCCGTTCACAGGCTGCAAACACTTCATAGGAATCTGATCTATTTCCCATCACCAGGTGCTCAAGCTTCCTCTAAGCTGCACTCATTTCCCATCAATGGCTTCACACGATTTGTCTGAGCCTCACTCACCACCCCCTTTCCAGAGTCTCGCTCGTGCTTGTTCAGTAACTGAAACGCTCTAGATATGCTTTCCTTGGTGACAGGCTCGCGATTTTAGCAGTGTTCTCTTATTTAAAATTCTTCTCAATTTCTGGGAGTCACTCTTTAGAATGCACAGTCCATAAGTGGAGACCGACCATTGACCATACTTTGGTATTGATGCTTCTCTTTCACAAACAGCCAGAGGACTTCAGTTAGGAGATGGACCGCTCAAGGAGGAACTAAAGCTATTGGATCTAGAGCTTTTCAATCCGGAGCTGAAGTTTTGGATCTGGTTAATCTCAATGGGTAGTCAAAGCTAGTGGATCTAGTGCATCTCAATGTGGAGTCAACGCTATTAGATCTAGTGCATCTCAATGTGGAGGCAACGCTATTAGATCTAGTGCATCTCAATGTGGAGGCAACGCTATTAGATCTAGTTCATCTCAATGTGGAGGCAACGCTATTAGATCTAGTGCATCTCAATGTGGAGGCAACGCTATTAGATCTAGTGCATCTCAAAGGGTAGTCAAAGCTAGTGGATCTGGTGCACCACAGGTGAATTCACACTATTCGTTCTGGTGCATCTTAATAGGGGGGGGGTGAAGCTAGTGCATCTCAGTGGGGGGGGTTGAAGCTAGTGCATCTCAATGGGGGGGTTGAAGCTAGTGCATCTCAGTGGGGGGGGGGTTGAAGCTAGTGCATCTCAGTGGGGGGGCGTTGAAGCTAGTGCATCTCAATGGGGGGGTTGAAGCTAGTGCATCTCAGTGGGGGGGTGGAAGCTAGTGCATCTCAATGAGGGGGTGGAAGCTAGTGCATCTCAATGGGGGGGTTGAAGCTAGTGCATCTCAGTGGGGGGGGTGGAAGCTAGTGCATCTCAGTGGGGGGGTGGAAGCTAGTGCATCTCAATGAGGGGGTGGAAGCTAGTGCATCTCAATGGGGGTTGACGCTAGTGCATCTCAATGGGGGTTGACGCTAGTGCATCTCAATGGGGGGGGTTGAAGCTAGTGCATCTCAGTGGGGGGGGGTTGAAGCTAGTGCATCTCAATGGGGGGGTTGAAGCTAGTGCATCTCAATGGGGGGGTGGACGCTAGTGCATCTCAATGGGGGGGTTGGACGCTAGTGCATCTCAATGGGGGGGGTGGACGCTAGTGCATCTCAATGGGGGGGGTGGACGCTAGTGCATCTCAATTGGGGGGGTGGACGCTAGTGCATCTCAATTGGGGGGGTGGACGCTAGTGCATCTCTATGGGGGGGTGGACGCTAGTGCATCTCTATGGGGGGGTGGACGCTAGTGCATCTCTATGGGGGGGTGGACGCTAGTGCATCTCTATGGGGGGGTGGACGCTAGTGCATCTCTATGGGGGGGTGGACGCTAGTGCATCTCTATGGGGGGGTGGACGCTAGTGCATCTCTATGGGGGGGGTGGACGCTGGTGCATCTCTATATGGGGGTTGACGCTGGTGCATCTCAATGGGGGTTGACGCTGGTGCATCTCAATGGGGGTTGACGCTGGTGCATCTCAATGGGGGTTGACGCTGGTGCATCTCAATGGGGGTTGACGCTGGTGCATCTCAATGGGGGTTGACGCTGGTGCATCTCAATGGGGGTTGACGCTGGTGCATCTCAATGGGGGTTGACGCTGGTGCATCTCAATGGGGGTTGACGCTAGTGCATCTCAACGGGGGTTGACGCTAGTGCATCTTAACGGGGGTTGACGCTAGTGCATCTCAACGGGGGTTGACGCTAGTGCATCTCAATGGGGGTGGAAGCTAGTGCATCTCAATGGGGGGTGGAAGCTAGTGCATCTCAATGGGGGGTGGAAGCTAGTGCATCTCAATGGGGGTGGAAGCTAGTGCATCTCAATGGGGGTGGAAGCTAGTGCAGCTCAATGGGGGGTGGAAGCTAGTGCATCTCAATGGGGGGTGGAAGCTAGTGCATCTCAATGGGGGGTGGAAGCTAGTGCATCTCAATGGGGGGTGGAAGCCAGTGCATCTCAATGGGGGGTGGAAGCCAGTGCATCTCAATGGGGGTGGACGCTAGTGCATCTCAATGGGGGGGATTGAAGCTAGTGCATCTCAATGGGGGGGATGGAAGCTAGTGCATCTCAATGGGGGGGATGGAAGCTAGTGCATCTCAATGGAGGGGATTGAAGCTAGTGCATCTCAATGGGGGGGTTGAAGCTAGTGCATCTAAATGGGGGGTTGAAGCTAGTGCATCTCAATGGGGGGGTTGAAGCTAGTGCATCTCAATGGGGGGGTTGAAGCTAGTGCATCTCAATGGGGGGTTGAAGCTAGTGCATCTCAATGGGGGGGGTTGAAGCTAGTGCATCTCAATGGGGGGGTTGAAGCTAGTGCATCTCAATGGGGGGTTGAAGCTAGTGCATCTCAATGGGGGGGTTGAAGCTAGTGCATCTCAATGGGGGGTGGAAGCTAGTGCATCTCAATGGGGGGGTTGAAGCTAGTGCATCTCAATGGGGGGTGGAAGCTAGTGCATCTCAATGGGGGGTGGAAGCTAGTGCATCTCAATGGGGGGTGGAAGCTAGTGCATCTCAATGGGGGGTGGAAGCCAGTGCATCTCAATGGGGGGTGGAAGCCAGTGCATCTCAATGGGGGGTGGAAGCCAGTGCATCTCAATGGGGGTGGACGCTAGTGCATCTCAATGGGGGGGATTGAAGCTAGTGCATCTCAATGGGGGGATTGAAGCTAGTGCATCTCAATGGGGGGATTGAAGCTAGTGCATCTCAATGGGGGGGTTGAAGCTAGTGCATCTCAATGGGGGGGTTGAAGCTAGTGCATCTCAATGGGGGGGTTGAAGCTAGTGCATCTCAATGGGGGGATTGAAGCTAGTGCATCTCAATGGGGTGTTGAAGCTACTGGGGTGCACATCAACAGAGTTGACATTATTGGATATAGTGCAACTTGGGGGTGAGTTGGACTCACGGCATGCAGTATAGTAAATAGGAGCTGGACCCACTATACTGATGGGATGTGCTTTTTTCTGCGCATTGATCAAAGGAGAATTGATTGAAGAGCCCAAAATGTATGTTTTCTAGGCTACTTCAGTCAGATGACATGACCGGATGAGATCCGAATAATAACTACAGGTCAAAATGACGCCAAGCCCTTCCTAAGTTGCATGCTACCTTTCCATAGTTTGTAAAGATATACTATATATGTACAGAGAAGATCTCCACATAGGTCACGAAATTGCATTTCTTGCACTATTTTTGGAATGTAAAAAGTGTATACTGTTCCTATATCACAAACGTAAGAATATTTCTCATACAAAATATTTTGTCCTGTACACTTCTTGAAAATATTCAGGATGATATAAGTTATTGAATGTACACACCTCTAAGCAGATGCACAAGTGTTGATGAATGAGTCCCACAGGATAACTGTTTGACCTTATTATATCTACCCATGTTCTTGTGGACAAACAAAGTTGTCTTTGTAGTCTTTCCATGTCACCATGAGATGCTGTTCCAGGCATTAGTTCAGTTACCGCATGTGAAGAGTACAACTCCCTGAATGTATGACTGGTAATTCTTTATATTGCCATTTACACCCGCGTCTTACTAGGGAAGGGTGGACCATGTCAGGCTACCTCTGTAACTAGCATGTACTCTCATGTATTGTGTGACATTGTCTAACAGTCCATGATTTTTAGGCATCATCGCTTCACCGAGATTTTTAAACCAATAGGACAGTGTTAAAAACAATAGCAACCTGCTGTTCGCTTAAAAAGGACCAGATGTGACACAGGTCCATCCTAGTAGCTAGAGTTACTCTGATGCCCAAGGCCAGGTTTTGAGGACTCATTTCTGAGAAAGGATTTCGCCACACCCCCTCAAGCAGTGACAGTTAATAGCAATCCAAAAAATATGTTTCTTTACTAAACAATAACAAGATGTGAGACATGAAATGTCAAGAGATTATATGAGACTAGTTGAAACCAGTTACTGACCACCATCCCACAATAGGAATATGCGATACCATCCATACACCGATTGTTTGCATTCCACCCTGTATATTAGACCAAGTTGCTCTGTTAAACCTGCCAGCATTAGAGTCGTTTTCCCCAGACTTTTTGCCTTACTCCTATTTTTGACTAATTGAATTTGTTTTTAGAATTGTAGCACTGGTTAGCAGTAGTAAAATACACAAAGCGCTTGTGCTCTCGCCTTTAAACATGGGGAAATTGGCTAACACCCAATTGACACATTTAAATGTACTTGTAAAACCCTAAGGAGGTGGTACAACATGTATGCATGGCCTGTAATTTAAATGCTACTAGTGGGCCTTCAGCACCAATTGTGCCATCCACATAAGTAGTCCTTTAAAGCAGTCTCAGGCCTCCTATTGCAACCTGTGTGTAGATTTAAAATGGGATTTAAAATTGGCAAAATAAACCTTTTGCTAGGGCTAAAGCTCCCATTTTAATACCGGTCACCCCTGAGGTACGCCTCAAACAGCCCACAGGGCAGGGTGCAGTGAACTTAAAAGGCTGTACATGTACTTTAAGTTTTACCTGTCCTGGTATTGAAAAACTCCTAAATTCGTAGTTTACCATTGTGAGGCCTACTTCTGCCATAGGATAACATTGGGTCACCTCTTTACACTTGTGTATACAAAGTGCTAACTTTCTACTGGGAGCTAGTAGGAAAGTCTAGTTTGGTCACTAAATAATTGTAATGTAAAACCCTCTTTAACTGTAAAACCCTCTTTAACTGCAAATTTGGATTTTAAGTCGCAGTTATGAAAATGCCACTTTTGGAAAGTTCACCATTTTCTTGTCCCAACCTTCAGGTGCCTGCAGCCCTTATCCTGGGTCATATGACTAGGTGTAGCTGGAAGTGGATCTTTGTGTATTACTCCAAGACAGTGAGACAAATACGCGTTAGCAGGATGGGCCGTCTGTCAGGATGAGGCGAAGAGGAGCTCTGGGAAAGTCAATGGCTGCCATAATAAATCTGTCTCTACTGAACTAAAATGAAATCACTATTTCTTAACAGAGAACAGAGCCAGGGGTGGAAAGGAGGCTACAACACTACCTCACTTTGGAGAAGGAACTTTGTTCTACTCTGTCAAAATGTTTAGGGGAATAGGGACATTTAGCAGTTGCAAAACCAGAGATTGACCAAATCTCAGAATTTGGTATCGCTCCATTTTGAAATTCGGCACAAGTTTACAGAATCTCACAATGGGTCTCGAAGGGTATAACTAACCGTTATTTGAAAGGGGCATGCATAGGGCTTCTCTTCCAAATAACCATTTGGTACGGTATGTATCAATATTTTTGACCAAAATCTGTTTGCAAAACACTGACTTTTTACCAACTCCCAGAATGGTGTGGTAAGCCTTTCACAAAAGTCATATGGTCCCCTTGTTACCCTCTTAATGAGAGGAAAAAAAGGAAAAAAAAAAAGTTTGTTGTGGAACAGGAAGTGATCCAGGGGACCGCTGTCTTCTCTCGAAACTTTGTAAATGTTTTTATTAAAATGTAGCACCATTTCCTTTTAGGAAAATAGGCTATAGATAAAATATATATTTTCACTCAAAAAACAAAGTTTACGTGGAAGTTATAGTTAGGCTCACATTTCACTTTCACAAAATTTAAATTCAGTAGTTTTAGTTGCCTGAGTCATCTGTCTTATGCCCTTGTAACACACTGCTTAGGACCTCACATATTACATCACTCATGAAAGGGTCAGTGACATCACTTTTGACATCATCCACTGAACCACTTAAACACCTACTGACACCCCCATACAACATCTCGTACACACCTCACACACACATTCACAGACCCATACAACTACTGATACACAGCCACTCGCTCAACCATAGAGCCACTCACTCACTTATACAGGCACTGACACAGCCACTCACTCACCCATACAACTTCCCACACATCTATTTCTTCAATAATACAATCACTCACAAGGCAATTTTAGGCAATCAAGCAGCATTTGTGTAGCGCAGCACTGTCACCCTGTTGCAACCGGATTTTCAGACCAAGTAATCAGCTTACCAATCATAGTACACCCAGCCGCCACGCACCACCACCCTTCTCAGGCCCTATAGAACACAATACCTAAAATACCTACCTGAGAATGGGGAAAATGACAATAAACAAGCTTATATGGTCAAAGATACCACTAAAATCTAGGGAATTCCACACTATATCCTATAGTTACCTCACTGCACTTACCCCTTGTATAACGTCCACTGACGATCTCATTAACACCCACTGATGGATGATCTCACCAACGCCCACTGATGGAGGATCTCACCAACGCCCACTGATGGAGGATCTCACCAATGCCCACTGATGGATGATCTCACCAACGCCCACTGATGGAGGATCTCACCAACGCCCACTGATGGAGGATCTCACCAACGCCCACTGATGGAGGATCTCATTAACGCCAATTGACAATCTCAAGGTCTATTGACTATCTCTTTAATACCCATCATTTGAGTGTCTGAGGAGAGCCAATTTCCCTAACACATGGAATAGGGGCCTGACCTTCCCAAGCAGAAACTATTAGGTCAAATTATTCTTACTGGAAGTTATTTCCTGTCATAAGTAACATATCCTCCCATCATCAGTTACCTGTAAGGGAATCGCACATCCTTCTATAAGTCAGCACCTGGCTAAAAAGAAAGGTTAATCCTGTCACAGAAACAACATTCAAGTGCAACTGCTAATCATTGGGGTCTCTTTATTACATAATGATGATATGACAAGACAAACTAGCTAAAAGGACCTCACGGTAGTCTCACGCATTCCAGCCTCAGCAGCTGAGCTGGTTCCTCTCTCTCTCGCTTCGGTTCATTCAGGACTGTCACCACCAAACCACCATCACCAACGGGCCAACTTCTGATGTTCCTCAGCCTCTGCACTCCACTGGCTCCAAACACCAACTCCAGATGTAACTCCAACAACAACCAACAGTTCCAGCTCTTCCATCTGACTTCCAACTGAACTGGACTGCACTAAACTCCAACTGACTTCACCAACTCCGAAGACCAACTGATACCTCTGCTCCACTGCTCTTCGATAATATGGGAGGCTCTCTCCGCATGGAAATTTCCAGCCAGCAGCCCGCCTCCCAGAAGATTCCTGCACCAAGCTCTGTGCTCCCTACGCACCCCCAGTGGCCAACTGGTGTTGCGTCTAGAACAGAAAACAAGTACATTCCTCCGATAAGAGCAGGTTCCTTCCAGTTTCCAAATAGCGAACAAGTCACCACGAAAACACTAACACTGACCTACAAGCGCCTCAGAGTCAGGGCAGAGACAAAATGGAGTCTCTCTTGTATAGGCCTCTAGGCCTGAAAAGAGGCCAAAGAGACATAGAATCATGTCAAAGCCAATAGGCAAACCTTGCAAATAAGCAAGATGAAATTGGAAATAAAGGACCTATCATATACTGAGATGGCGGTGGACAATGGTCACCACCAGTCCAAATGGTACAAATTATTGTGTCGCTACACACCCCTAGGAGTATCTGGACGCTGTGGAAGCAACTTAAGAATAAACGTCAAAAGCGAGCAAAAAGAGGCAGAATAAAAGTCAGAAAGGAGCAGAAAGACAAAATACAGGACAGAAGCGAACAGAGAAGAAGAAATATGAGCAAAGGAGGAACAAAATAAAGGGAGCTGAGGGTAGTGGACTGCAGGCAAGCTGGACAGGAGGACCATTGCAGGGGGAGCTGGCCCAAGGACCTGCCATTCACTCACCCTTACAACTTCTGAACACTGCCATACAGTCACCCGTACTACTACTCATACATCCACCCACCCACACAACGACTTACATACCCATTCACACATCCATACACCACCTACACACCATCGTACTCACCCATATAGCCACTGATCTCCAATGCAGTCCCTCACACAATAACTTACTTAACCAAATACCCTCTCAAACAGCCAAACACACCTATACATCCACTTATTTTGCCACTCACTCACAAAATGTACTCAAACATCCACTCACCCACACAGAGCCACTCACTAATACAGCCACACTCACCCAGCCATACAGTAGCTCGCATACCGATTTATTCACCCGTACACATACCGTGTTACACACCCATACAGCCACTCATATGACATATGTTAGGAATAATATCACTCATTAGTGGTAAAAGAAACAGTAATTTAACTTGAACAGTAGCTTACTATATATCTGTAAGTGTCAGGAAAATGTACAAAACAATTTCACTTACAGGATGATGTCATCAGTGATGTCACGGACCGTCATGTGTGAATTAATATGTGAGGTCACAAGCAGTGCATCATGGGGCTTAAAGTTATAGTAAGCTCAGGTAATTATAACTGCTGAATTTTAATGGTTTTGTATGAGTGCAATGTGAGCAGAACTGTATCATCCCAGAGAGACGCGCGAGCGCGTCAACCAAGATGGCCGCCGCCACCGGAGCTCCGTGATTCATTGGAGCTTTTAACTTAATTTAACGCCGAATTCCTGTCACAAACCCAGCGAAAATACCGGCGCTTGCCTCCTGATGCCTCTACTTACCTGTGGAGTTCTTTTTTGACGACTTTGATCGACGGAAGTGTTTTTCTTCACCTTCCATGCTTCTGCTCCCTGCTGCTCCTCAAGGTACTGCCGGAATTGTGAGCCTGGGGGCGGAGAGTTATTTATGAAAGAGGCTGGCTTGGGCCTAGCTCCGCCTACATTGCTGTTTAGCTGCTGCACCTGGGGTTTTTCAGTGTTTTCTGACGCATTTGCCCCTATTTACAACATTTTACTTCACATTTTGAGGTTATTTTGTCTTATTCTATCTGTTTTACACATTAAGGCATATTTTTTCTCCTCAAAATGGATTCAAAAAATTCTTATACTAATAAAAGGAAGCAGCAGGTTTCCCCTCCTCCAACCAAATCTAAGGTGGTGGAATCCTCAGAACCTTCTTTGGCCCTAATTTTGGAGGAAATTAAAGCCTTACGTTTGAATACTGACACCATTGCCTCAGAAGTCAAAAATGTTCGTAAAGATATGGCTTCTATATCGATGAAGGCGTCGGCTAATACCATTAAAATTCAAGATAATAAGAATAAGTTGGATGCTTTTACACCTTTAATGACCAGAATTATTCCAATGCATAATCAGCTGCTGGACTTAGAAAATCGCAATAGGCAATATAATCTTCGCATCTTTAACTTACCTGAGGAAATTGAAGGGACCAATTGTCGGCTTTATCTCGAATCTCTTCTGCCTGGTCTCCTGAATATTAAGTTCACAAAAAAATTTGAGATTGATAAAGCTCATAGAGTTTCGTCACATCGCAATCCTCGTCATTCAAAGCCAAGGCAGATGATATTTAAGGTCCTGCGTCATCATCATTTGGTTCTTATTCGAAAAGCTGTTCGGGAAATACCATCATTGTTGGTGAATGGAACCAAAATCTTCATCCATCAGGATTTTGCTAAAGAAACTGTGGCTATTCGTAAAGAATTCTCATCTCTTCATCCACAGCTGAGGAGCCTTGGTTTCAAATATGGCCTATTTGATTCTTCTACAATGCGGGTCTGGAAAGACAATGTCTCTAAATCTTTTCAGCGTCCAGAATATCTTCGTCTTTTCCTTGAACAGCAGGCTCCTCCATCAATGGATACACAAGATCCTAATTCTTGACTTCATTTCGCTGAATTCTTGTGGCATGTTTATGCATACATTTCTTCATGGGCTCCAACGGTAACTGGCCATGCTTGAGGAACGGGTGTGCGTTTCCTTGTCTTTATTTATGTTGCTTGTTTGTGCCTTACTATCCCTTTTTTATTTCTCCCTTTCCTATTTTTTGCTCAGAGTTACTCTTTTAACCTGTCCTTTTCTACCTTCTTCTTGTTCCCATTCCTTTCTCTTTCTCTTCTATCCTAACGGCTAATGTTCATAATATTAAAATTGTTTCTCTTAACGTAAAAGGTTTAAGACATCCAGTAAAACGTTTGAAAATTTTAGACTATTTAGGTAACTCTAAGGCTGACATTTGTTTTGTCCAAGAGACACATGTTGATGATAAAGTTTTAAGTTATATGAACAAAAAGTGGGTGGACTCTACTGTCTCTTCACCTGCTAAAGGTAAAAAGAACGGGGTCGCTATTTTCTTTGCCAAAAGATTGCATTGTCAAGTCTTACATAAGATTTCAGATTCTGAAGGTCGATATATTATAGCCAAAGTTAAAATTCATGACTCCGTTTTCTTTTTGATTAATGTTTATGGCCCTACGGCTGAGAATCCTGTTTTCTGGGCTACTGTTACGTCTGAAGTTTTAAAATTGGGAAATGCTCCATTGATTTTTGGTGGTGATTTCAATGTTTTTGTGGATCCCTTGTTGGATAGATTGTCTACATCTCAATTTAGACCGTCCAAGACTTTTCATGCCTTTAAGACTTTTCTTCAAACCACTAAGTTAGCGGATATTTGGAGATTGCACTATCCAACTGGTAAAGAGTTTTCCTTTTTCTCCAATCCTCATAATTCCCATTCCAGAATAGACTATTTTTTCCTTTCCCCTTCCCTCATTCAATTTGCAAATAATCCTACCATTGGTACCATTGACATTTCAGATCACGCAATGATTTATTTTCTTTTAAATGTATCATCTTCTTTTACTAAACAGTCGCGATGGCGTATGAATACGGACACTGTCCTTAATGACACTCATAAACCCAAATTATTCAAGCAATTCAGGATTATTTTACATTCAATCCGGAAGGCTCTACCTCCGTTACCACTCGTTGGGATGCATTTAAAGCCTATGTCAGGGGCACTACTATTTCTATTATGGCTCATGAAAATAAGAAATTTAATTCTCATGTTAAATCTTTAGAGAAACAAATAGCTCATTTTGAGCGTTTATTGCGTCTAGTGATCCTCAATATAAATTAAAGTTACAAAAGCTAAGGTATGACTTTAATGCTATTCTTAGTACTAGAGCTGGGATTCAACTCTAAATCTAATGCTAAATTCCGCTTTAACACCAATAGGTCTGGTAGACTTCTGGCTAATTATTTACGTATTAAACAAGACAAAACACAGATTACCTCCATTCAATGTCCTCAAGGTAAAATTGCACTTTCCCATAATGAGATTGTTCAAGAATTTTAAAAATTTTATTCCACATTATATAATAAACCAGATTTTTGTGATGAATCTATAATTGATTCCTTTTTACAACATTCTGATTTACCTCATATTTCTTCCTCTGATAGACTTAAGTTAGATTTACCTATTACTAATGATGAAATTCTCTCAGCCATTAAATCGCTTCCAAAGAAAAAATCCCCTGGTCCTGATGGTATCCCTGCCGAATTTTATAAAGAGTTCCAACATCATCTTTTACCTTATTTGAGTCAGATTTTTTCTCATTTTTCTTCATCAGGTACCATTTCAGGTTCTTTTTCTGAAGCATTAATTGTTGTACTTCCTAAACCTGATAAAGACCCTACCCTTGTTGCTAATTATCGTCCCATTTCTTTGATTAACCAGGATTGTAAACTATATGCTAAAATTATCGCTTCTAGGTTAGCACCTATCCTTCATTCAATTATCCACCCCGACCAATCTGGTTTTATGAAAAATAGATATTCTGCTAATACGAGAACGTTATTACATATTATTGAGCAAAGCTCCACTATCCTTAGCCCTGCTGGTGTTATGGCATTAGATGCTGAAAAAGCTTTTGATAAAATCCATTGGCAGTTTTTATTTAAAACTTTGTTATCTTTTAATTTTGGCCCATCCTTTATTCATATGATTTCGGCTTTATACTATGCTCCTACAGCTCGATTGTTTATTAATGGCCAGATTTCTAGCCAATTTTCCCTTTTCAGAGGAACTCGTCAGGGTTGTCCCCTTTCCCCTCTTGTTTTTATTGGGTATAGAGACATTTCTTAATTACATTCGAAAATGCAATAACATTCAAGGAATTATTATCAATGATATTACTGTTAAAACTTTGGCGTATGCGGACGATGTGTTATTTATTAGTAATCCTGTTTCATCTGTTCCATTTTTGCTTGATATTATTTCTAAATACTCCACTGTGTCAGGTTATAAATTAAATGTTAGTAAAACTGATTTTTTTCCGCTAAATATGTTATGTATTCCTGATTTGTTACCCTCACCAGATATCGTTTGGCAAAAGAGTAAATTGAAATACCTTGGAATATTGTTCTCATCATCCCTTCATGCTACCTTGAAACTGAATTGTGAGTTCATTCTTGAGTATATTAAGCAAAAAACGTCCAAATGGTCTTCCCTTCATCTTTCCTGGTGGGGGAGAATGGAATATATTAAAATAACTATTGCCCCTAAAATATTTTATTCTCTTGCTATGATCCCAACTCAATTTCCACTCAAATTTTATAAAGATATTGACAAACTTATCTAAATTTTTATGGAATAATAAGCCTCCCCGTATTGCTTATAAAAAATTAAACATTCCCAAATGTCAAATTGTTTTTGCCCTACCCGATTTCTTTTTGTATCATAAGGCTTTTATCCTTAAACAAAGTTAGTTATGGTTCAATATTTCCCCTATGGTTAATCCCCCTATCTGGTTTCATATTGAGACTTCCCTTGTAAAACCTTTTCCTTTACTGTCCTTGTTAACCATGTCTCCTATATCTAAGATTGTACATTCCTCTTCCATAATCAAATCATCGAGATTAATATTTAATGATTTAGACTCCAATTTTGAATCCCCTTTACTTTCTACGGTGCATTTGTCCTTATGGCATAGTGCCTTAATCAAATTAAATAGGAATATCTCTTTTTGGTCTTCCTGGATTAATAAAGGTATTTTTTATCTTAAAGATGTTTTCTTGGATGATGCATTTATTCCATTTACTCAACTCCAATCAAAATTAAATTTGCCTTTATCTGATTTGTTAAAATATCAATTTCTTTGTAATTCTATTTTAGATTCCTTCTCACATGGCATTCCTTCTAAAATGACAGCTGATTTTTTGCTTTATGTTAATACTGTTTCTTTGTCCTCTAAAGCGGTGTCTGTATTTTATAAGAATCTTACCGGATCCTTAGGTTCCAATGTTGATACAATTTCCACTTTTTGGAATAGTGAGTTATCTTTATCTCTGCCAAACGATTCCTGGTCATTAATATGGACTCATTCTATTTCTGGATGTTTGCCAGTGTCAATTTATCAAACTAATGCTTATATTTTATTTAATTCCTTATGGACTCCATTGCGTTTATTTAAAGCTAACTTATTACCATCTAATTTATGTTGGCATTGTAATTCGCATCCTGGTTCTTTACGTCATATGTTATTTGATTGTCCACCTATTAGGAAATTTTGGTCTGAAGTATGGAATGTAATATTGAAAATTTTACCTATTTCTGATTTACCCTCTTATAATTTAGTTATATGTAAATCTGTTGCTTTGAGTATGCCCCTTGATGATAATGAAGCAAAATTATTTAATTTTTTGGTTTCGGCTGCGTTAAAATCCATCACTTTTTGTTGGAAGGATGCTACTTCTCTTTCAGTCCATGCTTGGTGGTCTTGGATTATCTTTACAAGAAGAGGTTTTCAATTATCATTACAAGGTGTTAGTCATAATTCTTCACATTTTCAATCTTTTTGGTCTCCTATAGATTCGTATGTACAGTTATGATTATGTTGCTTTATTGATAATATCTTATTGTTAACTCTATTTATCTAAGTACTTATGCTATGAAATGTATATTTCCCTTTTCCCTCCTCTCCCTCCCTTTCCTTCCCCTTCTTAAGTTTTCCTTTGAATGAAAATATTATATTGCGATGTATTTTATTGATGAATGTATTTTTATGATTGTTCTCTTTCGCTTCTTTGTAATTTAATGAATTATTTCTTCACTTTTTTGTATGTATTTATGTACTTCTCCATTGTCAAAAATTCAATAAAATCTTACTGAACTAAAAAAAAAAAAAAAGAACTGTATCATCCCTGTAACCATTGGCTTTTACAGTGAATTTTAATGTTTTTTAAAATTGCATTACCCAACTGTAACCTTTGAGAGTGGGGGCGTGAGTGGCTGTATGGGTCTGTGTGTGGGTACGTGAGTGGGTGCATGAGTCTGAGTGGATCGGTGGGTGTACGAGTGTCTGAGTGGGTGCATGAGTTTCCTAGAGGTGTTCTTCTCCATCAGGTGTCCCTCACAGGCATCTATACTGCTGCCAGAGGATCAGGTTACCTCCACCCTAGCCCCTTCTACTGTATTTTATCTTTACTTTTTCTACTGGGGATTGTTCGTGATGTCTAAAATAATGGCTGCAACTGTCTACTCAGGTTGTGACCAGCCAATCGCAGCATTTCTGTTAGTGCATGATTTTGAGAATCATTTGAGGAGGATCTACATCCCTAGATATACACATTTGGATTTCTTTTAATAAGTCTAAAACTACTGAACGGATTTACACCAAATAACAAAAAGCACTCTTTCTGGACCAAAAGCAAGCTTTCTGCCAAACATGGCGTAATTCCATCAAGCGGTTCAGAGGATAGTTGTGTTCAAAATCCCTACAGTAAGTAACACAGGAAACATTTTTTTTTACTTCCCATTGTTCCTCAGCCCAGGCTTGATGGATGGCCCCAAAACTTTCCATGACCAACTAAATCGGCACACATTTTTTAGAAACTTTTGTGAAGATTGGTCAAACGGCGCCAAAAATATAGGCAAGTCAAAAATGCTTTTCCTATGGAAACATGGTCCTCACTACAACCACCTACTGGCGACTACAAGTAGGTAGATACATATTTCATCTTACTGGCAATAGCCAGTACGTAGTTATAGTTACGACCAACTATTACTATAGACAAAAAGGAGTTAAGGGAGATTGTTGGTGAGCGCATAGAGCTGACCTCTTTATTGGCACTGCTGATATATGACAGGAACGTCTCAGGGACCGCCATGCGGTTGGTCGCCATTACCCTGCTGCTTGCAAGATGTAAGATAGTGCTGAATTGGGCCCGGGAGCAGCTATTGACATTGAAAGAATGGCATCAGGATATGGCATATTGTAACATACAGTCTGATAGTAATCATGGACTGTTAGAGATGGTTAGCCAGCCTGAAAGATATATGGGGACTCTATCAGGCTTTTCTAGCCGTGACTGGTGAGACAGACAAGGTCGAAGCGAGTGAATAAGATAGAGCGGGTGCTTTGTGAGTGAGTTTGCAACAGGATGTTTGTTGGCACAGCTCAGTTAGCGGGTGACTAGAGACCCTGTGTTGTCTCACATTGTGTAAGCTTTGCATGGTGTTTGCCTATGCACTTGCCCAGACAAATTGCTAGAGACCCTGCCTACCCTTTGGGGGAGCTATACCCATTTGGGGGATGTAAAGGAAAACTTATTTACTGATGATCCTAATGTCTATATTGTATGCATACTTGTAACCCTGACCAATTGTATTGTTTTTCACTATTCACGCCCCTCATTTCCAATCGTACCGTACAATGCCAGTGAATTGCTGGTCAATATTCTCTGTATGGTTCTTTCAAAACTGAAATAAAGTTTTAAAAAAAACTGTTCCTATAGACAAAGCACTTGCGTTTTGCACAATATCTTTGGTGTAGTTCGATAAATCCTCTCGAAAAATTCAAACTAGTTCAACACTAACTTTAGCTGGTGTGTGTGCAAAGTTTTGGGGTAATTTGTGAAGCTAAGGTGAGAAAAAGAGGGGGGGGGGGGGGGGTGTCTTAAAAAAAATTCTCCCCATGCAGTGTCTATTGGGATTTGCAATTTTCTTGACACTACAACCCAAACCGCTGAACAGAATGACGGCAAAATGAGTCAAGCCGCCTGCCACCTCCAGGCTAGTACCAACCAAAAGGTGGGCTACACTGGGGTGGACACGATTTGCCAAAAGTAGTTATCTTTGTGATGGCATACTTAGGAATTCTGGAACAGTGTTATGCCCACTTCCCACAGGAAGTAGACCTATATGAGGCGTAGTAACCCCAAGGGTAAGTAGCCCATTGGCTACTACCAGACACACCCATAATGCCCCTACATCCAGTATTTAGGGGAGTCTCTGGCACCAGAGAACCAGACCCTGACAACCTAAGAGAGAGAACACATATGAGCCACAAAAGCAGAGAAGGGAGAAGAAGCAGCTGACCTGGTAGCACTCTGCCGTCTGTCTGTATCCCTCGTCAAAATCTGCTTCAAAGTGGACTAGTCTGGCACCTGTTGACTCCAGAAGCTTGGGAAGACTGCCTGCCTTCGATAAAGACCCAAGATCGCCTGTGAACAAAGGACCTGCTCTCCTGCACCCTGCAGGAATCCTAAAGCTAAGACTGAGGCTTCCGGAATCGTCACAAAAAGAGACACCTGAAGCAACCACTGCATCAGTCTCCCTCGGCTAGAGCTGAAGTGGACCAACGGTGTCAACAAGGTCCCCCAGCCCTAGAGTCAATCATGGATTCACTCCTCGTGGACACCTTGATGCCTGGACTCACCCCTCGTGGACTCCCCGATGTCACCTGCAGCCTCTGCACGCAGCCCGCCCTACCCCCACCCCCTTGAATGAGACTGCTCCAGGTAAGAAACTCAAACGCCTTAAGCCACCTCTGCATCCGTTGCCATCGGGCTGTGGAGAAGAGGACCCAAGGTGTCCCTAGTCCCAATAGCATTGCAAGACTGAAAACCCCCTGTTGGTTCACCCTGAATGGCCTTCCAGCCAGAGCATGCAGCCTCTTTTCGCAACCAATCCCCAAAGAAATCTATTGGGCTCCAGACTCCTTTGCACCCTGCACCCGGCCGCCCCCATGCCTTTGGCGGTGTGTTGCTGTTGCAACCTTGGACCTTGCCCACCACGCACCTTGACACCTGGAGATTGGTCCTGTAAGTTGTTGTATTGTATCTGTTTGCAGAACCTTTTCTTCCAATTACCAATTTCAAATCTTTATTTCGATCACATGATCATAAAAGATGTACAAAATTACCACATCAGTTAAAATTCAAAAGTATCAATATGTCATTAGTGTTAAATACATTGAAGGTTAAAATGAAAATGATGATAAAAGGAGTGGCAGTAAATCAAGGGGTAAGAATTTTCAAGAGTCTCCAGCCATCTTTATCAATCGGGTTCGGACATACCACATTGCAGTTAGAAATTTTGCCAAGGCAAACACAGTTGGCGGCGATAAATCGGTCTTTAAAACTATATGCGGGTAAAAATGTTCTGAATCCCAAGTTTCTGAGGAGGGGGACGAGCCAGAATGTCCTGCTTTTCTGGTAGGCTCGACAGAATAAGATGACGTGCACATCGTTCTCCTTTGTGTGGGCACATGCAGGGCACGTCTCTGTGGGAGACCGGCAGGACCATGCTTTAGTAAAAGACATTAAAGGAAGGGTCCCATACCTCCATTGCAGGAATAGTTTTCTTGTTAGGACAGGAGTCATGCCATCCAAAACGTTTTCAAGGTTATATGAGTCTTTAGTTGTGATGAAGCAGTGTGTCAGGGATCCCTCTCGTGCGCTATCCAGGGTTCGGAGAAGCATTTTATCATAGTATGCTCTGGACAGCGCTTTCCTTGGAATCCTGATACTTGTGCTTTCCGGGTCTGACCATAATTCTGGCAGTCCAAGGGTCTCGCAAGTTCTCTTGATGTAATTTAACCAAGGGGTCTTGGTGGCGTTGGGTAAGGATAGAAATTCCTGTAACTCAGTTCTATAGGAGGTGAGATCTTGGCTGCTCCAAAGACGATGCCAAAATGTTAATAGTTTAAGCCCTAGTTCCTAATAGGCCTCAGACCCAGGTTCAGTCTCAGGGGCAGGAGTGGAGTACTTGGGGGAAGAGCGGTCAGCTGCCTTAGGAATTTTTTTTCTGTGGTCAACAAATTGGATGATGGAATATGGCCCCACATCTCTCCCCCGTAGGTAACTCCCCCCGCGCCTGGGCTTTATAAATTTGAATAGCGGGGCTGAGAGGACAATATGATGACTTGGTTGCAATTCTCATAATACCACCCGCCTTCTGGGCCAATTTCATGTTCGCTTTTATCTGGTGTGCCCCCCACGTAAGGTTTTGGTTTAGGGTTATCCCCAAGTACTCTATTGTGTGAACCCTTTCCAAGCGCACTGTGCCAAGCAAGGGATTTGGACGCTCGAAGGACATGGGGTTTAGGATCATGAATTTCGTTTTCTGCGGGTTGATTTCAATTCCCCTTTCTGTACAGAATTCCAGGAAGCCATCTAACACCCGCTGTATGCCCATCAGGGATTTGGATAGCAGCAATGATCTACCAAGCCGGTTAGGGGAATGTAAGGGGGATCCTCCACAAGTGGGTGATCTAAAAATAAGCTGTCTGCTATATGCGGACAATGCAATATTAATGGATCTAACCCCAATTGGACTCCAGAGGCGATTAACGGAATTGGTCAGGTATACTAAGGATTATTTTTTAAAGATAAACATTTCGAAGAGCAAAGTGATGATTTTTAGTCATAGTGGCTGTAAGGTTAGACCAAACTTGAAATGGTTTTTAGGAGATGAAAGAATGGAAATAGTAAAATTTTATCAGTACTTAGGAAACATTTTTACAAATAGGTGCTCTGCTAAGAGACATTTGGACCATTGCAAAAGTAAAGCCATCTCGCAAGCATCTGGTATCAATCGCCTTTACTTGCAATGTGGAAAAAGACATTTTTCTCACGCTATTGCAGTATATAAAATAAAGATTCCTCCGACTCTAAACTATGCAATTGAAACAATAGATGAAGGTGAGTGGGCAATGTTTGAGAAGGTGGAAGGAAAAATCTGGCGCCAAATATGTAATCTAAATTATTCCGCGCCCATTGCAGCTCTTAGACTTGAATTTGGCCTTCTTTCTACATATGTGCTTTCAATGGCAGCGTGTTTGCGGTGGTGTAAGGCTCTGCTGAATGGGCAGGAGAATCTATTAAGGGCTGCATTGTATAAGGAAATTTTTGTTAATCTGCTAAAGAAAAGTGTAATTTTTAGAAATTATTTAAAATCTTTAAGTATTTTTGATCTTGATTTTGA
This sequence comes from Lissotriton vulgaris, assembly GCF_964263255.1. Lineage (NCBI taxonomy): Eukaryota > Metazoa > Chordata > Amphibia > Caudata > Salamandridae > Lissotriton > Lissotriton vulgaris. The sequence goes on from NC_141700.1 coordinate 730,905,125, forward strand.
AGAAGTACTCCGTTTAGATAAATCAGCTCTAAAGCTTATGATTAAAAAATCTATATATATGATCTCAAGTAGAAGAGATCAGCAAACATGTAATGCGAATGGAAGGCTAGATTGCATTATGGGGAGCTTTATTGTCAAAAAACCTCAGCCATATGTACTTTGGAACCTGTATCATGGAGCACGCCGAGTGCTCTTATTACTGAGATTGAACATGCTTCCTTTGAGGATTGTGACAGGTGCTTGGGAGGGTATCCCCAAAAATGAAAGACGCTGTAATCTATGCAATGGCGGTGTACAAGACCTTAATCATGTCCTGATAGTGTGTCCAGCACTCCATCTAATTCGCCGTAAATATTTAAGGCATGGTTTTTTACAGCATAACATTGCAACGGCAGAACAGGCCCGCAATTTTCTTATGTTTCCCCCATCCGAACTGATGTGTTTTAAAATTTTCTGCTTTTTTAAAGAATTTTTAAATGTTTATTAAAAGAAAAATGAATGGATATGGGTGAATTGTAGATTTTTAAAAAATATTGTGTGTAATCATTTTTTGTATCAGTATTTTATTGAAGCACTATTGGCACTTTGATAGACCGTTAAAAATAATAATACCATTCAACCCCTACTGCTTCAGATCACATTTGTAGGAATGTTAATTAACTATGTATGTTGCATCACAAAGTACTAGTAAAGCATTTGCACTTTAATTAATGCATTAGCACTTTAGTTAGTACTGTTGAAAATAATTGCTGCTATTTTCGATTTTCTTCTTGACAAGATCATCTCCTAACAAAAAAAAAAAAAATTTTTAACACATGTTGTCTCTCGAAATGTTTGTCTTTGCTGATAATCGATGATTTTTAGACTAAAAGCCGATTGATATGATACTTTTGCCCTGCAATGTGACGTATTAGATTACTTACCCTCGCAGTTGAAATTTAGTGAAAATGAGGTATTAATCTTTGTATTTTAACAACTGATGTTTTTAGTAAACCAGATTTACGAGGCTAACTATATTGTATCGATAGGTGTAATTGTGAAATAGTTTTTTATCTCTTTGATTTGTATGAAAAAGCTGTTTTTATTCTGTATTTTATGTGGAATTCCACGGAATTCCAAATCATAATAAAAATAAATTGAATTGGATAGCAGCAGGGTGTCATCCGCAAACATGATTCCGGGCACCCTGCTGCCGGTCAGTTTTGGGGCGTCAGTGTTAGCAATCCCTGTCAGGTGCGCGATTACCCCGTTCACAAAGAGACAGAACAGGGTCAGTGCAAGCACACAACCCTGTCTCACCCCTCTGCGAACGGGGAATCTTTCAGTTAAATTACCGCTTCTCCCGCACCTGACGAGTGCGAAGTTGTTTTGATGTAGTTTCATCAGGATTGCAAGGATGTCTTTCGGGACACCTAACTCTTCCATTACCCTCCACAGTTTTGATCTTGGCACCAGATCGAAGGCGGCACGTAGGTCACCGAAAACCGTGTACAAGGTGCCGCCCTCGATCAATGCAGTCCTCCAATACATGAGGTTTAATCTGAATATTTGATCGATTGTAGAGAACCCCCTCCTGAATCCTGCCTGGTATGGGCTCAGGGCATCTGTTTCCTCCAGCCAGTTCTGCAAACGGTTCAATATTAGCCTACCGAAAAGCTTCTGTGATACGTCTTTAAGGCTTATTGGGCGATAGTTGGCTGGGAGCAGAGGGGATCCCTTTTTAAATATTGGGACCACCTCTGCACCCAGCCAAGTGTCCGGGACCTCCATTCCCTTGAGGACCGCATTAAATATCAGCAGGAGATGGGGGCCCATATCCCTGGCTCCTGCTTGAAGAGATCTCCTGGCACCCCGTCGAGCCCCGGGGCTTTGCCTGCTGCCAACCCCGCAATTGCTGCCCGAACTTCTTTTTCCGTAAAGGGTTCACCCTCCTGGTCGCTCGCTATAATGCAGTGGGGGGGTACTCAGGGCCGCGTCCTCTTTTGCATATTAGGACTGAAAGTGGTTTTGCCATATGCTCGGGGCAATGTTGGGTTCAATTGCCGAGGGGAGATCTTCTGACCCATTGTTGACTAACCGCCAGAATTTACGAGAGTCTTTGGTGGCTAATGCACCAGAGAGTTCCTCCCAGTGTTGTTGGTCCCATTCGGCCTTGGCATTTGCCAACAGTATCTTATATGCCCGTCTTCTGGCTTGTATCTCCTCCCGGCATCTACGCGCCTTAATTGCGAGTAGAAGTTCTCGTTTCGAGTCCCGGCATGTGGCATTGTACCAGGACTTTTTATGTGACCCGCTAGTTCTACCTGCGCCATTTACAAAAAGATCTAACTCCAAGGTGTTTATTAGATCTTCGTGGGTTCGCCATAGCTGCTCTCTATTTTCCCCATTGCCGAGTTCCTTACCAAGAGCGAATGCCTTTTCCAGCACTGGGGTAATTCTGGCATAGAGCCTGGGTAACTTAACGCCACTTGTGGCCAATTTTCCCCACCTAACTCTCCTCCTGTTATTCTCCAGGAGTAACCCTGTCTTTACACTTTCTTTGTCCTGTCCCATGTCCTCGATACCTGGCATGGCATATTCAAGTTCGAGGACGTTATGATCACTGTCCCCTCTATCCAATACCCTGAAATCGATGATTCGTGACCAGCATGACAGTTGGACTAGGACATAATCTAGTCTGGATTCACTTCCTACTTTATTGAAAGTGCATTTGCTTGTGATATCTGATTTAATACGCCCATTACAGGCCCTTAGACCGTGGTTGAGGGTGAGGGCGGTTATCTGCAGTGCAAAGGAAGTCCAAGCTCTTGGTGGGGGTGCCGCCGTGGCAGGTATCAGCCATCTTAAATCCTACTCTAGGGAAGGTCCATCAAGAAGGCCAGACAGTGGCTCGTAATGCGAGTTCAGGTCCCCTCCAACCACGTAAGGGAGGTCCCTTGGGATTTCGCTCAAGAAAGCCGAGAGTTCCTCGATGGTATTCGATTTGCGTAGTATAACTACAGGTCTCGAGTAGACGTTTATTATCATCAGTTTAGAGGAGTTTGGCCGTTCTAACAAGACAGGTAATAAGTCTTCAGAATCCACAGTTAGGCATCTGGCCTGACAGCCTAATTGGGAGGCTACCCAAGTTGCCAACCCTCCTGACAGTCGTCCCCTTCCCCCCCATTTAGCGGGTTTTGAAAACACTGCGAACCCCGGGCATGTGTACTCCTCTCTTGCCCAAGTTTCCTGGAAGAGGCAGATACTTTTTGAGTTAATAAAAGAAGCCCACTCCAGGCAATCCATTTTATTGCCCAGCCCAGCTACATTCCATGAAATCAGGTTGAGTGTTGGAGGTCTTGGGGATGGTAACTCGGTGCCGAAGTGTTTGTTCTCTTTTGTGGCTAGATTTACCATTGGATGTTGTAACAATTCCCCCTGACCAGCCCCTAAATTACTACCGTTACCCAATGTATCTGCTATAGAGTGGCCGGGGTCTTGACAATGTGTATGTTTATTGGGAGCAGTTATCAGTTCTCGTGAAACCTGGGCTTGTTCACGGAAGGTAATTCTATCCTCACTACCATCTATTAGGTGGGATTGGTGCTGGTCCCTACCTTTGGACTCGAGCAGTCAGTCAACCATTTCAAGGCTGCTGCACCTGTTAGAGGTGGGGAGGTAAGCTGGCTGATGAATTCTATATCGCCCCGGAACTCCTCTCACCCATCCCCCCATCCGTCCCTCCTCCTAGTGCTAATCTCCCATCCCTCTTCATCGCCATATGGGGTAAATATTCGGGCACCATGCTCCTGTGGTAATGAGGGTCCCTCCTCTCTGCACAGTTGCTCTCCCATTCTCCCAATAATTCTTGATGATACCCCCATCTTTGGTCTTCTGATGTATACATACTCGATGGGTAGAAGAATGAGAGAGGGAGAGACTGGATATGACTCCCTTGGTCGTCGGGGGCCCAGCTGCAGATGTAGGAGGCTGTCCTGGGTTCTCTAAAACTGACCAGAACACAATCGCCTCTGATTGTTTTTCTCATGTTTCCCACCCAGGTGGTCCGTCTCACCAAAAGAACATCACTAGTTGTGCCTTGCGGGAGAGGTCTGTATATAGACAGCCAGTTGATAACTTTGTTCGTAAGGGAGGCAGTCGTCTTTATAGCAGTAGATTTTAACTCAGGTACACCCGCCAAGATTACTGTGTAAGGGGACGCCTCAGGTGGTAGGCTCATAGGTTTAATTTTGCAGGGATTATTTGACATGCTATCTAGGGGTTTTGAATCGCTCTGCATTTTGTCAGAGGAAATGGCATTATCTTTAGGGTGTGCAGTTATGTTTGGGGGTGGGAGTGATGGTGCCCGAGTTTGTGTAGGTGAGATGATTTTGTTTGCAGTAGCCAAGGGTTGCGGGGTCTTGTTTTGGTTGGGTTTGTGTATGTCGAGAAGTAGCTGGGCCATTTTTCTTTGTTAAGGTTATAGGATCGATACCCTTTTTAAGCTTTGGATCTCACCCCCCTTTGGCTCCCTTAGTGTCTATCTTCCTTCCATATGATAACATTGCAGAACTCAAAAATGACAGTGTCCACTTTTTGACCTGAAAAGGATGTATATTTAAAAACATGCTTACCTGAATGATTTTTCTCCGTCTAAACCTATATAAAGCCACTTGCTATTTTTATAAATTGGTGTGGATCTTCTTCTTGAGTCGTTTGGGTCATTATTTGATCATTGTGTGGATTTGCAAATGTCGTGCACTCCTCCGTGTTCAGCATAAGGCTGCTCGACTACACTGCCCCCTAACAGAGCACTTTGGGATTGCATAGCAAGAACCTGTCCACTCATATGGGAACCCCTGGACTCTATACACTGCATTTCAGATTTCTGATATATCACACAAAGAGCCAGCTTCCTACACCTGTACTGTGCTGCGGTCAGATCTTGCAGTTATTAAACTGGTCTTGCTTGCTGTTCATCACCTTATTACAGACAGGCAACAGTAGCCCTCCTGTCAAAAAATATCCCCCTGGAGCCCAGCGGATTGTGCCAGTGTCCCTCGCCGAGGAAGCTGCGCAAGTGTAATGCAACAATACAAGTCCAAAGCATTTCTGCGATTTACAACATTCATCGCTGTGTTGTACAACGTTCTTTGCTCTGCGTGAAAGTACAAACTTAAACACCACCACTATTATCAATAAACTGGAATCGAGATGGATTCCCACAGTATTTGGGTCCTGACGCGGTTAGATCTTTATGCAGCAATCGAAACCATCATCCAGACCATCCAGAGCTGGCTGAACCAGATTACAAGGCCCTGCTCAGAGGTGGTTTCTTTCTTTAGTTTTATTGTGTTGTTTGGTAAAGCGCTTATTTGAGATAGAAAGCCGCTTCGTGGAGCTGTTAGACAGTGATTTTTTTTAGGTCTGGCTGCAGACAGCTTCCTTTGACAGAAAGACCTCAGGCCATCAATTCTTCAAATAAGCACAATGTGAAGCAATTCAGAAGAGTTTGCTTGGAGCCAGCCCCTTTCATCCACTGGTTTCCATGCCTTTTGCATGGTCACCATTGTTAAGTGGGGCTCTCCACCAGGCCACGGCATTTCGAAGAAGGTTACTTTGTCCCATTCGGGTTCCCATAGGGGTTGGCACCCAGTTTGCCTTTTGGTAAACTGCAGATATGTTGTGTGTATTCTTTTATATAAATTGTTGACACAATGGCAGTTTGATTTCTATTTTTTGAGCTTTTCTTAATTTTACAGTGATATTCATTTATTGTACTTGCATATTCACCAGCTTAGCTTTCCTATCTTGGATTTGCTGCTTTTTTTGCTCACTCGGTAAAGCGGTGCATGCACGTAGGCTTTCTAAAGATGTATTAAAAATACTGACCCTTTGTCAAAAGTTTCCAATGTGAAACTTTTTGCCATTTAAGAGTTTTAAGTTCACACTCACAATGCAAACTTGCTCTTCTGACACCTTTTCTTAACTCTCTTTTTTCAGGGTATAGCTTCTTTAAAATAGACAAAGATGTTGATTGGTTATTGAGATGTTCTCCCACAACAGCTGGTGGTAAGACACAGTCACTGACCTGTCATCAAACACATCCCCAAACAAAAAGCCACACTAATTGGCTTTACCAGTGCCTGTAACTATTGCCGACCGCTTTGCAAGGTCTGACGCTGCAGATACAGAAGTATAGGGATCTGCCTGTTGTAAACTCAGCTTTGTCCTTGACAAAGGTCGATCTACACTCAGCAGGGCCCTCAATGGTGTAGTCAGTCAAATTAACTTTATTCGATTTGATAAAATCATACAAAGCACATTAAAATGGTACTATTTACAATTAAAAAAGAATTAAACAGTTTCTTTGTAAACAAGTTAATTTGACAAAATGTATGCATTAAAATATTTAAAAACAAGTTTTGTGCATCAGTTTTCCAAATTCATACTCCTTCTGGCTCTGGTTGCTGCCACAAGGAAATTGGCCATGGCGAAAGTAATACAGATATTACCTAATGTTTTTAAATATAGCATGGCTGGTCTCACCTGGGAGAAGCCAGCTTCTCTTAAGACTGGTAGCAGGTATTTTTTCCTTTGCGCAGAGAAGAAATCACAAAACATAACAAAATGTAAAGTGTCCTGAACTGAAAAATTGTCACAGGTGCAAGGGGGTGCTAACTCAGGTTTCGACCAGGTATTAAAATTGCCCAAATAAAAATGAATAAGGTTAAATCTAAATCTTGTTAACAAAAATCTATGGAAAGGATTTGTGACAAAACATAAATAAGGCTCAATTGCGAGTGACTGAAGTGACAAATAATGCATTCGAACAGACGGCTTTGATAATTCTAATTCTTCTCGCAACATGCATGCCCTAGACATAAACTGTTTTTTTATGGTAATCACATCCTGCTTTGTAATACCAGAGGGGGAGGTGAATAAGTCTGGGCGTCCGAGATCATTAAAAGATTTGTACAAGTACGCCAGCCATGGTATTGTGTGACTGTATTCCAAGCTCATCACATCCCTCATGATCATATGATTTACCGTTAATTCGGGATTTAACCAGGTCTTAAGCCAATATGTTAGTGGTGCCAGTCTCAGTTTATCCTGGATATGGTCCAAGCCAAGTTCCGTATGAATAGAAAAGACCGGGGAGGATTGGGGTAGGGACAGGACGGAACGTAAAAATCTGTTCTCAGCTACCTGGATTTTATCTAGGCGCACATAACCCCATAGAGAAGCGCCATACAAAGCCACAGGGAGGGATTTACTATTATAAACCTGGATAATGGCCTTCATAGGTCTATGACCCAACCTTTTAGCGAAACCGAAGATGGCCATAGATGTTCTTGTGACCGCTAGGCTTTTGGCACGTATCTGTGGGCCCCAGGTACCCCTACTATCAAAAAGAACACCCAAATAGGGGAACACAGGGACTCCTGAGACTACCTCCCCTTTACAAAAAAAGGTTTTTGTTCTTCTCTTGACCCTTTTCCCTTGTGCACCGACGACCATGGTGTGCGATTTGGAGGCGTTAACCCTCAGATCGAGCCGGTCCATAAAAGTCCCAAATGCATCTAGCAGTTTTTGGAGGCATACCCCTGTGCGTGCGATGAGTACAGCATCGTCCGCGTATAGGAGAGCAGGGATCTTAACTTCTCCTACACGCGGTAAGTCACTTGCTGCTCCAAGTAAATGCTTGCCCAGGTCATTTATGTAGATGGTAAACAGGGGGGCTAGTATGCATCCTTGCCTAACACCCCGTAGGGATCTAAAACGTGACGTGCATCTTCCCTCTTTGGTTACCCTTACAGCGGCAAATAAGTCCCGGTGCAAGGATGCTATAAACGCCACCAGGTCTGCGTCGATCCCCATGTTCATTAAGATTTCCCATAGCTTGGATCTATTGACCAAGTCGAAGGCCGAGGAGAGGTCCATAAATGCTAAATACAAGGACCCCTCCTTGGCCACCGTATACTTGGCAATCAAAAGGTGCAGGTTCGAGCACTGTTCTATCGTGCCTCTTTTTTCCCTAAAGCCATACTGTATGTCGGCCAAGCCCCCACACTCCTCCAAGCTATCTCTTAACCTAGCCAAGAGGACTCTGCCCAAGATTTTAATAGCAGAGTCCAGAAGGGAAATAGGCCGATAGCACCCTGGGTCATCCCTTTGGCCCTTTTTAAATGTAGGCACTATGGTGGAAGTGGCCCATGTGTGTGGAGGGGGCGAGCTATTTGCGGCTGTGAACACGTTAGCCAGGATACCAGCCCAGAGTTTAGGAGAATGTATATAAAAATCAGCTGGTACCCAGTCAGGGCCGGGGGCTTTGTTCTTTGTTGTAGCACAGATAGGTCGCCCGTCTCACCATAGACTGAGCTGAAATGGGCCAGCCACTTCTCATCAGGTATTACACAGTCAGTGTCTGCATTGGGGGAGTCGGAAAAATAAGGGTGGTTAACTACGGCCCAGAATTGTCTGCTGTCCCGCAAGATATTGATGTCAATTAATTGTTCCCACGCCTCCTGTTTGATGCTATCCATTCTAGACTTAGTGGCCTTCCTGTACTCTTTTCTCAGCGATGAGACCAGAGCCCTATCCCTAGGATTTGCCTTAAGGGCAACTTTTAGAGCTCTAAGTGCCCTGGTACAGGCGGAATCGAACCATCTATGAGGCTTTGGGTCACCCCTACCCCTTGGGGCCGTAAGGTTGTCAGACACTATGTGGCATATTGATTGAAATGCGACCATGGTGTCGTTGCCCGATGAGGTCGAGTCTTGGCAGATCCTGATCTGTTCTTCGATCTCTTGGCCAATGTTGGTGTAAAAGTCGTCTGCCTCCACATTCCCCCACTTCAACTGCCTGCCTTGATCTATTGGGCGTAGGGTAGGTCCCTGTTTAATCTGCCCCGGCCTGGGTCCCAAAGAGCCCCCCCAGCGGATGATCAGAAGAACAGGGTTGTGGTCACTGAAAGGGGAAAACACAGTGCGATAAGAAATACAATCAAGAATGGCAGAGGTCACGAAGATATAATCAATAACAGACCCCGTGGGTGAACCCTTGAACGTCGGTAATCTAGGTGCCCCCTCCCCTGCTGTAAATTCAAGGAGGTTAAAGTTGGCCAGGAAGTCCTCCAGTTCCTCTCCAGGCCTGGTGTGTTCGAAGTGTGGACCCTCCTGTTCCCAGGTCTCCAGCTCACCCAAGGTGGTGCAACCAAAATAACAGGGGTGAATGTTAAAATCACCCATTAGCACAAATTCGTAACTGGTGGGGGTATTCTGGATGAATACATTTAGAAAGGCATCCAATTTCGTGATATTATCGCCACCATACTCCTTATTGGCAGAATTGTAGAAATTAATAAACAAAGTACTTTTTGACGGGCAAGTTTGCCTTTCTACAATTAAACAATAAGGGGAGTCATAATCAATTTGTTTTAGCGGTCCAGTGAGGTCAAGAGAGAAAAGGGTCAAGAGGCCTCCCCTCGCTCTGCCTGCAGTACTGGGGCAGGCTGCGACTGAAAAGCCTACAAAACCATCCAACCACAGATAGGATGACATGTCCCACGTTTCTTGCAAAGCAATGACATCATGGTCTGAGACAAATGCGACCCATTCATTGTCACTCATTTTTGTGCTAATTCCGGCAATGTTCCAGCTGATGATTTTACAACCTTCTTCCTTGGGAGCTGCCATGGAAACCCTTACTTCCTCATTGGGTGTTATTGATTCATCTGTTGTTAGTCAGTCCATATCATCCAGGCCAGACAGGGGAGAGAACTGATTACTTAAGCTCACGCTTATCCCCTCAACCAATGATGCTGCCTGAGTGACCTGATGTATCAAGGTGGGTGGATTAGGTAAGGTCGATGCTGCATGCCTTATGATAGACTCGTGTACATTACTGCGGGCCGTTGCTAACCTTTTACCCTGCCATCTGGCCTGGTAATTAATATTGGGTTTATACAGAGATGGGGGTTGGTAGAAAAAACCCAAAGGGACTGGTCTGAGGCGATCCCTGGCTGAGATTTTTGTACCATCCCAGAAGAGTCTATCAGCCACATCCGCCCTGCAAAAGTTTACGACCACACAGTCACCATAAGTAGTTTTGGGTTGTTTGCCAATCCATCCCACCCTTCTTGCGTGAATGATCAGCTCCGCTATGTTTTCACCACAACATATTTTTCCACTCCAACTCTTAACTTTAGTGATTAGTTCCTCCGTTGGTTCCCTTTCCCCTTCTCCAAGTGGGTCAACTCCAATGAACACTGCAACCAAAGGGGATGCTTCTGGTGGGAGGTGGAGTTTATATGTGCTTGGCGAGGACCTTTTTCTGATTGGTTGGCTATTGTCAGGTGGTGCTAGTGGGATTGAAGCCACACTGGGGTTACTCATCAATGCTTGCTGAGGGGGTGTACTATGGTCGCAAGGCCTATTGTCGTTGGCTAGGTTTCCGCCTATTGGATTAGTCACCGGTGTAAGCCCCTCAGTATTCCTATTCGCTCCCATCTGGTCAAGACTACCCTCGGCCGTTTGGATGTAATTAGGGGGGAGCGCTTGGATAATTCTGTCAATGAGTGAACATTTCTTCAGTAGACCTTCCAGGCAAGTGTTTAAGGTATCAACGATGTCTTTGGCAATACCCACCAGCAATGGTTCAATCCTCGCAACAAATATTTCCTCCAGTTTATCCTCCATAGTGGCTGATCTGTCTACAGTGGGAGGCAAGCTGTTGACTTTTTTCCCCCTCTTGCGTGAACTAGTTTTAGTGGCTATCTGGGTTAGTGCACTTGGAGATGCGACAGGTGGGGCCGGTTGAGGGTCCATAGCTGGTAGTACACAGGGGGGGCGATTGGCTATGACCACAAGCGGTTCAAGAGGTACACTGGCTGGGATGCCCGGGGGGTGGGATATGGCGTCATCTGTAAGCAATGTAGATGGGGTGCTTGGGGAAATCAATGCTGTGGCCAACTCTTGTTCCACATTCGCAATCTCCTTCGTTAAGGCCCCCACAGCCGAGGAGAGGTATGACATGATGGTGTTAGAATGCCTGGGTATTTTAGCATTTTTACCCCCCCTCATCCAAGTTAGTATGTTTCTTTCTCTTACCCATCTAGGAGGGTGGATGTTAGCGATGTGGCCCTGCCCGGCCTCCTTCGGCCCCGGACGGCCACAGACGGCCCGCCCTCTGCCCGGGCTCCGCCCGGCGACGCCCGCGCGCGTCCCGCGACACGGAGGGAGCGTCTGCTGTTTATAGCGCCACCGGGCGCGAGTAGTCCGTGATACAGGAAGTACCCGCTAAGCTCGCTGGGAGCTGTAGTCTCCAGCCGCGTTGATGGCGCTGAAGCGGCGAGACTGCAGTGTTCCCCACCCAGGAGCTGGCGCGGAGTCTGCTGTGGCTGCTGTCGGTGGTGAGGTAAGCTCCTCACTGTGCTTGGCCCCCCCCTCAATGGTGTAGCTGGGGTACCACTAGCCTTAAAGTGAAGAGGCGTCTGAATACACCCACTTGTCTGTGCATACATCCCTGTGCCTAGCAACACAAAACCACCACTGATCGCTGCAGAGGGGACCCTCAGACTCCTGGGCCCCCGGTGCGACTGCATCTGCTGCACTATTGATGGCTCTGTCCCTTATCAACAAAGTGGGTTTATGGAATGACGTCAAACCCTCAGTGAAGGAGCAGGGTTTGAGTCTTTTCTTGAAGGCTGCCAGAATTAGGAGATTTCTAAATCTGGCATTCGCCTTGTCCAAAGAGAAAGCAGGTGTGAAATTGCAGCACTCCAGAAATCAGTTTGAGCGCATCCACTTTGTTTGTTGTGATTTTGTTTCCTGGACCCACGCCCTGTGCTGGCTGTTTCTAGGCGTGGCCTGAGGTCCGAAGAAAAAACCAGAAGGCCTGGGAAGACCAGTGGCGGCGCCAGTGTGCACTGGGCCCTCGTGCGAGGAAGGAAATGAGCCCCCTGCTGCCCGAAGTGTGAAGTACAGCAATAATCAGGGTTCGGTAGGCCCTTCAGGCCCGGGTGCCACTGCACCCATGATAGTTACACCCCTGGGGAAGACCGGGATAAACAAATCACAAGTGAAGAAGAACGCGCTAGGAGGGTGCAGAGGAATAAAACTCTGAAATGGAAAGGTGGGCTGTCCTCCAGAGTTCCCCAGCCGTCGTCTGCTCGATTTAATTCAAAGACTGCTTTATTCGATTTTGATTAAAAACCATAAAAGCGCAGTAAAAAAACAATTTACATTTAAAAAAAGTTTACCCTAAAAGTTACATAAACATTACTATGATTCATTATAATACACTATAAAAAAAGCAGCTCATAGAAATTTTAAACTGGCTCAGACAGATAATTACAAGTCAATTCAATGTAATCCTGTGTCTGATTACCGCTTTTAAGAAAGACGACATGAGTAACATAGTCCACTCTTCCTCCAGCATTTGAAGCCTCAAAAGTGCTGCTCCACATTGTTTAATACCCCACTTTTTCAGGATAAATATTAGAAATCTTCTCCTTGGCAAGTCATAAAATTTGCAAAAAAGTGTGCAATGTAACATTCATTGAACAGAAGTATCACATGACATAATGACATGTTTTTGGACCAAGAGTTAACTTCTGGAAATGTAATCAGTCTAAAAAAAGTCCCCCAACGAAAAGGTGCAAGTAACATGGGTGAATAGCAACTTTGGGCCTGTATTAGATACGGTTGAATTACCTGGCCTTGGAGCATCAGATGGTTCTCCATAACTGATGTCTTACATTTCTCGGTAAGCCAACGCTTATTCTCTAGAAAGTTTAAACAAGTTTTTCAAGTTATTCCCTGATACAGTTTCTAGACAATTTGGGGAATCAAAATAATCTGTATAATCGATAGCATAAAATAATTTCTTTACATACTTAATCCAGGAAATCCTGGTACCCCGCTCTAAATTAAGGCAATCCTTGATTATCTCTGTTAAAAACGGTCTCATCCGTGGTCCACACCTTATGCCATAGAAGAAGGGGATTAAGTTTATTAAGGTCCGATATATGGTAAACCAAGTTCCTTATGACATGCATAAGTAGAGGTGGAGCCCGGGACGGCTAGACCATAGCACAAAAACGCATTCTCTCAAAGTTGTATATAGTGAACTTCTACTATTCCCCAAATCCCCGCCCCATATATCGCTGTGGATACACATTTAGATTTATATATGTCCACAAGCTCTGGAACTGGTCATCCACCCAACTTGTTGGAAAAGTTGCGAACAGCACCTATGGCTCTGGAGAAAGCCAATTTTCTTACGTGTGTTGCAGATGACCAAGTGCCTGATTTCTCAAAGTTGATACCCAGATACGTGAATTTATCAATCGTATCTATTTTTGTTTTTGAAATGAAAGTTTTGCATGTGGTGGTTTTACTTGTAGTACAACACATAGTAAATGTTTTGCTTATATTTATTTTTAGGCCTCTGTTCATATAATTTGAAAATTTAGTGATAGTTCTTTGGAGGCCTATCTGAGTCCGTGCCATAATTACTGCGTCATACGCATTTAATAAAATGGGGACTGGGGCGTTCGATTCGGAGGGTAATCCTGCTTATCCTGAACCATGTGGGAGCCTACATTGTTCATGTATAAATTGAACAGGAACGGTGCAGGTATGCATCCTTTATTTATACTAAATTTGGCTGTCCACTCGCCATGCTTCCCGTACCGCACCCTCGCCCCCCGATATAACTCCTTAATAAATATAAGCAAATTTGGGTCCACGCCCCTTTGTGACAAAGTACTCCAAAGTTTGTCATAATTTAAACAATCAAAAGCTGAGCTTAGATAGACAAACGTTAAAAACAAAATTTTACCTTTTGGCTAATATATATTTAGCAATAATCAGCACTAAGTTTAAACCTTGCTCTGTTGTTCCGAGCCCCGCCCTAAAGCCATATTGGAACTTTGAAAACATGCCCCTTTCTTCCACCCAGATTTGTAAATTATTTATTATGACCCTCCTTGCAACTTTCATAAGTGAGTCCAGTGGTGATATTGGGCGATAACACTTTGGTTAATTTCGGTCACCCTTTTTTATAAATGGGAATCACAATTGCCTCTAGCCAGGTGGGAGGGAACCTATATTTATTACAACTGTTCAAAACATTAGTTAAGAGTGGAGCCCATAAGTCTGTGTTAGATTTATATATGTCCACTGCCACACAGTCGGGTCCTGGGGCTTTCCCTGCGGCACTTTCGTTAATAGCAGTTAAAACTTCTGCAAGTGAGAATTCAATATTCAGGGGAAAAGACGCATGATTCACATCTTCAGCTCGTTCCGTTAAGTCAGTTCCCTCACTCTCAATTAGGTCATCTGCCTGATAGAAGTCCTTAAAATAGTTAACCCATCTGTCTTCCGTAATTGCCACTTCTATTGTATCGGTTGCCCTATCTGCAAAAAAAGGAGCATTACCAGCCTTCCAGAAGCCTGTGCTGTCCTTAATTAGCAGGCTTGATGTAACGCCTGCCATGCTTCCAGTTTCAGTTGACTCTTGGGCTTTTTTACTGCTCCTTGGTAAGCAGTTCCAGCCAGCCTCACTTCATCCCTACTTCTCGGCTCCCGTTTTAATACCTTCAATAAGTGTGCATGGGCCTTACCTCAATCCCTGTCACACCACCCCTGTACCTTAGTAATGCCCTGTTTGTGTCCCTGTGAGGAGTTTTCGTATTTCCTCAGTAATCCCAAGGAAAGCCTCTGTGACTAGGGCATTTTCGTCTGTCTGGGCTAGACAGGTTTCGAATTTATTTTTTACAAGGGTTTCAAAAAAGGCCATGGGTTCCACTTTATGGCATATCCATTATTCCTTGCAAGATTCAATTTATAATTATAGGTTTGTTCAGTTACTTGAGGTGTCTTTTTTACTCCCTGCAAGAGAAGATAGTAGCCTATTTGGAAGGTGGTCGCTGGTTACTATGTCACATGTTTCACAAGTAGAAACATGACAAGAGTACCGATTGGACATGAGAACGAAGTCAATTACTGATTTGCACCCCCTCCCGATAAAAGTAGGTTCAAAAGGGACTGAGGGGTTGCATAATTCGTTTGCAAATCCCAAGTCGAATTGAAAGGTCAATTGATTCAACCAGTTACCCAGAGTAGTATGTGAGAAGTGTATTAGGGGGTCCTTTTTGTCTTTGCCCAGATCACAAATGTCCAGATGGCTATATGGGCATAGAAAACAGTTGAAATCGCCCACCCATATTACGCACATGTCCCCAGACAGATGTTCCTCAGTGTGCTTCAGGGTTTGACATAACTCTTCTAATACCTTACTAGTTTCAGATTTCGGGATGTGATTTCGGGATGTTTTGTAAAAATGTATTAGAACTGTTTTCTCCCCCCCCCCGCCCATCACTTACTAGCAGTATCTGCTAATATTCAGATCCATTTTCAAATTTCACTGCCAGATCGTTCACAAGGTTAGACACAAAAGTACATAATCCCCCTTTGTTCCTTCCCCTTATGCTCGGTCTGGCAGGGGTATGGAAAGTACGGTAACCATTTTAAGCATGGGCGAATTTTGCGAATCTCGCGTTCGCGAATTTTGCGGATTTGCGAACTTGCAATCCGCAAAATCCGCGAATTCTCGCGAATTTGCGGATTTTTTTGTGTGTTCGTGCAGGTTTCTGCCAGTTCGCGAGGGTTTTGTACAATTTCGCAAAACGCGAACTTACCTGTCGGGTCGCAAGTTTCGCGAACTTGTTGTTTCTACGTGTCCAGCCTGTTTGGGACACTCTTCTTCATCACTGCCACTCTCTGTCACCACTGCCACTCTCTGACTACTCATGCCACCCTCTGGCCCACCCATGCCACCCTCTGTTTCATCACAGCACCCTCTGGTTGTCCAGTCAGTGTACATTATTGTGGCAACGCAAGCACACCTTCCCTGCCTCAAGTGACCTGAATTAATTTGGGGCTGATTAATGTGTCACAGAATATTTTTTTAGCTGGCACCTGCTTCCTTAGTGCTTCCTGATTAGTGATCTTTTGCACTTGCTAAGTGCTTTCATTGTTGCAAAATTAGTTACAACACCTGCCCTGCCCCAACTGACATAATGAATTAGGGGCGGATTAATGGATTTGAACTTCCAGCCTGGCTCCTGCTTGTCTCCCTTAGCTGTAATTCAGGACCTTTGTGGCATATGTGTAACTATTCTGAGGTTCAGAGCAGGGTCACATAATAGTTGCAACTGGCAACTGAACTCTGGAGGGGCCCCTCAGGAAGCACTACAGGAAATGGCTACTAATGATGAGCCTGAACTTTTGAACCTGGTAAGTAGTTTCAGTTTTGCTAAGATCGTATTTCTGCAATTTTGCGCTTATTCGCGGGGCGCGAAGTTGTACTGGGAAGCCGCGAACTCACACGAACAGTGCGAGCAAGCCATAAAATCCGCTGCTCGCGGATTTGGCGGGAGATTCGCGAATCTCGCGGATTGCAAATTTACCAAAAATCCGCAAAATCCGCGAGCGAAACGGATTTTCCGCCCATGCTTAAACCATTTATATGTATGGCCTTGGTTGCCCATGATTCCTGCAAGCAGATGATGGAGACATCCTGTATGAATGTTAGCCAGGTGGAGTCCCTTGCTCTTGAAGAAAGCCCAGCGATGTTCCACAACATCAGCTTAAGAATATTACCCATTTCTGATTTATTGATCTTTGGGCTAACGGCTATTTGGGAGGTAACATCTCCCAATGGGCTCCTTCTTACGCTATACTGTTCAGCTTTAGTCAGGCTGTGTTGACGAACCTGGTGTTTGCTTTCCTGAAACTCCTACCTTTCTCCTCTTTTCAGAGTAATATTAGGCTTGTGATAAAATTTGCCCTCTCTAAGTATACGGTGGTTAATTTCAGTAGTGTCAATGGCATATCCTGTTTCCTTGCGGGCACCATGTATGTTGTATTTGGTACAATTTTGAGGCCCCCCAGAATACACATTGATCGAATTGTTGTCAGGTTGTTGCCTCATAACCTCTACTCCTCCTTCCAGAATGGAAACACTCTGGAGATTAGTACAATTTGGAGTAAGTCAATTCACCATATCAAGTACGCTGTACCTGTTGCTAAGGGGAATACAGGAAACCAAACCATAGCCATCTATGCCGGTCCCATTTCTGACATTGTTTACCCCACTACCCCTATCAAGAAAATTTCCATTACAAACAGGATTAACTCTTATTTGGAGAGTATAAAAATAAGTAAGGTCCAATGGCTGAATTCTAGTTCTTGTAGTTTGGGTCCACCTCTCACAAATGTATTGCACTACTCGCATGTCTCTAAATTTATGACAATGCAGTCACCCTGTATGTCTTTCCCGCTCCTTCCCACCCAGCTGACTCTCCGTGCGAACAGAATTTGGCTGTGCATATATGAGGGGAGGGGTCTATTGCCATTGAACCAGTGAATGGTTTTATTCTTCAATTCAACAAACTATTCCACACTACCTTGCTCATGCCCCCTCCCTGCACATGATGGTCTGTAATTTTACCCTTAACTGTGTCCATGGTTCCCTGAGAAGCTACATCGTCCTTAGTACTCAGTCGGGTTCCAGCGCAGGCCCGGGAGGTGCCTTCCGTGGGATCAAATTCCATTGCATGGAGGATCGGATTAAGGGCGGAAGTATTCCTTATGCCACTTGACGACAAGTTCTTATCTTGATTGATTATTGGCTGTGTCTTCTTAATACACTCAAGATTTGATATACTCAATTTTTCAAGTTTCTTTAATTTGTCCTCAATTGACAACAGTCTTGCCAAGATGGGCTGCATAGAAGACATAATAAGTCCGCCTACTTTTGACCAAAATCCCTCATTCAATATAGCAGTGGTGTCGACAGAAGGGATGTTAGATGGGGTTCTTAGCGCCGCCGACTGATGTTCAGAAATAGTAGATACGGCACATGCCGATTTACCCATATTCTTAGTTTTGGCCACCTTAAGATGTTTCCCCTTTGGGGTACCCCCACCATGCTTCCTCTTAGGGATTGCTCCTGATATGTGCCCTGGTAGAGGTGGCGCAACCTCGAGAGCAGGCATCGTAGATGCGCGAGTGGATACCCTGCCAGGTGCAGTCATATTGGTATTACTTTGGGCCTGGACACTAGGAGCCCCATCAATCCCAGTATTCACCATATCCTCCATTGTTACACTGCTATTGTGGCTTAAAGACCCCAATTCTATAATAACATTTGTGTGTTGTTCCAGGGTAGCAGACAACATTAAGTTTCCCAGAGAAGATAGTTTGGAAATGCTGGGTCTAAGGAGAGGCGGCGCTCCGTGAGTTCGATTTCATGCGCTAATACCGAAGTGGCCCTAGTGATAAATTGGTCGAGTGTCCCGGCCACAAAGCCTCCCGTTGCAGCCTTCCTCCCCTTTCCTGCACGTCCAGCCATATCAGATTTGTTAAACTACTATGATGGAAAATGTACTTAATCTTTCAGATTGTCGACGTTAGAGAGGGGGCCCAGCCCAGCCTCCTCTGGGCTCAAGCGGGCTCGCCCTTGGCCCGGGCTTCGCCCGGCACGTGTCCCGCGGAGCGAGAGGCGTGCACAGTAATGTAGGCGTCTGCGGCAGGAGCACAGGTGTTGGTGGTTGCGGGGCTCCTGGTCCTTGGAGTCCCGCTTCTCTCCCTCTCCCTCCCTCTGTGGCGGCAAGCAAAATCATGGAAAACTGCTGTGAGTAGCTCCCGCGAAGTGGGGGGCGTCAGCAGTAATAAGGGCGTCGGTGGGAGGAGCACAGGTGTTGGTGGTTGAGGGGCTCCTGGTCCTTGGAGTCCCGCTTCTCTCCCTCTCTCCCTCTGTGGCGGCAAGCAAATCACGGAAAACTGTCTGCTCACTTTTCTGCCCACCCCTTACCTTCATCAGACGTCAGCCAGCAGCCATGCAGCTCTGTCCACCTCGCAGGGGGCATCTTAAAGGCAAGCATTCACTGCATCCTCCGGGAAGGGGGAGGGGTGTCACCTTCTGCACTGCTATAATATTCTGCAATGACCACCTCATTTTGGGGCCCATCCCTGCTCGCTCATTAAAACAAGGTACCAACCTGAATACAGCAGTCGAGGGTGGTCGGACTCCTAAAAAAACCCACAGTTGGCGTAACCAATAGGCCTCGCCTTTGGGACCTTATAAGTGTTTAGCCATGCAACACTTGATGTTGTTGCACCAAGGATATTGTGCTGGATAACTAAACACTTATAAGGTCCCAGAGGAGAGATCTATTTGTCAATGCTTGTGTTTTTACGTACCTGTCCTTCCCTCCCTCTACCGCTGTTTGAATCAGGCAGGCTGCATGATTTCAGCCCCCACTCCCAAAGCCAGATGAACTGGTTATTCCAGTTTTATCGATTGAGTAGAAGGATGTACGAGGGGGGGGGGGGGGATTTAATGAGAGGCGAGTGAGAAAAGGTAAGAAACAAAAAACACTCTGGGGGTCTATAGCTGGGCCTAGTGTGCTCCAGAGGACAAAACGAGCACTGCTAACTAAGTCAGTGGGTGTTGCTAAGGCTATAGAACATATAGCTTACTCATAGGGTGTCAAACAGAGCAAACCGTATGTGGGTATTCACTTCAAATAAAGAGTAGACCCATACAGAGAGAAGTTGGATGTCCATCAACGTCAGATGTAGATCATATATTCTCATTTGGTCATCCAGATAGGAATGGTGTGTCCCATGATCATTGAGACTGGTCCATAACCTAGATATGTCTGGGTCTGATCTCCAAATGCAGTGAAGACCATGTGAGCAAAAAGGATCGTGATGGAGTCCAGTGCAGTGCAAAATAATAATATGTGGTGAGATTAAAAAAGGATAGTAGATCAATACAAAACTTTAATATAACTTGATCACTCCCTTAATAAAAACAAGAACAGTGCAAAGGTGCAGTTTTAAACATATAACTGCATAAATTCGGCCAACATGTTTCAGCCCAAGGGGAACCAAATCCTGCGGCTTTCATCAGGGCCACAGTTCTTAACGTTTGCTACTGCATATCTACAAAAAGTGAAAAATGACTAAATCAATCAAAGGATACAACTGTGTTATAATGAAGTTTCTTTCAATCCTCTGTATCAATCAGTGTCGATTTTATCTGTTCACAAAAAACAAGCAGAAATATTTTACATGAATCCCAGCAGTAAGAATGCCAGTAAGTCACTAACCCATATTAACTACTATGTACTAACCTGTATTGTACAGGGAGCAAACCTCACCTCTCCTGGAACCTTGCTCAGGATAATATGAGGCCCCGCTCTAGAAAAGGTAAAGAAAGGGATAAGGGGAAAGCCTAAGGTTTAAGTAGCCTAGTCTGCCTGAGAAAAGGTATCAGAGTGCGTATGAATCAGTGACCTGGGACACCAGAAGGATGTTTAAGAAAGGAGTGAGAAGAACTCTGGGCCGGCTCTAGGCTCATAGCAGCCCTGGGCAGGTAGCGTAGGTAGGGGGCCCACGGAGAAACGCAGGTGCGGAAGCCAGTGAAGGGGGGGGGGGGGAGGGAGTCAGGGTGTTTGGAAGTGGAACAGAGCCGGTGCTTGCCAAACCCCTGCCAGGGGCCACCACGCAAATATGTATCCATCCTCAGAGGATTATTATATTAAAGATATATATTGGCGTGGCGGCCCTGTGCAGGTGCACAGCTTGCACATGACTAAGGCCACCCCTAAAGGCGGTAAGCACTTTTTTTGCAGCCGGTGCACAGAGTCTGGCCGCGGCGGCTTGCATTAGCAGGAGTAGTGCCAGGCCAGGAAATGCAACTGCCTCAGAAGAAGGCGAAGTTCAAAGTCCAGGCAGGGCATCCGTCTGTAGTAATAAGTCTTATCCCTCCTTGGTGAAGTAATCAAGTTTGCCTCCCATAAGCTCTTCAATCTCTCTAGAGAAACACACTCACTTCCTCTCATCACCAGGTAGGCTGGGTCTGAGCTAAACATCGGACAGTCACTTCTCAAGAGCTGCTGACAGTTCACCTGAATAAGCTGGTCAGATAAGTAGACATGCTCATCCAGACTTTCTGGGTAGGAAGGTCTTTGACAGCAGAGGAGATGAGCGGACAAGCACAGTGTGGGGGCATGCAATAGGTCTCATTTGTTAAAGTTAGAGCTGGTTGCATTGAAAATTATTTTATTTTCTCATTTGTATACCATTGCCAATAGTGCTATGCAAATATAATAACTACTACAAATAAAAAACAAAAAGTTAAAAACATTGCTATTTTCAAACGCCAACAGCTCTAAGTTTAACAAATGCGAAACCTATTAAATTGCAAATGCTTGTTTGCATGTCACCCCGAGTGGGATGAGTATGCCCAGAAGTGGGTCCTGTGTTTTCCATGCCACTGGAGTCAAGCTATCCTGGCTGATGAGGGGTGAAACCCCTTAACTAGATCTAGGATGCTTGTTTCCACTCCAGGGAGGACCTGGCCTGGCAGTTCGGGCTGAACTGTTCTCTTTGGGCACAGGTCAAGAATGATTTGTATATAGCTGGGTTCAAACAGGAATGGCATGAGGAGCACAAAACGATCAATTTAGGCCCAGATCTCAGTAATGGGGTGAAAGTATGACATTGTTCTGCATTCTGTCCATCAATTGTTCTTTTTTGCAATTATTTGGGCAATGGCATAATTGATTTCTATTTATTTTACTTTGCATTTATATTAACATAGTTCAATAGGCTATATGTGGAATGTTATGAACTACCAACATATTGTGAATGGTTCAATAAATCCATAATCTTTCGTGTCACTTAGCAGGGGGATCTTATGATAAATTATCTTGTCCAACAGGTAAAATGTCCTTCCAACCATGATGTCAGCATCACCCATGGAACCAATGCACGTCATCGACATGTAGGACAGCTTAACATATATATCCATATTGCCTAAGACTACAGTAGGTAGAACTCTAGCTTTATTAAATACCATCCACACATCATCCTGAAACAAACCCATTTGCCCTCTGACATTCCTTGCAAATAAAGCCACAGTTTTTACATAGCAAGCACACTTTTTAATGTAGCACCACTGATCTTCCTCTTAAGCACATCTGGTGCCTAATTTTTGCTTTTGTCACTAAGTAGGATGAACCTGTGTTATTTTTTGGGGTCTATAGGTAAGTTTTCTTCGTTAGACTTTTACCCAGAGCAAGAGAGAGAGGAGGAGACAAAAATGAATCAAAGGTGGATAAAGAGCAAGAAAGGAGAGATCAAACAGAGTCTGGAAGAGTCAAAAAAGAAGCAGGAAGTGGAAGAGAGTAGAAGAAAGACATGTGCTGGAATCACAACCAGGCAGCCTTGCTCTATGGCAACCACATCAAACGAAACACTGTCCCTAAAACAATAAACAGTGCAAGCAGACGAAGATTTTCAGGACAATTTACACATGGAAGGGGGTCTGAAATAGAAACCTGCAGGCTGGAGAGAAGGAGGAACTCTGGGCCACCATGTGTACGTATGTATGTGTATATATACACACACAGACACCAGCTTACTTTGGCAAACGGGGCAACGCCTGGAATAATGGAATTACAAATGTACACGCGGGCAGGCAAATTAAAAGGCAATGGGAAGGCACACTGAGGGCCACGGAACTAGTGGGCGAGGAGAGAGACGGGCTTGTGGGCGAGGAGAGAGAGATGAGGTAGGGAGCAGGAGGTGAACGTGCTTACCGCGAACTAAAGTGAAAGCGCAAGTATGTCGAGCAGGGAGAGCAGACTGCTCTTTTTAGAAGCACATTCTTGTGCTAGTGGCGCGCCCCTGCAAGGTGTATGCCGCCACAAGCACAAGTGTGTGCTTCAAAAAAGAGCAGAAAGACGGGTAAAGGTCCTCCTATGCAGCGCATGCACACTGCGTATGTGAGACCTGAAAACCGTTGCTGTCTAAGGCTTAAAGGCAGAGGGTTCTGGGAGATTTGAAATGTCAGGGGTGCCAGGGACGCATCCCACAGCGTGCTGACGCACAGGCAGGGCACGAGTCGGGGTACCACGCGGGTGGACGGCATCCCCCCACTTATTTCCGAGGGTTTTTCAGGGTGGACGCCGTCCACCCTGCTAAAGCAAAACCGCGTCAGCCACCGGCTTGGTATGCTGAGACAGGGGCACACGAAAGCATTAAATCCGTTTCTAGCCAAAGATGCTACGTGCGATCTGCAAAGACTGGAATGCACAAAGCATTGCGCCTATGTTTAAAAGTAAGGCCGGGAGGAAACCGAGTCCAGTGCGCTGGAAACGTGAAAAGTTATAACGCAGAATGTGAGAAGCCTCTGCCCCCTGATGGGGCGCCTCGAACTCTTCCTCGAGGATAAGAGCAGTCCACCCCGCCCATTGTCTTTCTGTCTGCGGCTGATTGCCCCATACAGAATGACAATGGGCCAGTTTAACTGAGCTGTTACACCCTGCTCTCTTTAGCTGTCCTTTTGCCCCCATTTGTCTGCCTTGGTCTTCTTCCTGTGAGTGTCGTGATTACGGTCATTAGGCACATGCTGTGAAGACTGCCCTGGAGCAATCTGTTAAATGCCCAGTGTTTCACACCAGTTGACCCATGCTTGCCAGGGCGGCAGGAGCAGCGCTGATCAAATAATTTGACAAACCCTGCTCCCGCACAATTGGTGCCTGCTGCAGATTCACCAGGTCACCCACGTCCAGATTTGCCTCCAACACGCTTTCTCGATCCCAAAACGGCAGTTCTTTCCTTTGAAGATTATGCGCTCATGTTTTTAGTTTAATACCTTTATAATCAACGGAAACCACCTTAAGCCTGATGTGATCTGTGGTCTCATGGTTATTTTTTAGGAGATGTTAATTCATACTTCCCTGCCCCTCCAAACTGTTCCACACTTTCGATCTGTAAACAGTTAACCCCGTGCTCACCAGTTTCAATACACAGATGCTTAATAATTAATCTATCAATGGCTCGTAGTTAATAAACCCTAATGACGGATGCTCCCTAACTTTCTTGAAGTGTATTGTCTTAAAGGCAATTGGAAGCTTTGGGGTGAAGTTGGTGCTTCTGCGGGACGCTGTAGTTGGTAAACACCTTTGTTGGACTTGGCTGTCTCTTGCGCGTTAAATGATGCGTTAGTTTTAGGTTTGGCCCAACTCATGCTTTCTCAAAAGTTTATCATAAACATGAATTTATACATAGTGAGTGAAACCATAATGGAGCGAGAAAGGTAGGATATATGGACGGATGAGTTAAAGCATGGATGAATGATTGGCAGAATGGATGGGGGGAATGGGTGTCTGGATGAGTGAAAGGAAGAATGTAAAGATGTATGTGTGAAAGAATGCATACATGAGTGAAAGGGGGGTGGAGAACTGGGAGAAAGGATGGATGGATGGATGAGTGTAAAGTTGAATGGGTATATGGATGAGTGACTGGTTGATGGATAAGTAAGTGAAAGGATGGCTGAAAGGGCAAATGGGTGGATGGATGGATGAGTGAGTGGATGGATGGAAGAGTGGAAGTATGAGTGAAAGGTTGGCTTGGATGAAAGGGTAAATGGCTGGATGGATGAGTGGATGGATGGGTGGAAAAGTGGATGGATGAGTGAAAGGATAGATTGGGTGAAAGGGTGGATGGTGGATGGATGAGTGAAAGGGTGGATGGAGGGATGGATGAGTGAAATAATGGATGGAAGGATAGATGATGGATAAGTTTGCAAATGTTTGGATATGGATGGGCACACAGATGGAAGGACAGAATGAATGGTGAAAGACTGAATTATGGATGAAAGAATTAATAGATGACAGACTATAAATTTGAAATGGTGGATATCAGGAGTTAGATGGAAGGATGAATGGCTAGATCCTTGGACAAGAGAGCTCTTCTGGGGAGGGCTGTGATGACTTATTTGCTTTCTTGGTGCTATAGGAGCTTTAGTTCAAAGTGGGAGGTATTTTAATTTTCTGGCTACTCCCTTGCTTATATGTTACTATTCAGTATTTGCTCTGTGCTTATGTGTGGGATCTATACATCATACATGTCACATTTTGAGTGACACCCAACTGCTACTTGAATGTTACACTAATAATTGTAAATGTTTGCATGTTTTGTTTTAGGGAAAGCCTCATAGTGCCATGAGCTGTGCTTGAGATGTATATTGTGCTTGTAGCAAAAGGCAAAGCGTCAAAAATAAACGAAGTAATAGTGTATCAACAGTGCCTTCTTTAAGAAAGCTGCAGGGAAAAGCACCTTTGTGACTTCGTCAGCTAATGCAACTCTCTGGAAGCCTACATAAGCAAAGTCAAATTCCATATTTTAATTTCAACTTGCTGAAACACCCATAATGCGTTCCCTATAGCGGGTTCATCACAGCAATCCTCCCTTTAGTTGGCCTATGCGTGCCGCATTACATCTTACAATGGCACTTAGATATGAGATGCTAGTAACAGAGACTATCCAGGCAGATCTTCCTGACCACTTCTCTCACCAAACATGCCTGCTGAGGACCATGAGTTGTAAACAAAATATCGGACTGGACAACCCAGTGCAGTAACCATATAAATAGATTACTATCATATGAAGTACAACCAAAAAACGGCACAGTTGCTCAAAGCTGCACGCATACCAAAAAACCATAAAGTGCACGATCTAATCTAAACTTATTTTGACTTGTACTTAAATGGTTGTCTATTTACTCACTTTTATACTATTGTGCAACTTCCTCTGATGTGTCTGTAAAACGTACCTTTTTTCCTGAAGTTTTGTCCTGAATTTTGACCTTGTGTCCTGAATTTTTGTCCTGAATTTTGACCCTTTGTCCTGAATTTTTACACTTACCGTCCTGAATTTGCACCCATGCCAGTTGGTCACCCTAGCTGTGCAGGGGCAGGGTGAGGTCGAAAGCAGAGCCCACGAACCTCTGATTCCTACACAGAGAGTAACCCGTCTCAAGGGAGGGCCACTGGAATTATGCGGTTGTGCGGCCACAATGTTTTTTGCATATGTATGGATCTGCCGCATTTGCCACATAATTCAGCAACTGCTGCATAATCTGTAGATTTTAACAAGAAAAAAAATCTAGCTAACACAGTTCAAAAGTTACTAAAATGAAGGGACACGTGTTGCTGCGCGGTGAAAGGCCCTTTGCAAAGCTGGGCTGGTCGTCTTTCTGTTGCCTATTGCTATGTTTGGGTGTTAAACTGGGTACTAATGAGGTGCAGCCTATGCCCATACAGTGTAAACAAGTGTAAAAATGACAAAATAATGAAAAAATACTATCAGAAAATGTGCCGCGTTACACTGCATAATTTGCCGATTCTTGTCACATAATGTTTCCCTCCCTGCCGCCTAATTTTGCCCTCTCCTTCCGCATATTTCCAGTGGCCCTCTTTATAGCTGTTTAGAAGCATCCAAGCGGGTGAGTTTTTCCACAGGGCTGCTTTGTCTGAGGCCACTGAGGGCTTATTCATAACATAACATAGAACAGGAAAGTGATTTTTTTGAAGGCAGCACTTAAAATGGTCTGAAATCCCGGCCACCTTCAACTCACCAAATAATCGCATAATTCCGGTGGCCTTGACAGAGAGGCACTCGGGCACCAAACAGAGACCATGCTGTGCGATTCAGAGGATTTTAGTTTACATAGGCCACGCCTCTTCTATTGGCCAAACGCCTTGTAAATACCCTCCACCTTTTTCATCCCACTTAATGCCCTGGTAACAGCACTTTGCATTGTGGATCTCTGAGTTAATACTAACCAAAAAACCAAACCATCTAAACTACAAGTCCCACATTGCAACCTGCTGTTCACTAAACAGCCAGGACTGGTAGGCAGCGGTAGAAGTGGGCGGGGACGGAAGGGCACGGCGTGCCCCTACTTCTAAAAATAATTTCAGCCCGTTCCCCTACTTCTTTCTTTGACAAAAGCCTCCCGGGACGGAGAGAACAGTCCTACTAAAAACGAGAACTTTTTTAGGTTTTGCCTGGCGAAAGATGTATCTTGTTGACCCAAGTTAATGCCCGGCAGCTCCATTGTCTTCAGCCAAGATTCCCAATGTTAGATTTATGTTCTGATTTGTTACCTTTGCTGCAAATTGTAAAGCGCTCTGATATCCTTCGGAATCAAGTTTGCGCTATATAAAACTTTATAAATAAAATAAATAAATCTAGCCACAGCTAGAGAGAGGCAGCTGGGACAAAACTATTCAATACAGAGTCGCTAGTTTACAATAGGTGGGGAGATAACATATAACACTCATCGATAGAATAACGTGAATATGGAGCCCTACTGTGTGTAATAGTCATTGTCGAGTGTGGGAAGCAGCCTCTCTGGGAACCTGTAATGTATAAAAAATCTTGCAGTCAAACTTTCCTGTAGCATTTTGAAAATGTGTTCATGTCACCTTCGCTCATTTAAGGCTACACTGCCATCCGGGACCACAGCACATTTTGTTTAAGGCTTTCAGTCTTGTACACTAGCCATCTTACCATAGTAAGGGTTTGTTTCGGAAAAATAAAAATGTCTCCTACCCACAGGGAGATTTTCCCCTACAAATGGTGGGCAGTGTTATTTTTTCCTGCCGGGCATGGCAGACACTGAGTGGTCTGCCTCAGCAAATCCGCCCCAAGTAGGCAGACCTTTTTAAATGACAATGAATTTTATTTGTGTGTTAATTATCAAAACAGAGTGATGTCACGTGATGTCACTTCCTGTCGTGATCTCACTTCCCGTCGTGATGTCACTTCCCGTCGTGATGTCACTTCCCGTCGTGATGTCACTTCCTGTGACCACGCCTACCTTGGAGAGTCCCCCCACTTCTTTTTTTAGGACTTGTGCCCTGCGCACAGGCTCGGCCACCTAACAGCCTGAGGGGGCATAGTGGCCTGCAGATGCTGTCTCCCGTCCCTCTTCACCCAGTGCCATGCCAGCTCGTGCCACCCTGTGCCGTAGGCCTGGAGGCATACTTGAAGGAGGGAGGGACGAACTGCCATTTGCCATGATGTTTAGGGTTGTAACCTCAATCGATGACATGGTGGCGTTCTCAGTCCTGGGATTGAGTTTGAAATAAATGCATTATGGAAGTCGGGGTCTTGGCTTTCTACTAGTGACTGCTTTGAAATAACATGTTCAATAAATATTTGCAACAGAAAAAGCCCTGGGCTGGAAACATGGTGCCAATGAGTAATGTGGCAGCCTTACGGGATGAGACCCCCTGGCTGTTGTGCCATAGTGCCCATCAATTTGGAGCCAACTCTCCAAAGCGCTAGACCCCAAGTAGAGGGGAAACGCCTGGTCACTGGGGGTGGGCCACAGGAGAAGTAAAGTGTGGCCATCCCAAACACCGCTCATTCACAAAACACCTCCCCTCCGAAGGAAGCGCCCCACCTAGGCAGGGTCAGACAGGAATCCAAAATCAACCCTGGCAAAAAAAAAAAAAACATCAAACCACCCCCACACTGCAGGGGGTCACAAATTCAATGAGAATACACAGGCTTATTTGCACAACTAACCAGTCTCACACCATGCAAGGCCTACATCACTGAACTCCTGACATGACCACTATATAGCCGCTATCATGCAGGACCAACTTGGCCCTAGCATGTACTGTGGGAACTTTTTTCCACTCCTGGGCATCCATGTGACAACCTAATGCGTTCTGGGAGTTGTAGTCATGAGTTGCTCCACTGACCCAATTGGGTGGACTCTAGTGCCAACAGTGATCGAAATAGGGTCCCCTGAGACAGCTTGGACTCATCACCCCATTCCCGCCAAGGAGTGGCTTACTGATGCCTATTTTTCAAGAGTTTGTTGCCTACTGTCTCTGAAGAGACTTGAGAGAGGCTGGAAGCCTCCAGAACACTCTGTTTCTGCAGAGACCTCCCTCAGCTGTCTTTCTGACGTCACGCTCTGCTCGTGGTCACGTGTTTATTCCAAGCATCAATGCTTCAGGACCAGCTGACATTGGAAGCTGGAGCCACAGAGATGAAGTGAGAGATAAGATCCATCAGACAGCCCTCTGGAGAGAGGTGCCTACACATGGCAGGGAGCTGCTGCTTACAAAGGCTTCTGGACGCGTCTTCTGTGCATTACAAGGAGGTTTTGAATGTTGCCTGAAAGTGGCAGGATCTGTGGAACCGGACAGACTTTTTGCAATCGGTTTGTTTTTATGAAATTGGCGAATTAAGGGTTGGGGTGGATTTTTCACAAAACTATTGAATTGTATGAAAGTAAGAGTGCAGTGTGAACTGCATCACAAAAAGAATAGGTTTAATGTAGAATGATACAGGAGGTTATTAAAATATTATCAGTAGGTAACATGATTATTCGATGGTCCTTTTACAGCTATTAATTGTCCTTCGTGTATAAGTAGAACAACAAGTCTAGTTTTTAGGTCTGGCCTTTCTCATTATCCCATTATTTTGCCACAAATTCATGCATAATTCACATACATAGAGGGGCTTTTGGTTAGCACCCCACCCCCGACTGCTCTGATAAAGTGTCATTCACATGTTGGTTCTGCCCACCACAGCATACAGCATGGGGCAATGAGTCTGCCCCCATCATCAACTGGCTACCTTCACTTCCAGTGACCATACAAAGTCCGTGCACACTGACACACCCACTTAAAGGTAGCTCCTTTCTCTTCAGTAACAAAACTGGATCAAATAGTATTTTACGTATTGTTTTTATTAATTCCAAGTATCAGCTATGTATTTTTTTTTACACTTCGGCTGCCCAGAAAATAGTGATACATGTGTCCTTTTAATGTTTCTGTTAAAAGCACTTAGGTGTACTTTGTATCACTGGAGGTGCGCGTGATTGGAGTCCTTGGTTAGCTGGTGATGCTACAAATATTAAACACCCCGTCAGCCTGCCAAGGCCAGGTTTACTGGCTTTGCCAGTGCTTGTTCACCTTGTACTCTGCTACTTGTAGTTCTGCATTTATTATAGGAAAACCGATAGAATGGAATGCAAGGGAAGAAATGAGAAGGGTTGACCTTCGCACGCCTGTCACACAGCTGTGCTCCCTTGTGTTGTAAGAAGTATATCTTTTTGCTTGGTCACAACTGTCATTTTTCAAAAAAAAAAAAAAAAAAAAGGGTTTTAAGACGACAGCCTCATTATGGAGTCCTTTTAGCACCCAGTGCGGTAATGCAGCGCCTTCGAATCTGGACACAGTGTGTGATCCTGGGCGCGGTATTACCGACCCCTGGTGAGAACCTGATGAACCGGGAAGGGCCTTCCGGGTTCTTCAGTGCCTCACCAGGGGTCGGTAATAAGGCCGAGGGGTAGTGGCACACCCATTTGTATACATTTCCACCTATTCCTGGTCCCTTTTTCTGAAAAACATTCACCAGCTGAAGCGGATTACCTCCCATCTCCTAACGAGGCCCAAAGAAGAAAGTTAGTCGAAATGTCCCGTGATAGGCGCGCGCGGGAAGTCTAACTCGTCACTTCTATTTACGGGATTTGTAATCCGTGTTAGAAATGAAAATGCAGATACTCACCCGACAGTACCTGCTAGTAAGCTCCCTCGGTGCCGCCTCTGGCCCCTTAGATGCTAGCCTGGACCACTGTAGCGCCTTCCTCTCTCCCTGTCCCCCACTAGGTGCTGCGCACTTACACGTCAGTAGCAGCAGAGATAGCACTCAAGCTGGAGAGACTGCGCCGAAACTCGTCGACAGCACCGGGTCTCCAGGGGCCGCCGCTGCCTTCTCTGTGGTTGTTGATGTCTAGGGGGCGGCCCTCTCAGCCTCCTGCTTTTTAAAGCAGCCGCGACCCTTCCCCGCACCACCTGCTGCGCACCGTCTAATGATGGAGCCCTGGCGCTTCCTGCCAGAGCCAGAGGCCCTGGTGTGTTGACACACTCGGCCCCAGGCCCTGTTCGTGGTGAGAGGATGTGGCCCATCGGCTTAAGCTGCCGACTCTGGTGCTGAAACCAGGGTTCGAGCCTCGAGGTCGCTTCCACATCCTGTGATTCGGGGCAAATCACTTAATCTCCCAGTGCCTGAATGTGTAATGTAAATACAGGGTCGAGTTCGCGCTATATAAAATATGCACAAAAAACAGTACTCGAGCCGGCAATTGGTTTGAGAGTTAATGCACCTGCTGCTGCAGCTCAGGTCGGTGTGTGCGGTCCGCAGCTCGGTCACCGGTCACCGCCAGGATACGGTACGTCCTCAGCATTAAAGGCCGCTTGGTTTTGGCCAAAGTCAGTGGCCACCCCTGTCAGAAATAGGTGGAAAGAAGGTAAATCGTTTTTCTTTCTATAACAGGGTTGCTTTTTAAGGCATTCCAATTGAAGGAGTGAGGAGGGAGGGCCGAGCCTTTTGAGGCTGTTCCTGAAGCACTTTATCGCACATGGGAGGAGAGGTGGGTGTGGCCAGAGATTCTGGCTTTGGATCTGGGAAATCAGGCTCGAGTCTCGGCGTGCACTCAGCATCATGTGATTCTGGGCAAATCAGGTACATTAAAAGCACAAACATTGGTATAGCCAATATGTCTCCCCTTTGGGTCCTTAAGTGTTTAGCCATGCATCACGTTATCGTGGGTGCTGGGCCGCCAGCGATGTGAGAGCTATACAAATACTGCACACTGCGGTATGCACTCTGATTCAGGAATACATGCCTGCCTCAGGAAATATTTATGGACACGTTCCAAGACGTTTTAACGCACAGACAGAAAGACAGGTGCCTTGATGCAAGTCAAAGCACTATCACCTTCTGTGTGCGGCCATCTTGAAGCTGCTTCGTTGATAAATGTTACAAAAATGGAGCATGTACTAATACAGCATAGAAAAAAGCAACAAAAGGAACCAGATGCTAAGAGTGCGTCAAACTGGAATAATGAGTGACTGAGGAGTGAAGAAGTTAGAGCAATGGACAAACTGACAACGCAGTACTTTTTCCTTTAAAGATTCCCAAAGTAGTTTGCATGGGGAAGGGGTGTGTGTGTGTGTGTGTGTGTGTGCTGGGTAGCACTTCATGTGGTTTGGAGCATAAAAACGAATCACTTGCAAACAGTACACCGTTACCTTGCCAATAAAAAGAAAGTTTGTTTACACATTACCAACACGCATTCACTTGGCATAACCCATTCACACACGCTACCTTCATAATGAATAAAAGGAAGTTTGTTCACCTGATACCAAAACGCAATCACTTTGCTCTTGGATTTAAAGTAAAAAATACAATCATTTACAAATATGCACACACACATGCTGCAGGCAACGGTAAAAGCAGGCAAAAAAGAAAGAAAGAAATAATTCCCCAAAATGAACACAAACACTAAAGCGTAAAGATTCCAGTAATTGGTTGGTGCTCCAGGGGAGGAAATATAACACAAAAAGGAGGGGTAGATAGAAAGTATTAACCACTAGAAAGTCCACATTTTTAAAGGACAATTGAATTAACGAACGAAAAGGCAGTGGGCAGGCTGTAAACCCACAAAGTGTATACAACATGTCTGGAAGAGACAGCACAAGCACTGCCTATGATGGACCTAAAAATGGCTCTATACTATCAATAATTTTTTTAAATAAAAAAAGTCCTCTAGCTATATGGGGCAGGTCTACTGCATCTCAGCTGCGGCCCGTGCAGGTTAGAGCGGTGGGGCCAGGTTGGTGGGGGATTTGAAAGACGACCTTGAAGGAAAATTAAATAAATAATTTATCTTCCTTCCTCGTCGTCTGTCGGAATCCCCCCGTGCGGCCCCACCACCCTACCGCTCTTACCTGCATGGCCGCGGCTGCTGCAGCCTAAACAAACCAAAGTGCCTGCCTGCAGTATTTTTACAGACCTTCTACTCGCCCGGTCTCCTCCTGGACAGGTCAAGTCACCATGTACTCAAATTTCCCCCATTGCTCTATGTGCATCTCACAATGGAGGATAATGCTCTAACAATGGATGCGATCCCCAGTTGTGAGGTTCACAAACATCACATATACGCTATTTACTGCAACTTCAATTTTCCTTAAAGATGTGTTTTGCCTATGTGGCTCCTGGCACTTTTACTCAGTTATCACACTGACACTTTCTTCTCCTTTTATTTTGTTAAGCTACTTGGAGCAGAAGTTTTCTTGCAAATAAACAAGAAACAGGGAAACCAGGCTGTTTCTGCCATATGCATCTGTATGTTTTTTTTAAATCACTTGGAGCTATTAGTATGTATCTTCTTTTCTATAAACATCTTCTAATGTGCTAAAATGGCCTTGTTAGTTTACTTGTTTTTTTTGTCTTTACCTAGGCTGCAAAGCACAATAGGGAATTGCCTTGTTGCCACTTTCGTCTTGAGTTGACAACAGAAACGTTTCTAAGAGGAAGCTCCTATGTCATCATTTGACATTTGTTCTATATACAGGAGCCTGGGCAACATTTATGAACGCCTTGAAAGTTATCCTGAACGCGTCATCACACATCAAGTTTTGACGATAACTGTTGTTCTTAAGTAGTCTTCCAAGTTACTTTGCTCTTATTGGGTCTTGGCTAAGGTTTTACACGATAAATGTTGCTTAATGAATGAGCAAGTGGTCAGTACCTTGGTGATTGGGCTTGTCGTTTTGATCAAACAAATTTCTCATTTTTTCCATCACTTGGGCCTCTCTCTATGCATCCACCTCAGTGTTGCTTTTACTGAGTCACACCAGACTACTTTTTTAGTTGCTCTGGTCTCTTTCACAATGTATTTCCCTTTTGTTTGTCCTTCCCCTTTCCTCCTTTTTCACTACTAGAAATGTTTTAAAATTATATAGTTAGCTTTCTTCATTTTTTCTGTAATATATGACATTAAACTTAAATTAGGTTTACTATTTTGTTAAACAACCTTGAAAAAGTAGTCTCAAGAAGAAAAACCTGTTGGCTTTCTTGTTTTCTGTCTCCACGGGTTAACATTGAAGAACACTTAAGAATAAAATATTTTTGCCTATACATCAGGCGGGCAACTAGAGCCAAATTTTGGGGGGGCTGAAAAATATTTTGAGGGGGGGGGGGCTAATTCTTCCAACCACAGACAGAGTGGCTGTAAGAACGGGTGAACACACAACAAAAGCCTCATTTACAATTAATGGTCTTTTAAAGACCTGTTAAATACTCGGGTGCGGCTGCACTTAGATCGTCGCCAGCCCGCGGAGACATGTCAGCCCAGGCTGACACACATGACGGGGGAGGGGGGGACTGAAGCCCCATGAGCCCAATGGGTGTTGCGTGCCTGCTACACATACTATTGGATTTGTATTAGTATTGTTTATTGAACTGTCGCCTCACTGGAGTCACTTATGTAACTTGATTGGGTTGTGCTGTGTCAACCAAAACATTTTTTTCATACTGTTTGTATTTGGGCATCTTAAATACTTAATAACATTGTGGATGGCACAGTGTTTGACATTGAGCACGCTGGACAATATACTCTTTATTTACTAAACTTTGGGGCAAAACATACACAGAGGTGCTGGCTGTAGTGTACCACTCGCTCTAACAAAAGAGAGGGACCCAAAACAATCCAAAGGGGTAGGGTACCAGAAGACAGAACTGTCAATAAAGTTTCCCCTTTGGGTGAACTTGAAAGTAAACCACAGTTTTACACTAAGCATAAAAATAATTCACACAATTTCACAAACTAGGAGCAGCTAATGATAAACATGAAACGGTCATACAAAAAACATGTACATTTTATTTTGGTAAATTTAAAATCAATTTAAAAAAACAGAACATTGTGACACATCATAAATTCATTACACATAAAATGGGACAATACATAAGGAAAATAATTGCAATTTAAAAGGGGAGAAAAAGACACCAGTTCCAAATAAATTGATGAATATTACTCCAGATTGTACATTCAATTTCGCAATACAGGAGTTTCTTATTTCTATCACTTAGTGTTTCTCCACCACTGACATCAAGTATTATATATATTATGAAAAGCATTGACTGGTGCCTAAACAATAATTATTTTGCATTTTCCAAGAAGATATACAGACAATGTAGGGGCGTAGCGATGGGGTCTTGCTTCTCCCCCAGCTATGCCTGTTTAGTGGTTGGCTGGTGGGAGGAGCAGACACTGAGAAAGGAACTGTCGTCAAAATATGGTAACAATATAATAATTTGGTTGCGTTTTATAGACGACGTCTTTTTGTTGTGGAAAGGGGACAATGAAAGTGCAAATGCTTTTTTACAGGACCTTAATGTGAACAAAATGAATCTGAATTTTACTTCAAACATGAGTTGTAATGAGGTTAAATTTTTGGACACAGAAGTCTATGTTGAAAATGGTGAGTTACAAACTACATTACATAGAAAAACAACAGGCGGTAACTCGGCGTTACATGCCTCTAGTGCCCACCCCAGACACTTAATTGACAGCATTCCCTATGGTAAGCTTCTCAGAATAAAACGCATATGTAGTGATGAGAAACAACAGACTATGTGCATGCGAGAAGCTGTGGAGAGATTCCGTAGGAGAGGCTACACCACAACAATTCTACAAAAGGCTTTGGACAAAGCCAATAGTAGATCTAGGGAATCATTGTTATCAAATACAGAAGAAAACACCCTGCAGGAAAGTGAGGACACTCCTAATACACCCAGGCTGATATTAACCTACAACAACCAGCATCGCCAAATTCGATCAATAATTAATCGAAATTGGGCGATAGTGCAGACAGATGCAGTCATGACACCAGAATTGCCTCAAAAACCCATAATAACTTTCCGGAGAGGCATTTCGATGAAAAGTGAAATAGCCAAAAGCGTCCCAGACCTTAGTACCAGAAAGAAGAGCACTCTTTGGTTACCGGATAAACAAGGTTTTTTAAATGCTCATCCTGTCGGGCTTGTAAATTTGGTATAACCACCAAAAAATACACCACACCCTTCAGCCCGAGGGAATTCAAAATTCAGGGATGCTATGACTGCAAGACCGAATATGCAGTTTACATTCTGACGTGTACTTGCGGGCTCAGATATGTGGGCAGTACCAAGCAGCAAGTACACGTCAGAATTCTGCAACATCTGCGTGCTATCGTAAATAACGATAGCACGTATCCTGTCGCAAGACACTTTAAGGCAGTCCACCAAAACAACCTAGCGGACTTAAAATATTTTGTCATCGGAGCAGTGAATGAGAATCCGCGTGGTGGAAATAGAGAGAAATGCCTTAGGCAGCTGGAATCTAAATTCATTGTAGAATTAGACAGTAGACAGCCCAATGGTTTAAATAACACGGAGGACTTACATCATTTCCTTTAAGAGCTCATTCATTTGGTTAAGATGTCTCCGATAAGGTACCTTTAAACTTTTGTTTCTTGTTTTGAAGTCCAATAATTTCACTGCGGCCCCAGTGCCTTTTCCATTTATCTCAATTTTGGTTTTAGTCTTTCACATTATAAGTATAAATTATTTTTATCTTATAATTTTTAAAAACACGAATCTTGTTAATATCAAGCTTCTTTCCTTATAAAAATGAGCACCAACATTACAGATTGGGAAAATGTCACTGTAACTATTAGCACTTTATTTGAAGAAATACTCTTATGCTGCTATAATAACATAGTTTGCACTCAATTTGTATTTTGCACATTTGCTCTATTTTGCACAATTTTTTATCTTGACTAGTTCAAGAGTAATGAGGTTAGGTCCCTATGAAATCTTGGAATTCATTCCGATATATATGTGTAGCCATCTGTGAAGTACCAATATTTTTATAGCATATTTCTATTTTTATATTGTATATAACATGCATATTTATTATGTATATATATATTTTTTTAAGAAAAAGAGAGAGATATATATATTTTTGTATGTTATGGGTACATTCATAAAAATCAACTGAATTATACACAAAAAAGTGGCCTAATTGTAAAGTATGATATGCTTTGTGCTGACACATCAACACATCTGTGCATTATGTTTTAATTTTTTATCATCAATGAACCGGCTGTTATATTGTTTTGAATTCAACATGCAATGTAATTGATTTGGGGGTTTGATTTATAACTACAAGACCCAGCATGCACATGTATGTAGTATTTCTTCTATTTTTAGTACTTTGATGAGGTGAAAGCATCACACCAAAAAATGTATAAAAACTAAAAGCGGACCATCTGTTTGTCAATTGAGAAAGAATACGGAGGTATTCGAAACGCGTCTGACAACATTTGTAAAATAAAGACCTGCAAATCCACGAAAATTGGAGTCTGTAATTCGTTCCTTTGGCTGTGTTCCGGCTGGGCACTGCAGAGGGGATTCGAAGATATCGTCATATATATATATATATATATATATATATATATATATATATATATATATATATATATATATATATATATATATATATATATATATATATTACCTACTGGCGGTCGCCAGTAGGTAGTTATAGTTAGGATTTTTTTCAATGTTAAATCTCAAAATTCTATTTGGAATAACTTTGGCGCCGGTTGACGAATCTGCCTGAAAATTTCCTCAAAATGGCCTCGCGGCGCTCCGCTCCTTCCCTGAAAGTTTGGGGGGGATTTGTCAAGCGGGGGCCAAGATAAAAGGGGGGTCCCAAAACGCGTTTTCCCCATGTTAATTTCCATAGGGCGGTCGATTTCACTTTTAGCCCGAACGGCTGAATGGATTTCCACCAAACTTGGCAAAATTGTAGGGACTGGTAGCCCGATGTGCCTTTGCTATGTCTCAAGATATGTGCTCCACTGGATTTTGAGTAATTTAGGTTAAAAAAAAATATATATATCTATAGCAGCGCACCGGTACGCGCACCGGTGCGCGTACCGTGCGCACCACGCGACTTGCGTGAGGAAAGCTGATTGGCTCTCGGGTGTCTGTAAACATTCGAAACAGTCCGGAGCGGCCGCCATCTTGTGTCTCGGTAAAATCGAGACACAAGAGGTGGCAAAAACAAAGGGGGAAATGACCATAAGGGGGCTGAGGAGACCCCCCTGACCCCCTAGGTTTGGTGTGGGGGCTAAAAGAAGGGCCCGCGGGGCAAAAAAACATTTTTTTTTTCGATTTTCACGGGGGGAGCGCCCGGTACGCGCACCGGGGAGCGCACCGGGGCGCTCACCGGTACACGCACCGGGGCGCTCACCGGTACACGCACCGGGAGCGCACCAGAGTGAAATATTAAAAAAAAAGAGTATACTTTTTTAAAACAAAAATATTATCCTAATATACAATATAGGATTCATTACCTTTCTAAGCTATAGATATTTGCGAAAAAATAACCTTAGAAATTCAGTAAAAAACACAAGAAGCCCTATAAAAAGATACGAATTAGCAGTTAAAATAAACCTATGAAATTCACAGGAAAAACCATAGGTTGCACACCAGTTAAAGTTAGGAATTAGCATTTAAAAAACCTATGAAATTCACTGAAAAACCATAGGTTTCATACCAGTTATAGTTAGGAATTAGCATTTAAAAAACCTAAGAAATTCACTGAAAAAACCATAGGTTTCACACCAGTTATAGTTAGGAAATAACATTTAAAAAACCTATTAAATTCACTGAAAAAACCATAGGTTTGACACCAGTTATAGTTAGCTGGAAATTATACTGACATAAAACCATTGAAATTCCCATGTTATAGTTAGTTGGACTCACTATAACTTGCGCGTGTAATGCACTGCTGATGACATCACATATTACATCACTCATGACATGGTCAGTGACATCACTCATGACATCACTGATGACACCATCCTTGTGACAGAGAGACTGACCTCCTTTCACTGTAAAGTAACACTTGAAACACATATTCAAAAATAGAAACTAACATTTTCAAAAAAGTGGATATACCCATACCAGTTACAACAACCAATTCTGTAATTCCACCATCTATATAGACATCCACTCATTCAGCAACAGTTTATATAGTCACTCGTACATATACTCACTCATCATATGTAGTAATACACCTATACATCTTGTTATACACCGACAGACATCCAAAAGTAACTCACACACATATTCACACATGCAAATAAACTAATAAACATCCATTTATTTACATATACAGATATACACACACTACCACCTTACTTCTAAGGAAACTTACACATACTTACTCTCTTAAACAATCATTTATAGAAACACATACTTAATTAAACAGGAACTCTTTCAATCTCTCACTCTCACATATACTCACTTATATACATCAATACTCACATATACTAGATTAAAACATATGTAGTTACTGAGAAAGACACTAGTGAGGCAGGCATTCACTCACTAACACACACATATACACACTCATCCACCCATACAGTCCTGCACATATGCTGTCTTCAAAAAACATACAAACAGTGAATCAGTCATTGATGCATCTATATGCTAAGTAACACCCCCATCAAACCATACAGACACTAATACATATATATAAATATTTAAACATTACTCACTAATATATGTTTTCACTAAGAAACACTTAATAAGCCAGTTAACCAATCAATTTTTATAAAAAAACATCCATTTAGACACTTATTTAAACATTTATTCTTTCATCAACTTTTACATATACATATATAAAACAAAATTAATTTTAAAGAAAGACATACATTCACTGGATGGTGTCATCAGTGATGTCATGAGTGATGTCACTGACCATGTCATGAGTGATGTAATATGTGATGTCATCAGCAGTGCATTACACGCGCAAGTTATAGTGAGTCCAACTAACTATAACGTGGGAATTTCAATGGTTTTATGTCAGTATAATTTCCAGCTAACTATAACTGGTGTCAAACCTATGGTTTTTTCAGTGAATTTAATAGGTTTTTCCTAACTATAACTGGTGTGAAACCTATGGTTTTTTCAGTGAATTTCTTAGGTTTTTTAAATGCTAATTCCTAACTATAACTGGTATGAAACCTATGGTTTTTTCAGTGAATATATATATATATATATATATATATATATATATATATATATCGAACAGCGACCACTCCAGGTAAGAAGAGATCAGAGGACACAGCGGGGTCTGTTGGAAGCTTCACATTTAATAATTGCGGACATAATGCATTTCGGCACAGGAGTGCCTTCCTCAGACGTCCATAGCAAAGTTGGAACTGCACCACCCCTTCATGATTGACGCTGCAGCCTTTGTATATAGGAAGTCAGCTACTCCTCCAAATCGCCTGCAGCTGTGGTGTTGTGCGTGAGAACTACAGCTCCCATTATGCAACTGTTCGGTAAGTACCGTGGTGGAGTGGGGTTTAGGAAGTCCTCGGTGAGTTCATGAAAATTAAAATTATTGGAGTCTTCCTCGGGTCCCCGGTCGTTCTGCCACCGTCCTTCAGGATGAGCAAAACCATGCAGCTCGGATGCCGTGACCCTGCTGCCACGTGAAGTCACGAGCCGCTCGTGCGGTGGCCACAGGTCAGCCTGAAGTCTTGTGGCGGGACTGCGACATACCGATAACTCGGTGAAAGGAAAAAGCCCAGCGTTGCCACTGGAACCAGCAAAGACGCAGCCCTGCTTGTAGAACGGGTCCTCCAAACGCGGTTGCCAGCTACCGCGTGAAATATCGAACAGCGACCACTCCAGGTAAGAAGAGATCAGAGGACACAGCGGGGTCTGTTGGAAGCTTCACATTTAATAATTGCGGACATAATGCATTTCGGCACAGGAGTGCCTTCCTCAGACGTCCATAGCAAAGTTGGAACTGCACCACCCCTTCATGATTGACGCTGCAGCCTTTGTATACAGGAAGTCAGCTACTCCTCCAAATCGCCTGCAGCTGTGGTGTTGTGCGTGAGAACCACAGCTCCCCTAATGCAACAGTTCGGTAAGTACCGTGGTGGAGTGGGGTTTAGGAAGTCCTCGGTGAGTTCATGAAAATTAAAATTATTGGAGTCTTCCTCGGGTCCCCGGTCGTTCTGCCACCGTCCTTCAGGATGAGCAAAACCATGCAGCTCGGATGCCGTGACCCTGCTGCCACGTGAAGTCACCCGAGGAAGACTCCAATAATTTTAATGCAACCAGTAGAAGAGAGGCTAGTTCTTGGAAGTTAGAGGTAGGTTAGAAGGTAAATAATAAGATATACAGACGAGAGAGTTGAGTAGGGAGTATTCAGATAGTAATAATTTCTTCCTCTTCAGGTTCGCAACCAAACAGTCTGCAGGACGGACTAGATGATCAGGACCATCCAAGACAGTCTCTTCTCTTCTCTGTGCGTTATTTTATCTAATATCCCCTTCCCCCCAAGATAATTATTTAGAGACTCGTATTAATCGAGCTCTGGGTTGTTGTCAGGGTAGATTTGGGACAAGGCATCTCTGTTCCTGTGCGGCCAAGCAATCGAGCATTCTCAGATCTGACACACAACCATAGCCACACACACAACCACATGCACAACCACACGCACAACCACACACACAACCACACAAACACAACCCGACACTCAACCACACACGCAACCACAG
Source organism: Lissotriton vulgaris (assembly GCF_964263255.1). Taxonomy (NCBI): domain Eukaryota; kingdom Metazoa; phylum Chordata; class Amphibia; order Caudata; family Salamandridae; genus Lissotriton; species Lissotriton vulgaris. The sequence goes on from NC_141700.1 coordinate 730,946,484, forward strand.
CTACACACACAACCCCACACACACAGCCACACACACACACACAACAACCACACACTCACACACAACAACCACACAACCACACACACACACATAACCACAATCACACACACAACCATATCCACACACACAATCACACACACAACCACACGCACAAACACATGCTCAACCACACACACAACCACACACATACAACCACACACAACCACCCAACCAAACACACAACCACACACACACACACAACCACACACACAAACACATACAACCACACACACACAACCAAACACACACAACCACACACAAAACCACAGACACATAACCACACACACCCAAACACACACACAAACAAAACCACTCAAACAACCACACACACAACCACACACACAAACACAACCACACACACAACCACACGCACATACAACCACACCCAACCACACACGCAACCACAACCCACAACCACACAACCAACCACACCCACAAAAACACACACACACACACAATCACACACACAGCCACACACAACCACACACAAACACAAACACAACCACACACACAACCACACACAAAACCACACAACCACACACACAACCACACAACACACAACCACACAAACAACCACAACCATACACACAAACACACAACCATGCACACAACCACACACACAACCACACACACACACACAACCACAACCACACACACAACCACACACGTACACACAACCACACACAAAACCACACACACAACCATAACCACACACACACACAACGACACACACAACCACACACAACCACACACAACCACGCACACACAACCACACACCCAATTCCATTCAATAACTTTATGCGGTTATTATGCAGAAAAATAACCATACAAGTACAATTAATATATCACAATTTCAGAATTAAAAAAAATATAGAAACAATCATGGTACATTATAAATTAACTGATTAAAATTTCATACATAAATTGATTTCAGTGATCTAAAAACATTCTTTACAAACACAGAAACAGATGCAACAGTTAAAATATTATCTAGTTTTTGGATGGCTAAAAAGGCAGGATGACATTGCCTTAGTTCCATACTCAATAATGGTACAATCCATCTTGTCCTAGGAATAGTGTAAAATTTACAAAATACCAAGATATGCATATCCGATTGGCTGGACAAATCATCGCATGGACATTTACACAATTGTCTTGCCCAGTCATTCATCTTGGGGAAGCTTAGGAATCTAAATAAAATATTTAGCCTAAACCGCGTTAAAAGAAACCTTTCAAAATCCCTCATGTGCAGCTTGACATACGGTTGAATATTAAAAGTAGTCATTGTTAAATGGTAAGCCACCACAGAAATCCTTGTCATCTCTGTATTCCTTCTATATTCTCCCAGAGACGACATGCAAAGATTTTTAAGTTCCTTTCTGGAGACCTGGCACATAGATAAGGGATCACTATAATATTCTTGGTGGCCTATTTGTGTATGAAATGTATTTACGTAATATAACCATCTTATCTTGCTAACATTATCAAGACTCATCGCGTCCTTCAAAACCAGACGGTTAAAAACACATTCCTCAGTAGTCCATACCCTGTGCCACAAAAGAACCGGTTGTACCATCATAACATCTTCTAAATACAGTTGTCTAAGTTCAGCATGGCAAATGTACGTGAAGACACTATCCGGGACTGCTAAAAGATACCTCATGAAGCCGTTTTCTGCCACCTGTAGCGTTTTTACATTTACATATCCCCATATTCCAGCACCATAAGTTGCAATTGCTACACATGTTGCTCTATAAACGCATAAACGTTCCCCAATCGGTCATCTGCCCATTTTTCTACTAAAATTAGTCAAGGCTATTAAGGATTTACAGAACAGCAACCTTCTTGATTTTATTGCGTTAATCCACGATCCGGACTGATCAAACAGTATTCCCAAATAAGGAAAAGTGGGGGTAAAATCCAGTGGTTTCGAGTTAATGTACATTACTTTTTTCTTTTTAACTGCACCAATACCACAGTTCATACAGACGTTTTTGTACAATTGATTCTCAAATTCAAATTTGTCATGAATTGTGAGAATGATGTAACCATCCTTTGCATGGCCACGGGTGTCCGGGCCATCAGGACCGTGCCATCCACGTATAGGAGTGCAGGGACAGATCTACCAGCTATCATGGGCATGTCCCTGCACTCCTGTAACAGTGTTCTTTCTAGGTCATTAATATATATTGTGAACAAGAAGGGGCAAGAATGCATCCTTGCCGCACTCCTCTTGCAATACTAACAGCCTAGTACACTCCCTATTCTTAGCTAATCTAACTTTACCCCTTGCCCCCGAATAAAGCTCCCTAAGAAAAATAATGATATTTTCCTCTATTCCTAATTTTTACAGGATCAACCATAATTTGCTGTGGGTAACGCAATCAAAGGCTGATGTTAAGTTGACAAAGGTTAAAAATGTACAGCCTCCCTTGGCTTTACTATATTTTTCTAAAAGAATATATAAATTAAGGCCCTGGTCAACGGTGCCAAGGCCCTTCCTAAATCCATACTGAAGATCACTAATTATCGAGTGCTCTTAAGCCCATGATTGTAATCTATTTAAAATCACACAACCGATATTCTTAATTGTGGAGTCTAATAACGATATAGGGCGATAGCACGAACAAGTTGTTCTATCCACCTTTTGGAAAGGGGCGACCAACTTGGTCCCCCCGAACGTATGGCTGAGTGCCTCGATCCCCCCGGGAAGCCATTTTTGGGCGGGAGGCGCGTCTCGGCTGGTATGCCCGAAGCGGCGTAGCCGGGGCGCGCCTGTTCCCGCCCTGGAGTGGGCTGGCCTAGACACTGACTCAGCCAGCCACGCCCTCGGGGCAGGCAGGGGCGGGTATACGCCCGCCCTGAAGACGGATAAAAAGGGACGCAAGACCAGAAGACATCCTCTTGTTCTTGTGCTCTGAAGCTGCACCTCCTCGCTGCACGTGAGCTCGGGACAGAACGAAGAGCCAATTTTTGAGCGTTTTAATCTCTCTTTTTGTCTTCTAGATACTTCGTCTGAAAAGATGCCCAAGAAAGGCGCGAAGAGAATGTCGACTGAGCAGTTGGTTCGGGCCCTCATGAAGGACATGTCCGAAATTAAGAAACGGTTGGCGGAGCGAGACGGCGAGGAGGGATCGGGGCGTCCACCGGCCGGAGGGAAGCCAAAGAGGCCGAGAAGGGGGCCGGTCGGGGGAGACGTCCCGGTTCCCTGTTCCCCGCTCGAGGCGCCAGCCCCGGTACCGGCCCCAGTACCGAAGGAGGGGAATCCGATCCCCGTAGTAGTCACCCCGACATCCGCTGAAGATATGCCTCCCGAGTTGGCGGCACAGTTAGCGGCGTGGTTGGGGGACAGTAGCGAGGGCGCCACGGCTGCCGAGGCGCAAGCACTCATTAAACAGTTGCGCGAGAAACGTGATACAGCCAAGGTGCCCGCGTCGGATGCGGTGATAGACAAGCCACGAGTGGCGGAGGCAGCGTCCGGTGCAGGTAAGCGGCCATTGCCGATTGCAAGGGATGAGTCAACACCCTCTCGTAGAGAAAAGTTGGGGCAACATGTTCCTTTGGCAATAAAGGAAAAGATTTGGGCGGGGGAATACGTAAACATTTTCTCCTTGCTCGTTGATCATTATGAAGTTGAAACTGTTAAAGGCCAAAAGGATCTGATGCATCCAAGTGTTTGGCGCGCAAAAATGGCCGCCTTTAAAGTGAATGAGAATATTGGCAACTGGGGTAATGCTTGGGGAATTTTTACGTCAATTTTGGGGGAACGTAGGCCTGAATTGCTCCCTGAATTTCCAGTATATCAGTCACGAATTATGGGGTACTCGACATCGCACCAAGGTAACCAATGGTTCTGTTATGACAACCTTTTCAGGAAAGCGATGGAGCATAACAAAAGTTTAACCTGGGACTGTTACGATTCTTTGACATGGAATAAAATGAAAGAGTCGGGGATGTTGAAAGTGCCGTTGGTGGGGAGTACTGTTGGTGAGTCCTCCCGCCAAAATGGGGGGACCCCCTTTCGGTCGGGTACGGGTACAGACGATTACCCGAGACCCGCCGGCAATACAGGGAAGAGGGGTTTCTGTTTCAATTTCAACAAAAGTAAATGTACTAGGCCCCCGGGATCTTGTAAATTCAAACACGAATGTAGTGGTTGTGGGGCATCCCATCCTGAGTCCTCGTGCAGAGCCAAATCGGGTGAAAATGGGGGTAGAGGGGGCGCCAAACAGGTCTAATATAGTCCGAGGGGCGCCTTTACCAACCCCGATTGATACCCTGGCAATGATTCCTTGGCTCAGCGAATACCCGGATCGTACTTCTGCTGGGGTGCTACGAAACGGTTTTTCATATGGTTTCCGCATCCCGGTGGGGAACTTTCAGGGTGTCGGGACGTGCAAAAACCAACTTTCCGTCTTGCAGCATACCACTGTAGTGCAGGATAAGATCCAGAAAGAGATTACCCGAGGTCGGGTTGCCGGCCCGTTTAGTGTTCCCCCGGTAAAGAATTTTGTTTGTTCACCTTTAGGGGTGGTCCCCAAGAAGGACCCAGGTGAGTTTCGATTGATTCACAATTTATCAGCGCCTCATGGCCTTTCTGTAAACGACGCAATTGATCCAGAGATATGTTCGGTGCGGTACGCATCATTCGATGAGGCCGTAGCCATTTTGAATCGCCTGGGGCCCGGGACGCTGATGGCGAAATCAGATATCGAGTCAGCGTTCCGTTTGCTCCCGGTATACCCGGAAGACCAACGTCTTTTGGGATTCATGTTCCAAGGTTCGTATTACATGGATAGGTGTATGCCGATGGGGTGCTCTATATCTTGTGCATATTTCGAGAAATTCAGTAGTTTTCTACAATGGGTTTACACGAAGAAAACGGGTACAGAATGTCCTTCTACGGAAGGGGCGGTCTCTGTATTGACCAGTTTCAACCATTCTTTGAGGGTTTGTTAGGGCGGACGAGGTCACCGCCGTCTATAGTCATAGTACATTTAGGGGGCAATGATTTGGTCACCACCGGTAGACGACTTCTCCTGGAGGCAATGCTTTCCACTGTAAGTTGGTTGGCGAGGAGAGTTCCGGGGTGCATAATTGGGTGGTCTCATATGATCCCACGAAAAGTGTGGCGGGGGGCTGTTTCGATTCCTGCTTTGAACCATTCTGTTAGAAAACTTAATAACAAAGTGAGTAGGTTGTTTCGTTCCAGGACATTGCATTCTATCTCGCACGGTTGTATTAATGATGACAGTATGTATCTAAGGGATGGTGTGCATTTGTCTCGGGTGGGGAATGAGTTACTCATAGGAGACTTCTTAGCATGGTTAAAAACGTTGAAACATGACCTGTAGCTAGGAGTTTTGTGGGGGGCCCAGATAGCCGGTCAACTATCCGGGCCTGTGGCGGTAAGGTCATGATCGGTGAGCACTAATTAGTAGATCCCTATGAGTGGGCGTCACCCAACACGGATGGGAGCGCTCGGGAGAGGTGGCCATTGGCCCCTCAATGGGGAGGCGGTCCCTTCTAAGGATGGGTCGCCGGAAGTAAAGGAAAGGCGGTCAAGGCCCCTTCCTTTGTAGGAGGGGTTACAGCCCCCTCCTGGGGAATTTCCCGGGGCCAGTGACATCTGCGACGGCAGATGCGGTAAGTTGTGTGGGGTTGGGATAAGGTCTACGGTACCTTCTAGATACCTCACACGAGTATTCGAACGACCTTTAACTGGCGTCGAGTCTTTAGGTGCCCCCGTCAAGTCAAGGGAAATTGGTAATAGTTGCACTTGAGGTACGCCTCCGTGCTGTCGCCCAGCCCAAGTGGGAGGGGTAAGTCTGGTTAGGGATCTTGACACCGGTTATGACCTTACCGTTGGCCCTTAAACGTTAGGTTGTACAATTTCAATTTGTCAAGAAATGTTTTGTAGGATGCTAGTTCGGCTAGGAGAACCTCTGTATTAGAGAATCTGTTAAGGTTAGCCAAACATCGCAATATGGTAATGAAATTGTACATAACATGAAACGTTTAATGTTTTAAATTTTGTTTTAATAAATACGGCCGGGATGGTCACTCCATCCCACTTCCAAAAACTCAAGAACTGTTTCCGGTTTCCCTCCTTTGGGGATTGTGTTGAGAGGGGGTGGCGGGTATCTCGGCCATATGGAAAGGGGCGACCAACTTGGTCCCCCCGAACGTATGGCTGAGTGCCTCGATCCCCCCGGGAAGCCATTTTTGGGCGGGAGGCGCGTCTCGGCTGGTATGCCCGAAGCGGCGTAGCCGGGGCGCGCCTGTTCCCGCCCTGGAGTGGGCTGGCCTAGACACTGACTCAGCCAGCCACGCCCTCGGGGCAGGCAGGGGCGGGTATACGCCCGCCCTGAAGACGGATAAAAAGGGACGCAAGACCAGAAGACATCCTCTTGTTCTTGTGCTCTGAAGCTGCACCTCCTCGCTGCACGTGAGCTCGGGACAGAACGAAGAGCCAATTTTTGACCCACCCACCAGCCCCTGAAGACAGCCAGTTGTTTTTAATAAAGTGATTAATTTTGCTTGTGTTCTCGTTTCCAGGTTGGAGTATCATGTTGATATTGAGTTAATAAAGAATGGTCTGTTTGAATACGTTCTACCATTAAGTTGCTCTATAAACGCATAAACGTTCCCCAATCGGTCATCTGCCCATTTTTCTACTAAAATTAGTCAAGGCTATTAAGGATTTACAGAACAGCAACCTTCTTGATTTTATTGCGTTAATCCACGATCCGGACTGATCAAACAGTATTCCCAAATAAGGAAAAGTGGGGGTAAAATCCAGTGGTTTCGAGTTAATGTACATTACTTTTTTCTTTTTAACTGCACCAATACCACAGTTCATACAGACGTTTTTGTACAATTGATTCTCAAATTCAAATTTGTCATGAATTGTGAGAATGATGTAACCATCCTTTGCATGGCCACGGGTGTCCGGGCCATCAGGACCGTGCCATCCACGTATAGGAGTGCAGGGACAGATCTACCAGCTATCATGGGCATGTCCCTGCACTCCTGTAACAGTGTTCTTTCTAGGTCATTAATATATATTGTGAACAAGAAGGGGCAAGAATGCATCCTTGCCGCACTCCTCTTGCAATACTAACAGCCTAGTACACTCCCTATTCTTAGCTAATCTAACTTTACCCCTTGCCCCCGAATAAAGCTCCCTAAGAAAAATAATGATATTTTCCTCTATTCCTAATTTTTACAGGATCAACCATAATTTGCTGTGGGTAACGCAATCAAAGGCTGATGTTAAGTTGACAAAGGTTAAAAATGTACAGCCTCCCTTGGCTTTACTATATTTTTCTAAAAGAATATATAAATTAAGGCCCTGGTCAACGGTGCCAAGGCCCTTCCTAAATCCATACTGAAGATCACTAATTATCGAGTGCTCTTAAGCCCATGATTGTAATCTATTTAAAATCACACAACCGATATTCTTAATTGTGGAGTCTAATAACGATATAGGGCGATAGCACGAACAAGTTGTTCTATCCACCTTTTTGAATATAGGTACAATAATAGACTCTTACCATGATGGTAACAATCCGGTCGAGCAGCATGCATTAAACAACTGCGTGTGCGGAGTGGACCCCATAGAGTCATGTTATTTTTATACAAATCAACCGGCACCCCATCCGGGCCCAGAGCCTTTCCTCACATGCTGGCATTAATACCCAAATTAACTTTGTTCAGGGTGATACCCAGATCCAGTCTCTTAAAGGTATGTGGGGTCTCCTCGTCCACTATGTTCTCAATTTGTACCAGCTATGATGCAGTCGAGGCACTGTATAAGTCTGCATAATGTGATACCCATTCGCTCTCTAATATGGCTATCTCTACACTAGCTTTTGCTTTATCATTTAAAAAAGGGGCATTAACTGCTTTCCAGAAAGATACTGTATCTTTATTCAAGGAAGCCTCGCACAAAGACTCCCATGCTTCCTTTTTCAATGAATCCTTTCTTTTTTTCAGGGTCATCTTATAGATCTTTCTCATGTCCTTTATTAAAATCTGATCTTTATCATTGGCATTTAAGGCACACTTAAGATTAGAATATGCCTTAGTGCAGCCTGTATCAAACCAGCCTGCTGTATTTTCTCTAAGGTTAATCTTTTCTACCCATAAGCTTGTTTTAATATGTGAAGAAATTACTGCAAAGTTTTAAATAATTGCAGAATTGTCTGAATTTTCATCCAGACAAACACCTATACTAGAATCACATTTCTTTACTGGGTTACAAAGAAAATCTTCTGGAATCACTTTTGTCCATTTTAGGGAATACCCATTTTGTCTATTCAGGACAATATTATCAATAAGCCGCCTTGGTCTACTATTTTTATCAGATTCTTGAAGAGGCATTATGATTCCAACACTTAGGGGAAAATTATTGCTTAGAGCGGTATCCAAGGTATTAAAATTCTTGACTAGTCCACTATGTCTAGCAGATATCAGTATATAGGAAATTATTGAAAAAACACCTCTGCCATTGTATGTGGGACAAAAAGGGACCTCTGGTTGACAGATTCGATTAGCATAACCTAAGTCATAGCAAAACATGATTTCATTCATAAGGTCCCCGCATACAGTTTGTTCAAAGTGCGTTAGACTAGTCTCTTTGTCCAACATTAAACCACATATCCCTAACTCTCCTCTCTTACATAATGAACAATTAAAATCCCCTCCCCAAATAACAAAAACTTCTTTAGAATTACATTCTAGTAGGCTTTTAACATCTGCCCTCAGTGCTTTCAGCATATCTTCCATTGCCTCGGATGCAGCATTGTTATACATTTTACAATAATCAAGCAAAGCACTTTACCAATGCATCGTGGCCGTGTGATAATCTCTATTAATATTATTTGTGTGTTTTGTATAGCGCACAGCTACCCCAAAGGGGTGTCCCGGCGCTTGTGCTCAGAAAACTAGATCTAGATGAAGAGGACAGTTAGCAAAAGAGAAAGGTTTTAAGCGCTTTTCGAAATGGTAGTTCCTCCCGGATCTTACGGAGGGAGATGGGAAGTTCGTTTCACTGAGAAGAGGCACACACTTGGAAGGTTCGACCTCCAGAGCGAGCTTTTTAAAATCTGGGTATGGTCAGCAGAGATTTTGAGTTTGAGCGGAGAGTTCTAATGTTGCTGTAAGGGCGAAGGCAGGATGAAAGATAGACAGATCCATGACCTTTTGTAGCCCGATGAGCCAGAGTCAAAGCCTTGAACTCTGCCCTTTTCTGGACTGGCAGCCAGTGCAGTCTCCGCCGATGAGGCGATACATGCTCTCAGAGGGAGATACAACACACTAGCCGGACTGCAGCATTTTGGACTATTTGTAGTCTGTTACACAGACCGGAAGCTAGTCCGAGATAGAGACCGTTGGCATAGTCCAGATGGGACGTAATTAATGCTCGGACAATGATTTTCCTGGTGTTTCTGGGTAAATAATTAATACATTTTCTAATCATCCTGATTTTAGAGAAGCAGGCAGTAGAAACGGCATGGATTTGGCTGTGGAAAGAGCGACATGAGTCCCATCTAACCCCAAGGTTTCTTACTGATTTCCTGAGTGAGGGGGCCGCACTCAAATCCACTGGCCACCATAGATTTGAATCCAGAGGGGAAGGTTGATGGAAGAAAAGGACCTTGGTTTTTTCTGCATTCAATCTTAGGAAAATATTATCCATCCCGTTGGCTATTTTATGAAGGCATTCTTTCAGCGGGTCAAAAGTGGTCAGGGTAGGAACATCATAGGAGAACAGGAGCTGTAGGTCATCAGCATACGATGTCGCCTTTATGCCAGTCTGGGAAATTAATTCAGCCAGAGGGGAAAAATAAACATTAAAAAGAAGAGGACTCAATGATGAACCTTGAGGTACGCCCCATTTAAGCGGGCGACAGGCGGAGGTGTAAGGTGGTGTGAACACCGCTTGCGTACGATTGGACAAGAAAGATGACAACCAATTAAGAGCCCTACCCTGGATACCTATAGACCGAAGACGTTCCAGCAGGACAAGGTGAGAAACGGTGTCGAATGCTGCGGAAAGATCCAGCAGCACCAACACCGCCCTAGAACCCCTGTCCAGCATCCAACGTACTGAGTCGGCCATCTCTATCAGTGCAGACTCAGTGCTATACCCGGATCTGAATCCGTGTTGGGAATCATGGAATAATCCATGGGTTTCTATAAAACCGGCCAACTGCTCATGCGCCAATTTTTCAAGAATCTTGGCCGGGGCGGGAACTAAGGAAATAGGCCTGTAATTGGCCGGGTTGTCAGGGTCGGCATTGGCCTTTTTGAGAATAGGAACCAGACGGGTGTGTTTCCAAGATTCCGGGTAAACACCGGTCCTGAAGGAGTCATTCCAAATGCTGTTAAGCATAGGATTTAGAAGTGGGGCAAGAGCTTTATATTGCTTGGCCGGCCACGGATCGGTGGGTGATCCTGACTTACACTTAAGGAGCTCCGAGAGAGAACGATCTGCCGAAATCTCCTCAAATTAAAAAAAAACTGGAACTAGGGCAGGATGGACAGATAATTGTTCCACAGTTCCATCACTGTCCGTGTTCGGGAAAGAATCATATATAGATGCTATTTTCTCCTCAAAGTAGTCAGAGAGTCGGGAGCAGAGAGATTGCGACACCGGAAGTTGGCAATTAAGGGCCTGAGGGTTAGTAAAGGTTTTTACTGTGTTGAAAATTTCCCTAGTGGAGCCATGTGCCTTGTTGATTTTTTCCGCTAGGTAGCCCCGTTTATGATTTATGACCTTTTTTCGGTAATCCTTGAGGGCAGCTCTGTATTTAGATTTACTTTCCGTGAAATAGGTATGTCTCCAACTGCGTTCCAAAAGTTTACAGGCCGATTTACATTTACGAAGTTCATCAGTGTACCAAGGTGCAGCAGGGGCTGATCAATAGGATTTTATAGGACGAAGAGGGGCAATGGAATCAATAGCAGTGGAGACCCAGTTGTTAAGATTTGCCAGGCGAGAATCCAAATCCAAAAATTCTGGAGGAGGGGCATCTCTATTTTCTCACATTTAGGAAGATTCGATATATAGGTGCATAGCCCCCCTTTAGCCCTACCATATGTTGAGCCTATCGCTGGGGTAAATAATGTTTTAAAACCACACAGATGATGTGCCTCTTTAACCCAGGTTTCTTGTACACTCAACACTCAATATGTCATACTCATTTACGAGATCAATCCAGATTTGATTAGACCCAGATTTGATTAAACTGCACCCCACCCACAACGGCACTCGCACAGAACCACACACACACAACCACACACACAACCACAACCACACATGCAACCACACACACAACCACACCCATACACACAACCACACACACACACACACAACCACACACACAGCCTTACACAACCACACACACACACAACAGCAGATAACCACAAACACAACCACACACACAACCACACACACAACCCCACACACACACAAAAACACACACAACCACACCAAACCACACACACAACCACACGCACACACACACAAGCACACACACACAACCACAGACACACACACAACTACAAACACAAACAAAACCTCAAACACAACACATACAACAACAACCAGACACATAACCGCACACACACAACCACACACGCACCCAACAACACACACACCCAACCAACCAACTACATACAACCACAACCACACACACAACCACACAACCAACCACACCCACAAAAACACACAACCACACACACTCACAACCACACACACAACCAGAACCACACACAACCACACAATCACACACACAACCACACACACAACCACACACACATACAACCAAACACACAGCCACACACACACAACCACACACACACCCACACATCCAACCACACACACACAACCACACACACACAACCACGCAAGCACAACCACACACACAACCACACAAACAACCACACACAATCACACAACCACACACACACAACCAACCACACACACATAAACACAAACAACCACACACACAACCACACACACACAACCACACACATCCACACACACACAACGACACACACATCCACACACACATACACACACACACAACCACACTCACACATCCACACACAACCACACACATCCACACAACAACACTCACACAACCACACACACAACCACACACACACAACCATGCCCACAACTACACACAACCACACACATAACCACACACACAACCACACACACAACCACACTCAAACCACACACACAACCACACACACAACCACACTCAAACCACACACACAACCACACACACACAACACACACACAGCCACACACATATAAAAACACAACCACACACACAACCACACACAACCACAAACACAACAAATACAAATACAAATACAAACACAACCACACACAAAACCACACAACCACACACACATAACCACACATAACCACACACACAACCACACACACACACACACACACACACAACCACACATACAACCACACACAACCACACACACCACCATACACACACAACCACACACACAACCACACATGCAACCACACATACAACCACACATACAACCACACATACAACCACACACAACCACAACCACACATATAACCACACACACACAACCACGACCACACATATAAAAACATATATAACCATGCATAAAACCACATATATAACCACACAAATAACCACACAACCCAAACACACAACCACACACACAACCATGCTCACAACCACAGACACACACAACCACAACCACACACACAACCACAACCACACACAACCACACACAACCTCACATACCTAACCACACCCATACACACAACCACACACACAACCACACACACACACAACCACACACACAACCACACACAGATGCACACACACAACCACACACACCACCTCAAGTACACACAACCACACACAACCACACACACACACAACCACACACACAACCACCACACACAACCACACACACAACCACACACACAACCACACACAACCACATACACAACCACATACATAACCACATACACAATCACACACACAACCACACACACACAGCCACACACACACACAACCACACACACACAACCACACCCAAACACACACACATGCACACCAACAACCACACAGAACCACACACAACTACACACACACACAACCATGCCCAAGCATACGCACAACCACACACATACAACCACACAACCACACACATAACCACAAACACAACACACACAACCACACACACACACAACCACAAGTACAACCACACACACACAACTACACACACAAACACACATACAACCACACACACAACCCCCCACACACACAACCACACCCAAGGACACACACAACCACAACAAAACACACAACCACACTCACCCATAACCACACCCAAGCAGGCATGCAAGCACACACACAACCACACCCACACCCACCCGCTCAACCACAAACACAACACAAACAACCACATACACAACCACATACACACAACCACACAAACAACCACACACACACACACACACAACCACACACAACCACACTCACAACTACACACAACCACACACACAACTACACACACAAGCACAACCGCACACACACAACCACACACACAAACACACACAACCACACACACACAAAAACACACACCCAACCACAACCAGCCACAACCATATACACAACACCATACACACCACTACACATACAACCACACACACAACCACACCCACAACCACACACAAGCACAACCACACACACACACACACAACCACACACACAACCACACACACAACCACACACACAAACACATACACACAACCACCCACTCACACAAAAACACACACACAACCACAACCAGCCACAACCATATACACAACACCATACACACCACTACACATACAACCACACACACAGCCACACACACAACCACACACACAGCCCCACACACACAACCACATACAAACAACCACATACACACAACCACACACACAACCACATACACAACCACGCCCACACACAAAACAACCACATACAAACAACCACATACACACAACCACACACACACACAACCACACACACAACCAATTTGCATAAAGACCTGCAGTTTGTGAGCAAGGGCCCCCTGCCTGTGGCTAACGTGGGGTGTGCGCCGGGTAAAGAGGCAGCATGCTTGTTTTTTAAAATCAAGATTCAATTGTTTAAATCGGCCCATGAGCAAGGGTCCCCTGCCTGTCTAATGTGGGGTGGGCATCGGTGAAAGAGGCGCAATATTGTTTAATGCGGCGGGGGAGTGGAGCTGTTGAGGTCTGCCGTTTGTTAGCCTGCAGCCGCGCCTCATGACTTCACAGGTCTTTAAAAAGACCATTTACATAATGAGGCTTGAAATGCTTGCAATGCTTGGTTTTTGAATTAGGCTTCTTTGCTTAATGTGGCACGTGAGCAAGGGACGCCTGCATGGCTAACGTGGGGGTGGGCATTCTCTCTGGCAATCTGGTGACTCAACCATAAAGTGCAAGGGTGCAGCGTGGGCACATTTTCTTTTTAAACCATTAGGTCTTTCTCCAACCAGGACCGCTCCACTTGGAACGGATTTCGTAACCCTATCACATTGCCCCACTCCTCTCCCTACAACAAAACGGAGCAGCTATCCGACCTCTTTTTACATGCATGACTTTAGTTGGGGGGAGGGTACTTTGATTTGCTTCAAGCAGGGCTTTAAGTGGAATGCTTAATGAGGTCCATGCACAAGGGCCCCTGTCTGTCTAACATGGGGTGGGCACCGGGTAAAGAGGCGGCATGCTTGTGTTTTAATTATGATTCCATTGCTTAAATCGGCCCGTGAGCAAGGGCCCCCCTACCTGGCTAACTTGGGGTGTGCATCGGGTAAATAGGAGGCATGCTTACAATAACTCCCTCGCACTCATCACCACACACAGACGCACTCACAAATACACACACCCTCTCACGTTCATCAACACACACCCAATCACACAGTTTCTGATTGTGCTGGGATTGAACTAGGCCCACAGTCATAACTCGTGAAGACATTTTTTTTGACACCTCATTTGACGACGGTGTCAATATTCGTGCACTTCAGAGTGTGGAAGCCGCGGTTGAAACTGTCTCTGCCGTCAGCTCGTCGCTCGCTGCAGTATAATCTCTGGTTCTCTGATACAAGGGGCCACACACAGGGAGTTCGAAAAGCGTCGACTGTAGGTGGTTTAGTGTCATTAATAAGGATTAGAAGGACGCTGTTACGAAAAAATTAGGATATTTTTTCCAATTGAACATTTGTATGTAACATGGTTGCACTGAAACGGCCTCTAGGGCACATCAAGTGTTAAGAATAACGTTTGTTTTGACACAAAGCCACATTTTATTGTTTCATTTTTTGTGTGAGGATGGTATGATTGTAGAATGAATGCATTAGACTGTAAATTTAGAGAGGATGAGTTGTAAATATATATAGTGATTGTTTGTTATTGTTATAGATCGTATTCAACTGTATACTTTTGTATATGCACAAAAAAAGTTTTTGTCTAAAAAAAAAGTAACTAATAATTACAAACTAGTGGAATAAATAAACCATTAAACTAGGGACGTTATACTAAACAGACCGGTATGTTTCATTCATATGGTTTCTAGTTGACTGTAGAGAGCAAGAAACAGTACTGGCACATGTTTTGTTTACTTCTTTTAATACCTCTGAGGGCATGTGCACCCAGTTCAACGCATATGTTGCAGAACCAGTCCCAGAGAATGTCAACCTTGAGATGCACCAGTACTGGCATGGAAAGCTTCGTCAGTGGCCAGGGTTGGCAAATTGTGTACTGGCTGTTTTGGCGTTGCTAGTCTCAAGTGCCAATGTTGAGAGGGAGTTTTCACAAATAGAAGTGTACATGGGAAGGAAAGAGAGAACGCGCGAATGACTAAAGAAACACTGAAGAAATATTGTATGGTGTACTACAATAAATTTGACTTGTAAAAATTTATTTGGACTTCATATACACGTACGTACACTGTCTATATGCCATGCATCAATGAAGAAAGCCAGCAATAATGAAAGCAAAGCGTTCCATAAACACCGGAAAAACACAGTTTCAGTTGTTTTTTATGGCGCAAAAATTAGTAATCACTGAAAAGCACTGTTTTTTTCAGGTATTGAAATCACTGGAAAACACTGACAAAACACCACCAGAATTTACCAAAAATAGAAACTGAAAACAGGAAAGCCTATGTATATACTTTTTTAAAATACATTTTTATTAAAACAACAATAAGTAACTAGAAACGTAACTTTAAGATAACAATATAATAAATAACTAGAAACATAACTTTAACAAAACAATATAATAAACAAAATGTGATATGGACTCCAATAGATGTAGGGTAGGTAATCTGTAAAGAAAAAATGAAAATAGGTGTTTAAAATTAGAACAATGTGACTGAAGGAGGTCAAAGATTACAAGTTAAGGCAGTGGTTCCCAAAGTGTGCGCCGCTGCACCCCAGTGCGCCGTGATGAGAAGCCAGGTGTGCTGCGCAGGATGTGGGGGGCTTGAAAGAAATGCCACCTTCAACACGCATCGCACGTGCTTCAAGACATTGGCACAGAGCGCCCTTTCTCCACCTCCCCCCCATTCCTGCTATCACAGGCTGCGACAAGCTCACCCCACCACACACACTCTTCAAGAGCGCCCGACCGGACAGGGCAGCTCTACCCCGCCTTCCGGCTCCAAACACATCCCCTCCGTCACCGGCTGCAGTTCCAGCAAATCCGAGCCCATGCAACATGTCCTGCTTTCCCATGCTATAAAATAGACTCTTTTCCCGAACCAAACGAACCCCCTCGCCACAATCGGGGCCTCCGTGGTGCCTGCAAATCAATCGCCTCAGGCCACAGCCAGTCTCTCCCGGGCGCCCGACCCCGATAACACGCACTCCTGTGATACGCCCATGCCTGCCAAAAACATCTAGTCGACAGAACCTTCGCCGCCCGAGTAGGCACAGGAACCCCAGGTCCAAGCAGGCCCAAAAAGGATGAGGGCGCAATCTCCAGAAGGGGCGCTGCCAAACAAGTGCAACTGGGAATAATCTCCACGAGGAGCCGCCTCACCATGCAACCAGAACCACTCCCAAAAAATCGACAGCATACCCCATCACCCTGTCATTTCTACACATACCAATTCTGTCTGGACAAACATTCCACCTCATCACCACCAGCCAAACAGCCAAATACACAAACAAGCCACAGAAAGACTTCTGCCAAGTGCCTCTCTACGCGTGGTAACACACATCGCCACATCCCCAGTACCCCTTGATCTGTTTGAGCTAGAAAAAAAACCTCTGTAAACATCTGCAGACTATGCAGCAGATGGTGAACCATGTAGCTCATCCCCAATCCTACAACAAAGTAACTTCAGCAAAATCACACCACTCCAGCGGCACTTTTCAAAACACAAACCCATGCAGAGAGTAGCACGACGGGTGAAGCACTCCTACATCCATGCAAATGCAGGGCCCCAAGTGGGATAAAAAAAACAGCGGGGGTCGCAAAGGGGCATGGCCGATGCAAACAAGGGCGTGGCCTAAAACATTCAAGCCAAAAATCTGTGCCTAGCACAGTGCTCTGCCTGACCCACTGGCAAAAAAATGGTGGGGAGCCACGGCCAACCCCGAACCCGGTCAAGGGAGCCACGGGTCAAAAAGTTTGGGAACCACTGAGTTAGGGTAATACTTGGCGATATTTCTTAATTTGCATGTCTGCGGTGTGCCTGATACATTCCACCTCTCCTACAGGCCTGCGTTCAAGAGGTGTCTGTACTGAAGTGCCTACTGCGTCAGTTTTACAATATGGACCAACAGGTCTTTAAAATTATTCAGAGATGAGATACAATTAGGTGAGAGATCAAGTCATTATGCAGGACAATATTCTTTGGGGTTCATTTACAAGCCCCTTGTGCCACTTTTGCGTTAATTTTCCCATGTTAAAACTGGCACAAAAGTGGCGCAAGGGGCTTGTAAATAAGCTCCTTTATTTCTAATGCATTTAATCGGAGGCATTGTGTATCTAGGCCGCTCTGCTTACCTTCTGTTATCACTGGGCGAACAGAGTTCACAATTTGAACTCAGCTTTGGTTGTACACTGCAGACTGTCTTACATTCAGCCTTGATTTTTTATCGGCAGAGTGGACAGCAGTGTCCATAACTTTAAAAGAGAAAGAGAAACGATGTGAGAGAGAGTGAGAGAGAGAGAGAGAGAAAAAACAACATTAAAACTGTGAGAGAGAGAAAGTTATAGATGGAGCAGTTAATACTGGAGAAAATCTATGTAGCTCACCTTTTTGCCTCTGTTGTGTGTCCAAGCATGTGCCGGTTAATAGTGCACCCTCTAGTTTAGTGATCTGAAAGATAGTATAGAGTTAGTAATAGCAGAGTATATACAATTGCACAAGTATACTTTTACTTTATGTCTTTGTAAAGACAGGATACTATATTTCATCAACTTCCACTGTAAGGAGGTGTCTGTGCGCTGTTTTTTTTCCAAAGTACTATATCCCATGCACTCCCACTGCATAGCGGTGAGTTCTCAATACTGCGTACCCAGATTGTTGCACCCCATTGTTCCCAGAGTCCGGAGGTGAGGGCTTTTTTTGTGCACTAGGGGGCAGATTTACAAGCTCCTTGCACCACTTTTCCCATGATAAAAGTGACACAAAATTGGTGCAAGGAGCTTGTACATCTGCCCCTCAGACTGTTATAACATTTCTATTCTCACTGCTCGGAGGTAATTGTACATTCCTACGCAGTGAAGCTGCTGCACACTACCCACTCTCTCGGTCCACAGATGACTTGTCTTTACTTCGGAAACAAGCTTCTTTGCTCACCTTGTGCCATTGGCATGATTCAAAGAGGGTGTACTACGTGTTGAAGCAGCCTTCTCAGACGTTGTTACAATGGCCACGAATCATCGCAGAATGAACGAACGTTGAGCTTTGGAGGTGTTTGGGGGGACGCAAATTTGTGAAACACAACCTGTAAGATAAAAAGGAAGTTAACATTGTGTGTCATTTCTTTATCAAAGGAGAGAGGAAGTGAGAGAGTGACTAAAAAGAATATTCGCAGCTCACCTTCCTGTCACCGGTGTGTTTTTCACTACGTGCCAGGTCATAATGCACCCTGAAGCTCTACATCTAAAAGATAGTGAAAAAGAAGATGTTGGTAATTGTTACTATCTTTATGTCGAGTAGAATTACATCGCCCTTTCACACACCTTCCCTCCAGCATTTAAAAACAACTATTTGTACAGTCCCAACTTGTTTAATAAGCTTCGATTTTTGAAAAATTACTATAGTAGTAATGTTTTTATCCGGTTGTGAAAGCAAGTGGTGAGAAGTGATACAAGTGGTTTCGATCATCACGAACTTCGGACATTTGACCGATTATAAAAACGTTCCTGCTATTGGAAAAAATATATAAACGCAATAAGATACAGAATATAGGACTGCGTACGCCTAAATCGCTGCATCGCCTTTTTGTATCCAGTCTGCTGCACCCCATCGACTCCCCGATGCGCACCCAGGCCTCAGTGCTCATCTTTTCATGGACAGGACACCTTCTACATCACAGCTTTCCAAACTTTTCATGTTGGGGACACACTTTTTTGGAGATGCATCCTTTTGGAACACAGTAAGGCAGTGTAGCGAGCGAGCCCGAACCATCTAAGGGGGATTTGGGGGGGTGGGTTCTCACTCACTCTGTCTGTCTTCCTCTCTCTCTCTAACTGTCTCTCTCTCTCTCTGTCTCCATCACTCCCTCTGTCTGTCTCCCTCTGTCTGTCTCCCTCTGTCTGTCTACATCTCTCTGTCTCCGTCCCTCTCTCTCTCTCCCTGTCTCCCTCCCTCTCTCTCCCTCTGTCTCCCTCTTGTCTGTCTCCTTCTTGTCTAAGTCCCTCCTTCTGTCTCCCTTCATCTGTCTCCCTCCATCTGTCTCCATCCCTCTGTTTCCATCCTTCTGTCGCCCTCCTCCCTCTGTCGCCCTCCTCCCTCTGTCTGTCTCCCTCCAGCTGTCTGTCTCCCTCTGTCTGTTGCCCTCTGTCTCCCTCTCTCTGTCTCCCGCTGTCTGTCTCCGTCCCTCTGTCTCCCTCCCTCTGTCTCCCCCTCTCTCTCTCCCTCTGTCTGTCGCTCTCTTTCTGTCTCCCTCCCACTGTCCCCCTCCCTCTGTCTGTCTCCCTCTCTCTATCTTTCTCTCCCTCCCTCTGTCTACCCTGGACTCCCTCCCTCTGTCTACCTCTCTCTCGCTCTCGCTCTCTGTCTCCCACTGTTTCCCTCTCTCTCTGTCCCCCCTCCCCCTGACTCCCTCAGTCTGTCTCCCTCTATCTGCCTCCCTTCCTACCTCTGTTTGTCTCCCTCTCTGTCTACCTCTGTATCCTTCCCTCTGTCTTCGTCTCTCTGTACTCGTCCCTCTGTCTCCCTCCCTCTATCCCTCTCTCTGTTTCCCTCTCTCTGTCTCCCTCTCTCTCTGTCTTCCTGCCTCTATCTCCCTCTGTCTCCCTCCCTCTGCCTGTCACCCTCTGCCTGTCACCCTCTGTCACCTCACCCTAGCTTTTGGTGCAGATGTAATTTGAAGAACACAGATGTCTACTGTTTCTCCTTAACGGAGATAGCTTAAGTCTGTGTCGCGGGGTGAGAGGGGGCTTGGGGACAGGGCTAGCTTCTTCTATTCTAGTTGAGGCCCTTGGAGACTGTTTAATTGAAGAAGAGGCCGAGAACTTGAATAAACCTTTCAAAGATGGCTTTATTTGAGTATTTATTTATTTTGCAACTTGTACCGCGCAAACTAAAACCCGAAGGTGTCAAGGCGCCTAACAAAAGATCAAAAAGCGGGCAGTCATGCACTTACATGTACGCTTGAACAAAGAGGGGTGTTTTAAGGGCTGCTCTGAAAGTTTGGAGGGAGGGGAGGGACCTAAGTTCTAATGGAAGATCGTTCCACCATTTAGGGGCCAAGAGGGAAAAAGCCTTACCACCCCATCTGGCTTTCCGAGTACGGGGGATGTGGAGGAAAGAGTGATTAGAGGAGCGGAGGCTCCTGCCAGGGTTGTAGTATGTCAGGATGGCTCTGATCCCTGTGGGGCTGCTTTTGGCCAAGGCTTTATAGACCATACACATGGACTTGAAAACAATCCGCTCCTTAATCGGAAGCCAATGCAGCTGCTTCCTGGCCAGCGTGGCCGAAGAGCGACGGGGAAGATCGAGGACAAATCTAGCTGCCGCATTCTGGACTACCTGCAAGCGCTGCATCTGACTCTTATTCAGTCCAGCATACAGCGCATTGCAGTAGTCCAGACGCGATCCCAGAAGGGCGACAGCAAGTTGTCTTCTTGCCGGCTGGGAAAGGTAGTTCCTTATTTTCCTGAGAACATGAATTATGCCCCAACAGGTCGATACCGTCCTGTTGACCTGCTGGCGCATGTCCAGGGTAGGGTCAATCATTACCCCAAGATTTTTAGCTGAAGAAGTAGGTTTGGGGCACAGACCAAGCGAGTCAGGCCACCACTCCATGGACCAGATATCTTCCCTTCCACCGAACACCATCACCTCGGTCTTCTCCCCATTCAATTTGAGTGAGTTGTATATCATCCACTGGCCGACGGCCTCCATACAGGATCTAAATCTGGAGGCGGTCAGCTCAATTGACTGGGAGAGAGACACGAGGATCTGCGTGTCGTCCGCGTAGGAGACTACCTGCATCCCAAAAGATCTAATAAGTCTGGCAAGGGGGGTCACATAGATGTTAAAAAGGGTGGGACTAAGCGCCGACCCTTGAGGGACCCCACATTGCACAGACAGGGATGGAGATAGAAATTTTCCCAACATTACCCTCTGCTCCCTATGATCGAGAAAGGAAGAGAGCAGACCCAGGGCTGCCCCCCGGACCCCAATCTCACCCAGTCGAGATGTTAAGACCTGGGGAGATAGGGTATCGAAGGCAGCTGTGAGATCCAGAAGGATCAGGAGGGATGTCCGGCCCTCATCCACACTCATGCGGATGGAATCGAGAACCAGGGTGAGTATAAGTCTTTCTCCGCCTGCTAATAATGCGTTCTCTGGCAAACGCAGCTGGATCATAGGCCGGGGTGCGCGGAGGATCCAGGGTGCCTCGGTCTCGGGTCCGGTCTTCCGGTGAACCAGGTATCGCCGTATGAAAGAAGAGACAAAGGACGTATTAGGACCAAGCAGGGACTATACGTTAAGGGCCGAGAGTGAGGGAAACCAGTGCTCAGGTGTTTTTACCAAGCAGTTCATGAAGGGGTTTGTGCTCGTGAATCTCAGGGTATCAGGGGTGGAGCTGTACAAGGGACTATACAGTTAGTCAACGGGAGGCGAGGTTCGATGTCCCATCCAACCCGCCACACGACCCCGTACCTGTTGGAGCCACACTCCTCCCGTGGGAGCGTGGCGGGGCGGCTCGTTGTTCCGTTGGCCTCCTGGCTTCTCCGACTCCTCTCCGGTTCTCGATATGTTCTCCTCGACTTCCCAGCAACTGCTCACTCGCTCCTCAGTTTCACTCCTCTCCTCCTGGGAAACGCTGTCCGTCGCTTCCTGTATCCGGGCCTCTTTTGACGCCGGCGCGTTCTTCCAAAGGGGCGGGGCTGTCAGTGCTGGCTCCAAGTCCTTAAAGGCACAGGGTTGGATTCCTTCCTTGGTCGGCCACCAGTACTCCGGGTCTCCGGTTTTCCAGTCCTCCTCCTCGGATCTGTCAGGCTGCTGCAGGGAGGGAATGGAGGCACGTGAAACAGCGGTGGCGGACCACCAGTCCAAAATCTGATCCCCCCTCTAGGGGTTCAAGGGAACCCACCCTGTCACAGTCTGAAATAATGTTAAGAATCAAATGAGGTTTCATTCAATCTAACATACTCTTTAACTCTAAAATAAGTATTGGCAAAGCCGTGCCAGTTCTTAAAGGTGCCACATTGTGCAAATTGCCCTTAACATCTGATAATATGCTGCCAAGAATAGCACATACTTTTTCTTTCTAATCTCATGATTAATCACCACCAGTCCAACAGGATTTCTTCAAGGACAAAAGTCACATGCTACATTTTCGAAAAGACTTGTGTCCTACAATGAGACATAAAATAAAAGTTTGAAATACACCATAAAATCAAGAAGGTGTAAGCACTGCAGTACATGCTATTACACATGGATGCTAATAACATTTCACTTTCCACCATTTACTTGTTAATGGGGCTTTGTTGTGAATCGCCCGGCCCCCATAGAGCAGAGTGTCTCAGAGTCCACGCTGCTGCGGCTGACTCCGAGACGCTCTTTCAAAGGAATGCCTCTTAATTAGCAGCAGTTAGGTGGTAAGTGCCCTTAATACTGGTGTCATCCCGCGACACACCCACCATTTGCAAGCGACACAGTACTGTGTCGGGATACACAGTTTGGAAAGCTCTGTTCTACATCATGCAGTCCCGCTCTGCCACCAAGACGTCTGACATATGGTGACATATCGTTATGGGAAAGGACATACTCGTGCACCCATCTTCATCGCAGGTTCCTCACCCGCTCAGTCCTTGCGGTACTACTAACTCAGTGACCAAAGAGGCCACACATGTAGTGGTGGGCCCTTGTACTCGGGGGTTCGGGTCTACATGAGGCGTCCGAACCACTAGGTCGGGCCATCACAGCGCTTGCGATGGGAGCAACTCTAAAATGGCGCAGAGCACGTGTGCCCCATCTTTTTTATTGGTAGGGTCACGTGTGTAGTGACGCATGTGCTGGATGGGTGTGGTGTGGGTGTATACCAGGCATGAGGGAGTGTGTGTGTGCTGTTCTGACAACTAGACCTGGACCTAAGAAATCAGTACAATGGAAATCTGGGAAATGTTGCATTTTTGTTTTTTCCAGGAAGCGTAAGCGGAGTGGGCTGGCCTGACAGATGCCAGTGCTGCGCGAGGCTCTGAACCATGATTCGGAAGCTATGGGCATGGTTCCATCGTTAGCTATATGAGAAATCAAGTGATTTGGGTGTCCATTTTGTAGTGCTGACGTCACCCGGGTCTTAAACGCAAATGTGTCATTATATCTGTGTGTCATATCTGTAAAGTTCCACAACATGGCCAACATGGAAGGTACAGGGTATCACTGACTCTATATTCATTCATAGTTGCATACATAAAAGATGGTGGACATGATGCATTTCTGTGGTTATGAATGTTTGTTGTGCAGTGCGGGCGCTCACGCATGCGCAATTGGTCTAGAAGAAGTCGGCTCAACACCAGGAAGAGGGAGCCCCGGGACGCCCCATCTCAGGTAAGTCCTTTTTAATTACTTTTACAATCTTTAACAATATATTGGATATTTAGAAGAGGGCGGGAGGTAGGCGGGCGGCGCGTAGTTGGGCTATACGAAGTGTGTGGGTGGGCGTAGATTCTCCCCCATTTCCTGGTGCTTCACGTAGCCCCACTACACACACGACGCCCACCCCTATTGTAGATTCTGTGGAGTGTTGTAGCTGTAGTAATACAGGTCTGTGAAAGGTTTAAGTTTCAGTTTTTGGTACATGAAAGGCAGATAATATATATATGTATGTGGTCATTCAGGTATACTGTTGAACTTGGTGCTGGAAATCAGTGTTTGAGGCTCGGAGTTGCGTCCACATCCTGTTATTGTAGAAAGATGACGTAATCTACGCATGCCTGAAAATGTACTGTAAATACGGTGCTCATGTAAATTGCTGATATAGATTTGGGTTGAATTTGCGCAAACGCAAATGTGTCATTATATCTGTAAAGTTACACAACATGGCCGACATGGAAGGTACGGGGTATCACTAACTCCATATTTATTCACAATTGCATACATAAAAGTTGGTGGACATGACGCATTTCTGCGATTATAATGTTTGTTGTACATTCAGTGGAGTGTTGTAGCTCTAGTAATACAAGGCTGTGAAAGGTTTAAGTTTCAATTTTTGGTACATGAAAGGCAGATAATATATATACGTATGTTGTCATTGAGGTATACTGTTGAACTTGGTGCTAGAAACCAGTGTTTGAGGCTCGGAGTTGCATCCACATCCTGTTATTATAGAGTAATGACGTAATCTACACGTGCCTGAAAATGTACTGTAAATATGGTGCACATGTAAATTGCTGATATAGTTTTGGGTTGCTTTTACGATATATAAATATGCTAATAAAAAAGGAGGAAAAGCCCACATTTACTGTCAGAGGTAACATGGTTGTATACGCTATTTATATCACAATATAATGTGGTAGGGCGCAGGAGCAGCCTTTTACAAACATAATAAATACAAAGACACAAATAGACAGTTGAAGTGTGTACGGGCACGTGTGTGCGACTCCATTTTATTATATTGCTGTTGGTAACAAGTAGAATAGTAACCATGATATCATTCATAGATATTTAATCGTAAATGGTTTATGACTTCTGCTGTACAAAGGTAGGAGCACTACATGTGAAATAAATAATACAAAGAAGATTCTATCGTAAAGGGTTCATGAGTTGTGGTGCACTAAGGTAGGGTTGGTTTGTGTGGAACCTGAGATGATGTGTGGTAAAGGCAGACCGCACTGCTAAGAATGTCTTTTGGCTACTGAATTTTGCCTTAATAAGGCCACTTGGCGATTATTTATGGTGCACTGAGTTAGTGGTACGTCTGATAGTCAGCGTGTTGCCTACTGGACTGCATAATCTGTAATCACGATTGAAATAAAAGATGAAACATGTATGGAATACATTGTCAAAATGTGTATGTTTCAGGGACATTATAGTTCAAGTTGTGACCTGTGCTGTCTGCAGTGTAGACTGCCATTGAATGTGCCTTTGCACTTGCAGCGTGAATTTTGTTTTTCAACTAAACCTAGAACTGATGAAAAGAAGTTTTTGAAGGAAGGCTACCAAAGGGATATTGTATAGGGTTTGATGAACATTTTATTTAGTTTGGTACTGCACTCTGCAAATAATGAATGAAGAGACAGTTGAATTCTGCCTGAATATGGCCATGTGGCGATGAATTATGGTGCACTGAGTTAGTAGTACATTTGGGACTGAGCGTGTTTGTAACTTGCGATGATGCATTGTCTGGACAGGATGCACTGGGGGTAATGTTTTTGACTACTGAATTTTCCCTTAATAAAGCCTTGGGGCGATTATTTCTGGTGTACTAAGTTAGAGGTACATTTGGTGTTTAGCGTGTGCTCACCCTGCAATGATGCGTGGTCTGAACGGGCTGCACTCAAAGCAATGAAAGTTGCATACTGGACTGCATGTACTATGAGGGGGAAAAAAAACTACCACCGATGGTTATCAATTGTTCTGCAAACTAAGTCTACTGATTGCTCCCGAAACAAATTAAAAGATTGCACTTCGCGCAGTGCATTCTAACCTTCTCAAAATGGGTACGTATGTCTGGTGGCAATGTTGCAGATTGGGAGCATTTGGTTTTCTTAACCGATTATAGTCTCTTACACAATTTGCATTGGTACTAATCTTGAATTGTGAGCCATACTGTTCGCAGTATAGACCAGTATCAGTTGTCAGGAAGGATCCACAGCCATGTGGCATTGACTTGAGCTGTATAGAGTTAGTGGTAGGTGTGGCTCCCAGCGTTTCCGCAGCTAGCGATGATGCCTGGTTTGGGCCAGCCGCACTGGGAGCAATGTTTTTTGCCTAGTGAATTCTGTCTTAATAAGTCCACTGGGAGATCACTTGTGGTGTAGTGAGTTAGTCGTACCTGAAGAACTCAGCGAGTACACACCCTACGATGATTCGTGGTTCGGGCGGATCGCACTGGTACAATGTCTCTTACCTACTGGAATACGACATGTGCAATCGCCATTCAACCTGAATCGTGAGCACTCACAATGTAGATCGAAGGCAGTAGTCATCACAAACATCAATAAATTATTTTTGTCATATTCTTTTAACAAAATCTGAGGACATAAAGTATACTTATCTCTACCTTAAATAAATCAAGGCTCAATTTCATGCTGTCCGTAGTATAGATTCAAAGCTGAATTGAAGTTGTGAACCCTGCTGTCCGCACTATAGATCGAAGGCAGTACTGAGCACAGATATGGACGAATGATTTTTGTCTCTTATTTTAACAAAAGCTGAACACATACAGTACATGTGTTTTTGCAATAAATAAAACAAGGCTGAAATCCCTACTGTCCGTAGTGTAGATGCAAAGTTGAATTCAGGTTGTGAACCCTGCTGTCTGCATTGTAGATTGAAGGCAGTACCCAACACAAACATCGTTGAATGTTTTTTGTCACAGTTAACAAAATCTGAGGACACAGTACAATTGTCTTTGCCTTAAATACATTGAGAATGAATTTAATGTTGTCTGTAGTGCTAATGCGCTTCTGGTATCAATTAGTGAACTCTGTTGATCGCAGTGTACATTTAAAGGCAGTACTCAGTACAGACATTGAGGAATGTTTTTGCTTGCATCATTTAACAAAATTGTCTCTGCCTTATATAAATCAAGGCTAACTTCAATGATGTCTGTAGATGCAAAGCGGGATTCAAGTTGTGAACCCTGCTGTCCGCAGTGTAGATCGAAGGCAGTAGTTGACACAGATATCGAGGAATGCTTTTTTGTCACATACTTTATTTATTTATTTATTTATTTATTAATACAATTTATAGAGCGCAGACGTTTGCCCTTGGGCGTCTTGGCGCTAAGATTACTACAAAGGATCTCTGAGTGATAGCAACGTTTAGGCAAAAGAGTCATAACTGGTTGAACAACCATGTCTTCACCAGTTTCCTAAACTGGAGGAGAGATTGCGCCGATCGGATAGTCAGCGGGAGCGAATTCCAGAGTCTGGCTGCAGACACTGTAAAGCGCCTGTCTCCCCAAGTAACCATTCTGGTGCGGGGTACTGCTAACTGATGTAACTGCATCGATCTCAGTTGTCTTGATGGGCAGCAGATGGAAAGCTGCTCTTGCAGAAACATTGGGCCTTGGTTGTGAGTGGCTTTGAAAGTTAGACAAAGTGATTTGAATTTAATACGGTTTTTAATTGTTAGCCAGTGGTAACTCTTAATTATGTGACTGACTGATTTGAATTTTGGAGTCCTGGATAGTAATCTAGCTGCCGCATTTTGGATCATTTGAAGTTTGGAGATTACCCGGGATTGTGCATTGGCAAATAAGCCATTACAGTAGTACAGGGAGGAGAGCACAAGTGTGCTCACCACTGTTTTACCCGCGCTGTCAGAGAGAAATGGGATGATTTTCCTTATGAGTCTGAGTTTGTGATGAGCATTTGCTACTGACTGGTTGGCATGTGCTGCAAAATTGAGTTTCTCATCGAAAACTATACCCAAGTTTCTGACCTTAAATGACGGTGTTGGTAGACTTCCCAAAGACGGAGGCCACCACTCAGGAGACCATTGTGGGACGATCTTACCAAAAATGACTACCTCCGTCTTTTCGGAGTTCAACCTTAAGCAGTTAGCCTGCATCCAGTCTTTAATAGCCAGCATACCCTCTTGAAACAGTGCCGCTACCTGCTCCCCGTCATTATTGATAGCGAGCACCAGCTGGGTGTCGTCAGCATAGGAGGTAAGGCTCATATGGTAGGTTTTAATCACTCTCGCCAAGTCCAACACATAGATATTAAACAGTGTTGGACTTAGCGATGAGCCCTGGGGAACTCCACAAGGTAAGGCAAGCTCTGGTGATTTGAAAGGTCCCAGCGTAACTGCTTGAGTTCTGCTGGAGAGAAACGAGGTGAGAAGTTTTTTAGCGCTGGATCGGATGCCCAGATTTCCGACATGGTCAATCAAGATGGAATGATTGACCGTGTCGAAGGCTGCCGATAAGTCCAGCATTATAAGGACAGCTGTCCCTCCATGATCTCTGATTGTTCTGATGTCTTCTGCAGCTTTAATGAGAGCCGTCTCAGTGCCATGGAGCTTTCGAAACCCGAACTGCGTATCATCCAGCAATTTGTTTTGCTCAAGATAATCAGCCAGCTGAGTGTTCATTACCCTTTCAAGCACTTTGGCAAGAAATGGGAGGCTGGCGATGGGTCTATATAGTTTTTCTGCAGCTCCTTATCTAAAGATGGTTTTTTAAGGAGCGGTTTAAGAAGGGTATTCTTTAGCATGTTCAGGTATATCCCAGACCTGAGGATCATATTACAGACTTGCGTGATGGTAGTTCTGATAACGTCAATCACAGGTAGATAGACTTTAGGAGGACATGGGTCTAGAGCAGAACCTGTTTTTATGGACATCATAATGTCCCTAATTTGTTCCTCCTCTAATACTTCAAATTGGGCCAATGAGCACGTGGGAGGGTAGATTTGAGTAGCTGGAGGAGCAGGAGTGTCTTTAGTTCAAAACTCAGAATAGATGTCGTTGACTTTGGTGAAAAAGAAGTTGGCCAAGGAATCACAAAGGGCCTGCGAAGGAGAGGGGGCTGTATCTATAAGCTTCCCAGCTAGTTGCTTCACTACTTCAAATAGCTGTTTACTGGAGTTTTTTGAGGAATCAATTTGATCCTTGAAAAACTTCTTCTTAGTTTCAATGATCAGTTTTTTGTAGATAAGCTGAGTATCTTTATATCGTATTTTACTGTTTTGATCATAAGACCTTCGCAAGTGCCTTTCATGCCTTCGACATTCTTGTTTTTGTTTTCTGAGTTCTTCTGTGAACCAGGGAGAGGATGGTGTCTTTCTATTGCTGGATATGGTCTTAAATGGAACTAGTAATTTTCATAGCATTCCCTATCCACTCAGTGAATTGTTTGGGGGCTAGGTTGGGGTACATAGATATAATAGGGCGGGACTTAATCAGAAGCTCGGCAAAGGCGACATTGTCTATGTCTTTCCATACTCTGAAAGGCTCCTGGGTCTTATGGGCCTTTATTAAAATCTGAGGACTTAGTATAATTGTCTGTACCTTAAATAAATCGAGAATGAATTCAATGTTGTCTGTAGTGCTTATCTGAAACTGGTATCAAGTTGTAAACTCTACTGACCGCACTGTAGATCGAAGGTATCAGTCAGCACAGATCTTGACGAAGAATTTTTGTTATTTATTTTATCAAAATCTTAGAACCTAGAGTCCAATTGTCTCTGCCTTACATAAATCAAGGCTAACTTCAATGCTGTTGGTAGTGTACATGGAAAGCTGAATTCAAGTTGAGAACCTTGCTGTCCGCAGTGCAGATCAAATGCAGTAGTTGACACAGATATCGAGGAATGCTTTTTAGTCACATACGTTAACAAAATCTAACAACATAGTACAATTATCCCTGCCTTAAATAAATCGAGACTGAATTCAATGTTGTCTGTAGTGCTTATCCGCAACTGGTATCAAGTTGTAAACTCTCCTGACCGCACTGCAGATCGAAGGCAGTAGTGACCACAGATATCAACGAAGAATTTTTGTCACTTATTTTAACAAAGTCTGAGGACATACAGTACAATTGTCTCTGCCTTACAGAAATCAAGGCTAACTTCAATGCTGTCCGTAGTGTAGAGCCAAAGCTGAATTTAAGTTGTGAACCCTGCTGTCCGCACTGTAGATCGAAGGCAGTACTCGATACAAACATAAGTCTGTGGTGGTGTGGCACTGAGTTCACAATGGGCCTGTATCAAGGAGGCACGTGGTCATGGTGGCAGCCACGTGGCAGGGTGAGGACCTTCGCTGTGGTGAAGTCTCTTCTCTTTGCAGAAGTGAACAACGCCCAAGGCGTAGCCTAATTTTTTTATAGTCTTACGCTGATGCTGTGTACATTGGACCAGCCCACTCCGCTTCTGCTTCAAAGGGGGGCGGGACACAACTACATGACCGAAATATTCCCCAGTGTATGAGATAATATGGTTGCGTCCACTATGCAGTACACTACACGTACCAATGGAAAAGTTTTTGGTTTGTATAGTGAATTGTGTATAGCATTTCACCGGTAGTCTTGGTTTTTTTGTACATTATTGTTGATGTGCGAGTTCTTTCCCTTATACATACTTGATTGACACATCTCTGAACATTGAGCTAGTGTGCTGTTGAGGGACATATTATTTTGGGAAGGTTTGTTGTCCTGTTTTACGCAGTCTGTGAAGTAGTAGAGGGGGAGGGGTTAGGAGGGGTGGTTGTAGTGGTGGTGGCGCTGGGTATTGTGATTTTGTTTGGTGTAGGCAGTGTATCATTAGAACCTCTATCACATATTGCTCTTTAAATATGGGTGTGAGTTGGATGTAATTCACGCAGTACATAGTCTACGTCCTTACATTAGTTAAATGTTGATGTTAATGTGTTAGTGGTAAGTGGAACTATTACCTGTTTTCTTAGGTAGCATTGCAAATTTGGTTTCTTGTTGAAAATATTGGGAAGTGGTTAACATTATAATTAGGAATTGTCTTTCAAAAACCTTTGAAATTCACTGAAAAAACCATAGGTTTCAGGCAGGTTATAGTTAGGAATTCGCTTTTTAAGAAACCTTTGAGATTTACTGAAAAAACCATAGGTTTTAGGCAGGTTATAGATAGGAATTATCATTTAAAAAACGTTAGAAATTCATTGAAAAAAAATAGGCTTCAGGGGTGTTATAGTTAGCTGGACATTTGACTCCTACAAAACCATTGAAATTCCTCAGTTATAGTTAGTTGTACTAACTGTAACTCTTGCGCCCGAAATCCACTGGTAACGATGTCACATATTACATCATTCATGACATGGTCAGTGACATCACTGAGGGCATTATGGTAGTTGTAGTGTATACATTCAAATTCATGTTTGTACACCTTTTCTTAGTCACACATTATATACATTGCGTACTGCCAATTAATTTTCTTTAGTTTCAAACAGAAAGTGTTTAACTCCAGTGGTGAAAGTTTATTGAACATTCACATACTTATTATTCAATTTTAACTTTCTGTTTGAAACTAAAGAAAATTAATTGGCAGTACGCAATGTATATAATGTGTGACTAAGAAAAGGTGTACAAACATGAATTTAAATGTATACACTACAACTACCATAATGCCCTCGTTACCAACAATCAGGAACTCTGTTTAAATCTGTAGAAGTAAATGAGGGCATTACCGTGAGCAAGGTCTCAGGAGAGACGGAAATGTTGGTGGTTTGTTTTTATGCTAGAAGTATGCTTGAAACTGAAAAATAAATCGGGGCACAAGCTTTAGAATTATCGAAGTCGGAGTGCGGCCTAATTATTTCCGTCGGGAGAGAGTGTGGAATTATATATATCCTCACACTATATATATATATATATATATATTCACTTAAAAAACCATATGTTTCAGGCCTTATATAGTTAGGAATTAGCATTTAAAAAACCATTGAAATTGCTCCTATATAGTTAGTTGTACTAACTATATTTCGCGCACCCGCAATTCACTGCTGATAATGTCACATATTACATCATTCATGACATGGTCAGTGACATCACTGATAACATCACTGATGACATCTCAAATGACATCACTGATGACATCACTGATGACATCTCATTTGACATCACTGATGACATCACTGATGACATCATCCAGTGACTGTGTGTTTCTGTAAAGTTTTAAATATGTTTTACATATTGAAGAATGAGTGGATGTATAATTGTCTAGATGAAGGATTTAGTAGGTGCGTGACTGACTGTATGAGTGAGTGATTAAATGTGTCTTACTAAATGCATGGGTTAGTGTCTAAACTGTCTGAATGTGTGCATCAGTATGTCTATTGTTGTGTAAGCTGCTGCATGTCTTGATCAGTAGCTATATGGGTTATTGATTGGTTGCCCAAGTATTTGAATGGGAGACTGAGTGTGTGTGTGGGTGACTGGGAGGTGTGTGACTCTGTGCATAGATGTGTGAGCAGTTGATTCACTATGTGTATGAGTTCAAGAGTGCATGTGGAAACAGCTATATGGGCGGTTGACTGTGTGCATGGGTGTGTTGGTGAGTGAATGGATATCTCAGTGCTACATGTCCAAGTAAGTACATATGTAAAACACAGTGCATGTGAGAGTTGGCATATATAAATGACTATACATGAGAGCCAGTGAATGTGCGAGTGGCTGTATGGATCATTGTGTAATTGTATCAGTGATTGTATAAGAGAGTAAGTATGTGTTAGTATATGTTTGAATAAGTAAGGTGTTGTGTGTATAACTGTATAGTTGAGGAAATGGAAGTGTGATTGATTCTTTGCATGACTGACTAGGTGTTTGAGTAACTCCATGGATGAGTGGCCACGTGTGAGTGTCTGCATAGGTGTATGAGTGCATATGATAGTGTTGTATTGATGAGTGACTGCATGTATGAGTGATTCTATGGGTGAATGAGTGAATGTGTGTGTAGACCTAGGAATCAGTGAGTGCGTATGTAGTAACTGGTATTAGTGTGTCAATGGTTTCAAGAATGGTAATGGTATTTAACACTGGGTGTATCAAAGGTTATATTAGAGTGTGAGGAGGTGCATCGTATTATCACACAAATTATATCATCAGTGATGTGATCAGTGATGTCAAATGAGATGTCATCAGTGATGTCCTCAGTGATGTCATTTGAGATGTCATCAGTGATGTCATCAGTGATGTCACTGACCATGTCATGAATGATGTAATATGTGACATCATCAGTAGTTGATTGCGGGTGCGCGAAATATAGTTAGTACAACTAACTATATAGGAGCAATTTCAATGGTTTTTTAAATGCTAATTCCTAACTATATAAGGCCTGAAACCTACGGTTTTTTAAGTGAATTTGCAAGGTTTTTAAAATGCTAATTCCTAACTATATAAGGCCTGAAACCTATGTTTTTTTAAGTGAATTTGCAAGGTTTTTTAAATGCTAATTCCTAACTATATAAGGCCTGAAACCTATGGTTTTTTAAGTGAATTTGCAAGGTTTTTTAAATGCTAATTCCTAACTATATAAGGCTTGAAACCTATGATTTTTTCAGTGAATTTGCAAGGTTTTTAAAATGCTAATTCCTAACTATATCAGGCGTGAAACCTATATTTTTTTTCAATACATTTCAAAGGTTTTGTAAATGCTAATTCTATTAGCGGATAACGTTTGTATATGTTATTATCCTTCTGGGACCACCTGAGCAGCCATCTTGTTTCTCAGGAGAAGTGAGGCACAAGAGAGCACAAAACAAGAGTGGAAAACGCGAAAAGGGGGCAGGGTTGAGACCCCCTGACCCCCTAGCCCTTCTCAGGGGGTCCCAGAAGGACCACCAAGTGCAATCTTTTTTTAAATTTTGTTTAAAATCGCGGGGTATGCGCACAGTACGTGTACCGTACGCGTACGGTGCACGTACCCCGCGATTTTTTTGAATATTTTTTTTTTTTATCCTTGGGAGTCCTGTTGGGACCTCCTGAGAAGGGCTAGAGGGTTGGGGGGTCTCTACCCTGCCCCTTTTCGTGTTTTCCACTCTTGTTTTGGGCTCTCTTGTGCCTCAGTTCTCCTGAAAAACAAGATGGTGGCCAACACTTCCTGGTTTGGACAGTTTGGAATGTTGACAGTCGACTGCCAGCCAATCAAAAACTCGCTCTCGCACGTAAGGGTACGTGCACGTACGCGTACGGTACGCGTACGGTGCGCGTACAGTGAGAGCATATAGATATATAATTTGCTCAAAGTCAATTCTCGCGACAACTACTGGAGGAACTTTCACCAAATATAGAAAAGGCACTACTGCATACCTGTCCCTACCATTTTGCCAAGTTTGGTGTAATTCCGTTGAGCCGTTCGGGCTGTAGCCGTGTCTAAAGGTCCCATAGAAAATGCCATTTGAAAATTTTCAAATTCAATTTTCTCAAGAACTACTGGAGGGATTTTCACCAAACATAGCAACAGCACATCTGCATACCAGGCCCTACCATTTTGCCAAGTTTGGTGTAATTCCATTCAGCCGTTCGGGCTGTAGCCGTGTCTAAAGGTCCCTATGGAAATTAACATGGGGAAAACACATTTTGGGACCCCACTTTCGGCCCCCGCTTGAAGAATCCCCCCAAAACTTTCAGGGAAGGAGCGGAGCGGAGCTGGCCAAAATTCAGGAAAATTACACAGATTCCTCAATCAGCGCTAAAGTTATTCCCAATAGAATGTTGAGCGCATATGGATATATAATTTGCTCACATTCAATTTTCTCAACAACTACTGGAGGGATTTTCACCAAATATAGAAAAGGCACTACTGCATACCTGTCCCCACCATTTTGTCAAGTTTGCTGTAATTCCATTCAGCCGTTCGGGCTGTAGCTGTGTCTAAAGGTCCCATAGAAAATGCCATTTGAACATTTTCAAATTCAATTTTCTCAAGAACTACTAGAGGGATTTACACCAAACATACAAAAGGAACTGCTGCATACCAGTCCCTACCATTTTGCCAAATCTGGTGTAATTCCATTCAGCCGTTCGAGCTGTAGCCTTGTCAGAATGTCCCTATGGAAATTAACATGGGGAAAACACGTTTGGGACCCCCCTTTTTTCTCGGCCCCCGCTTGATGAATCCCCCCGAAACTTTCAGAGAAGGAGCGGAGCGCAGCGAGGCAAATGTAAGGAAAATTACAGGCAGATCCCTCAATTGGCGCCAAAGTTATTCCCGATAGAATGTTCGGAATTTTCTATGGTAACTAGGTCCTAACTATATATGCCTACTGGCGACCGCCAGTAGGTAATATATATATATATATATATATTAATTGAAAAAAAACATAGGTGATGTCATCAGGGATGTAATTTGAGATGTCATCAGTGATGTCATGAGTGATGTCACTGACCATGTCATGAGTGATGTAATATGTGACGTCATCAGAAGTGCATTGCGGGCGCGCAAGTTATAGTTAGCTGAGCTAACTATAACGGTGGAATTTCAAAGGTTTTGTATGAAAGAAATGTTCAGCTAACTATAACGTGTGAAACCTATGGTTTTATCAATGAATTTGCATGGTTTTTTAAATGCTAATTCCAAACTATAACATGAGTGAAACCTATGGTTTTTTCAGTGAATTTCAAAGGTTTTGTAAATGATAATTTTGAAATATACTAATTATTATATTTCTTTCTTTTATAGTAATTGCCTACATTTTTATTATAAATACTAATATTTATTTTATTTTTAAAGTTACATTTCATATTTTTAATGTACAATAATAACAAAAGTAAATTAAAAAAAGAATGCACTGCTAGTGAAACTGCCTGGGGGAATTTGTAAGTGTTTGTTAGGAGCAGATTTACAACACCCTTCTGCCTCTTTTACAGCACTGTTGCATCACTTTTCTGATGAAGCGGTGGTGCAAAATATGAACCATGGTATGTGGTATTTAGAATGTGACGTATCTGGGAGGTGCATCACATTGTAAATCCCTGTACCAGAAGGAGACATTCCTACATGGGGGGGGGGGGGGGTGGCGTTCCGGCGCAGGAACACCTCCTAAAAGTGGCTCACTAAAATCTACAAGATTTCACTTTGTCACTTTTGCGCTCATGCTGTTTCAAAACCCTGCACTACCTTGAAGCAGGTGTAAGGATTGACACAGCAGTCTGAGCATAGGGCCCCCAGACCATTGCTGGAGATACGTTGCACTTCCAACATAACTCAAACAATGCACCACCTTTACAGCACAGATACATTACATATATGTGCCATTTTTTGTCCATGGTACACCGCATTGTAAATACGGTGCATCCATGGTGGTAGTGTCACGGAGCCCAATAACTGACAT
Source organism: Lissotriton vulgaris (assembly GCF_964263255.1). NCBI lineage: Eukaryota > Metazoa > Chordata > Amphibia > Caudata > Salamandridae > Lissotriton > Lissotriton vulgaris. The sequence goes on from NC_141700.1 coordinate 730,983,278, forward strand.
ATTCCTGGGGATATGCCAGTTATGGTATATGTGTCATTAGTGTTTTAATGTAGTGATAGCATTACTATTAACCAATGAATTAGTCACTACAAAACTAAAACAACAGTGACAGAGTGTTTGCTGGAAGTGTAATGATACAAACTAGTAAATTAAACGTATAAAACACAAATTTGCAAGTACATTGAAGACTGCATATATCGTCTATAAGGGTTTTGAAGTAGTCTATGCCCTAAGGCCTATTTAAAAGCATGAGTACTTAGATAGTGAGTGGATGATTACAAGACTGCAAGGAAAGAGCCTGATTGAATTTATAACAGCCTCAGTTGTACCACAGTATCCAGATAAACACATACTGCTGAATGGCTCACTACAATATTTAAACAGTAGTGTGAGAATGTTTCCTGGAAGTATTAGGATACTCATTGTGGAATTGAACGTATAAAACATAAGTTTGCTGGTGCATAGACAGTGCATCCACAGTCCATAGAGGTTTGAAACAGCCTATGTACTAAGTCCTCTTTTAATACATGACTATCTAGATACTGACTGGATCATTACACTTCTGCAAAGAAAGTTCCTCACTAAATGTATTACAGCTTCAGTTTTACCACTGTACAATCAAAAAGAACATACTGCTGAGTGGCTCACTACCATACTAAAACAGCAGTGTCAGGGTGTTTGGTGGAAGTCTAAGAATACAGACTGGGGAATTGAAGGCATAAAACACAAGTTTGCAACTGCATACAAGACTGCATGTATACTCCATACGGATTTTAAGCTATTGATACCCTCAAACCCCCTTTGCATATTTTAAATCAATACAAACATTTAAAGAATATATAACTGAATCTATAACTGCTTCACTTTTAGTACAATAAGTACATAGGTAGATAATGCTCAAACCTTTATTATTTTTCAACAATAAATGTATTCATGTAACATCTCATAATTTAACAGACATTCCAATACAACTTCATCACATATGTCATACAGATCAATTTCCTCGGTAGCAGGTTCTGATTTAATGTGTTCTAAAATTTCAACATAATTTAAAACTTCAACGAAATCTGCATCAAAGCTTTCATCTTCAAAATCACAATTCATGTCTGCAGCACTAATTTCCCCTTCTTCACTCTCATTGCCTGTGACAGATACGATTAGTTCTTCAATTATACTCAAAGTAATATCCAAAATCTCCTGAGTATGAGGCTGTTCTCTTTGCATAATTTTTCCTTTATGTTTTTGCTCCATGTATAAAAATATAAACAGTTAATCTTATCACTTTTTGTAATATATAATACAAAACTACCGGTTTCACCTATTTTGGCCTACAAAAAATACTATATAAATGCCATTATCTAATAACATTCCATTAGTCGTCTTTTAGTCCTTTGCTAAATTATACAACTATAATGACTTATAAGGATATCCTGTTCTTAGCTTTTATTAAATTTTGAAAGCAGTCACTCCTTATGACTATAGGAAAAGACTCAGGCTGTTATAGTAAAATACACTACTAAAACATGTAGAATATGTCGATTCACCTTACCCTTTTCAAAATAGTAATTGTGTTTAACTATAACGGAAAAGATACTATTTATTGTCCTGAACAACACTGTGTATCTGTTTACATTTAGACATCATTATCACACTACTTTGTGAATACTTCATGTGTTTACTCTATCTCTATTCCTCATCTATAACTTAGTCTAACTTAGTCTAACCCTACTAATTACCTACCCCTTCCAATTTCGAACTATCCTCTCCTCTAGTATTAATCTGCAACCTTGTAGCTTACGGTTCTTTATTTTTCTCACTGCTTTTAACCTATAATTACCTAACATTCATTAACCTAGGCCTCTCAGTTTATTGTCTAATTTTTATATTATTAATTTCCTTCTGTTCTTCTACTAACTTTTCTTTATGCAGTTGCTTGTTATCTATTCTGTCAATTCTTTAATATCTTGTGTGTTTCATTAATGTTCCTTCTTAATTCAAAAATCTTTCTACTATTCTTAACTCAATGTGTTCTTTTCCCTTAAGACCTTGATTAACACAAATGTTATCATTTCTCCTTTTAAGTTAGAAAAAATACATCGACTGAGTACATTCAATATTGTCTATAATGTCAGGTAAGTTTACTTACTCACTAACTTGTCAAACAACGTCCTTTAACTCTCACAGAAATATTTCCACTTTCTCTTCACGAATGTTTAAAGAGCAACTGAAAACGGGTCTGAACTCCTAAACGTCTACAGTGAAGTGCGCACTCGTTAGTGAGCGCGCGCCTCACCAAGGATTCCCCACAACTCTGTGGTAAATGACTAGATCGCAACCGCGTCTCAGCTGTGGCCCATGCAGGGACTTGCGATGGGGCAGGCAGGGCGGGCGTGGGAGGGGCAGGGTAAGGGGTGATAAACAACGGAATCTGCATGATTGCAGGTAACTAAACAATTACATTATTAAAACGAATTTTGGGCCGTATTATCAACAAAACGTGATATCAACAAAAGGCGACACATTATCCCCGCTTTTATCAGCAGGAAAGTACAGATAAAGCAGCGATAATCCATCTCGTTGAATTCATAATATGACCCGAAATGCATGCTAATGGTTTCGTGGTGACGATGACGCGTGGTGAGGGGGTCGTACATGCATGTTTAAGCTCTATTTTTTTAAGAAAAATCGCAGCGTACACATACAGAAATATGTACAATTAGGAGCAGGAGCTGCATGCTGATTGGCTGTCAATACTCCAAACCAGGAAGTGTTGCAAGCCATCTTATTTGTCACGGCAGCCGAGTCACAAGGAAACAGTAAAACAAAGTTGACAAATAAGGAAAGGGGGCACGATAGAAACATTCTCTACCTATAGTGTTGTGAATTCTTTTCTGTTGTGCGTACCTTTCACTCCAGAAAATATAGCTGTGTCCCACAATCCACACTGTAAGCATTTGGAAGGGAGGTCTGGATGCACTCTGATGGCGTCAGAAATGCTAGTTTCAAAAGTAAGATTTTTCTAAAATGGTGGAGAACATGCAGTTTTCAAAAAATAAAATAAATGATTTGTTGTTTGACAACATTTTACAGAAAACTAGATTCCATATTTCTGATTTTCAAAAGCCTTATTTTTATTGGTTAAGAAAAAGTGATAAAAAAAGAACGTTACATAAAATAAGCTGGTATATTCTCCACTCAAGCACACTTGATGTTTTAATTTGCAACAATGTATGATGAACTTTTCACCTGTGTGCTGAGTTAGGTGTTCCCTGAAGTGTTTCTATGGTAACTGGCAGATTCTGGAATGGGGAAAGAGTTGAAAGTTCTATTAGTTCGAAAGCATTGGAATGTTAAACCAATAGAAATGTGTGTTTTCTTTTAAATTAATGTGAAAAGGATTTTAATTGGTTATTTATTTGTATGTATGCGTAAAATGAGAGGGAAAAGGTTCAATTTGACGGTTGTGCTGCAAACACTGAACTCCAGAGATTTTGTAGAAGAATATCCACTGTGTGAGTGGTATTCTTGTTAATCTAGAATTCAATTTGAAAGGTGAGTTGAAAAGTTGTATGGGGGGTGCGTGTGTGCGGTGTATCTTTACATTAACGAACTATGGGGTATATTATCAAGACTCGGCGATACAATTATCGCCACTTTATCGGCAGGAAACTGCAGATAAATTGTTAATAATGTTACCGCCTGTATTGATAATATGCCCCTATATTCATAGGTTGTTAAACGTTTTATAGTAGTAAATTTGTTTTGCTACAATGCATGCTGTTATGTTTTTTCTTTAATATCATTTTGTTCTTCTGTACATTAAAAGATTATTTTCATTTTTATCGGCAGGAAAATGCCAATAAAACAACGATAATGAGCTTGATAATATGCTCTTGAGAATTCCCATACCAGCCCAGGTTAACACTACAACTTGGACTCCTATAGCAATTTACAAGAATCTATTATCAAGCCCATTTTCGCTGTTTTATTGGCAGTTTCCTGTCCATAAAACGATGAAAATTTTAACACTGGTCCTTAATAATATGCCCGTCAGTGCCATATTATCAGTAAAGAGCGAAACATTATCGCCGCTTTTACCGGCAGGAAACTGCCACTAAAGCGGCAATAATGGGCTCCATAATATATCCTTGTGAATTTCCATAGAAGCCCAAGTTAACACCATAACCTGGGTTTCTATGGGAATTCACAAGGATATATTATCGAGAGTATTATCACTGCTTTACCTGCAGTTTCCTATCGATAAAAGCGGCGATAATGTATCATCCTTTATTAATAATATGGCCCATAATCTATCGCCTTTTGTACCAAAATTAATTTTATTAATTTAATTGAATACTTACCTGCAATGATCCAGGGGGCATATTACCAAGGGGGGGCGATAGGCAGTTATCACTGATTTAGCGTCCGTTTTCGGCCGCTAAGCAGCGATAATTCTATCGCCCTATTAGCAACCTGTCCCTAACTGATGTTAACGACAGCTTTTAGGCGAAAGCGAGCAGTTTGGGGCCAGCTTTGCATGCCAGCGATGTTTATCGCTAATGACGTGCAAACTGGGCGTACCCAACCAGTTAGCGACAGAAAGCAGTCACTAACGTCGCTATCGCCTACTAGCAAGGCAGGCGTACCCTTGGAAATATTTGCGCTAAACACGAATATCTCCAAATACTAACACCTGCCCAGATCAGTTCTTACCCATGTTATCATATGGCAGGTGGATAACATGGCTAAGACCATTTAGTCTCTAATGCGTGAATATCGCTGTATTCTCAACGATATTCACGCTTTATCTCTGGATATTTTAGCACAATGGAGAAAAACGTTGCTAATAGCATGTTTTCTCCGCTAACATATCCAGCGATAGGCAGCGATAAAACAATCGTCGCTAACCCTATTTAGCGATAAATATCGCTACTTGTTGATAATATGCCCCCAAATTCTGTTGTTTATCACTCCTCACCCTGCCCCTCCTCCGCCCCACCTGCCTGCCCCATCGCAACTCCCTCCACAGGCCGCGGCTGTTTCTATATTCCGTTATATTGTACTGTCTATTTATACCCTCATTTTTTATTACATTTTCCTTGCTTCATACTCCTTGTTCTTTTATTGTATGTCCTCTTATTTTTATACTCCGAGGTTTGTCCTCATACTCTTCCCTCTGTTCTTGTAAGTAATATAATAGAATATTTGATATATATATTTTTTGTAATGTTATATATATTTTTTTTATTATAGGTTGTGTTGATCGATACTAAAAATACTGCATCATGCCAACGAAAAACGAAAGAGAAAGCAACAAAAGAAAAGTGTGTATTTGAAGAGAACTCACCAAGAAGATTTACATGAAGAGAGATGTCTTAACAAACAGAAATAAAGTCCTGGTAAGAGCAGGAGTACTTTTTTTTTTGTTGATCAAATGTATTTTTATTGAGTTCCACAAAGCAATACCATACATACAGTAAATGAAACGAACACAGCTACTGCCTTCTCCCCCGAGGCGTCGCATTGCTGAACCTTCCAGCTGTTAAGCGAGGGGTCGCCAGGTGTCCATGCATGCTAGTATGGTGGTAGACAAACCTTGAGGAGTACTTTTTTGAGGAAAATACTAAAGACTAAGAGTAGTCTTCAGAAACAGAAAAATGTCTTTAGTGTATCAGCAACAGAAAAAAACTACTAATAAAGAAAAGAATAATGGAAAATCAAGTGTAGACAAAACTGTGTATAGTACAAGGAGAAAAAATCAATTCATAGAAATTAGGAAAAACTTTTTTTATAATAGATTGGTATCAAATTTAATGAAAGAAATTAAGGTATATAAGAAAAAAACTGTATTTTATAAGAAGAAGAAAGTTACAGAAAATGTAGTTGAGAAAGCTTTGGAATTGAAAAGAAAACTCTTTATTTTAGTAATCAATAGAATTAGAACGTTGTATCTGGTATAAAATAATCAATATTACAAAAATGTGTTTGTGGGAGAAGAAGAAATAACTGTACAAGAAGATACTGACTTGTCATCTGGACAAATTGAAAAAGTGGATGTGTCCAGAACTGAAGAAATCTACGAACATTACAGTGTTCATCCATTGCATTCCAACTAAATGATGGGGAATGTTATAGAGTTATTTCAAAGGAAAGAAGCAAAAGGAAGTCCCATTAGTGTATGGAAAAAAGCTTGGAAGCTCGATGTTTCCCTCAGTTGCTTCCTACAGGAAGAGGAGGACGATATGATGAAGGACCTGTGCAGATTCCTGCATCTGAATACCGGACATCAAGATTATATGCAGAAGATGAAAGATTTCAACAATGTATTCCATATTTGTTTCATCTTTTGTTTGAGAGTGATTTGGTTGGACTTTCTTATGCAGTAAACCACATATTGAAAACAGGTGTACATCTGCAATATGTTTCGGCAAAGGAATTTATGGATAAAGTACAGCAGAAAGATAATGTTTTGGAAACTCAGCTGATTAATCTGATGGCATGTAAGCATGGTACTAATGAATACTGGTACCGTCGTCATGGAGAACTTAAATGTATGCTAAGGAACTTAGGAACTCCTACATGGTTCCTTACTCTAAGCTGTGCTGAATATGCTTGGGATGATTTACTTCAATTTCTTCAAGAGGCAAATCCAAATATACCAAATATCGAATACACGACACCTGAGAATTGTGCTCTTTGGATCCTGTTAATGTATGCAGGTATTTCAATCATAGATTCAAAGCTATGATGTCTTTTATCACCAATAAAAAAATCCTCCTCTTAGAGAGGTTCTGGATTTCTTTTGGAGAAAGGAGTATCACACGAGAGGTGCTTCTCACATACATATGCTATTATGGATCAAAGATGCTCCCAAATTTGGAACAGACTCAGATGATACTGTATTGTCTTTTATTGAACAACATGCTACATGTGAAGTACCCAAAAGTACAAAAGATAAGGACTTAAGACAACAAGTCTTACGATTCCAAAGCCATCGTTGTGGCGAATACTGTAGTCGAACGTATGAATCTAAGGACAAATTCTACAGCAAATGCCGTTTTGAATTTCCTCGACCTGTAATATTGAAAGGAAGAGTGAACAGTTTTATGTAATCTTTGCGACATAATATCACAAGAAAGTCCCCAAAAAATACCTACAACTTAAGAAGAAATGAACAGTCAAAATACATAAATGACTATAACTCAGTCATTTTGTCTATGTGGAATGCTAATCTGGATATTCAATATGTTGCAGACAATTCCATTGCTGTTGCTCGATATGTAACATTGTACATAACAAAGTCAGAAAAGACAGAATTGTAGGAAATGTGGGAAGAGATTTCCCATGAAAAGAGTCTAAGTAAGAAATTATACAGTTACAGTTTGAAGATGTTATCTCATCGAGAAATTGGAGCGTATGAATGCTCGGATCGCTTATAATCTGCAAGTCTATACTTCAAATCTAGAAGAATCAATTGGGTGAGTCTAGGTCTTGCTGCAACACAAAACCAAATTCTTAAATCTGTACAAGAAACTGAATATTTAGCTGAAAAAGAGCCAGAAAGGACTGATATTGTGAAAACAAATATGTTCGATACATATTATCCAAATAGAAGTCATCATCTTGAGAACATTTGTCGCTTTGAAGTTCTGCAAAACTATATTTTTAAACAGAATATTACCGAAAACATTAACAATGTTATATATACCGTTATTGGTTCTGAAGGATGTCTGGTGAAACAAAGCAAAAGACATTTGAATAATCACCGTAAACTGAGTTGCGAAACACCTGACAAAAGGGAATTTTACTATTTAGCTCTTTTGCAACTTTTTAAGCCATGGCATTCAGAATTGGAATTAATGGGAAATTTTGAGAGCTATGAAGATTCCTTCAATGCAACTAAAGATACTATAGAATGCCCTGTTTTTGCAAATTATATCAAAATGTTGAATTGAGCAAGAAGCTACAATTGCAGCTGAGATTGCTAGAGACAGTTCTCAAGACAGTGAAACTTCTGCTCAGTTGAGTCAGGACCCACTGGGAGAACCAATTGTTCTAAATGAAGCAGCAACTGCTATGGAAGAGGTGGAAACAGTAATGTATCAAGGTCAAGAACATCTAACAAACTTAGGAAACTTGGAAGAACAACTAAATCTTGAGCAGAAAGAAATATATGAGCAAGTGAGAGAACAGATTGACCATGGATTTCTTCATGAGAAGAAAGACTGCTCTTGCTCATCATTTGAAACTATCAGTATGTATGTGAGTGGACAAGCTGGAACAGGAAAACGTTTTTTAATTAAAGTAATCACAAGTTTTCTACAGAAAAGAACTGACTCGCATTTGTCTTGTGTTGTCACTGCTCCAACTGCGTTGGCTGCACACAATATTAAAGGAATTACTTTACATTGTTTATTAATGCTACCAGTAGAGCATGACAACAAATTACAATACCACAAGCTATCTGGAGAAGCGTCTTATGAAGTTTCAAGAGTGTTGAAGAAAATGAAGCTTCTCATTATTGATGAGGTAAGCGTGGTCTCAAACTTAATGCTTACCTTTGTGCATTTAAGAATGCAGCAAATTCTTAAAACAGAGTATGACGTATTATTCGAAGGAAAACACATCATCGTTTTTGGAGAACTTCTACAACTTACTCCTGTAAAAGGACAGCCAGTGTTTAAAACACTGGTGCATGAAGATACTAGAAAGTCTTTGGGGAGTATAGGCAATGTAAACATTTGGTCATATTTTCAGTATAAGGAACTTACTACAAATATACGACAAGCAATTGATGTTGATTATGGAACTATTCTTCAAGATATAAGAATTGGAAAATTGATTGAACATGGCAAACAAGCTTTACAGACTCGATTACTTTCCAATTTGTTTCCAAATGCAAATATCGTCCCAGAGAAAATATACATGAGAATTGCAGAAAACAAATCTGTAATCTTCTTAATGCCAACACTGCGTGAATGTTCTATATTCAATGAAGAAATGTTAAAGTTGGAAAATGAAGAAATTATAAAATTGGAAGCAATTGATAAAATAGAACATGAAGGAATCAGTATTAATTTGAGTGAACTTGAAGAGGAAATTGGATTGTTTAGAGAAATCGATAAGTAAAACTGCTGGTTTAAAAAAAGAATTTGTATGCATGTGTAAATTGTAGGGTAATTTTGCGATGTAATTTGAATGTGCAAAAAGGTTTAGTAAATGGAGCAATGGGTGAAATTGTTGATTTTTTTAATTATGTAAACAGACCTGGCATTGAATTTTAAAAAATCTAATTTGATGAAATTGCTGAAGTACAAAAAGTTAGTCATTGTGCAGCTCGTTTTTTGCTTGTAAAAGATTTGTATATCTGCAGAAAACAGTTTCCTGTTTGTTTGGCATATGCGGTGACCATTCATAAATCTCAAGGATTAAGTGTAGATTGTGCTTTAGTAAATATTGGAAGTACCGTGTTTAAAGAAGGGATGGCATATGTTGCTTTGTCTCGAGTCAGAACTTTATCTGGATGAAGGTTTCTGCAGATGCAAACTGTGTGAAAGAGTATAATAGGTTAAGAAGAAAATATGCACCCAATTTACGTCAATATCCAGTGATTGAAAAGCGTGTGGTAGGTAGAAAAAGAAGATTTGAGACTATCTGTTCTGAAACTGTAGAGAAAGAAAAAAAACAAGATGAAGTTGCGCCTCCAAGCAAAAAGACAAAGGACAGTGTTGAAGAGAATGTTGGTTATCGGTTTGAAAATAGTTCTGGTGTCAACTGCTATGCTAAAGTAGTTGTTAATGTTTCTTCAAAGTTTCCAAAAGCAAATTGTAGAAAATCGGTACAAAAGATTCTGTTCATTGTTGAATTTTGTTCACGAGAAATGTACTAGTGATAAAAGTAAAATACAAAATGTTTCTGATATTCGAAATGTTTGGACATATGTTCTGGTTCTAGTCAATTTACACAGAATTTTCAGCAAGATTGTCAGGAATTTTTAATGTTTATGCTTGGTGTACTGGAAGATGAAGGTATAGATGTTGAAAACCTTTTTGGCCTTTCTTATAAATGGCATCATGACTGTCGAAATTGTTTGTTTACATGTAGCACTGACATAGACACTGAGAGATTTATATATTTGACTTTACCTGACTGTGAATCAGTGTCTTTTAACAATCTAATTAAAGGAGCAAGTCAAAACATGGAGTGTAGCTAAAGTAAATCAGAAATGTCATCAACATTATTTATAGAAAGATATGGACAGTATGTTATTTTAATGCTGCAACGTTGTAGAACTGATGGAATAAAATTGAAAACTTTAATTAAAAACTTTGTAGCTGGTCAATGTTCAATATCAGGAAGAACTTTTATAGCTGTTGCTATTATTTTTCATGATTGAACTTCTACCACATCTGGACATTACATTGTTTATTTAAAATGTCTGAAAGGTTAGATACAGTGTAATGATACTCAATTAGTTTTTAAGCAACGTTTGCCCAAAGAGTTACCAAATTCTTACCTAATATTTTGAAAGACAACATTTTAAGATCAAAATTTGCCCTTTAGGATTACTGCTGTTAAGGTACATTAGTCTGGTGTTGTAGAGTATTTTGTAAGTGAGATTGAGGAGCTTGAAGGTGATCCTTTTGTTGATATCGAGGCAGTGTAGGTGTATCAGGTGATAGGTGATGTGTGTGCTGCCGGGGACATTGATGGTCACGTAGAGATCTTTTGGATTTGTTGTAGTTGTTGTAGGTGTTTGGCTAGAATTCATGTGTAGAGTGTTTTACCACAGTGTAGTTTGCTGCTGATGAGGGCCTGTGTCACTGTTCTTCTTCTTTTGGTTAGGATCCACTTGTAAATGTGGCGGAGCAAGTGGAGAGTGTTGTAGCAGTACGAGGACATGGTGTAGACTTGCTTACACATGGAGAGGGAGCAGTTGAGGTTGAATCCTATGTTGTACACAAGGTTGGTAGGTGTTGGTACTCTTCACACTGTAGTCAGGTAACACGAGTTGTCTGAGGCTGATGGAGTGGGTCTGAGGATGAATACCTTCATCTTCTGCCAGTTTGTGTTTACAGTGCTGCTCTTTATGTAGTTAGTGACGTCCTTCATTGTGTCGTGGAGGTTACTTTTGGTAGTATATATTTACGTAAGAAATTGCTCTTAGAAAAAAACATTTAAGATATGTTTTATTTCTATTTTTTATATTGTCATTGAGAATGTTGACTGTTTTTTTTTAAGATATCTTTTTTTTGCCCGCTGTTATGTGATGAGTACTATTGAACCCACTGTTTATAGTGAAATTCAATATATTCTGAGAACAGCAAAAAAGGCAAATGAAATGTTTTACAAATTATTTTGTGTTGTAAAATACATCTGGTAACTGTCTTTTTTTCTATCTTCCACAGGTGAAAATTTTATGATATATACTTTTTTTATTATTTATTATGCTTAAGGTAAGTACAAGTAACTGACTCAGCTGCGGCCCGCGAAGGGAGTTGTGGTGAGGTAGGCAAGTGGGGCGGGAGAGGGGCAGGATGGGGGGTTATAAACAGCGGAATGTGGATGATTGCAGGTAGGTAAACAATTAAATTAATAAAATTAATTTCGTATCCAGCCCCCTGCATCGCAAAATACGATGCAGGACACGGAACGAAGTGGCATATTATCAACAAAAGGCGATACATTATCGCCGCTTTTATCGGCAGGAAAAATTTTGATAGAACGGCGATAATGGGCTTGATAATAGGGCCTTGGAAATTCCCATAGCAGCCCAGATTCTGGTGTTAACTTGGGCTGTTATGGGAATTCACAAGGGCCTATTATCAAGCCCTTTATCACTGCTTTATCGGCAGTTTTCCTGCCGATAAAAGCGGCGATAATCTTAATAATGTCTTTGTGTTGACAAACACGCGTTGTAATGGCTGAGACTTACGTCCTTCAAATTAGTTTTTATGTATACGTGTGACCAAGTCTGATAACATCAGAGTTTCAGGACAAACACCGTGGTGTCTGTGCCTCGAAATCCCGTCGATCACAAAGAAAATAGGAGGATGATAAAATGAAAGTAACAGATATAATAAAAACAACGGTGAAAAACTACTAAAATGGCGGTGGACGGAGTACCTCATCAACTTTTGGTGCCTCAATACTACATTCCAAATAAATGTAGATAAAATACGATTATTAATACATTACAAAAGTACAACAGCGGATGAGACACACGACCCGGGAAAACAAAGCGCCAAATTTAATACCTGAAATAAAGAAAGCTTTGTTTGTTGAACTTGAAGAAAAAGAAAAAAACGTCGACTTCGAAACGAGGCTGCACATATGTAGATAGTTCAACTGCTACACAAAAAAAGGAACGTTTTACATACTATCATAGAAATGAAGGGGCATATTATCAAAAAAAGGTGATACATTACCTCCTCTTTTACCGCCAGTAACTGCCGATAAAGCGGCGATAATGGGCTTCACAATAGGCCCTTGTAAATTCCCATAGCAGCCCAAGTTCTGATGATAACCTGCGCTGCTATGGTTATTCACAAGGGCATATTATCAAGCCCATTATCGTTTCCTGATGATAAAAGCGACGATAATGTATCGCCTTTTGTTGATAATATGGCCCATTGCTCTTTTTTTTACCACTAAACTTAGGTGCATATTATCAAGGACCGGTGTTAAAATTATCACCGTTTTATTGGCAGGAAACTGTTATTTCCCATAGAGGCCCATGTTAACACCAGAACATAGGCTTCTATGGGAATTTACAAGGATGTATTATCAAGCCCACCCTCCCAACAGTAATAAAAAACTCCACACAATGCAGGTACCCGGAGCTGGAAGGTCATTTTACAGATCACTGCCCCGGAAATGTGGCGTTCCCCAAGACGTGTACGGGGAGAGAGAGAGAGCTCAAAATATATATTTATTTTTAAAAAGACCCGAGGGGTGCCGCTCACCGAGACTGCGGGGAGTAGGACCGTAACCCCCCGCATACTTTAAAATAAAACCAGAGGAGTGCCGTTCCCCAGTGCACAGGGCACCTTACAAGCCCTCATTATGTAGAAAAATTGCCCCCGTAAATTGCCCCCTGGGACCTAATGAATAAAATGAACTTCTACTTTTTTTTCACCTTTTCCAGGAGTGCACGAGTACCCCGCCATTTTTTATTTAAAAAAAAAAAAAAATTGTGCCTAAAGATCTATGTACCACCCCCTGACCAACACTATAGGGTCAGAATGTTTCTACCCTGCCCCCTTTCCTTATTTCTCAACTTTCTTTTACTGTTTTCTTGTGACTCTGCTCTCCCGACAAACAAGATGGCTGCCAACATTTCCAGATTTGGAGTATTGACAGCCAATCAGCATCCAGCTCCTGCTCGTAATTGTACGTATTTCCATACGCGTACGCCGCTATTTTTCTTTTAAAAATAAAAAATAAAAAATAGAGCCTAAACATCGATATACGACCCCCTGAGCAAGCCTAGAGGATCAGAATGTCTCTAGCCTACCCCGTCCCTTATTTCTCAACTTTGTTTTACTGTTTTCTTATGACTCGGTTCTAGCGAGGCACAAGATGGCCGCCAACACATCCTGGTTTCGAGTGTTGACAGACAGTTCACAGCCAATCAGCATGCAGCTCGCGCTCGTAATTGAACAGATTTCCATACGCGTGCTGAACTTCGTCTATAGATATCGCTATGAATTTACTTGCAATTTTCTCAGAAACTACTGAACGGATTTACACCATTTAACAAACAGCGCAAACTGCGAACAGAAATCTACCTATCTGCCAAATTTCGTGTAATTCCGTTCAGTCGTTCGGGCAGTAGCCCTGGCTAAAGGTCCCTATGGAAAATTGCATGGGAAAAACCAGTTTTGGGACCCCCCTTTTTTCTCGGCCCCTACTTGACGAATCACCCCCAAACTTTCAGAGAAGGAGCGGAACCGAGCAGGCCATTTTCTTGAAGAAATTCACGAAGATTCGTCCACCAACGCCAAAGTTATTCCAAATAGAATGTTGGGATTTCCTATTTCCTATTGAAACTAGGTCCTAACTATAACTATATATATAGGTTGTTATAGTTAGGACCTAGTCTCCATAGGAAGAGCATTTTTTCATTTGCCAATAACTTTTACGTTGTTTCACAAATCCTCACACTCCCTAATTCATAGATTTACACAATCAACCACTCATACACCCACTAACTCACTAATACAGCCTCTGACATATACACCCATACAGCTACTCACACACTTAGTCAGTCACCAATAGAGCTCACACACCCATACAGTCAATCACACTGCTACGTATTCACCCATGCAGTTCTACATACATCACTTACTCATATACTAACACCTAATCACTCAGCTATATAGTCACTGACAAATTCACTCACTCACCCAAGCAGTCCCTCACATACCCCATCACTCACCTATACCTCCTTTTACATACCCAGTTACTCACCCATATAACACTGACACATCCAACATCCACTCACAAACCCACACAGCAGTACACAGACTAATTCTACCATACAGCCCTTCACACATGCACTCCCTAACTACTATACCCACTCACTCATCTATACAGACAGTCACACACCACCTCACCCAACCACACAGACACTCAGACAGCCATACAGGTACTCAGACAACCAATCACTCACACATACAGTCACTCACATACCCCATCCATACAGCCACTTAAACACCAACTGACAGTATGATACAGATATTCACACAACCAGTCACTCACCCATACAGTCACTGAGACACCTAATCACTCACTTATACAGTCAGTCACGCACCTACTGAATCATCCATACAGACACTCATATGCCCACTGATTCACCAATACACCTTGGTATATATATGCAACACTCATAAACCCAGTCACTTGATGATGTCATCAGTGATGTCATATGAGATGTCATCAGTGATGTCACTGACCATGTCATGAGTGATGTAATATGTGAGGTCATTAGCAGTGCATTGCGGGGGCGCTAGTTATAGTTAGCTCACCTACCTATAACTACTGAATTTCACAGGTTTTGTATGAGTGAAACCTGAGCCTAACTATAACGTCCCTGTAGCCTTTGGTTTTCTCAGTAAATAAATAAATATATATATATATATATATATATATATATATATATATATATATATATATATATATATATATATATATATGTATGTATAAATATATATATATATATAAAAAAGTGTGCGTGTATATATATATATATATATATATATATATATATACACATACTCACACTTTTTTTATTTTGCTAATAACATACAGGTAATCTTATTCAACTTAAAATGAATAAATTAGGAAGAGGGTTTTAACAATAGATAGGGTACATAGGAGATACTGCTGTAAACAAACAACTGAGATAACTTTACAATCTCAATATAGAATTTTCCCCCTTTTTGAACTAACTTCCTGGTCATTGATTATCGTGTAGAGCAATTGTGGTATGGATAAAGTGAAGATGTGTCATTCATTGGAATTCTTTCCCACCATTTGTAATTTTTACAATTAAGTGATTGTACAATGAACTGTCCCACAATGGCATTGGTGAGTCAAATTACAGCGGGATGCAATTCGGCAAATACTTGCCTTTGTCAACAACTTATTGCCGTTTTGCACTCTATTTACATGATCATGTGAGCAGTGCATCATCAATGAGATGAAGTAAATCAGCAGCTACATTTTAATTAGGGCTCCCGGTTTTATGGTATGTAATTTTTTTTAACATTTCCATCTGTATCTATCCATATTTTTATTTTGGCCATTTTTTCTGTATTTATCCATATTTATTTAGTGTTTAGCGGATAAATGAAGTTGTAAAATTTTACATTTCCATATTTATTTAACTGATAGACACGCAGTCCTACTTTGATGTCTGTCGTGTTTTAGCTATTTAAGCTGCCAAATATTACATAACAATACATCTACTGGTAAATATTAGCATTACACCACAAATGTATGTTGACATATGCTGTTATTTAAAGACATTTCCCCCTGTTTTTTAACTTTCCATGCTGTACGTCTGCTCAGCTGTTGGGCTATAATTCATAGAAAAGAGCACGAAGAGTCACTTAAAAGAAGCACAGTTGTCTGTATTTATCCACTTTAAAAAATAAGGGGAGACAGAAAACCCATTGCCTTCTGTCTTTATTTATCTGTAAAAATCAGTAAAACGGAAATCCGGAAGCCTTAATTGTATTGAATGCTTATAACAATATGTGTTGCCCAAGGTCAGTGTTATAATAATTCTTATAATACTTATGGTACACTTTGTTACAACTTATATCATACCTTCATACTGTGCTGCCACAGTTGTGCCTCATTGCGTGGTCAAAGTGACCAAAATTTCTCATAACAATGTGGATAAACAAACATGTCGCTCATGCACAATGAGTGGCCTGTCAAGGTTATGACATGCAACTACCACAGCTCTAAAAAATGCATTACCCTATGTAGAAACGTTCAAATACACCTCCAATGTGTATAAACAATGGCCCTGGTACCAAGCAGAAGTTGAAAATTAAAAAAGAAATAGAACAAATAACAATGTATGGCTGCATCAGCTGGTATCATGTGGGGTTAGTATGGGAGGAGTGATGTATACTCCTGGGGGCATCCCATATACCACAGATGACACTAATTGTGCATCTGTCTAGGACCCCAACATCGCATTATGTGTAGCCAATCAGGGTTAGGTTGAGACAATCCTGTCTCGGGTGCTCTAGACCACACTAACAATGACCTGGGGGACGCCTCCTGGACAGTCCCTAGCTGCCGGGATCGTATCTGATTGATCGCAATGTAGTGGCTAAACGTATACAGATATTGTAGTGCTATACACATGTCCAATCCAGCATCACTGGATATAGTGTAAGCTATGCAGCCCCTGTGGGCAAAGAAGGTCCATAGAATTCACACTGGTTCTAAATGCCCTTGTGAGCCAGATAGTCACATAAAACACTTGTGCTCAAATGGGTGCAGCAGGCTTCCAAATTAGGCAGCAATCATCCGTTGGTGTCTTATGTAAAATTAAAAAAGTTACTGTGTTCATATTGTGCCACCGCGACATGCAGTTCTCAGTTATCCCTAGGCCCACTAGCCTGTCCCAGATAATTTTAACTCTATCGCTTGCATGTAGTGCTTGCACCTCTTGTGAAAAATTGTAAAATTGTAAATTGTAATTGCAAATTGTAAATTGATACTTGTATAGCGCACTACTCACATGCAAGGGTTTCAAGGCGCGTGTACGAATACCGCTGTGGATCCCATCCTGGCTTTATTTATTAGGCGTCCACTCCTGGGCACCCCCAAGGTGGAGGCCGGGCATCCTTAGCATTGTGGGGGCCGTTGTGGAGATTAAGCACGCTATTGCCCAGAGTTGCAGAGTGGGACTGCATGATTGGAATAGGCACCGAGGCGAGAATTATCAGGTCCGTGGAATTTTTTAGCCCAAGACCCGCCGAGGCAGGGAATTGAACCCTGGTCCCGGGCTAGACCTCTGCATCAGGGTCTGCCGCTCTAACCATTGAGCCACACTTCTCCACCACTGTGCCAACTCTGTGGAAAACCCCGCACATAAATATACATTAAACCCTGCACAAAAGGCTACACCATTGTTGACATCAGTCAAGAGCGACTAAATATTAAAACAAGAATAATATTCAGAATTTTCATTATACATTAAATTTCACCACAGGCAGCCTCTAGCTACTATTAACAGTGGATCGGTTATAAATGTGCATACTTCTCTTCATCATAGTTTAAGCCCTAAGGTTCTCTGCTTTCTAAGAACAGTATGTTCTAGTGCTATATTATTCTCAGCTTCTTCTCCCTGTTTCCACCACTTTTGTCTTTGCCTATTCCTTCTATTACACTAAATGTCAAGTCCCTTTCATCTCCCCCACATACCTGATGGTAATGTCTAGCTACTGGGTAAAAATTATCACATTTTCTGATCGTCCTTAAGTGTTGTTAGGATCCTTTTGTGTACTTGTATGGTGGTACTCCCACATATATTTTGGGGCAGCTACATTTAAGTATATAAACAACATATTCGCTCTTGCAAGTGAAGTGGCCTCAGATTACATATATACCTTTGTCAAACTTGGTTATTTTTGTTCGGTTCATTCCATTCCTGCATGCCTTACACTTGCTACATCTGGTGAAATCGTCTGTCTGCTTCAACCACATGCTCTTGTCTGTCCTGACCTGACATTGCTCCTCACTGGTCGCATTTGTAGGCGAGTATATATATATTTTTTTCAAGTAATGCCAAGTTTGGTTTCAAGAATGATTCCTGTATGCTGGTGGTAATATTTATTTAGTGCATAATTTATCAGAGTCCAAATATTTATTAAATAAGGAATGTGCAGCAGCTTGACTTTCGGTTTCCCATTCGTTCATGTCTCCCATTTAGTACAAATCAATGTGTGTTTCACTTGACACAGAAACAAATACTTGTCCATGATGCACCTACTCCAGAACCAATGTTGGTATTATGACACTATTAGAATATAGTGGGGACACCCTTTTGACTAGTTGTGGCGCTCGATTATAGGATTGGATTCCCAGGTCTGGGACTGTTGGTGAAATACAGGTTATGTTTCACAATTACAAAGGTATGATGAGCCAAGACATGTTATATTTTGTCTTTCGCTGTTCACTAATGTCATTTTCTAAAGGTGAATGTCCATTGACAACTCCAATTGTAACAAAGCTATTTTTTCATCTCTGGTTGACTTTCATATGTGGGCACTATAAGTCCCTCTGTCGTCTCCTGGCAATGTATGCATTTTGACCATCTCCTGGCCAGTTTGACTTACCAGTTAGTGAGGTTGTAATGTCTTTCTCTGTACGTTGTCGATTCCTCCCAGTAGATGCAGGGACCTCTGCTACTGCAGTTGTCTGTGCTCTGGCTGAATGTTTCAATGGGCGAGAAGAGAGAAAAGTAACCAAATGGGAAATGTGCTTGTGGAACTTTTCAGGGATTTACTCATATTTTCTGCATGCTAACAGTGTTGTGAGATGATGGGGCAGGTAGGAGCAGTGGTGCGTTGGGGATGTAATGACGTGGCAAGGTGGGAAATGAACAACAGAATATGTGTATGACATATTTTGATGTTATGATTTTCTCACCTTCTGCTTTGTGATTTAGGCTGGCACAGGGTGATTTATTTCTTGGCTAATTTGTGGCAGGTTTACAAGACCCTCGAAAAACATTTACAGTGCCGTTGCGTCACTTCTGTGACATAGTGGTGGTGTACGATAGGCGACACATTTCGACTTATTCCTAATGTGCCGTATCTATGGGAATGCGTCACGTTGTGAAGCCCTACGCAACATTAAACCTGAGTCCGCTTTGATGTAGGCAGGGTGGGTG
The DNA here is from genome assembly GCF_964263255.1 of Lissotriton vulgaris. NCBI lineage: Eukaryota > Metazoa > Chordata > Amphibia > Caudata > Salamandridae > Lissotriton > Lissotriton vulgaris. Next base: position 731,002,701 of record NC_141700.1, read on the forward strand.
TTCCTTTGGGATATGCCTTGTAAAAGTGATGCAGTGAAATCTACACGATTTCACAGAGTCACTTTTCAGAGGCCGCTGCGACGCAAGCTTATGCCTGCTTGAAGCAGACATAAGGAGTGGCGCAGCACGTTAGCTATGGGCGGTCCATCGACATTGTTGGAGTTGCATCGCACTTGCAACAGAACTCCAGCAAAGCACCTCCCTAATGCCATCAGATGCAACACACATCTGTCTATCCCTGCGCCACAGTGCATCGCATTGTAAAAGCGAGGCATCCGTGGTGGTGCAAGGGTTGAATTGGGTGTCGCATTGGTTCTGGCGCATCCCTGCTAATATTTGTCAATTGCTACTTAGCAGGCTGGTGTATGTACAGCAGCAGTACTGTGCCCATGATTTCAAAAGGGGGGGAGGGATTTGCCATATCTAATGCAAAGAATTCTGAGACCTGTGGTGCTACATACAGAGGGTGACACATGAGTCTCTAACTATATTTTTATATATACTATGGACAACTTCCTTACTCATAATGACAGTGCAACACAGACAATCTTTTCATGCACTTTTTCTATCCCTCCCATTTATCTGGTACCACGTAGCAGACAACACTGACAGGCAACCCATGGACCAAGTGGGAGTGTATTGTGGTAAGAATATCCTCCTCCAGTGGTGTGAGACGGATGCGGAGTCCAGAGTATGCAGCAGAGAGGATCCTGTTTAATTTGATTCTGGAGTACTTCTCCTTCACCCTCTGCCTTTCATCCTGCCACTTCTTCTTGATGTCCTGGATTGTGCGCCTCTCCTCCCCCAATGCTGTGACAGCAGTGGCTAATTGCTGCCATAGGGCTGCCTTCTGTGTGCCACTGGTGCAGTAGGGTGGGAGTCCATATAGGCATTTGTGGTGCCTCACTATATACTCCACAAGCATGGTGGTCTTCTCTGCAGTGAAGTTCTTCTTCCTCCTCATTAATTCCATTTTTCTCTGGCGATGTCTGAGGTGTGAACGCTCTCTGGCCAAACCTGTTCCTTCAATGTGTGCTGCTTTTATATGTTTTGTGGTGCTGGTCAATTAGTGTTAATTGGCTTCAGCAGGAGCGTGGTTGGGGAAGGTAGAGACTCGCAAAGTTCATCATGGCAAAATGGAGCTATTGGCTGGGATTGGCTCTAGTGTGTCAGCTGATCCATTATGGGGGATGGTAGGCACTTGAACAGGTGCTTACCCTTGGCAAAAATGATCAACAGCCACAGATCGTGTATTCCGGTCCAGAATCTGAGTTTCCGGCCCGAAATCGGAATCACTGCTCTGGGTGTGAAATCCCCGCTTTGGCAGCGGAAATTCCGGCCAGAGTGCGGACTTAAAGTTAGTAGTTGTAAGTCCATTCTGGGAATACCAAAAGTAGTAATTTCATTCTGTGAATGCCAAAACTAATAAGTGCATTCTGTGAATACCAGAAGTAGTAAGTGCATTCTGTGAATACCAACATGGTAGTAAGTTTAAGACTTTGTCTTAACTTAGTTCTCTGAATCGGGCCCTAGATAACATCTCAAATTATTAGATTTGGCTCCCTCTGTTCTCCTTTTCAACATCTGTGGCACAAATGTCTGCATCTCACTCCATTCTTACTCAACTCATATATCAATTCAACAGCGCTCCCTCTGGTACTGGAGAAGCATGCCTATGTTGAGTTTCAGAGGGGCAGCCATTTTTACCTGCCTCCCCAAGCAATAATTTAGATAAATACATTTTATTAAACATCTTTTACAATAACAATTTTAGTACTATAAATTATAGATACTACTATCACCTAATTTTGGAAAAAAGGAAGGCTAGATAAATCTGCTTTGCCGGAATTCAAACTTCAAACCTCCAAATCAACTCATTTGTCAGTGGATCACTCAACTCACTGAGCTATCCAGACTGTGACCGCAGGGGCTTCTGCCAGACACAGGTCAGTGCAAGTATTTTCGGCTTTCCAGCTCAAATAGTATATTTGATAACTTTTTTACTCACTATGCCACTTGCCAATATAGTGCCATAGAGAGGTTAATCCAGCTGCTTGGTTTTGTACAGCTGTAGAATATAAACAGAACACTCAAGAAGGACATACGTTCTAAAACGTACATACTGTTCAGGTTAGTAAAACCCTCTTATTAAACAGAGGAATTTAGGGGCACGCGGGTTCAACTTGTAGTGCAATGAGAAGAAAATTGAGCCATATTTTCCAGAACAGCTGCTCTGGGGAACACTGGGAGCGCATTCCTCTAGCAGGGCAGCCCTACAGGAAGAACTTTTTGGGGGCAAATTGAGGATTAGCTCAGGATATGATGGAAAGAGATGCATCCTGAGGCCTTAATTTTATTTTCAGCATGTATCCTCTGAACAGAGAGACTTTATTTCCAGCTGCAAACACAGTCAGCTGCCATTCGCATATGCATGGAAGGGAACACCTCCTTCGTACTGGTGAGATATTGCACTTGTGTAACACCTCAGATTCAATCAACTCCCGACACCAGGAAAATTGAACATTTGATCCCTATCTTTCAAACATGGGAAAATAGAGTCACCTGTGGGCTCCCCTGGCAAATTGATCAGACTTCTCGATGACTGGGAAAAGTAGAGCCTGCAATTCAGGACCAAGCTTCAAGGAGACAAATGTATGTAGCAATCAAAACAGAACTAAAAAAAGTTTGGAAACATAGGAAAAATAACCTTCTCAGCAGGCAATTAGAACAAGGAATATTTTTTTCCTACTTTAACTGGAACGTTTGTCGAGATCAAAATTGTATTTTGGAAAACAAACTGAACAAAAAAAATGTAGAGATTTTATTAGTAAAGCACCTGAAGCCTCCATGGATATGCTCTGCCTACTGTCTTGAGCATCAAACAGCACTTGAAGCAGAAATGTTGAAACATCTAGCCCCTCTTCAGTCCCTCTTCAGTGTCTACGGCTGGCTGGCTTTTTGCTTCCTGGTTCTCACACTGCATTTCTATGGGCACAAGTGTCTTGGTGTATGCGCTGTCGTTGTAGAACAGAGTTATTGGTGAAACTGGAGAACCTGGTTCAGGTCTCAGTGAGAGGCCCAACATCATGTGATTCATAAGAAACAAAATGTCACAAAGGGTTTTGATATGTCAGGGACAGGAAATCAGCGATGAGGGAGGGGATTGGGGCACAAGAGGCGCCCTCAGGAAAACAGTGTCAGACATTTGATCTCGGTGTTTGAATGCTTAGCAAATGTGACCGAGATATGAGCATGATGTACAGCCCTGTTAACATAAACGGCGTCAGAGCGATTATAGATACAGCTCGTCTGGATGCTAAGCTCGGAGGGAGCGAGAATGCTCTGCTAATGAAAAGGGAAGCTTCGTCAAACACTTGCAGGTAACTAAGAACAAAATAGTGCCCCAAAACAAACAGATAAGCACCAAAGTGGAAAGCTGCAAGTAGTTAGGTGCTGCTCTGTGAGATGGCAAATACACATGACAACTAGGAGGGACAAAGATGAAAGATTAGCCAATAGCAAGCAAGCCTTTTTAAAGGACATTTCGAGTAACAAATAAGCTGGACATCAAATTTGGCCTCTTTTAACCAGCATGTATAGGACTCACGAAGGAAGCTATGTCTTAGGACTTTCTCGTTCCTGGGGATCTTCACTTGTTCCTGGAAAGCTTTGTGGATCAGTGGATGGACTCACTCGCCTGTGAAAGCATCAGATGTGCTCAACTCATCAGTCAGCATCCTCTGAGCGAGCAGGAGCTGGGGCCCCAGAGGGGGCCAAATTAGAGACAGGTTGCAGGACCGCTCAGTTCGAGCCCCGAGTGGCGAGGACAAGACAATAAGGGGGGTGGAGGAGCTCACACAAGATGTGTAGGAGTTATAAGTCTTGCTCCCTGCGGAAATCCAGTCCACACAAGGACTAGGGCGACTACCTTTTCCCCCCGGCTGCTGCTTACTTGTTTTGGCAGCTGCTCTGTAGGACATTCAGTGCCCTCTAGTTGGAAGGCTGAGTATCTCCTTATTGCCTGTCTCCTGAGTTGCCGCTTTTCTATGTCTTGCTATGTTTTGCCATGGGAAGGGGTTTTGGTTTGTTGCCCATCATTTTCAGCCCACTTTCTCTTTTTCTTCTCCTGCCCCTACCCATTATCATGCTCCATACTCCCCTCTGTGCCTAGTGTTTCCAGTGGCCCCACTCCTTCACATGCTACCTGCACTCTTCCTCCTTGGGACCCTGTCTCCCTAGCTTGACTTTGAGGTCTCACACTTCCCTACAGCCCTGATAATCCATATTCTGCCCTGTGATCTCTGGCACCACTCGGACTCTCAAGTTTAAACTTGCGGTTCACGGTTTCTTGCTCACGTCAAGGCGCTAGACATCAGCTCTTTGCTGGCTTGTTTCTTTCCTTTCCTCACTCCCTGCTGTTCCCCAGCGCTTCCTTGTCCCGTCTATAATCTTGAGTCTCCCGGCAACCCCTAATTCTAGCCTGGCTTTCTACCTTTCCCCTCTCTTCCTCCTGTGTCTTCCCTACTATTTCCCTCACTCTGGGACTCTATCTCTCTTTCTTTTTTCCTTTTCCGCACCTAAGTGCCGCTGGGCCAAAATGGCCACCAGCAATCTTCATCCTCACAAATCCTTAGAAGGTATCTCCTATAATGTTAATGGCCTCACTCACTTCATCAAGCACAAGAAAGTCCTGGCATATCTACAGTCTAGATGAGTCGGTGTGGCACTTCTACAGGAAACTTACCTTTTCCATGAGGAATCAAAGAAACTGACGTGTAACTGGGTGGTAAGTGTGGAGCACAGCAGCTGCCCACCCTCAGCAGCAACTGCCAGACCTAGGCAGCCTTGGAAATGCAGCAAAACGATCCTCTTTTGCAAATCCTTGCCCCTTACTGTCCCGAAGACGTGGACCAACCCCCACAGACATTATGCATTGGTCAGGCTCTGATTTGGCGCGGGCGCATTGTGTGAGAATGGCATGTGCACCGACGGAGTCCAAACACCAGCTTTTCTTTTAGCTCAACCCTCTCGATATGATATTGAGCCACCCACTGACTCATTGGGGAGACTGGAATATGGTCCAAGATGCAGTCATCGACCACACCAGATGATTTGATGCAGGCAGTAGCAAACCAGGCTCTTCTGGTGGACAGCATCACAGATCATGGCCATGTGGATCTTTGCCACTTCTCACACCCCAGGGAAGGAGAGTACAGCCTTTTGGTCACTGGGGCATGGCAGCCAAAACTGTCTGGACTAATTTTTTAGTCTCCCAACCAGTGGTAGCCCTCTTGCAGAAGATGCAGATCCTAGAGGCAACTACCTCGGACCATTCTCTGACCCTCCAATCTCTGGAAGGGGCTATCCTCACCAGGCCACAAACCTTGGTGCCTCAATGGCTCACATTATCGCCCCCCCAGGGGAAATCTCGTCTGCGGTCACACATTTTCCATTACCTAGAGCACAACAAGGGGCCCGTGGGGAGGGTATTGGTGGCCCAGCTTGACCAACGGGAGGCAGAGTTGGGAATCCTCGCAATTGGGACCGTGGGTGGCACCATTCGCAGTCACCCGCAGGACATTGTGAACAAAGTTGCGGCTTTTTTACCAGGCTCTGCTCACCCCAGATAGCAGGGTTGACCCTGCTCATCTGGAGGCCTTCTTTGAAAAGGTGCACCTCCCCTGTCTCAACAAGGCCGACAGGGACCTCCAAAACACTGAGACGGAAATTACACAGGCCATCTCAAAACTCCCATATCATAAAGCACTGGGGAGAACTGCTTCCTGGCGGACGTTTACAAATGGGCAGCAATGAGGTGGTACATTTTCTCTATGTGGCTTTCTGTGAGGCAAAACACATAGGCAACCTCAGCTCCATCTCAAACAGATCTCTGACCACAGTCCTCCCCAAACCCAGAAAGGACCCTATCTGTGGAAGCTACAGACCCATATCCCTGCTCAATTGGGACATTAGGGTATTGGTCTGGGTTCTGGCGGCTCCCCTTCAAGTGGTGATCCCATCCCAGATCCACCACACATAGGTGGAGTTCATCCTTGGGCGATCACCTAGGAATCACCTCGGCATCCTCGCTCACGCTCTTTAGTCCACCATGGATAACCCCAAAGAAAGACAAGTTAGCTCTCTCCTAGGACCCAAAAAGTCATTCAACTGGACAGAGTGGAGATACCTCTCCTGTCCCGTCACTGCTCCTGACCCATCACCTCTCCTGCCCGATCACTTTCCCTGCCCCGTCATTTTTCCTGCCCCGTCACTTTTCCTGCCCGTTCATTCGAAAGGGGATAATCAGCCTCAATCGGAATGACAATGGGCCTGCCCTCAGTGTTACAGAGCTCAGGGAAGGGCTGCTCCAGCCTCTTGAGTTCAATAGAGAAGTGAGAGACGCCCCTGAAAGCTGAAAGAAAAAGTCATCGTTTTTAAGTTGGACTATTCTTGCCGTCCCAGGATGCTTTTATGAAAGAATGAAGTAGGGGAACGGACTGAAATAAAATTTAAAAGTAGGGGCACGCCGTGCCCTTCCGATCCCGCCCACTTCTACCACTGGCCAAGGTGAGTATATGAATTTCGAGTAACTCTAGCTGGTAACCCGCTGGATCAACTGTTCCTGACAATTGTGCCAAAGTTGACTCACCCTGCAAGCTGCTGTGCCTCTAAACTCCTAGGAGGACCGTCAGCACTTCTGCCAAGACTCAGGACCTGCAATGGAGCAGCGGAGGTGGTTTCCTGCACCCTGCAAATACTAAAGAAAGAACTGTGAGGAATCCGTACCAAGAACACCCGACACCGGCCAGCACCATTCCACCCATCACTCCAAGCTCGTGTTGAAGAGGGCCAACAGTGTTAGTGTGGCCCCCCAGCCCTCCAGAGAAGAAGCCCACCTTGGGTTTACCAGGAGTGGACTTGTCGATGCTGACTACAGCCTCTTGGTGCAGCCACCCCTGACTGTGAGTGACTCAGCTGTGAAAAACCTGACGCCTCAAGACAACCCTGCACCTGGTACCCATGACCCGAGTGGACTTGAACCAAAGGTGTCCTTACGTCCCCTAGCATCATGAGAGCTGAAGCCCCCATTGGTTCAGCCTGACAGGTTTGCCAGTCCAAGCCTGCAGCCTCTTTTTGACTAGATCGTTCCCCATAGGATAACATTGGACACCTGATGCTCAAAAGCACCTCTGTACCCGGCGGCCCCTGTGCCGCTTGAGGTGACATGTTGGTGCTGACTTGTACCATGCCCCATTCTTGCCATAAGTCAAGGTGATTGGTCCTGTAAGTCATTGTGAAATACCTGCATGCAGTATATGTCTTCCCTCCATAGGATAATATTACCTCTTCAGATATTGCACCAAGAATTGATTTTTCTAATATGTAAAAATTCATAAGTCGAAGCATACTTACCTGATTTTGATGATCTTGGTTCCCAATGTTATATAAAGATACTTTATTTTATAAATTAGTGTAGATCTCCTTATTGAGTTGGGTGCCTATTTATTGACTGTGTGTGTATCTGAAAATGTCTAACACTCCTCTCTGGTAAGCCTAAGGCGCTTAACCACACTACCCCCTAGAAGAGCACCTTGGGATTGCTAGAGTAAACCCCTGTCCACTAGTAAGGGATACCTGGACTCTTTGCACAGTATGTCTCTTTTTGTATACTACATAAAGAGCCAATTTCCTACAGAAAGTAGCTGCCCTGAGCAGATATCAAAATACCTAAGCCCTCATTTACAATATTTTGGTGTAGGGCAGCTCCCCAAGCCTTCCTGCCCCACTGCCTTACGTCAAAATAAAAGGGCAGGAATGCGCTGTATCTATGAGATACGCCACATTCCTGTCATCTTTCACAGTGCTGGCACACAAATGACTTCCATGTGCCAACGCAGGTACTCTTGCACCATGGCGCAAGGGTGTCTGCATTGGAATCAGGCTGTTTTTGTAGGGGAAGGGACACCTTCCTTCACAAAAACAACCCTTATGCCATCCCTGGGGAGGTGTAGGCTTTTGAAGCATTCCCAGGTTTACAGCAGGTTGTAAATCTGTGAATCTGTGAAATACCATGGGTGTTACATGGGACCACCCACCGTAGCGCCATTGACACGCCTTCCCATCACAGTGTGAGGCAATGAAGCAACTTGCCCTGCGTTGCCTCACACTATATGCACAAGGCCATAAAAAGCCATGCAGAGTGGCTTTACATGGCCTCGTAGAAATATGTAAGCCCAGTGCACTGCGGTAACGTAATAAAAAATTTACATTGCAGGGGCTCACTAGCCTTGTAAATAAGCCCCCCAGTGTTGACAAAGACCTGCTGAGCCACACCAGTTACTGAATAAGGAACCAGCAGGCACTGCTGGGTATGTGGGAAGTATTCTGAAGTCCTCTTGCATATGGATGGATGAGTATGATATTGCAAAACAAAACTGGTTGACTGACTAAGTTACTATATGTCCAGAAACCTAGGACTAATGCTAAGACCATCAGTGAAAGGCAGAGCAGATTATGATTTTAAGCTGTGGTGGTGGAGTGTAAAAATGAAACACAAAAGGTGCTTACATATACAGTAAAAACGTTTATTACATAAAAACAGACGGTGACTTGTGAAAAGGATGTCGGTTGGATTAAACACTCAACTTTCACATTGGATTATACAGTTCTGAGTTTCAACCTGATGACCACTTGAGCACAGCCATTTTTAGTAAGCAGTGCTTGCAGCTGTCATGGCTCTTGGCCAAGGGATCAGTACAGATGGGGAGCAGCATGGTTGACCTCTGGTTTGCAGGGTTGTTATGCACACTGAAGTTCTAGCCTGCAAAGCCTCCTTCTGTCTTGTATAGGTCACTGAACCAACATACAGATTCCCTCTCCCAGCCCTCTGGAAGGCTCAGGGGTGTTTTAGAAAACTATGAAACTTGAAGAATGTTAATGTTAGCTTCACAGTTCATGTGGCCCACAGTTGACTCGCAAAATGGCTACTACCCTGTAGAAAATTCAGGTTCTATGTGCAACATTTTGCATCAGGGTTGAATCACTTTTTTTATGCAGCCCAAGGCAAACTGTTTGTAAGGATTTAGTAAGACAGGCAAAGCCTGATTTGTGTGGCTTCAAAGTAGCATCCATTACTTTGCGTTGGGGAGGCATTCCATGGGTGGAGTATGGGTGTTCTTATGCATCAACTCATGGATTTTGATGCAAACCCAAATTTACCAAGAACAGTAAACCTGGCTGTGTGCCAAAATGGTGTGCCTAACAGAGGCTGTGGTAAGAAGGAGAAGTACCTTCATTTCTACTTGTTACTTCTTACTAGGTGTGTTGGATTCTACAGTACACATAAGAGAAGGCATATGCTTCTAAGGTTTGTTTTTGTGCAGGAAGATCTAGTACAAAACAATCTTCCATATAGCACAGGCCCCCTTGCACCATGGTGCATTCGTGTCTGCTTTGACGCTAGGCTGACAAGTGCACCAGTGCTATGAGAGCACAGGAGTGCACCATATCATGGCTCTTGTGTGCAACGCAGCCCAGCAGGTTGCCTTGCACCCTGGTGCATGCGTGTCTGCTTTGGCGCTAGGCTAACGAGTGCACCAGTGAGTGCTATGAGAGATCAGGAGTTCTCCATATCATGGCTCTTGTGTGCAACGCAGGCCAGCAGGTTGCCTTGCACCATGGTGCATGCGTGTCAGCTTTGGTGCTAGGCTGACTGGAGTGCACCAGTGAGTGCTATGAGAGCGCAGAAGTGCACCATATCATAGCTCTTGTGTGCAACGCAGCCCAGCAGGTTGCCTTGCACCATGGTGCATGTGTGTCTGCATTGGCGCTAGGCTGACTGGAGTGCACCAGTGCTATGAGAGCGCAGGAGTGCACCATATCATGGCTCTTGTGTGCAACGCAGCTCAACAGGTTGCCTTGCACCATGATGCATGAGTGTCTGCTTTGATGCTAGGCTGACTGGAGTGCACCAGTGGTATGAGAGCGCAGAAGTGCACCATATCACGGCTCTTTTGTGCAACGCAGCCCAGCAGGTTGCCTTGCACCATGGTGCATGCGTGTCTGCTTTGGCGCTAGGCTGACTGGAGTGCACCAGTGCTATGAGAGGGCAGAAGTGCACCGTATCACGGCTCTTGTGTGCACCACAGCTCAGCAGGTTGCCTTGCTGCGTTGCATGAAAGGTTAGTAAATCTGGACCTACATTCTGAAGCTCTTCTATTGTATGCCAGTCAGTCCATGATTCAGATGGGGTCTTAGCACAGCTGAAAGAGACTAAAGAGCACATTTCTAAAGCGACCGGCCTATACTTTACACTGTACATGTGATAGACATATATTATTTGTTTACTCTGTTACAAGTGAATCAAGTATGTGTTCCTCTGTGCCGTGCACTATAAAGGAAACTACAACCCAGCAATCTTCCATGCACACTTATAATACAATGTAGCATCACATGTCCCTTCATGACGCTATGTCCCTCTGACCTGAACTGTACAGGAGTTTACATTATGGCACTTAGTACACCCTCAAATCACACTGTACCCAACACATTTCTGTGGCAAAGTCCCTACAATAAACACAGCAATCAGTGGCATCAGCTTAAGACACAGAACCCCAGCCACACTGTTCACAGCTATGAAGACAACAGTCAGTGGTGGATACTGGGAGCACCAGCATCAGCACCACAGGGAATTCCTTAACTGTAAATGCATGTGGAGAATGTAAATAGAAGAGTCCGAAAAGGGTGGGGCATTGGGTGGTTTGTCCACGCGTGGAGGATCAGCAAGGAAGGTAGAATTTAATCTGGCACATTGGGGCTTTAGGTTTGGGGTTGCTTTCAGTTGTAGGTCTGGAGAAAGTGTAGATATGGGAGGCCTCTTGTTAATGATGCTTCTTAAGGCATGAAAAGGTGGGGAGGCGGCTTCGAGAATTTGTCACTCTCACTCATTGTTCAATATCAGCTGTCACTGCTGGTGGACCCCTCCTCCTCGCATGCTTACACCTGCTTTTCTAAAACACCTGGTTTCAGACTTGGCTGTGAAATCTGGCAGATCTGTCCACGCTGGGTCGCCAGAGAGGGGATCACAGTATCAGAGTATGGGTTCTTCCTTGTCTCTGCACACTCGGTGGGTCCCCAGAGAGGAGATCACAGTATCAGACCATGAGTCCATGTCTGTGCACACTCACTGAGAACCCAGTGAGGAGATCACAGTATCAGAGCAAGAGTCCATGTCTGTGCACACTCGCTGGGTCCCCACAGAGAAGATCTCAGTATCAGAGCATGGGCCCTTGTCTCTGCACACTCGGTGGGTCCCCAGATAGGAGCTCACAGTATCAGAAGATGGGCCCCCATCTGTGTACACTCGCTGGGTCCCCAGAGAGGGGATCACAGTATCAGAGCATGAGTCTATGTCTGTGCACACTCGCTGGGTCCCCAGAGAGGGTATTACAGTATCAAAGAATGGGCCCTTCCTTATCTGTGCACACTCACTGAGACCCCAGATAGGAGCTCACAGTATCAGAGCATGGGCCCTTCAATATCTGTGCACACTCACTGGGACCCCAGAGAGGGGATCACAGTATCAGAGCATGGGCCCCGGACTGTGCACACTCGCTGTTTAACCAGAGGAGACCACAGTATCAGAGTATGACTCCATGTCTCTGCACACTCGCTGGGACCCCAGAGATGAGATCACAGCATCACAGCATGGGCCCTTGTCTGTGCACACTCGCTGAGTACCCAGAGAGGAGATCACAGAATCAGAGCATGGGCCTCTGTCTGTGCACACTCACTGGGTCCCCAGAGAGGGGATCACAGTATCAGAGCATAGGCCTATGTATGTGCATACTTGCTGGTTACCCAGAGGAGGTCACAGTATCAGAGCATGGGCCCTTCCTCATCCGTGCACACTCGCTAGGACCCCAGAGAGGAGATCTCAGTATCAGAGCATGGGCCCCGGACTGTGCCCACTCGCTAGGTCCCCAGAGAGGAGATCAGAGTATCAGAGCATGGGCCCATGTCTTTGCACACGTGCTGGGTCTCCAGAGAGGAGCTCTCTGTATCAGAACATGGGCCCTTGTCTGTGCACATTTTGCTCTGACTCTGGTTTGAAGTGGACCTGAAGACACAAATGTTCAAAAGGGCTGGGAGCTGGGTCAGAGATATTACTGCAAAAGGGGCTCAGCCTAAGCTGCCAGGGGGAGGGTGATTTTTAGCGGCAGAGAAGTTTAATTAAGATGCCCCTGAGCCGGCTTTGCTCAGCAACATTTATTTATGGATTTCTAATTGTAAACAAACCTGCCATCTTCCTTAATAACGAGGCAGCTTACACCTAAAGACCACTAGATGGCCTCAGAGTCCATATTTCCACTTTTCCTGAAGTACATTTTTTAAATACTTCGAAACTGATGTTCATATAGTATTTGAGAAACCTGTAATAATCTTTCTGTTGTATTTATTGTGAAAAGCATAAGTTAACCTCAATAGGCATTTAAGGCAGTGGTTCTTACTACTCAATATGAAAGCCCTCAAATAGGTATTTTGCTGCATGGAACCTCACAGATTACCAGAGTAGGCAAGGGTTTTGGCACTGTTCACCCAGATAACAGACCTTTGAGACAGAAGATTTGCACCTAATAGTCCTTGTAAGGCACTCATAAGAGAGAGACTATTTTAATTTGAGAACCTATAAATTAATGACAGTATGCTTGATGGATGCCTTGTCAGAAAGCTTAGGCCCAGCGCAGTGGGCCTTAGTTGGGTATGATGACAAGCCAATGACGAGGGCTACAGGGCTGATTGTTTTACTGGCAAACGTTATATCAGATGCCACAGGCCTGACCTGTTTATTATTGGAAGGTTTGAATAAGCCTTGTTTATTGTGAAAAGCATGTTGAAACCAGTTAAGTATTTAATGGTGAATTGTCATCACACCGTACTACAGTCCGTAGATAGGTATTTTGTTACATGAATTTTTACAGATTCGGGGGTGTAACAAACACCCCTGCACCCCCTGTGGTGCGGGGGCCCCAGTCCTCAGTATGTGAAGGGGACCCCCTCAGCTCATCTGTAGAGAGCTGCGAGAGGCTTGCTCTAAGGCAGCTGCAGTTTGCAGCCTGCTCTGAGCTCCTCACTGACCCAGGACTGAAGAGAAACAAAGTAACAAGTTACATTGTTTCTCTGCAGTCAGAGCCAGGCCCAGCAAAAGATGGGGGTGGGGGCCCTCAGAGAGAGCTTTCTCCACAGGGCACTGCTCCTCTGAGAAGGGAGGAGGCATCGCAGAGCTGACAGGGGCAGGGGAAGGATTGCAGCTCCTGGAACAGGATCTGCTGGGACGCATTGGAAGGTAAACAAGCATTTGCAATGAGATTGGTCTTGCATTTGTGAGAGTTAGAGCTATTGGCGTTGTAAAGGACAATGTATTTTACCTATGCATTTTCTGTTTGGAGTGGAGTGAATGTGTGTGGTGTCAAGTGGACATATATGGTTTGAATTGGAATTGTTAGTTGTGGAAATGTGTTTTGTGGATTGGATATGTGTAGCGAAATAATTTGGCATTGTGTGCCGTGTAATTATGTGGATAGTAACTGTGTGGTGTAGAGTGTACTGGAATTATGTGGAGTGGGATTGTGTGTCATGGAGTGGGATTGTGTGTCTTGGAGTGAGATTAACTGGAATGGTATTTTGTGTTGTTGAGTGGTATGTAGTAGAGTTTACTTTTGTGGTGTGCTGTTAAATATTGTAGCATGATGTGGAATTTTGTGGTGTAGATTGGATGTATGTGGTGTGTTGTGTAATTGTGTTGTTGGTTTGAATTATGTAGTTTGTTGTCGAATTATGTGGTGTGAGGTTGAAATGTGTAGAGTTGAATTTGTGTGACGTGGAAGTGTGCGCTGTTGAGTGAAAATCATGTTGAGTGGTATTATGAGGCATGGTGTGAAGTATAGTTATGCGGAATGCTTCTATGTGGCATAGACTGGATTTGTGTGGAGTGTATTTATGCAATATGGAGTAGAGCATAATTATGTGGAGGTAAAATATGTGGTGCTCACTGATATTATGTGAAGTGTAATTATGTTTTGTGATGAATTGTGTGGGAATGAATTGTGTAATTGTGTGATGTGGAATCATGTGGCAACGTCTGGTATATAATTGTGCGGAGTGGAATTATGCATCATGTTGCAGGGTTGTATTTTGTGGAGGGTAATTATGTGTATTGGAGTTGAGTGTAAATATCTTGTGTAAAGTATAAATATGTAGGTTGAAGTGGAATTATGTGTAGTTGAATTGTGTTGTGTGGAGTGTAATTATGTGGTTTGGAGTGGTATTACATTGTGTAGAATATTATTATGTGATTTGGAATTATGTGGTATGGAGTGAAGTGGAAATATGTGTTTTTTAATTTTTAGGATTGGAATTATGTGGTATGGAATGTTGTAGGGTTAAGTTATTTATAGTTGAATTGTGTGGCATGGAATTATGAGATGTTCAAATGTGCTGTGTATAGTAGAATTAGCATAGCTGCCAAGGTTTCAGCTTGCTATGTGTGACATTTTCATAATTTCAGTGTAATTATGAGTGAAATTTCAATGACTATTAGTGACACTTTCTGATGAGCAAAATTAAGCAATGAAGAGGAGGAACACATATAAATATCAGAAATTACACCCATTTGAGCAACTAGAAACTGTAAGAAAGTCACTGAACTATAAAGTGCACTTACAGCAGACTCCTGAAAACTAATCAGTCAGACTGCGTGAATGTCACCCTTTATTACGGTTAAAATATGAAAAACTTTGGCATCTATGAGTGGATCAGTGTGAAAATGTGCTCTAATTACAGTGTTTTCCTCTGCACCCTCATGGTGATAGCCTGCAGGTGTCTTTGCAACTTGCAAGTGCCAAGCAGTTTTCCATCAGCCACATGTTAATGTAACTCTACAAAATAAATACGTAGGATGTTCTTTGCAGAAATCAGAGGTTTGCCTGCGCCAAGTAACACTTACTCCAGCACTTTAAAAGTAGCAGTTCATTCAAAGGTCCAATCGGGCCTCCCATAATATCTAGTTACTCTGCGTAGAAATGCTGCAATTCTTTTTTAATGGTAAGCTGGTGTCAGATTAAAACTTCCAAAAAGTGCTACTTTCATCTATGAGTAATCAGTCCATTTCTGGGATGCTAAAATCACAGTAAGACCCAGTGACTTACCCTCTTGTGCCTCCTCAGTGATTTTCTGTCTAAGGTAGGGTGCAACTAGGATCTCACATGTTTTAGAACCATGTGGTCTAGACTGCCCTGGGCTGAAGTGTTTAGTCCATTTAGCCAGGAGTGTGAGAGGAGGCGAGATCTGAGCCTAAAGCAGTATGTGCAGTGGTGCCTCTGATGCTCCCACTCTAGAGTTAGGCCACAGCTCTCTGCGCCATGGTAGGCACCTAGGCACTCGGCTCAATCAGCTCGTCTGGGGAGCAAGGTCTGTAGGTGCATTAACACCACACCTGCTGGACGGAGGGGGCCCTGAGGCCTCTTCTGTGTGTGTAATTGGGCCTCATGTGCCTGCGACCGGCAGGCAGAGGCCTGAACTTGAGTGGCTGGATGGGGCAAAATAGTAGACTGTTAGAGCATGCCTCTCAATGGACTCTAGTCAAAAGAGGAGCATTGAGGTCCGCAGGAGGGCCAACAGGTGTTGGATGGCTGCGAGGTGACTGACCACAGTTGCAGGTGGAACTACGAGAGATGACTGGGGCCACTAACCTAACCCTCTGAGGAGCAATAATTCTTGGCAGTAAGGGGAGGAGAGGTTATGTCTATGCACCCTGAAAGTGTAATATGCGGTATCAATACAATGTCGCCTGGGTACAGTAACGTTTTCAGAAACCATTATCACGCATTTAGCAATTACTCAATGTAACACCCCTAATCAGTGCAGCTATATATCTATCTTGCATTTGAAGAAATCAATGCTCTGACACAGGTAAGAGTTACCAATACACCTAGGTCACAGGAATTACAGGACCTTCACAATTAACGTTTTTGTTTTTCATTCCAGCATGTCTGCTGCTGAAAGTAGCTATTACTGACATGTGAAAGTTTCGAAGAAAACAAGCAGGAATCAGCCTGGAAACAGACTCTTGCATGTTATTCCTTTAATACATACCCATTGTTATTTCCGTTCCCCCAACAACAAAACAGCAATGAAATTGGGCACTTCAGCGCTTGTGGTGTTATCGTGTTGGAATCTTAGATCCCGACTCCTCCATGCAGAGTGGCCATTTTTGCACATCGCTCCCCGCAAGGAGACGGAGGTCATCCCGGGTTACATCACTCACTCCAAAGCTCTGGTGCCCTTGTCAAGCCCCTAGCTACAGTCAGGAACCAGTCCTTGCAGACGTTGCACTCGAAACGGCTGACATCGTAGGGCTGCCGGTGCATGGCACGCGTGCGCGCGCCTGCAACAAATGCTCCCAAGACCTGACTTTATGGACACACTACGGAAATACAGCAAAATGTTGTGGGCATAGAAAAGGGACATTCATTACTCGACTACCACACAGGCAGCTGTACTGCATATCGAAATTTACCGCATTGCGTTTAGGAGAATTGGGAAGCACCAGAATACAGACAGCAGCCACATGAAAATAATACTACACCAGCATTGATTAGCAGCACTGGTACCCAAGGAGGCTTGATGCCTGTTATGCATGATTTTGCATTTCAATGCGATGATGCGATCACCACACTGAAATGTGTTAGTCTAACGCCAAATGTATTGTACTTGGCAGGGCTGAATGAGGCGGCGTGGATTTGGACAATCTGTGCACGCTAAGGCTTTTATGTCATGGGGTATAAAATGGACATTTGTCTATTTTACTTTGTAAAAATAATATGGGCTGTTTTTTTCCCTTCCGGTACATTTCAGAACAATTTGCTAAGCTAAATTGTATTGTTGCATTGTGTGCACATGCAAAGAAGAACGAGTGTCTGGCAGGCATGCAAAAAATCATCCTACGTCTCAGTATTATCTTCCACACTTCTAAGCAGTAATTCCAATCCTAGAATGAGTCACTGTTTGATTTACAATGACAGTTAGTAAAACAAGTAAGTGCGTTGCAAGCCTGTATAAGTAGCAAAGGTCTTAAAGGGGCTTGTTTTCGTGCAGGTATTGCTTTTACCAGGTCATGGAAGGGATAAAAAAACATCTTCAGATAATAATAGGGTTGACAGGATGGCGCAATAGCAGAATATTGTTACTTGTGGATCTGATGAGGACCGCGGCCAGCAAGTGCTTGATACGCTATTTGCATAAGAAAATACTATATATTTTTTCATTATGCTCCATTAGTTATTAGTAAGGAAGGGGGAATAGAAGTGTTCACCGACAGCATTTGGTTAGTCTTAGGGAGACACAGAATGATGTGGTCTGTGGTAGATGCCGCCTAAAAGTCATAGGTATATGTATCAGGAGTTGCCATTGAAAGGAAGTGGAAATGCGCTTTAGATGTTTCTGGTATTGATGGTTACTGTTCGGTTGCAGACTTCGCTGGGCTGACAGTGGGTGGGGCAATGCTATGTTGTCACTGTAGGTTTAATTACATGAATCGAGCATACTCTCTGTTCTTTGTCCTTGGCATACTTGCTGACTGGTGCTACACATGGGATCAGGTTTGCCTTTGACAGGAGGTATGGTTTAGTGGGTTACATAGTGTAAATTAATGTTGGCGTGAGGAAACTAAAATTGGACCCTTTGTACAATCAATATTATTGTGTGCATCATGCAGAGGATGAAAAGTAGCAGGAACAGCTTTGATGCCGTAGAGGCTAGCAGGAAGAAGTGTTTTGGGGTGGTCAGTTGAAGAGATTGTTTAACATGTTTTAAACTACTACAGTGGCATTGGGGAAGGCAGCAGCTGAAAGGCTCTGTCTTTACTGGTAGGCAGTGGTTAGATGGGGACCGGCCATGAGTCATTCTGTCGGTGGTGGACAGGGAAGCAGTGGGCGTCGGTCACTCGTTCGCAGTGACACCCGAGTGGTGGTTTTCAAGGCGGGCGGAAAAGCATTACTGTGGGTTTCGTAGGGGTGAGAGTAGAGTGGAATGGATCGGTTAGTGGCAGGGACAAAGGCAGTGGTCTGTGTTTGGAGGTGGTTAACTGAGCGGGCTTTGCTTGAAGGTGGGGCATCAAGTAGGAGGATGTTTGGTCTGCTGGCTGGAGGCAGTGTTAAGAACTTTGCCGAAGGGTGCAGCAGCAGTATTTACTGATGTATGTAAAATGCCAGATGAAAGGGTGGAAGTGGCCAATAGAGGAACCAGAATCCTTTTTGTATGGCTGGGGTGAACCCCTGCAGAATGGTGGGTTGCTTGCCTGAGAGCTCTTGACGGACATGGAGAATGGGGACCCCCTCCATGTACTTTGCAGGGAGCCCCCCTCAAGTTTCGTTACGCCACTGCACAGATTATCATACTATGCAAGGTTTTTGGTGTTCGTCACCAACACTAAGAAAAGCCTGGAGTAGATTTTAACTGGTAATCCTGGTTAGGCCCAGGGTTGAGGAGTTGTAAATGCCTAACGCCAAGGACATAATGTTTGGGTTAAAAGGTAACATGTTTTCATGTTTAATTTGTCCACTGGGCATGTAGCCCTCCCCAACTACACGCAGCATTAACTCTTTGGCTGCCAGTTTACAGCACCAAAGTACAGATCTGTGAAAAAGGATTGCCTACAACTAAGGCACGATTTGCATCCATATTTATAAATGTTCAAACTTATGTAGGTGGTTCATTCTTGCAAAGCCTTTACATTAACGGCGAGCCCTTCAAGGAAATGCAGTGAAAGTGATTCCTGTATACAAATGTGTACAAATATTTACATAATTTGACAACTTGAGGCTACTAATGTTCTCAGAATGATCCCAGATTATATGTAAATATATAGAGAAGTCTAAAGCAAGATTTGGGAGTGTTTGCTTTCAAAATAAAAATGCAACTTGAAATAACAGGTGTGGTATTCTGCTGCACAACTTCAGTTATCATTTCTCTGAAGCATCATTTAGTAAAACATGTAATGCATGCCAATATTTAAATAAAACAAATCTTAATGGAGACACAGTGTAAAATCATTAAGGGCAACCTGACATTTTTTTGCCACAAAAGTACATTCACAAGTATACTACAGAACCGTTCACATAATAGTGATAATAGTGGGACTTGTATAGCGCATAGCTACTTCGAAAAAAAGTGTCCCAGAGCTAAAGGTCCAAACTCCTGTGTGCCGCGAGCTCATTAGAACTCATTGAGGCAGATCGATCTACACAGCTAGGTTTTTAATGACTTTCTGGAAGAAGTTCCTAGGGGGCCTGACGGATAGTGAGGGGGCAGCAAGTTGCAGAGTTTGGGCGCTTGTATCTAAAAGAACTACCACCAAAGTGCACTCTTCTGACATTTGGGATGCAGGCCAACCTGGCCCTAGAAGATCCAAGACTCCTCTGTGGGCGTAGGGTTGAATGAGAGGCTGCAAATACTGTGGGCCGCTGTTCACCAGAGCTTTGTAACAACAACACAAGGCTTTCAATGACAGCCTCTGCTTCCCTGGAAGCCAGAGTAGCTTGGAAAGTGCAGGCCCCATGGAGGGGTGTTAGGGGAGATTTAGCAGCAGGCGTGCTGCTGTATTCTGCACTCGATGGGGCATATTCTCAAGAACGTGTGATAACCATAGCAAAAGTAACTTAACGCAACTTCCAACATCGCAGTCTATCATGGGAAAATAACGCTGTGTTAACGAAGCATTCTCAACACGGTCCTAGAATGCAATAATCTCAAGATAATGCGTTAAATGTCTGTGTTAAAATCGATGCTACGTCGCAAAAATGCGAAACGAAAAAAATCTTGCAACGAGGTCAATCGCGGTACAAAAAGCAGCAAAAATCAGCGACAGGCCTGCAAATACCACAAATCTGCCAGGAAAATGCACTGAAAAAACTACAGAAACAATCCAAAGCACGTAGCAACATGGATGCACCCTGACCGAGCGTAGAGTCCAACGCGAACCCCACAACCCCCATAGACCACCAGCAAGGAACAACGGGGACGGCCAAGGAGAAGGGGTAGAGGAAGATGGGGTGCAGTCCGCTGCAAAACCAGATTAGCGTCACAGAGGTGACAGAACACTACCATCAACTGACCCACAAGTAGACCACCGGGAATGCAGTTGAAGTATCTAGGAGGCCAATCGAAGAGGGAAAGAGGTGCTGGCATGATGTGATAACCCAAACCAGGCACAAACCAGCTGCCAACAGGAAGGACGCAACGACGACAGGAGGTGGGAGTCCTGTGCTACAGAAGGAGCTGGAGGAAACTGAGGCCACAGGCATCAGTGTGGAGAAAGTGCAAGGATTAGGAAGTACAGACACAGCTCGAGAGGACCTGACACAACATCAACCGGGTGAGTAATGACCAGGGACTGAGGGTACGGGAGGAGATGGGCACAATTGCACACATGTACAATGAGGTGTAGCACACTGTACACCCACAATGACCGTGGATCATGTCCCTGATCCTCTTGGCACACTGCTACATACACACACATAGCAATAACAGCAAACCCACATTGACGACAATGTGGTACAATGTGCAAACCCGACACTGCAGGACAGAGGACACAACTGGCTCCACACACGCGCAGAAACAGGCCTACTACATCTGACAGAGCTGGAAACTGAAATGGAAATGTGCATGTACAACCTCATCAGTCATGTAGTCCAAATGTACATGGTCCCGCATCCAAATCCTGCACCTCCCAAACAGTCACAATGTACATTGCTACACAGTCTGCATGTAAACAAGAACAATGCACCAACATACATGTCAACACAATGTCAACATGCATCTCCCCTTCACAGTCCAGAGGGAAACACAACACCTCCAGCAGAGCACAGAAGACCACACATCTGTGATGCCGGAGAGGACAACCACACCGACGCCCTACAACAGCCCATGGCCATCCCACACAACCCACCACCAGGACCCGGCAGCCAAGCTACTTAGAGGAGAACACAGAACCTGCAACAATTCCACACATCAGGAAGCACCCACAACCACGGCTGGCTTATGACACTTCACCAACCCACACATGGCACCCCAATGCCAGGTGGTGGAACGACAAACAGAGGTGGCCAAACAGGTGCGGGTGGGGTCCGAGCATGGAAGGCGAACTAGATCACATACATGGGTGTCTATTATCCTTCAGGGACCACCTACTAAGCATGGGCGGATTTTGCGGATCCACGATCCGCGGATTTTGCGGATTTGCTGATTGTGGATCCGCAAAATCTGCGGATTTTGCGGATTTGCGGATCCGCGGATTTGGGGCGGGGCTTCCATGCGAGTGCAGTGACAGTCACTGAATTTGAGCATCAACTAGTTCGAGCGACCATGTGTGAGTTACTATGCAATCGCCCCGACGGGCGCAGGGGTCCCTTGAGTGAGCTGTCCATCATAGTGGGTGAATGGCGGGCAGACGGTGCAAACCGCGAGTGTGTGGGCGGGGCCAAACGGGCAGGGCTACCATGCGAGTTCATGCTTCTAGTGTGTATAAAAGGTCAGAGTAAGATCAGTTCAGCAGATGAAGAGAAATACGCTCCTGGTCACAGAAACAGCACGAGTAGTGCCAGGGAGGCTATGCGTGCATCAGCCGAGGCTCCGTATTTGCATTTATTTTATTTGCAACTTGTTGGAGGGGGATGAGCCGGCCTCACATTACACTAGGAGAAGGGAGCCTCTATAGATTAGCAACACATTGACCATACACTGAAACGTGAGTGTTTCTAAATGTCATCACAGTGGTGGCCTTGCACTGAAATAATAGTGCTTTTGTATAGTAATCGCATGATTTCAGTGAGGAGGAGTAAGAGCGCCTCCGTACATTATACGTTTGCTACCCTTACGCTGAAATTAGAGTATCAATATACATTCCATGACCATGCATGCTACCATACATTGTAATATAAGTGAGCACATCTATTGTAAGTGTGCTACCCTACAGTGAAAAAGCTTCCCATTATACACTACAAGCGAGCTGCTCTTGCACTTGAGTAAGTGTATTGCGCTCGTGAAAGTCAAGGATGCAAAAGCCTCTATCCAGCACCACAGCTGATTTTCCACGGTAGATTTGTGAAGAAGGCACACCTGCCTCGACGACGCTCACGATTAGGGCATGTTGTAACTATTTTAGGATGGCGCCGGCAAGCTGCCAGCGCCATCCTAAAATACTTACTAAATTAGCTTCAACAGGAAGCTCTAATAGATAAAATAAAGCAGGTGCGAGCACCTGCTTTATTTTATCTATTAGAGCTTCCTGTTGAAGCTAACTTAGTAACTATTTTAGGATGGCGCTGGCAGCTTGCCGGCGCCATCCTAAAATAGTTACAAGTTGACAGGCCAGCCAGGCTTCAACTTTTGCCCCCGGAATCCGCCGCTCGCGGATTTGCGAATTCGCGGTAAATTCGCAGGAGTTCGCGGATCGCGAATTTACAGAAAATTTGCAAAATCCGCGAGCGGAACGGATTTTGCGCTCATACTTACCACCTACACCCCACTGAGGAGACTCACACTGCCATACAAACACATTCAGATGCAAATTCAAAGTACAGAACCATGCCCAGGGGCACGCAAATAGCACTCACACACCTACGATGGCTCTGCGTACGACGGCCCAGGCCACTCCCCATAAGTATTGATTGGGGGAGGACAAAGCTCATGTCCAAGCTCCAACCCGCTGCCTGCTGTGACATGTCTGCACCCGCTGTACAGAGCACAATGTAATATTGTAGAGCCCAGGGCCCTAATACATACAATAAGACCACAGGGACACATGCAGATATTATGTTGAACTGGCTACGGGCACGTGCGCCTGGCCCCTTTATTGGCAGGGCCACATGTACAGGGAGAACCTGTGCTGGATGTGTGTGGGGTGAGTGTAAGCCAGCCTGCATGAAGTGCTTGGTGCTGGCAACAACTTGAACAGTGGACAGCAGTGCAAAGGAAAATGAAAACACCTGCATAACAGAGTCAACAGCTGTGCAACATGGAGGGAGCCGGAGCAAGTACAGAGGTCACCCAAAATGCAAACAAAAGTGTCTGTGAGTTGCAGTGCACTGAGGGTGGGACGCAAGAGCGGAGCATGAGATGAAAATGAGTAGGCTTGTGTCCATTCGGTATATTCATGATGCTGTGGGGTGTGTTAGACCTGCATCATCTTCCTCATCAACTTCCGAGGTCTCCCGCACTGCCTGAGGAGACATTGCTGCACAACCTCTCCATAGCACTAAACTCAATCAGCAACGGTCCATGGGTTGCTGTGCACTGAGTCAGTGGCACGTGGAGTGCTGAGCAGGGGATCAGGCAGATGATGGCATCCACGACAGGTGTGAGCAACTCCATTAGTCTGCCAGTACCACTGTTTCGACTCTGGCAGATGGAAGTTGGAGGTTGTCCTGGCGATGGTGGTATGTGCCTCCTGCGGTGATGCCACGTCCGGGCCGGTCAGGACTCAATTGGATGTGTGAGCCCTGGTGCACCGCAGTTGAGGCCGGAGGCAGTGGACAGCACAGAGCCACATACACTGTCTCAGAGGTCATCCAATATAACAGAGGAAAGGGTCCCTGACTGGACTAGCACAGGCCCTGAATGCACAGTAGCCGGCACAGGCACCCTGCCATGGGACAGTGACTTGCGGTCCACTGAGGTAGGGCCACAAAGACTGAGCGGGTCCTCGTCGATGTCGAAGGTGAATGTGGCGGAGGATTGCGGGGGACAGTGCAAGGTGTCCTCCAGGGCATGATGCAGAGGTCTGATGTTATCCGGAAGCAGCAAATGGGGGAATAGAAAGCGTCTGCTTTGTTGCCACAACCAATTCGGTATCAGCTACATGTGGATGAAAACTACCCCCTAGTCCATAGACTCAGACGCCACCAATGTATGACCAAAGAGTGTCCATGAATGTCGGGGAACAGACTTAGTGCCACTGGGGCTGAGGGGATGCAGTCTGCGATGATGCCGGTACACTGATATGCACTCCTCCATTGCTAAATCAAGACTCTGTGACCTACTGGACCGCTGTGTAGGCCGTAGGCAGTGGCCCACAGCCACATGTTGTTGGCTTGCAGTGCACAGAGTTAGTGACACCAGGGCAGTCGTCAGTAGTGTTCGGTCACCTCTGTAACGATGATTCTTTTTTCCACCCAAACGCAACGTGTCATCATCTTACGCCTCTCCTTGCATGCAATGATATGTACTCTGCTTTAGAAAAATCAATGTTCAGTTCCACATCTGTGACGTACTCGAGTGCAGCGTAGGCCGAGGGCAGTAGTCTGCGTGGGCAAATAGAATCTTGCAGTTGTGACGTACTACTACGACCTGGTGGCACCACATCGAAGGGAGTATAGTGACATAAACGCAGCCATAACTAATGTGCTCTGTCATGGTGTAATCAAGACTCAGTCCAAATGTGTGACCTACTTGTCTGCTGTGCATGCCGGTGGAGTATGTCAATGAGTAAGTAGTTCTGCGGGCCAGTGTTGCCAAGGCTGTGAGGGTCTGAGGAGGCTGCCAAGGTCGCGGCCCACGGGCTTGGATCGTGCACCGGCACGTGGTGGGCCCTCTTCGACACACACCAGTGTCGGCAGGTGGGTATTGAGGCTTCGGTAGGCACAGTTTGGCAGGAGTGGTTCAGGGACCAGTGTCCCGGGATGCCGCAGGCGCGTCGGATCGCAGGCAACCCCACTCATGGTGAAGGCATCAACCTTGTCGCGGGGTGAGAGGCACCGCCCTGGCAGAGACATTGGGCATTCCGGAAGAGGACCCCGCCCAGAGTTACATGTCACACCCTTACGCTGGCCTGGGGTACGCTGGGCCAGCTCCCTCTGCTCACTCTTCCGGGGGGTGGGGGGGACATATCAAGGCACATTTCCACATTCTTCCCCAGTGGCTGGGGTGAGATGGTTGTGTCATCTGTCCACCACACTCCATACACCCGTGGGGTATGTCGACATGGATATGTGTGTGGTCTGCATCCTGCAATCTGTCCAGCACAACCACACCACACTTGGCATTGTGTACATTCATATTCATTGGTGACTTGCCTCCATTGCACATGTCTTGTCCCCACCTCTTCCCAAATCCGGCTATTGTGTGACTGAGGTGCTATGCCGTTGATGGCTAATGTACATGGCTGGCACAAGTTCCCAAAGTAAGTTGTTTTGTTTTGTCTGGTGGGTGCACATGTTGCTTGTGACATGTGCATTTCCTGTGTTGTGAGTTGCATGATTGTGGAGTTGAGGTGTGTGGTGTGTACATTTGGTATGGGCCAATGAGCAGTGCATTTCCGTGGGTTCCATCCTGGTAGCGCAGATTGATTATGGACTGTCGGAAGGTGTAGGACTCATGCACACTGCCTGGGGTGTTGGCGACAACATTGGCGGAGATTCCTCGGTGGTCCAATATTGCCTGGACATTGGTGGGATACGTGCGCTTTCTGTTGCGCTTATTGAGTGCAGTGTTGCCAGGGGCCACTAGTAGGACAAGTGTGCCTTCAATTGCCCCCTGGCATGTGCGGGAAGCCATCTGTGGTGTAGACGCCTTGCTTGCTCTCCGGCTGTTCCTGCACTGTGTGTGAGAAGTATAGATGGTGGGGTACCAAGCTGATGGTGTCATCCCTGACCCTCGTTAGGGACTTGGATTGGGCTGGCTTTGTGACTCCTCCATCTCAGGCTGTTGTTGGTTGGAGGGTACCAGAGGCCAACATGTGCATTACGGCCAGCAGCTTAGTCCGAGGTGGGATGTTGGTTGTCCGCTGTTCTGGTACCGTCAGCCTGTGGACCATGGGAGTCAGGATGCGGAGGAGGGTTCTCCCTTGGAGCATGTAGTGGGCAATGACATTCACTGGTGTTGGGTCTGTGAGGTTGGTGCATTTGCAGAGGGTCGCTGTCTTTGTCTGCGCTGCCTCAGTATTGGTCTGGGGGTGGTGGGGTGGGTCTTGTGGCCCTCTTGGGTGTCCGGCCTGCATGTTTAGTGGCTCCATGGCATCTGTTGTTCTTCAGGTGTGGCTTTGGACTGGCCTCCCTTTTGTGGTGCAGGCTGTCGTCCGACTTTGCACCAGGTCAGAGCAGGTGTTAGTTTCCTGCAGCTAACGTTCTTTATCACATGTTCCGTGGTCTTTTCGCTGATCTGGCTGGTCATTGAAAATGTTGCGTTGTTGCAGCTTTTTGCACAGGAATGCCTACTCTGCATTTCATTAGCGATAGTTGCCGTGGTCGTCTGTGGCAATGTTTTTTGCAACTGCTATCGTGGGTAAACTGGTGCTATGGGCTGTTTGCACCAGCTTGTGAATGGGGTGATATAGTTATCATGACTTTGGCTGTGATAAAGTGCTGTTAACTCGGCGATAGCTCCTTGAGAATATACCGCAAGTCTCTTAATGCGAGACTGTAACACCCCTAGCCACAACACGTTGCAGGAGTCCAGCCTGGACACGAGTAAGGCCAGGACCACAGTTTGTTTTGTGAATTCTGGCAAAAAGCATAAGATCTTCTTGAGGTTCTTTTGGATACTGAAACATTTCCCCACCAGAGCTGAGATTTGCCTGTCAAAGGACAGCTTAGCTTCTGGTTGAACCAGATACCCAGGTTCTTAACCCAAGGCTTGGGGCTGGGTTGAGGGCCAAGAGTTTCTAGCCACCAGGAGGTCAGCCAGATGTTGAGTTGTTTGCCGGAGAACAAGATCTCTGTTGCCCTGCATTCTACTTAAGGCAGTTTTTATTCTTCTGCCTGTGACCACCTCCAGGCAAGAACTTAGTGAGGCAGCTGTGTGTGCAGAATCTTTGGAGAGGGTAGTGACGAACTAAGTGTTATCCACATATGAGATAATTGTGAAACTGTGGCATTCAAACACCTCAGCCAGAAGGCGAATGTACATATTAAATAAGGTTGGAGTCAGGACGGAGCCCTGTGGCACTCCCTGCTGCATGGTGAACTCTTTAGAATGGTATGGCTTTTGAAACACCAGTGTAGATGCTGTCTACCTTATTTGATACCAAATACAGTAAGCTTCTAGGCCATGTTAAGTTGACATGAGAATCATGACACGAGATGCTTGTACTTTTCCCTACCCTTAGAGACACAGCTTTAGTAACACATGGCTTGCTCAAAAACACATATGTGGCAAAAGAAGATGCTCGCTTCCACAATTCGGGGGGCCTCATTTATGAAAAGTGACGCATCGCTGCGTGAAAACAGCGATGCGTCACTTTTCACTGCGCACTCCTTGCGACATTCCTGATGCGTAATATTTAATGTATGACGCATCATGTCGCAAGGAGTTACAGATACGTCAGTATTTCTGACGTATCTGTAAGCGCAAAAGTGACGCATTGCTGGAGTGTGTCACAAAAGTGACGCAACTCCAGCAATGCGTCCTTTCACATGGGGAAAGCCCCATGTGAAAGGGCCTGCGTCAGCCTTACGCCTGCTGTGAGGCAGGCGCAAGATTTTGACGCAACAGCGCCCTAAAAGTGACGCAGTGAAATCTCATAGATTTCACTGCGTCACTATTACGAGGCTTTTTGCGGGGGAACGCCCTCTCTGCATACATTATACCTGACGCAGGTATAATGTGGCGAAGGGGTTTAAAAAGTGACGCATCTACTTAGATGCGTCACTTTTTAAATATGGCGCAACAGGGCACATTTTTTACACCGCTGGTGCGTCACAAAAAGTGACGCTCCGGCGGCGCAAAACTGACGCAAGGCCTTCATAAATAAGGCCCAAGATTCTAGCATATCACATTTCGCAATGTTGTTGGGCACTGTTATTATGTTGCAATAATTATCTTGAAGCGATCAGAATAGATATCTTACAGTAGAGTGAAAGTCCCAAAAGCTGCCCTCGTGGGACACGTGGTCAGCAACAGTAGACTTAGGACCTTAAATGGTAAAATCACACTGTGGGCCCACATTAATAATTGGACAAATGAATTGTGCTTAAGTTGTGCTACGTATGATATGATGCTGCATCCTATGCGGTTTGGGCCTATATAAACTATCACATACTTCACATCATCGGACATTCAGTATCAATGCTGTCTGTCTCCGTGCCGCATGTTTTCTGTATTGTTTGTTGGTCTCCAATAAATTCTGCTATCTTCTGTGCTTACAGAGAACTGTATTTGTGGTATTATTTCATATTTCTATTTCAGTATCCACACCAGGAAGGTGCGACCCTGTTGAAACCAGGCAACCCACATCAAGGCTTTGTAGCTGACACCACATCTCCACAGATGTCCAATCAGCAAGTTGTGAGACATGGTTTTGAACGCCAAGCTGAGGTCCAGCATCATGAGAGCTGCTGTGTCATCAGCGTCCAAGATTTGACATATGGTTTCAGTGGCTAATAGCAGGGCCAACTGAGTACTATAGGAGGGGTGAACCCCAGACTGTGTCCTATGAAGTAGGTCATTGGCCTAAAAAAACATAGAGAGCTGTTGGTTGACATGATTCTCTGTGACTTTGGCAAAGAAAGGTAGCATCGAAATAGGTCAGTAGTTAAAGCTTTGGTTGGGTCCAACAACAGCTTTTTTTTATAAACAACTTTATAGACATTGGTGAGGAAAAATAAGCCACAGTTCTGTTGTCAAACAAGACCCCAACCACATTGCTAACCATCAAGATGAGAGCCAGTGCAATATATATAACACAGTATGCAATGGAATACACTTGGTTTTTGTGAGCATCAGAATCACAACAATGGTTGGTTTGGAGTCTCGCCGAGGAAAACGTTTCAGGGATCAGTAAAGTGCAGGCAATAGTTTTGTATCAATCATAGCCTGGAGGAGATCGTGAGGACCTTGGGGGCCAGTAAGAAGTCTCCGCAATCTTCGTCATTCCAAGGGCCCTAACCAAGTCTCCCAGGGGGTTCTTAGATCATGGAGTGTCAAGGGGGCATGTAAAAACAAGGTGCGATAAATCTGGAGACACCACCCTTGCCCAGTGTTCTCATCATCAACTTGGCCTCAATGGGACTAAACTCAGGGACAGTCGTACCAGAAAAAACATGAACCTCTAAAGCATGATGCAGCAGTAAAGTTTTATAGAATTGAGTCTTTGATAATGCATAGGTCTGCTGCACCTCCTGAAAGGAAACCATGTGAGATTCGCTCCAAAGGTCACCAAGGAATGTATGACATAACACGGCAGAATTTACACCATGATACGTCTACAACGCAGCCATTACAACCCAAGTCATTACAACAACTTGTGCTGGAGGGCGCTGGACTTAGGAATAGTTTGATTTACTATTCCAACTCCAGCCTACGAAACAGTAGGGAAGGTGTTGGAATAGTAAATCATACTACTCATTAGTGTATAGTGCCATCCAGCGCAAGTCATTGTAACGACTTGCGTTGTAATGGCCACGTTGTAAACGGATTGCGGTGTAAAGACCACGTTGTAACCGATGTTTCCCATCACCCAGTATTACCTATGGTGTCCTAATGCACAAACCCCTCCAGGGCCACCACCGCCCCCAGCAATTTGTCATGTCACAAGGGGGTCTGTTGAGTGATTTTTCTCCACCAGCCCCTGTGCTGCATCGCAGCCCTCCATCCCATGAAGACCAATTGAGTCACCTCTGGGAGCCTTCGTGGCATAGGGCACCCACAAAGCAAGTCTAGATTTTGAGAGAAGCCCAGTGTTGCAAACTCATATCTATATGCAGGATCTGACCACCCTTCAATGAGCCAATTGTTGACAATCAAGAGGTGGGGCGCCAAAAAGTTTAAGTATAGGTTGGCCAACCTCAGCCCTCTGTCATAAGGAGCATGTTGACAATTCAGGATGGTAAAACAGGGTTTGGAATCGTGCCATAAAAAGAAAATCGCCTCTGCGTCCATCTCTCTAAACCAATGATGAGACATACGTTTGGAGAAGTATTGGAATTGGTAAAAGAATCTGGGAAGTACATTCATCTTGTAGAGTGCTATTCTCCTCAAAACATTCAAAGGTAGAGTTTGCCATTTCTTGAAGTCTGCTGTAATCGATTGCGTGAGGGAGGTGTCGCAGCGCTGTCGCCCATTGCAATGATACACCGACACTGAGGTAAGGATTGTACGTCTTACTTTATTCCCTGCCAGCCTCACACTGGTTACAGGCTAAACCTTTTCCTGTGTCCTCACTTCCTCTTCCTGCTGCCTGTCCTGTCTCACACAGGAAGTCAGGCAGGACGACACTACATCTCCCCTGTTTTGCAAAGTCTCACTTCTTCTATATCTCTTCGACTAGACGTCGGGGTTTCCTGATCAGCCGCTGCGGCCGTTCTCTGTGTCTCGGCAAAGGACTGTGATGATTTGTAGTTTCCACCATTCGCGGGGGGCTGTGATGGCTCGGGTCACTGTTGTCACTCTGACTGGAAGAGTCGTTTGAGAGTAAACTTGACACAGTCTCATGGCAACCGCGTCGGTTGCATTTTCTGAAGTGTGAGATGTTTCTTGTTACTTGTTTGTGGTCAGCTTTGGCTGTGACCATGGTTCCTTTCTTCTTGGTGACTTGCATGGGAATGTCGAGGTATCGACTGTCTGCTTTGGATCGCCGATCACTTCGCACTATCACCCAGTCTCCTTCTTGTATGTCAGAGTCTTTGGCATGTCTGCGTTGATCAGCATATGTCTTCATTCTATGCTTCTTGATGTGATCAATGTCCACAAGGGTGTTGTGATCAACCGTGACTTTCCGTTGTTGCGCGTTTTCATCTAGCATGGGCAGTCTTGTCCTGGGTGTCCTTCCTAGCATTACAGTCGCTGGGCACTGAGCTGTGGTGTTGTGCGGCGTATTTCGATATGCTCTAAGTACTTCATTTAATGTCTGCTGGACGTCTCGGTGAGTCAATTCTGCTTGCTGGATTGCTCTTTTTAGTGTCCCCATAAATCGCTCCACCATGCCATTTGCCTGTGGCCACAGCGGAGTGATTTTCTGGTGCTTGAAGTTTAAATGGGTTGCAAAGTTTGTGAATTCATGACCGTTGAAGGGAGGTCCATTGTCTGTTTTTACTCGCAGTGGGATGCCCCAGGCTGCAAATATCTCGTCAAGCACTGGGATCACTGTCGTTGCTCGAGTTGATGATATCAGTTGTGCAAATGGAAAGCGGGAGTATTCATCCATGGCAACAATGATATACTGTCCTGATTGTAGTGGGCCGAAGAAGTCAACCGCAATCTGTTGCCATACTCCGTCCGGCAGTTCTGACATTTGTAACGGGGCTGGTGGTTCTTCCCGGCTGACTACTTGGCATGTGACGCAGTCCTTTAGGGTTGTCTCGACCATATAGTCAAGGGTGGGGAACCAGACTCGTTCTCTCAGGGCTTTCTTGGTTGCATTGATGCCTCTGTGTCCTTCATGTGCCAGGTTGATGACCCCTTGGCGCAGTTTGAGAGGGATCACAATTCTCCCCCCTCTTAAAAGGAGACCATTGTCACTGATGGAAAGTTCTTCGCGCACTCGTTGGAAGGCGGCTAGGTCTTGTCGGAGTTGAGCTGACTCGGAGGAGGACTGCTTCACGTCTCTCCATGAGTTGGAGCGGATACAGGTCATTACTGCTTGGACGAGGGGGTCAAGTGTGGATGCCTCCTGGATGGCCTCGACAGGAACAGTGGGAGGACACGCAGCGTCGACAACAAAATGAAGATATTCGTCAGCCATAGAAGATGCAGAACGGGCACCCGCCAGCGGGTGTCGTGACATGAAATCAGCTGGGTTTTCTGCTTTCCCAGGTTTGTGGACGATGGAGAAGACGTAGTCTTGGAGGCGCAAGCCCCACCGCTCAATGCGAGGTGGCATTTTCGCATTGGGGTTGCCAAAGATTGTAAGGAGCGCCTGATGGTCGTAATGATCGTAAAATGTTTGCCATAAACAAAAAGGTGAAAGTGTTCGCACGCCCACACCACAGCTAGGCTTTCCTTCTCCGGCTGGGAGTATGCTTTTTCTGTATCCGTCAGACTGCGGCTCGCGTAAGCGATAATGTGTCGCTGGTCTGAGTCTTCGCGGTATTGGGCCAGAATGGCACCCAGGCCCACTGGACTGGCATCCACAGTGATTTCAGTTTTCTTCTTCGTGTCAAAGTACGCCAAATTGATAGCGGACCCCACGGCAAGTTTGATGACGGAGAACGCGTGTTGACACGCTTCCGTCCATTCGAATTGCTGACCTTGGCGAGTAAGTTCCCGCAGTGGGTAGCTGATTGTGGCGTAGTCGCGGATGTACCTCGCGCAATAGCTTGCCATGCCGAGGAAGGAACGTAGGTCTGTGACATCTCGGGGTGTCTGAGTGCCGGCCAGGGCTGCTACCTTCTCGGGGTCCGGTCTCATGCCCTCCTTCGAGAAGATGTGTCCATAGAATTTTAAGGTGTCTTTGTGGAATTCACATTTGCTGGCATTAAGTGTTAGGTTTGCCGCCATCAGTGCATGACAGACCCTGTCCAGGGCTGTGTCGTGTTCTGTTCGATCTTTCCCAAAGACCAGCAGATCGTCACTATAGTTGAAGGCATTTGGGATGCCCTGGATGACTCGCCTGATGGCCTCCTGGAAGATCTCGGCAGCCGAGGATATGCCAAAGTTCAGGCGTTTGTAGCGGAATAGGCCTTGGTGCGTGGTAAAAGTCGTGATGTATCTCGACTTGTCGTGGAGCTCCAGCTGATGATAACCTTTATTAAGGTCGAGCTTGGAGAATACTGTAGCTCCATTTAACTTGGTGATCATGTCGCTGATATGCGGCCCCGGATGGCGTTCCCGCTCGATGGCGGTGTTGGGCGCGCGCATGTCGACACACAGCCTGACCTTGTTGTCTTCTCCCCGTTTCGGAACTACGACGACTGGCGATACCCATGGGGTGGGACCCGTCATACGTTCTATGATGTCTGTTCGAAGGAGATCTTGGAGCTCGTCATCAACGGCTTTTTGTAAATAGAATGGCACCTTCCTGTGATGTTGGGCAACCGGTGTCACATTTTCATTGATGTGAAGCTTCACTTTGAAGTGGTTGAGCTTTCCGAGTCCTTTGAATAAGTTGGGAAACTTCGCAACAATGTCGGGAGTGTCCTCCGTCATGTAGAGGAGTTCTACGAGTTTGAGTCTTTCTGCTGTGGGGAGACTGAGGAGACAGTCTGCCAGATCTGGTCCCTCCACTACATGAATATAGGCATCAATTGTCCGGTCCATGAATGTGAGAGTGGTGCGGAAGCGGCCTAAACAAGGCAGTGGCTTGCGTGACATCCACGTGAATACACGAACAGCAGCTGGTTCCAGTTTGGGCTTGTGTTTCATGTTTTGATGTTCTACAGCACAGATATAGTTTAGGGATGCTCCAGAGTCCAAAACAAATTTAGCTGGGTGGTCGCCTATCAGGATGTCAAGTTTTGGATATCGCTTCAATCGATCCGGGTCAGCAACCATGCATATGTACTCATCACGATCCAGGTCTGTTACCATGCATATGTATTCGTCACTGTCTTGTGATGTGGGGGTGCGCGACTCACTGGAGGTGTCTCTGCGTGACCGGTAGGGGTCCGTCACATGACGCCTTGAGCGATGGCCACTTCCGGAACGACCTCTCGACAGATGCAAGTATGCTGACTGAACGCTGGAGTTGGACGAGCTGGAGGACCTGCTTCCTTCGTTTTGTATGGCTCGGGCGTGGTGGCGTGACTCATGCCCTTTAGTCGAAGATCTGTGACTTGGTTGCTTGGCTTGGCATGCAATCTCAAAGTGATTGTCTATTCCACAGCGGTGGCATCGTTGCCCGATGGCTGGGCACTGTCCTGAGTGTGGGTAGTCCTGCCCACATCTATAGCAGGTAGGCGAGGCTTTTGCGGACCTCGTGTGTCGCGAGCCTCGACGTGATGGTTGGGACCTGTGGGATTTGGAGGTGTGCTTGGTAGTCTTGGAGGACCTGTGTGCCTGAATGCGCAAAGCATGATCTTTGTGATCCGATGATTTCTGTGTCCCCATCCGCTTTGCGTAGTCCTCCGCCTGGTCATTAATTCTGGTCAGTTCCTCAATTTCATCCAGTGTGTATGATTTCTTTAGAAGTCTCCGGCGTAAGGTTTCAGATGAGCAGCCGTCGATGATGCGGAGCCTCAGGGCGTCTTCCGTTTTGAAGTTGTCGAAGTCGCAGTATCGTGCGAGTCTACGTATGCGCATGATGAAATCACTCATACATTCATCTTTCTCCTGCGTGGCAAGGTTGAACGTATGGCGCTCATAATCTACATTGCGTTTGTGGAGGAAGCGTCTGTCAAGTGCAGCTTTGGTTTCTTCATAGGTGGCTGTTGCAGCGTCAGGTAGTTCTTTGATGATTTGTGCAATGTCTGGACCAATCAGATTTCTCAAAGCCACAAGTTTTTGCTTGTTATCTTGTACTAGGGATCCGATCATGTAGTCCTCGAAATCTTCACTCCATGTTTTCCACGATGGGCCCATGCTGTTGCCTGGCGTCAGTGGTAACGGCTGAGGTTGGCGCATGAAGGAGGCTCCAACTGGGTTGTTCGCCATTGCAGGTACGGTGGCTGGAGGAGCAGGGCCTCCTGTGCTGGGAGCTGTGCTTCCTGTACTAGGAGCTGTGCTTGGTGCACTTGACGCTGTGGTGGCAGTGCCTGAGGAGCTGTCAGGGCCCTGGCCGGACATCTGTACTTGGCTGGCTCTGAAAAGCTGTATAGACCGTTAACTGGTGTTTGGTTGCGTAGTACTGGCAGTAAGTAGTGTTTATTCGTCACCATGCAGCTCCTTAGGCCTTCCTGTATCTTAATTAATTGTTTATTGGCAAAGTCCTTATTTAATGGGTGGCGCCTGACTTTAAAATGGCCGCCATGGAGAGAGCGTAGGTCTGTTTGAGGGCGGGCGCCTGACTTCAAAATGGCCACAGCGCGGGACAGTAAGCCTCGTGTCTCCGTCTCTGGGACTGGCAGATGGTGCGTGAGGGAATCAGCAGGGTTTGGACTCACCCTCGCTCCTCGCGCTGCATTTCGTGCTGGCTCTTCTCTTCTTGCCTGCGTCTGGGTCGGGCGCTGTCTTCCGGCGCTGCACACTCGGCTGCTTCCTCTGGACACGTGGGGGCCGCGCTCTGGCATACGCGCCTACCTCCTGGTGTCGCAGTCGGGTGCTTGGGGTGTCGTTCGCGCACCCGCGCTCTGGTTTTTTTTTCGCGCCTCTCTTCCCCGGGCAGTAGCGGCGAGCGTCTCTCGCCGGCAGCAATCAGGTGTTCTTGGCTCTGGCGGTTTTCTCCGCTGCAGGGTTCGGTGGTCGGCCACGTCAGGTGGCTGGGCAATGCTGCGTGTGGGTTTTATAGGCATCCCACCCTCGTCGCCATTGTCGCAGCGCTGTCGCCCATTGCAATGATACACCGACACTGAGGTAAGGATTGTACGTCTTACTTTATTCCCTGCCAGCCTCACACTGGTTACAGGCTAAACCTTTTCCTGTGTCCTCACTTCCTCTTCCTGCTGCCTGTCCTGTCTCACACAGGAAGTCAGGCAGGACGACACTACAGGAGGGTGATATTGAGGGAACAAGGCAAGGCTGGGTGGAGTGCCACATTCATGCCCAGATAATGAAAGCTGAGCAGAGGTATTCGAATGGCTCCCTGCCAGGCTATACAATCTTTAAAGGTGTAAATGGGACAAGAAGCAATTTAGATGGATTAATTGCCAAACCCGATGCCCCTGCGAAAATCTGTAGAATGCAATGAGAACGGGGACCTCCATCTGATGGAATCAAGAGGCATTACAACACTTCATCCGCATAAAGTGTGATTCATGATTCATGTCCCTTATCCCACTCCTAATTTGTAATCTGCGCATCATATTGTATGAGGAGGGCCAAGGGTTCGATGGCCAGCACAAAAAGGAGGGGGGAGAGGGGACACCTCTGTCTAGTTCCCCAGCCAATTAGAAATTCATCTGGCATCTCCCCATTTATTTGCACCCTAGCTGTTGTGTTGGAATACGGGACGTGCACCAAGCCTTGAAAATGGAGTCCAAATCCTGCTCTTTCCAGCACTCTGGTCAAATAATTCCAATCTATTGTATCAAAGGTTTTTTCGAAGTCTGTCAACAGTAAAGCTAACAGAGCTGGTTACTTATGTCGAAAGGCCAGGGCATCATGCAAACGTCTCAGACATGTACTTCTAGTGGGAATTAAACCACATTGGTCAAGGAGGATGAGTGAATGAATGTCTGACCACAGGTGAATGGCCATCACCGTCACCAAAATCTTCACCTCTCTGTTAATAAAATATATTGATTGTATGAATAGGAGAGGGATGGAGGGTGTGTCTTTGCTATGACTACAATAGAGGCCTGATCGAGTTCTTGAGGAAGGGAGACCTTCTTGGCCTCCTGATAAAGCACCAAGAGTTGAGGTGCCAGGATATCTTTGCATTTAGAGTAAAACTCCATTAGATACGCATCAGGCCAGCTGTGAGATTGTGTCTCCGATCTCCTCAAGAGTGAGTAGCAGGTCTAGTTCACGTTGTTCAGTAATAGAAAGACTCTGTAATAGTATTTCATTGAGGAGGAGTGAGATTTGTTCAGTCTGGGGAAGAGGGACAGCTCTATATAGATTATAGTAGTAGTCAGCGAAAACCTCGGCTTAAGCCAGAGTAGATTTATGTACTACCTTGGGCTTCCACTATCATGGGTATCATCCATCCTGCCAAGGGTCTAGGGACCAGCCAATATGACAGAGTACCATTTTTGTCTCCCCATCCATATTCTCTAGCAGTAGCCAGAGTTGCATTGCCATTTCAAAGGAACAAGCCCTGGTCTCATCCAGAGCATGCTCAATTCCCTGGTGATGTCCTTATGACTGGGCCCGGAGAGTTTTCACTCCAAACGCAAGGCCCAAGCTTCTAGTTGAGTCACTCATTTGAGCTGTGTGCTTTCTTTCTGCTGGAGGAGAGCCCCAACATGTCCCATTTCCTGCACAGTGGCCTTGCATGGTGCCCAAAGTAGACCAGTGTACTGGACAGACCCTGTGTTGTGTGGAAATAGGTGACGATCTCTTGTTGGACAGCTTGAGTATAAGTTGAGTCTTGCAAGTGCCAGGCATTGAGTCTCCAAATAGAGTGCCTTGTGGCACCTGGTGCACCAAAGTGAAGTACTAGAGGGACATGATCAGATATGCCTCTTAAGAGTATCTGCACCTGCGAAACCAACAGGATGGCTGTGGGTGGCAGAAACAAAATGCCAATATGTGAATGGGTGTGATGTGCTGGGGAGATGTGGGTAAATTGTTTAGTTCAAGGGTTCCAGATTCTCCACACATCTACAGGCCTAGAGGGGACACATATTTAAGCAAAGAGTTAGCACCTGGTCTCCTAGCCTCGGAGGAGATACCTGTAGAGTCCCAAGGCGATTACAGAACTGCCTTAAAATCACCTCCTATAATGGTGTCACTGAGGCATTTGAGCAAGAAGCTTGAGAAACATGTCTTAAAAGGACTCTTGTGCTGTAGGGGGAGTGTTAATACAAAGGATATTCATCAGGCTGCCCTCAATCATACCTGCCAGATACAGACTCTGTGGGGCAATCCAAGTTTGAACTACCATTCACGGAAAGGAGCAGGAACAGAATTGCCGCTGACCCAGGACCCTCAGACATAGCCCGATTGAAAGACCCTGTCAAATACAGATTGGGCTAGAAGCCGACATTTTGTGCCCAGCAAGTGTGTCTTCTGAAGCATTAAGATGGAAGGAGAAAAGCTCTGGGCATAGCACATCACTGCGGCATGGTTAATCCGGTCCTGGAGACTGTTTTTGTTCAAAGACAGCACTCCGTAGGTGCCATGACAGGACTGAGAATTGATCAAGCATGCAGGTCAAGAGCACACCTAAAGTGCAAAGAGGTTTAGGCACTGAATGTAGATTATGCGTAATGTGGTGCAATAAGGCCATTGATGGCACTACTATGATAGGATTTTGTGACAACCTGAAAAGTAAGGAAAAACAAACAAAAACAGAAAGTCCCATACTTCATGGCAGCAACCCCATTACCCCCCAACTTCCCCCACTCCATACTTCACCAAAGAAGCATCTGTCACCATAAACAATAATCCCTAAATTGTGTAACCAGGTTGCAGATATGTGTGGAGTGGTGGACCCCTCTGATTAGTAGGAGCAATTCAACATCTGCCTCGTTGCCAACAGCATATGCCTTTCTATGTTTTTACATTGTTAAAGTTCTGGTCCCCGGAGCCACTTGACCAGACAAACTTTTAAGTTGGAGAAAGTGTTAGGATCAATCTCTCCTCAGTGTATCTATCAGAATGTGGAGGGTCTCCTGCCAGCGGTGGGCGATGAGATCTTTGCGGCGGGGGTGGGACCAAAGAGCCTCCACTCCCAGAGGGGGAAAGAGCACTTGTGTTGTGCCTCCCAAGGCGGGATCTAGTACGGATCCATCGTTGGTATTTACTCTGCTATGTTGGTAAAAAACCTTGCAATCAGAGGCCCGCGTGCCGTACCAGGAGGGGTGTTTGGAGTGCCTATCATCTGGCATCCACGATTTAAGCCATTCCTACAAGAATTCTGCTGATCAATTATGTTCTGTGTCTTCTGGAAAGCCTACTAGGAACAAATTGTTATGTCTGGAATGATATTCTGCATCTTCAGCCCGGTGGTTGAGTTTGTTAGTATGAGTGAGGAGATGTGCAACTTTGGTTTTGAAGACAGTGACTTCATCTACAACCGTTGAGAGATGGACCTCCGCCTCATGATACGGCTAGTTGTGTTTCTTGGGTCTTGGCAAAGGAGGGCAATATCCATCCTCATCTCTACTCCTTTTGTCTCAACTGTGTTCTGCGAGGATTGGATAGCTTGGAGATTTTTTATCTAGGTCCCCTACCACTGGGGTAACCTTGTCTAAGGCATCATCCCCCACCGCTCCTGGTGCTGTCATAAATTGATCTATGTGTGGCTGGGAGGGATGGGATTTTGTGATCTTGTCCTTCCTCATAAGGAGATGGTGGGTGAAAATGGCTGGTGTTTTGAGGCCTTGGCACGCTTGCCACGGATCGCAGAAGCATGAGCAGCCAAGCTTTGAATTGGTTGTAACTAGAATTTACAGAACAACAGGAGGTCGAGATGGAATTCACGGTGTCACGGTGTAGTGATGAAGAAGCATAATTACAGAGGCAGATCTGTAGTATTGAGATCCGTTTATCTTGGCATTGAAATGGGGGGGGGCAGCTTACTGCCCGCACTGGGTACACCACCCACAATCTCAACTCCAGTCCTACAAACTATCCTTCAACTAAGATTTACTCAGGACCAGGCAGAAGGACAATGAGACGCTAACTCCTCAGCTGGCCATCAGGTCAACCCCTCGCCGAGCACATCACCTCCATTAGCGGCTGAGTTTCAAGGAGAAGCAGACAGGGGGAGCATGCCAGGCCCAACTCAGTACAAATTTAAAGTCCCAGGAGGTATCCACAAGGAAGGGGGAAGGAAATGAGATGGCCCTAAAGCTGGGGCTGTGGGGATTCATGCAGCAGAACGATTAGGGTAATTACCTGCAGCACCAGATGAAACGACCTGGAAAAAAGTCCCCTGAGCCACTGGGATGCCACACCATGTGTCTCACCAGCCTGTAGAACTCCATACTTGCCAGGACTTGGGGTGGTCTCATCCACACAGTGCAATCCATTCAGCTGCAGGCAGGCTCTGTTATTTACAGTGGCCTGTTATGAGCACGTGCCCAGGATCTGGCTGGTCCTCCCGAACAGGCCGCAAAGCTACTACAAACTTGGGAGCTCCCACATCCGGCCAGAGCTCAGGGGCAGAGCTCAGGATGAAAGACTCCGTGGGAGGCTGCAGGGTGTGCAAGCACTACAGCGCAGAGTCGGAGGTTGATCACAGGTACAGAAGAGCTAGGCCACCCCCAGGGAGCAATCAGGGCTTGAGAACCAGATAGGCTGAGAGGAGTGTCCTCAACTGCTTGATGCACTACTCTATCCTGACCAGTCCAGCCACTCCTCCGAGCAATGTTGCAGCAGGGCCCCTTCAATGCAGGAGCGGCAGAGTTGTATCTGTGGGGCAAATCGCATCCCTCTCGTGTCTCTTTGAGGTATTGCTGGATGTTAGATAGTAGATGTGGGCCCAGTGGATGCACCGCTTACCACTCAGTGGACCGGTCCAACGGCCAAGCCGAGGACGCATCCAACATTTTGATCGTGGCCCCGAATCCCATGAGCGTGTCCGGGCCACCACAGCTGCCCCACGGGTGCTTCTTTTCATGTCTTGCTGGGCATTGGGACCTTAATAAAGAAGCGATGGGCTCAGAGTTTGCAGGGAAGCAACTTGGATGGCAGGGATTAAGCATGGGCGGAAAATCCGTTCCGTTCGCGGATTTTGTGGATTTTCGGTGAATTCTCAATCCGCAAACGCTCGCGAATTTACCAAAAATCCGCAAATTCGCACGCAGCGGATTTTTTTTTCTTGGTGATACAATTTTGCGGCGTGCGGCGTTCACTTACCGTCATTCAGCGTTTGCCGAGTTGTTTTTCTCGATATTTTGCGAGTGCTGCACCATTTTGGATCTTGCAGCAGGATCTCGCGGGAGTTTGGCGACGCATCGCGAGAGTTCGCAATTGCGAACATGTAGGTGCGCCGGGCAGCAACAATCTCGCACTCGTGAAATTACAAAATTTGCAATTCTGCACAAGAATTCCACTAGCAAGCAGCATAGACCTTCTGAAAATGATGATTTTTATCAGAATAACTCCTCCGGTTGACAT
Organism: Lissotriton vulgaris; assembly: GCF_964263255.1. Lineage (NCBI taxonomy): Eukaryota > Metazoa > Chordata > Amphibia > Caudata > Salamandridae > Lissotriton > Lissotriton vulgaris. Next base: position 731,043,510 of record NC_141700.1, read on the forward strand.
TTGCCTGCACTTTTTTGGATTTGAGGCCTTTTGACTCTCTTTGGATCACTTTTGGATTAGAAATCAACTTTCATAAGTAAGTTTGTTTGGGGCATTACAGTTGCTGTTCTGCAGAAAGCACTCAGCAGGTGCAAAAGTTCACTCATCATTAGTAACCATTCCCTGTAGTACTTCCTGAGGGCCCCCTCCAGAGTTCAGTTGCCTATGTTTGTTTGGGGCATTACAGTTGCTGTTCTGCAAAAAAACGAATTTTGCAAACTGAAAGCACTCAGCAGGTGCAAAAGTTCAAACTCATCATTAGTAATAGTAACCATTCCCTGTAGTGCTTCCTGACTGGGGCCCCTCCAGAGTTCAGTTGCTAGCTGCAACAATTGTATGACCCTGCTCTGACCCTCACAGCAGGCTCATAGAATAGCTACAAGTAGGCCACAAAGGTCCTGGAGAAAAAAAATTGCACTTCAACAGAAAGCAAATTACAGATAAGGAAGCAGGTGCCAGACTGGAATTTTTAAAACAGGGACACATTACTAAATCAACCCCAAATTAATTCATGTCAGTTGAAGCAGGGCAGGTGTGCTTGCTTTCCTCCCCCCCATAATCTACAGTGATGATGAACCAGAGGGTGGCATTGATGTATCAGAGGGTGGCATGGGTGAAACAGAGGGTGGCAGTGGTGAAACAGAGGGTGCTGGGAACCTGTGATGATGAACCAGACGTAGAAACAACATAGTCGCGACCGTTGCAAGCCGACAAGTAAGTTCGCAATTGCGAACTGGTACAAAACCCTCGCGAACTGGCAGAAACCCTTGCGAACACAAAAAAAAGCAAATTCGCGAGAATTCGCGGATTTTGCGGATTGCGAGTTCGCAAATACGCAACTTCGCGAACGCCAGATTCGCAAAATTCGCCCATGCTTAGCAGGGATGATGGAGGGGTCCAGAGCGCACTCAGAGTGTGACGGCAATCTTGATGCACCAAGCCATGCCCCTCCCAACAACAGCTTTTTAAGGAGTGAAATTAAAATGACATGCTTCCACCGCTGAGGAACCCGGCCCGCCACCAGGGAGCAGTGAAGTAGGCCATGAAGCATGAACAAGAGAGCTTCCATGCTTTGATCCTGAATGGAGGGTAATACTGGGCCAAGGGGGTAACCCAACTTGACAGATGTGAGCAATAGGAACAGCTCCTCGCTTTTGATGGGAACCTAGCTAGTGTCATGTGTCTTGGTTAGGACCAGGGAGAAAAACTGCCATCCTTACCACATACATGTTTCCTTCTCTTACACAGGATGGCTTTTGACACACATTTGTTTGCGTGACAATGCAGAGTTAGTTTCTCTGAAACTGCATTGCTTACGAATACCACTTAGTAGGAACATTATCATGACACCTTGAACACAATGTTCAAGGCCTCAACACATTGTCTAAATGGTATTTGTTTTTATCCATAAGGGGAGGAAGAAGCTATCAATAGATCATAACAATGTCAGCCCTACTTGCTAATCCTTCAGCCCAGCTGCTTGCTGATCCCTCTGTGAGGGATGTCCAATTCATGACCAAGAAGGCTTACATTTTACCCTTCAGGTAATGTGGTTGGATCATTCAGATAGGGGGTTCTTGGCAGAACACATGAATACACCCCAGGCATCTAGGTTAAGGAACGCATAGAGGGAGTATGGCAGAAGTGATCCAAAAACTCTGCTGTGCTGCATGGAGTTCCATGAGCATTGCTTGGCCACAACTACCGCTGATTTACCACACTATGAATGGCATGCATGGGCCATGTAGAGCTGTTTTTTCAAATCCCTGCACACATCATTGCACCATCACTAGCAACACAAAAATGCTCATTATTTGGCATCCCATTCCCAGCACATTTAATTACCTAAAAAATCTTGCTACTACTTCCAAATCCCCTCATGCACAGCCTTGTCAATCCTTGTCACAGTCCACACTTCCTTTGCGCCAATTCCAACCTGAACACACCCAACAGAATGCGATCCCAGCAGTGACAACCACAAGCAGTAAAACACAGGGGAAAGTTGCAAAGTCGAACCGGGCAGGCTGCTACACTCACCCATTGTGCAAACGGGATGCTGCACTTTTCCCCACCTCACCTTATGCTCACAGGTTTCAAAGAGTCAAGGACACGCCTATATCCCATGAGCAGGACATACTCACAAGGGTGGTGCATGCTTCCTGGGAGATCCTGCTGGCTGCTCCTCTCATCTTCAGTTTTGTTGTCTGGGAGACATAAGATGCTGGATTCTTCTCGGCCACCATACACGCAGTAATTGTGTGAATAGGCTGCGCATAACTCACAGGGTGGTGGGGTGCTCTGGCAAACCCTGCTCCGACAGTGGTTGCAGGGTTTTCTGCCGAACTCCGCATTCCAAATGGAGTGTGGAGTGGCAAAACTCTGTGAATTAAGCTGGCGGAGCAGAGTGTGCCTCACACCCTTAATATATACATTATCCTTGCAAGATGGTGGAGCTTTTTATTCTGTTCACTGTCCTTATATTGCTACCCACTTTTATCTGTTTCGGACTATTGATCATAGCAGCACATATATTTTCTACAAGAATCACGATGGTGAGCGAAAAGGTTACCACCAGCCCTGTAGGGGTTCAGGAATGTCATGTTCTGTGGTTCCCAAAATTATTTGTTACCCATCTAGGTTTTAGGGGTGCATCTGGTGGCACTGTGCTAGCTGATCTCTAGGACCACATACCCAGCATGGGTATATGGAATTAGTTGGGCACCATCCCTACGTTTGTGTAGCCCAAACAAATGCACAGTTCCTACTGGGAGGTGGGGAACTATACTACATGGCGCCACCAAGGTTGGTAGAATTGCTTCTTATTTAATGGATTGCCTGTGTAGTTTTACCGCCAACTCCAGCAACCCAAAGGAACTCTTCAGCATCATCCAAGATTTCACCAAACCCTCAAGCGAGGTCACAGACATCTCCTCCCAGACCTCGCCAACAAGCTGAGCTCCTACTTCCATCGGAAAATCAAGTCCCTCAACGACAACTTCAAGCTGAAGGGGGTCCCAGGGGTTGGGTTGACAGGGGTTGGGGGGCAAAAAGAATAAAATATGAAGTACTTGATGTTATAAATTTCTTCTTTGTTAAGTACAGAGGACAAAGAATTGGCCTTTTTTTTGGCAAGTCCAGATGGTGGGGTCTATTCTTTTTTTTTGCTCTATCTGATTGGGAATAAAAGCTGTTGGTTTAAGTTAAATGTTTTCTAGAATTGGGTTGAAAATTGTATCTTTCAACGTGAATGTATTAAATAATAATAAGAAAATGCGTGCAATAGAAACATGGATTATGACTGAGAACCCCGCAGCAATATTGCTACAAGAGATCCATATTCCAATCTCAAAAGTTGAAGATTTCACTATGTTTAAAGCTTGGGCCTCATACTACATTTTTTCTTTATTTACCGAATCTCAGAGAGGCGTTGCACTCTTTTTAAATACAAATCTGCACGCTGAAATTATTCAGACAGAAGAAGGAGGTCAAGGCCGTTGGTGTTGGGCCACATGTAAACTGGAAAATAGACAAATACCTCTGACTTTGGTAGGTTTGTATGCTCCTCTAAATAATGATTTTCTGATCTATGAAGATTTGTTTCAGTTGTATTAATGGTGGGGGGGGATATTGTTATCAGAGGCGATTTCAACATTCTTATGAAGCTAAAATTAGACTCCACTACCGTTATAAAAAAAACGTCTAAACCTAAATCACTTAGATCTATTACTAATATGAGGACATTGAATCTATGTGATCCATGGCGGCTACAGAATCCTTTAAAAAAAGAGTTTACGTGCTGGTCGGGAAGATTTAAGTCATCTTCTCGTATTGATTTTTTTCTTGCTTCCACAAAATTTAATTTTTTGTTTCAGAAGATTTTACATAATGGTTTTTCCGACCATGCTATGCTAATTACCGAGTTCTTTTTGGGGGAGATCAATAGAACTTGTAAACGCTGGGTCTTTAACAAGATATATTTGTCTGATGAATCATGGGTAGCATTACTTAAATCCGAGATAAGAGAATTTATTGCACGCAATATTGGCAATGCTCCTCTCCACGTCGTTTGGGACTCCCTGAAGGCTTTTATTCGGGAAGTTATTATAGGAAAAGATGCGATGGAATCCTCTTTTACTAGGAATAAGTAAAATTTCTTGCAGCAAAAAATACAGGTGTTAATAGAACAAAGATATCAGAATCCCTCGGGTAGTGTACAGAATCAATTAAACGCGGCCAAGAGTGAGCTTAGTGCATTTCTTCTATCTCTCGTCGTATGACTGTCCGGCGAGCCTCTGGGACCCTGTAGGGTCGCAGTCGGACGACCTTCCCTGGTTCTGTCTCTATGGCATGTTCTGTGATAGTGGTCCGCCCAGGAGAGGAGGAGAAGACCCTTTGCACGGGGAACAGGGTTTGTCGGAGCTCCCGGGTTTGTACTGGGGTCAACTCAGGATCAAGGCAGGGGTCAAAAGGGAAAGGAGCAAGAAGCCTGGATCCGGACAAGACTGGACGGGGCCCTTCCCACTTTTTAAGGAGATTCACATGGTATATCCGGGAAGTACCCCGAGTGGGGTCCAGTTCCACCTCATATGTAACCGGGGTCACCTGTCGTCGGATGGTATATGGCCCTTGCCATTGTCCCAGGAGCTTCTGGTCGGAAGACGGCATCATCAAGAGGACTAAGTCCCCGATGGCGAAGACACGGGTTCTAGTGCCCTTGTCGTACTGCCTCTTTTGGGTGGTTTGGGCACTCTCTAGGTTCTGTCTGACTATGTCCCGGATCACCGACAGGTGGGTTTTCAGGTTGTCTATGTATTCGGGGAGCGGACGTGTGCGATCTGGTTCCGCTTCCCAAGCCTCTAGCCATGTCTAATAGGGTCAAGAGATTAAAATTCCCTCCCCGTTGCAGGTTCTCAAATCACCCAAATTTGTACGCTATAAGATCCTAATTTGTTTGTTTTTAAACGTGGTACCATGCTTAAAAGATATTCACTCTCTCTCCTGAATTCAACAACTTCATTAAGCAGCGTTCTTCATTCATAGGTTTCAAAATTTGGTCTGAAACTGTTGTTAACTGGGTTAAAGCACGGTTTTCAACGTTGTTCAACTTTGTGAAAAATGGATCATGGATTACTCTGAATGAGATGGCAAATTTAATCCAGGGGAATTTTCTATTGATGGGATCATTTAAATTGATTTATAAATCCCTGGAACAAATTGATCTAATTCAGATCAGTCAATCCTCTCATTGACTAATGCTCTTTTTGGGTCCTCATGCTCCAAGAACCCCGGTGAATGGAGACGCTGCTTAGCGCAAAGTAGGGAAGGAAATCTAAGCAGTAAAGCAATTAGGAAATGGCAGAAACACGAAAATTCTGAGTTGACTTTCAATACTTGGAAAACCATAAATACATTTAATTTTAGTGTTTTGAGAGGCGCCAATTGGCAAAGAATGTCTTTCTTTAGTAAATGGCTCTTAAATCGCACTCCAGCGGTCATTTCTAAAATGTATCCCAACACTCCATATATTTGTTTCAGATGTAGACAACAAGGTCTTGCCAACTGGTCACATATAATTGTTCATTGTTCTAAAATTAGGATATTTTGGCAGGACATTTTTGCTTTGCTTCAAATTTACTTAAAGATTACTGTTCCTTGCTATGTTAATTTAATATTATATGGTTTTGATTCAGAATTAAAATTGTCTGAATCGTTAGCTAAACTTCTTTATAACGTTATCATAGTGGCAAGATCATTGTTACTTCAAGTATTGGCGGTCAGAAACGGTTCCCACTATAGATGAGTGGTTTCAAAAAATGAAACGAGTCAGGAAAAGTGAATATTTATATGCACAAAGGATCGGGGGGTTGAGAAAATTTTCAAAAATATGGAAATCATATTTTGAGTAATGGACATTTCTGTTATTAGTTAAGATATGTACGTTCTTTAATTAGATTTGATGTCTGTGCTATTATTCTTAGTCTCATTATATTGGTTATGTTAGAGTATTACAGCCTTATCATTCATCGTATATTATCTGTTATAATGTAGAATGTCAAGTACTTCAATAAAAACTTTTTTAAAAAATGACAACTTCAACAAACAGACTCTAAACTCCAAAACCAATCCCCTCTCCTAAACCAGCCAACCTACCATCTCGGGCTGGACCCCAGCCACAACCCAAGACACTCTGAATCAACCACGAAAGGCATCCACTCAGGAGCACCCACGGACCCTTGCCCTCCCCATATCTTCCACAGAGCCGCCATCGGACCGGAACTACGACGCACCATCAACACCACCTTCAAAACCGGTATTTTTCCCGATGACTCAAAATGCGCAGAAGTCAAACCCCAGCTCGAGAAGCCCACTGCAGATCCTTCGGACATCATAAAATTCTGACCCATCTCCCTCCTCCCCTTCATGGTAAAAGTCACTGAGAAGACTGTCAATGCCGACCTAACAATATTCATCAAAGAGAACTCCATCCTCAGCCTCTTCCAATCCAGATTCCACAGCAACCACAGCACCAAGACCGCTCTACTCACCACCACAGACGACATCTGCACCCTCCTCGACTAAGGCTAATACCCTGATTCTACTCAAACTTCTCCACAGTCTCCCACAGCACACTCACCACCAGACCCCGCAACGCCGGCATACAGGGAACCACCCTTGAATGGCTCAGCGCCTTCCTCACTGGCAGAACCCAAAGAATCAGGTTGCCACCCTTCTTCTACGAACCCACAGAGATCAACTGTGGAGTACCTCAAGGATCCTCACGCCATCGTCAGACAGCATAGACTCAACATAGTGTCCTACATTGACAACACCCAGCTCATCCTCTCCCACACCAAGGATTCCATCACCACCAGACTCAGCTTTCAGGAAGGAATGAAGGACGTTGTATCCTGGATGAGCAGCAGCTGCCTGAAGCTCAACTTGGAGATGACAGGGGTCCTTGTCCTCAGTCCCTCCCCCACCACATGGGACAACACCTGGCGGTCAACCGCCCTTGGCAACCCACCCACCCCCATGGACCACACCCGGAACCTTGGCATCGTACTTGACTACTGCCTCTCCATGACCCAACAGGTCAACGCCGTTGCCTCCACGTGCTTCAACACCCTCTGCATCCTTTGCAGGACCTTCAAATGGATCCCCCCTGAACCAAGAAAGCCCATCACCCACGCACTTATAACCAGCAGACTGGACTACGGAAAGGCCCTCTATGCCGGAATCAACAAGTCTCTGCTCAGCAAACTACAGACCATACAGAACACCGCAGCCAGACTCCTCCACGGCATCAACACATCACTGAACACCTGCTAGACCTCCACTGGCTCCCTGTCGAGAAGAGAGTAACCTTCAAGACACTCACCCACCCCTACAAATGCCTCCACCACACCAGACCCCAATATCTCAACGAGAGAATCTCCTTCCACCTACCCAAGAGGAACCTCCAATCCACCTACCTTGCCCTCACTGAAACCCCACAAAGCCAGAACGGGTGGAAGGACCTTCTCCTACATTGCGGCCAAGATCTGGAATGAGCTCCCAATCAACATCAGACGTTCCCCTCTCTGGACATCTTTAGGAGGACCCTCAAGAACTGGCTCTTTGACTGACCGGAACTGTTCTCTCCCAGTGCCGTGAGACCCTCACGGGTGAGTAGCGCACTTGACAATTCCCTGATTGATTGATTGTGCTATCACAGAGACCCCTACTGACCTCTTAACTGGAGAAGTCTATGGTGGTAGGGTCTATCCTCAGCGGAGTAGCTGACCCCCTATGTATTGGCTGAAAGTTGTTCACCCATAGACCTTTAAAAGGATCTATTTACTTTGTTTTACCCTCTCTAGAATTCATTTTGAATGATGGCTGATGAAGATGCAGCAGCTCTTAACATCGCTGAGATCTGCAGACATGCAGTTACTCAGAAAGTATTACAACAAGCTCTCTCAGCTACAGAGGCTTGTTTTGAGATCAGTAGAGTGGTCTGTAGTGGGCACGCCACGGTGGACCCCTTCACCTGCTGATGAACCGGGTGATCTGCATTATCAATGCAACAGTTGGGTATACGTATGTCACATTCAATGAAAGTAACAGTACCCACTGAATATAAATTACATCTTTACAACAATGCTGAAATGCATTTTAAACCTACAGAAAAATACTGACAGCAGTACAAACTGCTGTGGTGAGAGAGAAAGCCACAGCTCAGGGAAAACAAATCACTGTCCTTACCCCAGTGCAGACCATAGAGGCCGTCACCAGAGTAAGCATTCCAAATGCCAATGTATTACATCCACGATGGATACAGTGGGCTAACTCGCTTACTGCAACAGATGTAGACTACAAGTTTGACACAAGCATTTTTGAAATATGAACAAGAATATCCTCTTCCTAATGAAATAATGCATCTAGAATGCTATGATTACATTATATAGACTGATGGTTCTGCCTAGCGTGCCATAGGGACAACGCCTCAATACTCAACAGCTTGCACGATTTTAAAAGGGCTCAGGCATGATGGAGAATTCCACCCTGAGAAAACCTACACGCTGCCTCTTGGGGACTGCACTGCACAGCTGGCTGAACTTAGGGCTCTAATACTAGCACTGGAAAATATGGATCCTATATTACCCACACTTAACGTGTGCAATTCATATTACTGTATCCTGTCTTATAATAAATATCTACATTATTGGAGCCAGATTGGATTCAGAGATTCAAAGGGTTGCACAATAAAGCACAAGATGCTTTTGAAACAGGTGGCAAAGCTGGGACTTCTTGCCACTTACTCATGTGATCCACACATTGAGCCATCAACGTGTTGGCATACATATTGCAAGGAATTCCATGGCTGTTGAAGCCACAAAAGCAACAGTTTGCACTGCTACAGCATCATTGTGGATGTCAGCGCTGAACACAATGGCACCCACCAGCCGAAAGTCTTTCCACTGAAGAACTACTACAAATTTGATGCATTAAACAGATCATAAACTTACATTCTTGGATTGGGGGATACAGTAATATAAAACACTGATTGCAGAAAGGGTTTGATACTAACTGCACACAAGGGTCTGTCATCTGCACATGCAGGGGTGGCTGCTGCAATTTCTTTATTTTTTCAGCAACATTACTGATGGCCCAGTTTTTACAAACAGGCCAAGGACTTGGTCCTTTAATGCGACATCTGTCAGCAGATGAAAGAATCCACCGTGGCGTGCCCACCACAGACAACTCTACTGATCTCAAACAAGCCTCTGGCTTGTGTTTACCTGGACTACTGTCTTCAGATGGGGCTTACAAGTACATCTTGGTAGGAGTGGATTCCTGCTCTCGATTCCTATGGGTATTGCCACAGCATTCAGCTAACTCCCGGACTGTTATAAAGGATCTGCAAGTCTTCATCAGCATTCACAGTAGGCACATTACATTCTAACCAGTGTCTGGTGTTTAACTTTAGGGCTTACAAAGCGGTTATGGGAAGTTTGGATGTGAGCTTGCGTTTCTCTTCTCCATACCAATCTGAGGGATATTCAGTTGTGAAGAGGAAAGACTGACTTAAAACAGTCTTTAACCGTGAAGGTACTAGGTTCAGGCCGCATTTGGGTTCATCTTCTAAATGGGGTCCAGATGGCAGTGAACAACCTGCCTAGAAAACCCTTATGTGGTTGAACTCCCTCTGAGATCCTGTTTGGGGTAAAGATATGGCTCCTAGACCTTGACAATTCCTGCAGAGTGGTGGTGGAAATACTGTTTGACATACCTGAACATTTGGCTGTTTTAAAGGAACTGAATGTCTTCCGGGATGAACAAAAGCAACGTGGCTGATCTCAACATTATGCCGCGTGGGATCCTGGGTAGCCCTCCTCTCTACCATACAGGAAGTTCAGATAGATGTTTTAATAACAAATGAAGTGACCTCTCTCCAACGAGAAACAACAATAATCAACAATGAAATAAGTCTTCCGCCGGTTGGTACAACTACCACAACTGTACAGTTAAACAATACAGAAACACCAATTTCAATTTGGAATCCTGACAAGAATAAGGTCTACGTCAATGTACCACAGATCAAGCCATCTTCCAGTTCTACAAAACCTGCTAAGCTGCCAAAAATTGATAGAACACCCTCTGGCAACTTCATCAACGTTGATGATTTCTCTTTCTCTTCCGATGCATCAGCTCCACCACCACTGCCGCATTTAGCATTCAGGCTGAAAGTGCGTGTTTTCTCTCTTTAGCTGAAAACAACATACTTTATTCCTTAATTTTGACACCTTTGGATTACAATTGTGTTACTTTTCAATTTCTTCTAGATTGGCTTAGTGACAGTCTTTTAAAAATTCCTTACTTGTTTAAATTATCATTGAACGATTTCATTACCCCTAATACTGTTTCTGATGATTGGGCTATGGATACAGTGCATGAAATGCTAGAAGATCTAGAGCATTCTACTGTGTTTTCATCCGAGAAATTGTATGATGGTAGATCTAATTAAGAACAAATGTATTGTTTTCAACATAACAGTCATCATGTCATGCATAAAGCAAGTACTCCACGTGCTATTTTTAATTGCATACAATGGGAACATTGACCTACACTACCAAGGGGGAGTTCAAAAACATTTGTGCAGAAGTTTGCTTATTTTTCTGGTGACAACAGAACTGACTAAACAAATTATTACTACGGGCTTGCCCCATCATTTGCAAGGAATAATATGCTAACAAATACCAAGCTGATATATTCTGCTTCTTTTCTTTCCCAGCTGTGCGAACAAGGTTTCAACTTAGAGGGACACCAAAAAGGAAAAATCTATTCAGGGGACAAAAGACTCAGAGGTTCAGTAGGCTAAGGCTTTGTTTAGAGCATGCCTAATACCACAACAGAATTTGTTTAACAAAACTATGCAACAAATATGTCTTGGAGTAGCCAAAATAAAAGATTTGGACACACCACGCATTCCCACATTTGCATGTTTTGAAAACTGGCAACAGTTTTCAAAATACAAGGAAGAAACATTAGACCCCCCTGCTACTCAATGGCTTACACAATTCATCAGACCACAATTGTAAGGGATGGTTAGTTTGGGCATTAGACACTAATGGATGTCAGGCACAATTCCTAGGTAACACCAAGGGTTTCAAGATCAGTAGGCCCGACCTGCGTTATATGCTCGGGGTGGTGACAACTTACAGCTTCTTGTATGCAATATACGACATATGGACAGTTTCTCAGCAGGAAGTTGCTGAAAGACTGTGTGAAATTGACAGGGCCATTTTAGAAAAAGCTCCGGCAGTGGTTGACAAAATTATGACACCTTATCCTCTAGAATATACACTTTGCAGAAAACAGTGCCTTCAGCAATAGACATTGTACAACAAGATATGTCCGCATTACAACATGGGCAGTCACAACTTGAGTATTATGTTATTGAGCTGGACACTTCAGACACTACATTCTGGCTACCTCACCAAATGGCAAATACTGATGGCATGAAAAGAGGAAAGGTACACTATGTTACACACAGAAAAACTAAAGAAATTAGCTTTCACCATAACGGATACAAAGTCCGCAGATTAGACAGTCTCAGTTGTTTATTTATTTATTTAGAGTTTTATAGAGCGCAAACCAGACCCGTAAGGGTATCAGAGAGCTTTACAGGAAAGGCAAGTAGAGTACAAGGGACCCTAGAGGGGAAGGGTACATAAGGGATAACATAGAATGGAAACAGTTATTATAAAACCAGGTAGATACATATTGCAAGAGACAGGCAGTCTTAGATCCAGGGTGGGATGCCCAGAGGTGCCAGGGGTGTGTCATCCGTACACCGGGAGAGCCCACAGGATGGAAGCACAAAGTCGCTAAGGTGATTGTGATGAAGCGTTAGGAGAGGAATTTGCCCATAAGGAAAGTTTTGGCCTCCACTTTGAAGCGTGCCAGGGACAGAATTTTATGGATGGCCGGCGGGAGAGAGTTCCAAATTCTTGGTGCGGCCCCTGAGAAGGCTCGATTGTACGTTTTTTTTCCTCAGGCGTGCAGGTTGGAGCAAGAGGTCTCTGGTGGAATGCGATTTTCTGGTTCCTCCGGATACTATAAGTTTTTGTGCGAGGAATGCCGGCGTGTTCAAGTATAGTGCCTTGTGAGTGATGCACACCACCTTAATTGGTTTCTGGCCTCAAAAGGAAGCCAGTTGAGAGCTTTTTGGTGAGGGATTATGTGGTTGACTTTCTTTGAGCCTGTTAAGAGTCTGGCGGCAGCACTGAGGGAGGTCTTGGGCAGAAGATATCAGATATTTGTAATATTTCGAATAAAACCGGAATAGCCCACTTTTTAAAATGTATTGGCTCTAGATTGGTTAGTACCTTTCAGCCCCTTTTCTGAGTTATTCCATCATTTATACACTCGGTGCTCAGAAGCATTTTTAGGGGTGTTACACTTGTACTGCTCCCGATTGTCGGCAATGTGATTTTAATTGTAATTTCTTTGCTCCACAATAGATATCCCATTTGAAAGACATGTGGAGCTGGCACTACCACATGTGCACCTGTGCCGTGAACACATGTTACAATGCTTTGAGGCATCCCTGCTTCAGGAAATGAATGAGCATTGGTTCTTATCATTCCAGCCTGTTTGGCTACACTGCATATAGCCCGTATTCCGCTGGGCTCTTTCGAGTGTGCCTTGCACCTGCGCCTTGAATCTCAATTTGTTGAGCTGTTGGTCATACATGTGCTAGTGGACCCCTTAAAGCTCCAATTCTATAGCCCGCCTCAGCGTATTTCATTGCTTCTGAATGTATTTTATGTCCCATCCTGGGACTCATCCGTTCCTAGTGAATAAGATTTTGTCTCCAGTGATGTGTATCTTCCACTGCCCATGGTCACTCCCTCAGCAACTGCTGTGGGGTTTGGATGGAAACAGATTTGCTCCATAAACCTGGTTCAAGGTGCACCTGTCGGGACATCATCTGTGGTTGCTTGGACCAAAATGTTTTGTCTACCACTCGGGACACAAACAATTGACTATTATGTTAAGTTGGTAGTTTTAATTTGGCCTCGTTGTAAAGTCTTTAATTTGGAATTTGGGATGTTCCGATTTTCAAAAATAGCTATCTATGTGCTTTGGCTTTCAAACTGTATGATCGCTGCTTAAAAGTTGATTTTTAGATAGATTTTATAATCAACTTTAGATGCATATAGTATAACACAGTTTACCATGGCTTTCTTATTATTAGATGGCTTATTTGCGGACTTATGTTTGAGGAGTGGTTGTCATGTGTCTTGGTTAGGTCCAGGGAGAATCGCTGCCATCTGTACCACAAACATGTTTCCTAAGTAGGCTTCTCTTCCACAAGATAACTTTTGACACACATTTGCGTGTGTGACACAGCAGGGTCAGTTTCCCCGAAACTACATTGCGTACTAATTCCACTTAGTAGGAACACTATCAAGATATCTTGAACACCAGGTACAAGGCCTAGATACACATTGTGCAAATTTCATTATTTATTTTCATCCATAAGGGGACTAAGCTATCAATAGATTTTAACAATGTTGAGCCAACTAAAGTCTCAGCTCAAGAGCAATGTTTCCGTTTGTTAAAAATAAACAAGCATTTCCAGGTTTCACCAGAGGAGCACTTTGCTGTCATTGCAAGGTCACTATGCGCTGATCCTTCAGCTCAGCTGCTTATGAGTAAGAAGGGGACTTACATAGGTTCCCTTCAGATAATGGGGTTGTTTCATCCAGATAGAATATTCTTGGCAGAACACATACATACAACCTAGGCATCCAGATAAGGGCACAGACAGAGGGAATACGCTGGACATATATCAATATATATATTACCTACTGGCGGTCGCCAGCAGGTAGTTCTAGTTAGAACCTAGTTTCCATAGAAAAAGTGTTTTGTGATTTGCTAATAACTTTGGCATCGTTTGATGCATCTTTGCGAACTTGTCCCAAACAAAGTCTATCCAGGTCAGCTCCTATCCTGAAAGTTTGGGGGTGATTCGTCAAGTGGGGGCTGAGAAAAAACACAATTTTCGTGTGTTAATTTCTATAGGAAATTTTGAGACAGGCTACAGCCTGAACTGCTGAACGGAATTACCCCAAATTTGGGAAAAAGGTAGTGCTTGGTTTAGAAAGCAACTTTTTTTTTAAATGGTGTAAATCCATTCAGTAGTTGCTGAGAAATTCAAAAGTAAAAGTTTTGATATCTATGGCTGCGGTGGATTTGCGAACCCTCCTCGAGCTTTATTCTAATTGGCGGTCAACACTCCAAACCAGGACGTGTTTGCAGCCATCTTGTGACTCAGTTGAACCGTCTCACAAGAAAACAGAGAATTAAGCAGGAAAAACAAGAAAGGGGGGCAGGGTAAAAACACCCTGACCCCCTAGGCCTGCTCAGGGGGTTCCTCAAGGACCCCAAGGACCAAAGAAAGCCCCAGCGCTTCGTTTTTTTAAGCTCCCAGGTGGGCCAGGTCCCGGAGGCATGCAAAAAATGTATAGCGGGATACCATGAGGGCCCCCGCAGCCCCAGTACCCGCCACCTCCCTGGGGCTTCATTTATGTTTTGCGAGGGCACACAGTCCCCCGCAGACTGCCACCTCCTCGGGGCTACATTAAAAAATATATATATTGTGTGTGGGGGGGACATGAGTCCCCCCAACATGCCCTGGGGAACACCACCTCCCTGGGGCTCATTTAAAAAAAGACAAACTGTGTGGGGGGGCTAGAGCCCCCCCACACGCCCTGGAGACCACCACCTCCCCGGGGCTTTGCAAGGGTTGGGTGGGGGGGCCGTGCGGCCCCCTCCTGGAGCCTTTGATGACCCTGGGGACTGCCACCCCCCAGGGCCAGCTCCTGCAGTGTCCCGGGGTGTCCACCCCCGGAACACTGCTGTTTGGGATTGGTGTCAGTACAACGCGCTCTTTTACGTCGCATTCCGTTACAACGCAGATTTCACAACGCAGGATCCATTACAACGGATGCCATTACAACGCATGGCATTACATAGCAGATGCTATTACAACGCATGGCATTACATCGTAAGTATAGGTAAGTATACCTTTTTTTAAAAATGTTATTACGTTAATTTAATTAATTTTATTTAAACAATTTAATTAAAATACATTTTAAAATAGTCATTAATTTATTTAAAAAAAATAATATCTATTTAATAAATGTAATTTTAATAAAAATTGTAATTAATTTAATTTAATTAAAATAATGAAATTAGTTTAATGTACATATTTTTAAAATTGAAATTAAATTAAATAAATATTATTAATTTATTTAATTTAATCAATTGAATTAAAAAATGTAATTAATGTAAAATAATTAATTTTATTTATTAAATATATTTTAATTATTTTAAAAATGATAAATATAATTTAATTATCCCAAAACCCAAACCCTACCCTAAAACCTAAAAACACCCCTGTACCCCAAAACCCAAACCCTGCCCTAAAACCTAAAAACACCCCTATACCCCAAAACCCAAACCCTGCCCTAAAACCTAAAAACACCCCTGTACCCCAAAACCCAAACCCTGCCCTAAAACCTAAAAACACCCCTGTACCCCAAAACCCAAACCCTGCCCTAAAACCTAAAAACACCCCTGTACCCCAAAACCCAAACCCTGCCCTAAAACCTAAAAACACCCCTGTACCCCAAAACCCAAACCCTACCCTAAAACCTAAAAACACCCCTGTACCCCAAAACCCAAACCCTGCCCTAAACCTAAAAACACCCCTGTACCCCAAAACCCAAACCCTGCCCTAAAACCTAAAAACACCCCTGTACCCCAAAACCCAAACACTGCCCTAAAACCTAAAAACACCCCTGTACCCCTACACCCAAACACTACCCTAAAACCTAAAAACACCCCTGTACCCCAAAACCCAAACCCTACCCTAAAACCTAAAAATACCCAAACACCCCAAAACATATACCTCAGTACCCCAAAACATATACTCCTATACTCATACTTATTAAAAAAATTACTTAAATTAATATATTTAATTTATAATATTTAAAAACATAAATAAATATTTTTATTTATAATTAATAATAATTAAAACAATTATATAATATTAAATAAAATAAAAAAAATTATATACTTACCAATACTTACGATGTAATGGTATGCGTTGTAATACCATCTGCTATGTAATGCCATGCGTTGTAATGGCATCCGATGTAATGGATCCTGCGTTGTAAAATCTGCGTTGTAACGGAATGCGACATAAAAGTTGCGTTGTAAGTGTTACATACCGCTGTTTGCCATGGTACTATTGCAAACTCTGATTTGGATTTTGGAAACGAGAGCAGGGAAACCTCAGGGCATTGGGGTCCCCCACGGTCCACAATGGAGCAGCCAGGCTCCAGGGAATGGGATCCCCGGGGCTAGAAGTGGCCCTGGAGGGGGGCCACATGGCCCCCTTCCCCTTTAAATGAATAAAATATAAAATAAAATAAAAAGGCGGACTGGCCCCAGGGGATGGGGCCCCGTGGCCATAATTGGCCTGAGGGGGGCCACGCTGCCCCTTCACAAAAAAATAATAATTAAAACTGATGGCAGGCCTCTGGGCAATAATTGGCCATGGAAGGAGGGCCACGCGGTCCCCTCCTCATCATTTTTTTTTAAAAGAAGGGGGTAAGGCCCCAGGGGATGGGGTCCCCGGGCAAAATGTGGCCAAGAGAAGGGGAGCCATGCAGCCCCCGTCCCAAAAAAGAAAAAAAAAAAGGAACCAGCACATCGCCTGAGGCCCAACCCCCTACCTGCACCACTGTGCAAACGCGCCGTGCGGTGCATTTTAAGGTGGGGAATTAGTTCCCCTTGAATCCGGAGAGTCCCTGGGGGCTATCTAGCCTACCAGGTACCTCTAGTAAGCACCACAGGGCTGGGTAGCAGAGAGGTGGTCTTAGGCCACTCCCCTTTTTACACCTCACTGCAACGCAGCTGTGTGGCGCTTACTGAAGGTACCTGGTGGGCTAGTTGGACTCCAGGGACACATGATTCAAGGGGACTTATTCCCTCAACTTAAAACGTGGCACAGGACAAATTTGCATAGTGGTGAAGGGAGGGGGCAAACACATCCTGTGGTGCGTTTTAAGATTGGGGATTAAGTCTCTGTGAATCCTCAGGGTTCCTGGGGGTGAACTAGCCCAGCAGGTACCTCCAATTAGTGCCGCAGAGTTGCATTGCAGAGAGGTGTAAAAAGGGGAGTGGCTTGGGACCACCTATCTGCAACACAGCTCTGTGGCGCTTACTGGAGGTACGTGGTGGGCTAGTTGGCCTCCAGGGATCATCAAGATACAAGGGGACTTAATCCACCAACTTATAAAGGCACCACGGGGCGCATTTGCACACTGGTCACATCAGGCCCACCCCCCTCCCTGCACCACTGTGCAAATGTGCCCCACGTTTTAAGTTGGGGGATTAATTCCCCTTAAATCCTGGGGGTCCCTGGAGGCCAAGTAGCCCACTAGGTACCTCCAGTAAGTGCCACAGGGCTGCTTTGCAGAGAGGTGGTCTGAGGCACACCCCTTTTTACACCTCTCTGCAAAGCAGCTCTGTGGCGCTTGCAGGAGGTACCTGGTGGACTAGTTGGACCCCAGGGTCCCTCGGGGTTCAAGGGGACTTAATTCCCCAACTTGTAACAAGCCAGGGGTGCATTTGCACAGTGGTGCACAGAGGGGGCAGGCCTGATGTGACAAGTATGCAATGCTAATTTGCTTCACCTATAATAGGTAGAGTCTAGCAGAAGCAGTGCAAGCTTGCTGCATCTAGAGCAAGTATAGCCTGCCAGGAGCAGTGCAAGCTTCCTTCACCTAGAACAGGTATAGCCTGGCAGGAGATGAGCAAGCTTCCTTCACCTAGAACAGGTACAGTCCGGCAGAAGTGCAAGCTCCCTTCACCTAGAACAGGTACAGCATGGCAGCAGTGGAAGCTTCCTTCACCTGGAACAGGTATAGCTCGGCACCAGCAGTGCATGCTTCCTTCACCTAGAACAGGTACAGCCCGGCAGAAGTGCAAACTTCCTTCACCTAGAACAGGTACAGCCTGGCTGCAACAGTGTAAGCTTCCTTCACCTACAACAGGTTAAGCCTGGTTGCAACAGTGCAAGCTTCCTTCACATAGAACAGGTATAGCCTGGCAGCAGTGCAAGCTTCCTTCTCCTAGAACAGGAACAGAGGTATTTGAAGGTCATGCTCACCTTTCTCCCCCACTCTCCAAATGCAACTGCTACGTTATAGTTAGAAATTAGCATTTTAAAAAAACGTTGAATTCACTGTAAACACCATAGGTTTTAAGCACGTTATAGTTAGAAATTAGCATTTAAAAAAAACATTGAAATTGACTGAAAAAACCATAGGTTTCAGGCACGTTTCGTTAGAAATTAGCATTTAAAAAAACCATAGAAATTTACTGAAAACACAATAGGTTTCAGGAACGTTCTAGTTAGTTGGACATTTCACTCTTATAAAACCATAGAAATTCCCCCGTTATAGTTATTCAGCTAACTATAACACACGCCCCCGCAATGCATTGCAGATGGCATCACATATTACATAATTCATGACATGGTCAGTGACATCCCTGATGACATCTCAAATGACATCACTGATTACATCATCCACGTGAAAAACTGAAGCACCTCCTCACACTAATATAACCTTTGATACACTTAGCGTAAAATACAGACTACCATTTTCAAAACCATTGACACACCAATACAAGTTACTACATACGCACTCGCAGATTCCTAGGTCTACACACACATCCACTCATTCACCCATACAATCATACATGCAGTCACTCATCAATACAACACTATCATATGCACTCATACACCTATACAGACACTCACTCACCACCACTCATCCATGGAGTTACTCACACACCTAGTCAGTCACGCAAACAATCAGTTACACTCCCATTTACTCACCCAGACAGTTATACCCACACCACCTAACTTATTCAAACATATACTAACACATACTTACTCTCTTATACAATCACTGATACAAGCAGCAAACACTCATCCTTACAGCCACTCTCACGTATAGTCATTTATATACTCCAACTCTAACATACACTGCCTTTTACATATGTAGTTATTTGGACATGTACAACTGAGACATCCGTTCACTCAACAACACACCCGTATATACACTCACCCGCCCATACAGCTTTTTCCACATGCACCCTTGAACCCATACACCCAGTGAATCAACCACTTACACATCTATGCACAGAGTCACACACCTCCCACCCATATGCACACTCAGTCTCCTATACAAATACTCAGGCAACCAATAAATAACCCATATAGACACTCATGTAGCTACTGACCAACACATGCAGCAGCTTACACAACACATACTGATACACACATTCGGACACTTTAGTCACTAACCCATGCATTCAGTAAGACACATTTAATCACTCACTTATACAGTCAGTCACACACCTACTAAATCCTTTATCCAGACACTTATACACCCACTCATTCTTCAATACACCTTGGCATATATATAAAACATATTTAAACTTTACAGAAACACACAGTCACTGGATGATGTAATCAGTGAGGTAATTTGAGATGTCATCAGTGATGTCACTGACCAGGTCATGAATAATGTAATATGTGACATCATCAGCAGTGCATTGTGGGGGCGCGAGTTATAGTTAGATGAACTAACTAGAATGGGGGGTTTTCTATGGTTTTGTACGAGTGAAATGTCCAACTAACTAGAAAGTCCCTGAAACCTATGGTTTTTTCAGTACTATATATTACCTACTGGCGGTCGCCAGTAGGTAGTTATAGTTAGGATTGGCTACCATAGGAAATCCGCAACATTCTATTGGGAATAATTCTGGCGCCGGTTGAGGACTTTGTGTGTAATTTTCTAAAATTTTGGCCAGCTCCGCTGCGCTCCTTCCCTGGAAGTTTCGGGGGGATTCGTGAAGTTGGGGCTGAGAAAAAAGGGGGGTCTCAAAACGTGTTTTCCCCATGTTAATTTCCATAGGACGGTCTGACAAGTCTACAGCCCGAACCGCTGAACGGAATTAAGCCAAACTTGGCAAAATTATAGGGCCTGGTACGCAGATGTGCCTTTGCTATATGTGCTGAAAATTGCTCCAGTACTTTTTTTGAAAATTAACTTAAAAAACACATATCTATAGGCGCGCTCCAAGCGATCACAGGTACGCGTACCGGGGAGCGCACCCGGCGCGCTCTGGGAGTGCGCGAGCGGAAAACAGATTGGCTGTCGAGTGTCTGTCAACATTCTAAACAGTCCGGAGAGTCCGTCATCTTGTGTCTCGGTAGAATCGTAACACAAGAGGTGAAAAAGAAAGGGGGAAATAAGTAAAAGGGTGCAGAGTAGACACCCCCAGACCCCCTAGGTTTTCTGAGGGGGGCCTAGAAGAACCTTGAAATTTTCGCGGGGTAAGAGCTGGGTGCGCTCCGGTACGCGCACCCTGAGCGCACCACGGGGAAAAACAGTGTAAAAAAATAGAGTAAAAAAATAATGTACAGTGTTTAGAGGCAAGTTAGCTCTGAAAACAGCTGTTGTGTTAAGGGGGTGTTTTTTGTACCTACAAGTAGGTACCAAAGCAGATTCTTATATTCAAGAGGAAAACTATTCCCCTCATCTGTAAAATGCACACCATCTCTCCTATAGATGTCTTGCATGTTGTAACGCAAGTTGTTGTGGTAAATGGAACCCATACCATAGTCTCTGAGGTATGCAGAAACTGTTTTATTTACATGTTTCCTTGCTTTCCCAATCTGTGGACAAAATTGGTTGGACCAGTTCCATTTTTGCCTTTGGCATATATTAGAAAATACCAAGGCAGTTTTTGGAAAAAGTGACATTGTTTGCCCAAAGATGTCCTTTAACCCCTTCCATGCTCATGACAAGGTCAGCTCGTCATGGGTGTTACCTGCGCTGTGTGTTTGACGACTTGACCTTGTCATGAAACTATAGTATTCAAACATTATCAGCACAGGAGGGGAAAACCCCCTAGCAGCCAAGGTGTTAAAAGCATTTCCAGACCTACCCCAGTCAAAGTGCCTAAGTCATTTCCACCACAGTGCACAATTATAAGGTCAGGGCGTGGTAAATGCATAAAGGATTTTACCAATGGTATCAATTGGTGACTCGTCAATCCTCTCTGTCCAATCCATACAATGTCCACATTAGGTAAATCAAGATTATAAATACCTCTGTTAGCTGCGTATTTTTGACTCCAGTGGACATAGCTATGACCCACAAATCAGACTTTTGTCATTTTGAATGTAGATGTGCTTCTAGTCAGATGAGTTGTGGAAATGAAATGGCAGTTTGATTATGAAAAAAGTGGTTGTGAATCAGTGCAGTTGAATACCCATATTTGATTGGAGCTTTGTTAAAAATCTCCACTGAAAATGAGGGTGCATGCTTTTTTTTGTAAGAAGTCATTTTAATGGTTGAGAAAAAGTCATTTAAAGAAACATTGCATTTCATTAGCTAGTAGATTGAGAGGTCATACAGCCTTGAAGGATTGTTTTGCAACATAGTATGATGAACTTGTGAACTGTGTGCTGGTTTAAGAGGGAGTTACCATGGTTACAGGGTAAATGGGCATGGGGGGATGGGTGAATGTTATGTGAGTTTCAAAGGCTTGAAATGTACAACCAATTAAAATGTGCAGTTTGGTTTTGAATTTGTGTGGGAACATTTTTTATTTTCTATGTACAAGAATATGGGTCTGAAATGAGAAAGGATCTGTGCCATTATTGAAAGGCTCCAGTGAAGGTAGCATTATTCAGAGATTCTGTTTAAGAATATCTGTTGACTGTGACTGACACGGTTTTACATCTTCCAAAGCATTTTAAAGGTGAGTAATGATTGTTTTAAAAAAAGATAGAGAGCTTAAAGATTTTTGACAAGTATCACAGTGAGTGTCTGTGTGAATTAAGGAATTATATTTTTACCTTTTTCCAAAATGTTAGCTGTGTGTTTATAAGGTAGACTTCTTTATAAATTGTTTTTTATGCTTGGATTCAATGCTGGTTTAGAAATTGTGTAATGGTTTCATTGGACTTTTAAATATGCTCCTTTTTTTGAAGCGCCTTGTGCAACCTTTAGCATGGGTGGAAGCAGTGAATGTATGGAGAGGGATAGGAATAGCAGATAGAAAACCACATGAAATGGTGTGGGAGATGCATAAAGTATTTCAGTAATGTATCAATTGAGATGGAATATAAGATAAAGAGGAGCATATTTACAAGACTTTTGGAAAGGGGCGACCACTCGGTCCCCCCGAACGTATGGCGGAGTGCCTCGATCCCCCCGGGAAGCCATTTTTGGGCGGGAGACGCGTCTCGGCTGGTATGCCCGAAGCGGCGTAGCCGGGGCGCGCCTGTTCCCGCCCTAGAGTGGGCTGGCCTAGACACTGACGCAGCCAGCCACGCCCGCGGGACGGGCAGGGGCGGGTTTACGCCCGCCCTGAAGACGGATAAAAGGAGACGCAAGACCGGAAGACGTCCTCTTGTTCTTGTGCTCCGAAGCTGCACCTCCTCGCTACACGTGAGCTCGGGACAGAACAAAGAGCCAATTTTGAGCGTTTTGATCTTTTTCTTTGTCTTCCAGATACTTCGTCGAAGAAGATGCCCAGGAAAGGCGAAAAGAGAATGACGACTGACCAGATGGTTCGGGCACTCTTTAAAGATATGTCCGACATAAAGAAACGGTTGGCGGAGCGAGATGGGGAGGAGGGTTCGGGCCCTTCGCCGGCTGGAGGGAGACCTAAGAGGCCGAGAAAGGTTCCAGCCGGTGGGGACGTCCCGGTTCCCGCTGCCCCTCTCGAGGCGCCGACCCCAGTGCCGATAGAGGGGAATCCAATCCCGGGGGTCGTCTCCCCGACATCCAAGGAAGACATGCCCCCCGAGCTGGCAGCACAGCTAGCAGCGTGGTTGGGGGATAGTGGTGATGGCGCCACGGCTGCCGAGGCACAGGCGCTGATAAAAGGGCTTCGTGAGAAGAAAGAGGCAGCTAGAGTGGCGGGGATAGACAAGCCGCAAGCGGCAGAAGCTGCGTCCGGTGCAGGTAAGCGGCCATTGCCGATTGCAAGGGACGAGTCAGCACCCTCTCGTAGAGAGAGATTGGGACAACATGTGCCGTTAGCTATAAAAGAAAAGATCTGGGCGGGAGAGTACGTGAATATATTTTCCCTGCTTGTTGATCATTATGATGTGGAGCATGTGAAAAGTCAGAAGGACTTGATGCATCCGAGTGTTTGGCGCGCAAAAATGGCCGCCTTTAAGGTTCATGAGAACATTGGCAACTGGGGCAATGCATGGGGTATTTTTACATCGATTTTGGGGGAACGTAGGCCCGAGTTGCTCCCTGAGTTTCCCGTTTACCAATCACGAATTATGGGTTACTCGACAACGTATCAAGGTAACCATTGGTTTTGTTATGACAATCTGTTCAGAAAGGAAAAGGAACATAACAAGAGTTTGACTTGGGATTGTTACGATTCGTTAACTTGGGACAAAATGAAAGAATCAGGAATGTTAAGAATGCCATTGGTCGGGAGCAATGTTGTTGATTACTCCCGCCAAAATGTGGGGACGCCCTTTCGGCCAAGTACGAGCACCGACGACCAGTCAAGGCCCGCAGGCAATACAGGGAAAAAGGGTTTCTGTTTTAATTTCAACAAGGGGAAATGTACCAGGCCTCCGGGATCGTGTAAGTTCAAACACGAGTGTAGTACGTGTGGGTCGTCCCATCCTGAGTCAGCGTGCAGAGCCAGAACGGGTGAGAATGGGGGTAAGGGGGGCGCCAAACAGGTCTAAGCTAGGCCGAGGGGCGCCTCTACCAACCCCGATTGATACCTTGGCAATGATTCCCTGGCTCAGCGAATACCCGGATCGTACTTCTGCCGGGGTGCTACGGAACGGTTTTACACATGGTTTCCGCATCCCGGTGGGGGACTTTCAGGGTGTAGGGACGTGCAAAAATCAACTTTCCGTTTTACAACATACATCGGTAGTGCAAGAGAAAATTCAGAAAGAGGTTAGCCGGGGACGGGTCGCCGGCCCGTTTAGTGAACCCCCGGTACCAGGTTTCGTTTGTTCTCCGTTAGGGGTGGTCCCCAAGAAGGACCCGGGTGAGTTCCGTTTGATCCATAATCTGTCTGCTCCACGAGGTCTTTCGGTGAACGACGCAATTGATCCAGAAGTTTGTTCGGTGCGTTACGCATCTTTTGATGAGGCAGTAGCCATCTTGAATCGCCTGGGGCACGGGACGTTGATGGCGAAATCTGATATCGAGTCAGCGTTCCGGTTGCTCCCGGTACACCCAGACGATCAGCGTCTTTTGGGATTCGGGTTCCAGGGGTCATTTTACATGGATAGGTGTATGCCAATGGGTTGCTCTATTTCATGTGCTTACTTTGAGCAATTCAGTACTTTCCTGCAGTGGGTGTTCACTGAGACAGCGGGTTTCCGAAATGTAATGCATTACCTTGACGACTTTCTGTTCCTTGGCCCCGCCGGTAGTCCCGAATGTGCCCAGGCTTTAGACAAATTCTGTGTGTTAATGGGTCATCTCGGAGTGCCGTTGGCACCGGGTAAAACTATGGGTCCCACGACTTGCCTCGAGTTTCTGGGGATCGAGTTGGACTCAAGGGAGGGGTGCTTCCGTTTACCAGCTAGCAAGGTGTCGAAATTCAGGGCAGCCCTCCAAGTATGTTTAACTGCATCCAAGGTTACACTGCATCAGTTGCAACAGTTAGTGGGAAAGTTGAACTTTGCCTTGAGAGTGATACCAATGGCTCGCCCCTTTTCCCGCTCAATTGCCCAAGCGATGGTTGGCCTGAAGGAGGGTCATCATCGCACAAGGTTATCGACTGAGGTCCGCCAGGACATGCGGATTTGGTTAGCATTCTTGGCGGACTTCAATGGCCGAGTTGTCTGGAACAAGCCAGTCATGTCCTCCGAGGAGCTTGGGCTATGGACAGATTCAGCAGGAAGCGTAGGTTTTGGCGCCATCTTCGGCACAAAATGGTCGGCACAGAAGTGGCCCCTATGGTGGCACGAGAAGGGGATGACAAGTAACATCGCTTTCCTCGAATTATTTCCCATTCTGGTGGCCCTGAGAACCTGGCCAGAAGGGTTCAGAGATCATTCTGTTGTGTTCTGGTCCGACAATATGACCGTGGTAGAATGCATCAATAGTCAGGCAGCCCGTTGTAAATTGATTTTGAGGCTGCTCAAAGAAATTGTCTTACTGTGTATGCAACTGAACGTGGTATTCAGAGCAAAACATGTCCCTGGGGTGATGAATCAGGCCGCTGATGCACTGTCTCGTTTTCACATGCAGGCTTTCTCGGGTTTCCTTCCTTCAGCGGACCCGGAGCCGGCACCCTTCCCTGAAGCTCTCTGGTCTCTCGGTGCCCCGAACTTCGTCACCTCGTGGGAGAGAGTCTAGCACCCAGGACAAGGAAGGCATATGAAGGGGCGTTCCAGGCCTATTTAGCCTTTTTGGGGGCAGAGAGAGGGGGACTTTGGGGGCAGGAGGAGTTGGTGGTACTTTTCCTGATGTCTTTACGTAGGGCTGGGAAATCGGTGGCTACGGCCCAAAGGCATCGTGCCGCCATTTCCTTTGTTGCCAGGGCCCATGGCATCCTGGACCCAACAGCGTCTTTTACGGTACAGAAAGCGCTGCGGGGGTGGCAACGTCTAGAGGGTCGCAGAGTAGACGTGAGACGACCGATAGGTCTAGACAGGTTGTCCCAGTTGCTGGCCACACTCCCTAGCACATGCTCGTCCCCGTTCGAGACCTGTTTGTTCCGGACTGCATTTATGCTGGCATTTCACGGGGCTATGAGAGTTAGTGAGCTAGTTGCAAGGAACAAACGGGATGTGACGGGGGGCTTGTGCAGGGAGCAGGTTCAGATCAGGGGTGATGCGATGATTGTCTCCTTTCTCAGGTCCAAGACTGACCAAGATGGGAGGGGGGACTGCACGATCATTCGCAGGATCCCCGAGTCATCCATGTGTCCGGTTCAGTGCTTAGAAGATTACCTAGCACGAAGGGTGGCATCATGGGGGGGGACATTGTTGAGGCATGTAGACGCCACCCCGCTGACGAGGTTTCAGTTTCAGCGGGTGCTTGCAATGGCCATTGCCGCAGCGGGCTTGGACCCGGGTGAATTTGGGACCCATTCCTTTCGTATAGGGGCTGCCACAGAAGCTACAGCCAGGGGTCTTAATGTAGAACAAGTGAAACGTGTGGGGCGTTGGTCCTCCAATTGTTATAAGAGGTATGTGCGATTGCACATGTTGTGAAGCTGTAATCATGTACTCACGCTTCTTGTCTTTTGTTTGTTTTCAGTTGCGCAAGCCTACGCGGCAGGGCGGACTGTGCAGTTGACCCAACACCAGGCCAGCGGTCACACATCACCGGCTGAGAGAAAGGAGGTGTGGGTTGTAGGCCACTCATACGTGAGACGGGCCGCAGACGTATTCAAAGCAGGTGATATGATTCACGTACCTGGGGAATACGGGTACAGAGTGTCCTTTCTACGGAAGGGGCGGTCTCTGTATTGACCAGTTTCAAGCATTTTTTGAGGGTTTGTTAGAGCGGATGAGGTCACCGCCGTCCATAGTCATAGTACATTTGGGGGGCAATGATCTAGTCACCACCGGTAGACGACTTCTCCTGGAGGCTATGCTTTCCACGGTAAGTTGGTTAGCAAGGAGAGTTCCGGGGTGTACAATTGCGTGGTCTCATATGATCCCACGAAAAGTGTGGCGGGGGGCTATCTCGATCCCTGCTTTGAATCATTCCGTTAAAAAATTGAGTAACAAAGTGAGTCGGTTGTTCCGTTCCAAGACATTGCATTCGATCTCGCATAGTTGTATTAATGATGACAGTATGTATTTGGGGGATGGTGTGCATTTGTCGAGGGTGGGCAACGAGTTACTCATAGGTGACTTCCTAGCTTGGTTAAAATCGTTAAAACATGACCTTTAGGTAGGAGTTTGGTGGGGGGTCCGGATAGCCGGTCAACTATCCGGACCTGTGGCGGTAAGGTCATGATCGGTGAGCACTAATTGGTAGATCCCTATGAGTGGGCGTCACCCAACACGGATGGGAGCGCTCGGGGGAGGTGGCCATTGGCCCCTCAATGGGGAGGCGGTCCCGTCTAAGGGCGGGTCGCCGGAAGTTAAGGAAAGGCGGTCATGGCCCCTTCCTGTATAGGAGGGGTTACAGCCCCCTCCTGAGGAATTTCCCGGGGCCAGGGTCATCTGCGACGGCAGATGCGGTAAGTTGTGTGGGGTGGGGGGAGGTCCACGATACCTTCTAGATACCACACACAAGTATTCGAACGACCTTTAAATGGCGTCGAGTCTTAAGTGCCCCCGACAAGTCAAGGGAAATTGTTAGTAGTTGCACTTGAGGTAAGCCTCTGTGCTGTCGCCCTTCCCAAGTGGGAGGGGTAAGTCTGGTTAGGGATCTTGACACCGGTTATGACCTTGCCGTTGGCCCTTAAACGTTAGGATGTACAATTTCAGTGTTTATAGAGAATGTTTCTGTAGGATGCTAGTTCGGCTAGGAGAACCTCTGTATTAGAGAATATGTGAAGATTAGCCAAACATCGCAAATGTGATAATGAAATTGTACATAATATGAAACGTTTAATGTTTAATTTTTTGTTTTAATAAATACGGCCGCGGGAGGGTCACTCCCTCCCACATCCAAAAACTTTGAAGAACTGTTTCCGGTTTCCCTTCTTTTGGGGATCGTGTTGAGAGGGGGTGGCGGGTATCTCAGCCATATGGAAAGGGGCGACCACTCGGTCCCCCCGAACGTATGGCGGAGTGCCTCGATCCCCCCGGGAAGCCATTTTTGGGCGGGAGACGCGTCTCGGCTGGTATGCCCGAAGCGGCGTAGCCGGGGCGCGCCTGTTCCCGCCCTAGAGTGGGCTGGCCTAGACACTGACGCAGCCAGCCACGCCCGCGGGACGGGCAGGGGCGGGTTTACGCCCGCCCTGAAGACGGATAAAAGGAGACGCAAGACCGGAAGACGTCCTCTTGTTCTTGTGCTCCGAAGCTGCACCTCCTCGCTACACGTGAGCTCGGGACAGAACAAAGAGCCAATTTTGACCCACCCACCAGCCCCTGAGGACAGCAAGTTGTTGTGCAATAAAGTGGATTTTCTAAGTATGTTCTTCCTTTTTCGTTTACAGGTTGTGAAAGTATCAGTTTTGTGTTTTTCATAATAAAGTATGGTGAATATCATTTAGGTTGTTACGATTAAAAGGACTTGATGTAGTGTTACTTTTTGAGCATGCTCTTTCGGTCGTAGCGACCAATGTTTTCTAAGTTCAAACTGTCGTATTTATTTTTTGGTAGGCGGTAAGGTCATGATCGGTGAGCACTAATTGGTAGATCCCTATGAGTGGGCGTCACCCAACACGGATGGGAGCGCTCGGGGGAGGTGGCCATTGGCCCCTCAATGGGGAGGCGGTCCCGTCTAAGGGCGGGTCGCCGGAAGTTAAGGAAAGGCGGTCATGGCCCCTTCCTGTATAGGAGGGGTTACAGCCCCCTCCTGAGGAATTTCCCGGGGCCAGGGTCATCTGCGACGGCAGATGCGGTAAGTTGTGTGGGGTGGGGGGAGGTCCACGATACCTTCTAGATACCACACACAAGTATTCGAACGACCTTTAAATGGCGTCGAGTCTTAAGTGCCCCCGACAAGTCAAGGGAAATTGTTAGTAGTTGCACTTGAGGTAAGCCTCTGTGCTGTCGCCCTTCCCAAGTGGGAGGGGTAAGTCTGGTTAGGGATCTTGACACCGGTTATGACCTTGCCGTTGGCCCTTAAACGTTAGGATGTACAATTTCAGTGTTTATAGAGAATGTTTCTGTAGGATGCTAGTTCGGCTAGGAGAACCTCTGTATTAGAGAATATGTGAAGATTAGCCAAACATCGCAAATGTGATAATGAAATTGTACATAATATGAAACGTTTAATGTTTAATTTTTTGTTTTAATAAATACGGCCGCGGGAGGGTCACTCCCTCCCACATCCAAAAACTTTGAAGAACTGTTTCCGGTTTCCCTTCTTTTGGGGATCGTGTTGAGAGGGGGTGGCGGGTATCTCAGCCATATGCACAATGTTTGACATGGGGGCAAGCAGAAAATGCATGCAGAATAATAAAATTGGCACCCGGACAAGAATATGAAATGCCGTGAGAGATGTGTAAAGGTTTCTTTTAATGGCATAAATTGATAGAATATACAAAAAAGAGAGGCATATTTACAAGCTCCGTGCGCAATCTTTGACATAGCTTTGTGTTTATAAGGTAGACTTCTTTATAAGTACTTTTTTATGCTTGGATTCAATGCTGGTTTACCTGAAGAATATTCCCTCATGACCTAATTAGTTTAACAAATTACAAATTCTATATTTTAAATCAAAACCTGCAACACAAGGTGACAACGTATGCTTTTTTCACAGTTAGGATTTTTATTTCTTTTTTAAAAATTCTTGTTTTTTTTATACAATATTTCTTTAAATTTATGACAATCCTTATACAAAAAGAGACATATAATCCATAAAAATACACATACCATACAGAGAAAAAGAACCTAATGCAATCACACCATTACCTCATACATACTCTCACATGCACTCTACATTCATAATTTATTCTGTGTCTGAGGGATCACAAGTTGTAACGTGATCTATTATGCAAGGTCGACGCGTTTCGGTGGGATAAGACCACCTTCCTCAGGACCTTTTGCAGAACAGACTATGTTTCCAAAGAAATAATCAACTCTGTATGGGTATCCAAGTTGAACAAATAAAGCACCCCTTATCTTGAAAGAGACTTTTTTTTTTTTATTTATTTATTTATTTATTTATTTTTTCCTATTCGTTTATTTATATTATTTATTTTTTTTTATTTTTTTTCTCTTTTACATTATAACCCTCTTTTTATTTTTCCTTCTTTACCAATTTCCTGATTTACTTTACCATTTTATTTCCTTATTTTTGAAATCTACTCGCACCCTGAGACCCAGTGACCCTACACACACCATTTATCACCTTAAAACACGTGTTGCTTAGATTCTAAGCTAAAGATCTAACTAAATTTACTCTCCACACCCCAGGGGCTTTTCAGAGGCTTATATATCTTCCTCAAATGTATTTTCGCGCATCAAGATGAGGAAGGAGTCGACCTCTTGTACTGAATTAAAGTTATGAGTTTTGTTTTTCCAAACCACTCTCAAAAAGGCAGGGAACTTCATCTGTACCTGAGCCCCTAAACTCCTCAGATCAGGCATTCGACTCCCCAGCTCCCACTGCCTTTGTGCTGTTATCTTCCCCACATCAGAACGAATCAGGTAGTTCGCTGAACCTAATTGTAGAGATTTTTCCTTCAGAGCTTTACTCAAAATCAATTCTTTAACCGAAAAGGATAAAAAATTCACCAAAATTTTTCGAGGCTCTGACCTCCCTGTGCGCTGCCTAAAAGGATCTCTATGGGCTCTTTGTATCTCTCTTTCAAGATCTATTTCTGGACTGTCTTTTAGGACGCCCTCTCTAAGGATTTTACATATAAAGGCTTTGACATCCCCATTTTCCAGCCCTTCCGGAATTTTTAAAAATTTCAGGTTGTTCCTTCTTGAGTGGATTTCTAATCTTTCGACATCCATCTGAAGGTCTCTATTTCGCGCTCTTAGTGTCTCAATGTCTCTTTGATGTCTTTGTGAGGCTCCTTCTAAGAAACTGACATCCTCCTCCAGCACCTCAGTGCGTTTGCTGATATCCACCAGTTTTTGCTCCAGACTGGCGCACTGATCATGAATGATTTTTTGGTTAGCCTCGGATGTGTCAAATTTCTGATCAAGTTTTGTCAACAGATCCTCTCTAAGACTTAAAAGAAGAGCTCCCACCTGTGACAAACCTGCGTCCGGGGTTGTCTCTAACGAACTTGCAGAAGATAGGGGGCTGGCCTGGGTGGCCTGTGCCGACGTCTGACCAGAAGGTCCTCCCTCTATTCTGATTTCATCCTCTTGCACTAGCTCTTCCTCTGACCTCTCCTGACTCTCTTGATTTGTCTCTTGATTTGTCGCGTCCTCTAACTGTCCCAGAACCGTGTAGCTGTTTTTTAGAGTCACTGCGAAAGAAACACCTGGTATATCAGGAGAAGTATGATCCGATACATCTCGGACACTTTGAGGGTCTATGGCTTTTGGGCCCTTTGATGTAGAATGACTAGACGGCCCCGATGATCCTGAAGAACTGGGGCAGGGGGCACTCCCTCCCCCTAATGGGGTGTCGACCACCTTCTCCATTATTTTAAAGTAAGCCTTTAAAGAGGGGGCAGGCTTGGGGACAGTCCCGCAGGTCTTTAGTGGCTTCGGCTTCTGCTTCTGCCTTTGCTTTTGCTTAGTCACTTCCCCCACGATATTACTCCTACTACCCCTCTTTCTTCTTCCTATCGGGGAGATTGGGATGACACCTGTAGAGACAGCGACGGGTACCTCAGCTCCTAACTTCTGTATCGTGGACCTCAACTGATACCTATTCCGAACTGGTGGTTTGGAAGGGGGAAGAGGTGGGGGAAGAGGTGGGTGGGGAGGGGGGGAGAGGAAAGAGCTTTGAAAGATACGTTTGAGGATATGTTAGAGGGCACCTTACTCTTTCCCTTATCTTTGATGGCAGTCTTATTCTTATTCTTACCGACCTCCCCCACCAAATTCTCTGAAAATGTAACTTCCTCCTCGTCTTGCCTGGGGAGTGTAGGCTGATTCACTGGTATTGTGCTGACTTCAGAGTCCATGCCCTTATCCTGTAGCAGCCGCTGGAACTTACATACTGCCCCTCCACTGCTGAGTTTCAACACCACAGTGCTCCTCTGGTGCCTCGGTATCTGTCCTCCCCTCTCTTCACCCCCCTTCTCCTCACCCTCCTCCTTTAAGGCGGCACAATACACAAAGTTATTGATTAACGGCGAGCCGAGGCTTACTCTTGCCAACAGCCGCCTAGCTTGCCTCCAAGCAAAAGCCCAATCCCTTGTACCCTGCGCTATTCCGCCGAAATACCTCCTCTCCTTTTGTGCTGAAGAGTGAATACGGGGACCTCCAACTTCTCTGCCCGTTAGTCCAGAGTCACAACGCCTGATCAAGCTCATTACACACTCCGGTCGGCCACCTTCACTTCCTGGTCCCGTCTCCGTCTCCGTCTTCGATCTCACCGCCCTCTGCTCCCCCTGGGTCCTAGTGCCGGACGCTCTCTGGGCTGGTGTAAACGCCGCCGCCGCCTCCTCTCACTCTTCTTACTTGGTTACTATTCCGTGTAGTGGGGAAAAACAGAGATGAACGCCTTCAGAAAACCGCTACCTTAATCTGTACATAATCCGCTCTGCTCTCACCGTTTTTAAGCCTCAGTCGCAGCCTTTTCCACGGGGAAACCACCTCCGGACCGGAGCTCCCTCGGCAGACGTCAGCCTGCCGCCATGTTCCTCTTGGAAATAGTGGGGAACAGGGGGGAAGAGGGGATGAATTGATTAATCTATCTAGCCTTTGTCGCATGTATATAGAAAAACAATCGTATAAGGGTTTCCACCCGGAAGTCTGGTGAGCTCCCGACTGGCGACAAGATCGCCATAGGAGTAAAGGGGGGGGTTCCTCAGGGGAGGGGGGGAGGAGGGAGGGGAGCAGGGGAAAAAAGTAAAATTAATCCTCATATTGGTTTGAAAATAATTCATGTTCAGGTAGGGACTTGGCTCAAAATGCTTAAAGGGATCATAGAGAATTATGGCCGATACCATAAATAGCATAAAACTTATAAGCGGGAATGTTAACGGGTTAAGGGACAGGTCTAAAGCAAGAAGGGTTATAGATTTTTTGTTCAGATCAGGGGCACATATTTGTTTATTAGAAGAGACGCATGTAGAGAGGGAAGAATGTAGTCAAATATTCGGGAGATGTGGATGGGTCCAGGATATCATTTCCTCGGGACAGAGCGGCAGTACGCGGGGGGTGGCCGTGATTATTAGAGCAGGCTCAGGGATCAGGCTGATAAAACATGACACGGACATTTCAGGCAGATGGTTGATAGCTTCTCTGATGGTGGGAAGTGCCCCTTTGGTCTGCGCAGTATACTATGGCCCGAATCTAGATGCCCCGGGGGCTTTGATAAAACTTAAAACTAACTTAATAGAGACAACTGGCCCGATAATTGTAGGGGGAGATTTTAATCTTATTTTTGATAGAGATCTTGATAGAACATCGAGAGTGAAGTTTCCCCCCCCCAAAAAAAATAGTCTAGAACTTAAGAACATCATGAGGGATTTTAATTTGATGGACATTTGGAGATTCAAAAACCCAGGGGGAAGAGATTACTCTTTCAACAGTAGAAGATATGGGCACCATTCGAGGATAGATTTTTTCCTGGTAGATAAGAACCTCTCATCGGCAGTCGACTCTGTATCTTATGTCCCTGCAATTCTGTCAGACCACTCAATGGTGGAAATGGTAGTCAACCTGATACAGAAAAAACTTCATAGGAGATGGACACTGGATCGGACGCTGCTGCTGGAAGAAGGAGTGCGACAGGATTTAGTTACCCAGTCTGAAGAATTTTTCAGGGTCAATACAGGGTCAGCAAATAACCAAATTGTCTGGGAATCCTATAAAGCTTTCTCCCGAGGCTTATTAACAACCCTGATGATCAGGAGGAATAGACTGAGGAAAGAGAGAAGGGAAGCATGGATTTCTAGAATCAAGCTTAAGGAACGGGAGTTACAGAGGGCATCGGCAGAGGAGTCGGACAACAGGCAAATACTTCAGAGAGAGCTCGACTGTCTGCGAGCAGAATTTCAAGCAGGGTTGGACAAGGATCTAAAGGAAAAGTGGGACATTAGTAATTTACAACAGTTTGCTTACGGCGAGAAGTGTGGACGTCTCCTGGCATGGAAGGCCCGAGCCGACAGAACAAGAAACCAGATAGACAGCTTGGTTTTATCAGGTACAGGGAAAAAAACTAATAAGGATGACTGTATCAGAGAAGAAGCAAAGAGATACATGCAGTCTCTTTATGGACCCAACTCCTCTGGGGATAAGCAACAAGCAGAATCCTGGTTTGCAAATGTCCAGCTCCCTAAGTTATCTGAGATTGATTGTTCTTATCTTAGTTCAGAAATCAAAGAAGGGGAAGTCAGGGCTCAGGTGTCAAAAATGGCTAAGGGCAAAGCCGCAGGCCCAGACGGGCTCCCAGTGGAGCTGTTTAAGGCTGTTTTAGAGCAGATCATAGGGGTTCTGACCCTATTATTTAACGAAGTCATACTCAGGGGAGGACAGGTCCCCAGGTCATGGGCGGAGGCAACGGTCACATTATTGTTGAAGCCAAATAAGGATCCGAGTAGGATTGAGTCCTACCGGTCCATTTCACTTCTTAATGTAGATTATAAAATATTCGCGGGGGTATTGGCTACGAGATTAGCAAAGGTAGTAAAAACTGTAGTACATTGCGACCAAAGGGGCTTCATCCCGGACAGGCAGCTCAATGAGCTGACCTTTCAAGTGGTGGCTGCAATTGATGTAGCTCAAGAAAAGAAACTGCCTCTGACCATAGTAGCAGTAGACGCCGCGAAGGCATTCGACCAAGTTGACTGGAACTATTTGTGGTTGGCGATGGAAAAATTTGGCTTTCCGACGAACTATATAACAGCCATTAAGCTTTTATACTCAGACCCAACAGCAAAGGTCCTAGTAAATGGTTCTCTGACAGAGCAGTTTCATATCTCCCGAGGCACTCGTCAGGGATGTCCCCTATCCCCTCTTTTGTTTGACTTGTATATAGAGCCTTTCGTTTGTTTATTAAGAGCCGATCCTATAATTAAACCTTTTAAGATTGCGGAAGTGGAGTTTAAGTTGGCTTTGTACGCAGATGACCTGTTAATGTATACTATAAATCCGGATGAGGCAATCCCTAGACTATTAGATCTTGCAATGGGGTTTGGTAACATTTCGGGGTACGCTATCAATGCTGAAAAGACGGAAATAATGGAATGGAACCAACAGTCTAGCTCGTTAGGGAAGAAGAATAAAATGAGGTACCTGGGAATCCACTTGGTTAATGAGATAGATGAAATCCCCAAAACTAATCTAGAAAGGATCATTAAAGATACAATTGCTTTATTGCAACGCTGGTCCTCTCTGCCTTTAAACATATACGGGAGAGTGAATCTCCTGAAAATGATAGTGCTCCCTAAGGTCACTTTTCTATTTAATGCCATCCCATTATCCTTTCCAGTACCCTTAATTAAAAAACTACAAGGAAAACTGGGCTCATTCATTTGGAATGCCAAAGGCCCTCGCATAGCGTGGAAGAAATTAAGAAGGGGTCTCAAGACGGGAGGACTCGCCTTTCCGGATTTAATGCTGTATTGCCACGCTTTTCATTTTAAGCATTTTAGAATTATGGCGGGTCATATGGACCAATCATCAATGGGGCTGCTATTCTCTGTGCTATTAAAGGAGGTTCCTCAGGGTTCCAGTTTTTTTCTTTATAAGTTTGGAGACCCTAAATTTTTAAAAAAAGTAAGGTTGAAGATCTTAAGGTCAGCCTTGAAAAATTGGGTATTCGTAAGGACTAAATTAAACATTACCTATTACGCACCACAGGCACCCATATGGGACTCACCAGGCCTCCCAGCCTGCCTTAATGATCAACTGTCACTACCTTTGAAACAGGCAGGGCTGCAGAGGTGGGGAGATCTGCAGGGAGATGGCCAACTCTTAAGCTGGGACGCATTGTCCAATTTAACTAGGGGGGCCCTGACGCGGTTTAAATACTACCAATTGTCAGGCTGGTGGACAACGAGATCTTGGACACCTAATGATAATAACCCCCCAAACCCTAAATTTGATGCGGTAGCTAGAAGGGGTAAGTGGAAAAGCCAAATATCTTTTTGGTATTCGGCAATGTTAGAAGGGGAGGATGTGACGGAGGTTGAAATCAGTAAATTATGGTGTAACGCTCTCACCCCGACTAATGGGCCTCTTTTGGATTCTTGGCGCGATTCCTTCAGGGTGTTGAATGCCGTAATTAAGCCGGCTGCGTTGAAAAGGAATCACCTATTCACAATGTATAGGGTCTATATAACTCCGAAGAAATTGGCAAAATATCTCAAATATGGACTACAATTGCCCAAGGTGTGGCCTCTTGAAGGCTGACGATGTTCATATGTTTATGGATTGTCCTGATTTAGCGGAATATTGGGGGAAGATAAAGGAATTTCTGGAAGAAGTCCTCTTAATGCCTATAGCACTCCC
This sequence comes from Lissotriton vulgaris, assembly GCF_964263255.1. NCBI lineage: Eukaryota > Metazoa > Chordata > Amphibia > Caudata > Salamandridae > Lissotriton > Lissotriton vulgaris. Next base: position 731,079,916 of record NC_141700.1, read on the forward strand.
AAGGTTTACAGTCATGTTTGGGCTTGTGATGAACTATCAAGTTAATGACTTTTCCACCAAATTTGTATTTTTCATCATCCTTTTAGCAAGGCGCGAGATTTGCAGGGCATGGAAAGATCCAATTCCCCCAACCTTTGCTAATTGCCTGAAGCAGATTATGTTGACTTGTAAATCAGATGTGGCATGCGATCCCAGAAGCTTGACGAATGTGTGGGCAGCCTTGGTGGCATGGCAAGCTCGATGATTGGTTTTCCAATGATTTGTCTGGAGCCCTGCTGGTTCCCCGTACTCCTAAGTAGCAAAGGGCGCACACGGATCGGTGAAAGAAAAGGAGTTTGGAGGGGAAGGTAGTGGCTACTTGAGGGTGCGGGCAAACCAACTTGCATCAGGCCAAAACCAACGAGGGTCAGTGCAGAACGGCCAGCAGTGCATGGAGGAGCCAGTGTCCCATCAAGAGTTCCATCTGTGATATATGAGGATTACCAAAAAAAAAAAAAAAAAAAAAAAAAAAAACTCTGTATGGATGGGTATCCTATTCAAACACAGATTTAAGATGGGTCCTATTTTCAATTCTGACTATATGTGGCCAGCTGGGATCTGCATGTATCCGCTTCCGTACAAAGAGAAATTCCACATTAATTTCTTGTCCATCCGTAATTATTTCCGTTTGTATTGAAATTACTGGAAGCTGAAAATCCTGATTCTTGTATTGTAATACGTATAAATATCTTATTCTCTGCTGTAGCAGCTCAACAAATCAGATTCCTTTTTATATGTTTAAAGCGGCTCCTCCGTTTTCTTGATTCATCAAAAGCTTCTCTCTGGTTTTTCTTTTTTAATACTCAGTTGTCAGGGAACTTGCACATCAAACGACCTCGGCCCGTAATCCCGAAGGCTAGTCTTCGTAGCCCTTTCAATTGGCTTTTCGTATCGACTTTACTAATCTGGGGGTTGTCCTCCCACTAGTTCGGTGATTTCTCGTCACATAGAGTCGGCCTCCCTGCTCCTGTTAAGACGGCGTTTCGGGGGTTTTGTGTATGTAATGTAACAACTTACATACACAGAACCCCCGAAACGCCGTCTTAACAGGAGCAGGGAGGGCGACTATGTGACGAGAAATCACCGAACTAGTGGGAGGACAACCCCCAGATTAGTAAAGTCGATACGAAAAGCCAATTGAAAGGGCTACGACTACAGCGATTTGCCATATAGTGAAATGTGCAACACGCAAGTGGATATATATAACCAGATATCGGTGGCTCCTGCTATAATAGCGTGAACCTGAATACAACCGCTTGAAGAGACTTTTGAACATCCAGTCATATCTATATTATAAAAGTCTGAACTCCGTCCTGCCCAGATCAGGGAACGGTCCCTTTTATCTAACTCCGAGGAAATAATAAACCTCAGAAACTGTCCTGAAGAAGGTTTTTAATTTACATTTCAACCGAAATGCCACGTCAACACCTGTTCCTCATGAACATTTTAACTATCGCCGTATATTGCTTTTTTATTTTTATGATTATGTTTTTATATAACATGTATTTTTTACTATGACTGTATACATTTCTCCAGTCTTTGCTATTGTGATAAAACTAATACTGTTGAATAAACATATATTTGCATAAATGTATGAAATAACCCTGTGTCTCTGTCTACAATTCATTATATTATGAACTCTATATAATGTCGATTTGGGATTGTGAGCTATAACTGTACAGTTGAAATATCCATAATAGGTTTCTATATTTCTTTGAAGTTTGGAGGTTCTTATTATTGTGAGATTGGTATTATTGCAAAAAATAAGTAACTGTTGGGCATCTGTGTGCATTTGAGACCACCTTTGTGGCTCCTGTAGGGACTTTTGCGTCTTTTTTGAATACTTTCCCCTGATCCCAGACCTTTAACAGAAGGGGGCCTCCTTTACTTTGTTTTGAATCAAGCTTCACTCACAGTCTGATCTTAGGCACATGATCAGAATGTTAGATATAATGTACCATGTCTGTCTCTGCCAACAGTATGTGCGACTCTGCCTAAGATTACAATGATGGGTGAATGAAGCTTCACTTACAGTGTGATCTTAGGCAGATTAATAGGATTTTAGATATAATGTACCATGTCTGTCTCTGCCAACAGTAGTACGTGTGACACTGATGGTGAGATCTATTGCATTTTCAATGCTTGTTTATTTTGGTTTCATCAAGAAGGCATTCAGATGTGTCACAGATATTTCTAAAATCCTATTAATCTGCCTAAGATCACACTGAGTGAAGCTTGATATAATGAGCAACTAGAATGCTAACATTCTGAATTTATGGCAAATGTGCAACACATCTGAATGCCTTCTTGATGGAACTAAAGTAAACAAGCACTGAAAATGCAATAGATCTCGCCCTCGGTGTCACACATACTGTTGGCAGAGACAGACATGGTACATTATATCTAAAATCATATTAATCTGCCTAAGATCACACTAAGTGAAGCTTGATTCACCCATCAATGTAATCTTAGGCAGAGTCACACATACTGTTGGCTGGGACAGACATGGTACATTATATCTAAAATCCTATTAATCTGCCTAAGATCACACTGAGTGCAGCTTGATATAATGAGCAACTAGAGTGCTAACATTCAGAATTTATGGCAAATGTGTGACATCTGAATGCCTTGTTGATGGAACCGAAGAAAACTAGCCTTGAAAATACAACAGATTTGGTGTGATCTTAGGCACATATCCACCATATTACATGTAATCTACCATCTCTTTCTCTGCAAGCAGTATGTGTGTCTCTGTTGAGATTATTTCAAAGTATCTACAGGCCAAAAACAGACAACCTTTATATAAACAAGACATAACATTAATTAGTTAATCGTTGTTGACAGAAAGCAAAGCACATGTAATGTAAATGAGCCTTTTGTTTTATACTAGTGTTTATATGGTTTACTTATTGCAATTGATGTGTAATATGTTTGTAGTGGTCTAAAATATGTTATTTTTTCTTTACTACAGATTATAATCATCTATACAAACAAACTAAAAGATGCCTTCTAAGGCAAGAAGAGAAAACATTTACAAAGGAAAATTAAGGACTAAAGAAAAAGAAAATCAACAACCAACCAAAATAAAATCTTCTGAGAAAAAGAAAAATGCTCCTGGTAAGCAATCTAAAAATTCTCTTAGGAACTTATTGAAATGTCAAGAGTTTTTCTTTTTTTTTTTAGAAAGAACAATGAAACACCTGTAATTTCCCAAAAAACAGGATGTCCTTCTAAAAATGTTAGACCTGTACAAGGAGATGATACTTTGCATACAAAAAGAAGCAAGCAATTTTCTGAAATACGTAGACAAATGTTTTACAACAGAATTGTAACAAATTTATTAAAAAATGTAAAGAGGTATAAAAAAAAAGACAGCTTTTTACAAGAAAACAAACATAGTTAAGATCGTGGATGAAGCATTTAAAGTGAAAAATAAATTGTTTTGTTTAATAATGAATAGAATTCGTACACTTGATAAGATAATCAATGTGTTCAAATCAAAATGTAAGTGTAGGGGAGTAATTAATTGAACTAATTTCTGTGATGTTTTTTCTGGAGAATGGAAGCATAGTTCAAGTTCTGAGCCATTTTTTAATGAGGAAAGTTACTTTCGAGATAATGATTTGGTGCATGCAGTTGACACCAGTGGTCGAGCATATGAGGTGAAGGACGGTTGTCCGGTTGAAAAAGGAGAGATTGTGCCTAGAAATACAGAAGAGGTGTTACCAAATGAAGTTTTAGGGAGATGTCCAGTGTATACATGGAATTGTAGTAGTATTTGTAGTGTCCGACAGGAATCAATTGATTTGTTTTGCAATTTCATACGGACATATACTAAGAAAAGTGTGAAACAAAAAATGAAAATTTTACAAGAGTTAGATCCTTGTAGAGAGAGAAAAAACAGGTTTGCAAGGGCATTCATTGGCTGGTTTTTCAAGAAAAGTATGTCAGAGTGTTTTTCACCATTTTAGGATGTTAGCAGTGCATCATAATAAAGTGAGGAAATTAGTGAGAAGGTTGTACTATGCAAAAAGTCCAGCACTTAAACTAAAAACAGTTAAACAGTGCTCTTTTGCATGGAACTGAATTAGATGTCAAAAACATTTGTAATGAAATTGAGTTTTGTTACTTTGGTGAAAAAGAGGTCAGTGCAGAAATTGATACAGTAATAGAAGGTAATGTAGAAGAGAATGAAGAGATTTTAAGTACAGAACATTTTGAAAATGAAATTATAAAGTTTAAAGTCAATTCAAGTGAAAGGCCTAATTTTTCTTGTGTTTGTTGTCGACGAACTCATAAGCATCAGACTAGATTAGTTGATTTATATATAAAAAGCGAAAAGATAAATAATAATGAGTGAAAGGATTTTGCAACTTATTTGTTGGTTGAAAATTGTTTTGATTTGGGCTCTGATCAACGTATTTGTATATATTGCTATAATAAATTAAATGAAACCAAAATGCCTGCTAGAGCGGTTCATAATAATATGGAGTTGGTAGACATTCCTTCTGAATTGATGGATTTAAATACCTATGAGTCTATTCTGATTCAATGTGTGCATCCTTTTCAGGCTATTGTTCGCTTGGAGCCTAAGACAGGGAAATTGCCTCCTTCAGATTTACAGAGAGGATTAAAGCGAAGAGTTGTTTATTTGCCTCTAGATTTTAAGAAAAATATTGATACAATTGGTGTTGAAAAAGTAGAAGAGGAACCTTTGGTTATTCTAGTTAATGGTGTTCAGACAAAAAGTAAGAAAATCTGGCAAGAATTAGTGGATGTTAGGAAAGTCAAGAAGGCAACGTTGTATTTGGTAAAAAATAATCAGTACTATAGAAATGTGTATGTGGGAGAAGAAGAAACAACTGTAGAATGGGACACGGATGTCTCTGCTGGGCAAATAGAAAAAGTTGATGTCTCTAGAAGTGAAGAAATTTATTAACATTATAGTGTTCATCCATTGCATTCCAAAGAAGTAATGGGGAATGCTAGTGGTGTGGCTCACTGGATAGAGGCGGCAGACCCGGAAGCAGAGGACGGCCCGGGACCAGGGTTCAATTCCCGACGCGGTAGGGTCGTGGACCAGGGTCAGCGGACTCGATAATTCTCGCTTCGGTGCCTACTCTAACCAGGGATCACACTCGGCAACTCTGGGCATTAGCTTGCCTCATCTCCACAACGGCCCCCCACATACACTGGGGATGCCTGGTTTCACCTTGGAGATACCCAGCAGGGATCATCTCACAGGGAAAGCTAGGACGGGTTCCCCAGTGGTCTACAGCGCTGGGACGCCCCATTGCTGAGGTAGCCATGCGCTTTACAAGACAACATAACATAACATATTGACTTGTATCAGATGAAAAAAGCCGAAGGAAGTCCCATTAGTGTATGGGAAGAAATTTGGGAAGCTCGTTGTTTTCCACAGTTATTTCCAACAGGTGAAGGTGGACGATATGACGACCGACCAGTTCAAATTCCTGCATCTGAATACCGGACTTCAAGATTATATGCAGAAGATCCAAGGTTTTGTCAATGCATTCCATATTTGTTCCATCTACTGTTTGAGAGTGACTTGTGTGGACTTTCTTATGCAGTAAACCATATACTGAAAAGTGGACCACATCTACAAAATGTTTCGGCAAGGGACTTTATGGATAAAGTCAAACTGCAAGACAGTATTTTGGAATCTCAGCTAATTAATCTCATGCCATGTCAGCGTGGTACTAACGAGTATTGGTACCGTCGTCATGGGGAATTGAAATGTAGGCTAAGAAACTTAGGAACTCCTACATGGTGCCTCACTCTTAGCTGTGCTGAGTATGCTTGGGAAAACTTACTTGAATTTCTACGAGAGGCAAATAAAAACATTGAAAATATTGAATACAAGACACCTGGAGAACTGTGCTCTTTGGATCCAGTTAATGTATGCAGGTATTTCAATCATAGGTTTGAAGCTATGATGTATTTTATTACAAACAAAAAAAATCCTCCGCTTGGAGAGGTGTTAGATTTCTTTTGGAGAAAGGAGTATCAAGCAAGAGGCGCTCCTCATATACATATGCTGCTATGGATTAAAGATGCACCTAAATTTGGAACAGATTCAGATGAGAAAGTGGTGAGTTTCATTGAGCAGTATTCTACATGTGCTGTTCCAAAAAGTACAGAAGAAAACAATTTAAGACACTAAGTTTTACTCTTTCAAACCCATCGTTGTGGGAAATACTGTCGTCGAAAACACAAATCAAAGGACAAATTCTACACGAAATGTCGTTTTGCATTTCCACGTCCAGTAACATTGAAAGGAAGAGTCAACAATTTTATGTCTTCTCTGCGACATACTGTGACAAGGAAATCACCCAAAAATACATACAACCTAAGTAGAAATGAGGAATCCAAATACATAAATGACTACAACCCAGTCATTTTGTCCATGTGGAATGCTAACATGGATATTCAATATGTGGCTGACAACTATTGCTGTGGCTCGATATGCGACGTCTTACATCACAAAATCAGAAAAAAACGAACTGAAGGAAATGTGGGAGGAAATTTCACATAAAAAGAGTCTAAGCAAAAAATTATACAGTTACAGTCTGAAGATGTTGTCGCATTGAGAAATTGGAGCATATGAATGTTCTGATCGGTTGTCATCAGCAAGTCTATATGCCAAATCTAGAACCATCATTTGGGTGAGTCTAGGTGAGTCTAGGTCTTGCTGCAACACGAAACCGAGTTCTGAAACTGTACAAGAAATTGAGTATTTGGCGGAGAAAGAACCAGACAGTACAGATATTTTGAAGACAAACATGTTGGATACATACTATCCAAATAGAAGTACTCACCTTGAGAACACTTGTCTCTATGAAGTTCTGCAAACCTACATTTTTAAAACGAACGTCAGAGAAGACATCAATAAAGGTGTATATGCTGTAATTGGATGTGAAGGCTGTCTAGTAAAACAAAGAAAAGGCCATTTGATTAATCGAAAATGGAGTTGTGATTCTCCAGACAAAAGGGAATTTTATTACTTAGCTCTTTTACAACTCTTTAAGCCTTGGCGTAGAGAAGAGGAACTACTTGGAGATTTTCTTACTTATGAAGATTTGTTCAATGCAACCAAGGATACGATAGAATGTCCTGTTTTTTCAAATTATCTGCAAATGTTGAACGAGGAAATTCAACAAGAAGCTACAATTGCAGCAGAGATTGCTAGAGACAGTTCAAGATAGTCAAAGTTCTGCTTCATTAAGTCAGGATCCACTAGGAGGACCAATTATACAAAATGAAGCTGCTACTGCCATGGATGAAGTTGAAAGAGCCATGGAACAAGCTCAGGAGGATGGAGTTGACTTAGAAGATTTGGAAAAAGAACTAAACGTTGAGCAGAGACAAATATATGACCAAGTCACAGAACAAATTGAGCATGGGTTATCTCATGAGAAAAAAGTGCTCATGTCCATTATTTGTACCTATCCGACTGTATGTGAGTGGAGAAGCAGGAACTGGGAAAAGTTTCCTGATTAAAGCGATTGCAACATATTTGCAGAAAATAACGGAGTCATCACTCTCTTGTGTTGTTACTGCTCCAACTGGGTTGGCAGCACACAACATTAAAGGGATTACATTGCATCGCTTATTGATGCTGCCAGTAGAGCATGATAACAAATTACAATACCACAAGCTGTCTGGAGAAGCTTGTTGTGAAGTTTCAAGAGTACTAAAGAAAATGAAACTTCTTATCATTGATGAAGTAAGCATGGTATCAAATGTAATGCTTGCTTTTGTGCATTTCAGAATGCAAGAAACTCTTAAAACAGACTATGATGTATTATTTGGAGGCAAACACATTATTGTTTTTGGAGATCTACTGCAACTAACTCCAGTGAAAGGACAGCCAGTGTTTAAAATGCTTACGCATGAAGATACCTGGAAGTGCTTAGGAAGCATTGGAAATGTTAACATATGGTTACATTTGAAATATGCAGAACTACTTCACTACTTCAAAATATGCGACAGGCAAAGGATGAAGATTATAAAAATATTCTACAAGATATAAGAATTGGAAAACTAACTGAGCATGGCAAAGAAGCTTTACATGGACGATTAATTTCAAATTTGTTTCCAAAGGAAAATGTTCTCCTAGAGAATATTTTTAAGAAGATTCCTAAAACAAATCTGTCAACAGCTTGATGCCAACTCTGCAAGAATGTTCAATCTTCAACACAAAAATTTTAAAGTTGGAAAATCAAGAGATTGTGAAACTGGAAGCTATTAATAAAATAGAACATGAAGGAGCAACTATTATGTTGTCAGAAAAGTTGAAAACAAAATTGGATTCTTTAGAGAAGACAATATCTAAAACTGCTGGTATGGAAAAGACTTTGTATGCATCTTTAAATTGTCGTATAATTTTACAACGAAATTTACATGGGGAAAGAGGTTTAGTAAATGGAGCAATGGGTCATGCTGTGGATTTTGTGAATTACCGAAATAGAGATGGAATTGAAATTTTAAAATTTTTATTTGACGGTATTGAAGAAGTACAACAAATCAGTCGTTGTTCTGCTCGTTTTTTGCTAGTGAAAGATTTATATGTCCGCAGAAAACAGTTTCCTGTTTCTTTGGCATATGCAGTAACTATTCATAAATCTCAAGGTTTAAGTGTTGATAGTGCTTTGGTGAATATTGGAAATTCTGTGTTCAAGGAGGGCATGGCATATGTTGCTTTATCTCGAGTCAGAACTTTATCTGGATTGTACTCGATTGATTTTGATGAGACAAAGATTAATCCAGATCTAAATTGTGTAAAAGAATATAATAGCGGATATTGAGGTAAATTCGGAGCCTACTCTCTTCTTAACTAGTTTGAAAAGTGTGTGGTAGGCCGAAAAAGAAGAAATGAGAAAAATTGTAGTGAAGTTGTAGCAAAAAGAAAAAAAGTAGATGAAACAGTAATTTTAAGCAGAAACGAAATGGATTCAGTTAAAGATGTTGTTGGATTTCAGTTTGAAAATAGTTCTGTGTCAACTGCTATGCTAATGTAGTGGTTAATGTTTTCTTTCTCCAAACTGTACAAGAACAGATTGCTGAAAATCGTGATCAAACACTTTGTTGTTTATTAAATTCTGTATTAGAGAAATGTAGCAGTGATAGAACAAAAATACAAAGTCTTTCTGAAATTTAAAAGGTTTTAGACATATGTTTTAGTCTAAATAAATTTGCACAGAATATTCAGCAAGATTGTCAGGAATTTCTAATTTATATGCTTGTTGTTTTGCGACATGAAGGTGTAGATGTAGAAAATCTTTGTGTCCTTGCTTCTAAATGGCAAGATGACTGACAATTACTCCTTTTCAAGTAGTACTACAGTAGACACTGAAAGATTTATATATTTGACTTTACCAGACTGCAAATCAGTGTCTTAATAATGTAGTTAGAGCAGCAATTCAAAACATGGTCTGTAGTCAATGTAAATCCGCAATGCTATCAACTTTATTTTTAAGAAGATATGGACAGTATGTTATTTTAATGTTCCAACGATGTAGACCTGATGGAACTAAATTGACAACATTAATTAAAAATCTTGTGGCTTCTCAATTATCAATTTCAGGAAGAACCTTTACAACTGCAACAATTATTTACCATGATGGTCCTTCAACAACATCAGGACATTACACATGTTATTTAAAATGTCAAAAAGGGTGGAAGCTCTGTAATGATACTCAATTGACTTTCAAACAACGTTTGCCTTCTGACTTACTAAATTCTTACCTAGTGTTCTTACAACCAAAATTTTAGGGAAGGTAATTGGCTTATGAAGATTGCAGCAGTTAATATAACTTAGTTTGCTCTTCAAAATTACTTTCTGAATGAGAGTGATGAAGATAATAAAAAACATGCAGTTCTTATAGAGATAGTATGTGTTTATCATATAGTGTGTGCTGTGAGTATTATACAAATTATTTATAAAAAGTAAGCTAGAGGTGGAAGTAAAACTCTTGTTTCATAATGTAAAAGGTGTTGGAGCTTTTCTTTCAGAAAGTCGGGTAAATGAGACATTAAGAATACTCTGGACTAATTTACAAAGAAAAGGACTTTCCATATACTATTTGACCTCGTGGAAAAGTGAATGGATCAAAAGTGAGTTTAGATATGGTTTCTAAAATTTTACATTATTTAAGAAATTATTCAATGTTTTTTTTTTAAACACAATCATTTTGATTGTGTTTTTTTTTGCCCGCTGTTATATGATGAGTACTATTGAAGTCACTGTTTTAAGTGAAATTCAATATATTCTGGGAACAGAAAAAATAAACCATTTAACATGATGTTGAAATTATTTTGTATTTTCAATTATTATTAAATATATATTATTTTCCCATTCTCTTATGCTCACTCACCTATTTCCACCCTCTATCACTCCTCTTAACTCACCCTCACTGGCCTTTTTTCACTCTCCCTCACCTCTCTTCCCATATTTCACTTTCCTCACTTATTCTCATTAACCACTCTTTCACTGCCTTTTCCCTCTCTCCCATTCACTACTTTCGAGCTGTCAGTCACTCTACTTCACTCCCCTTCCCCTTGTTTCTTTTCTTTGTTTCCTCAATAATTCCCCTTCTTTCACTCACCTTATTACACTTCACTGACTCCTTCTCTCACTTCCTATGTCCTCTCACAACCTCACTCCTTTTCCCTCACTCCCTGTCTCTTAGCTTCAGTCTTTCGATCCTGTTACTCTCTCCCTCCTCTTCCGTCATCCTTACTCCCTAAAACTCACCCACACTCCCTTACTTATCTTTCTTTGATGTCTTACTCAGTTTCTTTCTGCCAGTGTTTCCTTCACTACCTCTATGTTCTCCCTCTTTCACTTCCTTTGTCTCAAGCTCATTTGCTTGTTTTGTAAAATATATATTATAAATGTTCTAATTTTTATTTTGTTTCACAGATGTAAATTTAATATCATATTTCCATTAAAATGTATATTACTTATAAGGTAAGTTTGATGTACAATATTTATTTTCTCTATACTGTTTTCCATAACCTCACTACTCTTCTTTGATACTCCCACACCTCTGTTCCCTTATTGCGCTTGCCTCACTTATTCTGAATCCCCATATTTACTTTTTTTTCACACTCTTCTCTTACACTCACCTCCTTTCAGGCCTTCTCTTTTACATTCTTTCCTCTCTCTCTTTGTTTTATTTTTTTCCCTTCCTTTACTCTCCTTACTCCACTTCATTAACTCCTTCTCTTACTCCCTCTGTCCTCTTATTTATACACTCCCCTTCCCTCAATCTCTTTCTGTTAGCCTCATTCTCTCCATCCCCTTAGTCTCTCAATTCTCTTCTGTCACGCTCACTGCCTATAAATCAGCCATACTCCCACACTCACCTTCTTTCAGACCTTCTTCTTTAGTTTGCTTCCTCTATCTTTCCTTAGCTCCTTCACTCTTTTCTCTTCCCTTACTTTCTTATTCCACTGTACTAACTCCTTTTCTTACTCCCTCTGTCCTCTTACTTCTACACTCCCCTTCCCTCATTCTCTCGGTTAGCATCATTCTCTGTCCTCTTAGTCTCTCACTCCTTTTCTATCATGCACACTCCCTATAACTCAGCCATACTCCTACACTCACCTACTTTCAGACCTTCTCCTTTACTTTCCTTCCTCTCTTTTCCCATCTTTCACTCCTTCGCTCTTTTCCTTTCCCTTACTCCCCTTACTGCACTTCAGTAACTGCTTCTGTCAATCCCTCTGTCCTCTAACTTACTCACTCCTCTTTTCTTACTCTGTGTTACCCCCATTCTCTCCGTCCTCTTAGTCTCTCACTCCTCTTCTATCACGCTCACTCTCTATTAGTGAGCCATACTCTCACACTCATCTTCTTTTAGACCTTCTCCTTTACTTTCCTTCCTCTGTCTTCCCATCCTTCGCTCCATCACTGTTTTCCCTTCCCTTACTCTCCTTACTCCACTAATTCCTTGTCTTACTCCCTCTGTCCTCTTACTTCTACACTCCCCTTACCTAATACCCTCTTTGTTAGCCTCATTCTCTCCAACTCTTTAGTCGCTCACTCCTTTTCTATCACGCTTCACTCCTCTTCTGTCATGTTCACTTCCTATAACTCAGCCATACTCCTACACTCACCTTCTTTCAGACCTTTTCTTTTACTTTCCTTCCTCTGTCTTACCATCCTTCGCTCCATCACTGTTTTCCCTTCCCTTACTCTCCTTACTCCACTTCACGAACTCCTTCTCTTACTCCCTCTGTCCTCTTACTTCTACACTCCCCTTCCCTCATTCTCTGTTAGCCTCATTCTCTCCGTCCCCTTCGTCTCTCACTCCTCTTCTGTCACGTTCACTCCCTACAACTCAGCCATACTCCCACACTCACCTTTTTTGAAACCTTCTCCTTTACTTCCCTTGTTCTCTCTTCCCATCCTTTGCTCCTTCATTCTTTTGCCTTCCCTTACTCTTATTACTCCACTTCAGTAACTCCTTCTCTCAAACCCTCTGTCCTCTAATTTACTCACTCCCCTTACACTCTCTCTGTTACCCACAAATAATTTCCAGCCATGCATCCTTTCACATGGGGCTAGTCCCATGTGAAAGGGCCTGCGTCTGTCTTACGCTTGCTGTGAGGCAGGCGCAAGATTTTGACGCAACGGCGTCCTAAAAGTGACGCAGTGAAATCTCAGATTTCACTGCGTCACGTGTACGACCCTTGCGTCAATACGCCCCTTTGCATACATTATACCTGGCGCAGGTATAATGTGGCACAGGAGTTTACAAAGTGAAGCATCTACCTAGATGTGTCACTTTGTAAATATGACTCAAGGCGCATTTTTTACACCACTGGTGTGTCACAAAAAGTGACTCACCGGCGGCGTAAAAGTGACGCATGGCCTCATAAATAAGGCCCTGAAGCGCATCACAGGGAAAAACAGTGTAAAAAATTATAGTAAAAAAATAATTTCCAGCAATGCATCCTTTCACATGGGGTAAGCCCCATGTGAAAGGGCCTGCGTCAGTCTTATGCCTTTTTTGCCAGATTTCACTGCGTCACTTCTACGACCCTTCCTTGCGTCAATACGCCCCCTTTGCATACATTACACCTGGCGCAGGTATAATGTGGCGTAGGGGGTTACAAAGTGACACATCTACCTAGATGCCTCACTTTGTAAATATGACTCAACAAGGTGCATTTTTTACACCACTGGTGCGTCACAAAAAATGACGCACCGGCGGCGTAAAAGTGACGCATGGCCTCATAAATGAGGCCTTCAGTCTTCTACTCTCACTTTTTCTTTCACTTTCTCGGTCTCTTCACTCCCTTACTCACCTTGTCTCACACTCACTTGTCTTTATCCAGTCTCTATCTCCACTCTCGCAAGGAGTTACAGATACGTCAGTATTTCTGACGTATCTGTAAGCGCAAAAGTGATGCATTGCTGGAGTGTGTCACAAAAGTGACGCAACTCCAGCAATGCATCCTTTCACATGGGGCCAACCCCATGTGAAAGGGCCTGCGTCAGTCTTACGCCTGCTGTGAGGCAGGCGCAAGATTTTGATGCAATGGCGTCCTAAAAGTGCCACCGTGAAATCTCATAGATTTCACTGCGTCACTTCTACGACCCTTCCTTGCGTCTATACACCCCTTTGCATACTTTACACCTGGCGCAGGTATAATGTGGCGCAGGGGTTTTCAAAGTGACGCATCTGCCTAGATGCGTCACTTTGTAAATATGACTCAACAAGGTGCATTTTTTACATCACTGGTGTGTCTCAAAAAGTAACGCACTGGCGGCGTAAAAGTGACGCATGGCCTCATAAACGAGGCTCTCAGTCTTCTACTCTCACTTTTTCTTTCACTTTCTCGGTCTCTTCTCTCCCTTACTCACCTTGTCTCACACTCACTTGTCTTTATCCAGTCTGTATCTCCACTCTTTCCTAAACAGTCTGTATCTCCACTCTTTCCTAAACATCACTGCTCTTTTCTTACCCTTCCATCCCCGTTCCTTTACTACATTTTCTTCACTTATCCTCATTCCCCATGTTCACTCCTTCTCCTCACTCACCTTCCCCACACTCACCTTCTTTCAGTCCCCCTACTTCACTTCGCTTCCCCTCTCGTCCCTTTCTTTGCTTTCTCACTCATTTTCCTCTCCTCTCTCACTGCACTCCACTTACTCTTTTTCAGTTTTTTAAGAATACAGCTCTTTTTTGAGAATTGGAGGTAGTTCTGAAAAGAACTTTTTTTTCTTTTTTTTCAACAAAAACAAAAACAGGGAATGGCAAACTGCTCAACAGGAGCAACAAAAAAAAAAATCTAAATTAGGGCTGGGGATGGCAGCGGTGGTTCTTTAATGCCCGAGCAATGATCAAAATACTTCGTGCCCCGTAACATAGTAAGGCATCACAATGCTTGCATTTGATGGAGGCCTTATTAAAAATAGGCTGAATATTGGGGGATCAGCTGCTCTGGTCGCCCCCTCACCGATGCAGTTGCTCCTCCAGTTGTAGTAGAGGCACCATCTCTTGGAGCCTCTCGTGCCAGAGCCCTGACACTCTCCCAGGCATAGTTTTGGGGATGCCTTCTCTGCACGTGGCCAATCATGGTAGAATTACCAAAACTGTACTTCCTTGTGGGGTCTCCTCTGGAAAGTACAGTATGGCAGATCTTACACTCCACCTTTGGAGCATTTACTTTTTTACGTCCCTCAGGTATATCAAAAAATTTCCATATGAAATGTTCCTTGACCTTCGGCTGAGGAGGCTCTTCATCTATGAATCCATCAGAGTCATCACTGCTGCTGGATGCTGTGGCAGCCATTGTATCCACAGATTATAAGCAGAGAAAAAAAAGGTCTTGCTCTCACCAAAGTGAAAGAAGTGAAGGAAAAGGGTGGGGTTTCCATTCTTTGGAAAAAAAATCTGTTAGCAACCAATGAAAATTGTTATTTTAAGGTCACGTGACTTGACGCGCTTACACTACGCGCACCGGAGCGCTTCCGGGGGCGCTCACGCGGCGCGAACGTAGGCGTTCCGGGGGCGCTTGTCATGAAATCACACCACAACCTCTTCAATCCCCTTAGAGTAAAAACCTGCAGCATGCACGTTAGAAATTGAAACCTATGTTCAATTTAGGAAACCCACCCCTGTCCCGTGCATCCTGCACTCCGTGATAAAGTGTTGGTGTAGACGATCTTTAAGGTATATTGTTTGTGTATACATTACAGTATGTTAACACTGATTTCCTTTTGTGACTCTTGGCGGTGTAAGCTTGGGTAAACCGTTTTGAAGGTGATAGTTGAAGCGACATGTTTTGCCAAAGCTTGGGTTTAAATCTACATTGGTTTCTGCCTTGTTTCTGCAGACAAGCGGAAACACGCGTTGGTCTGATACGCGTGTGCCCCGCTTTTGTTCATTACAGAAAGACGCGTTTGTTGACATTTCTCTCTGCGCGCACGGAGAGAAACATAGCGTCGGAAGGCACGCATGCGTCTGGACGTTTGGGTGTGGTTCCTCTATAAAAACCACACCCGAGCTTCTGGAAGACGCTTAGCCTTCCAGCCTTGCTTGAGGAAACATCGCGCATCTCCAGAAGACCGTCAGGATTCTGTCTAGGCTCGCAGACTGCAGTGCATCCTTTTAAAGACGGATTTTGGACAATGCTTCAACAAGACTAAGAAAGCTAAGTGCAAACTCTTTTCTTCTTAGGCGCCCATCGTTAACAATCTTTTGGAAAGAACAATTTTTGGAAACATTCTCTCTGAATACAAGAAGAGAATTTATGCAACAAAGAAAGACTTTTGCCTAATGTGTTCAAAGTGAACATAGCTTGTAATCTGTTTTATGAGGACACTGATTGTGCATTCTGTTTAGGTTACATGTACAACTTCTGAATATACTTGTGATTTGTTAATAAGGACACAGATTGTGAATTCTGCTTAGGATACATGTACAATTTCTTGTTTGCTGTATGTGCATATCTTTTAGTTCTTTAAGCAGGAAAACAAAGTCATCTGAAAAAACGTGGAAGTGGGGAAAGTTATAACAGTTAGCAAAAGTAAGTGCAATGGGAAGTGGAGCTAATTTAGAACCTTTCATTTAGAGTTGATATAATTGTGCATTTGTATTTTTGTAGTGGAACTGCATGCTCCAGCATAAAACCTCAAGGACTGAATCTCCTTCACCATCACATCTCTGCTAACCTGTACCGACACATCACACCACTTCCAGGACGCGAAGCCTCTCTTAGTAGATCGCAGGTAGGACATTTAAAACTGAAAAAGGTTGAGAAGATTACAGTGTAGAACAAGTGTGAGAGAGAGTGTCAATCCCTTTTAGAGACTAAGATGCTAAGGTGAACTTGTTGTATTGCAGGTCGACTACAAGAACTCACATTAGCGTCAGATCCGGCCACTCTCCCTTTTAGCTATCCAGCATCTTGGCGCGTAAATCTACAAACCACCAGAGGTAGGATAGGTTTCAGGGAGTTTGGCTCATAGCGTCTCTGCAAAACCCTACAAGCACCTTACAGGTAAGATTGCACAGCCTTGCAGGTAAGAGTGACTTGAATCACCTGACAGAAGGCTAAGCCCACGGAAAACAGTTTTGCCCAGACGCTATGGACCAAACAGGTGAGGTGTCTCTTCAAGACATTGCAGCTATGTTAGCTCAAATTAGACACGAGAATGCAGAGCTACGTAGGGACGTTTCTGAACTACAAAGTAATTTACAAACTCCTAAAACATCTTGGACTTCCCCTATTAAACCAGCTACCTTCCAACCTCCACTTCAGACTCTGTATAGTGGAGACGCATCTAGTTCCCCTTCAACATCCACTCAAATTCAGGTAGTTACCCCTATTTCTGTACCCTTGGCGCCGCCAGAGAGATTCTATGGGGACTGCAACAAGTTTGCTATATTTTTAAATCAATGCCATCTGCATTTTGTAGCTAAACCCACTGCATTTCCTGATGATTCAGCGAAGGTGGCTTTTATCCTCTCTTATTTGGGTGGTGAGGCAGCTCTCTGGTCTGTACCCTATGTAGAAAGGAATGATGCAATTTTATACGATCTAAGGCGATTTAAAAATACCATGAAAAAACTATTTGCTAAACATGTCTTTGTGCAGTCGGCCGATTACGAACTATTAAGTCTGAAACAAGGGTCCTCTGATCTTTTACATTACATCTCCTCCTTCAACAGGTTAGTCATAGAAGCAGAATGGCCTGAAGACAAACGAGTGTCTTTATTCTATAGGGGTTTGAAGGACGATTTAAAAGACATGGTTACTCAGATCCTTGATCCTCCCACTGACTGCGAAGAATTTATAGATCTGGTAGTCAAGTTAAATCACCGCATACAAGAAAGAAAGGGAGAAAAAGGGAAGACAGATTTTAAATTCTTTTTATCTAAAGACAAAACAAATTCTAAACATGAAACCACGCCTAGGCAGGAACCAACTGAACCAATGCAAATTGGGACAGTTAGAGGTCCACTGTCCAAAGACGAAAGAGAGAAGAGGAGGAAATTAAATCAGTGTATGTATTGTGGGAAATCTGGGCACTTCGTCAAGGAATGCCCAACGCGACCCACGAAACCTAAAACAAAATCAGTCGATGTCAACGCAATAACGCAGGCGGAAAACGTGTGAGCTCGGTAGACCAGGAGGTCGGTTTATCGGGTAAGCAGCTTAGTTTGGCCTCTAATGCTCCAACTATCTCCCATAGTCACCTTTGTATGAGAGTTCTTCTTCAATCCCAAATAGACAACACCCGCTCTTGGTCTGTGGATGCTTTAATAGATTCGGGAGCCACAGGCAATTTTATCGACACCCAATTGTTTGAGAAGTTAGGTTTGCAAAGAACCGAGAAAAAATCCCCAGAAATAGTCAGGGCCGTGGATGGAAAAGAACTAACTTCAGGTCCAATACAACATCACACTGAGATCTTAACTATGGTATGTGCATCTAAACACAGTGAAGATATAACCTTTGATATTATTGATGCCCCTCAGTTTGGTTTAATCTTGGGAATCCCATGGTTAGTCCTCCACAACCCTTACATAGATTGGGTTAACAGGACCATTCTCTTCAAATCTGATTACTGCCACGCAAAGTGTTTTAGGCAATTTCCAGGTACCGATCTCATAGTTCAGAGTTATAATTTTCCTAAACAAATCCAGAGTGTACTAACTATTTCTGGGGTTCCAGAAGACTATCAGGACCTACTGGATGTGTTTGACAAGACTAAAGCCAATACCTTGCCCCCACACAGGGATTACGATTGTCAAATAGACCTAGTTCCAGGAGCTACATTACCATGCAGTAGGATTTATGCCCTTACGGAGAAGGAAAACGAACATCTTAGGGCGTATTTGGATGAATACCTTGCAAATGGTTTTATTAGACACTCTAAGTCCCCGGTCTCCTCTCCTTTATTTTTTATACCAAAGAAGGGAGGAGAATTGCGCACTTGCATTGACTATCGCGCAATTAACAACATGACTGTCAAGAATAGATACCCATTGCCCTTGATCCCGACTTTACTTGACCAAATTAAGATGCAGCAATCTATACAAAACTAGATTTACGAGGAGCATACCATCTAGTAAGAGTCCGAGAGGGTGATGAGTGGAAAACAGCTTTCCGCACAAAGTTCGGACTGTATGAGTATCAAGTCATGCCCTTCGGACTCTGCAACGCTCCAGCAGCATTTCAGTTCTTCATAAATGAGGTTCTAAGGGAATTTCTTGATGTATGTTGTATCGTCTATATTGATGATATTCTCATCTACTCCAAAAATATTTCTGAGCATGTGCAGCAAGTACGAGCCATTTTGAAACAGCTTTTACAGAATTCTCTATTTGTGAAATTAGAGAAAAGTTTGTTCCATGTTACCACCGTAGATTTCTTGGGGTATATCCTCAGTCCTTCTGGCATAGAGATGGATCAAAAGAAAGTGCAAGCCATAATTGACTGGCCCATCCCAAACAGCGTTAAACAAATCCAAAGCTTTTTGGGATTCGCAAATTTCTATAGGCGATTCATTAAGAATTTCTCACAAATAATCACTCCAATCACTAAATTGCTGAGAAAAAACGTGAAATTCGAATGGAATGTTGAAGCTGAAAAAGCTTTTCAGAAATTGAAAACTCAATTTACCACCGCTCCGATTCTAAAACACCCAGATCCATCCCAACCATTTATCGTAGAGGCTGATGCATCCCAATTCGCTATTGGAGGCATACTTTCCCAAAGAAGTACCAACACTGGCCAAATGCATCCTGTTGCCTTTTTCTCTAGAAAACTCAATCCCACAGAACAGAATTATGCCATAGCAGATAGAGAATTGCTAGCCATTAAAGCTGTCTTCAAAGAATGGCGACACTACTTGCTAGGGGCCAGACATCCAGTGACCATTTACACAGATCATAGAAACCTTCAGTCACTTAAATCTGTGAAGGCCTTATCTGCTCGACAGCTAAGGTGGACTCTGTTTTTTAACGATTTTGACTTTATCATCACCTATCGTCCCGGAAAAGAAAACAATAAAGCGGATGCTTTATCATGAATTGGAGGTAGTGATGATATGAACATAAGACAAGAGCCCGTACTTCCGATTATTCCTGCTAAACATTTTCTTGTAGGTCTTGTAGATTCTGATGTTGTGTTAGATCTTAAAGAAGCATTTCAATCACAATCAAAGGAGGATTGGAATAAAGCCTATCCTTTGTTACAATGGAAAGAAAATGTTTTGTACATGAATAATCAAGTATTTGTACCTGTTGAATCTCTTCAAAAAAAGGTTTTGCAGTTGTATCATGATACTTCTCTGTCAATACATCCTGGAGTTACAAAGATGTATCAGTTGATCAAGAGAAAATTTTGGTGGCCTACATTGTATAAGGACATACAACATTACGTAGATACTTGCACTGTTTGCAGTCAGAACAAGCCTGAACATCATGCTCCTAGTGGTCTCCTTTTGCCATTGACTTTACCACCTCAGCCTTGGCATACTGTGTCGCTTGATTTTATTGTTGAATTACCTCGTTCCAAGACAGGTCACACTGCGATTCTCACTGTAGTGGATCATTTCACTTGCTATGCTCATTTCGTACCTCTTTTTAAGCTTCCCACAGCTTCTGAATTAACTCAAATTTTCATGAAAGAGATAGTGAAATTACATGGAATACCATCAGTCTTGATATCAGACAGAGGCCCACAGTTTATTTCCCATTTCTGGCGTAATTTGGGGAAGGCTTTGAATATGGAAATTCGTACCTCTACGAGTTACCATCCTCAAACTGACGGGTTAACGGAACGTACAAATCAAACTGTAGAACAATTATTACGTTGCCTGTTAGCCACTCACGATCAGGATTGGTCGGAAGTTCTTTGGGCCGCAGAATTCGCATATAATAATGCTGACCACTCTTCAATTGGTATGTCCCCTTTTTTCTGCTCCTTTGGTTATCATCCTAAGGAAATACTAGGATCAGATTTGGGCTCAACATTAGTTCCAGCGGTTTCTGACTATGTGAAGGACCTAGTTGATATTCAGCAAGAAGCTCAACAACATCTAGCACAAGCCAAAGAAACACAAAAAAGGTATGCCGACAAAAATCGTTCTGAAACACCTCAGTATGCAGTAGGAGACAAGGTCTGGTTGGCAACCAAAAATCTTAAATTGAAATGTCACAAAACTTTTCGCCCCAGGTTCATAGGTCCTTTCCCTATAGAAAGAGTGGTTAACCCTGTTTGTGTGAAATTATCATTACCGGCTAGATTTCGCATTCATCCTGTATTTCACATGTCTTTGATTAAACCCTGTAATCCTGGAACCAGATATCTTAAAAACCCTCCAGCTATAGATATTGATGGAATTCCTGAATTTGAAGTTAAGGCTGTTCTAGATTCTAAAAGAGTAAAAGGAAAATTACATTACTTAGTTGATTGGAAAGGTTACGGTCCTGAGGAAAGAACTTGGGAACCTTTGGTGAATCTGCAAAATGCTCCCAAAATTCTGAAAACCTTTCATACTAAGTACCCTAATAAGCCCAAACCAGTTCCTACTGTGTTAGGAGGGATTCTACGAGGGGGGTACTGTCATGAAATCACACCACAACCTCTTCAATCCCCTTAGAGTAAAAACCTGCAGCATGCACGTTAGAAATTGAAACCTATGTTCAATTTAGGAAACCCACCCCTGTCCCGTGCATCCTGCACTCCGTGATAAAGTGTTGGTGTAGACGATCTTTAAGGTATATTGTTTGTGTATACATTACAGTATGTTAACACTGATTTCCTTTTGTGACTCTTGGCGGTGTAAGCTTGGGTAAACCGTTTTGAAGGTGATAGTTGAAGCGACATGTTTTGCCAAAGCTTGGGTTTAAATCTACATTGGTTTCTGCCTTGTTTCTGCAGACAAGCGGAAACACGCGTTGGTCTGATACGCGTGTGCCCCGCTTTTGTTCATTACAGAAAGACGCGTTTGTTGACATTTCTCTCTGCGCGCACGGAGAGAAACATAGCGTCGGAAGGCACGCATGCGTCTGGACGTTTGGGTGTGGTTCCTCTATAAAAACCACACCCGAGCTTCTGGAAGACGCTTAGCCTTCCAGCCTTGCTTGAGGAAACATCGCGCATCTCCAGAAGACCGTCAGGATTCTGTCTAGGCTCGCAGACTGCAGTGCATCCTTTTAAAGACGGATTTTGGACAATGCTTCAACAAGACTAAGAAAGCTAAGTGCAAACTCTTTTCTTCTTAGGCGCCCATCGTTAACAATCTTTTGGAAAGAACAATTTTTGGAAACATTCTCTCTGAATACAAGAAGAGAATTTATGCAACAAAGAAAGACTTTTGCCTAATGTGTTCAAAGTGAACATAGCTTGTAATCTGTTTTATGAGGACACTGATTGTGCATTCTGTTTAGGTTACATGTACAACTTCTGAATATACTTGTGATTTGTTAATAAGGACACAGATTGTGAATTCTGCTTAGGATACATGTACAATTTCTTGTTTGCTGTATGTGCATATCTTTTAGTTCTTTAAGCAGGAAAACAAAGTCATCTGAAAAAACGTGGAAGTGGGGAAAGTTATAACAGTTAGCAAAAGTAAGTGCAATGGGAAGTGGAGCTAATTTAGAACCTTTCATTTAGAGTTGATATAATTGTGCATTTGTATTTTTGTAGTGGAACTGCATGCTCCAGCATAAAACCTCAAGGACTGAATCTCCTTCACCATCACATCTCTGCTAACCTGTACCGACACATCACACCACTTCCAGGACGCGAAGCCTCTCTTAGTAGATCGCAGGTAGGACATTTAAAACTGAAAAAGGTTGAGAAGATTACAGTGTAGAACAAGTGTGAGAGAGAGTGTCAATCCCTTTTAGAGACTAAGATGCTAAGGTGAACTTGTTGTATTGCAGGTCGACTACAAGAACTCACATTAGCGTCAGATCCGGCCACTCTCCCTTTTAGCTATCCAGCATCTTGGCGCGTAAATCTACAAACCACCAGAGGTAGGATAGGTTTCAGGGAGTTTGGCTCATAGCGTCTCTGCAAAACCCTACAAGCACCTTACAGGTAAGATTGCACAGCCTTGCAGGTAAGAGTGACTTGAATCACCTGACAGCGCTTATGCGGCGTGAACGTAGGCGCTTCCAGGGGCGCTTACGCGGCGCACCTGAGTGACGTTTTGGTAGCTTTACGGAAATGCAAATTCATTTTCATTCGGAAAATCAAAAGTACTGCTTTATAAGTATGGTACAGAATATCTTGCATTATTATTTAGTTATCATACATATTTTTTTTTAACAAACGCAGAAATAGCGCTCTCGCTGTGCTCTCGGGAGAGCTTACCGGTGCGCGCACCCTGAGCGCACCAGGAAAAAATTATGAAAAAAATATATATTCGTTGAACAAAATTTTTTTTTCAAACAATTTGTAAGAAACAGCTAATAAAAAAAAAACGTAGGTTACAAAGTCGACATACAAAGGAATTCGCTTTTAAAAAAACTATGAATTTCACTGAAAAAACCATAGGTTTCACACTTGTTATAGTTAGAAATTAGCATTTAAAAAACCTTTGAAATTCACTGAAAAAACTATAGCTTTCACACCAGATATAGTTAGCAGAACATTTTACTCATACAAAACCATTGAAATTCCCGGTTATAGGTAGTTGGACTCACTATAACTCGCTCGCCCGCAATCCACTGCTGATGTCACATATTACATAATTCATGACATGGTCAGTGACATCACTGATGACATCTCAAATGACATCACTGATGACATCATCCATGTGATAATACGATGCACCTCCTCACACTCTAATCTAACCTTTGATACACACAGTGTTAAATACAAACTACCATTCCAGAAATGATTGACACACCAATACCAGTAACTACATACGCACTCACTGATTTCTAGGTCTACACACACATCCACTGATTCACCCATACATTCACTCATACATACAGTCACTCATCAATAGAACACTATCATATCCACTCATACACTTATACAGACACTCACACGCTGACACTCATCTACAGAGTTACTCACACACCTAGTCAGTTATGCAAAGAATCAATCACACTCCCATTTCCTCAACTACACAGTTTTACTCACTAATCCTTACTTAATCAAACATATACTAACACATACTTACTCTTTTACAATCACTGATACAAGTACACATTGATCCATACAGTCACTTACGCAATCACAGGCTCTCATGTATAGTCATTTATACATGCCAACTCTCATATGCACTGTGTTTTACATATGTACTTACTTGGACATGGAGCACTGAGATAGACATTCACTCACCAACACCCATACACACTCAACCCCCCATACAGCTCTTTCCACATGCACTCTCGAACCCATATACCAAATTAATCAACTGCTCACACATCTATGCACAAAGTCACACACCTCCCAGCCACCCACACACACACACACACTCACCCTCACATACAAATACTTGGGCAATCAATCAATAACCCATATAGCCACTCATATAGCTACTGATCAACACATGCAGCAGCTTACACAACAACAGACATACTGATGCACACATTTAGACAGTTTAGTCACTAACCGATGCATTCAGTAAGACACATTTAATCACTCACTCATACAGTCAGTCACGCACCTACTAAATCCTTCATCCAGACACTCATACATCCACTCATTCTTCAATGTATAAAACATATTTTAACTTTACAGAAACACATTCACTGGAGGATGTCATCAGTGATGTCATCAGTGATGTCATCAGTGATGTCACTGACCATGTCATGAATGATGTAATATGTGACATCATCAGCAGTGGATTGCGGGCGCGCGAGTTATAGTGAGTCCAACTAACTAGAACGTGGGAATTTCAATGGTTTTGTATGAGTAAAATGTTCAGCTAACTATACCTGGTGTGAAACCTATGGTTTTTTCAGTGAATATATATATATATATATATATATATATATATATATATAGTTTTTGTGTGCGTCAATATTTTACATTGTCTTAGCAAGGTGGTGGAGCTTTCCATTCTGTTCACTGTCCTTACATTGCTAATCACTTTTATCTACTTCTGTCTATTGATCATAGCAGCACATATATTATACACTAGAATCACGATGGTGCAATAAATATTGAAAATGCCCCACTGTGTATTCTTAGTATATATCTGAGAGAAAGAGCAGTAGTGACTGAGCAAAAAGGTTCTAGATCAGTTACCAGGAGCTCGGAGAGTGGTTCAGGGATGTCATGTTCTGTGGTTGCCAAAATTGTTGCTACCTGTTTAGGTTGAGGGGTGCATCTGGTGACATTGTGGGCTAGTTGGTCTCAAGGATGCACTATCCTGCAGAGGAGCATCAAATTAGTCTGGCACCATCTGTACTTTTATGTTGCCCAACAAATGCACAGTTACTACTGGGAAGTGTGGAATGACACAATACTAGCAACATTTTATGAAGGTCACTTTTGCATGAGAAAATAAACAAGTTTACATTTGCTCATCCAAAAATCTGCTCAGTGATTGCAAATTGATTTCCCCACATCCTACTTTTCCCTCCCTGTAAAAGGTTTTACTCTTGACTTTCCAGTCTTTTTCAGAGTGGAAAGAGATTGTATAGGGGTTGAAGAATACCACTAATCATGTACCTTTTTGGAAGTGCACCGACTCACATGGTATTCCATCACTTGAACGAACTCTTATGCCTCTTTCTGACCTGCACTGAAGAAAGGTGGCAAAATCAGAGCCTTGCTAGAATCTAAATCCATGTATAATATGAGTCCTGGAACAATCACAGAGTCTATTATCAGAGTTCTGATATAATGAATGTGCTGCCATAATTTATCACCCTCACTTTTTTTAAGAGCATTCAAGAGTTCCCCAGAGAGCATTAACAAGCTGCTTGCTTACCGCTCATTTAATCTGCACTGCGCCGTATCTTGTGCGCCCGCTGCCTCTAAATCAGGTGACTATAATGGAATGGTAATGTCCACGGTGTATTAATTTTGTACCATTTCAAGATTGACAGTGTGTTGGTTCTTAACATGGTGGCCATGCCTTAACTCTTCAAAAATGATACACTATGTCCAATACACTGCTATGTTTAATTTTATTTGTTGCTGCAAGCATATGCCTGCCATGCATATGCTGTTGAGTTTTTTGGGGCTGCTTTGTTGTGCAAGTGTATAAATGCAAGAATGAGTCAGTGGGTGGATGAATGGATGTGTGAGTGCAAGAATAAGAGGCACTTTCATTTATAAGCCAGACCAGTTGACATTTGCATGGCTTGTTTAAATTAACGTTGACTGTCAGGCATATTTTCACACAAAAATTCACTCAGAGCCCCATATTACAGTTCAAGCCCCATTGATTATTATATGCAGAAACAGTGCACTGTTGGAGTGGCAAATTCTATGCAAGGAGGGACTTCTCACTGAAGTAGCAGAAAAAGGTCCAGGGTGAAAGAACAGGATGACGCTCTACTCAAAGAGCTGTATGGGTATACCCTTTCTGGAGCTCTTCCGGCTGCCTTGGTCAGGAAGCCAGCAGGAGTGGGGGAGGTCAAAGTTAAGCTAAGTTGGCCAATTCCTCTTGGGCAAAACCACTACGTAAGAGGGGAACCCCTGGAACGATAGAGGTAGAGCACTAGGGGAAAATCAAGGTATCATACAATCTTACAAGCAGCTCTACCGATCCGAGTTGTAAGTCGTTATATAAATAGTCACTCAGGCTAGACCATGTGTAAACAAAAAGGAGTAGATGAATCAATTATTATGACAACATTTTATTCTTGTCTTATTGATATTCAAAAGCAGTGGATCAGTATCAAAATCTATTCTGGTTACATAACAAAATATAAACACAACAACTGGCCCAAATAGTGACACTTTCCATGGACAGCCTAACACACCGCATTCATACAATCAATCATTCAAGGGTCCTTTCAAACCATGAATCCACACTGAACATTCATCACCAATGGATATATCTTAGTCAGATAAAACGTCCCAAAACAACATACAATAGCAAAGCTCATATTTCTTCAATCTAATTCGTTAAGTCCGATCCACTATTCGGTGGATAGAATGTCAAAACAACAGTAGTATATCTAAGTATAACCGATTTGAAAACATAGGCTAAATTGGCACAAGTTGGTTTAACAAATGTTAGGGACAAGAAGAGAGACAGTTGACTGTCAGGCATATTTTCACACAAAAATTCACTCAGAGCCCCATATTACAGTTCAAGCCCCATTGAATATTATATGCAGAAACAGTGCACTGTTGGAGTGGCAAATTCTATGCAGGGAGGGACTTCTCACTGAAGTAGCAGAAAAAGGTCCGGGGTGCAAGAACAGGATGACGCTCTCCTCAAAGATCTGTATGGGTATACCCTTTATGGAGCTCTTCCGGCTGCCTTTGTCAGGAAGCCAGATGGAGGGTGAAGGTCAAAGGTAAGCTAAGTTGGCCACTTCCTCTTGGGCATCAGACCCAGGCGGTTGTTCTGGTCTTCTTCAGGAAGAGGCCTTGAGGCTGCAATAAAGATAATTCCTGATGGATTCAAACACGGTCCTCTGTTGATTACATGAGGCTTTTTACTGGAAAATATTGGTGTTTAATGACTTCAAATGATACACTTTGAATGACACGACCAGTGATCAGGTCTTCGTGACCTTTAGTTTGTCAACCTCATACTCGTACATTTGGCTTCTAATGGTTTCAATGGACTCCTTTTGGTCTTTGTTCATTGGGTCCATAGATTTTTCTTTTGCCCAGCACAACCTGGATCCAGAAGAGCTGCTGATGGGGCAGAAAAAGGAGTAGACCAGTAAAACATGTTTAGATGATGTCCACTGGTCTGACACCCAACAATACCAGGTCTACAGAAATGTCGATCAGGAGTTAGGATTCAGCTCTATTTCTACTCAGACTTCTAAAGAAACTGTGGATGAAGCATTCCACAGCCAGAATAACGCAGACCATGAAGAGGAACAGTCCCAGGAAAATGTAAAACAAATTTGTAATCCAGAAGGCATAGAGGTAGAGCCCCTTGTGGCAGTAGTTTGCAGCAGTGGGGTCTGTATAATTTGGGGCATAAATGGAATAAATCCAAACGTTTCCTGGGAGAGAAAGAGATAAACATCTAATTACAAGTGATGAATATAAACAGTTTGCATTTGGAATACGCTCAAGACCAACAGTTTTATACTCATTTACCTAAACTCTGTCTTGGCACCAAAAGGGGAGCTAGCATGGAATCAAACAGGGAGAGATCAGAAGGAAAATAAAAAAACTGTCCAGGAGGAAACAAGATGACAGCGAGGCAGAAAGAAGGCACAAAGGAAGAGGGTGAGAGTGCAGAAGGGTGAGAGAATTAGAGGCAGAGAAGGACTGGAAAGAGTAAAACACAGGAAAGAATGGGGGCCAAATGAGGAGAAGAGAAAGGATTAGGCAGCAGTATGGCTGCATCAAAGAGACTGCCACAGCTCATCAGAAACATCCAGAACCCCCAGAGGCCTTTAACACACAAGTGAAGTCTGTGTGCTGTCCCCTCCAGCGTTAGTCATGCATAGAAGTCTCATTCTAACAACCATGTTCTCTTTTCACCTTCATTTTCTGCCACTGTTTCATCCATTACCAACTGGATACATTTTCCAACTTTATTTTTTTATAAAGCACTACTATAGACTACTACCCATTACTGACAGACGTCGAGGTATCACAAGAAAGAAGCGAAGACACCAGATTTTACAGAGCGGTAACAAACAGTCTTCATGGAAAAAGTGTACTCTTTCAGCAGTCATATTTAATAGAAATATCTAACACACATTTCAATATTACAAGGTATACACAACTATTGATTTACTAGTAGGCTAGATAATGGTATTTATATGCAGACATGTGACCAGCCAGTACTGCAGGACACCACAGCAGGTTTACAGACTGGCTTCATGCCGAGACCAAATTGGGACATCGGATGAGACTCCTTCCGAGCCTCGAACAGCTGCCCATAACCTTTACATAGTGTTTTTTCAAGTGTCCGTAAGTATGTTGACACTTACACCACACACCTTAGCATGTGTGTAGGCACTTCACTTTTTTTCACATGGCACTTTCCACTTTGCCACTCACCAGTCTCACTCTCCAGTCCTGAAGAAGGCCACTAACATATACCTTCGCGGGCTGAAACATGTAGACCACTCACATAGTCAACTAAGGATAATAAGTTCCCATTTAGTTGCACTACACATTTTTTACCCATATCTTGAGCCGCCACTTACAAAGTTTACAGGCAAGGATTCTCCGAGATATTTTTAAGTATAATTCACGTCACATCACACATTCACAACACACCAGCTCCGCTGTGATCAGGCGTCGTAGCACAACCAGGGGGCATTCAGCCACCCGGTTGGGACCCCAGTGATGAATGACACCAACCAGGTTGGTATGTGAGGGGTCTTTTAAACAAATGTAATGAGTCCATGTACTAACCATACTAGTGATTGTACCATACCTACATAGTGGGCTCGTCCAGTCTTGTTTAGCTCATCATTATACTGGGGTTACCGACACCCCACAATTCCCTTGCTCTCCCATTGTTTTTTTATGTAACATGCGTGCCCAGCATACTTACTAGGAATGCGCAGGTATATAGTAACTGCGAGTATGGTAACTATGGAAACACGTTGAATTGAGAGTAGGATACAGAGTCTTACTTTGTCCCGTGAGGGCGACCGATAGTGTATATTTTGATATTGGTGCCCTGTGTTTACAGAGTTGGCGGACACCACAAGAACCATTTAAGAGGACGGTGGGCCACTGTGGAAGGGGCCATCAGTGACTCTTTACGAAGGATTGTCCCTGTTTTACCAGGTAAGAGAGTGGACTTGCTCGAAGTATGAGTAGGTTTGGTTTAGTAACCATCGCAAGACTTGACTTCATGTTTACTAGAGCTGCTCCTTGATTAATCCCCGTCACTGTAATCTTCTTGATTCTAATAGGAAGTTATCTAGTCCTTGGATGTTTCTGGAGACTACGCTTCAATTGGAAGAGTAGTAAGTAGCTGGTCATCCTCACTCTCCAGATGTTGGTGCCTTTGCCTTGTGCAGGGGTAGCTTGGATCTAGTCCACACATTATACCATAGTTGGCGTTGCTTGAGTTGTGGGCTGTTATTGATTAGGTTTTATTTATTTTATTATTTATTATTATTTTTGTTCCTTTGTGAAGGGCTCAAGGTGGCTCATGTCCATGACTTTGTAGTAGTTTGATTCACTTATATATGTGGAAACACTGGTCTATGTAGTGGTTGAATGACACTATGGTTTTTGATTGCTCCCACTGGTTCTCACCTCTGGTGTTGGTGGCAGTTACTGTTCACTGGGGTGGCGCAGAGACATTTGTATTTGAATTAGATAGACCCGATACCTTGTGGGTCTTTTCCTGTGTATGTGTAGGTTCTCTATTCACCCTTGTCCTGAGGAGGCCAAGATCCCTGGAGGCCGAAACGCGTCCACAGGCCATTTTCGACAAGAGGAGTCCGTTGATATTCTGTACTTGATTGAACTTTTTGGTTGAACACAATCTGGAATTCTGGTTCAGAACTTTGTAGAACCGATTGTGTTTGTACACAACTTCCTCTTAGTGGACCCCCTGATTGAATAGGGGGCCACGCTCTTTGACTTAGTAGTTTTTCTTTGGGTGAAAAAAGAATTGCTTTCTTGTGACAGTTTTTTGTATTTAAAAATGTGTATATAGATATTTCGTTGAAATAGAGATGTATGTATATATGTGCATTTGATTTGATAAATAATAGTATGTAAAAAAATATAAAAAGATTGACTGCTTTGAAGTACGGATTACTACAAATAAAATTAGTAAGCATGATATTACTAGGCATGTGATCATTGTACATAAAATAGTTCTAAAATATCGAGAATTGTGTTCCCCCTGTTAGGGAACGTCTAATACCTGACTTGTATAGGACTTTGATATTGATCCCTCCCGACCATTTCTGCTCCTTGAAGCAGCATATAGAATAGGTCAGGTGTTCATCAATCATTGTTCGGGGCTTAGGAGATCGCCTCTTTTCGATGTAGGTCTTGTTTCCTAGATTCCAGATGTCTTTTAGGCATCAGAAGGTTGGGAGGAGAAATGTATATGTGTGTGATGAGCCATTGCAGAAAAACAGGCCTTTAATCCCACAAGGACCTCAGGCTGTGGGCCGGTATCCCAGCACATTACCAATCTTGGCAACCAACACAAGGCTGTGTATCTACTTGGGAGCAGGATATCTCAGGCATATCGTAGTGGCACTATCAGGAGTGAGGGTCTATCTTCAGCTGTGTCATCAAGTATAACTCACCGAATAGCTCTTTCCAAAAAGCTGTCAACCCTGGCAATCCTGGGACGTGTGTATGAATCAGATTCACTATGTGAGCATCTGAGACTTGTTGCATTCTTGAAAATCCAAATAGCTTGAAACTCTGCTGAGGAGTAATTTGATCACATAAGACATCAGACATGAACGAGTCCATGTCTGCTATTCAACAACATACCGTTTATCTGGGCACAAACAAAGGCCAGCTGTTAGTCTGCCTGAAACGTTTCTAGGTCTCCTATGAAGAGCTGTCTGCACATGAGAAGAGACTATATTCACCTATCTATTCGCCGGCTAGTTTTGAGCCTCAGGTCTGCCCTGACTCCATCATTGGTGTGGAGTTAAAACAAAGAAGCAACAAAGCAGTGGACCAATGAAACCAGAAGCGTGTGATGTGCACTGAAGTTGCCCAAAAGCAAAGTTCTGAATGTGGAGTTCACCAGATAGGGTCAATGATGTTCATTCCACTGTATGTTGCTTGTCTGCCCCTGCCAACTTTATCATTAGGTGTTTTAGGTTCATGGAAAAAAAAGAAAAAAAATGACTATGGTGGAGTGATGGGGATGTTCGTAAACAGCTATAAGAGTCTGGTAGGATCACCATTCTCATGAGGGCAATTTGCTTAGCCAAGAAAAGAGGCAATGTTATCAATCAGTCGACAACTTCAGATAATATGTTAAATGTTTCCGTGTTGTCTTTAAACACATGTTTTGCAACACACGTAGAGCACAAAATCCCCTGCTTGGCAGGGCAGCAAAATACACCACCCTTTAAACTGTATGCCTCACTGAATGAAGTGTGCATACCTAGAGAACAGCAGTGGGGATAAGGGGCATCCCTGTTGAGTACTGCGTGTTATATCAAACAGTGATCTTGGATACCGATTCCCATTCTATGCAGCATCACACACATGTAGCCCCATTTCAGGGAGGAACAAGCCTTCTACTTCAAAAAGGACTGCAGCGCCCTCACCTCTTGATGCAGCAGTTCTAAAGGCACGAAGAAAACTCGCAGACTTCATGCTGCAGAGCGACCAGGGACAAATCCAGGGCAAGTCATAATGATTTTAGAAAGTGTCTGGTTTCTCAAGATCATAAATTGTGGATATTTTAGTCTACCATTCTCACCAGGGGATTGAGCGTTCACTCCAATATACAAATTTATTCCAGGCAATGTGTACCAGCTGCTACTTATGGGGCGGGAGTTTGGGTCATTAGGGAGGTATGCGCTACCCAGACAGAAGAAAAATGCTTTTGTCGCAAGCATTTATCTGTTCCCCTTTCCTCACCCCACTTCACGTGCCACAGAGAGTTGGGACTGAGTTATATATGCGATCTAGTACAAACCTGCCCTGCTTTGCTGTGGCTCGTGATATGGAACACGACGAGGCACTCCTAACAAGAAATGTACTTCAATATGGTCTAGCCTGTGACAACGGTCTTGGTATTCCGAGCTGGCCTCAGTATCTTTTGCAGATATTGAGCTCCCTCAGGCATTCACCAATGTTGAAACTTGTGTCACACTGGGCAGGAGGTATGTTAGGTCTTCATTACTAACTCACGCAAGGGAGAGTAGGCTAAGCATGGAAATAGAATAAACCTCTATTTTGCTTTTATCTCGCTGTGGATCATGATAATATCTTTAGCAATTACTTGTGCAGAAGGAGAGGAAGATGGAAATTATTCTTTACTGATCCGCTTCGGGACAGATACAACAAAAACTAGTTTCCTTTAGGTTTTCAGCACAATTTTGAATCGCTTGTCTGCCAATTGTGATCAGAAATATGCAAAATGGTTTTAATACCGTTCATCAAATCTAGAAATTTGACATTGCATGCAGTAATTTCTTTTTCTGAAATAGATTTATGTCAGATGATATTTCTGTATAAAATATTCTGATATACAACTGCATTTTATTTCACTTTCTCATATTGCATTCAATGAAGTTTATATAAAGTTGTATGCCTTTATCACTTCACAACTAGATTACTGGAATATTCAGTATACTGGACTTTAGGCCACACTGCTTCACAGACTATAATCAGCTGAGAATGTGGCTGTGTGGTTCAAGGATAAACTAGGCCAATGCCTCCTTATCTTTCAACTCAGGTGATCGTTTCACTGGTTTACTATTAGAGAAAGGATTCTATGTAAAATGTGTTGTCCAGTGTTTTTAGAGATGGCTCGCGTAAATCTTTAAATCTTATGAAATATTTATACATCACCACATCCTTTGGGAAGCTCAAACTCCCGCTAGACTATTTCTGCAAAGGGAAGACAGTCAGCAAAGTTACTGCATTTAAGTTTGCTAGGCTGATTCAGAGTAGATGGGTTTTTTTAACCCCATTTTATTCTGAGTATGGAGAACCACACCTGATTTTTCCAGCTGGTAATTCCAGAAGGAATAACTGCATTAGGCTAGGGGTGCAGTAGCAGCCAATCCTCATTCCCTTTTTTTTTCTTTTTTTTACAGAAGGAGACTAAAATGCTCATCATTGCCAGTAAACCATTCCCCTCTTTGCTCACCACCCAACCCCAACCTCAGGTCCCAGCATACATTTATCACCTGCTCAGAGCAGGTGGTTAATGTAAGTGTTAAAACTTAAAGGAACTTGGAATTCCAAATGGATTTACAAGCAAACTAAATCGGTCCCAAATGGTAATTCCCCATTTGGGCTGTTACTCATCATTGCGTTGAACTGGTGGGGGTTTATCGCACGGTAATGGGAAACCTGTGATTTTACTGTTACCCATTACCATGCAACTTGTAATCAGGCCTTCTAGTTTACCGTGCTAGAGCCAGAATTCAGGCACACTTGAGCACCATCTTTCTACATCTTTGACAAGATCTAAAGGAGAACTTACAATCCAATTCTGCTATTTGAGCCACAGGACATAAAAAGGTCAGCACTGAGACCCCATGTTGGGGTAATGTGCATGTAGTATCTTGAGTTAGCATTCTAGTTTTTATGTGTTAGAGTATAGAGGGCATTCTGTTTTGGATGTATTGTTATGAATGCTGTAGAGGCTTAAACTGACTAGAAGAGCTGTGAAGGATTCTGGGTGTTGGTTGGAGCTTTGGAAAAAAGCCTGTACAACCTCACCAGGCCTACTGAATCCAGGCTTCAAGAGATTATTGCCACAGAACACTTTTTAAATATAGTAAAATCCAGAAATAGTAAGATTAGTAATGACTGGGGACTGATGCCAAGCATATCCAATCTGAAGATGTAGAATGACTCCCGTACTATCACCTGGGTCAAAAACATCCTGGTGCGGATGGGGAATCATTCAGGACAGGACCCTGCACTTAGGGAAGACAGTAGCGTGTAGGCAAAATATTTGCTAAAGCAGCACTCACTAATGTATTGAATTACACAACAGGGTTCCTTGCCTCTGGATCCTGGATTTATACAGAATTCACCATGACCCTATCGTTTCCCAGGGATCATGCTCTTCTGATAACCTGAGGAGATTGAAGCAGGGCCCTCGCTTCTCTGCCAGATCTGAAGGTCTTACTGTGTCATATGTTGGGTCTTAGCTATTTGAATTAGACTCTAGGTACAGAATTGTATGTCAAGACCAGAGGCTCCTATTTTGTTTTCCAATCTTGTGTTAATTTCTATAGCCTCCATGTCTTTAATAAAATTAAGACTTTCCTTCATAATTTACTAGGAAAAATCTACATGATCTTCCACTCTCCAGTTTCAGGTCTTCTAACATGGGTCTAGATTTGTTCATTCGAAGTTGTATTATAGCTGTCTCTTTGCCCTATCGGAACGTTGGTTTCACACAAACCCTGGACTCTTCTAAATTAGAATCCATGTGGGATGCTCTGTTCCAGTGAGAACATGTAAGATAGCGTTCATCTGAGAAAGGAAATCTCCAACTACGTAGCTTGAATCCTAAACATACCTTGTGTGAAATGGATTATTTGCATGAATTATTTCTAGTTTTATTAAATTAGTGTGTGTATATATATATATATATATATATATATATATATATATTCACTGAAAAAACCATAGGTTATAAAACCTATATAGTTAGGAATTAGCATTTACAAAACCTTATTTTACTCGCACAAAACCATTGAAATTCGCATATATAGTTAGTTGCGCTAACTATATATCGCGCACCTGCAATCCACTGCTGATCATGTCACATATTACATCATTCATGACATGGTCAGTGACATCACTGATGACATCACTGATGACATCACTGATGGCATCACTGATCACATCACTGATGACATCATTCATGTGATAATACGATGAACCTCTTCAGACTCTAATATAACCTTAGATTAAGCATGGGCGGAAAATCCGTTTCGCTCGCGGATTTTGCGGATTTTCGGGAAATTCGCAATCCGCGAGATTCGCGAATCTCCCGCAAAATCCGCAAATCCGCGAGCAGCGGATTTTGCTCGCACTGCTCGCACTGTTCGCGTGAGTTCGCGGCTTCCCAGTACAACTTCGGGCCCCGCGAATAAGTGCTAAATTGCAGAAATACGATCTTAGCAAAACTGAAACTACTTACCAGGTTCAAAAGTTCAGGCTCATCATTAGTAGCCATTTCCTGTAGTGCTTCCTGAGGGGGCCCTCCAGAGTTCAGTTGCCAGTTGCAACTATTATGTGACCCTGCTCTGAACCTCAGAATAGTTACACATATGCCACAAAGGTCCTGAATTACAGCTAAGGGAGACAAGCAGGAGCCAGGCTGGAAGTTAAAATCCATTAATCAGCCCCTAATTCATTATTGTCAGTTGGGGCAGGGCAGGTGTTGTAACTAATTTTGCAACAATGAAAGCACTTAGCAAGTGCAAAAGATCACTAATCAGGGCGCACTAAGGAAGCAGGTGCCAGCGAAAAAAATATTCTGTGACACATTAATCAGCCCCAAATTAATTCAGGTCACTTGAGGCAGGGAAGGTGTGCTTTGCCGAAAATAATGTACACTGGACAACCAGAGGGTGTGGTGATGAAACAGAGGGTGGCATGGGTGGGCCAGAGGGTGGCATGAGTAGTCAGAGAGTGGCAGTGGTGACAGAGTGGCAGTGATGAAGAAGAGTGTCCCAAACAGGCTGGACACGTAGAAACAAGTTCGCAAAACTTGCGACCCGACAGGTAAGTTCGCAAATTGCGAAATTGTAAAAACCCTCGCGAACTGGCAGAAACACGGGCGAACACAAAAAAAAAAAATCCGCAAATTCCCGCGAATTTTGCGGATTGCGAGTTCGCAAATCCGCAAAATTCGCGAACGCGAGATTCGCAAAATTCGCCCATGCTTACCTTAGATACACTCAGTGTAAACAGACACTCACAGACTGTCACTCATCCATGGAGTTACTCACACACCTAGTCAGTCATGCAAAGAATCAATCACACCTCCATTTCCTCAACTATACAGTTATACACACCTTACTTATTCAAACATATACTAACACATATTTACTCTCTTATACAATCCCTGATACAAGTTCACAATGATCCATACAGCCACTCACACATTCACTGGCTCTTATGCACAGTTATTTATATATGTCAACTCACATGTACTGTGTTTTACATATGTACTTACTTTGACATGTAGCACTGAGATATCCATTCACTCACCAATACACTCATGCACACAGTCAACCGCCCATACAGCTGTTTCCACATGCACTTTTGAACCCATACATCTAGTGAATCAACTGCTCACACATCTATGCACAGAGTCTTACACCTCCCAGCCACCCACACACACTCAGTCTCCCATACAAATACTTGGGCAACCAATCAATAACCCATATAGTTACTCATATAGCTACTGATCAACACATGCAGCAGTTTACAGAACAGACATAATGATGCACAAATTAAGACACTAACCCATGCACTCAGTGAGACACATTTAATCACTCACTCATACAGTCAGTCATGCACCTACTAAATCCTTCATCCAGACACTTATACATCCACTCATTCTTCAATAGGTAAGACATATTTTAACTTTACAGAAACCTACAGTCACTGGATGTTGTCATCAGTGATATCAGTGATGTCATTTGAGATGTCATCAGTGATGTCATTGACCATGTCATGAATGATGTAATATGTGACATGATCAGCAGTGGAGTGCGGGTGCACGATATATAGTTAGTGCAACTAACTATATATGCGAATTTCAATAGTTTTGTGTGAGTAAAATAAGGTTTTGTAAATGCTAATTCCTAACTATATATGGTCTATAACCTATGGTTTTTTCAGTGAATTTTCAAGGTTTTGTAAATGCTAATTCCTAACTATATATGGTCTATAACCTATGGTTTTTTCAGTGAATTTCAATGGTTTTTTAAAAGCAAATATCAAAAGCTGTAAAATGTATTCTTTTAAAGGAAAAATATATTTTATATGTATTTAATATAATTTTTTTATGTATATAAATTTTTTGAGGCAACAAATGTATCAACTATCATGCTGAAGAAGACTGTGGGGAAAAAAAAAACAAAGAGGAGGACTAAGAGGAAAGAACAATCAGTTCAAAAATACAATTGCTTTAAAGCATGAAGTGCTTTTCCACACATTTACATTTAAATAACCCATATTAGAACATACAAAATATCTACAGAGGAGACGGTGTACATTGAATTTTAGACTCTTCATTGGTACCTACATGTTGGTACTTACATCACCCACACAACACAACAGCTCTATTCAGAGCTACCCTACCTCAAAGCACTCTAAAATATTATTTTACTATTTCCCTTGGTTTTCCCCTTGTTACGCTTTCCGGAACGCTACCCGGTGCGCGGACCGGGCGCTAACCGTGCGAAAATATGAAAAAAAAGGTTTTTGTTTTTTTACATATATGGGCCTCCTCAGCCACCCTCAGAAAACCTAGGGGGTCAGGATATGACTCCCGTGCTCCTTATACCCATTCCCAACATTGTTTATCCTCCATCTTGTGACTAAATTCGTCTGAAACACAAGATGGCGGACTCCCGTTACGCTACCGGTGAGCTACCCGGTTCGGGTAGCGCTTCCACCGCGAAAAATCGAAAAAAAATGTTTCTTTTTTTGCCCCGCGGGGCCCTTTAATAGCCCCCACATTAATCCTAGGGGGTCAGGAGGGGTCTACCATGCCCCTTTCATTCATTTCCTCCTTCGTTTATTTCCACCTCTTGTCTCTCGATCCTACCGAGAGACAAGATGGCGGCCGCTCCGGACTGTTTAGAATGCTGAGTCACCGGAGTGCCAATCCGCTTCTCCTCGCGAAGTTCCGTTACGCGTCTGGTACACGAACCGGGGCGCTAACCGGGACGCTGTCACAGATATATATATTTTTTTGAAAGTTAATTTCTCAAAATCCACTGGAGCACATATCTTGAGACCTAGCAAAGGCACATCGGGCAAACAGTCTCTACAATTTTGCCAAGTTTCATAGAAATCCATTCATCCGTTCGAGCTAAAAGTGAGTCCAACCGCCCTATGGAAAACTCAATGTTAAAAACACGTTTTGGGACCCCCCTTTTTTCTCGGCCCCCGCTTGACGAAACCCCCCCAGACTTTCAGGGGACGCTCAGAAACAAAATGTGCCATTTTCCTGAAAATTTCAGCCAATTCCGTCCATCAACGCCAAAGTTATTCAACATAGAATTTTCAGAAATCCCTATTCAAAAAAATCCTAACTATATATACCTACTGGCGACCGCCAGTAGGATATATATATATATATATATATATATATATATATATATATATATATATATTCCAACAAACATCCCCCTCGAGAGATAGATGAGGCGCACAAAACTTTGCCTGCTTGCCTTTAATTCGTGCAGAAGAACAACGGGATAACAGCATTTAAAACCAACATGTTTCGTTTCTGCTTGAAACTTCCTCAGGGTATGCCTCAAAGGTCAATGTGCCACAGGTGAGCTTTCAATGTTCTTTTAAGATCTTTTTCCGATGGTCCCGCCCAGTTGAGGTTAACTTCCTTTTGAAAGTATTGCTTTATGGGACCTGTGGTTCATTAGCGCTTCTTGTAGTTTAAACCCTCCAGTGGGTGGTGCAAAGTTTCTCGTTGTGGTCACAGACCGCTTTTACATCTGCTACGTTTTGCTGCAAGTTTCCTCCACGTTAGCCAACTTTCAGGACTAACAGAGGGCCAAAACCGGAGTCCAGTCCCCGGGAGCACCGCGATCCCCTAATCCGTTGACACGGTTCCAAAAAAGGCTGGTTCAGGTGCGGGGACGCCTGGCGCTCTTTTCGTGGCTGTGCGTTTACTCCTCGGCAGAACCAAGCCGACTTACATTCCAACAAACTTCCCCCTCGAGAGATAGATGAGTCGCACAAAACTTTGCCTGCTTGCCTTTTCGTGCAGAAGAACAACGGGATAACTGCATTTAAAACCAACATGTTTCGTTTCTGCTTGAAACTTCCTCAGGGTATGCCTCAAACGTCAATGTGCCATATATATATGTTTTACATTTTATTTATACACTTGTCTCCTTGTGGACCAGATGAGACAGAGTACCTCTGAACTCCTCAGAATGCTAAACTATTGATCAGAAATAATGCATGTTCACTTTCACTAGCAGCCATTGCGTTTTTCACAACTGTTCTTGTTCACATCCTCGCTCCTGCCACAGTTCTATGCCATGGTGATTTCCGAACGTCAACACAAGCAGTGCGTGCGCAAGTTATGGCACTTATAGAACAAAGTATAGGATATAGCTTTTCTAGTCAGTGTTCGGTCTGAGGCCTGGCCACATGATAGGCCAAGAGGGGAACATGTGGGCTTTCAGCAGACCTATGAATTTAGTTAAAGAGGATCAGCCATTTCCAGGGTAAAGGTTTATTTCGGATCTATGACAGAATTTCGACAGACATAATTTCGACCTACACAAATATCGGCGTAACTATATCGATTGCAAGAATATCGACGCCCTATGTACAACATGGTAAGTACCAAAATATCGAAAAAGTAATATCGATGTTAAAAATATCGATGTCAAAAATATCGTTTTTTTTTAAATAACATAAAAAATACTGTAAATAATACTTTTAAATTACTTAAACATATTTAAATATATTTAATAATGTTAAAAAAAAATACATATTTAATAAAAAAAATTATTAACAAATCATATATAATATATACTTAACAATAATTAATATTCCCACTCCAGAGGGTGCAACAGTAGAGAAAGTGTTGGATAGCGTAGGGGTAAAAATTACTATTCCCACTCCAGAGGGTGCAACAGTAGGGAAAGTGTAGGATAGCGTAGGGGTAAAAATTACTATTCCCACTCCAGAGGGTGCAACAGTAGGGAAAGTGTAGGATAGCGTAGGGGTAAAAATTACTATTCCCACTCCAGAGGGTGCAACAGTAGGGAAAGTGTTGCATAGCGTAGGGGTTAAAATTACTATTCCCACTCCAGTGGGTGCAACAGTAGAGAAAAATGACCCTGAACCCCAAAAATATCCCTTTACCCAAGAACTGAAAACTGACCCAGAACCCTAAAAATACCCCTTTACCCAAAAACCCCAAACTGACCCTGAACCCTAAAAATACCCCTTTACCCAAAAACTGAAAACTGACCCTGAACCCACAAAAACACCCCTTTACCCAAGAACTAAAAACTGACCCTGAACGCTAAAAATACCCCTTTACCCAAAAACTGAAAACTGACCCTGAACCCTAAAAATACCCCTTTACCCAAAAACTAAAAACTGACCCTGAACACTAAAAATACCCCTTTACCCAAAACCTGAAAACTGACCCTGAACCCAAAAAAATACCCCTTTACCCAAGAACTAAAAACTGACCCTGAGCACTAAAAATACCCCTTTACCCAAAAACTGAAAACTGACCCTGAACCCTAAAAATACCCCTTTACCCAAGAACTGAAAACTGACCCTGAACCCCAAAAAATACCCCTTTACCCAAGAACTAAAAACTGACCCTGAACACTAAAAATACCCCTTTACCCTAAAACTGAAAACTGACCCTGAACACTAAAAATACCCCTTTACCCAAGAACTAAAAACTGACCCTGAACACTAAAAATACCCCTTTACCCAAGAACTAAAAACTGACCCTGAACACTAAAAATACCCCTTTACCCAAAAACTGAAAACTGACCCTGAACCCTAAAAATACCCCTTTACCCAAGAACTGAAAACTGACCCTAACCCTAAAAGTACTCCTTTACCCAAAAATAATTTATATTAAATTAAATTACTTCCTACCCTATTCCCCTATAAACTCTCAACCCGCTCCAGTAGTAAAACATATAATTTATTGAAAAATATACATAATTCTTCAATTATTCAATTAAAATAAATCATTGCCAATGAATATTTAATTTCAAAATAAATTAATCATTAAAAAATAATTATTTAATTACAAAAAAATTACTTCCCACCCTATTCCCCTATAAACCCACAACCCGCTCCAGTAGTAAAACATATAATTTACTTAAAAATATACATAAATTATCAATTAATTCATCAATTAATCAATTAAAATAATTCATTGCCAATAAATATTTATTTGCAAAATAAATTAATCATTAAAAAATAATTATTTAATTACAAATAAATTACTTCCCACCCTATTCCGCTAAAAACCCACAACCCGCTCTGGTAGTAAAATATATAATTTACTTTTATATGTTTTTAATTTATAAAAACATATTAAACACATATTATAACAATTAATTTAAATACTTAAATAAAATCTCTAACACATATTAGTAAATCGAAATTACTTACATCGATATATAAGCTATCGATATTAGTAATTTCGATATTACTTACATCGATATGTATGCTATCGATATAAGTGATTTCGATATTACTTACCTTAGGGTCGATATTCTGGCCATCGATATTCTGGACATCGATATTCTGTCCCTTCGATATTTGCAACTCGATATAAGTGTAAGTCGAAATGAAAGAATCGATATTTTGACTGTGTACCGTTTATTTCAGCTTCGTATGGAAGAAGGGCTAGTATGGTGTTACTGCCATCTCATTAGCAGCCTGAATACTATAAGCAGCAGGGGGTCTCCAAGTTCCACTTAATTGAAGTACAGGTCTGAAGACGTCATTCCAAATATGCTGGAGCACTTTGTGTGCGGCATTTTGTGTGTGTGCGGCATTTTGTTATTAAATACAGGTATTAGAAATTGGTTAGACTTACCTGAAGCGGAGGTGGAAGTAACCGGTTCAAGTTTCCCCAGGCCGGAGACTGAATGAACTGTGGCATTCTGAAGAACTAGCTGTTTTGACATGACCAGCATATGGGTGTCAGGTAAAACAGTCCAGGAACTCACCGCTGATCTACAGATGGTGTCACAAAGATGGACGATAGCATAAAACATGCATTAGAGATTAAAGAATGTATTTTTGGTGGAAAATTAATCTGAATGCCCAGACAGGGTTCATTTTAAGACGGCAAAAACGTTCTTGATTTTGGTACCAACGAATATTTTTTTTCTAGAGATCTTGCGGACAGAGTTTAAGGAGGACACTTTGGTAGTCAAACAGGACTTCCAGAAAAAATAATTGTGCAGTGTGTGGCTGTTGCCAGTGAATTCATCTTAACTCGTAGCCACATAAATGTTGAGATTTTCATACTGAGCTATTATTGTGACAGCAGCAAGTGAATCAAAGTAAAGAGATGATGAGATCAAATAAAGGCTGAACATAGACACTGAGTAAGGAAGGAGACGGCAGCAATTCTAATGGAATAGGAGTGGATGGAGACAGAGGGAGGAAGAGCACATACTGGACATACTGCCATCTGCTGAGAATACAGAAGTTATTGATTAGAAAGAAGAGTGATTTCAGGGAAGAGAGGGCAGAAGAGAGGAAGACACTGGTCAGGCTACATTGGTGATGCCTAGAGACATTTAGTGCCACAAATGAGAATCTTGGTGACAGGGTTTGGAGGAGATGGTGGGCAAGTGAGAATGCAAGAACAGAAATCAGAAGAGAAAGTTCCAATGAGGCTGAAAGGGAGGAATGCTGGAAGCATGGGGGAGGCGTGAGAATGATAGCGATGGAAGAGAAGTTTGGGGGGCGAAATTGTAGGAAACAGATTTGGAACCGAAGAGCCTGCTGAGAAAGCAGAAGATGAAGCTCTAAGTAGAGTATGCACAGTGGCGATTCCTCTGTGGGAGTGGGGAGGTGTCACCCCCCACTGCTGGACACAAACCTGGAGTATGAGGGCAGGGTGGGGCCAGTGCATCACTGCTGCCAAAAATTGACAGAAGCGAGGAGTGGCCCCTTAAGCTTGATGTGAGCAAGTTGTTTTGGCTGACTATCTTGCTATGGCCAAACAAACATGCGCAATACAAACCTCTCCAACCCAGCTGTATAGGCCTATTGTACCTTTTGGGACGCAGAGCCAGCCCACTCTAGCGAATCAAGAATATTTACTCATACAGCTTAACATGAGAACAGCGATGTGATTGGATGAGGGAGTTGGCTGTAGGGCCGTGAGAGGTTGGGTACTCAAGCAAGATTCACAGGACCACTTCAAAAATGTTAACACAGTCATGTTAGGAGGGCCAGGTGGAGATGTGAAGGGAAGCCATATATAACAAACTAATGGAGCAAGCTGTTCACATTAAACAAATCTGTCCACTCCTAAGCCATTTAAATAATGTTTTCTAGGTATGGATCTACTACTTTCGGAAATAGCTGCAGCAGTACTGTGACACCGAAACCAGATTGTGTGGTATCCATTCACCTCCACCAGTCCCGCGTTCACCTTGCACGAATACTCTGTTCAGAATTGTGGTTCGCTTCTGCTCATCACAACTACTCAGAGAAGCCTTTACACAAACTATAAGTGCTCACTTGTCTAACCCTTCAAATTGATCTATTTTATTACTAACTTGGAAATATGTGGAGGCATGTGAATCTCATCCAATAAGACTATTGTGCAAGGTTAGGGTAGACTTTCCTCAATTCTACCAGGCCTCTCTAGTTGACTTCTTAATATTGGACTGTTTCATAGTATTTTTTTTCCACTTGTAGAAACGACTCAAAATAAGGAAATAAAAACAGGGTTATTCAAAATCACTCATTTGGTAATGCTTGAGACCCCTCCAGCCTCTCAAAAGGTTATTGTCCTCAGGATCCTAAATTTAAACTGAGTCCCAATTTATGAGGAATGAAAACTCACAACTCTGGCTTTGGCCAAATGCTGAGGCTCTATCTAACATGAGGATCCAATGTGTTTATTCCCGGCTATAAATGAAAATATTTTCATTGCTGAATTTTGTGCACTTCAAATGTCACCATATAGGATACCCTTGAATTAACCCTTGCTGACTGGCATATTTACAAAACAAAATCACATATGCTCAGCCGAAGACAACATTGATCTTTTAAGTGCCTTTGCAGTGTAATAGGCCCACTAAGGAATAGATGCTAAGAAACAGATACATACTGGGAATGCAGACAGATAAGCATAAAATAAAAAGAGGACGCCCTTCCAGCCCTTAATTAGTCCTACTGACCAAGTTGAGTGAGGGCTAGGTAGATACACCCACTGTTAGGCTCATTGCTTAGTTAGTAGTAAAGTCTCTACGTCTCACATCTGACTATTCATAAACGGGTGGTGGAAGTATTCTCTGGATTCATCAGCCCAGAACCTGTGCGCAAACACCTTTAAAAAGCCTAGAAAAACTGCATTGCTGCACTACCCGCCTGGGTAAATGTAGTTTTCTGAACAAGGTATGTAGAGCAAATATCGTTTAATCAGGTGCTTTTCTTCAAACACTTACATCCCTACTCATTTAATCACCTTTGTCGTGGTAGAATATAATACTTAAGCTCAGTGTGGGCTCGGTTTTTACAA
This sequence comes from Lissotriton vulgaris, assembly GCF_964263255.1. Lineage (NCBI taxonomy): Eukaryota > Metazoa > Chordata > Amphibia > Caudata > Salamandridae > Lissotriton > Lissotriton vulgaris. Next base: position 731,124,740 of record NC_141700.1, read on the forward strand.
AGATCATGAAGACACCCCCTTGCCACTCCACACCCACATTAAGAGCTGCTGAGCCCACATTGATATCCAATCGAGGGATCCAAGAATATTACATCTTCTACCATTACCTCAAAATTATTAATTGTCTTCCATTACCGCTCGGCTCTATTTTTCCTCAATCGGATGCCTACCTGGTCTTTAATGCATAATCTTATACTCCAAGCAATTGATGAATGCCCAAGTGGACAAACTTGCAAGATCAAGCTATGTTGCTATAAAAACACTGCAATAAATTTTCCCTCATTTGGGATTTTCCCACAAGGTTCAAGCTACCATCTCCCTGGTTCTGTCCAAATTCAATTACACCAATAGCCTACACCACGGATCACCTTTAACGACCATGAACAACCTACAACGGATTCAGAACTCGGCTGCCAGACTACTCTTGCATAGCAAACCGCGAGACCACATCTCACCTACCTTGAAAACCCTGCATTGGTTACCAGTTACCAGAAGATCTACGTTCAAGCTGCATTGTATCACCCACAAAGAAATATATGGAATGGGACCACTTTTCAACAGGAATAAAATCACCAAACACATTCAAAGGAACCTCTGCTCTAAAGGGGCACCTCGATTCACAATCTCAAGATAAAAGGAAAACAAGCATTTGCAAATGCATAGGTCTCGCATTTGCGATAGTTTAAGCTATTGGCACTGTAAATGACAATGTCTTTTATTTATATGTTTTGATAATTTATAAATAAAAGGAATTGTCATGTACAAAGCCAATAGCTCAAACTCTTATAAACGGGAGACTTATTGAAAGAAGCGGCTGCCATTCTACCGAGCTGCTTAGAAAGTGAATGCACCAATGACGCACTGAATGTTGCAGGAAAACATGTTGTGCCTGCAGTAGGAGAAACAATTTCAATAGAATAGTGCTTGCAGACTAAAAAAAAGACTCACTGTGTAACCACCATAGTAAAATGGGCAATCCTCATGGGAGGTTACGAATGAAGACAGGAGGGACTAACAAGCCTATTAATGAATCAGAAGCCAGCATTTACAAAGGACAATGACAAATATTGACGGAGAGTGGGCGGGGCTTCTATTCCATACTCCAATACAGCATGGCTCGCAGAGCAGCGCATGCGCTGCCCAGTCTTGACCTGAAAATGTTTATTCAGAGGGGGGCACACACCATGGGTTTAGGAGGATTTTTTGTTAGCAGTTACACTCTTTGAGTAGGACTGACTTGATATGGAGGGTCAGTCTGGGAGAGAGTCCTGTCGAACAACTGACCCAACCCCCCCCCCCTTTCCCGCTCCCCTTTGCTAACTAAGCAAGAATTAAATGCAGATAAATACATTTTTCACAAAGGCAGTGGTGAATATAGGCACTTCTGCATCAAGATGGTCTAGGAAAGCTGGAGAGCGTTGCTCAGTGATAGTTTGTAGGCAGGAGTGAAACCACATTGGCAAGATTAAAAGACTTATCCTTTTGGGGACAATGGGTTCACATGCTGAGGCAGGGTGTGTTCCTGAATTTGCAATTGTTGTCCAAAATTGCAAAGCTGTCATTACCTTTTAGCAGAATGCTGCATTGTGCATTGAAGGTTTTGGTGCCCACCCGCTTTACATTTTAAGTTGAGGAAGCCTCCCCCTTATTGTCCGCCTGGTGTTTTATTGATGAGGCGGGAGCCCACTCCGCATTTCACTGCCGCAGCCCGATCTCTTCAGTAAGCCTTCTCCGGGCTGCTCTCAGCGCAACCCGAAGTCAGGTAACCTTGCCTGGGACAAGGACAGAGCATTGAGCACGTGTCCAGAAGTATCCAGGGCTCCCGTGAGCTGAGGGTGCCCTGCGTGTTGCAGCCCGCGTGTAGGAGAAGTCCGGCGGGAGCCCACCCCGCCTTCGTGAATGCCACATGGTGCGGACGGAGCAGGATTTCAGGTGGGGCTCCTGTGAGCAAGATGGAGCCCTGTGTGTTGCTGCGACAGAGTGACCGGGTGAAGAGGCAAGTCCCCATGCCATCAAAGAGACCAGCCGGGGAGCAGCGCAGAGTCCTCACAAGAGCCGGTGAGTGGGGTTGAGCGGGTGCCTGCAGGTTGTTAAAGAGGCGTGCTGTACGCGACCACCGGCTGATAATGCATGCAGCGGAGGTAAGCGCGCCGTGCCTGGACAGGAGATGTGCACGCGTATGGTGCGAGCAGGAGTTGTGATAACACTGCGAGGGTATACAACGTTTACAACAAAGTTTTTACCACGCACTACCACTACAACGCAGGCATTACCACGTATACCATTACAACGCATTGCGCTGGGGGGCGCTCTAGGATAGGGAATAAGTATAATTTTATATCCAACACCTTCCCTAGTGTCCATGGGGACTGGAGTTGGAATATAAAATTATACTTACCACTATCCAGCACCTCTAAGCGCTATGCGTTGTAACGGTATGCGTTGTAAATACTGCGTTGTAATGGTATGCGTGGTAAAAGTATGCGTTGTAACGTCATACATCCCACTGCGAGCCGTACGTGTGCACATCTCCTGTGTTAAGCTTCTGCACAGCTAGTCGATGTAATAACGCCGCAAGCCTTACGTGTGCACATCGACTGTCTGTGCCGAAACTGAACAGATAGGAGATGTGCACAAGTAAGGCTTGCAGCTTTATTACAACTCCTGCTCGCACCATATGCTTTTACCTCTCCTGTTCAGGCCTTGCGGTACGAGTGCACATGTCCTGTCCCCCTTCCGAGCAAAGTCGACAACAATAGAGCTCGCATAGCGAGCAGTGCTTCGCACTGCATCACTAGGCGAGACATAAAAACATGGGTGGCACATCCTGCTCTGTTCAAGCAGCCAAACTATGGATATATTTACCCCCAACATAACAACCATGGACAGCCACCTTAGCTTCAGAAAACTACTCAAGAATTGGCTCTTCCCCACATAAGCACCAAACGCAAACAGAAATTTACAGCACATCCCTCTGAATAGAAGCATTATTTTCACTAAAGATATGTACAGATCTTTGTGTATTGCTTTGTATAAACATGTAGAATAATTATATTGTTTTAAAAAAAATTAACTACAATAGCAAACAAGTTTATCTGGTGCACCTTTGGTCTACATGCACTTTCTTCCATTGTGCATCTATGTACCTTCCATGTACTTGGATCTGTTTGTTACTTTTCTCCTGAAAAAGCATATCCAATGCACTACCCTTTTTCGCATCCTGTACCTCTATCAATATCTTTAATCTACATATACTTACCCCCTCTATGCATCTATATCCTTTCAATGTTCTTATGGATTTATATATTTTTCACTTTCTTCTAATTTAGCATTTCTAATTCACTACCCTATTTTCTAAGCCTATAATTTTCTCAGTATTCAGTATTCATACGTCTTTATTCGAAGTATTTCATCATAAAAGACATTGTAATAAAAACATCTACATTTCAATATAAAAAACTTCATATTTAAAAGAATAAAACAACAAACACTTAAAATCACAGTATACTTTAACAAGAATATAAACAGGATACCCCAGGTATAGTGCATTTTTGATGAAATATGCTCTAGTATTCATTGAGTGTTCTTGGTCACACAACTGGACAATCTATTTAATAACACAGGCATATCATACTAGTTTTAAAACGTGATTAAATATACAGGATCAGACGTACAACCTATAGTAAAATGTAAATAAAGATAAAACATACTCAGCTCCCAAGTGGGTACCTTGTTCTAAGGAGCCATGTCCAACCCAAAAACTTTGCCACAGCTATGGTCACAATTTCAGTTGTATTGGTTCTTAGGAGCCATAGGGCCTCTGCGCTCACCCTTGCTCTCAACCTGGAACAGATTAGTTTTAGCCATTTTCTTCGTGGCGCATGATATGCAGGGCAGGCAAAAAAGATATGACCTATCGATTCTAGTTTGTCCCTACACCAAGGACAATACTCAGAAGAGTCACCACGCCATGTACTAGTAAAAGTCCTAACCGGTAGTGTGCCGACTCTAAATTGGTGGTAGAGTTTTCTGTCGTTACTCCTGGTAATGGCGTCCCAATAATCCTCTAGATGGGGGTCGAGTTTGTGGGCCAGAAACCTGCCAGTCAAAGTAGAGGAATCTGACTGGGCAACAATTTGAGTTTTAATAGAGGCCCAATAAAGTTCTTTATATTGTTTTTTTGAAGGAAAAACATTATTTTCGGGGGCCGTCCATAACAAACTTAGACCCTTATTTACCAGCATGAACTTAACAGCTCTAAACCCAGGAAGATTACTAGAGCCCACCATTGATCTCAAATCTAAGATTTCATTAGCAAAACTGGCCAGTTCCGGAGTTGCCCCAGATTCTCCTCCACAATCCTAACATCCTGTACCGATGATTGAGCGACAGCCCAGATCAAGCATGAAGGATTTAAATGGGGTAGATTTCGGGAGGCCCACCAAATTTCATAAAAATTTATTTTGAATTTTGGCTAGTTGGGATAGATCAGAGGAGCACCAGAGGTCCGCACCGTACAGGATAGCTGAACTTATTTTAGCCTCGTATATTTTTAACACCGGCGCTATCCTTTTGGTTAGTGACATTCTTTGCTCTTTAATAAGACACCCTGTTAATCTAGCGAATTTTAGACAGATGGCATCAAGTGATGGTTTCCATCTTGTCCTGTGCTCTAGTACTACCCCAAGATAAGTCATTACCTCCACCTGCTCTAAATCAGTGCCATTCATACGAACGTGGCTCTTTAATGGCTTATTTTTATTTAGGACCATGAATTTAATTTTACAGACGTTTACCTGTAGATCATTTCGTTTACAGAAAACCTCAAACTTATTTATCGCAGATTGGAGACCCTTTTGAGTTTTCGAAAGGATAAGGGTGTCGTCTGCGAAGATAAGGAGAGGAAACTTTTTACCACCTAGTATCGGTGCATCAGTTGGAGAATCTGCAAAGTACTGGGCAACCTGATTGATGAAAAGAAGGAATAAGGTCGGAGCGAGTACGCATCCTTGCCTGACTCCACAGCTAACTGGGGAGCTCTCAGTTACCTGGCCCTGTCTGCCCCATCTGACCCTGGCAAAAGTATCCTCATCTAGACGTATTACTAAATTCAAGAGTTCTTGCGGCATACCCATTTTACCTAAGGCAGCCCATAGTTTTTCTCTGTGGACAAGATCGAAGGCGGACTTTAGGTCCACAAATGCAGCGTAAATAGTTCCTCCGCTCAGGTGCACCACCTTCCAATAAATCAAAAGGAATCTAAGCACTGAATCTATTGTGCTGACACTAGTTCTAAATCCAGCTTGCATAGGTGAAAGAATGTTCTCGTTTTCGACCCAATCCTGAATTTTTGCCAATAGCATTCTGGCTACAACTTTCTGGATTGCTTCTATTAACCCCTTCCATGCTGGTGACGAACCCCAGCCGTCATGCACTACGGTGCTCGTGTGCTGATGACGGCTGGGGTTCGTCATGGCCCGCCCGTGTTCTGCCGGCGGCCGCACACGGGGAAAATCGCGGCCGCACGGAAGGGGTTAAACTTATAGGGCGGTAATTACCCAGGACAGAGCGATCCCCCTTTTTAAATATTGGTAGGATTTCAGCCCCTTTCCAAGAGTCCGGAATCCTAGCCCCATTTGCAATGGCATTAGCTAGTGTCGTGATGTATGGAACCCAGTTCAAAAGGTCAAATTTAAATAAATCGGCGGGGATACAGTCATTGCCTGGGGCTTTACCAGCCTGTACCAATCTCAAGGCCTGCTCTGTATCTTTATTCACAAACACTAGTGGTGGACATAACAATGGAGACATTGGTGCTGGGGTTTCCATGCCCCTTTCATCCGCTGACTCTGGAGCCCTAAACTGGGACGCAAAATACTCCACCCATTTCTCAGCAGGAACATGATTCACCGGAGTTTGCGAGTCAAGATTTCCACCCCATTTCACCACCTGCCAAAACTTGATCTGATTCGTCGACCTACTTGCTTCATATAGATCCTGCCAACGTCTATCATCCCAAGCTCTTTTAGCCTCCCTTTGGGCTTTCTTGTATGCAACCCTAGCCTGTCTAATGTGTATTACCACCCTTGATTTAAATCGCTTTAACCAGGGAACTGTAAGCCAAACAACTTGATTTATTATACCATTTTTTCTTCGGTGGTGGCATTTAGTCTAGCCCGGGTTTAGGGGGTTTTGTGAGCAGAGCTTTCAGATTTACAAAAAGCTGCTCATGAAGCACTATCGAATAATCAGGCTGCCCTGAATGGTTAGCCTGTGCCTCTAACTCACCCCGGGTCAATAAGACTTCCTTCGTTATCCTTTCAAGGATTACTGGGTCTTCGATAACCTTATTCCAATGAACCCTACGTCTATCATTGCTTAGGAAGGCATCAGCTGTCACACCTGGTAATACTATTACACCCAGGGTTTACTTCTAGTTTTAAACTTAAAACCAAAGGGTTATGGTCACTCTCTGGGCGTGCTAGAATAGACATATCATTCAGTAATGACCAAAACTCTATTTTTAATAGGATGTAGTCAATATGGCTAGTGCAGATGCCATTATCAAAGGTTGGGCAGCTATTTTATCCGAAAGGGAACGGCCGTTAATGGCTCTCAGCCCCCACTCAAAACACAGTCCCAGCCATTGAAGGGCAGCCTCTGTCCCCCTCTTAATCGGGTTTAATACCAGATGTGGGACATTCCAGAGTGCGTCTTCTTCAGTATGAATGTCTTCACCCTCGCACAGAAAAGGTTCGAAGGTACAATTAAAGTCCCCGGCCACTATCAAGAGTTTTTCCGTCCCAATAGAGTTAAAAAGTGAGTCTAAATTACCAATAATAGCGGGTGACCGACCACCGGGCAAGCCACGTGCATATATATTAATAATAAAAATTTCCTGATGATCTTTCCTGACAAGCTTGATCCCAAGAATATCAAGGTTTTGCACTACCACTTCGATAGGCCTGTAGCTAAGGGACTGCCTCACCCAAATTGTTAGACCTCCTGAGGCTCTACCTTTTGGTCCCCGAATCGCAGGTTTGAAAAAGTTGAGGTACCCCAATCAAAAAATTGGATCGGGTGCCCAGGTTTCTTGAAAAATTAGAATGTCATAGGCCTCTATAAAGTCCGCCCACTCTCAATCTAATTTCCCTTTGAGACCAGCAATATTCCATGAGGCAATTTTGAAATAAGGGTCATGAAGATGGGGTGGGCTTCATTTCGGGGGCTCCATAGTGGAACTTGTTAGCCTCTCCCCCACAACTGAGGACACTAATTGGTGGATCACTAAGCGGGGGTCCAGGGATGATGTTACATCCTTATTTGCATCCTTATGTTTCACCAGTACCATTTGCCTAGGCCCACACTGTGCCAGTTTACTATCTTCACTATTTCTGGGTACCCCAACCTCTGGTAGGCAAAATTCCACGGGGCTCATGCTGGATCTCTTGGACACTATTGAGTGACCAGAGCTACCCAGAAGTCAGTCGACTCCCTAGGCCAGAAAGGGGCTCAAACCTATTGAACAATGGTGGAAATTGTGTAGTCCATTCGCGAGTGGGTCTTCTAAAGGGCTTATCCTTCGAGGCTTAATTGGAACATGCGTAGGGACACTACTTCTTTGAGGATAGAAATAGTTGAGGCCTAAGGATTGAACATCTCCCTCTACCAAATCTAGGTTCTCTACGGATGAAATCTACCACCCATGGGCCCCTAAAGTTGATAATAACGCATTCGCCCTCCAGATCCTTAGGACAGTGACCCACCCAACCTGTTCTTCTGACATTTAAGATCTCCGTGTTAGACATAGGAGGGAGGGGTCGGTTCTTATTCAGCCAAAAGGTAACCTTGTTTTTTTAACTCTATGAGATTCTATTTTATCCTCCCCGATAGCTGTAACTCCCGTCAGGATGATTGTATAGGGTGCAGACTCGAGAGGTAAATTAACACAGGGTGGCCTCTGCTTAAAAGACTCTTTACCCATTCTGCCAAGCCCCCAATGGCTGTCCACCAATAACAGGTACACATGGAGTAGGCCAGAGACTAGTCTCCACACCATCCTTCGGAGGCCTGCTCTTGGCAGAAGCCCTTGGGACAAGGACATTGGGAGCTTTCTCAATTCTAGTTTTTTTAGCCTGTGTTATCAAAGGGTTGGTTATGGATGAGGGGGCCCGCCTAGCTATAACACTATTCCCCGATTTCTGATATCCTATTGGAGGCTCCAATATGTTGTAGGGGCATTTAACTAGATTACCCAATGTAACCGAGTTATCTCTAGCTAGATTCTCCAACTGGTCCAATTTAGTATTTATCAGCCTTGTGCGTTCCAAGAAGGGTAGCATCAAGGATTTGACAAGAATTTCGATCTTACTCAAGAGAACTTCCTCTGCACTATAAGTCAGACGTTGGTCCACAGGATCTACAGGACCCGCTATGGGAGTTGGGGGGCTTATTACAACAGAAGGGAGCAGCACTGTACTATTATTCTTGGATATCTTTGCATTTCTCCCCATCGGAGTTTTATCCCCTCTTTCTTTCACTAGATTTGAAATTAAGTAATCCTCCCAAGGTTAAAAGGTTTATGTGGGGCTCGGTGGTAGGGGCAGGTCGCCAGAACTATTTAGTGAGCTATCCGTACATACGCTGGATATTGATGTGACCGGGATCAGGCTGTCAGCCTCAGCATCCAAATCCACAGGCATCAGTCCTGGGCTTGAGCAGTGTATTGGACTAGGGTCTGGGTGGCTAAGTTGTGGGGGAGAAACTGCTAACCCAATTTTTCCCAGCGACGAGCGTTTGCCAGTAACAAGATCCACTGATAATCTCTTCTCGACAAATGTGATTTCCTTTTCTAAAATGCCGGTTACCCACTTAAAAAAGTGATCAAGAGTACCGGATACCACCCCATTTTTAGTAGTAACCTGGACAATTCTTTCTTTCACCGAGCGTAGAGACATAGCTATTAAAAAGGCCCAAGCAAGGGCCCGAGCAACTACACAGATAAAAATAAGTTCACGTAACAATTAATACGATAGGCACAATATTAGTTACAAGTCTCAGCTCGGTCCAAACTTCACTTGAAAGGGGGGTGGCCCGACCCGACCACGGTCGGCCTCAGACGGCCCACCCTTTGCCCCGGCTTCGCCCGAGCAGGTCACACGCGCGGACCGCGAGGCACGTAAGTTGGGTGTGGTTTTATACACCTAGAGGGGAAGCGGGAAGAGTCCCAGGTACGCTCGATCTCCTCCGCGCACTGCCGCCTGGGACTCGCAGTCCCGCACCCTCACGGAGCAAAGTTCTATCAGGCCAGTTCAAAGGGTCCAAAATGCCAGTAACTCCAGACAGGCTCAGCAGGTCTTCAATCACCGCACTGGTCAACAGGTATTCCCAACTAACGGCTGCGAGAGGAACAATATACCTTTTATCCCAACTTTCTGACTCAGACTTGTTTCTACTACTCTTTCCAATGCACTACTCTATTTCTCACCCTATACATCTATCAATAAATCCTGTACATCCACTCATTTATCCCAAACCCATTCCACTACTAGGATTCCCAGAATAACCCTTTCAAGACTCTTCCCTACTCCACCCCTCCTTGCATCATCTGACACCTTTTACTTTAACGATCCCCAAAACCAACCTTTCTAAACTCTTCCCTCTGACTCTTCCCCTCCACTCACCCTTTTAACTCATCCAAAAGCCTCCTCCTACTGCTTGGACCATAAATGAATATATAGATATATCTATATATTTATTTATCTTTCAATATTCTATCCCTCCACTATGCTTTTAATTCAAAATACAGACTAACATGTTCACTTCTTGAATTTCATATTCCACTATACTAATTCACCACTAATCCTTTAAGGGTTCCAGAGTAGCATGCAACTCACCAGAAAAGCGCTTCAACACCCATCAGGGATAACCGGTACTAAATGAATGCACACCTTTCTTCCCCTTCCATCCCTCCGCTATCCTTCTCACTCCAAATAACTGACTAACCTATCCACCACACAAATTACTTTCATATTTCACTGTACTAATTTAACACCAATTCCTTTATGGGTCACAGAATAGCGTGCTACTCGCTGAAAAAAGCGCTTTGTCATCTTGTCAGGGGTAGTAAGCGCTATATAAATGCAATTACAATACAATTACCTTAAAATGATTAATTGTCTTCCATAACCTCTCAGCTCTATTTTCCTCATTTGGAGGTTTACCTTGTCTTTAAAGCATAATCTTATATAAATTTATTTCAGTACTAAAAGTATTTACTATATTCATAAACTGATATCTAGTTTTAAATTATATTTAATAAAAATACAATATGATTGAGCTTCATTTGTTTGTGCCTAACCATTGCACTAAGACTTAGAAATCGAAGTCTATAATTATTTTTATATGGATAGCTCCAATTAAGCAACTTTTACTATAGCCCCCAATACAAACGCTAACCAATGATGAATATATAGTAAACGTAAATTCAATTTATGTTTAATAAAATATGGTGCCCTTACCGTAGCACTAATATTACCACTGACCAGTTAATGAATATACAAATAACTTTAATGTGAGTTTTAAAACGAACCCCAACCAATAGTTATGGGATTAGATTAATTTACATTTATGGCTGTATTTCTAAAAATCACTAAATATTTTGGAAATGAAATAGGCAATAAGCTTGTCACAAGTATTTTTACTATGTTCACTGTGCCATGTTGCATGCAAGCATGTAAATAACACAACAACAACGGTTCCCTTAATGTGAACAAGGCTGATACCAACCGAATGGCGTATTTGGAGACACTGCAATAAATTGAAATTCTGCAGACCTTGGGTTCTCGCATCCGGTTCTTGAATACTGTAACTGGATCCTTTATATAATTTAAATTTATATGTAATTGCATTTAATTAAAATAAATGCATGTTAAGGAAAATGCTACATACCCAGTATGCATCTGTTCTGGTCATATAGAGCTGTAGAGCCATATGCTTTAGCATAGATCGCCATCTAGTATTGGGTCTGCATGTTTGTACTTGGTTTTAGTTCTAAGAAGTCTTTGCAGTCAGGGGGTAGGTGACTCCTCCTTTTGGTGATAGCGCACAGGAGCATCTACTCCACCCCCAGATTGTTTTGCTGTAAGGGTGATAATGGAGTTAGTAAAAGTAGTAAAAGGATGTCCATGTATAGTGTATCTAAGTAAGGTAATACTGCAACAGAAAAAAGTTACCCGGGGAGGCAGGTCGGAGCATATGGCTCTACAGCTCCATATGCCAAGAACAGATGCATACTGGGTAAGTTGCATTTTCCGTTCGACATATGAGCTGTAAATCATATGCTTTAGCATATACTTAACCTGTATCTGTTGCAGTGGTTTGAATAATGTTCCTAAAAACTGCCTGGCCCACACTAGCTTTTTTGTTTTGCTAACACATCTACACAATAGCGCTTTGTGAATGTGTGAGATATAGACCATGTTGCAGCCTTGCAGATGTCATCTAAGGGATGACATTTGGGTTAGGAGGAGATGAGGGAGGTATGCAAGGGGGAGAACGGTTAGTACCCATGTCCTTTTTCTTCAGAGGTATAGAGTAATCCTCAGAGATCCAGCTTCCGTTTTTTAGGAAGAGTGGCCAGGAGGTGTCCAGTTTTAGGGTCAATACTTAGTCTCTTGTTTTGGATCCAAAAGGTGGGCAGTCAGACTGAGGTTCTTTGGATGGGGTATCTTTTTCTTTAGGAGTTGATTTCAGTGTCAAAGATTTGGGGTGAGAGTCTTTGGGCATCTAATATTTTGAAGCCGGGTGCTTGGCTTTAGCCGGTTTGGGCTCTGAAGCTTTCGGAATGGAAGTTCTTGGTTCTGAACTTTTTGGCACGGAGGACCTTGGCTCCGATCCTTCAGATGTTGAGGATTTCGGCTTAGATGATTTCAGCTCAAAAGTTTTAGGTTTGGAGGATTTCGGCTCCGAAGCCTTTGCTGTCAAAGGGGTCAAAGGTGTCTTCGGTGAAGGTGGTGAGGAGACTGGCATATACTTTTGTCTAATGTTTTGGTGCAGAGAGTGTTGGTTCAGAACCGGAATGGGGCTTGCTTGAGTCCGAGCCAGAAGGCTTGTCTGTGTTTCATAGCTGGGATGGACGGCAGGTAATCTGAAACCTTTTCGGTGCCGACCTGAGCCTGAGGGCGAAGGTGAAACCGTAGCCTTAGGTTTCGGTTGAGTGGGCACATGGGGATCTGTACTCCCGGTATGTAGAGCCGAGTGATGTTCAGTTCTTCTTCCATGTCGGAGTTGACTTCAGACACGGACACCAGTTCTTCGTCCTCTGCTTCTGCAGCTGGACAATGGGAATCTGAAGCTTCACCGAAGATGTCCGGTAGGGAGCTGCTACCACGTTGCAGAGTAGAGAGCAACAATCACGAATGGTTTTCTTCGAGCGGAACGATCGGCACTATTCAGTCCTTTTCGTCATGTTCCAGGGATAAGCAGAGGTTTCACACCTCGTGCAAGTTGGTGCATTGAAATATAGCATGACACCCGGGACATAGCTTAAATAGAGTCTGTTCCGTCAACTGCTGGCGTGGTTGGAATGGGTAGGCCCGAATGCCTGCCCTGAAGTTCCCGATCAAAGGTTTTCGCAGTTTAAACAGTACACTATATAAACAATGAGATTCTATCAATGTGTTGTGGTAATTACTTTTAAGATTTTGTTTTTTGTGTCTAGTGAAGTACTAGGCTCTCTCTTAGGTCTGAAAAGACGAGAGCACTGTGTGCTTTTTAAAATACCCCTCACACACTAAAAAGTCCTTTAGTGTCATGTTTCATCATAGGGGTCTTCCCGTCCCTCTAGCGGGGCGGGGCGTGCTACGACCAACGAACTACGCGGGAGCACTTTTTTGTGACAGAAGGCTATGTGTTAGTGTAGGAGGTGTCAGTGAAGTGTAGGGACCTAACATGTGAGTGCAAAGATTAGTTAAAAAGTTTAAAAAATCCCTGGCTAGTAGAAAAAATATATTTTATTCGCTTCTCTAGCTGGGAACGTTAAGAAGGGGATTTTGAGGTAGAGCAATAGCTTGCTACCGAGTCGACATGTTTCATAAGCAGTCCCCTACTGCTTACTCATCAGGACCTTATAGTGGTCCCTACTACAGATTGCTCAGTTCTAAAGTAATAAGCCTACCGTCCTACAAACAAACAGCAAAAATAGGCTGTCTGTTTGGGCTTCAGGGCATGAGCTGGCCCTAGTGAAGCATGGTAATTTTCAATTAATACCAAAAATATTGACCTATTGCGGTCTTAGTTCCACAAATGTTCAATGCCCCATGAACTTGCAGTCGAAGGGTATTCAACGCGGTAGAGTCACCCGCACAAGAACAATGCCTTGATCCTACCCCCGTGCTGCTCTGAGGACTACTCGAGTCGACGACAATCCTGTCAAGGGTAGAGGACTGCACGTCGAAGGGGTTCGAGAACGATACCAAACCGGAGCGCCTCAATACACATCCGAACCTGATGGTGGAAAAAACTATCTGGGGATGGAGTAGATGCCCACGCACACTATCACCAAAAGGAGGAGTCACCTACCTTGTGACTGCAAAGACTTGCAAACATCCGGACCCAATACTAGAAGGCGATCTATGCTAAAGCATATGATCTACAATTCATATGCCTTGAACATATTTTTTTTAATACTTTGTAGAAGCAAATTAGGTAATTGTATGGTAGAAATATTTTTGTTGAGGTACTGGTTAGTAGTGGCAATGTTCAAATGTGGAGCTTTGATGATACTCCACAGATGAACCTCTATGAAACTAAAACCTGTGCCCACCCAGTGATTAATGCTGACCTGCAATGAAAAACGCCAGCTTGAAGAGGCTGATGATCAAAGAGCAGACGTTGCTCCAATTGAAGGGTTCTTCTCGTTTTACGCAGCACAAGATGCTTTTAATGAGGCGCAGGAGGCTGGTGACACCGGTAATGATCAGGTCGTAGAGGTTGAGGTACCCTGCGGGGAATTTGTGGAAGCACGCCATCACTGTGGAAGCAAGAACAGAGCATCATCAGAGAAGTATTAGTGCACCTTCCATCCCAAACCACCTTTCATGCCAGCTTATTTCAGTGAGAGGAAGGAGGCAAGCATCTGTGCACTAAAATGTATTTGAGTGGCCAAGTTGAGTTTTCATTTAATGTGTTAACTGGTTTTAAAGCCACTATGTACAGGCAGATCAGTGTAAAGAGCAAAGTGGCAGCAATGCTTCTCTATATTGTACATGTTGTTAAACAGAGGGGTAGTTTGAGGGGATAAGCGCATAATGATAATGTGTGGTTGCTCAACGCCCTTCATTTTAATCCCAATCACCCACCTGTTTCTTTGTGGTTTGTTTTTGGAGACAAGAATTTCAATTTGCCCTTACTCCCACAATTGTTCAGGGTTTCCACTTAGAAAGGTGCTTTACAGAGGATTCCTCATGCACAACCATGACCTTCATTCACTACTAGCAGTGCAATATTGTACCGTAACAACAAGCAACACAAGTCAGATAATATTCTGCTCTATCACATTCTTCTGCCTGATGTGTGGCCATTCATTATGTGTTTAAGACTCATTTTGCGACATGAATATCTCCTAAGCTTGTATTGGATTAATTTGAGGTGAAGTGCGAGCAGTCGTCAGCAGAATAAGGGATCATCTCCTAACAGGCAAAAGAGTCAAACAGGAACACATCATTTGTACAAACTTTTAGTGTTTTACTCAGGTCTAAATGGAAACATTAGTCTTGTTTTTTAGATTTTCGAACACCCATTTTTATGAGGTTTTACCCTAAATGTGCATGGCTTTGTAGTACACAAGTATTCCACCCGGAAAGTTCAGGCTGATGGCAAACAATCTGGTGGGAGTTATGTCTCCCTGTTGTACTCTGGTGGATGAGAAATATGCAAGTCACTTGGCGAAAAGTACGTAATTTTGTGCCGTACAGTTCCGGGCCACTCTCTGTGCCTGCCTGACTATAGCAAGGATTAAAGCATTTAGTGATGGTGCATTTATTCTTGAATGTTGTGGTCCACTGGTAAGCAGTGTGGCAATTTAGGGCCAGTCTTGCATGCATTCGTTTCTGAATGCGTTTTTGGCCAGACGTGCCTGACCTTATGTTGTATCGTTGCACAGTTAAGGGTCTGTTCAGCTCCAGTGTGAGTGTAGCATGGAGGAAGAGTTGACCCTGCAGGAGCATGTGTAGTTGACTATGTGTGTTCTTGTAGGTGAAGGAAAGCCTAGAATCACATCTCACACTCAGGACCACTGAGGCTACCACCAAAGAACGTGGTGAAGGGCAGCTGAGGTGCTGTTTAACCCACACATTTCCATTTTTGACAAACTGAGGCAGAGGACGTTTTCCTCTGATGCTTGATGTGATCCAAGCACTCTGGGATTCATGCTATCAGGACGAGGCGCTGAGATAAACACTTTTCCTGGGGAAAGAGACAAGTCCGTAGATCCGGTGAGGGTGATCGCCCTGTTAGAACTTTGGCCAGGCTGCTCCAGAGTCCACATGCTTCATCCTACATCTCCGAACTTACCGACCCAGAGATTCAAACCTGTTCCTCCACCCCAGAGCTCCAACAAATCATGGTTGACTTTTTTGCCCACCTACTCCACTTTGCAAATGGCAGTGCCCTCTGACCTCGAGGCCTACTTTGATGCCATCGAATTGGTATGGGTATCAGATGCACAGTGGGAGTTTCTAGACTTCCCGATCACTGCAGAGGAGATACAGCAGGCAATCGGCAGCCTCCACCCAGATAGAGCTCCCGCCTAGAATACTATTCAATTCTTACTGCTGAACATTTACCAGGACACCCTTAAGGTGGGCTGGCTCCCTCCCCCCCATTGATGCGGGAGGCAGTAATTTTTACACTCCTCAAGCTGGACAAGCCAGCTAACCAATGCGACTCATATCACCGCCCGTCTCTCATCAACATAGACAACAAAATATTTGATAAGGTACTGGCTAACGGGCTGCAACTTTTGCTTCCTGTAAGGATCAGACCCCATCAACCCGGATTTATACTGGGCTGCTCCACGGCCCATAACTTAGGAACCATATTTGCAGTAATAAATCATCTGCATCTGCGTAATTCTGCAATGGCTGCACTGCTCAATGCCACAAAAGCATTGGATACGCTTGAGTGGGAATACCTCTTCCCGTTGCTATCTTGTCTAGGTCTCGGTGCCAACTTCATTGCGCAGATACGCCTGCTCTACCCCCTGCTCTCAACTCTAGTACGCCTGAATGGACAAATATCACACCCTTACCCGGTGACCATGGGCACGCAGCAAAGGTGCCCGCTCTCCCCCCTTTCTTTTCGCCATTGCAATGCAACCCCTAGTGGCCAAAATCCGTCAGCACCCCGCAAACTATAGGCTTTACATCTCGCGGCCTGGTCATATCCTTTAAGCTGACAACATTACCCTTTATGCTATTCAGCCTGAGACTAATCTCTCCCCATTAATCTGTGAAGTCATATGATTCAGAGGCTTGTCTGGTGTTCAAGTTAATTGGGCCAAATCTATGCTTCTTCCCTTAACGGATGCCACATTTCCGTTCCAAATAAGACTACCCGCTCCAATGGGCCACTGGGCCCGTTAAATACCTGGGCACTCAGGTCAGCAGGAATGTTGAGGCACTCTAGCAAGCTAACTTTAGCAGAGCCATAGCCTGGTTAGAGGACCATGTTCCTCTGTGGTCTGAGCTTCCATTGTCCATGTCAGGATGGATTGCCATTGCAAAGATGGTCGTGCAAACAAATTTCTTTATTTGTGAATATTCATATCCCAATTACAAAGGCCTTTTTTAAACATCTTTGCTCCAACTTCATCACGCTAGTCTAGGCGGGCCAACAGCCCTGCATTGCATACAAACTTCTAACGCTGCCACAATCACAGGGAGGGATGGGTGCACCAGATCTGCAGATATATGCTCTGCGTGCCCAGGCACATTTCTTACACTACTGGACTCACCCCACACCTTTTCAACCACACATCATGCTCAAGAAAGACAGGATCTCCCTGTGGCCATTATATACAGCGCCATTTCTTCCTTATAAACAGCCAGGCCCACAGTTCGACACTCCACAATGTATGCGTTGGGCATGGATCAGGATGGCAAGATGCACAGGCACCACTCAACTGTATGCCCCATCAGTTCCAGTGGTAAAACACCCGGTTACCTCCTTTAAATGATAAAGGCACAATCAGCCCTGCCAGTAAGCAAAATATTCATACCTTTGCGGATCTCTATCCTGACGACCAATTTCTTGCCCCTCCAACCTGGGCAACCAACACAGGTGCACCCTTGGGTGTCCTTTTGTATTACCAATTGCGTGCAACATGCCAGGCTCTTCACGACACCATCCCAGCTCCCCCGAAGACACTCACAGCGTTAGGAAACATTCAGGACACCCTCGCCCCGGAAACTGATGACATCCATATATAACCACATGCAGCGCAAGGCACCGCATCAGCGTTGGCCACACGAGCCGGAGCAAAAAGACCTTGCACTTCTCCTAACCGATACCCAGTGGGCCTTCTACTGCGGCCAGCCTGAGAGGCTTTCTCCCAACTACAGATGACTTATCCATTTCAAATATTTGCAACATCCATACTGAACCCCTATACAAATACACCCGATGGGGCTATGCCCGGAGTCCCGCTGCCCACGCTGCTATTCACCTCAGGGGGACTTAATTCACTTGGCCTGACACTGTCTTGCAATTGCTGCCTACTGGGTGGAAATCCTCTGCATAATATGGAGAGTCGCAAACATACCGGTATGCCAGTCTCCACTGTTGTGGCTACTGGGCCTTGTAAAGGACATGCCCAGTGATTCCTGTAAATTGCTTGCTTTGATGCTCCTTACTGCAAATCGAAGAATAGGAATGAAATGGAGATGCACACAGGCACCCCAAGCCCAAGACTGGGTCACAGACATTACATACTACCACAAACAATTATCCAACTCCTGGGACCGGATGCTAGCGGGGGCCTGCCTCTGAGACATCTGGGAACCCTTTACCACCTATCTTCGGCAAGCGGGCAACTTACCCAAGGCCCCAAAAAGCTATGTGTCTAGCTGTGCACCAGAAGTATGTGCATGCCCACCATGTAATTTTATCTTTCTAATTTAAAAGCTCATGTCTATAACAAGCCAACTGTTTATAAATTAAAAACATAAAAATAAAAACTTGAGTGCCACCATGATGTTGCCTTTTTGAAGCAGATGGATTACATCCTGTAATGTTACCACATGAAAGTGTTCCCATAACGTGTATTGATTGAAAAGGCAAAGATGCAGTATTGATCTCAGCGTTCCATCCTTCTTGGGTATTAAGAAGTATAGGGAATACATGCCATTTCCAAAGCGTTCTTTGAAACTGGCTCAATGGCATCTTTGGATAGCAGATCGTTGACCTCCTCCGTAAGAAGGTGAAGGTGTTGATGGTCTGTGTGCGTGGATGCAGGTTTGGGGCTGTGGTATGAGGTCTAAACATCATCCATGTTAAACGATGAACAGCACCCATTAATCAGATGTCATTTCAGGCCAAAGGTGGTGGAACTGCAAAAGTCTTCCCCCAACAGGTGTGTGATTAGGAGGGGGGGGTAGTTGAGGAGAGTCATTGTATTGCAGATCAGCCAGTAAACACGCCAGATATCTTTGACCTCATCCAACAGAACAACTTGGATATTATTTTCCTCACTGAAACTTGGTTAAATCCCGCTTCAACTCCTATTTTAGACCTAGTACCTCCCACTCACGATATACTCAGGCTTGACAAATCTGAAATTGGGTGGTGGTCTTGCTTGTATTTACAGGAATACTCTCTCGATCTCTCAGGTGCAGTCCTCTCTCCCTTCCTCCTGCGAATATCTTGGTCTCAGCATCACGAATAAGAACCTACCAATCTGTAAACTTCACACGTTCTAACACCCACCGGGTAATAATCTCCCTTTCATTGAGCACTTAATGGAGATCATCTCTAGCAATGTTGACTCTGCAATACCCCAAATCTTCCTACGGGACTTCAATCTACACTGGTCCAAACACAAACACAACACAGCGGTTTGCTGCCTTAAATATTTTCTAAATGATCTTGATACGTCACAGCATTGCGATCAACCTATCCACACGAGAGGGGAAATCATTAATCTCATCATTTCCAAGGAACAGACCATCTCCTTAGAATCCATATCTCCTTGTGATTGGTTTGAACATCACAGCATCCTATTCTATATTAACAGGGAGGTGATATTGAAGACGGCTCAACCGCTTAAATCAAAGATTTTGAAAAGAGATCTCAGATCAATAAATCATGACAAACTAGCTGCTCAATTTAAATCAGTCCTTGCCTCCCAAGCTGACTTATTTGAGGTTCAATCTCTCACGGACCACTATAATTCGAGCATCACCAAGATCATGGATGACATTGCTCCACTCAAGCTTAAAAATTCCTCATCAAAAATTTCCAAACCGTGGTACAACAAAAACAAATAATGAACGTCGCAATTTTAGAGCAGCTGAAAGATCCTGGCTTTCCAATCCCTCTTCGGATCAATTAAAACTTCTGAAAAATGTCAGAGGCCTCTACAACAAACAGATCAAGCAAGCAAAGGTTGACTACTTCAGAGTACAACTAGATCAAGCAGCAAATCGCCCCAAGAAACTCTTCGAACTGGTCAAACAGCAATCTGTTGCCACGCCAATCCTCTGACTCAAAAGGTAATCCGCCCTCCTGTGATGATTTTGCCACTTTCTTCATGGAGAAATCTCAACTCATCTCCTCTGACCTTGCCGCTAAGAAGGCCCTTTTGCCCCCTTCATTAGCTGCCTCGCTCCCCGACCTGCCTGAAAAGTGTATCCCGACCGTCGCCAAGAACAATGCTTCATGGGGCTCCTCCTCTTTTAATGAAAGACATTGAAATTATTCTCAAGACTATCAACCCGTCTAACCACTTCGGTGAACCGCTGCCACCGGCCATCTTCAAAGAGATCAGGAGTGCTCTCATCCCCACCTGGACCAAGATAGTAAATGCCTCCTTATCTCAAGGATTGATCCCTGATTGCCTAAAAGCAGAACAGGTTTCGCCTATTCTAAAAAAAACTCAATGCCGACAAATCTGATCTCAATAACTTCTGTCCCATCTCCAATATCTCCACCCTAGCGAAACTTCTCGAAAAACTTGTCCAATCCCAGCTCTGTGCTCACATTGAGAATTACCAACTCTTAGACCATCATCAATCTGGTTTCAGGAAGGGTCACAGCACTGAATCGGCCCTCATACACATTTTTGATGACATCCTAAAAATACTTGACAAAAACGAATCGTGCCTCTTGATCCTTCTTGACCTGTCCTCTGCTCTCAATACGATCTCTCATGACATTATCCTATCCATCCTACAAAACAGAATGGGCTTCTCGGACCTGGTGCTCCGCTGGTTCTCATCCTTCCTTCTCCACAGATCTCAGATTCAAGTCAAATCACGCTCTCTCTCAGCCTTCCCCAGTACTCATGTGAGTCCCCCAAGGATCCACCCTCTCTCCTATCCTCTTCAATCATTTCTTGAAACCTCTCACTAACCTACTTAACTCTATGAATAGTCTCTTCCACATGTTTGCAGACGACACAACTATCTGAAAATGTCATCCCTAGACAACATCATCTCACTAAATTCTATCCTCACTGCGACCCAAAATTGGTTAACAGAGAATCATCTCCTGCTCAACGCTTCTAAAACAGAATTCTTGCTCATCTTCCCGCCGAACCACACCCCCAAGATCGATCTCTGGCTACATCACCTCACGACTCTTAACTGCACTCCGATCATCATAGATTCAGCCAAATCGTTTGGAGTCACAGTGGACAAGCACCTGAGTATGAATGCTCATATCAGCAATGTTTGTAAGGGAGCAAACCACCTAATGAGGACACTCAGAATGATCAAACCCTTCTTGCCACAAAAGGATTTCAAGCAGGTGGTACAAGCACTTGTCTTATCAAGGTTAGACTATGGCAGGGCTACTCTGTGGCCTTCCTAAATATTCCTTGGCTCCACTTAGGGCCTCGTTGAACTCTGCAGCAAAATTGATTACAGGCTCCAAATGAAACAAGCACATCTCCCCAGTCCTGAAATATCTCAACTGACTACCCTTTGAAGCACGAATCCAGCTAACGATTGCAATCCTGATGCACAAAGCACTGCACTTCAATACTCACACTTATCTAGCGCAAAAACTTGAATTATCCTGCGGGAGAGGGCTTCCAGAAGTGCCTCTACTCTCCTCTTGAAACCAATCATCCTTATTAAAAAGAGAACCTGTCACCGAGCCTTCTCTGGTGCTGCACCTAAAATATGGAACTCTTCCTCCGGATGTACGCAGACTCGCCTCGACGACAGCTTTCAAACTGGAAGCCAAGAGATTCTTAATGAGCAAATTCCTACCATAAGGAGATGTGATACTCATAAGGTGGCTATCTCTTGGTCCCTAACTCCATAGCACAACTACCAGTGATGGTCCATATCGTTTGCTTAATGTTGGACCCTCTAGGTGTACCATTGTTTACTGTTTCTCAGTTTTTTTCCCACAATTGCTGTGTATATTTCATTGTGTCCTCTCCACCAACTTATTGTCAAGCGCTCCGATATCCTTCGGGATCTTGTTCGCGCTATATAAAACTTTATAAATAAATTCTTTAGAAGTAGAGGCTCCCTTTTCAGGAGTACCTTTACATCTTTGATTGCCCCTCTTGTATTTGCCTCTGTTGTAACCCCTAGCATTTTACTGGTGGTATACCAGTTCATGTTTATGGTAGGACTGGATGTCAGTGGTGGTGGTCTCGACTGCCCCCCCTGTTCTGAACCCTATGAAAGGACGGCTGCCTACGTGTTGTGTTCTGCAACGTTCCCATGGATTTTACAGTTTGTGTCTTTCATTTATTCTAATGGAGTATCCATCTCTGGGCCAAAATTTTTTTCCCATCAAAAGGAATGTTTAAGAGGTTTTGCTGAACCTCCTATTTAAATCGAGATATGCGCAGCCAAGCATGTCTGTGTAGTACAATTGAAGAATTTATCACTTGTGCTACAGTATCCGCACTATCCAGGGCACACAAAATAGCTGCGTAGTAGATTTGTTTGCACTCTGAAACTAGTTCCTCTACTCTTCATTTATATTTATCTAGTACATGTTGTTCCAGCTTCTCTATGTCATCCCGGGTAGCTCTATAATGCCACAAGAGTAGGCCCACTGAATTGGCTATGCGCCAATGACTGGCATGTCCTATATGCTTACTCCTCTCACCCGGAGGGGGAGTGTCACCTGTACTTTGGGAAGCAGCTTTTATCCTAGCTGTTGTAAACACTAGGAAAGCCACAGTGGGGTGTCCCCTAAAGTTACACGTATCATTTGGAGAAGTTTTGTACTTGCACTTGATAGGTGTTTGTATTCTAGACTTAAAAGGGTCCATAAATATCTCTGTTGACACTCTAAGCATTAACCCTATCATAGGAAGACATTGACCTCAGTTTGAGAGAGTCTCCGCTAAAAAGTCACCTTCCTCTTCTGTGGTGTGCATCTGAATTTTGTGATCGTCAGTTGTGTGCGGTAGAACTCTATGATAGGAAGTAGTGTTGCCTGGTGGTGATGTTGGGTTCAGCACATCAATGTCACAGAATGACAAATGCGTCCCAAGTTTCTGTACTATCTGGGGCTACTCTCTCTAAGTCATGGTCATGAGTAGGGCTCCCTGTGTCTTCATCACCTGAGAGCATGGAAACTGGTGACATGGATTGTGGTGAAATGTCCAGTGGCATAGAGCTGGTTGCTTTGTGTTCATAAGTCTTTCTATTTAGGGGGCTGAAGCATATCCTGCCCTGTTCATTTAGGACTTGGTTTTTCTAAAAAATGGTCCATGACTATTCATTAGTCTCTGAAGGTTCTCAAAGACATTGCCCTCTGCATCATCGCGGCCTGTGCTATGGATTTTTCACAAGTCTTTTTATCTGACACTCCAGTGGAGCCGAAGACATTGTTGCAGATGGCTTTTTAGGCGTAGAAGCTGATGATGCGACTGGAGTCGAAGTTGTATGTCTACTCGACTCAAACGAATTTGCCGGCACCGAATTGGTACGCAGCACCAATGGTTTGTTTGGCGTTGAAGACTGCAGGTGTCAATTGCTTTGTGGGCACTGCATATTGCTTTGGCTTTGAGGGCTGCATGTCTCCTCCTCCTTTGTCTTGTAGGCCCTGAGCCCAATTAGCATTGATGCAGCGGTCCTGTCAACTCCGATGAGCGCTCTAGTGTAGACCAGAACCAGAAGGCTGTGGCGTACGAAGGGGGTGATGCATGGGTGTACTTTCATGGTGTAAGCATGGGTCTGGTGACCTTCGGTACTCACGGCCCTTGGAGTAGTCTTCATTCTGGCCTGGATCTCGTAGTTGTGGGCTGGTCTAGTAGTTCCAGAGGTGGTGGTGAGGCTTCATCCGTTCCTTCCTGTCCACATTGTTTGGAGTTTCTCAGAAGTGAAATAATGTGGACTGCACAAGAGGACACCCATTTCGGCACCATCCTCCTCTTCTTCTCTGCCAGCCCAATGGTTCTTCCTCTGTGGCAAATTCTGCCTCGGTCGCCATCTCCATGGTGTGAGATAGATATCTATTGTGTCAAGAGTGAAGCGTTTTCTGGTTCTTGAACAGGTCGAAGGCTGCGCAATCCTGTATGTTATGTTCCATTGCAGCGGCAGGCAAAGGTTACAGATGTCGTGCTGATCAGAGTAAGTGTACTTTGACCCACACTATGGGCATTTTTGAAAAAGTGTGTTTTGTTTACCTTTCATTACCCAGAGCCAAGCTGTCATGGACAGCTGGGTTGGAGAGCAAGAATAAGCCTATTTTATCTTTCGGGGCGCAGAGCCAGCCCACTCTAGCGAATCAAGAAGATTTACTCATACTGCTTAACATGAGAACAGCATCATGATTGGATGAGAGAGTTGTCTGTACAGCGGGTGAGAGGTTGGGTACCCAAGCAAGATTCACAGGACAACTTTAAAAATTGTGTTTGGAGGGAGAGGTGATGTGCAGGCCAGCCATATGTAGCAAGCTGTTCACACTGAACGAATCTGTCCCCTCCTAAGCCATGTAAATGATGTTTTCTAGGTATGGATCTACTACTTTCGGAGATAGCTGCAGCAGTACTGTGACACCGGAGCCTAATTGTGTGGTATCCATTCACCTCCACCAGTTCCACGTTCACCTTGCCCGAATAATCTGTTAGGAATTGTGGTTTGCTTCTGCTAGTCACAGCTACTCAGAAGCCTTTACACAAACTATAAGTGCTCACTTGTCTTACCCTTCAAATTGATCTATTTTATTACTAACCTGGAGATATGTGGAACCATGTGAATATCTGTCTCATCCAATAGGAATATTGTGCAAGGGTCGAAGATACTTTCTTCAACTCTCCCAGGCCTCTCTAGTCGACTTCTTAATATTGGCCTGTTTCATAGTATTTCTTTTCCACTTGAAGAAACTACTCAAAATAAGTAAATAAAAACAGGTTTATTCAAAATCACTCATTTGGTAATGCTTGAGAACCCTCCAGCCTCTCAAAAGGTTATTGTCCTCAGGATCCTGAATTTAAACTGAGTCCCAATTTACGACGAATGAAAACTCATAACTCTGGCTTTGGCCAAATGCTGTAGTGCATCACTAACAATATGAGGCTCTATCTAACATGATGATAAAATGTGTTTATTCCCAGCTATGAATGAAAATATTTTCATTGCTGAATATTGTGCACTTCAAATGTCACCATACAGGATACCCATGAATTAACCCTTGATGACTGGCATGTTTAAAAAACAAAATCACATGTGCTCAGCCGAAGACAACATTGATCTTTTAAGTGCCTTCGCTGTGTAATAGTCACACTAAGTAATAGATGCCGAGAAACAGATTGGGAATGCAGCTAGATAAGCATAAAATTAACGGAGGACCCCCTTCCAGCCCTTAAATAGTCCTACTGACCAAGATAGATGATTGAGGGCTAGGTAGATACACCCACTGTTAGGCTCATTGTCTAGTTAGTAGTAAAGTCTCCACGTCTCCTATCCGACTATTCTTAAATGGGTGGTGGAAGTATTCTCTGGATTCATCAGCTCAGAACCTGTGCACAAACACCTCTATGTGCAAGTGTGGTTGCAGTGGCTCTCAAAATAAGCCCAGCATGGCAAAACTGCAGTGTTGCACTAACTAGTCAGGGTAAATGTAGTTTTCTGAACAAGTTATGTGGAGCAAATGCTATTTAATCAGGTGCTTTTCTTCAAACACTTACATCACTACTCATTTAATCACCTTCGTCGAGGTAGAATTCAATACTAGAGCTTGGTGTGGGCTCGGGTCTTTACAAAGATTATGAATACACCACCTTGCCACTCCACACCTTCACTAAGAGCTGCTGAGCCCACATTGATGCCCTATTGAGGGATCTAAGAAGCCTGAAATTACCTCTTCTACCATTACCTTAAAACTATTAATTGTCTTCCATTACAGCTCAGCTCTATTTTTCCTCATTCGGATGCTTACCTTGCCTTTAATGCCTAATCTTAGACTCCAAGCTATCGATGAATGCCCAAGTGGACAAACTAGCAAGATCAAGCTTGGTCACTATAAAAACGCTGCGATTAATTTCCCCTCATTTGGGATTTCCACACAAGGTTCCATCTCCCTTGTTCTGTCCAAACTATTACGCCAATAGCCTCTAACACGGATCACCTTAATGACCATGAACAGACTACAATGGATTCAGAACTCAGCTGCCAGACTGCTCTTGCATATCAAACCGCCAGACCAAATCGCACATGCCTCGAAAGCCCTGCATTGGTTACCGGTTGCCAGAAGATCCACGTTCAAGTTGCTTTCTATCACCCACAAAGCAATACATGGAATGGGACAGCTATTCATCAGGAATAAAATCACCAAACACATTCAACAAAGGAACCTCCGCACCCAAGGGGCACCTCGCTTCAAAGTCCCAAGATACAAGAAAAAAAAAAACATGGTTGGCACATCCTTCTCCATTTAAGCAGACAAACTATGGATCTCTTTAGCCCCAACAGAAGATCCAGGCACAGCCACCTTATCTTCAGAAAACTACTCAAGAGTTGGCTCTCCCCACATAAGCATCATACGCAAACAGAAATTTACAGCATATCCCTCTGTATACAAGCATTATTTTCACTATAGATATGTACCGATCTTTGTGTAAACATGTAGAATAATTATGTAAAAAAAATTAAGTACAATAGCACTTGAAAACCGGAGTTTATCTGGTGCATTTTTGGTCTACATGTACTTGCTTCCATTGTGCATCTATGTACCTTACATGTACTTGGATCTGTTACTTTTCTCCTGAAAAAGCATATCCAATGCACTACCCTATTTCTCATCCTGTACCTCGATATCTTTATTCTACATATACTTAGCTCCATTATGCATCTAGATCTCAATGTTCTTATGGATCTATATATATATATCACTTTCTTCAAATTTAGCATGTCCAATGCACTACCTTATTTCTCAGCCTATACTTTCCTCAATATACCTTCGGGCCCAACTTAGACTCATCTCAGTCATCTTTCAACTACTCTTTCCAATGCACTACCCTATTTCTCACCCAATACATCTATCAATATATCCTCTACATTCACTCCTATTTATCCTACTCATACCACTACTATGATCCCCAAAATAACCCTTTCTAGACTCTCCCCACTATACCCCACCTTGCATCATCCAACACCTTTTACTATACAGATCCCCCAAAACAAACCTTTCTAAACTCTTCCCTCTGATTATTCCCCTCCACAGCCCCTTTTTACTCATCCAAAAGCCTCCTCCTATTGCTATAAACACCCCCCCAAAAATCGAAATATAGATCTCCAAATCCTTCACTCTTCTATCCCTCCACTATCCTTTTCAATCAAAACAGACTAACATGTTCACTTCTCAAATTTCACATTCCACTATACTAATTCACCACTAATCCTTCATGGGTTCCAGATTAGTGTGCTACTCGACAATAAAGTGCTTCAACGCCCATCAGTGTTCCAAGCGCTATTTAAATGCAAACCTTTTTCCCCTTTTCAACCCCTCTGCAAAGCTTCTCAATCCAAATAACTAACATAGCCACGACTCAAATTACTTTCATATTTCACTATACTAATTCAACACTAATCCTTATGGGCTCAAGAGTAGCGTGCTACTTGCCCAAAAAAGCGCTTCAAAACCCTATTAGGGGTAGCAGGCGCTACATAAATACAAACCTCTTTCCCTCTTCTATCCCAGTGCTTACCCTTCTCTTTCCAAATAACTGAATAACACATCCTCCACTCAAATGACTTCATATTTCACTACACTAATTTTCAACACTAATCCTTTATGGGTTTTGGAGTAACGTGCTACTCACCAGAAACGCACTGCAACACCAATCAGGGATAACAGGTGCTATATGAATGCAAACCTTTCTTGCCCTTCTATCCCTCCGCTATCCTTCTCACTCCAGCAAACAAACTAATATCCACCACTCAAATTACTGTCATATTACACTATACTAACTCACCACTAATCCTTTATGGGTTTCCGGAGTAGTGTGCTACTCGCCAAAAAAAGTGCTACAACACCCCACCAAGGGTAACAAGCGCTATACAAATACTAACCTTTTTACCTCTTCTATCCTTCCGAATCCAAATAACCGACTAACCTATCCACCACTTAAAATACTTTCATATGTCACTATACTAATTCAACACCAATTCCTTTATGGGTCCCGGAGTAGTGTGCTACTTGCCGAAAAAGCGCCTCAGCATTTCATCTGGGGTAGTAAGCACTATATAAATGCAATTACAATACAATTACCTAAAAATTATTATTAAAGGTCTTCCATTACCTCTCAGCTCTGTTTTTCCTCATTTGGATGTTTACCTGGTCTTTAATACCTAATCATAGAGCTTTCATTTTTTTGTGCCTAACCATTGCACTGAGACTTCGAAATTAAAATCTATAATTATTTTTTATATTGATAGCTCCAATTAAGCAACTTTTACTATAGCTCCTAATACAAACGCTAACCAATGATAAATATATAATAGACGTAAATTCAATTAATGTTTAATAAAATATGGTGCCCTTACCATAGCACTAATATTACCACTGACTGGTAAATGAATATACAATAACTTTAATCTGAGTTATGTGATTAGATTAATTTATATTTATGGCTGTATTTCTGAAAATCACTAAATATTTTGGAAATGAAATAGGCAATAAGCTGGTCACAAGTAGTTTCACTATGTTCACTGAGCCATGTGGCACGCAAGCATGTAAACAACACAATAACAACGGTTTACTTAATGTGAACAAGGCTGATGCCAACCAAATGGCGTATTTGGAGACACTTCAATAAATTGAAATACTGCAGACCTTGGGTTCTTGTGTCTGGTTCTTGAAGACTGACTGGATCCTTTATATAATTTACATTTATAGGTAATTGCATTTAATAAACTAAAATAAATGCATGTTAAGGAAAATGCTACTTACCCAGTATTTATCTGTTCCTGGCATATAGAGCTGCAGAGCCATATGCTTAGCATAGATCGCCATCTAGTGCTGGGTAGGCATGTTTGCACTTTGTTTTTGTTCGAAGAAGTGTTTGCAGTCACGCGGTAGGGGACTCCTCTTTTTGGCGATAGTGCGCATGGCCATAGACTCCACCCCCAGATTGTTTTGCCACAAGGGTGATGACAGTCAGTAAAAGTAGTAAAGGGATGTCCATGTATAGTGTATCTAAGTAAGATAATACTGCAACAGATAAAGGTACCCGGGGAGGCTGGTGGGCGCATATGGCTCTACAGCTCTATATGCCAATAACAGAAGCATTCTGGGTAAGTAGCATTTTCTGTTCGAGGCATATTAGCTGCAGATCATATGCTTTAGAATAGACTATACAGCAGTTATCCCCCATGCAGTGGTTAACCTGTATCTATTGCAGTGGTTTGAAATAGTGTACTTAAAACTGCCTGGCCCACACTAGCTTGTTTTGCTAACACGTCTACACAATTGTGCTTTGTGAGATATAGAACATGTTGCAGCTTTGCAGATGTCATCTAAGGGTATATTCCCTAAGAATGCCATGGAAGCCCCTAGTTTGTGTGTAGAGTGCGCCCTAGGGGGAATTGTTAATGAGTGCTTAGCTTTAATGCAGCATATTTGGATGCACTTATCTATCCACAGTGCAATACCAGCTTTTGATATGGGATTGATTGTATGCAGTGGTGAAAAAGCAACAAAGAGTTGTTTAGTTTTCCTAAAATATTTAGTTCTTTCAAGGTAATTTAGCATAGCTTATTTTACATCCAGTTTGTTAAGAGTGCATTCTGCCACTGAGTCTGGTTGAGGGGAAAAACAGCCAACTCAATGGATTGGTTGAGATGAAATGAAGAAACAACTTTAGGTAATAATTTGGGGTTAGTCCTAAGAACCACTTTATTTTGGGGAATTTGTAAAAATGGTTCTAGTATACTTAGTGCCTGGAGCTCACCCACTCTTCTAAGATGTGATGGCTATAAGGAAGGCTACCTTCTAAGTGAGAAATTGTAGTTCACATTTATGCAATGGCCCAAAGGGTGGACCCATGAGTCTTGTAAGGACTATATTAAGATTCCACTCTGGAGAGGGTGGAAGTCTAGGAGGAATGATTCTTTTGAATCCTTCCATGAAGGCTTTGATAGCAGGCACTCGAAACAAAGACAAGTGTTGTCTGTTTTGTAGATACAATGCTAATGCTGCAAGGTGTACGCGTATATATGTATATGCTAAGTTAGAACACTGTAGGTGTAGCAGATAGAAAATTATGTTTTGTATGGAAGCATCTAGTGGATTGATGTTATTGTTTGTACAGTAAATGACACATTGTTTCCACTTAGCAGCATAGCATGCTCTTGTGGTAAGGGATCTAGCCGCTTTAATAACATTCATGCAGTCTGGCGGAAGATTAAGGTTGCCAAACTCTATGATTTCAGATGCCAGATCGCAAGGTTGAGTTGACTGGGATCTGGATGTCTGATCTCTCTGAGGTTCAGAGTGAAAAGCTTGGGGGAGAGGTGTAGTTTTTGGTGAGGAACTACCGACAGTTCCAACAGGGTTGGGAACCATGGCTGTCAAGCCCATATGGGAGCAACTAGGATCATTGTCAGGGAATGTTGTGTGAGCTTTCGAACCAGTAATGGAATTAGCGGGAGAGGTGAAAAAGCGTAAGCAAATTTTCCTTACCAATTCATCCATAGCACATTGCCTTAGGACAATGGGTGAGGATACCTAGATGAGACGCTTGGGCATTTTGCGTTGTGTGTAGCAAAGAGATTTATTTTTGGGTAGCCCCACATCTGGAAGAATGGGAGGAGAACTTGAGGATGTAGTCCACATTCATGGATCTGTTGTCTTTGTCGACTGAGCAGATCTGCAATCTGGTTGTTTACTCCTGGGAGGTGTTCTGTAAGGAGATATTTTTTTTTTTAGGTATGGCCCATCTCCATATGCTTTGAGCTAGTTGTGCAAGGTGTAGAGTCCCCCCCCTGTTTTTGTATGAAGTACGTTGCTGTCATGTTGTCTGCACAAAATAGGACTGCTTTGCCTACTAGAGGCAGTTGAAAAGCTTTCAATGCTAGGAAAAGGGTTATTTGCTCGAGATGGTTTCTGTGGAGTGGTTTTTGTTATAGGGGCCATATGCCCTGAATGGTATGTTTTTGAAGGTGAGCTCCCCAACCAGTGAGCGATGCGTCTAGTGTTAGCACTATTGTGGAACAAGGTCAACAAATGGCACCCCCCTGGAAAGGTTTTGTGTATTCTACAACTGCAGAGAGTGATGGTTGCGGCTGTCCACCAACACTAGATCTGTTAACTGACCTGGAGCCTGGTTCCACTGATATGCTTAGCATCCCTGTAGAGGACGCATTTGAAGTATCATGTAAGGAACGATGAGAATGCAAGAAGCCAGCATGCCGATCAACTGCATGAACTCAGGCTGGTAGTGAGTGTTGAGGCTGAAATTGTGATAGATTTTGCATGTCGCGTATCCTGGCTGGGTTGGAGTATGCTGTAGCTCTGCAAGTGTCTATTGTGGCTCCCAAGTATGCTTACATGTTGGATGGGTGAAGGTGAGACTTGGTGAAGTTTACAGCGAAACCCAAGTCATGAAGCAGCTGAAATGTCTTGTGAGCGTGGTGTATGCAGCTGTGTTGTGATCTGGCTTTTATTAGCCAGTCGCCCAGGCAAGGGAATACGTGAATGTGTTGTCTTTTTCAGTAAGCTGCAACTACTGCCAGACACTTGGTGAAAACTCTGGGTGCTGTAGTTATCCCGAAAGGGAGAACTTTGAATTGGTATTGTTGTCAGTCCACCATGAACCGGAGATATTTTCTGTGAGCCGGGTGAATGGAAATATGGAAGTAGGCGTCTTTTAAATGTAGGGTGGATAGAAAATCGCCTTGCTGAAGCAATGGGAGCAACTGTTGGAGGGTACCCATGTGGAAGTGGTCTGACTAAACGTAGAGATTTAGCTGTCTGAGGTCCAATTCAGGCCCGAGAGATAGTCCTTTTTTGGAATTAATACAGGGAGTACACTTCAGTCCCTTGATAATGTAATGGGACTATTTCTATTGCATGTTTTTGTACCAGAGAGAGAACCTCTTGTTTTAAGAGTGTGAGGAGTTCTGGTGACATTGCACGTTTTCTTGGAAGAATAGTTGGTGGAGTGCAGGTAAGTTCCAGTCAATAACCATACTGGATTTGTATTACCAACTTGTCTGAGGTGATAGACTTCCAGACAGGTAGAAACTGTGAGACGTCCCCCGACAGGAGTGGAATTATCGGGGGCAGCAAGGGAAGTCACTGTTGGCAGGGGACGTGCGCTTGGAATTACCTCTGCTTCTTCCCTTATTATTTCCTCTGTTGCCTCCTCGAAAACAACCTCTGGAGGAGGGAGATTGGTTGTTACCCTTATAGGAGGAGGAGGGATTCTCTGTGGACACTGTTTTTGAGCCACCCCTGTAAAAGGAGCGGCGTAAAGAACCCCTGCTACAAGGTAATTGTAAGGCTCCCACGGACTTTGAAGTTTCCGTGTCTTTCTTCATCTCTTCTAGGAAAGTACAGACAGCTGGCCAAAAAGATGCTTCTTATGAAAGGGTTGATTAAGTATTGAGGACCGTACCTCCTGCTTGAATCCAGAGATTCTAAGCCAAGCGTGTCAGCGCAATAGTATGCTAGTGTTGATTGCACGAGATGCTGTGTGTGCTGCATCCAGAGCGCATTTTGGATGGAAGTGTTGGTAATGAGCTTCCCTTCTTGAATGAGATCTTTAGCTTTGGTTATATAAATCATCTGGCAAATATTGCATGAGTTTTTCCAACTCATCGTAGTGAGCCCTATCGTAGCATGCTAAAAACGCTTGAGCATTGGCAATACGGCAGTGGTTAGCTGCCTGCGAAACCACTCTTCCCTGAGGCATCAGTGAGTTTAGACTCACTATCAGGAGAAGGGGCACCGCCTGTAGTTTGAGAGTTTGCTATTGTGTGGGCGTTAGATACGACAAGAGTCTAAGGGCAACTGACCTTTTATATATGCGTGGTCTGTAGGAGCAGCTTTGTATTTTTTATCTAGTCTAGGTGTGAGTATTCTGGATCTAATGGGGTCCTTGAATACCTCATCCGTGTGATTTAACATGCCCTTGAGCATTGGTAAAGAATTAGTAGACCTTTGGGTGTGTGTTAGTGTCTCAACAAGGAAATTCTCTTTTAGAAGGTCTTTATGAAGCTCCACCCCGTGATATTGAGCAGCCCTGTTGATAAGCTGAACATTGCCAATGTTGTCGTCCGGTGGGCATGGTCTGGAGGGATAAGGGTCTGGGTCATTGTCCTGATCTGGTTCCTTATTATAATCCTATCAGGGATCAGTGTGCTGTGGTATGTCCTGAACTTGTGGCATATTCTGATCATCCCCATCCTCTTCATCCTGTGGGTCAGGTGGTAGTGGAGGTGGTGTTGTATTTGATAGTGTAATGATTACATTTGAGTTAGGAGGAGGAGAGGGGGTATGTAAGGAGGAGAGGAGTTGGTACACATGTCCTTTTTCTTCAAAGGTATAGAGCAATCCTCAGAGATACAGCTTCAGTTTTTTTAGGAAGAGTGGCCAGGAGGTGTCCAGTTTTAGTGTCAATACTTAGTCTTTTGTTTTGGATCCAAAGGTGGATCGTCTGATCGAGGCTCTTTGGATGGGGTATCTTATTCTTTAGGAGTTGATTTTGGCATCGAAGATTTGGGATGAGAGTCTTTGGGCGCCTAATATTTTGAATCAGAGTGCTTGGCTTTAGCCGGTTTGGGCTCTGAAGCTTTCGGAATGGAAGTTCTTAGTACTGAACCTTTCGGCGCAGAGGAGCTCGGTTACGAGCCTTCAGATGTCGAGGATTTTGGCTCTGAAGATTCAGTTTAGACTATTTCAAGCTCCGAAGCTTTAGATTTGGAGAATTTAGGCTCCGAATCCTTCGGTGTCGAA
Organism: Lissotriton vulgaris; assembly: GCF_964263255.1. Taxonomy (NCBI): domain Eukaryota; kingdom Metazoa; phylum Chordata; class Amphibia; order Caudata; family Salamandridae; genus Lissotriton; species Lissotriton vulgaris. The sequence goes on from NC_141700.1 coordinate 731,158,391, forward strand.
GGTGCCGGTGGTGTGGAGACTGGCAAAGGCTTCGTCTTATGTTTCGGTGCTGCAGGTGTTGGTTCGGCACCGGAATGTGGCCGACTTGAGAACGAGACAGAAGGATCGTCTTTGTGTTTTATAGCCAGGCATCTGAAACCTTTTCTCGGTGCCGACCTGAGCCCAAGGGCAAAGGTGATGCCGAGCCTTAGGTTTTGCTCGAGTGGGCACATGGAGTTCTGTACTCCCGGTATGTTAGACCCAGAGTGATGTTCTGTAGTTCTTCCATGATGGAGCCAGCTTCGGACACAGAGACCAGTTCTTAGTCCTCTGCTTCCGCAGCTGGATGATGGGAATCTAAAACTTCAACGAAGATGTCCGAAGATGTCCGGTATGGAGCCACTACTGCGTCGATCGAGCCAGACAATCACAAATGGTTTTCTTGGATCGGAACAATCGGCACGCTTCACAGTCCTTTTCGTCGTGTTCCGGAGATAAGTAGAAGTTGCACACCTCGTGCAAGTGTGTCCATGGAAATTTAGCACTACACCAGGACATAGCTTAAATTGAGTCCGTTCCATCAATGGCTGGTGTGGTCAGGACAGCGCCCCAAAGTTCCTGATCGGAGGTTTTCACAATTTAAAAGATACACGTCAAACAGGAAACCGCGATCGAAAGACAATACCATGGAGGGTAGAGCTTTGCGCGTCGAAGGGGTTCAGGAATGATACCAAACTGCAGCAATATACATCTGAACCTGAAGTTTGCAGTCGATGCCCATGCGCACTATCACCAAAAGGAGGAGTCCCTACTTTGTGACTGCAAAGTCTTCTTCAAACAAAAATAAAAGTGTAAACCTCTGGACCCAACACTAGATGAGGACTATCCTAAAGCATATGATCTACAGCTCATATGCCTCGAACATATATATTTTTAATACTATGTAGAAGCAAATGAGGTAATTGTATGGTGGAAGTATTTTTTGTTGAGGTAATGGTCAGTAGTGGCAATGTTCAAATGTGGAGCTGTGATGATACTCTACAGGTGAACCTCTATGAAGCTGAAACCTGTGTCCCACCCAGTGATTAATGCGGACCTGCAATGTAAATCGCCAGCGAGAAGATGTTGAAGAACCAATGTAAGACGTTGTTCAGAATGGAGGGCTCTTCTTGGTTTCTCCAGGGAAAGATGCTTTGAATGAGAAGCAGGAGGTTGGAGACACCAGAAATGATCAGGTAGTAGGGTATGAGGTACTGCGCGGGGCAGTCGTGGAAGTACACCGACCCTGTGGGAGAAAGAAGAGAGCATCGTCAGAGAAGTATTAGTGCACCTTCCATCTCAAGCCTTTCATTTCGGCTTCTTTCAGTGAGTGGAAGGAGGAGAGCATTTGTGAACTAAAATGTATTCGAGTGGCCAAGTTGGGTTTTCATTTAATGTGTAAACTGGTTTTAAAGCCACTATGTACAGGCAGATCAGTGTAAACAGCAAAGTGGCAACAATGCTGCTCTATATTGCTCATGTTGTTAAACAGAGGGGTAGTTTGAGTGGATAAGCACATAATGGTAATTTGTGGTTGCTCAACTCCTTTCATTATAATACCAAGTACCCACTTGTTTCTTTGTGGTTTGTTTTTGGAGACCGGAATTTCAGTTTGCCCTTACTCTCAAAAATGTTCTGTGGTACCACTTAGAAAGGTGCTTTAGGGATGCTTCCTCATAAACAACCATGACTTGCATCTACAACTAGTAGGGCAATATTGTACCGTAACAACAAGCGACATATGTCAGATACTATTCTGCTCTATCACATTCTTCAGCCTGATGTGTGGCCATTCATTATGTGTTTAAGACTCATTTTGCGACCTTAATACCTCCTAAGCACGTTTTGGAATAATTGGAGGTGAAGGGCAAGCAGTCGTCAGTAGAATAAGGGACCATCTCCTAACAGGAAAAAGAGTCAAACAGGAACACATCTCGTTTGTACAAACTTTCAGTGTTTGACTCATCTAAATGGAGCCATTTGTCTGGTTTTTTTTAGAGCTAGAACACCCATTTTTATGAGGTTTACCCTAAATGTGAATGGCTTTGTAGTACACAAGTATTCCACCCGGAAAGTTCAGGCTGATGGCAACCAATCTGGTTGCAGTTATGCCTCCCTGTTTACTCTGGTGGATGAGAAATATCTAAGTCACTTGGTGAAAAGTACGTAATTTTGTGCCGTACAGTTCCGGACTCTACGCCCACTCTCTGTGCCTGCCCGACTGTAGACTTTAGCCAGGATTAAAGCATTTAGTGATGGTGCTTTGTCTTGAATGTCGTTCTTTGTTCTGCTGGTAAGCAGTGTGGCAATTTAGGGCCAGTCCTGCATGCATTGGTTTCTGAATGTGTTTTTGGCCAGACATGCCTGACCTTATGTTGTATCGCTGCACAGTTAAGGGTCTGTTCAGCTCCAGTGTGTGTGTGGCCTGGAGGAAGGGTTGACCCTGCAGGAGCATGTCTAGTTGACTATGTTTGCCCTTCTAGGTGAAGGAAAGCTTGGAATCACACTCTACACTCAGGACCGCCGCTGAGGCTACTACCAAAGTATGCGGCAAAGGGCCTCTGAGGTGCTGTTTTACCCACACATTTCCATTTTGGACACACTGAGGCAGAGGAAATTTTCCTCTGATGCTCGATGTGATCCAAGCGCTCTAGGATTTTGCCCCAATTTCTGGATCTGACCTCTCGTTGGAGGTAGAACTTGGTATCACCTGTAAGTTATCAGGATGGTTCTGTTTGCGCTAAGCCCTGTCCATTGGTAATGCTTTTAAAGAAATGAATCTGCCCAGTTCAGTGAAGTTCCTGGACCGCTGCTTCTGTCCAACCTCAGAGATGATTGAGAAGGCTATCATGTTCTGCTGTGTCATGGGCCGCTGTACATCATCTATGTTTGTGAAATAGATCTTCCTTTCCTCATCAACCCCAACTCTTCTACCTCCAATTATCCCTCACTCATCATAATTCTTTATCCCTCCCACATCATTCCTCACTTATAAACCCTCATTCCTCACTCATTTACCATCTCTCACTCACACTTCAGCCCTCACCTATTCTTAATTTCTCATCCCTGCCTCCATATCCCTGACTCCTCACTCCTAATCAGCCACTCATTATCCATTGCCCCTCTCGCACCGTCCCTCACTCACTTAAAGAGTGAGGAGTGAAATCAAGGCATTATATTGACTTCAAATGTACACTGATCTGTACACCTTAGGACACCCTCATCCCTGGTTGTTCATACCTCATGCCTCTCACCACCTTTTCATTCTTCCCTCCTCTAGTGGCAAGTGATGGTGCTGATGTAAACAGTGCCCAAATACAGGCAGTCACCTAATGCTTGAAATGATGAATGCAAACAGGCACGGCCTGCTTTAAGTCTGTTTCATTTCAACAATTTCAACACATGAATTTAGAAAACAGACACAAAATATTATTTTTCAAATGCTGGGCAATCAACAGAGGACAGGAGACAGTTGAGCAGGAAATGGACATGGAATGTGCCCACGTGTGGGCATATGGTTCTTGAATTCTCAATGACTGGAGGAAAAGTGACCTGCTGAATTTGCCATTAATTCAGTTTCCTATTCTTCAGAAGGGAATCATATGGGATAGAGGCCAGCAAGGGGAGAACAGAGTAACACATAGTTTAGTAATGGCTTATTACCCTTGGACAACCAGGATCCTGGTTTAGAACGGTGTACAGCATTGTGCAGTGACACGCCTCCAGAAGGTGGTTTGTTTCATATTGGTTAATGTATAATTTTACTGACTTTATTCTGTGGTTTTCTGGGTGTGGTATAGAATTTACACAAAAACTGCACTTCAACAATAAATGCAACTCTAGTCTGATTTGGGACTGTCTTTGAGGGAATGGAGGTTTATAATGCAAGTAGCAGGTGAGCCAGGTGTATGTATGGTCACTGGTACCATGAAGCAGTGATAGTTAATATACTTGTGAGGGTGTGATTGATAGCTGGGTAGATGGCACATTGAGCTGGGAGTTCCATGGTTTCATGGCTGAAGCGTGCACCAAAAATGGGCCAAGGTCTTGCTTCCTTGGAACACATTTCCTTCCCCAGCATGTTTACAAGGTGTAAAGCCCCCTAAATCAGAGCAGTGTTTATCATGGTTTTGTCTCCTGGGGCAAGAGAGGTCTGGAGCCATTAGTACAGGTCGAGCTAGGATTGACACCTTTCAGAGAAGAACGGCCAATTTTTAGGTCTTCAGATTTTGAAAGAGTCAGGAGCTCATACCTCAAGGAAATATTTGCAAAATCCACTATTACTTTATATCATGGAATTCTGCCTCTAGCCGCTTTAACAATCATTTAGGAATAGATTAGGCAGTGCTAAAATACCTTTGAATGAAGTCTCTATTTATCTGCTGTGTTAGGTTAAAGATTCAAAAGGAAAAAATAAATTTTTGCTTATTTTTACGATTTGTTTTTACCAATCTCAACATTAAACTAGTGGCTATGCTGGTAGAATAATGACCAGATACAACTGATGGCGATGAGCTCCCAGCTTTAAGAGAGGACTGTTGTCAAAATAAAACGAAAAATAAATCCTGGACCAAGTACATCAGGGCACCATGCAGCCTAGAATTCAATTGGATTCCTCTAGTCAAAGGCAGACAAATCAGGATTACCCTGCTACAACATTCTAAACCACTCTAGAGTGTAACTCAACACATGCAGCAGGTTCAGCCTACACATTACCAGGGCAGCACAAGGCAGGACCAACTCACCGACAGTGATGCTTGCAATAGACATCACTGCTGTGATGCGTTTCCCAGACACTACAAAGGAGAAGAGAAAATCAGGTTAAAAAAAGTTAGGTCTGGGGACAACATCCACGCTTTGATAAGCCCCTCTGTATTTAAGGCCTGCTCTGTACTAAAATTCCCCCTAAGGAAACCCAGCCCTGCCCCCTTATCCCAATCAACAACTCATTCCCTAACCCATGCCCCGCCATGATGTAGATTCACCAAAATGCCAGTGGTAGCAGGAGTGACATCACACACCCTTCGAACTCAATGACATCACAGTGATTGCCCTCAGCCCCACAATACCCCCTACCACCCCCCCACCCCCAACCCCCTACGTACTGGCTTACTAATAGATTTATTAAAGGTTTGTTTGTAATGCACTGAATACACCAACTCCCCCAGAGTAAGCCCTGGATTACTCACCTCACTACCTTGAGTCCAATACTGAAAGGGGTGACTTGGTGCGTTATTTTTCTATCACATAGTAAGTCAGCCCCAGAACAGAGGTTAACAGATTCAATTCCCGGATTTTGGGCCCTGAAGCTCTCAAACTAGCTCTAACATCCAGGGGCGAGTAAAGGATATCGGACTGCCAGACGTCGATGCTCCCCACCCACACGAGGCCTGAACCATTCCCCATCTTCTGATGTTGCATTGATGCATTTAATAAAAACTGTATATCATGATGTAATGATTTTCACTAGGACATGTCTTTCTGTACTAGTCTTTACCAGTCTGCCTTTGGAATTATTGAAAAAGTGTGTATTCTTAAACCAGTGACTTCTACCTATCCCTATCCATCACAAGCACACATCCCTCATTTCCCCTTTGGCGCAACCTTTGTATCTTTTCAAATGCATAAATTGTTATTTATTTCAAGTATTTGGAATAAATATACTAGAACTGAAATAACCTTTGGTGCATCGACTGGTTTTACATTAACTGTATGCTTTAAAAACTCCTATCTTGCTACTCTGGAACGTAGTTGTTTCTCTACATGGTACTAATTACTAGTGCTTGACTGTTATTGCAACACACGCTAGATATATTGTGATTTATTTCTCCTTTAAAGCCGGCACGGAACAATTTTTCATTCCCGCATTGTACCCAGGTCTGGTGACGATTATTGGGTTACCCCAATTATTGTCTAATGGAGGTTTCCTAGACCCAGCGGCATCGTCTCCTGGGCATTCATAAACAACCCCCTCCATGCCTGGCTGAGAAAGGAATGACATTTGGGAACAGGGTTATAACAGAAGCCCAGAACTCAGACTGGAGGCACAATGATTCAGGAAAGACCACAAGGCAGGCTTTCTCCCATTTCTGCACTCAGTTCCAAGAACAGATATCCCTTCACAGAATCTGCTCACTTTGTGGAGGGGAATACCAGTGGTGTTTGGGACAACCTTCACACCTTTCCTTCTGTACAACTGACATGTCTCCTGTGGAACCCTCACACCTTCCCTTGTGTGTCATTGACATGTCTCCTGACAAACCTTGGCACCTTTTTTCCTTGTGTACCACTGGCATGTCTCCTGAGTAACTTTCACATTTTCTTTCCTTGTGTGTCACTGGCACATCTCCTGAGGACCCTTCAGTCATCTCGCTATGCCTGACCCTGATCCACAGACAGGGCAGGCAGGAAAAGGGAAAGAAAGGGCTAGGGGGGAAGCGGAAAGGGAGGAGCTAGGGGAAATGTAGAGGAGGGAAAATAAAGAGGTTCCACGAAAGAGCTCAGTGTCCTTTGTCGTTTTTAGCCCGAGGACCAGAAACTGGCGACGAGGGTGGGATCAGCAGACCTACCGCACCTGTTCTCCGCGACCACTGAGGGGTAGTAGGAGCGCACAACCAAGGCGGCGCTGCAGAGCATTTCGACAGCGAGAGAAGGGCGTGAGCATGAGGCAGACTTGCTGAAGCGGCCCACAATCCAGAAAGCGCAACCCTACTGATGCCCAACATGTGAAGACCAGGGTAAGTCAGATTAAATAACTACCCTGGTGAAGTAAAAGTTTAACTACCCTAGTGAGGGTGAGGCATCACGTCCCTTCGGCGGCCATCTTAAAGTCAAGCACCGTGCATTGGCTAACCCCAGAACTCACCACGCCGGCCATCTTGGAGTCCGGCGACTCAGAGAAAGTTCCCAGAGATCACAAATTGTGGTTCTGAAGCCCCCACAGTCTACCAGAGTCACGTTTTCACTCACCATATCCTTGGAGGCCTATTCCATGCAGCCAGCAGCAAATGGGTCCACACAAAATGCCCCCAACTAGGACCGGTGCTCATGGGAGTACCCTTCTTACGCCCTCCCGAGCCTCTATTGCTGACATCTGGGAACAGCATGGGGCCCAAATGGAAAAGCTGGGTTGAAGACTTTGAATACTTCATGACAGGGTCACAAGTTTGTGACCCCAATCAAAAACTCATAGCCTTACAAAACCTAGTGGGGAAAGACATCGGACAAATAATTAATGAAGTAGCCACCGCCAATACCGCATCCTACGAAGATGTGAAAGAAGCCCTAGATAGGAAGTTTCACCACAAATGGAACTTAGACTATGAGCGCTGCACATTCAATCTTTCATCCCAAGAGAAGGATGAATCCATGAGTGACTTCATTGCCCGCATCAGGCGCCTAGCTCGATACTGTGACTTTGGCCAGTTCAGCACTGAAGACGCGCTTCGTCTGCGCATCATCAAGGGATGCCAATCAGTGTCACTGCGTTGTCAACTAAAAAAACACTACACTCTTGAAGAGATATAAGAACTCACCCACATCAATGACCAAGCCCAAGATCACGCAAAAAAGATGGAGGCCAGCAAAACGACTCACACCGACTCAAGGGGTCGCCCTGACCGCCACAAATCTGGAAGACATGAACACACTCGTGCAAATTCTCCTCGCAGCAGGATCCGAAATAGCCAACCCCAGAGGAAATCACTGCAGTGCTAACTGTGCGGCCAAGATTACCCCCACGTGGACCAGTGCCCGGCAATGGGTCAGAAATGTCACCGATGCGGTAGAGAAAATCACTTTGAAGCGGTTTGCTAAACCCGCCACTCGGAGATGAAACAGACCAAACAGAACATAGGATCCAGTCACCACCCGAGAGCTGTACTGGGACGGAGAGACCGCTCTACCAGCTCATCAAGGTCAAGCGTCCAATCAGTCAGCTCATACAGATCCCAGCAGTCGACATCCAGAAAATCATCTTCCCTCTCTCCCATATCACAAGACAGTGATAAATAAGTGTGTATGGTGGAAGACCCAGACAGATTAAAGAAGTACCCGCGACTAAACATTCAACTAGGAAGCCACCGCCAAATTTGTACAAGACACTGGCGCATCGCTCAACTACATTTGCAGCACAGAATATCAGAGCATGACTCCCAAACCGAGACTGGCACCAGCGGCAGTTCGAGTTTACAAGTGGATGTCCAAAGAACCACTGCCATGTCTAGGACAATTCTGCACTACTCTAACGTACAAGGACAGGCAAATACAAGTACACACTCATGTAATTGAAGGCCCGAAGCAGCAGATTGCCTCCTCAGCCTGCCAACGGCAGAACGCCTGAAGCTAGTTGAAATCCTATACAAGGTGAATGACTTGTCGGACATGGTCAACAAATTCCCGAAACTATTCAGTGGGCTAGGGAAACGAATTCACTTCAAAGTCCAGTTACTTATCAACGAACAAATAACACCAATAGCACAACATCACAGGAAAGTGCCATTCCACTTGCAAAGGGCAGAGATGACGAATTACAAGACCTGCTGAGAGCCGACACCAAAGAGCGATTAACAGGACCCAATCCATGGGTCATGGTTGTGCCCAAGAGAGGTCAAGACAGCAAGGTACGCCATGGGCGTGGACATGCAAGCCCCGAACACAGCCATTGAGAGAGCGACACCCAGGACCCCACATCAGCGGAATAATCACGTGCCTAAATGGGGCGACAGTCTTCTCGAAACTGGATCTCAACAAGGGATACCACCAACTAGAATTGCATGAGAAATCAAGATACATTACCACATTCACCACTCACCAAGGCATCTACAGATACAAACGTCTTAATTTCGGAATTTCATCGGTGGACTAGATTTTTCAGGAGGCTGTCCGGCGTGTGACTCAAAACATCCCAAACGCATTTAACTACAGCGGCAACATATTGGGAGTTCCACAAATCACTACTCAAACTCTACGGCCACATCTTCTCAAAGGACGGCATGAGACCTGACCCTGAGAAACTATCTGCACTCCTTGACACTCCAAAGCCACGTGATGTCAGGGACCTCCTTTCATTCTTCGGGACGGCTAGGTACTCTGCCCGTTACATCAAAGACTACGCCACCATCAGTTACCCGTTAAGAGAACAGACACGTCAAGGGCCACATTTCCAATGGTCAGCCAAATGTGAACAAGCCTTCAGCAAGATCAAAGAGGCCGTGAGCAGGGCCATCAACTTAACCTACTTCAACACCAAACGAAAGACCGAAATCACTGGATGCCAGCCCAGTGGGGCTAGGCGTAATTCTAGCAGAATAGGATGACGAACCAACCAACACCACATCATTGCATATGCCAGCCGTAGCCTTACCGACACGGAAAAGGCCTATTCACAACCGAAAAAGAGTGTATTGTGGTTGTGTGGGCATGTGAGCACTTTCATCTCTTCATATACAGAAAACACTTCACACATCACTGATCACCAGGCGCCAACAACCATCTATGGTAACCTGCGGGCCAATGTGCCCCCACGGATTGAACGGTGGGGAATTTGCCTACAAGACTACACCTATACCATTATCCACAAAACAGGGAAGGCTGAAAACCCAGCAGACTGTTGCTGCATCCACAAACCCGGATGCAAGTGCGACACTCTGTGGTGGAAGAATACCTCCACACCGTCATTGACCAAGCCTGCACACCAGCGGTCCAGCTATAAGCCATTAGTGAAGCATCTGCCCAAGATGCCACTATCCAAATCATCATGCACCGAATCTGCACCAACTCATGGAGACACGTAGAAAACACAATGAGTGACTGTGTCAACACTCAAGAACTTGTGGCATTCAAACACGTCCAAGATGAACTTTACTTTAGTGCTGACAGGCTGTTACTAAGAGACCGAAGAATTGTGATCCCTTAGAAATTAAGACAAGGAGCCATCAACCTACCATACGAAGGACACAGGAGCGGTGGCCATGAAGAAAGCACTGTGAGAACGAGTCTGGTTCCTGTGCCTTGACCAGATGGTGGAAGCCACGCTCCAAGACTGCCCATCCGGTTAATTAGTGGGACTAGATGAACCACCCACTCTACTGCAGATGTCGGACCTCCCGGGCAGTGTATGGCAACAAGGAGCTGACTATTTCTTTGGCCCACTTAAGTCAGGGAAATATATCAATGTCATCATGGATGAGTACTCCCGCTTTCCCATCGTTCATCAAATTTCCTCCACCAAAGCGACTGCTGTCATACCGGTCATCAACGAAGCGTTCACGGCATGGGGAATCCCTACGGTGGTAAAGACAGACAACGGACTGCCGTTCAACAGACAAGAGTTTGCAGAGTATGCAAAACACCTGAACTTGAAACATTGGAAAATCACCAACCTGTGGCCCCAGGCTAACTAGATGGTGGAACGCTTTATGGGAACAATCAAAAAGACCATACAACAAGCTGAACCGGCTCGTCGTGACATTCAACCGGCACTAAATGAAGTGCTGCGAGCCTATCAGACCACGCCACACAGTACTACAAACCAATGTCCCACCACTCTAATTCTCGGGCGAACCCCACGCACCCGGATCCAGACTTCAGATGCTGTCACACAATCCAGAGTCGTAACCACAGACCATGACACTCTAGTAGAACTTGAAGAAATTAAAAATGAAAGAGTATGCTGATCACCGCAGACACGCAAAGATGTCAGACATCCGTGAGGGAGACTGGGTGCTGGTGAAACAGGACATGAGAACCAAAGCGGACAGCCGCTACTTTGCTCATAGGAAGGAAAGGGACCATAGTTATAGCCGAATCTGGAGGCAAGCGGATGACCAGAAACATCACACTTCAAAAGGTTCAACCCTTCTGCCTATACCAGAGTGCAAGAGCCTGACTGGAACACGGACTCGTCAAGTCAAGAAGGAAACAGTGACCAAGAGTATATAGACCAGAGCTGGAATCGGCAATTCGAGAGAAAGAAGCTCGCCTGACCAGATACAATCCTGCTGATCCTGCTGATCTCGAAGAACAATTCAAAGACCTGTTTGACTCATTGAAGAACTCTGAAATACAGTGAACACTTACAAAACAAAGAGGGGAGGTGTCATGTTATGCCTGACCCTGATCCACAGACAGGGCAGGGAGGGAATGGAAGGGGTAGGGAGGAAGCGGAAAGGGAGGAGCTAGGGGAAATTTAGAGGAGGGAGAATAAAGAGGTTTCATGTAAGAGCTCAGTGTCCAGTGTCATTTTTAGCCCAAGGACAGGAAACCTGCACTCCTGGATATCACTGCTATATCTCCACGGACCTCATCAGACTCTGTCCCAGCACAACATTGAACCCTCCATGGGGGCATGGAAGAGCAATCTGGGTAAAACTGAAAGAATAAGGGCATAGAAATGGGAAGGTGTCCACCACTCCTACAAATGCACAATGTGTTGTCTGCCACGCTTGTTTATTTGGACAGCAATTATATTATGATCAGTAACACATAGTATTGATGACAGTGCATAGATCAGTAAGGATAGGGTCATGAGCATCATTTAGACAAAACAACAATTCTTGTATGGATTAATTAATCCAGTTGTATGGGTGAGTTTCGTGAAGACAAATGTGTAACTGCAAGACACGTACCATACCCCTATATGTATTCATCGGATGTTTCAGACTGACCACCATGTGTCCCAGATGCACACCCTCTTCCAGGGACTGTTTCGCCCAAAATACAACATCCCCAACCCCGTGCTACTTAGTTGCAAGATTTGGATCAACATTGGAAACATATGATATGTAATTCTCGTTGTCAATACTGTTCGGCATCAACTCATGACTAACTTGTACTAGCAAAATATCTGTATTATTGTGCTTGATACAATTGTTCCAACAGTCCAATGTCTATGCACATTATACCACTAGAGGCTTACTCGTACAAACAGCTTAGATGAAGTCATAAAAGTAGCAATGTCTCCAACTCGCTGTAAATATACAGATTTGCAGCAATGTGGGGGATTAATCACCCTCTGTATCCCCAGGCAGTTTGTTTTGTAAGGCAGGAAAAGATGATTCCATTTAAGCAGATCACATGCTTTAAAATGCCAGTTTTTGGTCCCCTTCCTGCCACTGGAAAGGTTTCACAAGCTGCCCCTGTCCTGCCAGTGTGAAGTCTGATTCTGCAAAAGTGGTGGCTGGATGTTGTAATATGGAACTCCGAAACAGAGTCCTAACTGTCGCTAGTGAAGCCAGATTTCAATATACAGTGAAGCCTTTGTGTTATCTAGTCATTGACAAGCTCCCAATATTTGCCTGCCAAGGGTAGAGATGCTATGCCTAATACACATAATTGCACCAATAGGCCCCTAGGTATTTCACTGGGATATCAGCTACAAAATATATTGGGCCCATGATATTGAGGCCCAAACTATACAAAGGTGTATAGATTATTTTTTACAATACATTTAACTTTACACATGTATCTTAACAAAATAAATAGATCAGGGTACGTAGAGCTGGATATAAGGATAGGGAATCTATGCTTTCCTACTTGCTCTTATCTCCATGATCTATTGGTCTTACATATTTAGGACGAGACTCGATATTTTGGATCAAGAATATATTTATTTATTTTAAGTTTGAGTTTATTGAAAAAACTGAACAGAAGTGAATAAACATTTAAAATCATACATGTTATACGATAAAAATATAAACTGATAAAAGAATTGCAGAATATATAAGAACAAAGGAGGAATTCAATCAAATTGCGCGAATAGAAATAACATCATAAGCATAACAATACCTGAAAATGAGAAAATTATATAATATATCAATCAAAAAAACTATTGGTAATCAGCTAGAAAAATAAAATGGTAAAAGGCAATGGGGGAACTCAAGGTGGTTTCAGTACTTCATCTGATCTAGTCTTAGAAGTAGTGGTCGAGGAAGCAACCAAAGAAATAATTGGCTAGGGGGAGCCAAATGAGATCTCTTGATTGCCAGGGAAATGGGAGAAACATAAATATTGTCAAGCCGATGATGGAAACAAACCGCATTCCACCAAGAGAGAAAAGTGACATTGTTGGCTTGTTTCCAATTGGAGGTGATAAGATGAAAGGCAATAGCTATCAAACGATCTAGGAGCTTACATTGTTGGAAAGATTGAAGCCAGAGAGGAGAACGAGTACCCAGGAACATGTGAGTAATGGAGAAAGGAATTTGGACTTTAAATATTTTCTGAATTTGGGACCCAACAGATCAAGAAGTTTTTAATCATCAATATTTGGAGAGACATGCAGGCCCCTCAGACCATTCATTTTCCGTGCATCACTGAAATCACCTCTCAGGCCATCACACTATTAAAACTTGAGCATCACTGAAATAACTCTTATACCCTTAAACATTTGTGCATCTTCTTCAAAACTCTTGTACCCTGACAGCACTGTTATAGTTCTCTGGGAACCATCACATCTGCTCATGCACCTTCACACCTCCATTCCGTGGCAGATGTTAACACTCCAAGATCTTCACACCTCCTGTCCCCTTGTATCACTTATTGTAACTCTCTACAAACTTCAGACCTTCTGTCCCCTGCAACACCAATATTCCCAGAAAGTGCTTCTCACATTCTGACTAGAATAAATTAAAGCATTCCGCTCATCGTAATTTTTTCTCAGTCTCAGGGAAGAGAAACCCACAACGTGCAGGTTTTTGAGCTTCCACAGAGAGGCATTCAGTGGGCGTGTCAATGTAGATTTCAGGCTTGTCGGCTCTTTAAAACAAGCATGGGCATAGCCAATAGTCTCGCCTTTGGGATCCTATAAGTGTTTAGCCAAGCAACAGTTGATGCTGTTGCACCAAGAATATTGTGCTGCATAACTAAATACTTAAAAAGGTCCCAAAGGCGAGACCTATTGGCTATGCCAATACTGGTTTATATTCCAGTGTACCACTGGCAGGGGTTGTTTATATTCCTGTGCACCACTGCCAGGGGTTGTTTATATACATGTGCACTGGTGGGAGGGGTTGTTTATTTTGCGGTGCACCAGTGGCAGGGGTTCTTTATATTACTGCTTAGCAGAAACGGGACCTAGCAGTTTGGATTATCTACAGCTTTTAGGGAGAGGGCCATAGCTGATCTGAATATGGCGGCCTCCTCTTTATAAGGGCACAGTATGCAAAATATGACGGAATGGCATGCTACCCAGGTGAATGGTGACCCTTAAATACCTCAAGTGTTCCTTCAAAGCACTTAGGTTGTTTTATCTTCATACTAATTCCTGAATCGTTCATTATGTGCAAGTATCCTGGACACAGTACGGTCTGTACACGCAAAGGTGATTTAACTGTTCAGAAATGTCGGTTTAATTTCTCTGATATCGAGAAGCTGGTCTGTTTATTGGATAGATAGTTTATCAGGTGAATTATTGGGTTGTTCTGTAGCATAACTCATGTATCGCTTGATTCCACATAAAAGAAGTGAGGTCAAAATACTATCTAGATTTGAAACATTGAAGTGCCAGCATGTTTTATTACTAAAGCGAGAAATTAAACCTAATGCATTAATTTTTGCATGAGTCTAAACACAATTGCCTTTTTTGGGGAAACCAAAAGAGTCTATGATCCTTGCGGCTGTGTGTGTGTGATGTCTCAAGAACCCTGTGAGATCATACTAGATGCGATAGGGATGTATGAGGGTGCCAAAAAAGCTGTGAGAGTCATAGGACATGGTGGACTTTGCATGTATATTCTTGAGGGCTGTGAGTGCGTGAGGGTACCAGAGGTCTAAGGACGAGGATAGCAGATGGTATGTGAGGGTGCTATAGGAACCGGGAGGGCAGATACTAGATGGAATGTGAGTGGTGAGAGTACCAGAGTGTCTGTGAGGGTGTGATGGGCTTTCGTCAGGATAACAGATGGAATGCGCTTGTACGAGGAAGCTAGTGGAAATGTGACCGAGAATGCTAGCGGCATGTGAGTGGTGAGGGTACCAAGTGGCTACGAGGGTGCCAGTGGCTGGGAAGATACTATATGGGGTGTATGTCTGAGTATGTAGAGGAATCATCAGTGAGGATACTAGACTGAATGTGAGTGGTGAGGGTACCGGAGCGGCTGTGAGGACGCTGACGGCGGGGTTTTGTTTGGGGCTACCAGATGAGACGCGAGTGCCTGGAGGAGCCCCAGGTGGGGCGAACCTTTGAACATGTGGAGATAGTGTTGCAGTGCTGTAAGCCTGTAATGGGACCGTGTGTACGACGGGGCATCTTGCGACAAATGAGTGAAAACAAACAAGCTTTACCTACTGGCTCCTCCCCGCCTCCTCCTCAGCGTCTGTCAGCTGCTGTCTGGGGCAGTTGAGCTCAGCTGGGGAAAGGAAGCCAAAAGACATGTACATTCAGTGAAGACGGGGATGGGCCAATGCCGGCACAACCCTGTCTGGGGTTTAAAGCCCTGTCTGGCGGTGGCGAAGCTTTAGAGACCGGGAAGAATGGAGGGCGAGCAGATCACGGAGCAGAGGCAGCCACCAGCTGTGGGGAGGCCCAGGGAGAGGTGAGGAAATGTACAGAACGCAGGAGGAGGCAGGGAAGGGGTGAGGCACTGAGTCACAGCCGACCATACCCCTCACATCTGGGCCTCAAATACGGCCCCCAGGGCAGAGGAGCCTCCGGAGAGGAGCCACCGAGGGAGGTGAGGGCATTGTTCGATCAGAGGGAGGGGGAGCTTTTTGTGCAGGCTGCGCACGCAACACACGCAGAGAGTCATTCCCCGGCAAAAGAGTGGCCACTGCTGCGCATGTGCTAGCGTTAATGGCCTATTAGACAAGCACTGAGGATCAATACATGTATGGTGTTTTGCTTGCGGAAGCTAGCGCAATAATTGCAGACAGATGGAGCTGCTGCTCGTTCCTGCAAAGGAAAAGCCAAACCTGCACGAGTACCAATAGCAAACAGTGCAAAACATGAACGAGTTTGAAGAAAAGCCTGGAGAGATTCCAAAACGTCTTCAAGGGAGAGCTTGCACGCTGCGTAGGTGAGACCTAAAAATGATCACATGAAAAACATCCTGGATTTGTAAGTGTAGGTGGCAAGCACCAACATCCTTGCTTACTATGGTAAATCTGTGAGATTACAGGTAACAAAATATCAATGAGCAGCCAGTTATACAAGGTGATAGTAACCAACTGTTAAAAACCTATTGACATTAGCAAATGCTTTTCACAATAAATAAATTAGGCCTTTCTAATAGCTTCTCATAATAAACATATCTTTGGCATCAGACATAACATTTTCTAGTGCATCGATCAGACCTATAATAGGGTTACATAGGGCATTAAGTGTACGAGCTAAATAGTTCCAAGCATGGAAGGTTAGACCTGTATGTCATGGGGTAAATGACATGGAGGGAAGGAGGGCCCTGGTTAGTGGGGCTGCTTTCAGTTAAATTGAGGCATGCAGGGAATAGCGGGCTGTATCTCCAGAGTTAATATTTCTGATGTTGAACTGTGGTGCATGATTATGTATGTAAAAATCAAATAAAGTTTGTTTTAAAAAAATGTTACACTTTTTTTTATAAATCGATCAGACCTATAGTTTACCACGATAAAGTCAGACCTACTGTTTTGAGCGAAAGCTATTCCACAAATCAACCATCAGTTAGACAGTCATAAAACGTGAAAGGCAGCAGAATTCCAAATAGCAAATCTTCTACATCCATGGTTTGTCAAGGGGTTAACCAACACCCATATCCTGCCTAGTACAGTAATCTGATATTCCATGCAACAAAATACCCATCTGTGGGCATTAATACGGAGTAATAACAATCTCCCTCAAATGCCTACTGATTTTAGCATATGCTCTTCACAATAAATATATCATGCCTTATCATAACATTTGATAATCAACAGATCAAGCCCATAGCCATGATCATTGCCTTGCCACCATAACCAATTGAGTCCTGCGGTATCTAGTATAAGCTTTGCCACAAACCAAAAAGCGCAATCATGGGACTATTTAGTTGAAGCACACAACTTCAGTCCAATCAAATCCTGTATTCAGAGGTAAAATGCGGTGGAGTCTAAGCACCTCTCTCTGTATTACCCTAAAATATCTTTTTATTGATTACATAAGGTCCAGCGACAACTGTGCCGTCAAGGCAGACCTAAAAATGCATGTAGCTCTGGCCATCCCATACTGCTTTCAAAGACACAACAGCACTCCTAAGTCTGAAAAGTCAGCGATATTCATGCATTACCGAGCTAATGCTCTTAGCCATGTTATCCACCTACCATTGGATAACATGGCTAAGAACTGCTCGGGGGCAGATGTTAGCTTTTGGAGATAATCGCGCTTAGCGCGAATATCTGCAAAGGTTGGTAATAGGAGATAGCGATGTTAGCGACTGTTTCCAGTCGCTAACATCTTGGCACGCCCACTTTGCATGTCATTAGTGATAAATATCACTGACATGCAAAGCAGGGCCCAAGATGGTCGCTATCTCCTACTAGCTGTCGCTAACTGGTGTTAGCGACAGCGAGGTAATAGGGAGATAATTTTATCTCCGCTTTCTTGGCTTTTAAAGCCAAAAAAGCGGTGATAAACCCCATTGATAATATGCCCCTATATTTTAATATTGTAAGAATCTATGTCAAGGTCTTCAAGAACACGTTTATGCTTTTTTAAAACTTAATATTTTTATCACGTACACACTTAAATTCAAATCTACAAGTCATTACTAAATATAGTTAGAAAAGTTATGGCAAAAATATCGGTAAATTGTTATCCTTTATTTAAAAACTCGGAGCAGTCTGGTGCGTCGACATCTACAATGCGCTCTCCATATTCTCTGTATATTTTACGATCCATTTGTTACAAGGCACAATAATTTATCTTCCATTTCAGTTCTTCTTCATTACTGAAGCCCAAAAAAAACAACTCAAAAAAGGTGTATTGCCTTGTAAGCTTTAGCAAATTTAAGCCGATAGGGCGCGCCTTTGAACAAGATTGGTTCTTGCCAATGCCTGTTGCTCATGCTGCATACCTTACAGCCGAGCCGATTCAGGGGAGATACTTATTAAAGTAAACAAGTTTGACAAGGAGGCAGCAGGGGAGAGGGGAGGGGGCCTGCTCATGCTTCCCTTGCGGGAGCGAGCAAGGGGCACCATCTGTTTGCAAGTTCATTACAAACAGATGGCTTCAAAGCTCGCTCCTGCAAGGGAATCGCCAAACGTACAAGCTTTGCCATTGAAAGCAATGCAATGCGTGCACGTTTTTGGTTAAAAAAAAGTATCGATTTCAAGAGGTGTCCTCCTATGCAGCGCATGTGCGCTGCGTAGGAGACCTAAAAAAACAAAAAAACTAAAGGAATAGGAAGATCCTTTTGTGACCATGTGCTGCAGTGAGGAGCCTCGAAAGAGTATAATTTTGCAAGACGCAGCAAGACGTGTTGAATCTTTACTGGGCTGTGCAGCACAGAATGCATGGTTAAAATGCGAAGCCTTTATAAGTTTCATTATACTGTGGGCTACTTCGTACTGTGCTGCTAATTTTGAGGCCTGTGTCACCCAGAGGCTGAATATCCTTTAGGCGCAGAGTACTTTGACGTAGTTGGCTTCCAAGGGACCCTCAGCATGGCCATCAGGGTTAAGATAGCAAGGGAAAGGTTACATAATTATTATTCTGGCCTGGCAGGGGGTGTAGAAATAAAGAGGAAGTGTCAGACATGCCTGCATGGAAGACAGGCCCTTTCTTTGTACTTCTGACACGGTGGCAGGCCTTCCCATTGAAAGGATAAAGATTGGCCTAGGTACCCTGGGTGCACCAACTCCCTTCAATATACTGCACCACTATTTAATCTTGGAAAGAACTAATAAATCTGTGATAGCGAGTCTTCACTGCATCTTACTCTTGTTGAAATCTCCATAAGGATAATTTCTTAGGAAAGCAAAAAATTCAGGTCCAACTGTGTGAAAGCCAAGAGTGTGGGGTGAATTAGACTAAACACATTGTCCCGCCCCTGGGGCACTTCAACAAAATGCGAATAAGCAGAATGTATGCACCCAAGAAGCATAGGGGGAAGAAGTGAGAAATATCCAAGCCATGTAAGCTTTTGGTTTATTGGCAGGTACTACAACATGGAGAGGATATTAACCCATTAAAGCCTTCGAGCGTTGACATGAAAAATAGCAATAACCATAACCATAACACCTTACAAACAGCAACAGGTGTGTGCCTGCCAGCAGCTGTAGCCTGCGGACAGATGTGGAAAAATCTCAGCAACACCAATGCAATTTGATATGAGATGGTGACTGGCAGAGTGCACAGCTAGGACTGTAGACAGTGTCCGCCAGCCCTGCATGAACACTGAGTGTAAGGCAGCATGCATAGCCAGGAAAGTAGACAGTGTCCGCCTGCCCTACGATCCCATAGCTAGGGGGCATAAGGCAGAGTGTACAGCCAGGAATGTAGTGTTCACCAGTTAAGAATGCCCATTGTCACCAGA
The DNA here is from genome assembly GCF_964263255.1 of Lissotriton vulgaris. Lineage (NCBI taxonomy): Eukaryota > Metazoa > Chordata > Amphibia > Caudata > Salamandridae > Lissotriton > Lissotriton vulgaris. The sequence goes on from NC_141700.1 coordinate 731,177,890, forward strand.
GTGTAATTTTAGGACTGTACTCCCACTTTTGGCCCATAGGAATTGCGAAATCGCAATTTGGAATTCGCAAAATATTTGCGATTTGGTAAAAATTGCGATTTTTACCGAATCGCAATTAAATTGCGAAAATAATGATGCATTGCCATTTGCGATTCCTTATTTTTCGCAAATAAGGAATCGCAAATGAAAACGTTGATGCATCTACCCATTACTGTAGTGCTGCTGAGCTGCTCCTGATGCCGTGAGATGTGTCGCGAGCAGCCCTCCACCTGCTGCAAGCAGCCCTTCGTCTGCGCTGAAGCCGTGAGAGATGCATGAGGGCACAACTCTGTGCAACCCTTCTGCAGGGAAGGGCGGGCGAGACAACAATCTGTACTTCCAGACAACAGGACCAACCTGACTCCCGATTTCCTTGTCCCACAATTCTTTTATCTTTTAAAATGTTGTGCCCCTAAATTATGTGGACGTTGCAACCATTCTGTGGCCCCACCTACGCTACATCACTGCAACATGGTCCTCCCTGTGAATTAGGCCCAGCAGTGCCACTAAAGGGGAATAGGACAAACATTAAGGCTGAAGACCAGACCAAAGAGGGCAGTGAGCTCCCTCCCAACATGAGATACCCCGATGGCTCTCCCAGTTAGCCCCCTGTTAAACAGGCGGACTGTACACGAGTACTTTGGTGCTTCATCCACCTCCAGTTCACCCTTGGATGGACTCTATATTGCATCCTGGAGATCTACACCAAGGGTAGCCTTCCTTGAGAAGAAATTTTGCATGTGGTTTAGAAAGAGTGGCACCACATCAAGCTAATGTCAGGAAGAGGTTAGCTTTTTAAGTCAGTGGCACATGCAGGGTTCATAGGATACTCCTGTTCAGCTGTATAGTTTTGTTTGAGTCTTCTGTGTGCTTCAGTCTGGATCCCGCTCAGCTGAATTCCTTTCTTCCACCCTCTCCTTTTGTACTTCCCTTTCCTGCATCTCTACAGCTTTATTTTCACTAATTACACTTCTTTCCTTGCTTCCAGTGTTTCAGATGCCTTTTCATTGGGTCTCTATTCTAAAAGGGCCATAGATGTCAATGTCCTGCCAACTAATCTTTTCCTAGTGAAGCTCTTTGCTTGCGCTCTGTATTCTAGTCTTATTCCTTTCCAAGACTGATGCACATGTCCACAGGCTGTTCTGGGTCTTCCTTCTTCCCCTTTACCACTTTTCAGCTGCTGAGATGGATGGAACCCAGAGTTCTGGCCTCGTGTAGGCCTCGGATAATAAATGTACTTTTAGAAGTGATATCACCACATCAGAAATACCAGGTCTTGGGGAACAGGCAGCTTGGAGGACCTCAACTGTACTCTAGGCTTGTATTTTTTTTTTAGATGTGGTTGATAAGGATGTGGTGGCTTGCATTTCAGTCCCACTCATGGTGGCCATAACAGGCGATGCAGATCAGATCTTAAGCAGGCACACATTGGAGACCCTCTGGTCCTTCTGAGGGTGAGACACTTTTAATGGTTTGAACTGAGGGAGTTCAGGAGAGGACTCCGCAAAATCAGTATCACAAGGTGCTTCCATATCATATACCTCTAACTTTGCTATTTGATGATTGGCTCTTGCCGACGACAGACTGTAGAGCTGTGCATGGCTGAGGAGGACCCCACAAGAACACTTACATATTTGCAACTTTTCCTGGACTATTTTCATGGTTGAGGGATAGGAAAACATACTGGTAACCACTCTAGCTGGGAACTTCACGGAATTTGGGGGGGCTAAATAGAGAACATGGCAGAAGTCTGCAAGATTATCTCCTTGGAACACATTCAAATAGATATGGAAGTCGCCGACATGGTGGCATTCAGCAAGAGTGGATGCGCTCCACAAGGGGCCACAATGAGTCAGCAGAATTTACCCATTTTCTTTGAGATCTTTCCTTTCTATGACAAGTCAGCCAACACAACATATTCCGAAATCTCCAAATACAATTCAAAACTCCTGTGTGGAACACTACTCTTTACATAATTGGTTTCGCCTACTGTCAACCTGAGGTCCTCAGGTTTGTTGTCGTCCCCTTTGATGTTCAATGGGATGCTGTCTCAAGCACCTCATACTACTGCTGCAGACACTGCAAATTTAGGGAGTGTGGAACTGCCGCAAGGAGCCTGCTGATCTGGCCCCATCTAGGTACCGGCAGGCATCTGTGCATTCTGGCTCCCTTCTTCCGCTGTCTTTCTCACCCATTGCATAGGCCTTGGGATTGGTATAGAGAATTTATGCATGCAGTTAAATGAGAATTTGTCTGCAGCCTACAAAACCTGGTAGCCTCTTCTCTATCTCAGCACAGTTATGGATGCTCTTTTTGGGTTTTCCCAATTAGGTGCCTGGGAGGACAAAAGTGTATTAACATTTCATTTGCAAATCCCTCTCTGTTCCAACATCTATATCTCCCGGTAGAGGTGCTCATCTCTTGGTTTATGTGTCCCAGTATCTCAATGATCTGGTACTCTTCTCCCAGGCCTAGGACTCCCTGGTACGGTTTATGCCACTGTAGCAAGGTGGAATCTTACTTATATGGTTACCCCCACTTTTTGCCTGGGGTTTGTTGGTTTTTTGACTTCGTTGGACTGGGACCCTGCTATTCAGTGCTCCAGTCTATCTACTTTCTCTATAAAATGGACACCACATACTTTAGCTAGATACCAGATTGGTTACTGGGTCACCCGTGTGAGCCCCTGTATAGTGTATCCAAGGTACCCAGGGCATAGGTGCAGCCAAGGCCTACCAGGGGCTGCAGCATGTATTATGCCACCCCTGGCTGGCCTTCTAAACTGACACCACATGTATGTAATTACAGCCTGGGTAAGGTGGTGTAATCACCCCTTACTTCGATATAGTATACCTGTCTCTATCTGGAGGTGAACCACTGGTTAGTACAGTAGTGATTTAGTAATGAAAGAAAAAAAAGGGGAGAGGCGTTTTGTGCAGTTAAAAAAGGCTGAGAGGCAGTGTCAGCACAAGTCGTGCCGAACCTGTGACCGAGCAGGCCAAGCGACTCAGCACAATCGAGGTGGCGCATTCGATTACTTAAAAGGTACTTCCAGGCCTTTATGAATTCTAGAGGAATAACTAAGAATCTAACCCTCCACTGAGGTTAAAACCCCCCCCTCCGTTTTTTTATGTGAATATTAGGTCCTGAAGAAAGCCGGCTTGACCCCCTGCGGCCAATTCACGGCTGAAACAAGTCGACCTTGCTTTGTGCGTAACTCAGTGCTGAAACCTCATTACAAAGTTTCCTACGCACGCCCTAAGTTTTTTATCTAGGCATTCTCTCCAATATCAATAAAAGTTTTTCAACACTGGTCATTAGAAGCCTTTTTTAACTGCAAAAAACGCATCTCCCCTTTTTTCTTTCATCACTAAATCACTACTGTACTAAGCAGTGGTTCACCTCCAGGTGGAGGAAGCACACAATTAAAACCCAATGATGATGCTGTCACGTCGCTAACAACAAGGCGGAAAACCAAGATATACCGCCTATCGAGCCTTGGTACGTGAGTGAGGGGTTTTTATCGGCACCGGAACCGAATAATAGAACAAAAATCCTGGTTACCACAGGACAAATGATCCCTTCCCCCTCTGATTTTTTTATATCAGCAACCAAGGAAGCTGAAAGGATCGCACAAAATTTCCTTTTCCCCCTTTTGATAGAAAGCTATTCAGAGAGACAAACATGTTTCAGAGAGACAAACATGTTTGTCTCTCTGAATAAACATAAATGGATGTTGTAAAAATTAACCCCTGAGAGTGCTTTGTGATTGACGCAGTACCACCCAATAAGAGAGGAGGGAATCGTGAAAAAGCACTGGGTCAATTAGAATCCAAATACATTATAGAACTGGATACTAAATTTCCTTCTGGGCCGAATACAGGGGATGATTTATACAATTTTCTTTAATTATAGGGGCTGCGACTTACCCAATTTTCCTATTCTTATGTCTCCCCTTATAGATCTCTTGGAGATTGGCCAATCTTGGATATGAATTTTGCTTTCCTAGATTAACATTTTTGAATTGCTGGACTATTTATCGTGGTTGATTGCACCATCCTACTATGAGAGTTCTCTTAGGTATCTTTGATTCTTTGATAGGAACATGATCTACCATATGATGATTGGGAGGCATTCCATTAGATGCATGTTCATTTTTAGTATTGGAACTATGATATTGACGTTGCATTTGGACTAATGGACGCCAGCTCAACATGTTGACTGCTGCATTTCCCATATTTTATCACCATTATTGGTTAGCGAGTTTTCTTTTATTATTTTTGAAACACTTTTCACATTTATTTTCATATTCTTCACTATCCTCAAGTATTGAACAGGCACATTTTCGTTAACGTGCAGGCAGGGTATAGTATAGAATCTTTGGTATTTTTTATGGCACAGGACTCTGTTTTTTCGCTTATTGCATATGCTTGCTTTTGCACTGATGAGGGTATTAGTATCCAATATGAAATGTTTACAAATAGCGTTTTTTGCACATTCGGATGTTTACATTAGCATTCATGGACCACTGGTACGAATGCTTTTTTAAAAATCAATGTTTACATATCGTTTTTTGCACTGCAATTGTTAATATTGGCGTATTTGCACATTGAAATAACATGCTGCTTTTTTCATAACCAATTGTTTACATCAGCGGTCTTTGCACATACAATTGTGATTATTTGCGTATTTGCAAAATAATATTGAATAGAAATGGTTATGTATAGTGATGGTTGAGTCCCATGTCCACATTGCGGAATATTATTAACTATGTATTTGTACATGTTTATCATACGATCGATGTTTTTAATGTCTATACATAATACAGACATGTGTCATTCAAAATAACCAATATTGATATAGAATGTTACATCAACAGGGTAAACAGTTTTACTTATATTTATAGAGGTCTTCTCAGTGTATAATGAAGTATTTTCTCTATGTTTATTTTCCTGCCGATCATGTGATTTTGGATGGGCCTGTGTGTTTAAATTTCCTGTTTGTTTTATTACAACTTGAGTGACCAAGGACTCAGTCGGTGTCTGAAACGAGTCTCCAGACATGCACCTTATGTTCTAATAAATCAGCTTTCTATAACAGCAAACCAGCTAATTTTGTGTCCATGATTGCACTTGAATGTATATATATATATATATATATATATATATATACACACATATATACATATACATATACACATACATATACACTAATATAATAAAGAGAGCCCAAACCTTTGAGGCGGGTAATCTCAGGAACCACAGCACCAATCAACACACAATACAGCGTTGGAAAGGGCAGTTGCAGCAGAAGGACATAGGCTATGCAGACGCCCACCATATACATTTAAAAGGTTAAAGAACCGTGCCAGCCAAGTAGTCCCTTATGGGCGTATTTGTGTTGTGCTGTGGGCGTGTGCTGGGGGGCATGACAAACGCTGGGGGCGTGTGGAACGTTCCGCCCTTCATGCCATGTCTCATATCGTGTGCTGTGGGCGTGTGCTGGGGGCATGGGATTACGGAAAAAAAGCGAGCGTTGTGCCCAATATTTCATAGTTTTTTCTTCCCAGATTCTGTACATTCCACCTCCGGGTGTGTTGCCCAGCGCTCCCAGTGACGTGCACCTGCTTTACTGTATGAAGGTCAGGCATGGCACTATTCCCAAGGGCCGGAAGGAGCGCAAACAGGGGCCATTGTGCAGGAAATGTAATCTCGCCTTAACTTCCAGTGACACCTGAAGCGCACACTGGAGATTTTTCACTTCTGTTGCGCACAGGCCTCGCACCACGCATATCAAGACACAAGGCCCGCCTCCACGGAAATAGCAAGAAAGGGACTATCCCTCCTCCGGGAATATGTGATGATATTCCGCAAACCAACATCCCGCATACCATTACTCCGCAATTTTTATAACGCTGGACTATTACTCCGCAAAGACATCATTTCTAAAACTTTTACAACGCATATGACTATCACGCATGCCATTATAACGCAAATGCATGTGTGGTAAAGTCATATACATTGTAAAAGTACATTATTAAAACTATATATATATATATATATATATATATATATATATATATATAGATACATACATACATATTTTTAATTTAATTAAAACATATTCTATTAAATTGCATTATTTATATTATTTGTATTTACTATTTTATTTTAATACCCTTTACACCCTAAAAACTAATCCCACCCTGCTCCCTTTAAATACCCCTGCACCTCATAATCATAACCCACCCTTACTCCTTAAAATACCCCAACACCCTTAAACACTAACCCATCTTAACCCTATAAATATACCCTGTACCCCAAAACCCAAACCTATCCCTGAACCCTAAACTACCCCTGTACACCAAAACCCAAACCTAGCCCTGAACCCTAAAATACCCCTGTACCCCAAAACCTAGCCCAAACCCTAAAAATACCCCAAAACCCATACCTACCCCTGAACCCTAGAATACCTCTGTACCCCAAACCTAGCCCTGAACCCTTAAAATACCCCTGTACCCCAAAACCCAAACCTACCCCTGAACCCTAAAAATAACCCCGTACCCCAAAACCCAAACCTACCCCTGAATCCCAATACCCCTGTATCCCTAAACCCTACAACTACCCCGTACCCCAAACCCAAAACTATATCTGAACCCTTAAAATACCCAAACACCCCAAAACATGTACCCCTAAACCCATACTTACCTTATCCAAATATTAAAAAATAAAACCTGCTTTTACCATTCATGCATTTACAACGAATTTCGTTGTAAATGTATGCGTGTTAAAAGCATATAAAATGTAATGCCATGCGTTATAATGGCATTGCGGAGTCATGGTACTTTCGTAATGAAAGTATGCAGAGTGATGGTATGCGGAAAGAAAGCTGCGGAATAATGGGTGTTTACCCTCCCCGGTAAGTACATTGGTGGCACGGCGGCCCACATCCCCAGCAACATACTCATTTTTTCACCACCCATTTGAAAAATGCACAGGTCTTATTGATGACCAGCACCGACATACACTTTTAGACACACCTTCCGCCACAAGTTCTAGAATTGCGAACTTTAGAGCGGGGAGCTACGTTCGAATCTCGGCATCAGCTCAACATCCTGTGATTCCAGGCAAATCGCTTTGTCTCCCGTGCCTACCACAAATGAATGTGTTCTGTAATGTAAATTGGGCTCATGCCATGTTGTCGAGTTCGCGCTATATAATATTGCAAGGAAAAATAAAGTAGGGAAACTCGAGTTCACACACTACTGAACGCGGACTCTTAAGTGCATCAGCAGTGCACTGTGAATCGGAGCGTTTCACAGTCCTGCAACAGATAAGAAATGCTATCAAAACGAAATCCTACAAAACAATATACTACTGGCCGGCAGCAATTCATACCCGGACAACGTCACACACACACACACATATATTAACCTATAAGTCACTCCTATGGCAGGCCTTGACAATCCTGGAGGCAGAGCACTTGGTTTTGTAAGAGAGGGTGCCCTAGCATGAGCTGAGTCCCTCTGTTGCTTTCGGAACCATCTCCTTATAGCTGTTCTAGGATAGACATACCAAATACTCTTAAGTGCATTATAATCCTCGCGGTTAAAGCTAACTTTGATTTGGCTTTATCCAAAAAGGTGTCAAATACTTTGGAATACTACCCCCCCCCCCCCCCCTGCCAGTCCTGGGGGCGGAGGTAGCATTCCACCCTTCTAGAGGGAGAAGACATGTAGTTACTGGTACAACTGGTTAAAGTTAAACAGAGCCCCTGCATCAGAAAATGGATGCTGCTGCCACAGACACGAGTCTGCCCTCCTGCTGCTGGATGAAACTCCGGCAAGGGAGGCCTGAACTATAGGTTTCCTGTCCAGGGAGGAGCCAGCACCTGCGCAGACAGGCTTTAGTGTATTGGGGCAGGGTGGGTTGCATTCAGGGAATGCTTTTCAGACACTGCCTGGGGCACACAAGGTGCTCCATGCATTTCCCAGTTCAAACAGTTGCTGGGGCGCTGAACCCCAGCTCTGGCATGAAACTGGACAAAGGGGAAGGGGGTATAACCACCCCCTTCCCAGGTCCACCCATAGGAGGGACCTTAGAGTTAGTCCAACCCCTAAACTTACTACAAGTATAGAACCCCATTCCCTAGGACTTTAGTTTACCCTGGATGAAACTCTGCAACATACATCTTGGACCTTCGACATTCCATATCAACTGGAAGATTGAAGAAATCTCCCTTGTGGTCAAGGAGGGACCACCCTGTTTGAACAGGCACCAACTGCATTTTCGAGGTTCCCGCCAGATCCCGAAGAATGTGCGAAACAGGACAGACTTCCAGACATCTCTGATACTGACCAAGCTCCCAGCAAAGCTGAGACCCGTAGCGGACACGAGAGACGTGGGACTGGAACTGCCGGACATCCGACATTTTGCAAGCAGCACCTACTTCCCAAGGTATCCCAAAGTTGTGCATTGGGGTGCTTGAAGCCCCAGCCCTGAGCACCATTTGCACCGAAGCTCAGAGACCCACACTTGTCTCGTGGGCCCGCTTTGAGCATTTCCGCTTGACTCGTCTTTGCGGTTCCTAGTCCGTTGGCTAGTCAGCCCCCAAGAAGACCAATCTTGAAACTACTTTGCTTTCCTGGTTGCTCCAGGCTTGCTCCAGCTTCCCTGAAAAGAAGAAGTGCCTCGGACCTTGCTGGTCTGCAACAAAGCCAATCTCGACACCCTGCGTGGGTTGTGTTAGCCAAGGCCTGTTGGGTGCAATCCGGATACCGACACCGCAGTCAGCTAGATTTGTTGTGGGACAGCTCGAATACTGCTCCTGGACGTCGTCGACACCTCCTGGACCACATGGCTGAAGAGACAAGCTTCACCTTTTCACCTGAAATCACCTGACATTGGCTGGCATCTTCCCATTGCCATCCTGCTCACTGGCAAGTGTCCCTTCTGCTTTCAGGTTCTTCAGATCTTCAATTCACCCTTGGATCCACCTGGACACTTTTCCTCTGGTCGCCTGCAGCACTTCTTTGCAGTTCTCCATTGAAAAAGACGACGAAACCCGACACCAAAAATCATCTATGCACCCGGCTCCCGTGGGTGAGGTAACACGAGCACTCCGGTGCTCCCGTGGGTCTTGACTCTCGAAGTGTTCTAGTCTAAAAGGGTTCCATCCTAGTCCATTCAGAAGCTTCCTTAAATTGCAAATTTGTAACTTGTTCGTTTCCCATAGAAAGTAAATGGTAACCCGCGGCTGTGTTTAGACACTGGAAGCGTCTCCAGACGGCCTCCTACATCCTAACCTTTGGTTGTTCCTAAGCCCCAGCGATTCCACAGGTCCTAGGCCTGCTTTCTATCCCAGATGTGGTTCTTATACCACTACTTTAGTATATGGTTTGTGAAGCCCCTAGGGCATAACATATACTGTGCAACTTATCGTATGCTAATTAAGTTCCTTGTATTATACATTTACCTCTGATCTCATAAAGAGTGCAGAGGGGTTGTGTTTAGATTAAATACATATATACCTTGTGTGGTGTGCTTTCATTTGGTACTCAATGGATTATAATTGGTAAAACAACTAGCTTATTTCGCTCTCTGAAGTCTTGAAGGCTGCTCTCCATAGCTACCACTAGGATAGCTTTCTAGAAGGTTGACTTTACAACCATCAATAAGGGTCGTTTGGACTGGTGCAAGGTGTTTTACTAGAATAGTGGACATCATATACCAGGCCAACTTCTCACAGCCACTGTGTCTGCAAGTGTGCATGCATCTCTCTCTGACCCAGTGTTGGCTTCCCTGTGTCTCACTGGGAGTTTTTGTGATCCCTTTGTACTTTAGTTTGTCTCTTCTTTCCAGTGCATTTATGCCATAGTTTAGGATTGCCTGTCTCCCTGCCAGGTGAAACTATGAATTAGTTCTTACAGACAGTGTTTGTGGCTTCCTCCCCTGGTGTCAGTGCAAGCAAATGAATTTGACAGACAAGGGACCAAATATACTAGGTGCCCCAGATGTGCAACAGGTATTTGCACCTATTCTTGCACCACCAGGGCACTTTGATCTTATAGAAGTGGCTGTAGATGCTTGGGCAGCCCCTTCTTCCATAGTTCACAGTGGCACCATCACAGGAGGATGTTCCCTTATTTGCATTGGGGGGGGGGGTGATTGTCCCCATGCAAGCGAGAAAAGACCATGCCCTTGTGCTATACTACAAACCTGTGTATGTGTGTAGGCAAAAGAGCTGTTGGTAGAATCCTGGACTTTGAGCCACATAGACGTGGTGTACAGTCAGTGCACTCTGAGAGTGTCCTTGTAATGGGAGGTAAGTAGGTGATTCGGGAACTCCCAAGCACGTCATGGTAGGTGGGCGTTTCACTCACAGCTCCTGCCAACAGTTGAATCTCTGCTCACCTTTTCAAGTCAGGCAGGGTTGCTCTCTGCACTATGAAAGGTGGATCAAGAGCTTCAAAGAGCCAGTCTGTCTTTCACTAATGCACTGCCCCAAGGAAAGCATGGGTTTGCAGCTGAGCTGGGGGCAACACATTTACTGTAATAGGGCGGACTTCCCCAGCGGAGCCATGTGCACCCCGTTAAAGATGCACCAAAGCGCAGGTCAGGGAAAGGTGCCCGATTTGTAAAATAGGCCCAGGCGTCAGTGATACAAGTGCTGGGATGTGGAAACTCAATTACTATGTTGTGTTGTCCCTGGTCGCGTGCTCTTGTTCTGTTGTCGCGGGTGTGTGCTTTCCTACCCCACCTCCCTGCACTGCCAAACAGAAAACATTGTCTAAAGCAGCATATTTTCCCTGAAGGAACCTGTGGCGCTTTAAAAAGAAGGTTTCCACTACAGAATAATCTGCATCCTATCTGAGCTCCGGACTTCATTCATGAAGGGGATGTGGACCCTTTTCCCCTTAGAATGCCACTTACCACCTCCTTCGAGTTGTTGCCAACTGAAACCCAAATGCGGTTGCAAATCGATACATATTTCAACTACTAATGGCTATAAACCCACTCCGTGTATTGCATAGAATTTTTCAACTCGTAAAATGGGTTTAATAATCATTACAAAAAAAGCATTTTGTGCTTGCAAAGCCTATGATTTTAGAAATGGAAGGGTTTGAAATGGAACAATGGATTTTCACAGTCAACATTTACTCCCTGGACCCAAAGTGTGGCAGTGGTGAGGCGAGAGAGGCTGGGAGGCCCAAACATTGATCTTTGGCACAATCCAGGAGTAAAAGAACTAAAGAAATCCCAGCTTGTAGGCATTGTAGGAAAGCACAACTTGTGAGTATCTGTGAAGTGCCTGGGTGAGGATGAAAGAGGCTTTGTCTTCATAGTCCCCGGTGGCTCCAGTTAGAGGGAGCAATGGAGGACTCCTTTTTTTCTATACAGCAAAGGCTGCAGAGGGCTTGGGTCTAAACTCAAGGCCCAGAATAAGGGCTGCTGAGTTGCCATACATGTCAATTTCAGTTTTACCTGGGTTTAGTTCTCAGGTGATTCCTAATTATCAAGAAGCTGGGCACATGTGGGCAGTTTAGGCTATAGTTCACAGGGGGCTGCATGGGGTTTTGTCTGAAGATTATGAGAGTGATGATAGAAATAGAGCAAAGAAACATGAAGCCACCAAAAATATATACTTCATGTTAATGTATTGATCTTAGCATCTTCATTAGATTCACACCAAATCATTAAACATGGGCGTAAAATCTGTTCCGTTCGTGGAATTTGAGGATTTTCTGCAATTTCACGGTCCGCGAATCTCACAAAATTGCAGAAAAATCAGCAAAAATCGCGTGCGGGACAGATTTTCAAAAACTGAAGTACATGAAGCACTTACAGGGTTACAGCAGGTGCCCAAGTTGAAGCTAATTTCTTTGTAACCATTTACAAAATGGTTACAAAGAAATTAACTTCAACTTGGGCACCTGCTGTAACCCTGTAAGTGCTTCCTGAGCGGCTCCTCCAGAGTTGTTGCCTACTTGCAACTATTCTCTGACCCTACTCTGACCCTCGAAGCAGGGTCAGAGAATAGTTACAAGTATGGCACAATGCTCCAGGCTGTCACTAAAATTAAACCACAACAGGAAGCACTTACAGATAAGGAAGCAGGTGCCGACTTGAAGCTCAAATTCAGTAACACATTAACCAGCCCCCGGTTGAGGCTGGGCAGGTGTGCTCTCCCCATAATCTACAGTGGTGAACCAGAGGGTGGCAGGGGTGAACCAGAGGGTGGCAGGGGTGAACCAGAGGGTGGCAGGGGTGAACCAGAGGGTGGCAGGGGTGAACCAGCGGGTGGCACTGCTAAACTGCCCGGGAGCTCTGTGGGTGTGAGCACCCACGCTGCTGAGCTGCCATGGGGTTGTGAGCCCACACGCTACTGAACTGCCCCGGAGCCCTATCAGTGTGAAAATCATTCGTGCTCAATTGCCTGGGAGCCCTCTGGGTGTGAGCACACATTGTGCTAAGTGCCCCCCTGCCCCCAGTATATATATATACCTGTACCGCACAGCACCATTATGCTCCTGCACCATGAAGTCTGGTGTCTGGATGCTCCTGATCCATGTAGGTGGTACCACCGTCTGGTGCAGTCAAAATGTAAAATCATAACTTGCTACACAGCACCAAAAAAACCATGTCCCCGCTGGCACCGGTATGCGTATGTACCAGGTGTGGAGCACCTGCATCCCACTGCACCCTACTGCCCAGCGCCAGCATATGCCTGTATGGGGCAGTTTAGTATGAGATGGGACATTGACCAGCAGCAGCAGCTGCATGCGCCTGAACCCACTGAGCAGGATCAGAATGGCTTTGTACCAACACGCGCAACAGAGCTATCTTGGACATCTGAAGGATTCTGGGGTCCTGCGCCAAACTTATTTTTGCATCCATGAGTTTTCCCGAGGGCCATCCCTGTGTAGCTCCTGTGACCAGGAGGCTGCTTTCTCCTCATCTGCTGCTCTGCTCGGTCTCTGACCCTTTGTAAACAAGATGCATGTGAACTCGCATAGAAGCCCTGCCCTTTTGGCCCCGTCCACCACACACTAGCGGTATGAAACATCTTCCCGCCCATCCCCACTATAATGGCCAGCTCACTCAAGGGACCTCGGCACCTTTTGGCGCGCTGGCAAAGTTACAGGCACACGTGGTCACATATTTGTGCAAATGGCACAAAAATCCGCGAGTTTGCGGGAAAATTCACAGACTTTTTTTGCAATTTCGCATGAATTCGCGAACCCCGAATTCGCAAATTTCACCCATACTTACAAATCATAAATCAAAGGATCACATGAAACTTTTTTTGATCTTAAGGATGCTCTTTTTGATCACAGTACGTTAACACTCCTTTTGAGACACTGCAATAGCCAGGTTTTTTTAAGTACCACCCTCAAAATTTGGATTCCATCTAGGTTTCTTATTCTACTTTTCCCTGAAATATGTTCTCTCAAAAGTCTGATTTTGGAGATTCCCTACATCATGGTTTAAAATACTAATCGGTTCCCTTTCAAACTTATCCCTCGCATCGACCTATTGTTGGGACGCTGTACAAAATAATGTCTACTGATGTAATATCCGGCTGAGCGATACCTAGTGGGAGCACATATTGCATTGACATTCACACATTTTCTATGCGTTGAGTGTTGTCTGCATATGAGGAGGAGATCAGGCCAAACGTTTGTATTATAAGATCAAGAATCTTCTGTAGGTGCTGAAGAAAGGCAATAGGTTTTAACACTTGGCCACTCCACATGGAAGTTTGCCCGCATCAGAGAAGAATGGCACCACATATTGTGAGGAATGGTAGGACTCATATGTGGACAAAACCCTAGATGTTAATGTTCTTCTGTCTGGAAGTTGGTTGATTGTCCAAAGTTGCCAAGAGCCTGGGGAGAAGAAGAATATTTAGAACAACGAGTTTGGGCCAAAAAGAGATTAGCTGCTTCAGCTCTATTTGTGCAGCAGCCCACGCGGACTGGGCTGGGCCGAGTATGGAATGTGCTGCAAGCATTGGAACAGCCTTCTATATAGAAATGTTCAAGAGTTTGGGATTTTGGGATGAGCCTGCATTTGGTCAGGTCATGAAATCACTGTACCTCTGCTTCATATTGGTCTCAGTGACCCTAAGATTGTCAGTATAAGTGCCTCACCTGTATATCACTATATCACCCACAAAGGCCCTCAAGTATCAGCATTTATTAATCACTGATGACAATGCCCGGGACATTTAGGGCCAGATGAATGAAAGCTTTTAGCATTTCTTAACAAGCCAAATAGCAATTTCGGTCCATTAAGAAATGCAAAGCCGCTTTTTCATTTGTACAAAGGCCAAAAAATGTCACAATTTGAGTTTTGTACCCAGTAGAAATTGCGATTTAGAAAACACAAATAAGGATTGCCCAGTTCCCATTTAGGAAATGCATTTACCAACAACTCAAAGTCTATGGTAACCATGAGCAAAATTTAAAAAATGCTTTTTTTATGTGACATGAAGCGCGCATATGCCCCTACGACATATGATCACTTACATGTGCAAAACTAATTTCGGGATGCCTCCAGGGGGCCTTAATCCCAGAGGCACCCTTGTGTTTGGAATTCCTAAATTGCAATCTCCAATTAGGAAATAGCAATTTATGAAATTCAAACAATTTCATATTTGGGCCATAGGTGGGAATTAAGTAGCATATTTTCTGTTATTTACTAATAACTCTTCCTAGTTTTTGGAAGCGTTATTAGGAAATCACAAATTTTGTACATATTTAGCATTTCCTAAATTGGGATTCCTGTGGAATCACCATTTAGAAAATCCAAAATAACAATTTGGTACATCTTGCCCTTACTCCTGTACCTGGGCACTACAGAGATCACCAATTATCATGCCTTTTGCACTTGTGCATCACTGACGTCGCCCGCAGAGGCTGTGACACCATTGTGAACTGTGCATCACGGATATCGAACCAGCCACTTATATTCACCACTGTCACATCTTTACCTGCGATCACCAATATCTCTCCTCAACCCTCAAAGCTCCAGCACCTGCACGTTGCAGATATTACTCCCAGGATCTTTACTTCTTGTCACTCACATGCACCCCAACAGGAGCTGACATCTTCTGATCTTGTACATCTCTGAAATGATCTCCAGGGACCCCTGCACCATCTGTACTTCGATAATGCGGATGTCTGCCTAACTCCCTCACGGCTCCACCCCTTCTGCATCATGCATATGACGTGTTACTGGTGCATCACTGATATGACAATTCCTGTACCAGTCTATCACTGATATCACACAGTAGCTTTATACCTTGTAAAGTCTCCCTCTCCCCCTTCATTTTACCTGACAATCCTGGGTGCATATTCTCTTCCTTGAGGTTACTGAGGAGAGGGGGGAAGGAACTCTCATTTGATGTTTCCGCCATATTTCTGCTTCGGCCGCCTTGACGCAGAGATGGAGCTGTGGAGAGAGGTCAGTGGGTGAAATCAAATCCACATTGAAGGTGACCAGACACAACTGGTCTCACATTACAGGAGTAATAACCATCCTCCTGATGTCATACAATTCAATGGAGTCACTCAGTCCCCAATGCAGCCTGTAGATGCTTCATGGGAGTGTCAATCAGTGCCCTTCACAGGCTGCAAACGCTTCATAGGAACCTGATCTATTTCCCATCACCAGGTGCTCAAGCTTCCTCTAAGCTGCACTCATTTCCCATCGATGGCTTCACACGATTTGTCTGAGCCTCACTCACCACTCCCTTTCCAGAGTCGCGCTCATGCTGGTTCAGTAGCTGAGAAGCTCTCAATACGGATTCCTTAATGACCGGTTCACGATGTTAGCAGTGATCTA
This sequence comes from Lissotriton vulgaris, assembly GCF_964263255.1. NCBI lineage: Eukaryota > Metazoa > Chordata > Amphibia > Caudata > Salamandridae > Lissotriton > Lissotriton vulgaris. The sequence continues at coordinate 731,193,777 of NC_141700.1, forward strand.
TTCTTTAGGAATATACTCACTTTCTGGGAGTCACTCGCACCTCAAAGCTGTCCCCTTTAGAATGCACAGTGCATAAGTGGAGACGGACCAGTGACCATACTTTGGTATTGATGCTTCTCTTTCACAAACAGCCAGAGTACTTCAGTTAGGAGATGGACCGCTCAAGGAGGACCTGAAGCTATTGGATCGAGAGCTTTTCAATCCAGAGCTGAAGTTTTAGATCTAGTGCATCTCAATGGGTAGTCAAAGCTAGTGATCTAGCGCATCTGTAATGTAATGTAATGATGATACTTGTAAAGAGCACTGTTACCCCATCTCGGGGTGTCCTGGTGCTGAAGACCGCTGGGGAACCCGTCCTGGCTTTCCCTGTGAGATTGTCCCTTCTGGGTATCTCCAAGGTGAAACCAGGCATCCCTGGCGTCTGTGGGGGGCCGTTGTAGAGATGAGGCAAGCTTAATGCCCAGAGTTGCAGAGTGTGATCCCTGGTTAGAGTAGGCATCGAGGTGAGAATGATCAAGTCCGTTGACCCTGGTCCATGACCCTGCCGCGTCGGGAATTGAACCCTGGTCCCGGGCCGTTCTCTGCTTCCGGGTCTGCCGCCTCTAACCAGTGAGCCACACCACTCCATGGGTAGTCAAAGCTACTGATCTAGCGCATCTCAATGGGTAGTCAAAGCTACTGATCTAGCGCGTCTCAATGGGTAGTCAAAGCTACTGATCTAGCGCGTCTCAATGGGGGGGGCGTTGAAGCTAGCGCGTCTCAATGGGGGGGCGCTGAAGCTAGCGCGTCTCAATGGGGGGGCGTTGAAGCTAGCGCATCTCAATGGGGGGCGTTGAAGCTAGCGCATCTCAATGGGGGGGCATTGAAGCTAGCGCATCTCAATGGGGGGGCATTGAAGCTAGCGCATCTCAATGGGGGGGCATTGAAGCTAGCGCATCTCAATGGGGGCATTGAAGCTAGCGCATCTCAATGGGGGGCATTGAAGCTAGCGCATCTCAATGGGGGGCGTTGAAGCTAGCGCATCTCAATGGGGGGCGTTGAAGCTAGCGCATCTCAATGGGGGGCGTTGAAGCTAGCGCATCTCAATGGGGGGCGTTGAAGCTAGCGCATCTCAATGGGGGGCGTTGAAGCTAGCGCATCTCAATGGGGGGCGCTGAAGCTAGCGCATCTCAATGGGGGGCGTTGAAGCTAGCGCATCTCAATGGGGGGCGTTGAAGCTAGCGCATCTCAATGGGGGGCGTTGAAGCTAGCGCATCTCAATGGGGGGCGTTGAAGCTAGCGCATCTCAATGGGGGGCGTTGAAGCTAGCGCATCTCAATGGGGGCGTTGAAGCTAGCGCATCTCAATGGGGGGCGTTGAAGCTAGCGCATCTCAATGGGGGGCATTGAAGCTAGCGCATCTCAATGGGGGGCATTGAAGCTAGCGCATCTCAATCCGGGCATTGAAGCTAGCGCATCTCAATGGGGGGCGTTGAAGCTAGCGCATCTCAATGGGGGGCGTTGAAGCTAGCGCATCTCAATGGGGGGCGTTAAAGCTAGCGCATCTCAATGGGGGGCGTTAAAGCTAGCGCATCTCAATGGGGGGCGTTGAAGCTAGCGCATCTCAATGGGGGGCGTTGAAGCTAGCGCATCTCAATGGGGGGCGTTGAAGCTAGCGCATCTCAATGGGGGGCGTTGAAGCTAGCGCATCTCAATGGGGGGCATTGAAGCTAGCGCATCTCAATGGGGGGCATTGAAGCTAGCGCATCTCAATGGGGGGCGTTGAAGCTAGCGCATCTCAATGGGGGGCGTTGAAGCTAGTGCGTCTCAATGGGGGGCGTTGAAGCTAGTGCGTCTCAATGGGGGGCGTTGAAGCTAGTGCGTCTCAATGGGGGGCGTTGAAGCTAGTGCGTCTCAATGGGGGGCGTTGAAGCTAGTGCGTCTCAATGGGGGGCGTTGAAGCTAGTGCGTCTCAATGGGGGCGTTTAAGCTAGTGCGTCTCAATGGGGGGCGTTGAAGCTAGTGCATCTCAATGGGGGGGCATTGAAGCTAGTGCATCTCAATGGGGGGCGTTGAAGCTAGTGCATCTCAATGGGGGGCGTTGAAGCTAGTGCATCTCAATGGGGGGCGTTGAAGCTAGTGCATCTCAATGGGGGGGCGTTGAAGCTAGTGCATCTCAATGGGGGGGCGTTGAAGCTAGTGCATCTCAATGGGGGGGGCGTTGAAGCTAGTGCATCTCAATGGGGATGTTGAAGCTACTGGAGTGCACCTAAACAGGGTTGGGTTGAATATACTGGAGTGCACCTCAACAGGAGTTGAGATTATGGGATATAGTGCAACTTAGTGGGGAGGTGGACCCACTGCATCCAGTATCGTACAAAGGGGCTGAATCCACTACACCCGGTGGGATGAGTTTTTCTGTGCATTGCTAAAAGGAGGATTCATGGAAGAGCATAAAATGTATGCTTTCTAGGATACATCAGTCAGATGAGATCTGAATATAAACTACAGGTCGAAATGGCGCCAAACCCTCCCTAAGTTTCATGCTACCTTTTCATGGTTTGCGAAGAGATACTATATTAATGTACAGATAAGATATCCACTTAGGTCATGAAATTGCATTTTCTGCACTATTTTTGGAATGTAAGAAGTGTATATTGTTCCTTTTCAGAAACGTAAGAATTTTATCATACAAAATATTTTGCCCTGTACTCTTCTTGAAAATATTTAGGATGATATAGGTTATTGAATTTCCACACCTCTAAAGCAGATGCACAAGTGTTGATGAAGGAGTCCCAAATTGTTTGGTTTTTATATCTACCCATGTTCCTATGGGCAAACAAAGTTGTCCGTGTGCTCTTTCCATGTCACCATGAGACACTGTTCCAGGTATTAGTTCAGTTACCGCATTTGTGAAGATGACAACTACCTGAATGCATAACTTAATTCTTTATACTGATCATGCCATTTACAGCTGCACCTTACTAGGGAAGTGTGGACCATGTCAAACTACCTCTGTAACTAGCATGTAGTCTCATATTGTGTGACATTGCTCAACAGTCCAGGATTTTTAGGCAGCATCACTTCACTGAGATTTTTAAGCCAATAGGACAGTGGTAAACACAATAGCAACCTGCTGTTCGCTTAAAAAAGGACCAGATGGTGGTACCAGATGTGACACGGGCCCCTCCTCGTAGATAAGGTTACACGGTACCCAAGGCTAGGATTTGTGGGCTCAATTCGGAGAAAGGATTTTGCCACCCTCCCCCAAGCAGTGACAGTCAACAGCAATCCAAAAAAATAGGTTTCTTTACTAAACCTGAACTAGACACGGACATACAATGTAATGATATCATAGGAGACTCATTGAAACCAGTTACTGGTACCGGCCAGCATCGTACAATAGGAATATGCAATACCAGCCACACACCCATTGTTTGCATTCCAACCTGTATATTAGACCAAATTTCTGTGTTACACCTGGCAGCATCAGGTTTATTTCCCCCAGTCTTTTTGCCTTACTTCTCCTATTTTTGATGAATTTGATTTTAGAACTCTAGCACTGGTTAGCATTTGTAAAATACACAACGTGTTTGTTCTCTCTCCTTTAAACATGTTGAAATTGGCTAACACTCAATTGACACATTTAAATGTACTTGTAAATCCCTATTAATGTGGTGATACATGTATACAGGGCCTGTAATTTAAATGCTACTAGTGTGCCAGCTTTTTAACAGACAGTGGTCCCTAAACAAACAAAATTGATTCAATGAATATAGACTAGATAGTTCTATATTAACGTCCAGCCGGACAGTTTTATTTAATTGGATGATTGATTGTATCAAAATCTAAAAAATGTAAGTGGGACACCAGCCGGTGCCCGACTAAACACACTCCACAAGAGGAAACATACAACATAAATTGTAGGCAAAACAAGAGGCAGTCTGATTGGCATAAATTATACACAGACTAATCATGAACTACACATATGCACTTATAAAATCTCAATGCATTAGTGACATTTGTGTATGCTGTCGACGACGTTTCTACTACAATTGATTAAGAGTTCATCTTCAGGACTATTGATCCTTTGCCTAGTCTGAATGGCTGAGCGAGCACGTCAAGGTGGTGAAGAGAACGACTCATCTGTAAGGATAGTGCCGCGTTGAATTACACCGTTACAATGCCGGGAATTAAATTACAAAACGTCCAAAGCGGTCGGCACAACACCATAGATTAAGGATGCCACGGTCCTGAGTAAAGGTCCGGAATCCAGGTACCGGTGCGGGAGGGATCCACAATGGGGGTTCAATTTCCGCAGGGGTCGATACCCTGAAATCGAGGGAGTTACATATAAATCATACTAATTCGGACTAGTGTGCCAGCAGCAGGAATTGTGCCATCCACATAAGTAGTCCTTTAAATCAGTCTCAGGCCTCCTATTGCTGCCTGTATGTAGATTTAAATTGCAATTTCAAATTGGCAAAATAAACCCTTTGCCAGGGCTAAATTTCCCTTTTTAAATACATACATATAACAACCCTGAGGTAGGCTTTAAAAAAGCCCACAAGGCAGGGTACAGTTATCTTAAAAGGCTGTAAATGTACTTATGTTTTATATGTACTGGATTTGAAAAACTCCTACATTTGTATTTCACTTTTGTGAGGCCTACTTCTCCCATAGAATCACATTGGGTCACCTCTTTACATTTGTGTATTCAAACTGCTAACTTTCAACCGGGAGCTGGTAGGAAAGTCTAGTTTGGTCTCTAGAGAATTGTAATTTTCTTGTCCCAACCTTCAGGTGCCTGCAGCCTGTAACCTGGCTCATATGACTAGGTGCTGCTGGAAGTGGGTCTTTGTTTATTACTCCAAGACAGTGAGACAAATACGTGTTAGCAAGATGGGCCGTCTGTCCGGATCAGTGGGATAGGAGCGCTGGGAAAGTCAATGACCGCCATAATAAATCAGTCACTCCTGAACTCAAATTAAATCACTATTCCTTAACGGAGAACAGAACCATGGGTGGAAAGGAGGCTACAACACTACCTCACCTTGGAGAAGGAACTTACTAGTAACCCAAGGTTCTATGTTCTACTCAGTCAAAATGTTTAAATTAACTGGGGCATTTAGCAGCTACAAAACCCGAGATTGACTAATTCAGAGTTTGGTATCGCTCCATTTTGAAATTTGGCAACAGTTTACAAATTCACACATGGGTCTACAAGGGTATACCTAACCACTATTTGGAAGGGGCATGCCTAAGGCTTCCCTTCCAAACTGCCATTTAGTATGGTATGTATCAATGTTTGTGACCAAAATCGGTTTCAAAACACTGACATTTTATCAACTCCCAGCATGTTGTGGTAAGCTTTTTTATTAAAAGGCATATGATCCCCTTGGTCTCGTTCCCCTCTTAATGAGAAGAAAAGAAAAGTTTGTTGTGGAACAGGAAGTAATCCAGGGGACCGCTGTCTACTCTCAGACAAACTTTCAAAATGTTTTTATTAAAATACAGCCCCATTTCCTTGAAGGGAAACAGGCTGCATTTAAAATTTATTTTTTCACTGAAAAAACTAAGATTACAAGGACATTACAGTTGGGCTCACATTTACTTGTACAAAACCATTGAAATTCAGCAGTTCTAGTTGCCAGACTCATCTGTAACTTATGCCCTTGTAACACACTGCTTATGACCTCACATATTACATCACTCATGACAGGGTCAGTGACATCACATCCACTGAACCATTCACACTCCCATACAACCTCTCATACACATCACACACACACACATTGACAGACCATACAACTACTGATACACAGCCACTCGCTCAATCATAGAGCCACTCACACATCCACTTCAACTATACAACCAGTCCATTTTAGTCAATAAATCACCATTTGTATAGCGCGTAGAACACTTTCACTCAAAATGAATCCAGCTTCACAGGTTAATTTTTAAGTTTTTATTCCAAAAATCGTAATCTTCTTTAATCTCTGGGATTTTTTAAATTGTCAATAAACATTTCATCAATGCCGAAACCAAATGCATTTCGGGTCAAATAGACCCTTCAGGTGTCTGACAAAAAAAATAAACGAAAACATATCAGTCTTGTGCTATATAGAATAATACATATGCATTGTTCCATAAACCATTACAAGTGTGTGTTGTCAATAACGTTTGTTCAAAACATTGCATTGTGAAGTTCTAATTCATACTACATAATTTTCTTTGTAATTTATATGCCAGAAGAAATTAACTGTTCTTAATGAAATGAGAAGTAGAACACTGCTACATAAGGCATACTCTAGTCTTACTCATTAAACAGTACGAATCTCACCAGAAATGTCACTAACAGTGATAGCGTGTGTATGCGTAGTTAACCTCCAGAAAGCTGATTTATAAGCGTGTTCTGATACAACACATAGTAACTTGCGTTGTGCTTTGCTGTTACTCTTTAAAATAACAAGTGTATGTGAAAGGGGAAAATTGGGCGTTAGTTTTGTCTAACACCTTTGATGCTCATGACTAGCTCAGCTCGTCATAAGGTATACCTCTAGGGTGTGATACCAAAGAGAGGACTGGGCTGTTCCTGGGATATAGTTGCAGGTCACTGGGGTGTGGATATGTAAATGTGGTTAAATGAAAACCAACCAGTGGGTATCCTTTTTGTTGGATATGCTGGCCTCACGCACCCTTGCAGGTGTCATGCTTCATCATGGGCAATGCTCCTCATTGGGTGGGCGGTGCAATACCCAACGGGCTACACCTCAAAGAGGGGCTCTTTGGTGGATATCTTTTTATCCAACTGCCCATGGGTGAAGTTTGGGTGAAGTGTGGGTGAGGGGCCAGAGTAGTAGTAGACGGAATGTGAAATATAAAATAACGCAGGGGTACCAGAAGGAACTTTATTCGGGTGGTCCTGTGCGCTAACTAAAAACAATAGTTAGTCTGGGATGTCTGGAAAGTTATGTTTTCCGCACTCAAGACTATACTAAAAGGTGAAGTTAGTGGTCGACATGATTCTCGCTCAGGGTGTATTCACCCACCATTCATCAGGACCTATAAAAATGTGCTTGCTGATCTATCTAAGTATCAGTGCTTACAATAACAGTTTGGAAATGAAGTACCTGCTTATACATTGTTCCATGCCTGGTTTTGGAAACAAAAAGGAGAAGACGGGGGATTACATCTCTCAAGCAAGTACAGTACAGTGATCCGCATTCGTTCTGACCTGGTGCACTCAGTGCCATGCTAGTGTTGGTGAATACTAGCATGTGGTGAAGGGTAAAATCACACTGGTGAAACATCTCCAGATGGAGCAGTAGTGAGTGACATGCTCAAATGGATAATTTGCATGAAGACATTTCTAGTGACATTAAAAACAACAAAAGGAGCAGCAGCATTTAACAGCAAACGGAGCAGTTGTGTTGTTCTAAATGGGCCATGATGACCCCACTCACTTAGAGGTCAATTTTTAAATGTAACAGCAGTGCCTGGCGGGAATGACATCGGTGAGTCAAGCCTCTGTAACTAAGGCTGAAATGGAATGGAAACAAGGGAGGAATGGGGACAAAATACATTTTCATCTCAAACCACAGTGTGCCTTTCATGAATAGATGTTCTGTCAAGAATACCACTCATTACGAAACTGAATGCCTCAGACAACTGGGGGATGGACGGTATTATACACCAATTCCAACTAACCCCATGGAACGCCTTATATGAACCATTGCAGGGCTTGTCGAGTCAGCTCTCAGTGAGGGTTTGATTACCAAAAAGGAGGTGGAATTCCTGACTAAGAAAGATCCCAGGGTTCCGTACTTCTATACTCTCCCCAAAATTCACAAGGAGATCACCCCCGTACCTGGACGCCCAATCGTTTCAGGCATTGATTCAGTACTGGAGCCGCTATCACAATTTTGTGATCACTTTCTCCAACCCCTGGTCAAACGCAGTCCATCTTACATTCAGGACACAACTGATGTCCTGCGTCTCCTAGACACCTTCCAGGGGAACCGCCAAGTCGACCTTCTTGTAACCCTTGACGTGGAGGCCTTCTATACCAACATCGCCCAGAGGGCCTCTCTAGGGGTCATAGAAGACATACTCAATACTGAGACATGGACCTCTCCTACACCTCCAGCGTTTGTCATGGAATCTGCCACCTTAGCACTGACTGAAAACTTTTTTGAGTTTAAAGGAAAGTACTACCACCAAACTCAGGGCACTTTGATGGGGAGTACTTTTGCCCCATCTGTGGCGTGTCTCTACATGGCAGATTTTGAAAGCAAACACATTGACCCCCCCACCAATCCCTACCACAACAACAAATTGTGGAGGAGATTCATCGATGACATTCTGATCTTCTGGGCTGGCACCAGGGACTCCCTCAATGAATTCTTTGAATGGGTAAACACACTGAACACGTACCTACATTTCACAATGACTGCCTCTGCTACGCAGATTTCCTTCCTTGACCTGACAATCAAACTAACGGAAGGCCAATTAAGTACAAGCATGTTCAGAAAAACAACAGATCGCAATAGCCTACTCCATTATAATAGCCACCATCCAAAAGCGTTGCGAGCCAACCTACCCTTCGGGCAATTTTTGAGAGTACGGCGCAATTACTGCAGCCTCTCTGAGTAAAGAACCCAGTCTAATATCCTATCCAGGAATCTGACTTATAGGGTTTACCCATGTAGAGAGATAGCAAGAGCGCAGAAAAGAGCCCAAAATCACAGAGGAGCACTCCTAGAACACAGGGTCCGGCCCCCTAAAATCAATGAACCGATGACATTGTGGAGAAGTGTGGCTCACTGGTTAGAACAGGCAGACTCTGAAGCAGAGGTCAGACCCGGGACCAGGGTTCAATTCCCAACACGGCAGGATCTTGAGCTCAAATGTCCATGGACTCGATAATTCTCACTTCGGTGCCTGACCTAATCATGGGTTCACACTCTGCAACTCTGGGCATTAAGCCTGCTTAATCTCCACAATGGCCCCCCGCGGCGGGATGCCTGGCTTTCATCTTGGGGATGCCCTGTAGGGGCTATCTCACAGGGAAAAGCCAGGACGGGTTCCCAAGGCAAGCGCGGAGATACCCCTTCGGGGGTCGATTCTGGCGCTATATAAGAAACATAATAATAATAATAATAATAATAATAATAATAATAATGCGTCACCACCTTCACGCCAGCCTCAAACGAGGTGAGGAAGATAATTATGTGCCACTGGCAAATTCTAAGCACAGGCAAACTCTCCCTTGAACCTCCAAGGTTTGCCTTCAAGAGATCTAAAAACGTGAAGGACATACTGATTAACACCAGACCCAAAAAACAAAATTCAGCAGTACAGACTATCCTGTGGCAACTACCACCTGTGAAAGGATATTATCCTTGCGGATTGTGCAGTGCATGCCCATTCACTACAATACATAAGACTGTCCAGCTCACAGACTCCTTTACGTGGGAGCTTAGGGGACACAATGCAACACACCGAACTGTGTGTACTTACTATGTCCCTGTGGGCTCCAATAGGTGGGGATGATCACTCGACCTATCAAGCAACGCATCTCAGAGCATCGGAGTAACTTCCACTGCAAAAAGAATACAAAGATGTGTAGGCACTATCTAGAGACTAACCACACAGCCGATTCCCTGAAGTGGCTAATAATTGAAGCAAACCCAAGCATATCGAAACAGAACCTCTTTTTTAGGGAGCAAAGATGGATCCATTGCCTGGCCTCAGACAGGAAAGGGCTAAACGAGGACATCCCTTGGGGCTCCCTCTAATCATCAACCCCTACTCACTCGTACTTTATAAAATGACGTTCCATTTATTACTGATCGTCCACCCCCCCAGTAGTAGGAACTATGATTTAACAACTGGACGGTTTTAGAGGCCGCAGTCAGGCAAGCACCTTGATTTAGTGTCCTTAATATCTACACCTAACACAAGGGGCATGAGATTTCTCATTGTTAATAATTTAAGTAATCAGGAATAGACCTTCCTTACACCACTGCAAAATGGCCGCGCCTCTGTGTTAATCCCCACTCGAACACCACCACGCAATACTAATGTGATTTATATCTTTCATCTTAGTGTACTTGAACATATCACTACCCGGACGGTTTTAGATTCCGCAGTCAGGCAAGCACCTTGATTCATGGCCCCTTAATATCTACACCTAACACAAGGCGCATGAGATTTCTCATCGATAATAGTTTAAGTAATAGGGAATAGACCTTACTTACACCACTGCAAAATGGCCGCATCTCTAACTGTTAATCACATGACCCGCAGTGTTCTGGGAAACCCTCCCACCCTCAACTAAAATAAACGCAACCGTCAGATCACTCGGTTCTATCCGGTCCTGGCGGAGAGGGGTAGGCAACCAAACGAAGACACAGGAGCATTAAGTAAGTGAATATACATACATAGTTAGTGGGGACTATATGAATGGAGCGTCCCTGACATATCTGTTTTGCGGATCTCTAGAGTATCCACTTACTAGCATTCCGCTTTACCGAACGGAGACACAATCCATGCTTACCGATAAGGGAAGCCCTGACACAAAGTGTTTGTTCGTTTATCTACAGAGGGCTGCGATGGATGCGCCCACACGTGTTACGTCCTTTTGTGAGCGGCAGCATACACACCAGGAGTGTTCTAACCCGGTTTATGATTTTTTATTTAACCCGATACTCCGAACTGCTCCAAGGAAAGTAGTGGAAGGCAAAGCATCTGAACACTAAACAGCCCATTTAACTGCTTTGTATCATATAAAACTTACTATAGGGTGTCTGGGTCGACAAATGAGAATAATAACTATACCAGACATACAATATATAAAGGGAAACAAGCATACGCATCAGAGCATGACTAACATTATCTGGTTTATATACCTTTCTGACCAGGTACATTGAGAATAGATGTTCTGTCAAGAAAGGCACACTGTGGTTTGAGATGAAAATGTATTTTGTCCCCATTCCTCCCTTGTTTCCATTCCATTTCAGCCTTAGTTAGAGGCTTGACTCACCGATGTTATTCCCGCCAGGCACTGCTGTTACATTTAAAAATTGACCTCTAGGTGAGTGGGGTCATCATGGCCCATTTAGAACACTACTGCTCCGTTTGCTGTTAAATGCTGCAGCTCCTTTTGTTGTTTTTAATGTCACTAGAAATGTCTTCATGCAAATTATCCATTTGAGCATGTCACTCACTACTGCTCCATCTGGAGAGGTTTCACCAGTGTGATTTTACCCTTCACCACGTGCTATTAGTCACCAACACTAGCATGCCACTGAGTGTACCAGGTCAGAACGAATGCGGATCACTATACTGTACTTGCTTGAGAGATGTAATCCCCCGTCTTCTCCTCTTCGTTTCCAAAACCAGGCATGGAACAATGTATAAGCAGGTACTTAATTTCCAAACTGTTATTGTAAGCACTGATAGATAGATCAGCAATATTGTAGACAGCGAGCACATTTTTTATAGGTCCTGATGAATCACGGGTGAATACACCCTGAGCGAGAAACATGTCGACCACTTTCTTCACCTTTTAGTATAGTATTGAGTGCGGAAAACATAACTTTCCAGACCTCCCAGACTAACTATTGTTTTTAGTTAGCGCACAGGACCACCCGACTAAAGTTCCTTCTAGTACCCTGCGTTATTTTATATTTCACATTCCGTCTACTACTACTCTGGCCCCTCACCCACACTTCACCCATGGGCAGTTGGATAAAAAGATCTCCGCCAAAGAGCCCCTCTTTGAGGTGTAGCCCGTTGGGTATTGCACCGCCCACCCAACGAGGAGCATTGCCCATGATGAAGCATGACAACTGCAAGGGTGTGTGAGGCCAATATATCCAACAAAATGGATACCCACTAGTTGGTTACCATTTACCCACCTTTACATATCCACACCCCAGTGACCTGCACCTATATCCCAGGAACAGCCCAGTCCTCTCTTTGGTATCACATATCTGAGGGCCAACACTGTGGTTTGGACCTTCCACTTGTCCAGAGTGGTAATTTTGGCCTCTAGATCCATAAAGATCTCCTCTACCTCTTTTTGTATACAATACCTCTAGGGTGCTCATGACTAGCTGAGCTCGTCATGACCACACCCATTTTCATTGCTGTCCAGCACAGCAGAGGAATTTGTCAAGCAGCGATGTGGCTAATGGTGACGTTTAACGCTATTGAAATCTAAGTTACCTTTGATATTAAAGGTCCCAATCTAATGCCTGGATTATTTTATTCTGTCGGTTTGCTATATTATCAAGATTATCTTTCACCTACGGTACGGAGGTGACCAATAGTGGTCTTAATGTTAAATGGTGTCGGCAGCATCAAGCTCGCAATAAATCCACATAACAGTGGTTCAAACAAAATGGAGCGGCCGTAGAGAATGGCGTTCGATCGAAAACGCTCTTAATTATTTCACTTAGATGTCTGTGATCTAAAATTAACGATTACCCTTCATTTTTCAATGCTAACCGCATTCAGCCTTTAATGTGTTACTCTGCAATCTCTGTATGCATGTACAAAACTGCGAGTGTTCTCAAATGCTGTATTGCACGAAGAACGCTGTGTTTTACGTACTACGTGATTCGGGTAGTGATCTCGTGTTCAGGGATGTTTAGTCTTTTAAAGGGGTATTAACTATAATCCGAATGGTGTACATAGGTGATGTGTGACCATGTAAATGTGACCATGTAAATATTTTACTAACGAAATAAGATCTCATGTGTATCTAATTATGGAAGTCTTAACTATGCCGATAGTATACCATCATGTAGTGGATAATGTTAATGCCCTCATGTAGTGGATAATGTTAATGCTGTGCTTAACGGACTGGATTTACTATTAAGTCGCATTTATGAACAAAGTTAAATTGTTAAGGAACAGTTTCAATCATAAAAAATAGGCTAATTCAATTCGGTCATTTAACCCTGTGGGTTGTGTAGAATTGAGTCTTTTTATCCCCAAAAAAAGATCAGATTTTAGTAACTGTTTGTGTGGATCAATCTCAGGGCGGATTTTCAATTTTTCCAGTATAGTAAATCTTAGTTGTGAGACGTTATGTCCGGCTTCTTGCCAGTGCGATGCTACGGACGATTTTTCATTTTTCAGTCTTACACTGCTCTTATGCTCCGTTATTCTGACTTTAATTTTCCTCCTTGTAATGACAACATATATTTTTCCGCATGGACATTTTATGGCCTACACCACGTTTTTAGTGTCGCACGTGCTTGTGCGTTTTAACTTGATGTTGTGTCCCTTTGTGGGATGTGTAAAACCATTGCCTTTTATGACATTATTGCAGTGTGCACAGTTACCACATGTTTGCATGCCTTTGAATTTACTGGATGGCGGTGCAAGAGCTTTTTTTGATAATTCCTTGATTGTTAGATCGTTGAAATGCAAATAGGATTCTATTCTTAGAAATGCAATTAAGTTCACCTTCATTTTGTGTTATATGCCAATGCTTTTTCACTGTATTCTTAATTTTGTTGGCTTCTTTTGAATACTTCAGAATACATATATTGAATTGCTCTTCTGTTTTAGGCTGCTCTTTTAGGAGCGTGTTTCATTCCATCTGTTTCACTTTCTCTATGAATTAATTAATCACAATTGATGGACACCCTCTTTTGTTAAACCTTTCTGCATATTTTGAGATGGTTTCAGTGGCTTCTTCCCTTTTGAGCCTGATAAATTGTGAGCTCGGTAGATGTTTCAATGATTGCTGGTGGAAGCTTTGTTAATGTAAACAATTGTTCCAATCGGTTGGTTTAACAAACACTAGTTTTGATTTTGCTGTCTTCAATTTGAATCAGTACATCCAAAAAAGGAAATTGTTCTTCTGTCAATTTGATGAGTAAATTTAATGCATTGATTACATTCATTTAGTTCTTGGATTTTCATTTCTAAGATTCTTTCTTGCCCTCTCCAAATTATAAAAATGTCATCAATATACCTTTTATATGTTACCAGGTACTCACTCCATAAGTTGTCCTGTAAAATAAGATCATGTCCAAATTTGGGCATGATCAGATTCGCATATGTTGGGGCTCCTGCAAAACCCATAGATGTACCATTACATTGGGCAAAAAAAGGTACCATCCCATTCAAAGTAGCTATGATATCATGCGAATTGCATTAATTCCAGAATGAACATTTTATTGGCCCCAGTGCAATCATTATTTAATAGAAACCATGCAATAGCTTCAAGGCCTTCTTTATGTTGAATTGATGTGTATATTGAAGTAACATCCACTGTACACAAACACCATTCTGGTTTTTCTTCATCTGTTAAGGTTTCCAGTAGGTTAAAAAATGACATGGTATCTTTGATGTATGATGACCAGGATTGAACCACAGGTTGCAAGACGTAATCCAGAAATTGACCAATTGGTTCGGAGATCGATGCGCATGCAGATACTATTGGTCATGCAGATACTACTGGTCTAAAATGTGGTGGTTGTAGGTTTTTGTGAATTTTCGGCAACATATAGAGTTTGGGGCGCCGTGGATATTCACTGTACAGAAATGGATATGTTTTATTGTTGATCCATCCCATATCTCGTGCTCTCCTTAACGTTTGTTTAAGGATTTTCTGAAATTCTGTTGTGGGATCTTTATCTAATCTCATGTACGTTGCTTGATCCTCCACAGGACGAGATACACTCTTCTTGTAGTACTCTGTGTTCATGACAACTAGAGCACCTCCTTTGTCTGCTCTCTGAAAAGTAAGATCTTCATTATTAGCTAAATCTCGCAAGAAGTTCCATTCTTTTTTCGTGAAGTTTGAGTGAGATGTTTTGCCAAAGTGAATTTTATTATAGTCAGTTTTTACCAGACGTTCAAATATGTCAATAGATTTATGTGATATGGGTGCACAGAACGTGCTCTTTTTCTTAACTCCTCTATATTCTTGTGTTGTGGTTTGTTCTGTGGACATTGGTGTAATGTTAAAATAATGTTTCAATCTCAAAGTTTGTAGAAATTTAAAGATCGCTATCTCAGTTTCAGCTATGTTACTGCTGTATGTTGGCATGAATGATGTTCCTTTTGATAATACTTTCACTTGGTCATCAGTTAAAAGGACGTCTCAAGGCTCTCCTTATTGATTCTGGATCCATGTATTTTACCCCTCTGGGTTTTTCTGTAATTGGAGCGTTGTTTGCAGCTGGGCTTAGGGACAAAAAAAGCCACTTTTGAACTTTTCACTGTTTGAATGTTAGAGGCTTGTGCAGATGTACTTGCTCCTTCCCTAATAGGTGGTCTATTCTGTGCAATATCAGAGTCAGAAACCATGCTTTCTTGAGATGAACTTGTATGTGTTTTCTGTTGCCATTTTCTTTGACTGTAAACTTCGGCCCAAGTATAAACTTCCTCCAGTTTATAGTCTATGGTATCTCTGCGATATTTCTTTCTTTCCTGAATTTCTTTTGCGTACTTATCTAACTTTTTGTTGATGTCATCCAGGGTATCTTGGAGGTCTGGGTGTTTATCTAGCTCTGTCTTGATGTCCACTAATTCTTCTTCCAAACCTTTTAGTATGTTTGATAGCTCTTCAACTATTAGCAATATAAGATCTAGCGAACACTTAGTGAGGATCTGGTACCATTTTTCGACAAAAGCTTTACTATTCATGCAGAGCATCAGTTTGAGCGCCATCCTTAAACCTCGTGGAATGCATTTATTTTGTGATAATGGATTAATGTTGTGGGATAAAGCCTTTGATTGATTTCCTTCTTGCTAGAGAAGTTATGTGACCGTATTGATCAAAGATACGTCATTTTATAACCTACTGGAAACCTTAACAGATGAAGAAAGAAACTGTGTTTTACAGTGGATGTTACTTCACTATATACATCAATTCCACATAAAGAAGGCCTTGAAGCTATCGAATGGTTTCTAATAAATAATGATAGCATTGGAGCCAATAACATTTTCTTCCTGCAATTAATGCAATTCACATTATATCATAGTTACTTTGAATGGGATGGCTCCTTTTTTGCCCAATGTAATGGTACATCTATGGGCCCGAACATATGTGAATCTGTTCATGTCCAAATTTGAACATGGTTTTATTTTACAGGACAACATATGGAGTGAGTACCTGGTAACATAAAAAGGTATATGGATGACATTCTTATAATTTGGAGAGGGCAAGAAAGAATCTTAGAAATGAAAATCCAAGAAGTAAATTAACGCCATCAACGCATCAAATTGACAGAAGAACAATTTCCTTTTTGGATGTACTGATTCAAATTGAAGACAACAAAATCAAAACTAGTGTATGTTAAACCAACAGATTGGAACAATTGTTTACATTACCAAAGCTTCCACCAGCAATCATTGAAACAACATCTACCAAGCTCACAATTTATCAGGCTCAAAAGGATCATTAATACGGAGGAAGAAGCCACTGAAACCATCTCAAAATATGCAGAAAGGTTTAACAAAAGAGGGTATCTATCAATTGTGATTAATGCATGCATAGGGAAAGTGAAAGTGAAGCAGATTTAAAGAAACACGCTCCTAAAAGAGAAGAGCAATTAAATATCTGTATTCTGAAGTATTCAAAAGAAGCCAACAAAATTAAGAATATCGTGAAAAAGCTTTGGCATTTAATACAAAATCAAAGTGATCTTAATTGCATTTCTAAGAATAGAATCATATTTGCATTTCAACGATCTAACAATCTCAAGGAACTGTTATCAAAGAAAGCTCTTGCACCACCATCCAATACTTTCAAAGGAATGCAAACATATGGTAACTGTACACTGCAATAATGTCATAAAAGGCAATGATTTTACACATCCCACAAAGGGACAACATCAATTTTAAAAACACAAGCACATGCAACACTAAAAACATGGTGTACGCCATAAAATGTCAATGTGGAAAAATATATGTTGGCATTAAAGAGGAAAATTAAAGTCAGAATGACGGAGCATAAAAGCAGTATAAGACTGAAAAACAAAAAATTGTCAGTAGCAATGCACAGGCAAGAAGCCGGACATAACGTCTCACAAGATTCAATATACTGGAACAATTGAAAATCCGCCCTGAGATCGATCCACCCAAACAGTTACTAAAATCTGAAATTTTTTAGGGATAAAGAGATTTAATTCTACACAACCCACAGGGTTAAATGACCGTATTGAATTAGCCTGTTTTTCATGATGGAAACAGTTACCTAACAATTGTTTAACTTTGTTCATAAATGCAAATTAATAGTAAATCATGTCCGTTAAGCACAGCATTAACAATATCCACTACATGATTGTATTCTATTGACATAGTTAAGACTTCCATAATTAGATACGCATAAGATCTTATTTAGTCAGTAAAATATTTACATGGTCACACATCACCAATGTTACACCATTTGGATTATAGTTAATACCCCTTTAAAAGACTAAACATCCCTGAACACGTGATCACTACCCGAATCACACAGTACGTAAAACAGCGTTCTTCGCGCAATACAGGATTCATAAACACACTGGCGGTTTTGTACCCGATCACATGCATCCGGAGATTGCAGAAGAATAACACATCAAAGGCTGAATGCGGTAAGCATTAAAAAAATGAAGGGTAATCTTTAATTTTAGATCACAGACGTCTAATTTAAATAATTAAGAGCGATTTCAGATCACAGACGTCTAAGTTAAATAATTAAGAGCGATTTTGATCGAACACCATTCTCTACGGCCACGTCATTTCATTAGAACCTCTGTTACGTGTATTTTATTGCGAGCTTGATGCCGCCGACACCATTTTACATAAGGACCACTATTGGTCACCTCCGTACCGTAGGTACAAGATAATCTTGATAATATAGCAAACCGACAGAATAAAATAATTCAGGCATTAGATTGGGACCTGTAGTAATCCACTCAAAAGTTGAATTAAGGTGACTTTTATTCAGTACAAGTCAAGTACAGCAACCATCAGCAAACCCACCAAATACTGGTTTAAATTGGAACATTCACATTGATGCAATTCCACTGCATCATGACTGCATCATCTAATTCTAACCATTGCCACATATCTTCCCCCCTATGGAATCTAAAAGAAAGAAAATAAGAAAACATTAGAAAATATAACACATTTTCTTTTTCTTTGCAAAGTACAATACATATCCAAGAACTATTTTACAAATAAATCACATTCACAATTTGCATTACATTAAAACATACTTACAAATGAGCTACTTTACACAAACTACCAAAACTCAATTTCTTCCCATTGTCTAATTCAACCACAGAGCCTTTGACTGAAACAACTATGTGGCTGAGAAAACTTACTTTCCCCCTTTCTTACAAAACCAAACTTCCTCACAACAACCCAATCACCTACTTTGAAAATTAAATCCTTAACATGTCTCCTACTATCAAATTCCATCTTGTTGCGTCACTGACAATCAATAACTCTCGATCTCATCCTTTCCCTATCAACCCAAACTTGATTTTTCTCCTTCAACCACATTGGAGACTCCTTAGTACCTGGTTCTCTTCCCTTCAAAGCCACAAAAGGAGAAACTCCAGTAACTGAATGTGATGTAATTCTGTGACCCCACATCATTCTTCGCAACTCATCTTTCCAAGATAAACCATTAGCCAAAGAAAGCTGAATAGAATCATTCTATTAACCCTCTCTACAAGTCCATTTGCCTGCGGACGGAACAAAGCCACTCTCTCATGATTAATACCCAAACTTAGAAGAAAACTAGTCATATCTGAAGAAACTAACTGAACACCATTGTCAGTTATAAGAGTTTTGGGTACCCCTTCTTCCAGGAAAACTTCTTTCAAAAATGCAATCACATTTGAAGTGCAAATTTGCCCCACTGATTTGCAAGTAAATCACTTGCTATGGTAATCCACCAACACCAGCAAAAACCGGTTATTGCAACCCAATTTGTCAATTGGACCCAAAACATCCAAGGCTAATTTCTCCCAAGGTTTCATGGGCAATTCCACACACCTCAACGGAGGTTCCCTTGTAATCTTCACTTTATCACTATTGCTACAAGCATGACAATCACGCACAAGATCTTCCACATTCTTGTCCATTTCTGGCCACCAATAAAATTCTCTCAATCTATGTTTAGTCAGACTTCTACCTAGGTGTCCCTCATGTACAATTCTCAACAACTTTGACCTCAACAAAATTGGTGGAACTATCCTATTTCTTCTTAAAATTTTGTCACCTTGCAAACTAAGTTCATCCTTAACAGATATAAATTGCTTATGTACAATCTCTTCACTAGATCCATCCCAAGAATTCATAATCAATTCTTTTACTTTCTTGTATTCCATATCCAACTCCAAAGTTTCTCTCCACTCTTCCTGACTAACAGCGAATTCACGGTCAATATTCACCACATAGTCTTCTATAAAAATTTTACATAAATATCATCCTCTACTGGCATCCTAGAGAGACAATCTGCAATGACATTCCTACTCCCTCGCACATATTCAACCACAAAATTGTAATCTAAGACTGATAGTAACCACCTCGATATACGGGGAGTCACACTTCTATCCAAACCTCATCCTCCTTTAAAAACATGAACTAAAGGTTTATGATCCGTCTTTACCACAAATGGCAACCCCCACAAATAATACCTAAAGTGTGTTATCCCCCAACAACACGCCAGTGCTTCCTTCTCTATGGTAGAATACGATCTCTCTGCTCCCTGCAATCTACGTGAAGCAAACCCAATGATGGTCTCATTACCATCTGACACCTGTATCAGCACCACCCCCAATCCAACATTGCTTGCATCTGTGACTAAAATGGACTTTTTCTTAAAGTCAAAATGTACTAATGATGGAGCCTTTGAAATACATTCCTTTACCTTAACAAACGCGTCCTGACATCCAACACTCCATTCAAATAACACTCCTTTTTTTAAAGAATTCTCATAGGTTCCACTAAGTCAGCAAATTTAGGCACAAATTTAGCACAATATTCTGCGAGACCTAAAAATGATTTTAACTGTTCCTTATTAATGGGAGATGGAGCATCCCTCACAGATTTCACAATACTGCCCTTTGGTCTTATACCATCTGCTGATATCTGATGACCCAAATAATTAACCTGACTTAACCTTAACTGACACTTCTCTTTTTTTTATTGTTAAACCATGCTCCAAAACTCTACGCAACACTTCATTCATCAACTGATCATGTTCTTCAAATGACCTTCCTACAATCATAATGTTGTCTTGAAAACACAACACTATCCATTCCCTTAAAAATATCCTGCATAATGCGTTGAAATACGGCTGAGGCTGACGCCAACCCAAACAGCATCCTACAGTACCTAAATGCCCCCAAAGGAGTCACAAAAGATGTTAAAGGTCGTGAGTCGGGGTGTAAATTCACTTGATGATAAGCGGATGACATGTCGAGCACACTAAAAACACAACCTCCACCCATTCTACCCAACATTTTTCCAATATTCGGTAAAGGTTGTCTATCTACCCAGATATTACGATTCAAATCCCTCAAATCAATACATAAACAAATGTTGTTCCCTTCCTTAGGTGCGATGACAATTGGGGACAACCATTCCGATGATTCAATTGGTTCTATAACCTTAGCCTCCAATAACTTATCTAACTCTTTGTTAAGTGGTTCCCTCATCATGTGTGGTATTGTTCTAACCTTATGAACTATTGGCTTAGCATTTTTTTTTTTAAATTATACGATGTGAAAATCCTTTCAACATACCCAATTTGTCAGAGAATACCTGGGAATGCTTTTCCATTAACTTTTTACCCCATTCATTGTCCATTTCCCCACCAGAAGATACATTATCCACATCTTGTTCAATAATCATTACAGGTTCCACAGCATTTGGATTGAGTACAATATTTAGGTCTTTCTGATGACGCCATCCGAGCAAATTAGATCCTTCCTTGGTAATATATACTCTTCCTTGGACCCCATTCTTTTTGAAAACAATGTCCATCCATTGCATTCCAAGAATATAAATTTTTGATCCACTGTACCCTACAGCTCTCATATCCGCAGGTAATAGATCTTTTATTTCTCCATTTAACTTGTCTATGAAAGTTTCTTTTGAAATTAAAGTAAAAAGGCTACCAGAGTCAGCCAAAAGACTTACAGTTCCTTTTCCCAGAGCAATTTCACAGTGAGGTTTCTCTAACTTTGTTGTACTTTCTCTTTTTAAATTCGTGCAAGCCTCACCAATTTTTGATACATCAGAATCATAGTGTTCCACTGACCCTATAACTTGTGAAGGATCCTCCACAGTTTCAACAGAAAGAAACAACTCTTCTTTTTGTTCTTCGCCATTCTCTATTTCTTTATTACTAGGATTTTTAGTGTATCCCTTCGATCTACAAGCCTTTGCCAGATGACCCCTCTTTCCACATATTCTGCATGTTGCATTCCTCGCTCCACATGCAAAGCTTGAACTTACATGACCCGGACATCCACACCTATAGCAAATTATGGGTCTCATCACTTGTTTTGGTCAATCCGTTTTCATTGCTTCTTATTTGAGGTTTCTTATACATTTCATTCTTTACTTCTTTGACTTCCACAGCAGTTTCCTTACTTGGTACTACAACCGGATTTCCAGAAACTCCTTTACCTTTATCAATTTCTTTGACCCACATGTCAGTACTTTCCATACTTCTAGCAATTCTAATAGCTTGTTCTAAAGTAGGATCTTTAGATATTAATTTTTCTCTTACTCTTTTGTTATTTGTACATCTAACAATTTGATCCCTTATTAAAGAATCACATAAACCTTGAAAATCACATGTGACGGCAAGACCACGTAACTCCGCCACATATGACATAATGCTCTCATCAAACCTTTGTACCCTGCAAAAAAATTTATGTCTCTCAAAAATAATATTTACTTTTGGAGTGAAGTGTTTTTCTAACATTTGTAGAGACATTTCATAATTATTCACTGCTTGATCATCTCCTGTGCCTAAAGATATTTCTGGCAAGTCATCATATATTCTTCTACCCTCCACACCCAGGTGATGCAAAAGTATGGCTTGTCTCCTGACAGGACCATATTTGTCCCCTCCAATGGCTAATAGATAAGTTAAAAATATATTTTTCCAACGTTTCCATGGTATGGAAGGTTCACCAGGGACTGCCAAAAATTTTGGAGGTGCAGACATCGATTCATCAGACATACCTGCAAATTAAATTTAAAAACAAGCAAAAATAATAATTTTACACAATAAATTAAAATAACCTAAAATAAATAATTAAAATAATTAATTAATATAATAGATTGAAATAATAATCTAAAATAATTAATCCATATGATATGCAGGTCTGTGGATAGAGTGTTTATTTCATTGAATGAGCTGGTGAAGTCCTTTCTTTGTTTTAGCTACACAGAAACTTCCAGCAGAACAGACTCCGAGACAGCTTTATTGTAAGTGCTTTCCACTCTAGATCGAGTCCTTTGTAAATCGTTTGCCTTTAAAAATCGTGTGCTTTTTTGTAAATCGTGTGCCTCACGCTGTATTTTGTTTCTTTGACGCTCAATCAGCACGAGTGTAAAATAGTTTAAACGGACATTTCAGTCATCATGTTTCAGCCAGCGCGACTCACGCGCTAATGTTTATTTATATTTAAGCTGTCTTCACGCTTGATCGCGCACCTCAGCAGCCCGGCTCACGCGCTAATGTTTGTTTTCAATTAAGCTCCCTTCACGCTTGATCGCGCGCCTCTCTGGTGACTGATGTTTACTTTCGAGAAAAGACACGAGGGCTCCGCGCAGATTCTTAACTTAATGGCATTATTTCCATTACGATCATTTTACAGAGCTTCAAAAAGCATAAATCCAAACTGGTCAAGAAAATAAATACATGCGCTTGATGCCAATCTGAATTAGAGTTGATATTATTTCAAAACGAGTCACAGCAGTCTTTTAAGAATATTCTTCAGCATGTATTTAATCGCTCACCATAAAACGTTTCAAAAATACTCTTTAGAAAGGATTTAATCGCTCTATAACTTGCCCATTTATAAAGAGTCATTAAAGGCTTCAATATACCGCTCCATAGATAAACAGAAGTTTCAAATCTTTTAAATTGTTGAATTCGATCTTCATGAAATTTAACTCTTCTTGCTTATTAATAAATAAAAGCACTTACAATTTAAGGTGGAATTTCTTTCTTTGGTTTCTTCAATAGTGCTAAATTAATATAGCATCGTTCCAGAGGTGATGGTTGAGTCACTACCTGTCCTCTGCCCAGGTCCTAGTCGCCAAAATATGTAGTAATCCACTCAAAAGTTGAATTAAGGTGACTTTTATTCAGTACAAGTCAAGTACAGCAACCATCAGCAAACCCACCAAATACTGGTTTAAATTGGAACATTCACATTGATGCAATTCCACTGCATCATGACTGCATCATCAAATTCTAACCATTACCACAGGACCTTTAATATCACAGGTAACTTAGGTTTCAATAGCTGTAAACGTCACCATTAGACAAAACTAAAGCCCAATTTTCCCCTTTCACATCCACTTGTTATTTTAAAGAGTAACAGCAAAGTACAACGCAAGCTACTATACGTGTTGTATCAGAACACGCTTATAAATAGTCAGCTTTCTGGAGGTTAACTACACATACACACGCTATCAACGTTAGTGACTATTCTGGTGAGATTCGGACTGTTTAATGAGTAAGACTAGAGTATGCATTATGTAGTAGTGTTCTACTTCTCATTTCATTAAGAAAAGTTAATTTTCTTTGTAATTTATATGCCAGAAGAAATTATGTAGTATGAATTAGAACTTCACAATGCAATGTTTTGAACAAACTTTATTTACAACGCACAATTGTAATGATTTTTTGCAAAATGGATATGTATTCTATATAGCACAGGACTGATATGTTTTTGTTGATTGTTTCACACCCCTGAAGAAGGGTCCATTTGATTGACACAAAATGCATTGGGTTTCGGCATGGATGAAATGTTTATTGACAATTCAAAAAAATCCCAGCGATTAAAGAAGATTACAATTTTTGGAATAAAAATTTAAAAATTAACCTGTGAAGCTGGATTCATTTTGAGTGAAAGTGTCACAAAAACAATAAGGAACAGGACCAGTTCCAAATAAATATTACGCACATTCTTCGGATAGGGATTCCCCTGACTGAACCTTTTACATCAGAATAAAGGTCAGAAATTAGTAGAAAGAGGCAAAATAGAAGGCAGAAGCGAGCAGAGAAGGAGAAATACGAGCAGAGGAGGAACCAAGTGAAGGGAGCAAAGGGTAGTGGACTGCAGGCAAGCTGGACAAGAGGTCCTTTGCAGGGGTGAGCTGGCCAGAGGACCTGGTCTTTGGGTTCATGCTGCGGCCTCCATTATGTAGGTCCTGGGGGGGGATGGGCAGAATAAAGAGCAGGAACAAGCAGAAAGTGGCAGAATAAAAAAGGTAAGAACGAGCAGAAAGAGGCAGAAAAAACTAGTAGAGTGGGCACAAAACCAAAGTCAGCAGAGGGTAGCACCCTGCGGGCAAGCTGGACAGGAGGACCATCGCAGGGGGAGCTGGCTGGAGGACCTGCCATTCACTCACCCATACAACTTCTGAACACAGCCGTACACTCACCCATACAACTACTCATACACCCACCCACATAACTATTTACATACCATTGCACACATCCATACAGCCACCTACACACCCGCATACTCACCCATATAGAGACTCACACAGACACACTCTCCAACGCAGCTACTCGCACAATAACATGCTTAATTAAACACCCTCTCAAAGAGCCAAACACATCCATACAGGTACTATTCTGCCACTCACACACACACATACTCAAACACCCAATCACCCACTGTATAGCCACTCACTAATACAGCCACTCACTCACCCACCCAGCCTTACAGTAGCTCACATACCCTTTATTCACCCATGCACACACCCATACAACCACTCATACACAGATTCGTAGTCTCATAGCCCCTCAGATGACATATGTTAGAAATAGTATCACTCATTAGTAGTAAAAGAAACCGTAGTGATTTAACTTCTACAGTAGCTTACTACATATCTTTCAATGTGAGAAACCTTTACAAAACGATTTCACTTACTGGATGAGGTCATCAGTGATGTTACTGACTGTCACGTGTGAAGTAATATGTGAGGTCACAGGCAGTGCCTCACAGGGCGTACGTTCTTGTTAGCGCAGGTAATTATAACTGTTGAATTTTAATGACTTTATACGAGTGCATTGTGAGCATAACTGTATGGTCCTTGTAACCATTGGATTTTACAGTGAATTTTTATGGTTTTTTGTATTTTAGTACCCAACTGTAACCTTTAGA
Source organism: Lissotriton vulgaris (assembly GCF_964263255.1). Taxonomy (NCBI): domain Eukaryota; kingdom Metazoa; phylum Chordata; class Amphibia; order Caudata; family Salamandridae; genus Lissotriton; species Lissotriton vulgaris. The sequence continues at coordinate 731,219,146 of NC_141700.1, forward strand.
GTGGGTGTGTGAGTGGCTGTATGGGTCTGAGCGTCGGTACGCAAGTGAGTGGGTTTATGACTCTGAGAGGATCTGTGAGTGGGTGTATGAGTGCCCGAGTGGGTCTGTGAATAGGTATATGAGTCCGAGGGATGTGTGGCTGGGTGCGTGAGTGTGTGAGTCTGAGAGTGGGCGCAAGAGCGTCGAGGAGCATTGACACACCCACGTCGAGGAGCATGGACACACCCACGTCGAGGAGCATTGACACACACGTGGAGGAGCATTGACACACACGTGGAGGAGCATTGGCACACCCACTTGGAGGAGCATTGACACACCCACGTGGAGGAGCATGGACACACCCACGTGGAGGAGCATGGACACACCCACGTGGAGGAGCATGGACACACCCACGTGGAGGAGCATGGACACCCCACGTGGAGGAGCATGGACACCCCACGTGGAGGAGCATTGACACACCCACGTGGAGGAGCATTGACACACCCACGTGGAGGAGCATGGACACCCCCACGTCGAGGAGCATGGACACCCCCACGTCGAGGAGCATGGACACCCCCACGTCGAGGAGCATGGACACCGTGACACCCCCACGTCGAGGAGCAAAGACACAGTATTGTATTGTATTGTATTGTAAGGGGAATTTGTAAAGCGCACTGACACCATGGGTTTCCTGGCACTGACACCCCCACGTCGAGGAGCATGGACACCGCCACGTTGAGGAGCATTGACACCCCCACGTTGAGGAGCATTGACACCCCCACGTCGAGGAGCATTGACACCCCAACGTCACGTGGAGGAGCATGGACACAGCCACGTCGAGGAGCATTGACACAGCCACGTGGAGGAGCATTGACACCCCCACGTGGAGGAGCATTGACACACCCACGTGGAGGAGCATTGACACCCACGTCGAGGAGCATTGACACCCATTGACATACCTTTTCACCTATTCCTGGTCCTTTTTTCTTAAAAACATTGCACAGTGTAACTTCCTGGCTAAACGCGTGCGTGACATTGTTCCCATAAAATGTGTAAACTGAATTTGTCCGGCACCTGCGGTTACCAGCTGAAGCGGATTACTTCCCATCTCCTAACGAGGCCCAAAGAAATAAGTTAGTCCAAATGTCCAGTGAGAGGCGCGGGAAGTCTAACTCGTCACTTTTATTTACGGTATTTGTAATCCGTGCTAGAAATGAAAGTGCAGGTTCTCAGCCCAAACCAACCTCGCCCTCCCCCCCCCCCCCACTCCACTCCACTCCACCCCACTATCTGTTTGCTGTTGATTCGTTCTGTCAATGTGTACTCCCACATTAAAAGTATTCGCCCCGGCAGAGAAGTGAAAGCAGTGTCTCTTTACACTTTTGTTTTTTAAGTGCAGGTACTCAGCAACTGTGTACGCGACCATGTAAAGCTTTGCTTGTGATTTTGATACAAAATTATTTTTAATCGCAGATACCACTTTTCTGCTTCCTGCAAAGCGTCACTTAGTGTGTCACGCAAGAGGAAACGAGACATCATGGTTAGGCACAACAGACATACAGACATGTAGACGGAAAGAAGATAGACAGTTGGATGCGCGTGCACCAACTTACTGAGATGTTATTGACTGAGCCCCAAACGTATGCTTTGAGAAGGACCGAAGTGCCGAATTTCCCCCTGGTGGAGGCGCATGAAGTGCGCCCCGCAGTTGCTGAGTCAAGACAGGTCCGGGCCACACTTTGAGGTCACTGAGTTCTTGAGCAGCAGCGTGTGTGACGCCCCAGATTGTGGTGAATGGCTGCTTGTCATGGGGTCTTTAAAGGAAACGAGCTGCGTCTGGAGTGTAGCAGCATTCACGGACCTCTCTGAACTAGAACACAATCAATAATACACAACACACACTTAAAAATAGAAAATAGTGCAACCACGCAGTACAAAACTACAACAAAACATTGAAATAACGAAGCACAAAAACACAACAGCACACCAAAAACAACTCTCCCTGTTTCCTCAGTAGGCGCTGCGCACTTACACGTCATAGATAGCACTCAAGCTGGAGAGACTGCGCCGAAACTCGTCGACAGCACCGGGTCTCCTGGGGCCGCCGCTGCCTTCTCTATGGTTGTTGATGTCTAGGGGGCGGCCCTCACAGCCTCCTGCTTTTTAAAGCAGCCGCGACCCTTCCCCGGCACCACCTGCTGCGCATCGTCCAATGATGGAGCCCTGGCGCTTCCTGCCAGAGCCAGAGGCCCTGGTGTGTTGACACACTCGGCCCCATGCCCTGCGCGTGGTGAGAGGATGTGGCCCATTGGCTTAAGCTGCCGACTTTGGTGCTGAGACCAGGGTTGGAGCCTCGAGGTCGCGTCCATATCCTCTGATTCGGGTCAAATCACTTAATCTCCCCGTGCCTGAATGTGTAAATACAGGGTCGAGTTCGCGCTCTATAAAATATGCACAATAAACAGTACTCGAGCCGCGAATTGGTTTGAGAGTTAATGCACCTGCTGCTGCAGCTCAGGTCGGTGTGTGCGGTCCGCAGCTCGGTCACCGCGAGGATACGGTAAGTCCTCATCATTAAAGGTCGCTTAGTTTTGGCCAAAGTCAGTGGCACACCCCTGTCAGAAATAGGTGGAAAGAAGAAAATTCGTTTTTCTTTCTTTAACAGTGTTGCTTTTTAAGGCATTCCAATTGAAGGAGGGAGGAGGGAGGGCCAAGCCTTTTGAGGCTGTTCCTGAAGCACTTTATCGCACATGGGAGGAGATGTGGGTGTGGCCAGAGATTCTGGCTTTGGATCTGGGAAATCAGGCTCGAGTCTCGGCGTGCGCTCAACATCCTGTGATTCTGGGCAAATCAGGTACATTAAAAGCACAAACATTGGTATAGCCAATATGTCTCCCCTTTAGGTCCTTAAGTGTTTAGCCATGCAGCACGTTATCGTGGGTGCTGTGCCGCCAGCGATTGGAGAGCTATACCAATACTGCACACTGCGGTATGCACTCTGATTCAGGAATACATACCTGCCTCAGGAAATATTTATGGACACGTTCCAAGTCTTTTTAACGCACAGACAGAAAGACAGGTGCCTTGATGCAAGTCAAAGCACTATCACCTTCTGTGTGCGGCCATCTTGAAGCTGCTTCTTTAATAAATGTTACAAAAACGGAGCATGTACTAATACAGCTTAGGAAAAAGCAACAGGAGGAACCAGATGCTAAGAGTGCGGCAAACTGGAATAATGAGTGACTGAGGAGTGAAGAGGTTAGAGCAATGGACAAACTGACAACGCAGTACTTTTTCCTACCAAAGATTCCCAAAGTAGTTTGCATGGGAGGGTGGGGGGGGGGGGGGTCCGCCCTGGGTAGCACTTCATCTGGTTATCTTTTATTTACATTTTATTTACCCTTGTCGTTTGTCAACTTCCCACATCTGCTCTTCCTGCACCGGCCATCACTGGGCAGAAAACTCAGGGACCTCCCTGGGTGGTATACGTTCTAGCTACTCCACTGTGTACGACACAGACTCAACTTCAGCTGTGGTGTAGTGGAACCGGCAGTTAGAGACCCCTTCACGATCTGGGTGGATGGTGCAGTGATGTCATCTGAGACACATCCTCTGGTGCTCTTTGTGTGCAGGCTGGGATGAGGTGTGAGAGTGGGCAGTCAAGTAATGCCTCACAGTCCCCGGGGAACTGCCGTAAATGTGCTTTGAAATCAGAGTTCTGAGAGGTGGAGGACGAAAGGAAAAGACAGCGGGCATTCAACTGCTATGCAGCTGTGGTAGGTGGCACCCCAAGCCCCCCAAGCTCCAGAGTAGGCTGAGGAGAGTGCCCTATCAGCCCCCACACGCATTCTTCTAATTTACCTCTGTAACCTGTTCTCTAGAGCTGGGAAGCATGCACTCTCAGAGCGTTTCAGACAAAAAAAGGAGCGAAGCAGAAGGCAGGTAGAGTCACACGAAAGAGAGGCAGCAATGAGAGTGGGGGGACAGAAGTGCAAGGGCAACAGGACGCAATATTGGGTGGTGAGACAGCAACACTGTATGCAGCGGTGCACAGTAGCAAGGTGTGAGAGAGCGACTCATTGCAGAAGGTAGGAAGAGAGATAGCTGGAACCGTACTGTCAGGGAGTGCTTCATGAGAAAGGAAACAAAAAGGAGGAGGCGGAAACATGGAAGCAACACTTAGAAGGGCAGAGGGATGCTAAGACAACATGGGTGGCATAAGCAATACAGGGGTGGGGGCTGGAGTACCCAGCATCCCCAGCGTAGAGAGTTTTGAAAAGAGAATGGGAGAGCTCATTGTGAGGGGCATGCTAACGGAGCGGTAAACATTGCCTCATTCGCATATCACCTGGTTGAAGCACCGTTGTTAAAATGCTGTAATCTGCGTGAAACACATTTGTATTAGTATTGTTTATGGAACTGTCACCCCACTGGAGTCACTTATGTAACTTGATTGGGTTGTGCTCTGTCAAACAAAACATTTTTTTCATACTGCTTGTATGTGGGCATATTAAATACTTAATACCATTGTGGATGGCACAGTGTTTGACATTGAGCACGCTGGAGAATATACTCTTTATTTCCCAAACTTCGGGGCAAAACATACGCAGAGGTGCTGGCTGTAGTGTACCACTGCCATCAAGTGTTTTATATATATATATATATATATATATATATATATATATATATATATATATATATATATATATATATATAAAATTTCAAACTTTATTCGACAGCAAGTCATAAAAGCAATTTTTACATCCTACAATACGCAATAACTACTACAGCAATATTAAAACCATTATCTTTTAAGAAGCTCATTAAACATGGTGCTGTCATTTTACAGATATAAATACATAGAGATCAAGACGAATCAACAGTAAAAGTTATTTCATCAGACAGTGTCTAGCTGCTGTAAAGTGCGGGTGCGTATGGTCCATGACCAACCTAATAATTTTGCGACAGCAATCGCCAAGTTAGGTGAACAGTCCGATTCCAGTATTCTTAGCGCCTCTAAACACCTGCGTGTTCCTAGATTTAAGCACACTGGTTTTATCCATTTTCGTCGTGGATTAGCATAGAGGGGGCAAACAAACAGTATGTGAGCACTATTCTCTATCGAATCTTTACAAAAGGGACATTTATCATCCTGGTTTACTGACCATTTGCGGGTAAACGCCTTTATAAGAAGCGTCCCGATTCTAAATTGGAAGTACAGTTTTCTATCAAATGGCCTTTCAATAGTGTCCCAATAAGGCTCACAAAATGGTACGGGTTTAACCCCTTCCATGCGCATGACGAGCTCAGCTCGTCATGATGCACGGTTGAGCTGTGCTGATGACGAGCTGAGCTCGTCATGATCAATGGACTTGACGATAAGTCAGCATAGGAGGGGAAAACACCTAGCAGCCAAGGTGTTAATATCCAAATAACGTCCTGTTAGGTTTGTATTAGAACCTGTGCTTTGAGTGGACGACCATACCATTTCCCAATACATATTATTTAGTATAGCCTTTGTTGGAAAGCATTCAACATTGGGAGAATTCCACAGATGATCTAATTCCAGCTTACTAAGCAACCCTCTTATTTCTTTTAACCACGAAATCGAATGAAAGCGATGAGGAAGAGGCGTTCTGCTTCGAAACGCGTCGGGAATAAAGAAGGGAATCGAAACAAGAAATGGATGCAAAAAGCTGCAAGCAGCCTCGAGGCTTCCAGACCGGATGGTAGGAGCTGCATTGTGTGACTTCTGCAAAGCTCAAGGGCATTTGAGAGGAAATATATATATATATATATATATATATATATATATATATATATATATATATATATATATATATATATATATATATATACGTAGGGAGTCTTTCATACAATCAATATTAATTCACACTTTCGCCTTTTATCAAGATGTGACCCTGTGATTTGTATTATTCTTTACTATAGAAATGGATCGTTCCTCATCAAGTATCACTACAGTTTATCTGATGAATTGATATATCAATTTTGTTTATGAATAATTTTACATATATTTTTCTCTCTAGCTCTATTGATGAAGTCTAAACATGAGCATCAATGCGTTTTCTACATATTTTTGTCCTCCAGTATTTGTGTTTCTTTTTTTGTAGTTTCGGTGGTATGGTGGCCTTCGCTTTATGATGGACATTTCATCATTTGAAATTTAAGAATTTAGGAAAAATGAATTTGTACAATGATGTTATGAAATGTGCTGAACACCCATATGCAGTTCCATATGCTATATTATCTGTGTTTGCTAGTTGGTAGTCAACTTTGAAAGGGACACAAGCCGATCCACGGCTCTATTGTTTTGAGACCCTTCTGTCTTGTGAATACTCCGATTTTTGGAGGTATTTAACACATTCCAAGATGGCGCCCACTGTGGTGTCAGGGAGGGGTAGTCCCTTGTCGTTGTTTACTAATGCTAGCGAACTTGAATTTAAACCGGAACTGCATGGTACCGGTAAGAAACACAGAGGAAGGCTATCGCCGAAACGTTTGTTTGCTGATTAAAAGCTGTATCCCGAAACTGCCGGAGTGCTGTCTTTCTTTATCTAGTGGATAAGGATTTGTGAGCGTCATATATATATATATATATATATTTTTTTTTTAACACCAAAGGAACTCTGCTGCTCCGAGAGGGCACACTGCGATGTCTCAGCTATCCAGCATGTTGGCCCCCAGTGCGTGCCTCTCCTGCCCTATCTCCATCGATAATCACATGTTCCGACGCGTTTCGAGGCCAGATCGCCCCTTAATCATGGAAACTTCACTCTGAGGCAAACATCACTCACCATCTGAATTCAAAACATCTTTTATTTGCTGAATTCAACCGCCCTCAGTGGGCGTGGCTGACTGAATGCATCAGTCGGCTTGCTGGTCATTGTAGTCCGTGAAAGTGAGTTTTATATAAATCCTTAAGTAGGTTGTTGCCTCGAAGTGTTATAACAGTCTATTTAGTCACCTTTAGTAGGAAGGGAAAGTCGGGCTGGAAGGCTTGCATCTCCTGGAGACATCGCGCTGCACGGTAAGGATAGTTTCCTCGCCGCAGCTTTGCCGTTTGTAGGTGTGCTTGCTACAACGCGGTAATGGTGCTCCTCTCCACGGCCAGAGCCAGCCGTGCGAAAATCTTTAACACCAAAGGAACTCTGCTGCTGCGAGAGGGCACACTGCGATGTCTCAGCTATCCAGCATGTTGGCCCCCAGTGTGTGCCTCTCCTGCCCTCTCTCCATCGATAATCACATGTTTCGACGCGTTTCGAGGCCAGATCGCCCCTTAATCATGGAAACTTCACTCTGAGGCAAACATCACTCACCATCTGAATTCAAAACATCTTTTATTTGCTTCAGTCAACCGCCCTCAGTGGGCGTGGCTGACTGAATGCATCAGAGTTCCTTTGGTGTTAAAAAAAAAAATATATATATATATATTAAAAATGTAGAACTCCTGCAAACTCCGGATGGCGAAGAAGGAGAGACGGACCACTTCAGGTAATCAGGCAAGATGTTTTATTCGACCATGTTATTCCAGTAAGATGACGCGTTTTGGGCTCGAAAGCCCTTGTTCACATGTGGACCGTAGATCTACTGATTCTTTTTAGGTCTCGCCTGACCCAGCGCCTGCGCTGATCTGGCAAGACATTTAGGGAGGGCTCAAAAAATGCTACCATGGCCAGCCTAGAGCTACAGTGCATGTGCACGGGCGTGCGCTTAGGAGCAGAGGCGCCAAATGGCAAACCTCGTCATGCTCATTAAGTGCCGGTGATCACTTTCACTTTCGCCTGCGATCACTGCAGCAGAGCCCCTTTGCTGTTCTCGTTCAAAGAACATCAAACATCAATGAACATATTGTTGTGTTAATGCTTTGCTGCACCCCCCGTTTGACTTGCAATGTGCTTTCTCGTTCCACAAACTCGATGTTTGTGTTCCTTTATTTTGAGATGCTTTTATTATTACTGTCACACACACAACCACACACACAATGATGCGCACAACCACACAACCACACACATACAACCACACAAAACCACACATACAACCAGACACACACAACCACACACACAACCACACACACAGCCACACCAGTTGCGTAACGAACCCTAAAGGGGCCCCCTCCGGACTCAATCTAGAGCTCCCAAGCAGAAGTGCGGTGCTGACGGGGCCCCCTTGAGGGTATGGGCCCCCCCACACCGCGGGGGCTGCAGGGGCCTGTGTTACGCCCCTGAGCCACACACACACAACAACTAGACAATCACACACACAATCACACACACAACCATAGCGACACACACAACCACATGCACAACCACACACACAAACACAACCCAACACTCAACCACACACGCAACCACAGCTACACACACAACCACACACACAGACACACACACACACACACACAACAACCACACATGCACACAACAACCACACACTCACAACAACCACACAACCACACACACACACAACCAAAACCACACGCACAACCATAACCACACATATAACCACACACACAACCACACGCACAAACACCTGCTCAACCACACATACAACCACACACATACAACCACACACACACAACCACACACACAAACACATACAGCCACACACACAACCGAACACACACAACCACACACACAATCACACACAAACACAACCACACACAGAACCACAACCACTCAAACAACCACACACACAACCACACACACAAACACAACCACACACAGAACCACACACACAACCACACACCCATAAACACACACAACCACACACACACACAACCACACACACACAAACCACAAACAACCATAACCACACACACAACCACACAAACAACCACACACACACAACCACACCCACATACAACCACACTCAACCACACACGCAACCACAACCCACAACCACACACCCACAAAAACACACACACACAACCACGCACACAGCCACACACAACCACACACAAACACAACCACACACACGCACACACACAACCACACACATAGCCACACAACCACACACACAACCACAACCAAACACACAACCACACACACACAACCACACATACACACACACAACCACACACACAACAGATAACCACACACACAACCACACACACAACCGCACACAACCACACACCCAACCACACACACACAACCACGTCCACACAACCACACACACAACCACACACAACCACACGCCCAATTCAATTCAATAACTTTATGTGGTTATTATGCAGAAATAATAACCATACAAGTACAATTAATTAATCACAATTTCAGAATTAAAAAAAATAATCATGGTACATTATAAATTAACTGATTAAAATTTCATACATAAATTGATTTCCGTGATCTAAAAACATTCTTTACAAACACAGAAACAGATGCAACAGTTAAAATATTATGTAGTTTTTGGATGGCTAAAAAGGCAGGACGACATTGCCTGAGTTCCATACTCAATAATGATACAGTCCATCTTGTCCTAGGGATAGTGTAAAATTTATAAAATACCAAGATATGCATGTCCGATTGGCTGGACAAATCATCGCATGGATATTTACACAATTGTCTTGCCCAGTCATTCATCTTGGGGAAGCTTAGGAATCTAAATAAAATATTTAGCCTACACCGCGTTAAAAGAAACCTTTCAAAATCACTCATGTGCAGCTTAACATACGGTTGAATATTAAAAGTGGTCATTGTTAGATGGTAAGCCACCACAGAAATCTTTGTAATCTCTGTATTCCTTCTATATTCTCCCAGAAACGTCATGCAAAGATTTTTAAGTTCCTTCCTGGATACCTGGCACATAGATAAGGGATCACTATAATATTCTTGGTGGCCTATTTGTGTAAGGAATGTATTTACGTAATATAATCATCTTATCTTGCTAACATTATCAAGACTCATCGCGTCCTTTAAAACTAGACGGTTAAAAACACATTCCTCAGTAGTCCATACCCTGTGCCACAAAAGAACCGGTTGTACCTTCATAACATCTTCTAAATATGGTTGTCCAAGTTCAGCATGGCAAATGTACGTGAAGACACTATCCGGGACTGCTAAAAGATACCTCATGAAGCCGTTTTCTGCCACCTGTAGGGATTTTACATTTACATATCTCCATATTCCAGCACCATAAGTTGCAATTGCTACACATGTTGCTCTATAAACACATAAAGTTCCCCAATCAGTCATCTGCCCATTATTCTACTAAAATTAGTCAAGGCCATTAAGGATTTACAGAACAGCAACCTTCTTGATTTTATCGCGTTAATCCACGATCCGGACTGATCAAACAGTATTCCCAAATAAGGAAAAGTGGGGGTAAAATCCAGTGGTTTCGAGTTAATGTACATTACTTTTTTCTTTTTATCTGCACCAATACCACAGTTCATACAGAGGTTTTTGTACAATTGATTCTCAAATCCAAATTTGTCATGAATTGTGAGAATGATGTAACCATCCTTTGCATGGCAACGGGTGTCCGGGCGATCAGGACCGCGTCATCCACGTATAGGAGTGCAGGGACAGATCTACCAGCTATCATAGGCATGCTCCTGCACTCCTGTAACAATGTTCTTTCTAGGTCATTAATATATATTGTGAACAAGAAGGGGCAAGAATGCATCCTTGCCGCACTCCTCTTGCAATACTAAGCGGCCTAGTACACTCCCTGTTCTTAGCTAATCTAACTTTACCCCTTGCCCCCGAATAAAGCTCCCTAAGAAAAATAATTATATTTTCCTCTATTCCTAATTTTTCCAGGATCAACCATAATTTGCTGTGGGTAATGCAATCAAAGGCTGATGTTAAGTTGACAAAGGTTAAAAATGTACAGCCTCCCTTGGCTTTACTATATTTTTCTAAAAGAATGTATAAATTAAGGCCCTGGTCAACGGTGCCGAGGCCCTTCCTAAATCCATACTGAAGATAACTAATTATCGAGTGCTCTTCAGCCCATGATTGTAATCTATTTAAAATCACACAACCGATAATCTTAATTGTGGAGTCTAATAACGATATAGGGTGTTAGCACAAACAACTTGTTCTATCCCCCTTTTTGAATATAGGTACAATAATAGACTCATACCATGATGGTAACAATCCGGTCGATCAGCATGGATTAAACAACTGCGTGAGGAGTGGACCCCATAAGGCCATGTTATTTTTATACAAATCAACCGGCACCCCATTCGGGCCCAGAGCCTTTCCTCACATGCTGGCATTAATACCCAAATTAACTTTGTTCAGGGTGATACCCAGATCGAGTCTCTTAAAGGTATGTGGGGTCTCCTCGTCCACTACGTTCTCAATTTGTACCAGCTATGATGCAGTCGAGGCACTGTATAAGTCTGCATAATGTGATACCCATTCGCTCTCTGATATGGCTATCTCTACACTTGCTTTTGCTTGATCATTTAAAAAAGGGGCATTAACTGCTTTCCAGAAAGATACAGTATCTTTATTCAAGGAAGCCTGGCACAAAGACTCCCATGCTTCCTTTTTCAATGCATCCTTTCTTTTTTTCAGGGTCATCTTATAGATCTTTCTCATGTCCCTTATTAAAATCTGATCTTTATCATTGGCATTTAAGGCACACTTAAGATTAAAATATGCCTTAGTGCAGGCTGTATCAAACCAGCCTGCTGTATTTTCTCTAAGGTTATTCGTTTCTACCCATAAGCTTGTTTTAATATGTGAAGAAATTACTGCAAAGTTTTAAACAATTGGAGGATTGTCAGAATTTTCATCCATTAACACAAAAAGGAGCAAAGAGGGAAAAGAATGGACCCAGGTCGCCCTCCACTCAACAAGTCATACAAACTATAATGACCTGGTCCAGTTAGGCAATGTTTTCTATTTCTTCAATTGATGTACAATGCGTTTACAAATATTTACAACTATCTCCCCTATCTTAGAAGTTCATTGGGTAGAAAGTACACCATCACTATGCCAAAATGAAATAGGCCTCAATCCCTTTTCAGACAGTTGTGATACATGGACAACATATAACAATATATCTTTGTGAAAAAAAATTGTGAAAGCGAGATGACCCCTCACGGGCGGACCACCATCAGGGAACCTAGTAGGTACTCACCAGTGTTGCCCTGTTATCATCGGCAGTCATCAAGCTTTTAAATGAAAGGTGTCCAGAAGCAAAAAAGTGTGTGTAAAGATAAAGTGCAGTGGAAAAAACCGTGTAAAACACATATAAACCAGACAGTGTAATACAAACACAAAAGGTACGATAAACTGCACGTATATATGACCTTTATTCTTATTCCTTCGTGCAGCCTATCTAGGTTTAAAAGCTGGGCGTGGCTGTTACTTGTATAACCACACACCACTTGCCAACATGTTTCATTGCCTCATAAACTAGCGGCAATTTCTTCAGGGCCTTAATTGTTCAGCCACTGTATTAATGCTGGACACACCATTCTTCACGACCCCAACAGGCCACTGTGACTCCTACCAGCCGTGGGGTACGAATTAAAAATGTAATGGACACCCCCTCATGTGGGTAGTCTCAAGTCTCCTGTCGTTTTATAACGGTCTCGGGAACCCTAACAGCATTACCTCATCCTCATACCTCATTTTTTTCACAAAGTTATATTGTTATATGTTGTCCATGTATCACGACTGTCTGAAAAGGGATTGAGGCCTATTTTATTTTGGCATAGTGTTGATGTACTTTCTACCCAATGAACTTCTAAAATTGGGGAGATAGTTGTAAATATTTGCAACGCATTGTACATCAATTGAAGAAATAGAAAACATTGCCTAACTGGACCAGGTCATTATAGTTTGTATGAATTTTCATCCAGACAAACACCAATATTAGAATCACATTTCTTTACTAGGTTATAAAGAAAATCTTCTGGGATCACTTTTGTCCATTTTAGGGAATACCCATTTTGTCTATTCAGGACAATATTATCAATAAGCCGCGTTGGTCTACTATTTTTATCATATTCTCGAAGAGGCATTATGATTTCAACAATTAGGGGAAAATGATCGCTTAGAGCGGTATCCAAGGTATTAAAATTCTTGACTAGTCCACTATGTCTAGCAAATATCAGTAAAGAGTAAATTATTGAAAAACACCTCTGCCATTGTATGTGGGACAAAAAGGGACCTCTGGTTGACAGATTCTATTAGCATAACCTAAGTCACAGCAAAACACGATTTCATTCATAAGGTCCGAGCATACAGTTTGTTCAAAGTGCGTTAGACTAGTCTCTTTGTCCAACATTAAACCACATATCCCTAACTCTCCTCTCTTACATAATGAACAATTAAAATCCCCTCCCCAAATAACAAAAACTTCTTTAGAATTACATTCTAGCAGGCTTTTAACATCTGCCCTCAGTGCTTTCAGCATATCTTCCATTGCCCCGGATGGAGCATTGTTATAAATTTTACAATAATCAAGCAAAGTACTTTACCAATGCATCCTGACCATGTGATAATCTCTATTATTATAGGGCATCTCTATTTTCTCACATTTAGGAAGATTTGATATATAGGTGCATGGCCCCCCTTTAGCCCTATCATATGTTGAGCCTATCGCTGGGGTAAATAATGTTTTAAAACCACACAGATGGTGTGCCTCTTTAACCCAGGTTTCTTGTACACTCAACACTCAATATGTCATACTCATTTACGAGATCAATCCAGATTTGATTAGACCCAGATTTTATTAAACTGTACCCGCACCCACAATGGCACTCACACACAACCACACACACAAAAGAAAACACACACACACACACACACAGCCACACACACACAACCACACACACAACCACACACACAACTACACACACACAACCACACATGCAACCACTCACACAACCACACCCATACACACAACCACACATACACACACAACCACACACACAGCCTTACACATACACAACCACACACACACACAACAGATAACCACAAACACAACCACACACACAACCACACAAACAACCACACACACACACAAGCACACACACAACCACACCAAACCACACACACACAACCACACACACACACACAAGCACACACACAACCACATACACACACACACAACTACACACACAAACAAAACCTCAAACACAACACATAGAACCATAACCAGACACATAACCGCACACATACAACCACACACACACCCAACCACACACACACCCAACCAACCAACTACATACAACCACAACCACACACACAACCAACCACACCCACAAAACACACAACTACACACACACACACAACCACACACACACAACCACATACACACAACCACACCCTCAACCACACAACCAGAACCACACACAACCACACAATCACACACACAACCACACACACACATACAACCAAACACACAGCCACCCACACAACCACACACACCCCCACACATCCAACCACACACACACACAACCACACACACAACCACACATGCACAACCACACACACACACAACCACACAAACAATCACAACCACACAACCATACCCACACAACCAACCACACACACAACCACACACACAGAACCACACACAACCGCACACACAGAACCACAAGGACACACACAACCACACACACAACCACACACACACACAACCACACTCACACATCCACACACAACCACACACACAGCCACACAACATCACTCACACAACCACACACATAACCACACACACAACCACACACACAGCCACACACACAAAACCACACACACACACACACACAGCCACACATATAAAAACACACAACCACACACACAACCACAAACACAACACAAACAACCACAACCACACACAACACACACAACCACACACAACCACACACACAACCACACACACACACACACACACAACCACACATACAACCACACACACCACCATACACACACAACCACACACACAACCACACATACAAGCACAACCATACATACAACCACACATACAATCACACACAACCACAACCACACATATAACCACACACACACAAACACGACCACACATATAAAAACACATATAACCACACATAAAACCACATATATAACCACACAAATAACCACACACAGCCACACACACACAACCATACTCACACATACAACCACACACACAACCACACACAACCACACACACCAAACCACACCCATACACACAACCACACACACAACCACACACACACAACCACACACAACCACAAGTACACACAACCACACACACACAACCACACACACAACCACACACACAACCACCACACACACAACCACACACACAACCACACACACAACCACACACAACCACATACACAACCACACACAACCACATACACAACCACATACACAACCACATATACAACCACACACACAACCACACAACCACACAAACAACCACACAGAACCACACACAACCACACAAACACACAACCACGCCCAAGCACACACACAACCACACACATACTACCACACAACCACACACACAACCAAAAACAAAACACACACAACCCCCCCACACACACACATACAACCACACACACAACCCCACACACACACACACACAACCACACCCAAGGACACACACAACCAAAGCAACACACACAACCACACTCACCCATAACCACACCCAAGCAGACATGCAAGTACACACACAACCACACCCACACTCTCAACCACAAACACAACACAAACAACCACATACACAACCCCATACACACAACCACACAAACAACCACACACACACACCCACACACAACCACACACAACCACACACACAACTACACACACAACCACACACATACAACCACACACAAGCACAACCACACACACACACACACAATCACACACAGCCACACACACAAACACACACACACACAAAACACACACACAACCACAACCAGCCACAGCCACATACACAACACCATACACATCACTACACATACAACCACACAGACAACCACACACACAGCCCCACACATACAGCCCCCCACACACAACCACATACAAACAACCACATACACACAACCACACACACACACACAACCACACACACAACCACACATACAACCACACCCACACACAACCACACACAAAACAACACAACCACACACACAACCAAACACACACAACCACACACACAACCACACACAACCACACTCACAACCACACTCACAACCACACACACAACCACACACATACAACCACATACAAACAACCACACACACACAACCACAACCACACACACACAACCACACACACTACCACACACACAACCACACATACAACCACACACACAACCACACATACAACTACACACACACAATCACAACCATGCCCATAACACATACAACCACACACACAACACCACACACACAACCACACACAGCCACACACACAACCACACACACACAACCACACACACAATCAACCACCACCATACACACAACCACACACACAATCCTCCACACACACAACCACACACACACACAGACATAACCACACACACAACCACACACACACACACAACCACGCACACAACCACACACACTATCACACACACACACACAACCACACACACAAACACACACAACCACGCACACAACCACACACACAACCACATGCACACGCACACACAACAATCACACCCAACCACACACCCTCAACCGCACCTGCACCCACAACCGCACCCACACACAACCACATCCACACAACCACACAATCACACACAACCACAACCACACACACACACACAAACACACACAAAACAACACACAACCCTACACAACCACACACACAACCACACACACAACCACACTCAACCACACCAAGCATTGGCTTAGCCAATAGGTCTTATCTTTGGGACCTTATAAGTGTTTAGCCACAGTTGATGTGGTTGCACCAAGGATATTGTGCTGCATAACTAAATACTTAGAAGGTCTCAAAAGCGAGACATATTGGCAATGCCAATGCTTGTTTTGAATTATAGGTAGGACCTATTTTCCATCGGAAATCTGCAACAATCTATTTGGAATAACTTTGGCGCCGGTTGATGAATCTTTGCAAAATTTTCCAAACTGATTATCAGCTCTGGTCTGCTCCTATCCTGAAAGTTTCGGGATGATTCGTGTAGCGAGGGCTGAGAAAAAAGGGGGGTCCCAAAACGTGTTTTCCCCATGCAGTTTTCCATAGGACTTTTTCACGTAGCTACATCCCGAACTGCTGAACGGATTTACACCAAATTTGACAAAGAGGTAGTCCTCAGTTCAGACTCGTGCCTTTTGCTTAAATGGTGTCAATCTGTTCAGTAGTTCCTGAGAAAATGACAGTTAAAATCATTTATATATCTATGGCCCCGGTGGATCCGAGCACCATGAGGGCACCCTTCCAATCACGCGCTAAATGCTAATTGGCTGTCAAGTGTTTGTCAACATTCGAAATCAGGAACTGTTGGCAGCCATTTTGTGCCTCCGTAGAAGCGAGGCTGAAGAAGTCAGTGGAACAAGTGTGCAAAACGTATAAAGGGGGCAGGGTAGAAATATCCTGATACTCTAGACCTGTTTAGGGGACCCCCAGGGCACAATTTCTTTTTCTAAACCCGGCAGGTGAGCGCAGGGTGTGCAGATCCTGCTGTAAAAAAAAAATATATATATATATATAAAGGGGCATTTTTTACAAATAGCCCCCGGGGGGCAAATCCTGAGGGCAAATTTTGAAAATGTATGGGGGGCCCAGAGTGGCCCCCTAGCCCTGGGGACCGCCACCACCCGTGGCTATAAAATAAATGGTTGGGGGCTCCAAGGCCCCCCTTGCAAAATTAGTCGTGGGGTCCTCAACGACCCCCCATGCTCCGGGGACCACCACCCCACAGAGCTTTTTGTATTGTGGGAGGGGGCTGTGTGGCCCCCCCCTCCTGGAGCCCTCAAGTCCCATGGGGACCCCCATCCCCCAGGACTGGCTCCTGCAGTGTCCCGGGGTGCCTTCCCCCGGGACACTGCCGTTTGCTATGAGAAGGTGGGAGTCTTGCAGCTCTCACCCTCCCATAGCAAACTTGGTTTGTATTTTGAAAGCGAGAGCAGGGAAATCTGTTCTCTCTTTCAAAATCCAAACCATATTGCTTTTCCACATGGTGAGCTGCATGTTAGCAGCTCCCCATGTGGAAAAGCAATGCCGGCTCCCAAACGCGTAGAAGTTGTGCACCAAACGAGCTGGAGTCACGTACCCTACAGATTATGAGTCGTGCCTCCAATGCGTGCACACCAGGGGGCCGCTCTGGGTGCGCGACAACTAATTTTACCATAAAAAAGCCCCTATCAGTAATTTCTAATATCCCCGGGGACCCCATCTCCCGAGGCTTATAAATAATGTTGGGGACCATGGGGGGAGCCTCAATGCCCCCACGATCCCGCCGGCTCCCCGCGTCCTTTGGGAGCCGGCATTGCTTTTCGACATGAGGAGCTGCTAACATGCATGTGGTAAGCAATCTAGTTTGGATTTTGAAAGAGAGAACAGATTTCCCTGCTCTCTCTTTCAAAATCCAAACCAAGTTTGCTATGGGAGGGTGGGAGCTGTGAGACTCCCGCCCTCTCATAGCAAACAGAAGTGTCCCTGGGGTAGTCACCCCAGGACACTGCAGGAGCTGGTCCTGTGGGGTGGCGGTCCCCAGGGCCCTCGAGGGCTCCCCGTGGAGGGCCACGCAACCCCGCTCCCACAATACAGAAAGCCCTGGGGGTGGTGGTCCCCGGGGCTTGGGGGTATCATTGAGGCACCCCTACCTCTAATTTTGCAGGGGGGGCTTAGAGCCCAACCAACCATTTATTTTATAGCCCCAGAGGGTGGCTCCCACTCTTGCATAGCAAACAGCAATGTTGAAAAAAATCTTCGGGCAAGATTACAAAGGATTTTGAAGTCCATTTTCACAGTTTTTGTTGTAGTGTGCTGCCATTAAAGCGGCGGCAATTTTAACGCCGTCTTTGTAAATATATCCCTAAGTTTTGTAATGTTGACAATCCTTTCTCCCATTTAAATAGGCACAAAGTATTTATTGAAGTGAATTGTGAAGCAACACTTTCTAATTGTGATCGATAAAGAATTGAAAGAGTTTTGTACTTCTTTTGCTTGTAATGTGCATAGGGGTAGGGCAAGTTCATTGCGTTACTATTGCATCACTTTTAAGATGGTAAAAGCGACGTGAAAGTGGCGCAAGGGGCTTGTAAATCTGCTATACAGTGTTCTGTCTTACTTTGCTTTCCTTTCTGTCATGTAGAGGATCCTGGGTAAATATAACGGTTTCTGTAAGCCAGTCCCTTTCAACCCTATCCCCAAACTGCTTACTGCCTGTTACCATAGTAACAGTTCATGGAACACTAAAGGGAGCACAGAGGTTAGAAGTTCAACACACAATGTTGCTAATCAATACAGTTACAGTGCTGGAGTTTTAAAGGTTTTCCTTAGGAACCGTTAGTCGTAGCTATAGACTCTGGTAAAGAGCTGGTAAAGAGTTAGCCTCAGTATTATACTTCTAGTTATAAATATAATTTCTAGTTTTTAAATGTTTTCTAAGTACATGATTACCTCACTAAGTAATAGTGAAATGTTGTCAGAAAAAGAAGACGTGTATATATAGGCTGTCCGGAATTCAGTTAAAACCGACTCTGAACGAAAGTACACTTCCAAATGAAAATCAGCTGACCCGGTTTAAACCGAGTGTCACTGATTTTCATTGCTGTTGCACCACTTGGCCACTTGATGGAGCCAAAGCATTGCAGACCAAACTGAAATTTAGGCACCAAGTAGGAAGCAGCCCAGAACGTGCGTCACCACTGCCTGTACCTGAGGACCTCCCAGGCCCTGTCACCAGCCCCAGGTCAATGCCCTTTTTCAGCGCATAAGAGTGTGGAAGCCGCGGTTGAAACTGTCTCTGCCGTCAGCTCGTCGCTCGCTGCAGTATAATCTCTGGTTCTCTGGTATAAAGGGCCACACACAGGCTCGGTTTGTGGGCCGGAATGTGTGTGTGTTGGGGGGTAGAAATCTTTAAATAGAACGTTGTTATTGGTGTAGCATATTTTGGAAAATGTTAATAACGGTGTTACACTGACAGTCGGGTTTACTGTAAGACTGATTTGTATACCTGGTTATATTTTAATAATGTATTTTATTGTTATTTATTTTATTGTTTTATTTATTTATTTTATTGTTATTTATCTGGTTTCAAATAAAATGACAAATATGCTGGGATCCAGGTTCGAGTCTGGAGGTGGGCTCAACATCCGGAGATTCGGGCAGATCACTTAACCTCCCAGTGGCTATAAAAATGAATCTGCCCCTGTGTAATGTAATTGGTGCTCATGTAAAGCACTCCAATACTTTTGGGTAGATTTGGCGCTATGTAAAGATGCAAAATAATGAGATAAAGAGAGGGGTTTTGAAAGAGATAAAGAAAGAGTGAAGAAAGCGGTAATGTAAAAAAGACCTAAAGAGAGCGAGTCAGAGACAGGTACAGATACGATTTTGTGTTACAGAAATTCTTATTTTGCAACTTTTTAAAGACGGCCTTTTGGCCTTCCAGGAGAACTTGTATTTCATACTTGCCAAAGACAACGGTATAAACCCAGCCTGCCGCCTTCACGCCTCACATAAAGGTGTGTGCCCTTTAAGCCCTTGGCTCGCTGGGGGGGGGGGTCAGCGAGAGAGGGATGTCTGTCTGTCCACTGCCTGTACCTGAGGGCCCCCCTGGCCCTGTCACCGGTCCCAGGTTAATGCCCTTTTCAGCGCACTACCGGCGCCCGCCACATCTCACCGAGCAACTAGCCACCCCATCGGGGAAAGAGGCGCAATATTTGTTTAATGGGGTGGGGGAGAGGAGCTGTTGAGGTCTGCCGTTTGTCTGCCCAATGACAGGTCTTTGCTGCAATGTAACGGCATACACAAAACAGTATGAAAACTCTTTGGGGCAACAAACCCCCTCTGCCTGTCCCCTTTTGTTGATCAGATGCTGAGCTCAGTGGTGGTGTAGTGGCCTAGCACCCCCATTAACTCAGCCGTCGCGAGCACCAACGGTGCAGTGAGCCCCAACTGATTCTCTGCCATCTCTATATATTTATTACCCTGCGCACATACACAGAGGCTTTTGGAAATGTAGTCGGGGCACAGGACAAATAGAATTAGCTGCCTTCATTTCCACCACGATCTGAAGCAGCAGCTGCTACAAACAGGTTCAGCGATACATATAAATATATTGATATACATTTATATCCCCCAGAACTGGTTTCATCTCGATGAGCATCGTGCGCCTGCAAAGCCTGTGGGTGTCAGATTATTGCAATTAACTTGGCGCAAAAAAAATTCAAAGAGGAGTTGGCATGTGTTTTTGTCAATTGAAAAATTATGTTTTATAAAGGTCAAAAATATATAAAGGGCTGAATAAATCTTTTTTTTTATGAGCTGAATATTAATATTAAGGTACGGTACAACATTCCATGCCCAATTGCCAATATCTTTTTGTTTTGTCATTTTATTTGAAACCAGATAAATAACAATAAAATACATTATTAAAATATAACCAGGTATACAAATCAGTCTTACAGTAAACGTGACTGTCAGTGTTACACCGTTATTAACATTTTCCAAAATATGCTACACCAATAACCACGTTCTATTTAAAGATTTCTATTGTTTTCTGAATTGCTTGCAGCTGTAAATATAGACAGGAGATCTTTAGCAAAAAAACTTTATTTTAATGTTGGTCAGCCTCTCTCCGCAATCCACTCTAAACAAGCATTTGCAATGCAATAGGTTTCGCATTAATTATGTTTGAGCTATTGGCATTGCTAAATATTGCAACACCAATTGCAACAAAAGTCTATACATTGTAGGCCCAAAAAAATGTGTATTTATTTTTGTAGCAATGGTGGGATGCTGCGCTTTAGATGAATATGTTTAAAAGTAAAAGTGCGCCATACTGCGATTGCTACAATAGTTAATTGTGGACCTGAGCTGAAGTTTTTCCCTGTGAGAGATCCTTGTGACTTGCTAGCTGGTATGCTGAAAGCAGCATTACAATCTTCTGAGCTAATGAAGAATGCTATTGATTTTGTAGTATATTCAGGCGCACTGTTTCGTTATGCGCGGGAACTCAAACGCAAATATTTCTCATTTTGTGTTTTGTGTGGCAGCAAAGAAAAAGTCATCCCAACTGTGTCATTTAGTCAGTGGTTCTCAGTCCTAGAGGCCGTGAATGCAATATTATCTATGGGGCGACCGCTTACTGAATTTTTGCTAGTGATAATGCAAAAGGCAAGAAATGTGAGGATCGTCTGGTGCATATTGATAGTGATGTCAAAAAAGTACACTCTACTGCACCCTTAGATTTGTACAGGAAAACATGACTGCTGTAGTGGACATAATCAAAAAACTAGAGTCAGAAAACACCCTTGTCTACCAAGTGTTCAGTATAATCGGTGTCGATGTCAAACATCTCCTCGAGAGTAGTCTAGGCGACACTTTGAGTGAATTTGGCACGGCAACATGTTCCCTGTTAGAATGCTTGCCTCTTGGTAAGCAAAGAAGTACTGAAGACCAATTCAGGAAATTTTATTTTACCATGCATGAGAAATGGCTAGCTATGATGCATAGAAATGTCCCTTCACCAACCATGCCGTTTGAAGTCAATGAAGCCTCACTTTGGTACTGTGCAAAAGTGTTAGATCCATTCCGTAAAGGGGAATTTTCTCCGGACTTTGCAAAGTACAGCTTTATTTTTGACCGCTTTAAGACCTCTGAAGGCATGTGCACCCAGTTCAATGCATATGTTGCAGAACCTGTCCCAGAGAATGTCAACCTTGAGGTGCACCAGTACTGGCATGGAAAGCTGCGTCAGTGGCCAGAGTTGGCAAATTGTGTACTGGCTGTTTTGGCGTTGCCAGTCTCAAGTGCCAATGTTGAGAGGGAGTTTTCACAAATAGAAGTGTACATGGGAAGGAAAGAGAGAACGCGCGAATGACTAAAGAAACACTGAAGAAATATTGTATGGTGTACTACAATAAATTTGACTTGTAAAAATGTATTTGGACTTCATATACACGTACGTACACTGTCTAAATGCCATGCATCAATGAAGAAAGCCAGCAATAATGAAAGCAAAGCGTTCCATAAACACCGTAAAACATAGTTTCAGTTGTTTTTTGTATGGCGCAAGAATTAGTAATCACTGAAAAGCACTGTTTTTTTCAGGTATTGAAATGACTGGAAAACACTGACAAAACACCACCAGAATTGACCAAAAATAGAAACTGAAAACAGGAAAGCCTATGTATATACTTTTTTAAAATGAACTTTAATTAAAACAACAATAAGTAACTAGAAACGTAACTTTAAGATAACAATATAATAAATAACTAGAAACATAACTTTAACAAAACAATATAATAAACAAAATGTGATATGGACTCCAATAGAAGTAGGGTACGTAATCTGTAAAACAAAAATGAAAATAAGTGTTTAAAATTAGATCGATGTGACTGAAGGAGGTCAAAGATTACAAGCTAAGGCAGTGGTCCCCCAGTGCGCCATGATGAGAAGCCAGGTGTGCCGCGCAGGATGTGGGGGGCTTGAAAGAAATGCCACCTTCAACACGCATCGCACGTGCTTCAAGACATTGGCACAGAGCGCCCTCTCTCCACCCCCCCCATTCCTGCTATAACAGGCTGCGACAAGCTCACCCCGCCGAACACACTCTTCAAGAGCGCCCGACCGGACACGGCAGCTCTACCCCCCCCTTCCTGCTCCAAACACATTCGCTCCGTCACCGGCTGCAGTTCCAGCAAATCCTAGCCCATGCAACATGTCCTGCTATCCCATGCTATAAAATAGACTCTTCTCCCGAACCAAACGAACCCCCTCGCTACAATCGGGGCCTCCGTGGTGCCTGCAAATTAATCGCCGCAGGCCACAGCCAGTCTCTCCCGGGCGCCCGACACACACTCCTGTGCTACGCCCATGCCTGCCAAGAACATCTAGTCGACAGAACCTTGGCAGCCCCAGTAGGCACAAGAACCCCGGGTCCAAGCAGGCCCAAAAAGGATGAGGGTGCAATCTCCAGAAGGGGCACTGCCAAACAAGTGCAACTGGGTATAATCTCCAAGAGGAGCCACCTCACCATGCAACCAGAACCACTCCCAAAAAATCGACAGCATACCCCATAACCCTGTCATTTCTACACATACCAATTCTGTCTGGACAAACATTCCACCTCATCACCACCAGCCAAACAGCCAAATACACAAACAAGCCACCGAAAGACCTCTGCCAAGTGTCTCTCCACACGTGGTAACACACATTGCCACATCTTCAGTACCCCTTGATCTGTCTGAGCTAGAAAAAAACCCTCTGTAAATATCTGCAGACTATGCAGCAGATGGCGAACTCCCCAATCCTGCAACAAAGCAACTTCAGCAAAATCACACCACTCCAGCGGCGCTTTTCAAAACACAAACCCATGCAGATAGTAGCACGACGGGTGAAGCCTAAAACATTCAAGCCAAAAATCTGTGCATAGCACAGTGCTCTGCCTGACCCACTGGCAAAAAAATGGTGGGGAGCCACGGCCAACCCCCAACCCGGTCAAGGGAGCCACGGGTCAAAAAAGTTTGGGAACCACTGAGTTAGGGTAATACTTGGCAATATTTCTTAATTTGTATGTCTGCGGTGTGCCTGATACATTCCACCTCTCTTACAGGCCCGCATTCAAGAGGTGTCTGTACGGAAGTGCCTACTGCATCAGTTTTACAATATGGACCAACAGGTCTTTAAAATTATTCAGAGATGAGATAGAATTAGGTGAGAGATCAAGTCATTCTGCAGGACAATATTATTTGGGGTTCATTTACAAGCCCCTTGCGCCACTTTTGCGTTAATTTTCCCAGGTTAAAACTGACACAAAAGTGGCGCAAGGGGCCTGTAAATAAGCTCCTTTATTTCTAATGCATTTAATCGGAGGCATTGTGTATCTAGGCCGCTCTGCTTACCTTCTGTAAACACTGTGGCGAACAGAGTTCACAATTTAAACTCAGCTTTGGTTGTACACTGCAGACTGTCTTACATTCAGCCTTGATTGTTTTGTCGGCAGAGTGGACAGCAGTGTCCATAACTTTAAAAGAGAAAGAGAAAGAGAAACGATGTGTGAGAGAGAGAGAAAAAACAACATTAAAACTGTGAGAGAGAGAAAGTTATAGATGGAGCAGTTAATACTGGAGAAAATCTATGTAGGTCACCTTTTTGCCTCTGTTGTGTGTCCAAGCATGTGTCGGTTCATAGTGCACCCTCTAGTTTAGTGATATGAAAAGATAGTATAGAGTTAGTAATAGCAGAGTATATACAATTGCACAAGTATATTTTTACTTTATGTCTTTGTAAAGACAGGATACTGTATTTCATCATTTTCCACTGTAAGGAGGTGTCTGTGCGCTGTTTTTTTCTCCAAAGTACTATATCCCATGCACTCCCACTGCATAGCGGTGAGTTCTCAATACTGCGTACCCAGACTGTTGCACCCCATTGACTCCCAGAGTCCGGAGGTGAGGGCTTTTTTTGTGCACTCAGGGGCAGATTTACAAGCTCCTTGTGCCACTTTTCCCATGTTAAAAGTGACACAAAATTGGCGCAAGGGGCTTGTAAATCTGCCCCTCAGACTGTTCTAACATTTCTATTCTCACTGCTCGGAGGTAATTGTACATTCCTACGCAGTGAAGCTGCTGCACACTACCCACTCTCTCGGTCCACAGATGACTTGTCTTTATTTCGGAAAAAAGCTTCTTTGCTCACCTTGTGCCATTGGCATGATTTAAAGAGGGTGCACCACGTGTTGAAGCAGCCTTCTCAGACGTTGTTACAATGGCCACGAATCATCGCAGAATGAACGAACGTTGAGCTTTGGAGGTGTTTAGGGGGGACGCCAATTTGTGAAACACAACCTGTAAGATAAAAAGGAAGTTAACATTGTGTGTCATTTCTTTATCAAAGGAGAGAGGAAGTGAGAGAGTGACTGAAAAGAATATTCGCAGCTCACCTTTCTGTCACCGGTGTGTATTTCACCACGTGCCGGGACGTAATGCACCCTGAAGCTCTACATCTACAAGATAGTGAAAAAGAAGATGTTATGATTGGTAATTGTTACTATCTTTATATCGAGTAGAATTACATTGCCCTTTCACACACCTTCCCTCCCGCATTGAAAAACAACTATTTGTACAGTCCCAACTTGTTTAATAAGCTTCGATTTTTTAAAAATTACTATAGTAGTAATGTTTTTATCCGGTTGTGAAAGCAAGTGGTGAGAAGTGATACACATGGTTTCGATCATCACGAACTTCGGACATTTGACCGATTATAAAAACTTTCCTGCTATTGGAAAAAATATATAAACGTAATAAGATACAGAATATAGGACTGCGTACGCCTAAATTGCTGCATCGCCTTTTTGTATCCAGTCTGCTGCACCCCATCGACTCCCTCCGATGCGCACCCAGGCCTCATTGCTCACCTTTTCATGGACAGGACACCTTTTACATCACAGCTTTCCAAACTTTTCATGTTGGGGACACACTTTTTTGGAGATGCATCCTTTTGGGACACGGTAAGGCAGTGTAGCGAGCGAGCGTAGAATAGCGAGCCCGAACCACCTAAGGGGGATTCGGGGGGGCGTTCTCACTCACTCTGTCTGTCTTCCTCTCTCTCTCTAACTGTCTCTCTCTCTGTCTCCATCACTCCCTCTGTCTGTCTCCCTCTGTCTGTCTACCTCTCTCTGCCTCCGTCCCTCTCTCTCTCTCCCTGTCTCCCTCCCTCTCTCTCCCTCTTGTCTGTCTCCTTCTTGTCTGTCTCCCTCCCTCTGTCTCCCTTCATCTGTCTCCCTCCATCTGTCTCCATCCCTCTGTTTCCATCCTTCTGTTGCCCTGCTCCCTCTGTCGCCCTCCTCCCTCTGTCTGTCTCCCTCCCGCTGTCTGTCTCCCTCTGTCTGTTGCCCTCTGTCTCCCTCTCTCTGTCTCCCGCTGTCTGTCTCTGTCTTTCTGTCTCCGTCCCTCTGTCACCCCCTCTCTCTCTCCCTCTGTCTGTCTCTCTCTTTCTGTCTCCATCCCGCTGTCCCCCTCCCTCTGTGTGTCTCCCTCTATCTGTCTCCCTCTCTCTATCTTCCTCTCCCTCCCTCTGTCTACCCCAGACTCCCTCCCTCTGTCTCCCTCTCTCTCCCTCTCGCTCTCTGTCTCCCACTGTTTCCCTCTCTCTCTGTCCTCCCTCCCCCTGACTCCCTCTGTCTGTCTCCCTCTATCTGTCTCCCCTCCTCCCTCTGTTTGCCTCCCTCTCTGTCTACCTCTGTATCCTTCCCTCTGTCTTCGTCTCTCTGTATCCGTCCCTCTGTCTCCCTCCCTCTGTCTCCCTCTTGTCTGTCTCCTTCTTGTCTGTCTCCCTCCCTCTGTCTCCCTTCATCTGTCTCCCTCCATCTGTCTCCATCCCTCTGTTTCCATCCTTCTGTTGCCCTCCTCCCTCTGTCGCCCTCCTCCCTCTGTCTGTCTCCCTCCCGCTGTCTGTCTCCCTCTGTCTGTTGCCCTCTGTCTCCCTCTCCCTGTCTCCCGCTGTCTGTCTCTGTCTTTCTGTCTCCGGACCTCTGTCTCCCTCCCTCTATCCCTCTCTCTGTTTCCCTCTCTCTGTCTCCCTCTCTCTCTGTCTTCCTGCCTCTATCTCCCTCTGTCTCCCTCCCTCTGTCTCCCTCCCTCTGCCTGTCACACTCTGCCTGTCACCCTCTGTCACCTCACCCTAGCTTTTGGTGCAGATGTAATTTGAAGAACACAGATGTCTACTGTTTCTCCTTAACGGAGATAGCTTAAGTCTGAAATAATGTTAAGAATCAAATGAGGTTTCATTCAATCTAACATTCTCTTTAACTCTAAAATAAGTATTGGCAAAGCCGTGCCAGTTCTTAAAGGTGCCACATTGTGCAAATTGCCCTTAACATCTGATAATATGCTGGCAAGAATAGCACATACTTTTTCTTTCTAATCTCATTATTAATCACTACCAGTCCAACAGGATTTCTTCAAGGACAAAAGTCACATGCTACATTTTCGAAATGACTTGTGTCCTACAATGGGACATAAAATAAAAGTTTGAAATACACCATAAAATCAAGAAGGTGCAAGCGCTGCAGTACATGCTATTACACATGGATGCTAATAACATTTCACTTTCCACCATTTACTTGTTAATGGGGCTTTGTTGTGAATCGCCCGGCCCCCCATAGAGCAGAGTATCTCAGAGTCCACGCTGCTGCAGCTGACTCCGAGACACTCTTTCAAAGGAATGCCTCTTAATTAGCAGCAGTTATGTGCTAAGTGCCCTTAATACTGGTGTCATCCCGCGACACACCCACCATTTGCAAGCGACACAGTACTGTGTCGGGACACACAGTTTGGAGAGCTCTGTTCTACATCATGCAGTCCCGCTCTGCCACCAAGACGTCTGACATATGGTGACATATCGTTATGGGAAAGGACATACTCGTGCACCCATCTTCATCGCAGGTTCCTCACCCGCTCAGTCCTTGCGGTACTACTAACTCAGTAACCAAAGATGCCACGCACGTAGTGGTGGACCCTTGTACTCGGGGTTCGGGTCTACATGAGACGTCCGAACCACTAGGTCGGGCCATCACAGCGCTTGCGATGGGAGCAACTCTAAAATGGCGTAGAGCACGTATGCCCCATCTTTTTTATTGGTAGGGTCACGTGTGTAGTGACGCATGTGCTGGATGGGTGTGGTGTGGGTGTATACCAGGCATGAGGGAGTGTGTGTGTGCTGTTCTGACAACTAGACCTAGACCTAAGAAATCAGTACAATGGAAATCTGGGAAATGTTGCGTTTTTGTTTTTTCCTGGAAGCGTAAGAGGAGTGGACTGGCCTGACAGATGCTGCGCGAGGCTCTGAACCATGATTCTGGAGCTATGGGCGTGGTTCCATCGTTAGCTATACGAGAAATCAAGTGATTTGGGTGTCCGTTTTGTAGTGCTGACGTCACCCGGGTCTTAAACGCAAATGTGTCATTATATCTGTAAAGTTCCACAACATGGCCAACATGGAAGGTACAGGGTATCACTGACTCTATATTCATTCATAGTTGCATACATAAAAGATGGTGGACATGATGCATTTCTGTGGTTATGAATGTTTGTTGTGCAGTGCGTGCGTGCGTGCGCATGCGCATTAGTCTGGAAGAAGTCGGCGCAACACCAGGAAGAGGGAGCCCCGGGACGCCGCATCTCAGGTAAGTCCTTTTTAATTACTTTTACAATCTTTAACATTATATTGGATATTTAGAAGAGGGCGGGAGGTAGGCGGGTGGCGCGTAGTGGGGCTATACGAAGTGTGTGGGTGGGAGCAGATTCCCCCCATTTCGTGGTGCTTCACGTAGCCTCACTACGCACATGACGCCCACCCCTATTGTACATTCTGTGGAGTGTTGTAGCTGTAGTAATACAGGACTGTGAAAGGTTTAAGTTTCAGTTTTTGGTACATGAAAGGCAGATAATATATATATGTATGTGGTCATTTAGGTATACTGTTGAACTTGGTGCTGGAAATCAGTGTTTGAGGCGCGGAGTTGCCTCAACATCCGGTTATTGTACAAAAATGATGTAATCTACGCATGCCGGAAAATGTACTGTAAATGCGGTGCTCATGTAAATTGCTGATATAGAATCGGGTTGATTTTGCGCGAACGCAAATGTGTCATATGTGTAAAGTTACACAAAATGGCCGACATGGAAGGTACGGGGTATCACTAACTCTATATTCATTCATAATTGCATACATAAAAGTTGGTGGACATGACGCATTTCTGCGATTATAATGTTTGTTGTACATTCAGTGGAGTGTTGTAGCTGTAGTAATACAAGGCTGTGAAAGGTTTAAGTTTCAGTTTTTGGTACATGAAAGGCAGATAATATATATACGTATGTTGTCATTGAGGTATACTGTTAAACTTGGTGCTGGAAACCAGTGTTCGAGGCTCGGAGTTTCATCCACATCCTGTTATTGTAGAGTAATGACGTAATCTACGCGTGCCTGAAAATGTACTGTAAATACAGTGCTCATGTAAATTGCTGATATAGTTTTGGGTTGCTTTTACGATATATAAATATGCTAATAAAAAAGGAGGAATAGCCCACACTTACTGTCAGAGGTAACATGGTTGTATACGCTATTTATATCACAATATAATGTGGTAGGGCGCAGGAGCAGCGTTTTACAAACATAATAAATACAAAGACACAAATAGACAGTTGAAGTGTGTACGGGCACGTGTGTGCGACTCCATTTTATTATGTTGCTGTTGGTAACAAGCAGAATAGTAACCATGATACCATTCATAGATATTTAATCGTAAATGTTTTATGACTTCTGCTGTACAAAGGTAGGAGCGCTACTTGTGAAATAATACAAAGAAGATTATATCATAAAGGGTTCATGAGTTGTGGTGCACTAAGGTTGGGTTGGTTTGTGTGGAACCTGTGATGATGTGTGGTTAAGGCAGACCGCACTGCTAAGAATGTCTTTTGGTTACTGAATTTTGCCTTAATAAGGCCACTTGGCAATTATTTATGGTGCACTGAGTTAGTGGTATGTCTGATAGTCAGCATGTTGCCTACTGGACTGCATAATCTGTAATCACGATTGAAATAAAAGATGAAACATGTATGGAATACATTGTCAAAATATGTATGTTTCAGGGACATTATAGTTCAAGTTGTGACCTGTGCTGTCTGCAGTGTAGACTGCCATTGAGTGTGCCTTTGCACTTGCGGCGTGAATTTTGTTTTTCAACTAAACCTAGAACTGATATAAAAGAAGTTTTTGAAGGTAGGCTACTAAAGGGATATTGTATAGGGTTTGATGAACATTTTATTTAGTTTGGTACTGCACTCTGCAAATAATGAATGAAGAGACAGTTGAATTCTGCCAGAATTCGGCCATGTGGCGATGAATTATGGTGCACTGAGTTAGTAGTACATTTGGGACTGAGCGTGTACGTAACCTGCGATGATGCATGGTCTGGACAGGCTGCACTGGGGGTAATGTTTTTGACTACTGAATTTTCCCTTAATAAAGCCTTGGGGCGATTATTTCTGGTGTACTAAGTTAGTGGTACATTTGGTGTTTAGCGTGTGCTCACCCTGCGATGATGCGTGGTCCGAACGGGCTGCACTCAAAGCAATGAAAGTTGTATACTGGACTGCATGTACTATGAGGGGGGAAAAACAACTACCATCGATGGTTATCAATTGTTCTGCAAACTAGGTCTACTGATTGCTCCCCGTAACAAATTAAAAGATTGCACTTCGCGCAGTGCATTCTAACTTTCTCAAAATGGGTACGTATGTCTGGTGGCAATGTTGCAGATTGGGAGCATTTGGTTTTCTTAACCGATTATAGTCTCTTACACAATTTGCATTGGTACTAATCTTGAATTGTGAGCCATACTGTTCGCAGTATAGACCGGAAGCAGTCATCAGGAAGGATCCACAGCCATGTGGCATTGACTTGAGCTGTATAGAGTTACTGGTAGGTGTGGCTCTCAGTGTTTCCGCAGCCAGCGATGATGCCTGGTTTGGGCCAGCCGCACTGGGACCAATGTTTTTTGCCTAGTGAATTCTGTCTTAATAAGGCCACTGGGAAATGACTTGTGGTGCAGTGAGTTAGTCGTACCTGAAGAACTCAGTGTGTACACACCCTACGATGATTCATGGTTCGGGCGGGTCGCACTGGTACAATGTCTCTTACCTACTGGAATGTGTCATGTGCAATCGCCATTCAACCTGAATCGTGAGCCCTCACAATGTAGATCGAAGGCAGTAGTCATCACAAACATCAATAAATTCTTTTTGTCATATCCTTTAACAAAATCTGTGGACGTAAAGTACAATTATCTCTACCTCCAAAAAATCAAGGCTAAATTTCATGCTGTCCGTAGTATCGATTTAAATCTGAATTGAAGTTGTGAACCCTGCTGTCAGCACTATAGATCGAAGGCAGTACTGAGCACAGATATGGACGAATGATTTTTGTCTCTTAGTTAAACAAAAGCTGAACACATACAGTACAATTGTCTCTGCATTAAATACATCAAGGGTGAATTTCCTACTGTCCGTAGTGTAGATGCAAAGTTGAATTCAAGTTGTGAACCCTGCTGTCTGCAGTGTAGATCAAAGACAGTAATCAAAACAAACATCGATGAATGCATTTTTGTCACAGTTAACAAAATCTGAGGACACAGTTCAATTGTCTCTGCCTTAAATACATTTAGAATGAATTTAATGTTGTCTGTAGGGCCTATGCGCTTCTGGTATCAAGTAGTGAACTCTGTTGATCGCAGTGTACATTTGACGTCTATGATGTGTGGTTAAGGCAGACTGCACTGCTAAGAATGTCTTTTGGCTACTGAATTTTGCCTTAATAAGGCCACGTGGTGATTATTTATGGTGCACTAAGTTAGTGGTAAGTCTGTGTGAGGGAGACCCCGTGCCCAAACCCAATAATGCCACAAAAACCCTGCTTCCTACTTTGTGGAAACCCTACCTTAAGCCCGAAGACATCCTCGCAGCGGAGCCACTAATGGCAGCTTCTTCCCTCCTTCCGCAGTACGCGGACAATAACCCAGAAGTGGCGGAATTGGTGGAAGGCGGGACAGGAAGTAAAACGGACCAATCAGGATTCCCGGAAGAAGGTCAGGAGCGACAGAAATTACGAGAGAATCTCCCAGAGATCACGTCAGCCAGGAAGATCTCAGAAGGAGTGGAGGATTTGCAGAGGGACAACGCGGTAGCCACAGGAGCCGAGACCGAAGACTTCGGAAGGAGAAACAAGCATGACGGAATGGGAGAACCAGAAGACGACGGTCCAGAGACCTGGTCTGAAGATTGGTGGGTCCCGGAGAACATACGAGCAGCCACAACTCCAGAGAGATGTGTCTCTTAGCGGTACGTGGTGGGACAAGGGTTTTAGGGAAGGAGAGGGTAATTGCTATGGGCCGCGGGTAGTAAAGGGAAAAACATGGCACCAACAGTTATAATACCCCGTGCTCCCTTACCTACCACCTGTATTCCCATGCACTCCGCAGGAAACCCCCCCTGCCTGAAGCCTCACGGGCATACCTTTTTATGCAAGAAAACACTTCACTACTATTAAAGCCCCGCCAGAAAGCACTTCACTTTACCATTAAAGCCCCTCACATGGGTTGGTGACAGGAACCCTTAGAGCAAGACTCATGTTTTGACTGCTGCTTTTCTTTAGTTTTTATTTTTGAGCTGCTCCGACACCTGGGAAGTCTACGGAACCCGTAACAGGTTCCTTAACCCCTGTGTGGACCAACTAACCATCCAGTACCAGATAGACGCCGAGAAAGTTTCTACAACCTTTTGCAGTTAATCAAATTGTTTAGCTTTGGACTTCCTAGACTGTCAATTTTCCCACTTTGTATCACAATACAAAAATAAACCTCTCACTATTGACACAATACGGCCTCCTAGCTTCTGTTTCCGACCATCCCGTCTGGTAGTCAGCGTGCTGCCTACTGGACTGCATAATCTGTAATCACGATTGAAATAAAAGATGAAACATGTATGGAATACATTGTCGAAATGTGTATGTTTCAAGAACATTATAGTTCAAGTTGTGACCTGTGCTGTCCATAGTGTAGACTGCCATTGAGTGTGCCTTTGCACTTGCAGCTTGAATTTTGTTTTCCAACTAAACCTAGAACTGATACAAAAGAAGTTTTTGAAGGAAGGCTACTAAAGGGATATTGTATAGGATTTGATAGACGTTTTATTTAGTTTGGTACTGCACTCTGCAAATAATGAATGAAGAGACAGTTGAATTCTGGCTGAATAATGCCACTTGGCGATGAATTATGGTGCACAGAGTTAGTAGTCCCTTTGGGACTGAGCGTGTACGTAACCTGCGATGATGCATGGTCCGGACAGGCTGCAATGGGGGTAATGTTTTTTGACTACTGAATTTGCCCTTAATAAAGCCTTGCGTGAATATTTATGGTATACTGAGGGTTGTATGATGTTACAACGCGATCAAAATGATCGCGGAACATCACAACGCATCTTTTACAACGCAAGTCGTTACCACGACTTGCGCTGTAGGGTGCTGGACTTAGGAATAGTAAGATTTACTATTCCAACTCCAGCCTACGTACAGTAGGGAAGGTGTTGTAATAGTAAATCTACTATTCCTTAGTCTAGAGCTCCCTCCAGTGCAAGTCGTGGTTACGACATGCGTTGTAAAGGATGCGTTGTAATAGCACCGCTGTGTTTTGACCGCGTTGTAAAGGATGTTCCCCGTACTGAGTTAGTGGTACATCTGGTGTTTAGCGTGTTCTCACCCTGCAATGATTCATGGTCTGAACAGGCTGCACTCAAAGCATTGTATGTTGCATACTGGATTGCCTGTACTTTGAGGGGGGAAAAAAAGCTACCATCGATGGTTATCAATTGTTCTGCAAACTAGGTCTACCGATTGCTCCCCATGACAAATTAAATGATTGCACTTCACGCAGTGCATTCAAACTTTCTAAAAATGGGTACCTATGTCTGGTGGCGATTTTGCAGATTGGGAGCATTTGGTTTTCTTAACCGATTATAGTCTCTTACACAATTTGCATTGGTACTAATCTTGAATTGTGAGCCCTACTGTTCGCAGTATAGACTGGAGGCAGTCATCAGGAAGCGCCCACAGCCATGTGGCATTGACTTGAGCTGTATAGAGTTAGTGGTAGGTGTGTCTCTCAGCGACTATGCAGCCAGCGATGATGCGTGGTGTGGGCCAGCTGCACTGGGAGCAGTGTTTTTTGCCTAGTGAATTCTTAATAAGGCCACGGGGAGATGACTTGTGGTGCAGTGAGTTCGTGGTACCTGAAGAATTCAGTGTTCGCACACCCTGCTACGATTCGTGGTTCGGGCGGGTCACACTGGTACAATGTCTCTTGCCTACTGGAATGCGTCATGTGCAATCGCCATTCGACCTGTATCGTGAACCCTCACAATGTAGATCGAAGGCAGTAGTCATTACAAACATCAATAAATTATTTTTGTCATATCCTTTTAACAAAATCTGAGGACATAAAGTATACTTCTCTCTACCTTAAATAAATCAAGGCTAAATTTCATGCTGTCCGTAGTATAGATTCAAAGCTGAATTAAATTTGTGAACCCTGCTGTCCACACTG
This sequence comes from Lissotriton vulgaris, assembly GCF_964263255.1. Lineage (NCBI taxonomy): Eukaryota > Metazoa > Chordata > Amphibia > Caudata > Salamandridae > Lissotriton > Lissotriton vulgaris. The sequence goes on from NC_141700.1 coordinate 731,254,411, forward strand.
TAGATCGAAGGCAGTACTGAGCACAGATATGGACGAATGATTTTTGTCTCTTATTTTAACAAAAGCTGAACACATACAGTACAATTGTTTTTGCATTAAATAAAACAAGGGTGAAATCCCTACTGTCCGTAGTGTAGATGCAAAGTTGAATTCAAGTTGTGAACCCTGCTGTCTGCATTGTAGATCAAAGGCAGTACCCGACACAAACATCGATGAATGTTTTTTGTCACAGTTAACAAAATCTGAGGACACAGTACAATTGTCTCTGCCTTAAATACATTGAGAATTAATTTAATGTTGTCTGTAGTGCTTATGCGTTTCTGGTATCAATTAGTGAACTCTGTTGATTGCAGTGTACATTTAAAGGCAGTACTCAGTACAGACATTGAGGATTGTTTTGGGTTGCATCATTTAACAAAATTGTCTCTGCCTTATATAAATCAAGGCTAGCTTCAATGATGTCTGTAGATGCAAAGCGGGATTCAAGTTGTGAACCCGCAGTGTAGATCGAAGGCAGTAGTTGACACAGATATCGAGGAATGCTTTTTTGTCACATAATTTATTAAAATTTGAGGACTTAGTATAATTGTCTGTACCTTAAATAAATCGAGAATGAATTCAATGTTGTCTGTAGTGCTTATCTGAAACTGGTATCAAGTTGTAAACTCTACTGACCGCACTGTAGATCGAAGTTATCAGTCAGCAGAGATCTCGATGAAGAATTTTTGTTATTTATTTTATCAAAATCTTAGGACCTAGAGTCCAATTGTCTCTGCCTTACATAAATCAAGGCTAACTTCAATGCTGTTGGTAGTGTACATGGAAGCTGAATTCAAGTTGTGAACCTTGCTGTCCGCAGTTTAGATCAAATACAGTAGTTGACACAGATATCGAGGAATGCTCTTTAGTCACATACGTTAACAAAATCTAACAACATAGTACAATATAGCTGAGATACCCACCACCCCCTCTCAACACAATCCCCAAGGATGGGAAACCGGAAACGGTTCTGAACTTTTGGAAGACGGGAGGGAGTGACCCTCCCGGCCATATTTATTAAAATATGAAACAAAATTAAAACATTAAAATAACAGTTTCATATTATGTACAATTTCATTTCCACATTGCGATGTTTGGCTAACCTTAACATATTCTCTAATACAAAGGTTCTCCTAGCCGAACTAACATCCTACAAAACATTTAACTTGAAATTGTACATCCTAACGTTTAAGGGCCAACGGCAAGGTCGTAACCGGTGTCAAGATCCCTAAACTAGAAATATCCCCCTCACTTGTGAGGGGAGACCGCACAGAGGTGTACCTCAAGTGCATCTACCAATTTCCCTTGACTTGACGGGGGCCCAATAAACTCGACGCCATTTAAAGGTCGTCCGAGGACTCGTGTGAGGTATCTAGAAGGTAGCGTAGACCCCCTCCCAAACCCCACACAACTTACCACATCTGCCGTCGCAGATGTCCTGGCCCCGGGAAATTCCCCAGGAGGGGGCTGTAGCCCCTCCTACCCAGGAAGGGGCCTTGACCGCCTTTCCTTTCCTTTCGGCGGCCCTTCCTTAGAAGGGACCGCCTCCCCGTTGAGGGGCCAATGGCCACCTCCCCCGAGCGCTCCCATCCGTAATGGGTGGCGCCCACCCATAGGGATCTTCCAATTACTGCTCACCGATCATGACCTTACCGCCCGACCAAAATAAATACGACAATTCTAACTAAATTACTAGATGACTAAATTACTAAAAGACAGTAACAATTACGACTTACTAAAAAGGCATGATTACTGATCAACACTAGTGCAAAATTACTTTATTTGCAAAAACATACTACCAATTGACCATTCTTTATTGCATATTCAAATTTTATCACGATAATCATCACAACCTGCAAGAAATAGCGTTACCACAACAAACTTTATTCAAAAACCACTTGCTGTCCTCAGGGGCTGGTGGGTGGGTCAAAATTGGCTCTTCGTTCCGTCTCGAGCTCACGTGCAGCGAGGAGGTGCAGCTTCAGAGCACAGGAACAAGAGGATGCTTTCTTGGCTTGTTGCTCCTTTTATCCGTCTTCAGGGCGGGCGTAAACCCGCCCCTGCCTGCCCGAAGGGCGTGGCCGGCCGCGTCAGTGTCTAGGCCAGCCCACTCCAGGGCGGGAAAAAAGCGCGCCCCGGCTACGCCGCTTCGGGCATACCAGCCGAGACTCGCCTCCCGCCCAAGATGGCTTCCCGGGGGGATCGTGGTACTCCGCCATACGTTCGGGGGGACCGAATGGTCGCCCCTTTCCATATAGCTGAGATACCAGCCACCCCCTCTCAACACAATCCCCAAGGATGGGAAACCGGAAACGGTTCTGAACTTTTGGAAGACGGGAGGGAGTGACCCTCCCGGACGTATTTATTAAAATATGAAACAAAATTAAAACATTAAAATAACAGTTTCATATTATGTACAATTTCATTTCCACATTGCGATGTTTGGCTAACCTTAACATATTCTCTAATACAAAGGTTCTCCTAGCCGAACTAACATCCTACAAAACATTTAACTTGAAATTGTACATCCTAACGTTTAAGGGCCAACGGCAAGGTCGTAACCGGTGTCAAGATCCCTAAACCAGAAATATCCCCCTCACTTGTGAGGGGCGACCGCACAGAGGTGTACCTCAAGTGCATCTACCAATTTCCCTTGACTTGACGGGGGCCCAATAAACTCGACGCCATTTAAAGGTCGTCCGAGGACTCGTGTGAGGTATCTAGAAGGTAGCGTAGACCCCCTCCCAAACCCCACACAACTTACCACATCTGCCGTCGCAGATGTCCTGGCCCCGGGAAATTCCCCAGGAGGGGGCTGTAGCCCCTCCTACCCAGGAAGGGGCCTTGACCGCCTTTCCTTTCGGCGGCCCTTCCTTAGAAGGGACCGCCTCCCCGTTGAGGGGCCAATGGCCACCTCCCCCGAGCGCTCCCATCCGTAATGGGTGGCGCCCACCCATAGGGATCTTCCAATTACTGCTCACCGATCATGACCTTACCGCCACAGGCCGGATAGTTGACCGGCTATCCGGACCCCCCACAACACTCCTGCCTAAAGGTCATGTCATAAAGTCTTTAGCCAAGCTATCAGGTCTCCTATGAGTAACTCGTTCCCCATCCGGGACAAATGAACACCATCTCCCAAATACATACTGTCCCCTTTAATACAACCATGCGAAATAGAATGCAGCGTACTTGAACGGAACAATCTACTCACTTTATTATTAATTTTCCTTACTGAATGGTTCAGAGCAGAAACCGAAAGAGCCCCCCGCCACACTTTCCGTGGGATCATATGGGACCATGCAATTGTGCACCCTGGAACTCTTCTCGCCAACCAACTTACCGTGGAAAGCATCGCCTCCAGAAGAAGTCGTCTACCAGTGGTCACCAAATCATTGCCCCCAAGATGTACTATGACTACAGACGGCGGTGACCTTGTCCGCCCTAACAATTCCTCAAAAAATGATCGAAACTGGTCAATACAGAGCCCGCCCTTTCCGTAGAAGGACACACTGTACCCGTATTCCCCAGCCACGTGAATCATGTCACCTGCTTTGAATACGTCCGCGGCACGCCTCACGTATGAGTGGCCCACGACCCACACCTCCTTTTTCACAGCCGGTGATGTCTGACCGCTGGCCCCCCGGTGTCGGGTCGACTGCACAGTCCGCCCCGCCTCGTAGGCTTGCGCAACTGAAAACCAAACAAAAACAAGAAGCGTGAGTACATCATTACAGCTTCACAACATGTGCAACCGCACATACCTCTTATAACAGTTTGAGGACCAACGCCCCACACGTTTTACTTGTTCAACATTCAGACCCCTGGCTGTAGCCTCTGTAGCAGCCCCTATCCGAAAGGAATGGGTCCCAAACTCGCCGGGGTTCAAGCCCGCGGCCGAAATCGACATCGCAAGCACCCGCTGAAACTGAAACCTCGTCAGTGGGGTGGCGTCAGCGTGTCTCAACAAGGTCCCCCCCCATGATGCCATCCTTTGCGTTAAATATTCCTCTACGCATACCACAGGGCACATGGAAGACCTGGGAATCCTTTGTATGATTATGCAGTCCCCAATTGCACCCTGATCGGTCTTGGACCTGACAAACGAGACCGTCATTGTCTCCCCCCTGACCTGAACGTGCTCTCGGCACAGTCCCCCCATGGTATCCTGCTTGTTCTTTGCCACTAGTTCGCTTACCCGCATAGCCCCATGGAATGCTAGCACAAAAGCGGCTTGGAATAATACTGTTTCATACTGGGATGAACACGTAGCAGGAAGTACAGATAACAACAGAGCCAACCTATCCAGACCTATCGGGCGCCTTTCATCTACTCTGCGACCCTCAAGGCGTTGCCACCCACGTAGCGCTTTTTGCACAACGAAAGACGCAGTCGGGTCCTGGATCCCATGAGCCCTTGCTATAAAGGAAATGGCGGCCCGATGCCTCTGGGCCGTAGCCACTGATTTGCCTGCCTGATGTAAAGACAGCAGAAATTTTACTACTAGCTCTTCCTGGCCCCAAAGCTCTCCCCTAGCAGCCCCCAAAAAGGCCCAATAGGATCGGAACGCCCCTTCATATGCCTTCCTCGTCCTGGGTGCTAAACTCTCTCCCGCGAGGTTCTGTAGTTCGGGGCACCGAGAGACCAGAGAGCTTCGGGAAAGGGTGCCGCCACTGGGTCCGCTGTGGGCAGAAAACCCCAGAAGGCCTGCATACGAAAACGAGAAAGCGCATCAGCCGCTTGATTCATTACCCCCGGCACATGTCTTGCCTTAAATAGCACGTTCAATTGCATACACAATAACACAATTTCTTTGAGCAATCTCAGAATCCATTTGCATTGTGCTGCCTGGCTATTGATACACTCAACCACGGTCATGTTATCAGACCAAAACACCACAGAGTGATCTCTGAATCCCTCAGGCCAAGTTTTCAGGGCCACCAGAATGGGAAAAAGTTCAAGAAAGGCAATGTTACTAGTCAGCCCACACTCATGCCACCATAACGGCCATTTTTGAGCCGACCATTGTGTGCCGAATATGGCACCAAAACCAATGCTCCCAGCCGAATCTGTCCACAGCCCCAGCTCCTCGGAGGACACCGCCGGTTTATTCCAGACGATTCGACCATTGAAATCCGCCAGAAATGCCAACCAAATGCGCATGTCCTGGCGAACCTTTGCCGATAGCCTCGTACGATGATGACCCTCCTTCAGGCCGACCATGGCCTGAGCGATCGAGCGGGAAAAGGGGCGGGCCATCGGCATTACTCTCAGGGCAAAATTCAGCTGGCCCACCAATTGTTGTAATTGATGCAGTTTGACCTTAGACTCACTAATACACGTTTCCAGGGATGCCCTGAATCTTAACACCTTTTCTCTTGGTAATCGAAAACAACCTTCCTCTGAGTCGAGCTCGATCCCCAGGAACTCGAGGCAAGTCGAGGGACCCACAGTCTTACCTGGTGCCAATGGCACACCAAAATGCTTCATTAAGACACAAAATTCATTCAAAGCCTGTCCACATTCTGGAACCCCGGCTGCCCCCAGAAACAAAAAGTCATCGAGATAATGCATAACATGTTGAAAACCCGTCCTCTTTGTGAAGACCCATTGCAGAAAACAACTGAACTTTTCAAAATAGGCACAAGATATAGAGCATCCCATTGGCATACATCTATCCATGTAATAGTGACCCTGAAACATGAAACCAAGGAGACGCTGATCGTCTGGGTGTACCGGGAGCAACCGGAACGCTGACTCAATATCAGATTTTGCCATCAGCGCACCGGGCCCTAGGCGATTCAACATGGCAACGGCCTCATCGAAAGATGCGTACCGAACACACTTCCGGGTCTATCGCATCATTCACGGACAGACCACGTGGGGCTGATAAATTATGTATCAGCCGAAACTCACCCGGGTCCTTCTTGGGGACCACCCCCAAAGGGGAACAAACAAAGTTAGCACATGGTGGCACATCAAATGGACCGGCAACTCGACCTCGAGTAACCTCCTTCCCAATCTTTTCCTGTACCACGGTCGTATGTTGCAAGACCGATAGTTGGTTCTTACATTTTGCTACACCCTGAAAATCCCCCACTGGGATGCGGAAACCATATGAAAACCCGTTCCGCAACACCCCAGCGGAAGCATGATCCGGGTATTCGTTGAGCCAAGGAATCATTGCCATGGAATCAATCGGAGTAGGTAAAGGCGCCCCTCGGACCATTTCAGACCTGTTTGGCGCTTCCCCTCCCACCGTTATCACCCGTTTTGGCTCTGCACATGGACTCAGGATGGGATGGCTGCCCACACCCTCCACATTCGTGTCTAAACTTGCATGACCCCTGGGGCCTCGTACATTTTCCCCTGTTAAAATTCCAACAAATCCCCCTTTTACCTGCGTTGCCGTTCGGCTTCGAGTGGTAGTCGTTACCTGTACCCGATCGAAAGGGTGTCCCAGCATATGGGCGGGAGGATTCACCCCCGCTACTCCCTACCAATGGTACCTTCAACATACCTGTACTCTCCATTTTTGACCATGAAACAGAGTCGTAACAATCCCAAGTCAAGTTTTTGTCGTGTTCTTTCGCTTTTCTAAAAATATTATCGTAACAGAACCACTGATTGCCCCCATACGATCCATAATACTCCATGATCCAGGACTGATAAATAGGCAATTCGGTCAGTAACTCGGGCCTACGTTCGCCCATGATGGAGGTAAAGATTCCCCATGCCCTGCCCCAAGTGCCAATGTTTTCGTCAACCTTAAAGGCGGCCATTTTTGCGCGCCAAACACTCGGATGCATGAGCTCCTTTTGGCTCATAACATGCTCCATCTCATAATGGTCGGTAAGCAAAGAGAAAATGTTTACATACTCATCTGCCCACATCTTTTCCTTAATTGCCAGAGGAACATGCTGACCCACCTTTTCCCTTCGTGAAGGTGCAGACCCCTCCCTCGCAATCGGCAATGGCCGCTTACCTGAACCAGAAGCTGCATCTGCCGCTGGACCTGATCCTGTTGCTTTTTCCACCGCCGGAGACAGCGGGGTAACTGGCGATGGTGCCTTCACCGCCTCCCTAGTTTCACGCAGTTGTTTCATTAACACCCGTGCGTCGTCAGCCGTGGCGCCCTCGCTGTCTTTCCCCAACCACGCTGCCAATTGTGCTGCTAACTCAGGAGGCATATCCTCCCCGGACACAGGAGTGACCACCACGGGAATCGGATTCCCCTCCCTCGGCACTGGAGTTGGCTCTTCAAGTGGGGTATCGGGAACCGGGGTGTCCCCCCCAGATGCCCCCCTTCTGGACCTCTTGCCTTTCCCTCCGGGAGCTGCTCCCGACAAAGGTCGTTTCGGTCCCCCTTCCCCGTCTTTAGCCGCCATCTGCTTCTTCAGATCGGTTACTTCTTTCATGAGCATACGGAGCATCTGATCGGTAGTAACTCGCTTTCCGACTTTCTTGGGCATTCTCAGACAGAGTATCTGTAAGACAAAAAAGAAAGATTACCACGCTCAAAATTGGCTCTTCGTTCCGTCTCGAGCTCACGTGCAGCGAGGAGGTGCAGCTTCAGAGCACAGGAACAAGAGGATGCTTTCTTGGCTTGTTGCTCCTTTTATCCGTCTTCAGGGCGGGCGTAAACCCGCCCCTGCCTGCCCGAAGGGCGTGGCCGGCCGCGTCAGTGTCTAGGCCAGCCCACTCGAGGGCGGGAAAAAAGCGCGCCCGGCTACGCCGCTTCGGGCATACCAGCCGAGACTCGCCTCCCGCCCAAGATGGCTTCCCGGGGGGATCGTGGTACTCCGCCATACGTTCGGGGGGACCGAATGGTCGCCCCTTTCCATTATCCCTGCCTTAAATAAATCGAGACTGAATTCAATGTTGTCTGTAGTGCTTATCCGCAACTGGTATCAAGTTGTAAACTCTACTGACCGCACTGCAGATCGAAGGCAGTAGTGACCACAGATAGACGAAGAATTGTTTCACTTATTTTAACAAAGTCTGAGGACATACAGTACAATTGTCTCTGCCTTACAGAAATCAAGGCTAACTTCAATGCTGTCCGTAGTGTAGATCCAAAGCTGAACTTAAGTTGTGAACCCCGCTGTCCGCACTGTAGATCGAAGGCAGTAGTCGATACAACCATAAGTCTGTGGTGGTGTGGCACTGAGTTCGCAATGGGCCTGTACCGAGGAGGCACGTGGTCATGGCGGCAGCCACGTGGCAGGGTGAGGACCTTCGCTGTGGTGAAATCTCTTCTCTTTGCAGAAGTGAACAACGCCCAAGGTGTAGACTAATTTTTTATAGTCTTACACTGATGCTGTGTACGTTGGACCAGCCCACTCCGCTTCTGCTTCAAAGGGCGGCGGGACACAACTACATGACCAAAATATTCCCCAGTGTATGAGATAATATGGTTGCGTCCACTATGCAGTACACTACACGTATCAATGGAAAAGTTTTTGGGTTGTATAGTGAATTGTGTATAGCATTTCACCGGTAGTCTTGGCGTTTTTGTACATTATTGTTGATGGGTGAGTTCTTTCCCTTATACATACTTGATTGTCACATCTCTGAACATTGAGCTAGTGTGCTGTTGAGGGATATATTATTTTGGGAAGGTTTGTTGTCCTGTTTTGCGCAGTCTGTGAAGTAGTAGAGGGGGAGGGGTTAGGAGGGGTGGTTGTAGTGGTGGTGGCGCTGGGTATTGTGATTTTGTTTGATGTAGGCAGTGTATCATTAGAACCTCTATCACATATTGCTCTTTAAATATGGGTGTGAGTTGGATGTAATTCACGCAGTACATAGTCAACGTCCTTACATTACTTAAATGTTGATGTTATTTGTTAGTGGTAAGTGGAACTATTACCTGTTTTCTTAGGTAGCATTGCAAATTTGGTTTCTTGTTGAAAATATTGGGAAGTGGTTAACATTAAAATTAGGAATTGTCTTTTCAAAAACCTTTGAAATTCACTGAAAAAACCATAGGTTTCAGGCAGGTTATAGTTAGGAATTAGCTTTTAAGAAACCTTTGAGATTTACTGAAAAAAACATAGGTTTTAGGCAGGTTATAGTTAGGAATTATCATTTAAAAAACCTTAGAAATTCATTGAAAAAAACATATGCTTCAGGGGTGTTATAGTTAGCTGGACATTGACTGCTACAAAACCATTGAAATTCCTCTGTTACAGAAAGTTGTACTAACTGTAACTCTTGCGCCCGCAATCCACTGGTAATGATGTCACATATTACATCATTCATGACATGGTCAGTGATATCACTGAGGGCATTATGGTAGTTGTAGTGTATACATTCAAATTCATGTTTGTACACCTTTTCTTAGTCACACATTATATACATTGCGTACTGCCAATTAATTTTCTTTAGTTTCAAACAGAAATTGTTTACCTCCAGTGGTAAAAGTATATTGAAGATTCACATACTTATTATTCAATTTTAACTTTCTGTTTGAAGCTAAAGAAAATTAATTGGCAGTACGCAATGTATATAATGTGTGACTAAGAAAAGGTATACAAACATGAATTTAAATGTATACACTACAACTACCATAATGCCCTCGTTACCAACAATCAGGAACTCTGTTTAAATCTGTAGAAGTAAATGAGGGCATTACCGTGAGCAAGGTCTCAGGAGAGACGGAAATGTTGGTGGTTTGTTTTTATGCTAGCAAGTATGCTTGAAATTGAAAAATAAATCGGGGCACAAGCTTTAGAATTATCGAAGTCAGAGTGCGGCCTAATTATTTCCGTCTGGAGAGAGTGTGGGGATATATATATATATATATCCTCACACTATATATTACCTACTGGCGGTCGCCAGTAGGTATATATAGTTAGGACCTAGTTACCATAGGAAATTCCGAACATTCTATTGGGAATAACTTTGGCGCCGATTGAGGGATCTGCCTGTAATTTTCCTTAAAGTTGCCTCGCTGCGCTTCGCTCCTTCCCTGAAAGTTTTGGGGGAATTCAACAAGCGGGGGCCGAGAAAAAAGGGGGGTCCCAAAATGAGTTTTCCCCATGTTAATTTCCATAGGGACATTCTGACAAGGCTACAGCTCGAACGGCTGAACGGAATTATACCAGATTTGGCAAAATGGTAGGGACTGGTATGCAGCAGTGCGTTTTGTATGTTTGGTGTAAATCCCTCCAGTAGTTCTTGAGAAATTTGAATTTGAAATTTTTAAAATGGCATTTTCTATGGGACCTTTAGACACGGCTACAGCCCGAACGGCTGAACGGAATTCCACCAAACTTGGCAAATGGTAGGGACAGGTATGCAGTAGTGCCTTTTCTATATTTGGTAAAAATCCCTCCAGTAGTTGTTGAGAAAATGAATTTGAGCAAATTATATATCTATATGCGCTCAACATTCTATTGAAAATAACTTTGGCGCCGATTAAGGAATCTGTGTGTAATTTTCCAGAATTTTGGCCAGCTCCGCTCCGCTCCTTCCCTGAAAGTTTCGAGGGGATTCGTCAAGCGGGGGCCGAAAGGGGGGTCCCAAAACATGTTTTGCCCATGTTAATTTCCATAGGGACATTTAGACATGGCTACAGCCCGAACGGCTGAATGGAATTACACCAAACTTGGCAAAATGGTAGGGCATGGTATGCAAATGTGCCTTTGCTATGTTTGGTGAAAATCTCTCCAGTAGATCTTGAGAAAATTGAATTTGAAATTTATCAAATGGGATTTTCTATGGGACCTTTAGACACGGCTACAGCCCGAACGGCTGAACGGAATTACACCAAACTTGGCAAAATGGTAGGGACAGGTACGCAGTAGTGCCTTTTCTATATTTGGTGAAAATCCCTCCAGTAGTTGTTGAGAAAATTGAATTTTATCAAATTATATTTCTATATGCGCTCACCGTACGCGCAGCTTAAGCGTACGGTACGCGTACCGTCCGCGTACGTGCACGTACCCTTACGTGCGCAAGCGAGTTTCTGATTGGCTGGCAGTCGACTGTCAACATTCCAAACTGTCCAAACCAGGAAGTGTTGGCCACCATCTTGTTTTTCAGGAGAACTGCGGCACAAGAGAGCCCAAAACAAGAGTGGAAAACATGAAAAGGGGGCAGGGTAGAGACCCCCAACCCTCTAGCCATTCTCAGAGGGAGCCTTATATAGTTAGGAAATTAGCATTTAAAAAACCTTGCAAATCCACTTAAAAAAACATAGGTTTCAGGCCTTATATAGTTCGGAATTAACATTTTAAAAACCTTGCAAATTCACTTAAAAAAACCAAAGGTTTCAGGCCTTATATAGTTAGGAATTAGCATTTAAAAAACCATTGAAATTGCTCCTATATAGTTAGTTGTACTAACTATATCTCGCGCACCCGCAATCCACTGCTGATGATGTCACATATTCTATCATTCATGACATGGTCAGTGACATCACTGATGACATCTCAAATGGCATCACTGATGACATCTCATTTGACATCACTGATCACATCACTGATGATATCATTCATGTGATAATACGATGCACCTCCTCACACTCTAATATAACCTTTGATACACCCAGTGTTAAATACAGACTACCATTCTTGAAACCATTGACACACCAATACCAGTTACTACATACATACTCACTGATTCCTAGGTCTACACACACATCACTCATTCACCCATAGAATCACTCATACATACAGTCACTCATCAATACAACACTATCATATGCATTCATACACCTATACAGACACTCACACACTGCCACTCATCCATGGAGTTACTCACACACCTAGTCAATCATGCAAAGAATCAATCACACTTCCATTTCCTCAACTATACAGTTATACACACAACACCTTACTTATTCAAACATATACTAACACATACTTACTCTCTTTTACAATCACTGATAAAAGTACACAATGATCCATATAGCCACTCGCACATTCACTGGCTCTCATGTATAGTCATTTATATATGCCAACTCTCACATGCACTGTGTTTTACATATGTACTTACTTGCACATGTAGCACTGAGATATCCATTCACTCACCAACATACCCATGCACACAGTCAACCGCCCATATAGCTGTTTCCACATGCACTCTTGAACTAATACACCTAGTGAATCAACTGCTCACACATCTATGCACAGAGTCACACACCTCCCAGCCACCCACACACACACTCAGTCTCCCATTCAAATACTTGGGCAACCAATCAATAACCCATATAGCCACTCATATAGCTACTGATCAACACATGCAGCAGCTTACACAACAACAGACATACTGATGCACACATTCAGACAGTTTAGTCACTAACCCATGCATTTAATAATACACATTTAATCACTCACTCATACAGTCAGTCACGCACCTACTAAATCCTTCATCCACACACATACATCCACGCATTCTTCAATATGTAAAACATATTTAAACTTTACAGAAACACAGTCACTGGATGATGTCATCAGTGATGTCAAATGAGATGTCATCAGTGATGTCATCAGTGATGTCATTTGAGATGTCATCAGTGATGTCACTGACCATGTCATGAATGATGTAATATGTGACATCATCAGCAGTGGATTGCGGGTACGCGAAATATAGTTAGTACAACTAACTATATAGGAGCAAATTCAATGGCTTTTTAAATGCTAATTCCTAACTATATAAGGCCTGAAACCTATGGTTTTTTAAGTGAATTTGCAAGGTTTTTAAAATGCTAATTCCTAACTGTATAAGGCCTGAAACCTATGGTTTTTTAAGTGAATATATATATATATATATATATATATATATATATATATATATATATATATATAAATATATATATTACCTACTGGCGGTCGCCAGTAGGTAGTTATAGTTAGGATTATTTTGAATAGGGAAATCGCAACATTCTATTGGGAATAACTTTAGCGCCGGTTGAGGAATCTGCCAGAAATTTTCCTCAAATTTGCTTCACGGCGCTCCGCTCCTTCCCTGAAAGTTGGGGGGGGATTCGTCAAGCGGGGGCCGAGATAAAAGTGGGGGTCCCAAAACGTGTTTTCCCCATGTTAATTTCCATAGGGCGGTCGAACTCACTTTTAGCCCGAACGGCTGAATGGATTTCCACCAAACTTGGCAAAATTGTAGGGACTGGTAGCCCGATGTGCCTTTGCTATGTCTCAAGATATATGCTCCAGTGGATTTTGAGTAATTTAGGTTAAAAAAAATATATATATCTATAAGCGCGATCCGGTACGCGCACCGGGGCGCGAACCAGCGCGCTACGTGAGTTCGCGACGCGGAAAGCTGATTGGCTCTCGGGTGTCTGTCAACATTCCAAACAGTCCGTGGCGGCCGCCATCTTGTGTCTCGGTAGGATCGAGATACAAGAGGTGGCAAAAACAAAGTGGGAAATGACCATAGGGGGGCAGAGTAGACCCCCTCTGACCCCCTAGGTTTGATGTGGGGGCCATAAAAGGGCCCCACGGGGCAAAAAACAAAATTTTTCTTTTCAATTTGCGTGGGGGGAGCGCCCGTTACGCGCACCGGGGAGCGGACCGGGGAGCGTACCATTAGGAAAAAAGAATGACAGAGTTTAAAAAAAAGGTAGCCTTTTTTTTATAAATTGGAGGTAGTTCTAAAAAGAACTTTTTTTTCTTTTATATTTTTTTATGTTTTTTGAACATTTTGTACTTTTTTTGGCTTTTATGAACTATTTGATATTTTTTTTGTTATTTTTATGGGGAGAAACAAAAAACAGGGAATTGAAAACGGCTCAACTGGAGCAAAAAAAATCAGGAAAAAATTATGTTTTTTTTGGGGCAATTGTGGTTGTCACCAGCACGGTTGATGAGCTTTATGCTTTGCTCACCATAGGTGATGGTTTTACCACAAAAAATACAAGTGATCTTGTATTACCCAAACGGTGGTTGTATGTTTGGGACCATCTCCCTTGTCTCTGGTCCCGATGGAGTGGGTTGCTTTCTTTTGGAGGTGCTGGGTGAAGATTGGGGAGGGTTACTGGCCAGTTCTCTCACCTCTGCTGCAGCATAGTTGTTAGGGTGCTTGCGTTGCATATGGCGAATCATGGTGTGATTACCAAAAGAATATTTTTTTGTAGGGTTCCCCTTAGAAAATTCACAGCCACAGATCATACAAGTCACTTTTGCTGCATTGACTTTCTTCTGGCCTCTTGGGAATTTAAAAAACTCCCACACAATGTGCTCTCTCGGTTTGTAAGGGGGATTGTCTTCAGGAAGGAACGTCCTCTCCTCCTCCTCCTCTCCCTCTTCCTCCTCCTCCTACTCCTCATCTTCACCACCAATGTGGGGTTGTGGTGGTGGTGGTGGTGGTGCAGATGCTCCTGCTGCTGCTGGTACTGTAGCCATTTCTCAATGAACGAAAACAGGTCTTCCTCACTGAAAGAACAAAGTGAGAATGAGGAAAAAAGGTGGGGGCTTTCATCGTTAGGAAATCGAAACTGTCCTGAACCAATGAAAAGTGTTATTTTCAGGTCACATGACCCGACGCGCTAACTCTAAGCGCCCCGGGGCGCGTCGCGTAAGCGGGTCGGATGCCTACGTTGCGCGATCGTATGCGCTCGAGTGCTTCCGGGTGCGCTTACGCTGTGCGTATCACGCGGACACGGCTACACGATACGTCCCGATAATGTTTTCGTTCACGGCAAAAGCGCTAACGGGACGCTCACCGGTACGCGCCCTGGGGCGCGCAGAAAGACTGCGCTTACCGGTGCGTTCACCGGGACGCGCACCGGTAGCGCTCCAGGGCAAAAAAAAAAAACATGAATATACATAAAAAAAATAGTATTACATAAAAATACAATATAGGATTCATTATAAAAAATATTACATTTCATACCTATAGAAATTTGCTATTAAAAAACCTTTGAAATTCACTGAAAAAACCATAGGTTTCACACCAGTTATAGTTAGGAATTAGCATTTAAAAAGCCTATTAAATTCACTGAAAAAACCATAGGTTTCACACCAGTTATAGTTAGCTGGAAATTTTACTGACATAAAACCATTGAAATTCCCACGTTATAGTTAGTTGGACTCACTATAACTTGCGCGCCTGCAATGCACTGCTGATGACGTCACATATTACATCACTCATGACATGGTCAGTGACATCACTCATGACATCACTGACGACACCATCCAGTGAACGTGTGTCTTTTTGTAAAATAAATATGTTTTACAAATGTATTTGTAAAGGTCGTTGGAAGAATACATTTTTAAATAAGTATCTAAATGGATGTTTTAAAAAAAAAAATTGATTGGTTAACTGGCTTATTAAGTGTATCTTAGTGAATACATATATTAGTGAGTAATGTTTAAATATTTAAATATATGTATCAGTGTTTCACTTTGTGTATAAGTGGCTGCATGGGTTGGTGACTGACTCACGGTTTGTATGTGTTTTGAAGACTGCATATGTGCAGGACTGTATGGGTGGATGAGTGTGTATATGTGTGTGTTAGTGAGTGAATGCCTGCCTCACTAGTGTCTTTATGAGTAACTACATATGTTTTAATCTAGTATATGTGAGTATTGATGTATATAAGTGAGTATATGTGAGAGTGAGAGATTGAAAGAGTTCCTGTTTAAACAAGTATGTGTTTCTATATGTGATTGTTTAAGAGAGTAAGTATGTGTAAGTTTCCTTAGAAGTAACGTGCTAGTGTGTGTATAGTTGTATATGCAAATAAATGGATGTTCAATAGTTTATTTGCATGTGTGAGTATGTGTGTGAGTAAATTTTGGATGACTGTCGGTGTGTAACAGGATGTATATGTGTATCACTACATATGATGAGTGAGTATATGTATGAGTGACTATTTGGAACTGTTGCTGAATGAGTGGATGTGTATATAGATGGTGGAATTACTGAATTGGTTGTTGTAACTGGTATGGCTATCTCCAGTTTTTTGAAAATGTTAGTTTCTATTTTTGAATATGTGTTTCAAGGGTTACATTACACTGAAAGGAGGTCTGTCAGTCTGTCACAAGGATGGTGTCTTCAGTGATGTCATGAGTGATGTCACTGACCATGTCATGAGTGATGTAATATGCGAAGTCATCAGCAGTGCATTGCAGGCGCGCAAGTTATAGTGAGTCCAACCAACTATAACGTGGGAATTTCAATGGTTTTATGTCAGTAAAATTTCCAGCTAACTATAACTGGTGTGAAACCTGTTTTTTTCAGTGAATTTAATAGGTTTTTTAAATGCTAATTCCTAACTATAACTGGTGTGAAACCTATGGTTTTTTCAGTGAATATATATATATATATATATATATAATGAAAAAAACATAGGTGATGTCATCTGGGATGTCATTTGAGATGTCATCAGTGATGTCATGAGTGATGTCACTGACCATGTCATGAGTGATGTAATATGTGACGTCATCAGCAGTGCATTGCGGGCGTGCAAGTTATAGTTAGCTGAGCTAACTATAACAGAGGAATTTCAAAGGTTTTGTATGACAGAAGTGTTCAGCTAACTATAACGTTTGAAACCTATGGTTTTTTCAATTAATTTGCACGGTTGTTTAAATGCTAATTCCAAACTATAACGTGAGTGAAACCTATGGTTTTTTCAATGAATTTGCAAGGTTTTTTTCAATGCTAATTCCTAACTATAACGTGTGTGAAACCTATGTTTTTTTCAGTGAATTTCTAAGGTTTTTTAAATGCTAATTCCTAACTATAACGTGTGTGCAACCTATGTTTTTTTCAGTGAATTTCAAAGGTTTTGTAACTGATAATTTTGAAATATGCTAATTATTATATTTCTTTTTTATAGTAATTGCCTACATTTTTTTTATAAATACTAATATTAATGTAATTTTAAAGTTACATTTCATATTTTTAATGTACAATAATAACAAAAGTGAATAAAAAATGAATGCACTGCTAGTGAAACTGCCTGGGTGAATTTGATAGTGTTTGTTAGGAGCAGATTTACAACACCCTTCTGCCTCTTTTACAGCACTTTTGCATCACTTTTCTGATGAAGCGGTGGTGCAAAATATGAACCATGGTATGTGGTATTTAGAATGTGACGTATCTGGGAGGTGCATCACATTGAAAATCCCTGTACCAGAAGGAGACATTCCTACATGGAGGGGGGGGGGAAGGGTGGCGTTCCGGCGCAGGAACACCTCCTAAAAGTGGCTCACTAAAATCTACAAGATTTCACTTTGTCACTTTTGCGCTCATGCTGTGTCAAAACCCTGCACTACCTTGAAGCAGGTGTAAGGATTGACACAGCAGTCTGAGCATAGGGCCCCCAGACCATTGCTGGAGATACGTTGCACTTCCAACATAACTCAAACAATGCACCACCTTTACAGCACAGATACATTACATATATGTGCCATTTTTGTCCGATGGTACACCGCATTGTAAATATGGCACATCCATGGTGGTAGTGTCACGGAGCACAATAACTGACATATTCCTGGGGATATGCCAGTTATTGTATATGTGCCCATTAGTGTTTTAATGTAGTGATAGCATTACTATATACCGATGAATTAGTCACTACAAAACTAAAACAACAGTGACAGAGTGTTTGCTGGAAGTGTAATGATACAAACTAGTAAATTGAACGTATAAAACACAAATTTGCAAGTACATTGAAGACTGCATACATCGTCTATAAGGGTTTTGAAGTAGTCTATGCCCTAAGGCCTATTTAAAAGCATGAGTACTTAGATAGTGAGTGGATGATTACAAGACTGCAAGGAAAGAGCCTGATTGAATTTATAACAGCCTCAGTTGTACCACAGTATCCAGATAAACACATACTGCTGAATGGCTCACTACAATATTGAAACAGTAGTGTGAGAATGTTTCCTGGAAGTATTAGGATACTCATTGTGGAATTGAATGTATAAAACATAAGTTTGGTGGTGCATAGAACAGTGCATCCACAGTCCAGAGAGGTTTGAAACAGCCTATGCACTTGGGGCTAGATGTAGGTAATTCTATTTTACCACTTCTAAAATACCGAATTTTACCGATTCGGTATTTAAGAAGTGGTAAAATAGAAGGGGGCACATGTAGGTATTTCAGAATTGGTAAATACTGAATCTGTAAGATTCGGTATTTACTGATTCAGTAAATACAGAATCGGTATCCCCCATTGAATCCTATGGGCCTTGAAGCCTATAGGAATCAATGGTGAATACCAAATCGGAATTTACCGATTCAGTAAATTCAGATTTTTGCAAGGGTGCAGGGGGTGTCACTTTGACACCCTCTGGCACCCCAATTCTGGACTTGTGTGCCATGTGGCACACAGACATGCCCTAAGGCATGTCTGTGTGTCCCATTGCACAGGTGTGCATGCACACCTGGATTCGGTATTTTACCACCCAATTGGATTGGGTGGTAAAATACCGAATCTGAAAGGCCTGCGGCACTCAAAGATGTGCTACCTACATGTGCTTTTACAGAATCGGTATTTTTACCGAGTCTGTATTTACAGATTCGGTAATTTTACCGAATCTGTAAATACAAATTCGGTAAAATACTGATTCTGTAAAGCATGCTTCTACATTAGAAAACCCTAATACCGGTCGAAACGGCCGAAATCGGCCGTTTCCGACCGGTATTAGGGCTCCTACATCGGGCCCATGGTCCTCTTTTAAACCATGACGATCTAGATACTGACTGGATCATTACACTTCAGCAAAGAAAGTTCCTCACTAAATTTATTACAGCTTCAGTTTTACCACCGTACAATTATAAAGAACATACTGCTGAGTGGCTCACTACCATACTAAAACAGCAGTGCCAGGGTGTTTGGTGGAAGTCTAAGAATACAGACTGGGGAATTGAAGGCATAAAACACAAGTTTACAACTGCATACAAGACTGCATGTATACTCCATACGGATTTTAAGCAATCGATACCCTCAAACCCACTTTGCATATTTTAAATCAATACAAACATTTAAAGAATATATAACTGAATCTATAACTGCTTCACTTTTAGTACAATAAATACATAAGTTGATAGTGCTCAAACCTTTATTATTTTTCAACAATAAATGTATTCATGTACCATCTCATAATTTAACAGACATTCCAATACAACTTCATCACATATCTCATACAGATCAATTTCCTCGTCAGCAGGTTCTGATTTAATGTGTTTTAAAATTTCAACATAATTTAAAACTTCAACAAAATCTGCATCAAAGCTTTCGTCTTCAAAATCACAATTCATGTCTGCAGCACTAATTTCCCCTTCTTCACTCTCATTGCCTGTGACAGATACGATTAGTTCTTCAATTATACTCAAAGTAATGTCCAAAATCTCCTGAGTATGAGGCTGTTCTCTTTGCATAATTTTTCCTTTATGTTCTTGCTCCTTGTATAAAAATATAAACAGTTAATCTTATCTTTTTTTGTAATATATAATACAAAACTACCGTTTTCACCTATTTTGGCCTACAAAAAATACTATATAAATACCATTATCTAATAACATTCCATAAATAGTCTTCTAGTCCTTTGCAAAATTATACAACTATAATGACTTATTAGGATATCCTGTTCTTAGCTTTTATTAAATTTTGAAAGCAGTCACTCCTTATGACTATAGGAAAAGACTCAGGCTGTTATAGTAAAATACACTACTAAAACATGTAGAATATGTCTATTCATCTTACCCTTTTCAAAATAGTAAATGTGTTTTACTATAATGGAAAATATACTATTTATTGTCCTGAACAACACTGTATCTGTTTACATTTAGACATCATTATCACACTACTTTTTGAATACTTCATGTGTTTCCTCTATCTCTATTCCTCATCTATAACTTAGTCTAACTCTACTAATGACCTACCCCTTCCAATTTCGAACTAGCCTCTCCTCTAGTATTAATATGCAACCTTGTAGCTTACGGTTCTTTATTTTTCACACTGCTTTTAACCTATAATTACCTAACATTCATTAACCTAGGCCTCTCAGTTTATTGTCTAATTGTTATATTATTAATTTCCTTCTGTTCTTCTACTAACTTTTCTTTATGCAGTTGCTTGTTATCTATTCTGTCAATTCTTTAATATCTTGTGTTTTTCATTAATGTTCCTTCTTAATTCAAAAGTCTTTCTACTATTCTTAACTCAATGTGTTCTTTTCCCTGAATACCTTGCTTAACACAAATTTTATCGTTTCTCCTTTTAAGTTAGAGAAAATACATCGACTGAGTACATTCAATATTGTCTATAATGTCAGGTAAGTTTACTTACTCACTAACTTGTCAAACAACGTCCTTTAACTCTCACAGAAATATTTCCACTTTCTCTTCACGAATGTTTAAAGAGCAACTGAAAACGGGTCTGAACTCCTAAACGTCTTCGGTGAAGTGGGCACTCGTTAGTGAGCGCGCGCCTCACCAAGGATTCCCCACAACTCTGTGGTAAATGACTAGATCGCAACCGCGTCTCAGCCGCGGCCCGTGCAGGGACTTGCGATGGGGCAGGGCGGGCGTGGGAGAGACAGGGTGTGGTGTGATAAACAACGGAATCTGCATGATTGCAGGTAACTAAACAATTACATTAATAAAACGAATTTTGGGCCATATTATCAACAAAACGTGATATCAACAAAAGGCGACACATTATCCCCGCTTTTATCAGCAGGAAAGTACTGATAAAGTGGCGATAATCCATCTCGTTGTATTCATAATATGACCCGAAATGCATGCTAATGGCTTCGTGGTGACGATCACGCGTGGTGAGGGGGTCAGACATGCATGTTTAAGCTCTAATTTTTAAAGAAAAATTGCAGCGTACGCGTACAGAAATATGTACAATTACCAGCAGGAGCTGCATGCTGATTGGCTGTCAATACTCCAAACCAGGAAGTGTTGCAAGCCATCTTATTTGTCACGGCAGCCGAGTCACAAGGAAACAGTAAAACAAAGTTGACAAATAAGGAAAGGGGGCACGATAGAAACATTCTCAACCTATAGTGTTGTGAATTCTTTTCTGTTGTGCGTAGCTTTCACTCCAGAAAATATAGCTGTGTCCCACAATCCACACTGTAAGCATTTGGAAGGGAGGTCTGGATGCACTCTGATGGCATCAGAAATGGTACTTTCAAAAGTACGATTTTGCTAAAATGGTGGACAACATGCAGTTTTGAAAAAAAGAAAATAAATGATTGGTTGTTTGACAACATTTTACAGAAAACTAGGTTCCATATTTCTGTTTTTA
Organism: Lissotriton vulgaris; assembly: GCF_964263255.1. Lineage (NCBI taxonomy): Eukaryota > Metazoa > Chordata > Amphibia > Caudata > Salamandridae > Lissotriton > Lissotriton vulgaris. The sequence continues at coordinate 731,275,688 of NC_141700.1, forward strand.
AAAGCCTTATTTTTATTGGTTAAGAAAAAGTGATAAAAAGAACGTTACATAAAATAAGCTGGTATATTCTTCACTCAAGCACACTTGCTGTTTTAATTTGCAACAATGTATGATGAACTTTTCACCTGTGTGCTGAGTTAGGTGTTCCCTGAAGTGTTTCTATGGTAACTGGCAGATTCTGGAAAGGGGGAAGGGTTGAAAGTTCTATTAGTTCGAAAGCTTTAGAATGTTAAATCAATAGAAATGTGTGTTTTCTTTTAAATTAATGTGAACAGGATTTGAGTTGGTTATTTATTTGTATGTATGCGTGAAATGAGAGGGAAAATGTTCAATTTGACGGTTGTGCTGCAAACACTGAACTCCAGAGATTTTGTAGAAGAATATCCACTGTGTGAGTGGTATTCTTGTTAATCTAGAATTCAATTTGAAAGGTGAGTTGAAAAGTTGTATGGGGGTGCGTGTGTGTGGTGTATCTTTGTACATAAACGAACTATGGGGTATAATATTAAGACTCGGCGATACAATTATTGCCACTTTATCGGCAGGAAACTGCTGATAAAGTGTTGATAATGTTATCGCCTGTATTGATAATATGCCCCTATATTCATAGGTTGTTAAACGTTTTATAGTAGTAAATGTGTTTTGCTACAATGCATGCTGTTATGTTTTTTCTTTAATATCATTTTGTGCCTCTGTACATTAAGGGATTATTATCGTTTTTATCGGCAGGAAAATGCCAATAAAACGACAATAATGAGCTTGATAATATGCTCTTGAGAATTCCCATACCAGCCCAGGTTAACACTACAACTTGGACTTCTCTAGCAATTTACAAGAACCTATTATCAAGCCCATTTTTGCCTTTTTTATCGGCAGTTTCCTGTCCATAAAACGTCGATAATTTTAACACTGGTCCTTAATATTATGCCCGTCAGTGCCATATTATCAGTAAAGAGCGAAACATTATCTCCGCTTTTACCGGCAGGAAACTGCCACTAAAGCGGCGATAATGGGCTCCATAATATATCCTTGTGAATTTCCATAGAAGCCCAGGTTAACACCATAACCTGGGTTTCTATGGGAATTCACAAGGATATATTATCGAGAGTATTATCACTGCTTTACCTGCAGTTTCCTATTGATAAAAGCGGGGATAATGTATCGTCCTTTATTAATAATGTGGCCCATAATCTATCGCCTTTTGTCCCGAAATTCATTTTATTAATTTAATTGAATACTTACCTGCAATGATCCAGGGGGCATATTACCAAGGGGGGCGATGGGCAGTTATCACTGATTTAGCGTCCGTTTTTGGCCGTACCCAACCAGTTAGCGACTGAAAGCAGTCGCTAACGTCGTTATCGCCTATTAGCAAGGCAGGTGCGAATATCTCCAAATACTAACACCTGCCCAGACCAGTTCTTACCCATGTTATCCAATGGCAGGTGGATAACATGGCTAAGACCATTTAGTCTCTAATGCGTGAATATCGCTGTATTCTCAAAGATATTCACGCTTTTCGCCGCTATCGCTGGATATTTTAGCACAATGGAGAAAAACGTTGCTAATAGCATGTTTTCTCCGCAAACATATCCAGCGATAGGCAGCGATAAAAAAAATCGTCGCTAACCCTATTTAGCGATAAATATCGCTACTTGTTGATAATATGGCCCCAGATTCCGTTGTTTATCACTCCTCACCCTGCCCCTCCTCCGCCCCACCTGCCTGCCCCATCACGACTCCCTCCACAGGCCGTGGCTGTTTCTATATTCCGTTATATTGTACTGTCTATTTATACTCTCATATTTTATTATATGTTCCTTGCTTCATACTCCTTTTTCTTTTATTGTAAGTCCTCCTACTTTTATACTCAGAGGTTTGTCCTCCTACTCCTCCCTCTGTTCTTGTAAGTAATATAATAGAATATTTGATATCTATTCTTTTGTAATGTTATATATATTTTTTTATTATGGGTTGTGTTGATCAATACTAAAAATATTGCATCATGCCAACGAAAAACCAAAAGAGAAAGCAACAAAAGAAAAGTGTGTATTTGAAGAGAAGTCACCAAGAAGATTTACGTGAAGAGAGATGTCTTAACAAACAGAAAGAAAGTCCTGGTAAGAGCAGGAGCACTTTTTGAGGAAAATACTAAAGACTAAGAGTAGTGTTCAGAAACAGAAAAATGTCTTTAGTGTACCAGCAACGGAAAAAAAAACTACTAATAAAGAAAAGAATAATGGAAAATCAAGTGCAGACAAAACTGTGTATAGTACAAGGAGAAAAAATCAATGCATAGAAATTAGGACAAAAATGTTTTATAATAGATTGGTATCAAATTTAATGAAAGAAATTAAGGTATATAAGAAAAAAACAGTATTTTATAAGAAGAAGAAGGTTACAGAAAATGTAGGTGAGAAAGCTTTGGAATTGAAAAGAAAACTCTTTATTTTAGTAATCAATAGAATTAGAACGTTGTATCTAGTAAAAAATAATCAATATTACAAAAATGTGTATGTGGGAGAAGAAGAAATAACTGTACAAGAAGATAGTGACTTGTCATCTGGACAAATTGAAAAAGTGGATTTGTCCAGAACTGAAGAAATCTACGAACATTAGAGTGTTCATCCATTGCATTCCAAAGAAATGATGGGGAATGTTATAGAGTTATTTCAAATGAAAGAAGCAAAAGGAAGTGTCATTAGTGTATGGGAAAAAAGCTTGGAAGCTCGTTGTTTCCCTCAGTTGTTTCCTACAGGAAAAGGAGGACGATATGATGAACGACCTGTGCAGATTCCTGCATCTGAATACCGGACATCAAGATTATATGCAGAAGATGCAAGATTTCAACAATGTATACCATATTTCTTTCATCTTTTGTTTGAGAGTGATTTGTCTGGATTTTCTTATGCAGTAAATCACATATTGAAAACAGGTGTACATCTGCAAAATGTTTCGGCAAAGGAATTTATGGATAAAGAACAGCAAAAAGATAATGTTTTGGAAACTCAGCTGATTAATCTGATGGCATGTCAGCATGGTACTAATGAGTACTGGTACCGTCGTCATGGAGAACTTAAATGTATGCTAAGGAACTTAGGAACTCCTACATGGTTCCTTACTCTAAGCTGTGCTGAATATGCTTGGGATGATTTACTTCAATTTCTTCGAGAGGCAAATCCAAATATACCAAATATCGAATACAAGACACCTGGAGAATTGTGCTCTTTGGATCCTGTTAATGTATGCAGGTATTTCAATCATAGATTCAAAGCTATGATGTCTTTTATCACCAATAAAAAAATCCTCCTCTTGGAGAGGTTCTGGATTTCTTTTGGAGAAAGGAGTATCACACGAGAGGTGCTTCTCACATACATATGCTATTATGGATCAAAGATGCTCCCAAATTTGGAGCAGACTTAGATGATACTGTGTTGTCTTTTATTGAACAATATGCTACATGTGAAGTACCCAAAAGTACACAAGATAAGGACTTAAGACAACAAATCTTACAATTCCAAAGCCATTGTTGTGGCAAATACTGTTGTCGAAAGTATAAATCTAAGGACAAATTATACAGCAAATGCCGTTTTGAATTTCCTCGATCTGTAATATCGAAAGGAAGAGTGAACAGTTTTATGTCATCTTTGCGACATAATATCACAAGAAAGTCTCCAAAAAATACCTACAACTTAAGAAGAAATGAACAGTCAAAATACATAAATGACTAACTCAATCATTTTGTCTTTGTGGAATGCTAATATGGATATTCAATATGTTGCAGACAATTCCATTGCTGTTGCTCGATATGTGACATCGTACATAAAAAAGTCAGAAAAGACAGAATTGAAGGAAATGTGGGAAGAGATTTCCCATGAAAAGAGTCTAAGTAAGAAATTATACAGTTACAGTTAGAAGATGTTATCTCATCGAGAAATTGGAGTGTATGAATGCTCGGATCGCTTATCATCTGCAAGTCTATACTTCAAATCTAGAAGAATCATTTGAGTGAGTCTAGGTCTTGCTGCAACACGAAACCGAGTTCTTAAATCTGTACAAGAAATTGAATATTTAGCTGAAAAAGAGCCAGAAAGTACTGATATTGTGAAAACAAATATGTTGGATACATATTATCCAAATAGAAGTCATCATCTTGAGAACATTTGTCGCTATGAAGTGCTGCAAAACTATATTTTTAAACGGAATATTACCGAAAACATTAATAATGGTATATATACCGTTATTGGTTCTGAAGGATGTCTGGTGAAACAAAGAAAAGGACATTTGATTAATCACCGTAAAAAGAGTTGTGAAACACATGACAAAAGGGAATTTTACTATTTAGCTCTTTTGAAACTTTTCAAGCCATGGCGTTCAGAATTGGAATTACTTGGAAATTTTGAGAGCTATGAAGATTCCTTCAATGCAACTAAGGATACTATAGAATGTCCTGTTTTTGCAAATTATATCAAAATGTTGAATGATGAAATTGAGCAAGAAGCTACAATTGCAGCTGAGATTGCTAGAGACAGTTCTCAAGACAGTGAAACTTCTGCTCAGTTGAGTCAGGACCCACTGGGAGAACCAATTGTTCTAAATGAAGAGGTGGAAACAGTAATGTATCAAGGTCAAAAACATCTAACAAACTTAGGAAACTTGGAAGAACAACTAAATCCTGAGCAGAAAGAAATATATGAGCAAGTGAGAGAACAGATTGATCATCGATTTCTTCATGAGAAGAAAGACTGCTCTTGCTCATCATTTGAACCTATCAGTATGTATGTGAGTGTACAAGCTGGAATAGGAAAAAGTTTTTTAATTAAAGTAATCACAAGTTTTCTATAGAAAAGAACTGACTCACATTTGTCTTGTGTTGTCACTGCTCTAACTGCATTGGTGGCACACAATATTAAAGGAATTACTTTACATCGTTTATTAATGCTACAAGTACAGCATGACAACAAATTACAATACCACAAGCTATCTGGAAAAGCGTTTTATGAAGCTTCAAGAGTGTTGAAGAAAATTAAGCTTCTCATTATTGATGAGGTAAGCATGGTCTCAAACTTAATGCTTACTTTTGTGCATTTAGGAATGCAGCAAATTCTTAAAACAGAGTATGACGTACTATTCGAAGGAAAACACGTCATCGTTTTTGGAGATCTTCTACAACTTACTCCTGTAAAAGGACAGCCAGTGTTTAAAACACTGGTGCATGAAGATACTAGAAAGTCTTTGGTGAGTATAGACAATGTAAACATTTGGTCATATTTTCTGTATAAGGAACTTACTACAAATATACAACAAGAAAATGATGTTGATTATGGAACTATTCTTCAAGATATAAGAATTGGAAAATTGACCGAACATGGCAAACAAGCTTTACAGACTTGATTACTTTCCAATTTGTTTCCAAATGCAAATATTTTCCCAGAGAAAACATACATGAGAATTGCAGAAAACAAATCTGTAATCTTCTTAATGCCAACACTGCGTGAATGTTCTATATTCAATGAAGAAATGTTAAAGTTGGAAAATGAAGAAATTATAAAATTGGAGGCAATTGATAAAATAGAACATGAAGGAATCAGTATTAATTTGAGTGAAAACTTGAAGAGGAAATTGGATTCTTTAGAGAAATCGATAAGTAAAACTGCTGGTTTAGAAAAGAATTTGTATGCATGTGTAAATTGTAGGGTAATTTTGCGACGTAATTTGAATGTGCAAAAAGGTTTAGTAAATGGAGCAATGGGTAAAATTGTTGATTTTGTTAATTATGTAAACAGACCTGGCATTGAATTTTTAAAAATCTAATTTGATGAAATTGCTGAAGTACAACAAGTTAGTCATTGTGCAGATCGTTTTTTCCTTGTAAAAGATTTGTATATCTGCAGAAAAAAGTTTCCTGTTTGTTTGGCATATGCGGTGACCATTCATAAATCTCAAGGATTAAGTGTAGATTGTGCTTTAGTAAATATTGGAAGTACCGTGTTGAAAGAAGGGATGGCATATGTTGCTTTGTCTCGAGTCAGAACTTTATCTGGATTGTACTTGATTGATTTTGATGAGACAAAGGTTTCTGCAGATGCAAACTGTGTGAAAGAGTATAATAGGTTAAGAAGAGAATATGCACCCGGGGCGTGGCCAAGAGCCGACAATGGCGGACGTGTAGTTGTGGAGCTCCGTCCCTAGCCCCATATACAAGCACTTTATCCTGGTGACCTGCAGCACCAATCACCCCGTTTTCCGACACCCGGAGTCTCAGGAGGCAAACGGCGAGTACCTGCGGAGAGCCGCCTCTTCTGGACAGCGCCGACACCCTGGCGAGCTGCGACGACCTCTGAGGCCTGCAACAGTGAGGTGAGCCGCGGACTTAATTGCGCAGGAGACCGGGCTGTGGCGCGACCCTGGCGAGCTGAGGAGAGTCCCCGGAGGTGAGCGGGTCCACTGGGCTCGGGCGAGCTCTTCTGCCTGACGGCGGACGCGGCCCCTGCTGCCGCTGCATTGCCTCCCTCCCACCCGACAAAACAGAGGGGCCGACCCTGACCTGCCTGCCCTGATCGCGGCCCTGGGACTCCGGAACCGCCTTCGCGCCCGCCCGCGCGGGAGGGAGGCGACCGTGCCCGCCCGGACACCGGTGACAGGAGGGGGGCCCGGGGGCAGGGGGAACAGAGGATGCTGGTGCCTGGGGGCTGTGGCCGATACCTCAACACACCGGCAGCTCACTGCGGCCTCCCACCAGGGCAGTGCCATAGCCGCCATTTGCCTTCACCCTGCCATCACCCTGGGCCCCCGGGCAGTCAGCGCGGAACCCTGCACTATGGAGGCATGACGACGACGGTGCCGCAGCCCTCGAGTCACCCCATCCCACCACCACGGCCCCTGCACCCGCAGCACGGAAGAGGAGGCCCCTAGGCACCGCCGTGGAGCACCACTACATAAGGCTCCTACAGTGGACCGCAGGCTGCAAGGTACCTTTTGCTAGACAGGTACAAAGCACCTTCCCTTCTGCTACCCGCTGACGGGTCCCCACTAGCGACCCAACACCCGCACCCGCCACACCACAGAGGCCGGAGCTGCGAATAGGAGGAGGATCTTCCGTGGAGCACGGCAGCACGCACAGCTGTCGCTTCAAGGCTGTTGGCCTTGCATCGCCCTGTGATATATCACCATCACGCCTACCTCCTAGAACACCACGGGTGCCTGCGCAGACGTCCTGCAGACATCCTTTTCATCAGAGCGGGCGAACCGGGAGCGGTGAGCGCGCCTACTTCCACGCCACCCTGTACACCAGATCGATGGGGAAACACAGAGGCAAGACCCAGGGCCACAACGCACCCTCAGATATGCAATCCACCGGCTCTGAGGACCCTCTCGCCTCATCTAATGCAGACATTATCCCGCCGACCGGTAAAGGCTCGCAGGACGCCAAACTGGATCTCATTCTTAATGAAATACGGGCCACACGGGAGGCGCTGGAAACACGTATAGACAGCATGGCGACGGGCCTCTCATTACTCCGAGCCGACCATAACAAACTTGCGGAAAGGGTGTCGGAACAGAAAATCGCGCTGAATGACCTCATACCTCAACAGACGGAACACTCTGCGAAGCTGGAAGGTGTGGAAAAGCAACTCAAGCAACTGTGGGACAGGGTGGATGATGCGGAAGGGCGGGCGCGCCGCAACAACGTCCGCATCCTAGGCGTGCCAGAACGCAGCGAGGGGAAGAACCCTACCGAATTTGTGGAAAACTGGATCAGGAAGATGGTGGGTCCGGAAGATCTCACGGCGCTATATAGCGTAGAGCGAGCGCATAGGATACCATCAAGACCTCCACAACCAGGGGCACCCCCGCGCCCCTTAATCGCGCGCCTCCTCCACTATAAAGACCGTGACACAGTGCTGAGAGTGGCACGAGATAAGGCGCCGATCCGATATGAAGACAAGAACATCTCCATATATCCTGACTTCACGCCCACAGTACAACGGGCGAGGTCCACCTTCATGGGGGTGAAGCGCAAGTTACGGGAGAGAGACCTGAAATACGCCCTCCGGTTCCCCGCACGCCTCAAGATTATACACAGGAACAAATCCTACTTCTTTGACTCGCCAGAGGAGGCGGAGGAGTGGATGGAGGTGACACTAACGCCGCCGACCTCCCAGGACCCCTTCGAAGACGCCGGGAACGGCAGACAGCGGAACACCTCGGGACAGAGTCGCCCCACTTCCAAAGCTGGACGAGCCACCGCATCACGCTCACCTCCGAGGGGACAGGCTGCAGCGGACCCACTGACAGCTCGATCGTCGGTGGTGCAACTGACAGAGAAGGCCCTCGCCGCTCATGACGCGGACACAGCCAGGGACCAGACCAGCGACTCTGATACACACACCGAAGTGTCCGGGTCGGCGGACAGCCTACAACTGTTCCCCAGGATCCCGGCGCAGGCAGCAGAGGACCTTTAGAGACAGCGGCTCGCACTATGAATGAAGCCCGGGTGGTAATGTATGAACAGTGTCTCTCCTTATACAATGAGGGGTTGTTAGCAGGCTACATTACAGGGGGCTGCCGTACCATCGCAAGCCAGTACAAGTCGGGCACGAGTGGCCCACTTCCCCCATCGGATGCACTTGGAACTGTTTAAACTCTGCCCACGTTGGGCACTTTGGTTTGGATCCCGAGCCCGTTGGCACGGGGACCTCGATGTTCAGGGGCTAACTGTTTGCACGACACTCTTATCCTACAGCATGAAGTACTTGGCATGGTCACTCACGGTCCCATCATGGCCGTACTACAAGCTCAGTCATGGGGCCGCTTAATGTTTATAACTTGTGCACCTGGAACGTGCGGGGCATGGGCTCGGTCCACAAGAGGCACAGGATACTGGCCCAGCTCAATCGCCGGGGAATGATGATAGCCTGCCTGCAGGAAACACACCTGAACTGCACTGAAAGCACGAAGCTGCGGAAGAAATGGAAGGGTCAACTCTTTGCCACGTCCTACTCGGCATTCTCTAGGGGGGCCGCTATCTGGCTCCGTAACTCTGTTCCCTTTAAGCTGCTTGAGCAGAGACTTGACAAGGAGGGCAGATATGTGTTTGTGAAGGGCCTGTTGGATGGGGATACCGTTGTCTTGGGCTGTGTGTATTCACCAAATTCAGGCCAATTAGATTTCCTGGCAGAAGTCAATAGGGTGCTTGCGGATTGGGCGGACCACCAATGGGTGATTGGAGGGGATTTCAACGCTGTTTTAGATATTGCACTCAACAGGTCCCACCCCCCACTACATGCCACCGAAAGCAGAAGGCAGGCGGACGCACTAGCGCACTGGGCGGTGGGTTGGGATTTGGCGGATGCATGGCGTAGCATACACCCTCTGGATAGGGAATATACCTTCTTCTCCCCACCACACCAACTGCACACCAGAATTGACCGCATATTCTGCTCTCGCTCCCTACTAGGGTCAGTCGTCCAAGCCCAGCATATGGGGAAGACCCTTTCGGACCATAATCCTGTTGAGCTCTCCTGGCAATGGGGCCGGGTGCTGGCCCCTATCCCGACTTGGAGATTACCCACGGAACTGCTTGAAGACTCGGTCTTCAGGTCATCCATGACGGATGCTGTTGAGGCCTACTTTACCACAAACACTAACACCGCCAGCTCTAGGAGAATAGAGTGGGACGCCTTCAAGGTCTGCATCAGGGGAGAAGCGATGGCCTCCAGGGTGGGCAGGAGGAGGGAGGTGATTGGTGATCTAAAGGAAGTGGAAGATAAACTGGCAATGCTAGAAAGCGAGGCTGCGGGCACGAACACACACTTCACCCCATTGCAAGAGGCGCACATTAAACACGCTGAGCTGCTGGAAGATTTGAGATTACTAGATTACAGGGAGTACACTAACAGACAGCACACACAGGCAGATAGGTCAGGCCCCCTACTAGCTCATATTATACGCGACTCCCCAATGAACCATCCGATTTTAGAAATACTCGATCAGGACGGTGCACTGGCCTCGACCCAAATAGGGATAAATACCGCATTCCGGGACTATTACACTACACTCTATGGCCCCCACCAATGTCTCCCAGAGGCTGCGCTAGAAGACTTTATGGGGGGATTAATCCTGCCCCGACTCACCACTAGGCAATGTGAGGACCTGAAGCGACCTATTACTATCGCGGAGATTAGGCAGGCCATACGCGCCCTCCCGAGGAGCAAAGCCCCTGGAACGGATGGCCTACCGGCTGAGTTCTACGCTACGTTCATAGACCTTCTAGCCCCACGCCTACACGCTGTCTACCTGGAAGCGCTACGGACAGCCATGCTACCGCAGTCCTCTCTACAAGCCTTAATAACCTCTCTCTTAAAACCGGGTAAAGATGGCATGCACCTAGATAACTTTTTTTTGAAACGGTATATACCCAGGCAGACTTAGGCTACAAGAAACTGGCTAATTCGTAACACATTCTAAGGAAAACATATGATAAAAACACAAATGATACAAAACAATTAGTACAACAGACTATTATGATATCAAAAATATATTTTTAATCTCAATATCTTGTTTAAAAAAATAGCATAATAAATGGTTTAGAAAAAGTTACTGTGTATACATGATAAATATAATCAGTAATTTAGTACATTGATTATGAATGACAATTCTGATACATTGTTAAAACTAAAACATAAGAAAATACAATAAAAATTAATTTTAAGATTATTCCTTCAGATTTTGATAGACTTGGGCTGTGTCGACACAGCCCAAGTCTATCAAAATCTGAAGGAATAATCTTAAAATTAATTTTTATTGTATTTTCTTATGTTTTAGTTTTAACAATGTATCAGAATTGTCATTCATAATCAATGTACTAAATTACTGATTATATTTATCATGTATACACAGTAACTTTTTCTAAACCATTTATTATGCTATTTTTTTAAACAAGATATTGAGATTAAAAATATATTTTTGATATCATAATAGTCTGTTGTACTAATTGTTTTGTATCATTTGTGTTTTTATCATATGTTTTCCTTAGAATGTGTTACGAATTAGCCAGTTTCTTGTAGCCTAAGTCTGCCTGGGTATATACCGTTTCAAAAATTATTGTTTCCCTGACCCAGGAGTAGATCCTAACAGGGGGTCCCTGATACCTACCCAAAATGCACCTAGATAACTACAGGCCGTTGTCCCTCCTTAACACCGACTCCAAAATTCTAAGTAAGGTATTAGCAATGCGCCTGGCACAGTACATCCCGCACCTGGTGCACCCCGACCAATGCGGGTTTGTGCCGGGAAGGAGCACGGCCATGAACCTTAGAAGGCTCGCCCAACTGATGCTGCGAGACCCGGCGGACTTGGGCTCTGAAGGCTGCATCTCGTTGGACCTGAGGCAGGCTTTTGATTCCCTCAGATGGGATTTCATGTTTGCTGCGCTCGAGAAGTTTGGGATTCCGCCAGAATATATTGCATGGGTCACATTACTCTACACCCGCCCTACGGCCCGGGTGCGCACGTCCAAATACATCTCTGGGCCAGTGGACATAGCCAGGGGCACCAGACAGGGATGCCCGCTCTCCCCACTCCTATTCATCCTGGCCCTTGAACCGCTACTCTGTAAACTCAGGACGGAGGCTCCCCGCTGCGGCATTCGAAGGGGCGCGACTACCCATATGGTGTCCGCCTATGCCGATGACATTATCCTATATCTCCGCGATCTGAGGGGAGACCTGGCTCCTATAGCTCAGATATTCGAGAACTTCAGACACTTGTCGGGCCTCACCACAAGCGAATCCAAGTCCTACGGGTTCGCGTTTGCCGCCCCTGGCCCGCTCGCACCCCTACCCTTCGCACCGCATACCTTTCAGATGGCGGATACCACCTTCCGCTATCTCGGGATACAGATCTACAGGGATGCCAATGCCATGCTAGATGGCAACATAGGCCGTGCTATTAGAACGCTTAAATCGCAAGTTCAATTCTGGTTGTCATTGCCCCTGTCGGTGGTCGGCAGAATAGCCATCTCCAAGATGGTGATGCTCCCCCGCCTCATTTACTATTTTACCAACTTGCCGTTTCTGATCCCTGCATCGACATTCAAATTGCTGGATACGCTCCTCACCGAACTCGTATGGGGCTCGGGGCGGCGGCGCATAGGCCTTGCCAAACTGCAGCTCACATCTGGAGCCGGGGGCATGGGAGTGCCAGACTTCAGGGCCTACAACTTTGCATGTCAGTTGCAATGGCTAGCATACTGGCTGGCTGGTCGGAACTTACAAGAAATTGACATGACGGAGGAAGACCACTCCAGAGGGAGGATCCATGCCTTGCTCCTGCCCCACTCGGACCTACCCAGGAATACTCCACCGCTACTCCGGCTTGCTGTCCGATACTGGCGGAAGGCGTTGAAGTACACAACACCGGCGACATCCTATGCCCCTACAATCCCGCTACTGGGTATCCCGTTGGAGATGGGCCCGCTCACAACGCACGCACTCACACCTTGGCTCGATGCTGGGGTGGCAACTATAGGGGACCTCTTTGCTGGAGGGCGAATGCTGTCCTTCGGGGACTTTAGGGCTACACATGGTGTCCCCGGGGGATCCTTCCTTCTACATGCTGGCCTCCGCCATTACGTGGCTGGGAAATGGGCGCATGAGGGGGTGGAACCGCCCACGAACCCCTTACCATCGATGCTGTACCTTATGGGGACGGGGAGCCACCTGACTAAATGGCTGGCCGTTAGCATCAGAACGGGGAGAGCAATCCCGCTCCTACCTCTCAGGGTAAGGTGGGAGGGTGATGTGGGTAGACCGCTAAGGGACAAGGAATGGGAACGTATTCTCCAATTTCCCAAGAAGGTGGCCAGAAACCCCAAATTTAAGTTCATCCAGCTCATGCTCCTCCTTAGGGCTTATCTAACACCTCACCACATACACGCTATGTTCCCTACTGCAGTAGACACTTGCCCCCGATGCACCGCAGATGATGCTTCACTAATCCATATGCTGTGGGACTGCCCCAAACTGGGCTACTACTGGACCACTGTCAACGAATCCCTCACAAGTGCAGGTGCCCTACCACACCCGCTCACCCTGGAGTATGCGCTGCTGGGGCTGGGACCCATGGCGCGCACTAGAAGTGTGGCGACACGCTTTGCTGACATGGCCATACTGCTGGCTAAACGGGCAATTACGATGAGGTGGAAGTCACCCAAACCACCTGATCCCGAATGGTGGAGGGCGGAGGTGTCACGGTGGGGCAAAGCGGAGGGGGTGGCGCTGCAGCGCGAAGAATGTAGGGGCCTCAGGAAAACACCGATTTCACTGGATTGGTTTGCTGTACTGGGGATGTTTGAAACGGAGGGAGATGGGGAGTCTGTTGAGTCGATGCCATAGCACTGGACTGAGTCCTGCCACACTGGGCGCACATGTGCCGCACCGCAGGTAGTGCACTAGACAATGTCACGGGATTCCCCTTGCTTTAATTACTGCTGTCCATGACTAACTATATAGAGTGCTACTAATGGGAAGAACGGACCCAAGGGTACAGCCAAGTATGATCAGACTTATAAATGTATGTGCTACGAGTGTCGGGGGGGATTTTTGCGGGTGGGGGGTGGGATTTCACCCTTTTTTTAAGGGGATCGTTTACTTGTTTAGTAATACAACCAAATACAAAATGTGTGATGATTCAGCTGGTATTATGTCAACGGGAGCACGGCTCACTCTGCTTTGAACTCTACTGTTAACTCTGTAGTGTTGCTCAAACCACTATGCTAATAAACAGATTTTCAAAAAAGAAGAGAATATGCACCCAATTTAGGTCAATATCCAGTGATTGAAAAGCGTGTGGTAGGTAGAAAAAGAAGATTTGAGAATATCTGTTCTGAAACTGTAGAGAAAGAAAACAAATAAGATGAAGTTGCGCCTCCAAGCAAAAAGACTAAGGACAGTGTTGAAGAGAATGTTGGTTATCAGTTTGAAAATAGTTCTGGTGTCAACTGCTATGCTAATGTAGTTGTTAATGTTTCTTCAAAGTTTCCAAAAGCAAATTGTAGAAAATCGGTAGAAAAGATTCTGTTCATTGTTGAATTTTGTTCATGAGAAATGTACTAGTGATAAAAGTAAAATACAAAATGTTTCTGATATTCGAAATGTTTGGACATATGTTCTGGTTCTGGTCAATTTACACAGAATATTCAGCAAGATTGTCAGGAATTTTTAATGTTTATGCTTGGTGTACTGGAAGATGAAGGTATAGATGTTGAAAACCTTTTTGGCCTTTCTTATAAATGGCATCATGACTGTCGAAATTGTTTGTTTACATGTAGCACTGACATAGACACTGAGAGATTTATATATTTGACTTTACCTGACTGTGAATCAGTGTCTTTCAACAATCTAATTAAAGGAGCAAGTCAAAACATGGAGTGTGGCCAAAGTAAATCAGAAATGTCATCAACATTATTTATACAAAGATATGGACAGTATGTTATTTTAATGCTGCAACGTTGTAGAACTGATGGAACAAAATTGAAAACTTTAATTAAAAACTTTGTAGCTGGTCAATGTTCAATATCAGGAAGAACTTTTATAGCTGTTGCTATTATTTTTCTTGATCAACCTTCTACCACATCTGGACATTACATTGTTTGTTTAAAATGTCTGAAAGGTTGGATACAGTGTAATGATACTCAATTCGTTTTTAAGCAACGTTTGCCCAAAGAGTTACCAAATTCTTACCTAATATTTTTAAAGACAACATTTTAAGATCAAAATTTGCCCTTTAGGATTACTGCTGTTAAGGTACATTAGTCTGGTGTTGTAGAGTATTTTGTGAGTGAGATTGAGGAGCTTGAAGGTGATCCTTTTGTTGATATTGAGGCAGTGTAGGTGTATCAGGTGATGTGTGATGTGGGTGCAGCCGGGGACATTGATGGTCACGTAGAGATCTTTTGAATTAGTTGTAGTTGTTGTAGGTGTTTGGATAGAATTCATGTGTAGAGTGTTTTACCACAGTGTAGTCTGCTGCTGCTGAAGGCCTGTGTCACTGTTCTTCTTCTTTTGGTTAGGATCCACTTGTAAATGTGGCAGAGCATGTGGAGAGTATTGTAGCAGTACGAGGACACGGTGTAGACTTGCTTACACATGAAGCGGGAGCAGTTGAGGATGAATCCTATGTTGTACACATGGTTGGTAGGTGTTGGTACTCTTCACACTGTAGTCAGGTAGCACGAGTTGTCTGAGGCTGATGGAGTGGGTCTGAGGATGAGTACCTTCATCTTCTGCCAGTTTGTGTTACAGTGCTGCTCTTTATGTAGTTAGTGACATCCTCATTGTGTTGTGGAGGTTTCTTTTGGTAGTGTGTGGCTTCTTGGTGAGAAAGAGGATGAGCTGGGTGTTCTTTGTGTAGGAGATCTTGTTGAAGTTGTGATGGTGGGCTACTTGTGTACTTGTGTTAGGGTGCCCATGTAGATGTTGAACAGCGTCGAACTGATGGATGAGTCCTGGGGGACCCGTACATGATGTCGGTGGTTTTGGATCAGAAGGCTGGGAGCCGGACGCTCAGGATTACTATTGCACAACTTCCAAACAAAGGACTTGATGCATACTAATTGGCCGTAAGGAAAAGTGTGCAAAACCATTAAGGACTTTTTGCTGTGTATTTTGCCAGCATCTATTTGTACGTAACATTATTTACAGTGTAAGAAAATTAATCAGAATGTATTGTTATTTTATGATTGTTTGAGATATGTTATATTTACGTAAGAAATTGCTCTTAGAAAAAAACATTTAAGATATGTTTTATTTCTATTTTTTATATTGTCATTGAGAATGTTGACTGTTTTTTTTTAAGATATCTTTTTTTACCCGCTGTTATGTGATGAGTACTATTGAACTCACTGTTTATAGTAAAATTCAATATATTCTGAGAACAGCAAAAAAGGCAAATGAAATGTTTTACAAATTATTTTGTGTTGTAAAATACATCTAGTAACTGTCTTTTTTTCTATCTTCCACAGGTGACAATTTTATAATATATACTTTTTTTATTATTTATTATGCTTAAGGTAAGTACAAGCAACTGACTCAGCTGCGGCCCGCGGAGGGAGTTGTGGTGAGGTAGGCAAGTGGGGAGGGGAGGGGCAGGATGGGGGGTTTAAACAGCGGAATGTGGATGATTGCAGGTAAGTAAACAATTAAATTAATAAAATACATTTCGTATTCTGCGCCCTGCATCGCAAAATACGATGCAGGACACAGAACGAAGTGGCATATTATCAACAAAAGGCGATACATTATTGCCGCTTTCATCGGCAGGAAAAATTCTGATAAAACGGCGATAATGGGCTTGATAATAGGGCCTTGGAAATTCCCATAGCAGCCCAGATTCTGGTGTTAACTTGGGCTGTTATGGGAATTCACAAGGGCCTATTATCAAGCCCTTTATCACTGCTTTATCAGCAATTTTCCTGCCGATAAAAGCGGCGATAATCTTAATAATGTCTTTGTGTTGACAAACACGCGTTGTAATGGCTGAGACTTACGTCCTTCAAATTAGTTTTTAGGTATACGTGTGACCAAGTCTGATAACATCAGAGTTTAAGGACAAACTCCGTGGTGTCTGTGCCTCGAAATCTCGTCGATCACAAAGAAAATAGGAGGATGATAAAATGAAAGTAACAGATATAATAAAAACAACTGTGAAAAACTACTAAAATGGCGGTGGACGGAGTACCTCATCAACTTTTGGTGCCTCAACACTACATTCCAAATAAATGTAGATAAAATACGATTATTAATACATTACAAAAGTACAACAGCGGATGAGATACACGACCCGGGAAAACAAAGCGACAAATTTAATACCTGAAATAAAGAAAGCATTGTTTGTTGTACTTGAAGATAAAGAAAAAAACGTCGACTTCGAAACGGGATGCACATACGTAGAGAGTTCAACTGCTACACAAAAAAAGGAAAGTTTTACATACTATCAAAGAAATGAAGGGGCATAATATCAAAAAAAGGTGATACATTACCGCCTCTTTTACCTCCAGTAACTGCCGATAAAGCGGCGATAATGGGCTTCACAATAGGCCCTTGTAAATTCCCATAGCAGCCCAAGTTCTGATGATAACCTGCGCTGCTATGGTTATTCACAAGGGCATATTATCAAGCCCATTATCGTTTCCTGCCGATAAAAGCGACGATAAAGTATCGCCTTTTGTTGATAATATGGCGCATTGCTCTTTTTTTGACCACTAAACTTCGGTGCATATTATCAAGGACCGATGTTAAAATGATCACCGTTTTATTGGCAGGAAACTTTTATTTCCCTTAGAGGCCCATGTTAACACCAGAACATAGGCTTCTATGGGACTTTACAAGGATGTATTATCAAGACCACCCTCCCAACAGTAATAAAAAAACTCCACACAATGGAGGTACCCGGAGCTGGAAGCTCATTTTACATATCACTGCCCCAGAAATGTGGCGTTCCCCGAGACGTGTACAGGGAGAGAGAGAGAGCTCAAAATATATATTAATTTTTAAAACGACCCGAGGGGTGCCGCTCACCGAGATTGCGGGGAGTAGGACTGTAACCCCCGCATACTTCAAAATAAAACCAGAGGAGTGCCGTTCCCCAGTGCTCGGGACACCTTACAAGCCCCCATTATGCAGTAAATTGCCCCCGTAATTTGCCCCCCGGGACCTAATGAATAAAACAAACTTCTACTTTTTTTTCACCTTTTCCACCGAGTACAAGTACTGCATGAGTACCCCGCCAAAATAAAAATTGTGCGTAAAGATCCATGTACCACCCCCTGACCAACACTATAGGGTCAGAATGTTTCTACCCTGCCCCCTTTCCTTATTTCTCAACTTTCGTTTACTGTTTTCTTGTGACTCTGCTCTCCCGACAAACAAGATGGCTGCCAACATTTCCTGGTTTGGAGTATTGACAGCCAATCAGCATCCAGCTCCTGCTCGTAATTGTACGTATTTCCATACGCGTACGCCGCGATTTTTCTTTTAAAAATAAAAAATAAAAAATAGAGCCTAAACATCGATATACGACCCCCTGAGCAAGCCTAGAGGGTCCGAATGTCTCTAGCCTACCCGTCCCTTATTTCTCAACTTTGCTTTACTGTTTTCTTGTGACTCGGTTCTAGCAAGGCACAAGATGGCCGCCAACGCATCCTGGTTTCGAGTGTTGACAGACAGTTCACAGCCAATCAGCATGCAGCTCGCGCTCGTAATTGAACAGATTTCCGTACGCCTGCTGAACTCCGTCTCTAGATATCGCTATGAATTTACTTGCAATTTTCAGAGGCGCGATTGCCTCGAAACACGTCGAGCATGTATAAATGAAGGAGGACTGATAGCGAGCGGCGACGAGGCAGAGAACACTGTAAAGTGCAGGACAACGTCATGTGCCCGCCTGAGGGACAGGGCTTTGATTAAAAAAAAAAAAATCGCGGCGGCCCGCGCCGCGGAAACAGGCTGAGCACCATTTCTGAAATGAAAGGCTGAGAAGGACAACAATTCCTTCGTCTCCAGCACGTTGCCCTTCCGCAAAAGAAGCTTGTGAATTCATGAACTCCGCCCTACTAAGGAGAATAACAAGCTTTAAATCAACAGAAAGACACTGAACCTACCAAGGTATAATACTAGTAGCTCACCTAAAGAACTGCATAAACCAGCATGCAACATAACAAGAAACAACTAAGTCACGCCCACTAAAGGCGGTTCGAATTTAATTGAAGCAACAATGAAAATATAGGTGATGCTAACATAGTGCCTGGATATTTGGCTCATGAAGAAGAGGCGCGATTGCCGCGAAACGCGTCGAGCATGTATAAATGAAGGAGAACTGATAGCGAGCGGCGACGAGGCAGAGAACACTGTAAAGTGCAGGACAATGTTGTGTGCCCGCCTGAGCGCCAGGGCTTCGATTGAAAAAAATATATATATAAATATATATATATATATATATATATATATATATATATATATATATATATATATATATATATATATATTCACTGAAAAAACCATAGGTTATAGACCATATATAGTTAGGAATTAGCATTTACAAAACCTTGAAAATTCACTGAAAAAACCATAGGTTATAGACCATATATAGTTAGGAATTAGCATTTACAAAACCTTATTTTACTCACACAAAACCATTGAAATTCGCATATATAGTTAGTTGCACTAACTATATATCGCGCACCCGCAATCCACTGCTGATCATGTCACATATTACATCATTCATGACATGGTCAGTGACATCACTGATGACATGACATGGTGTGCACTTCTCAGATGAGGGGAATAGAATATTCCTCCTGAATTTAAGACTGTGCTTTGGAACCTACTTGTAGGTACCATAATCAGCCACAGAACCCAAAAGCTCTTTTCTGAGCTACCCTACCTCTGATCATTCAAAACGTTTATCTTTTTCTAACTTTTTCACTATTTTTCACCAAAGTACGCTCCCCGGTACGCTTACCGGTGCGCGTACCGGGCGCTCCCCACGCAAATTTTTTTTTTCCTTTTTTTTTTGTGCCTATATGAGCGTCCTAAGCCCCCCTCGGAAAACCTAGAGGAAGTGTCTTCCCTGCCCCCTTCTACCCATTCCGAACATTGTTTGCCCTCCATCTTGTGTCTCAATTCTACCGAAACACAAAATACAGGACTCCCGTAACGCTGCCGGTACGCGTACCGGGGCGCGCACCAGTAAGCGCTCGATAAAAAAGGTGGGAAAGTAATTTACAGAAAAACCACTGGAGACACTTTCATCAAATATAGAATAGGCCAGACTACATAGCAGTCCCTACCATTTACCCAAATTTAGTGGTATTCCATTGAGCCATTTGGGCTGTAGCCCTGTCTAAATATCCTGAGGTAAATTACATGACAAAAACACATATGAAACTGAGTTAGGCTTCTGTGGTATAATTATGAATTTACTTAGGCTTCATCACAGGCACTTTTTAATAGTTCTACTTCCTGCCTGAAACCATACACTGCCCAAAGATAACTTCACTGTTAAATAATCACAAGTACCTGTCTGAACTTAAACCCAACAGTGCCCTATCTCTACTGATATATTTATTTTTTACGCAATTTACAGCAAGAAAATGGAAGCACAACAGAATGAAACTAATATTTCATTTCAAATAATATTGAAAACAATCCTAAGGAAGACAAAGAAGAAATAGACTTTTTGGATGACACTGTAGACCAAGACTTAATTAAATGTGTTGAAGAATGTGAATCATGGAATTAAAAGGAGGACATACCAGATGAATTAATGTTGCAAATTCTTTTAGATTTTGAAAAATCAGAACAATAAATTTAAATTTTAAAAGTTAAAATTGTTTGAGACATTATTCTTTTTTAAATGAAAATTATGAAATAGTACCCAAAAATATATAATTTAAAGTGAGACTTAAAATATACTGTGCAACTTTTTTGTGTTACATAGTAAGTTTGCTCATAGTTACTTCCTTTCTCCAACTATATTATCTCCAATGTGTATTTAACATCTCTTTATCATCTCCTTCCTCCATATTGTTTCTGCTTTCCTGACAGACTATGGTATAAATTCCATATACCACAATAACTTCTGAAACAACATGCAAGATATCTACAAAGGAGACGGTGTATATTACATTTTAGACACTGCATTGGTACCTACATGTTGCTACTTAAATAAAAAAAACAAAAAAAAACAACAACAAAAAGAACAATCAATAAACATACAATATTTGAAAAGTCTATCATTCTTTTTTCCCCATAGTACGCTCCCCGGACCGCTTCCCGGTGCGCGTACCAGGCGCTCCCCCCTGCAAAAAAACGAACAAAATTTTTTTTTCTTTTGCCCCGCGGGGCCCTTTTAAAGCCCCCACATCAAACCTAGGGGGTCAGGGACGATCTACTCTGCCCCCTTATGGTCATTTCCCCCTTTGTCTTGGCCACCTCTTGTGTCTCGATCCTACCGAGACACAAGATGGCGGCCGCTCTGGACTGTTTAGAATGTTTACAG
Organism: Lissotriton vulgaris; assembly: GCF_964263255.1. Taxonomy (NCBI): domain Eukaryota; kingdom Metazoa; phylum Chordata; class Amphibia; order Caudata; family Salamandridae; genus Lissotriton; species Lissotriton vulgaris. The sequence continues at coordinate 731,296,748 of NC_141700.1, forward strand.
ACACCCGAGAGCCAATCAGCTTTCCGCACGCAAGTCGCGTAGCACGCTCAGAGCGCTCCCCGGTGCGCGTACCGGGGCGCGCTTACAGATATATATATTTTTTTAACCAAAATTACTCAAAATCCACTAGAGCACATATCTTGAGACCTAGCAAAGGCACATCGGACTACCAGTCCCTACAATTTTGCCAAGTTTCATAGAAATCCATTCAGCCGTTCGAGCTAAAAGTGAGTCCAACCGCCCTATGGAAAACTCAATGTTAAAAACACGTTTTGGGACCCCCCCTTTATTCTCGGCCCCCACTTCACGAAACCCCCCCAAACTTTTCAGAGAACGCTCAGAAACAAAATGTGCCATTTTCCTGAAAATTTCAACCAATTCCGTCCATCAACGCCAAAGTTATTCAACATAGAATTTGCAGAAATCTCTACTCAAAAAAATCCTAACTATATATACCTACTGGCGACCGCCAGTAGGTAATACATATATATACATACATATACAGATATATATATATATATATATATATATATATATATATATATATATATATATATATATATATACATATATATATACATACATATATATATATATATATATATACATACATATATATATATACATAATATATATATATATATATATATATATATACATACATATATATACATATATATATACATACATATATATATATATACATATATATATATATACACATATATATATATATACATACATACATATATACATATATATATATATATATTTATATATTTATATATATATATATATATATGTGTGTATCCAGCCTGTCTACACCAGTGCTTAGCTGCACAGAAAGGCACACAGACCAGGAATCAGCACGTACAGGCGAAAGTAAGGTATCCAGATATTTTATTTCAGTTCATCGTGTGGTAGAAAAGCTGTCATCAGACGCGTTTCGGGCACGCCTGTGCCCTTGCTCACTGACAAATGACAGAGATGGAACAACACAATATATACATCCAAGATAATTGAGTTTCGCGCCAAGCATGTTATTGACATAGAAGACAGACTCCTAGCACATTTGGAACAATGTTTGGTTGAAAATGTGGGCGCCATCTTAGGCTAGTAATGTTACTATAGTGCAACTAATACTGTACATTGATTAAAAACACTTTTGATATCTAAAATAGACAGTCAATTAATCGTGTTCAAATATCAGTTATTTACATATTTAAGTATACATTTGTGGCACATTTAGTTTTAGTGCTTCCTACACATTTAGATGTTGACGACTTGAACAAGTCCTATTTATGCAGATTGTATGCCCATGTTGTCATGGGAAGTGGACAACCCCTTCGAATTATACCAATAATATAAGTTATGCCAAACCAATTGTTTAGTTATCATACACAATGGTCAATGCCATAGTTATTGTTTGTACAAATACGCTATGTACAGTAGTATCTACATACATAGTAAATTTTATCCATGGCTAGAATCAGAAGGGTTGAAATCATGAATCTTATAACTTTTAACTACTGGGTTCCGCAAGGACTAACGAAAAATGTGCCCATGTTATTATTCAAAGTGAACAACCCATTCAGATTATACTGACAAAGTGAGTTATACAAAACCAATTGCTTAGTTATCATTCATAATGGTCAATGTCAGTTATCATATGTGCAAATACGCTATGTACAATAGTATCTCCATACATACTAATATATGTCCAAAAATGGAACCTGAAGGGTTAAATTAAAATCGTGTAACTTTTGAATGCTGGGTTCTGCAAGGAGTAACCAAAATTTGTGCTTAAGTCAACATGCTAGTTCAATGTACTAAATGAATGTGCTAGGTCTCAGTATTGTCTGCTAAAATAGAGGCGATTGGATTCTATTGATTTGGACGATAATAATCGTGTTGCATACATCAAAGTGCGTGAAAAATAAACAAGTGCTAATTTGAGGATCAATAAATATATATTGAAAAAGTGCATAAGTGTTGTGCTCATGTGTAGTATCGAACATTGTTTTCATTTTTTCTTGAGTTAAAAAAGTCATGTTAATCACAGTGGGTTTGTAAGCATTGTCACATAGAGTTATATAGGCAATTATACATACAGTCTTATCTCTGAATGTAAGTGATTCTGTTATTATTGTCCATTGTCATGTAGCTACATGACAGGTCAAACAGCAAGGAGAGCTTTACAGAAAATTGTGTAGGTCTTCCCCCATGTTTAAGCCCCCTGGGCTCTTGCTGTTAAGCAGGACTATGTAACGGGACTCAAGTTGCCTCAGTTTTTTCTCATAGTTACCACCTCTCTTGTTGGTGACTACAGCATCGATGACATATTATTTCAAATGTGCTAGATTTTTATTATGCACCATTTGAAAATGTCGGGCCACCGGATAGCTTTGGTCTGCATGTAGGATTGCACGGAGGTGCTGCAATATCCGTTGATGCACCGGTAGTTTGGTGCTACCTACATACTGCAGATTGCAGCTGCAGGTAAGAACGTATATATACTACTACTATAAAGAGAGAACAGAAACCTTTAGGCAAGGTAAACTCGGGAACCACAGCGCCAATCCACACACCCAATACATTGTTGTAATCCTCAGGGTGTGTAGATGGACATAGGCTGCATAAAATAAAAAATAAAAGTAAATTAAAGTTTAAAAACAAAGTAGTCCCCTAAAACAAGCGCCGGCCGCGACGTACCGCTGACCGCGGCCTACACCTGCATGATGACAACAGGTGGGGAGGAGCGGTGACGAGCGGCAACGTGCGGCGAGGAGTGATGTGCGGCAAGGAGTGGCACGGCGGCTCAGGTAAGGCGAGGCGAAAGGCGGTCCGGGCAATGTCGGGACGGGTGGGGGCCCGGGAGTGGGGGCTAAGTCCGGAGCGCGGCTGAGGTGAGGCGGGAGGCGGGTGGGTGGCAGGCGGGCCGGGACTAAACAAATGCTCAAAATGCAGCCCCCAGCACCCTTCTGCCCCCGGGCAACGCTGGGGCGGGCTGCTAGTATATATATATATATATATATATATATATATATATATATATATATATATATATATATATATATATATATATATATATATACACACTCACACTTTTTTTATTTTGCTAATAACATACAGGTAATCTTATTCAACTTAAAATGAATACATTAAAAAAGGGTTTTAACAATAGATAGGGTACATAGGATATACTGCTGTAAACCAGCAACTGAGATAACTTTACAATCTCAATATAGAATTTTCCCCCTTTTTGAACTAACTTCCTGGTCATTGATTATCGTGTAGAGCAATTGTGGTATGGATAAAGTGAAGATGTGTCATTCATTGGAATTCTTTCCCACCATTTGTAATTTTTACAATTAAGTGATTGTACAATGAACTGTCCCACATTGGCATTGGTGAGTCAAATTACATCGGGATGCAGTTCGGCAAATACTTGCCTTTGTCAACAACTTATTGCCGTTTTGCACTCTATTTACATGATCATGTGAGCAGTGCATCATCAATGAGATATTATATTTTGGCCATTTTTTCTGTATTTATCCATATTTATTTAGTGTTTAGCGGATAAATTAAGTTGTAAAATTTTACATTTCCATATTTATTTAACTGATAGACACGCAGTCATACTTTGATGTCTGTCGTGTTTTAGCTATTTAAGCTGCCAAATATTACATACCAATACATCTACTGGTAAATATTAGCATTACACCACAAATGTATGTTGACATATGCTGTTATTTAAAGACATTTCCTTCTGTTTTTTAACTTTCCATGCTGTACGTCTGCTCAGCTGTTGGGCTATAATTCATAGAAAAGAGCACGAAGAGTCACTTAAAAGAAGCCCAGTTGTCTGTATTTATCCACTTTAAAAACTAAGGGGAGACAGAAAAATCATTGCCTTCTGTCTTTATTTATCTGTAAAAATCAGTAAAATGGAAATCCGGAAGCCTTCATTGTATTGAATGCTTATAACAATATGTGTTGCCCAAGATCAGTGTTATAATAATTCTTATAATACTTATGGTACACTCTGTTACAACTTATACCATACCTTCATACTGTGCTGCCACAGTTGTGCCTCATTGCGTGGTCAAAGTGACCAAAATTTCTCATAACAATGTGGATAAACAAACATGTTGCTCATGCACAATGAGTGGCCTGTCAAGGTTACGACATGCAACTACGCCAGTTCTAAAGAATGCATTACCCTATGTAGAAACGTTCAAATACACCTCCAATGTGTATAAACAATGGCCCTGGTACCAAACAGAAGTTGAAAATTAAAAAAGAAATAGAACAAATAATAATGTGCGGCTGCATCAGCTGGAATCATGCCGGGTTAGTACGGGAGGAGTGATGTATACTCCGGGGTGCATCCCATATACCACAGATGACACTAATTGTGCATATGTCTAGGACCCCAACATCGCATTATGTGTAGCCCATGTGGGCTGACCCAATCAGGGTTAGGTTTAGACAATCCTGTATCAGGTGCCCTAGACCACAATAACAATGACCTGGGGGACGCCTCCTGGACAGTCCCTAGCTGCCGGGATCGTATCTGATTGATCGCAATGTAGTGGCTAAACGTATACAGATATTGTAGTGCTATACACATGTCCAATCCAGCATCACTGGATATAGTGTAAGCTATGCAGCCCCTGTGGGCAAAGAAGGTCCATAGAATTCACACTGGTTCTAAATGCCCTTGTGAGCCAGATAGTCACATAAAACACTTGTGCTCAAATGGGTGCAGAGTCTTCCAAATTAGGCAGCAATCATCCGTTGGTGTCTTATGTAAAATTAAAAAAGTTACTGTGTTCATATTGTGCCACCGCGACATGCAGTTCTCAGTTATCCCTAGGCCCACTAGCCTGTCCCAGATAATTTTAACTCTATCGCTTGCATGTAGTGCTTGCACCTCTTGTGAAAAATTGTAAAATTGTAAATTGTAATTGCAAATTGTATATTGATACTTGTATAGCGCACTACTCACCTGCAAGGGTTTCAAGGCGCGTGTACGAATACCGCTGTGGAACCCATCCTGGCTTTCTTTATTAGGCGTCCACTCCTGGGCACCCCCAAGGTGGAGGCCGGGCATCCTTAGCGTTGTGGGGGCCGTTGTGGAGATTAAGCAAGCTATTGCCCAGAGTTGCAGAGTGGGACTGCATGATTGGAATAGGCACCGAGGCGAGAATTATCAGGTCCGTGGAATTTTTGAGCCCAAGACCCGCCAAGGCAGGTAATTGAACCCTGGTCCCGGGCTAGACCTCTGCATCAGGGTCTGCCGCTCTAACCATTGAGCCACACTTCTCCACCACTGTGCCAACTCTGTGGAAAACCCCGCACATAAATATACATTAAACCCTGCACAAAAGGCTACACCATTGTTGACATCAGTCAAGAGCGACTAAATATTAAAACAAGAATAATATTCAGAATTTTCATTATACATTAAATTTCACCACAGGCAGCCTCTAGCTACTATTAACAGTGGATCGGTTATAAATGTGCATACTTCTCTTCATCATAGTTTAAGACCTAAGGTTCTCTGCTTTCTAAGAACAGTATGTTCTAGTGCTATATTATTCTCAGCTTCTTCTCCCTGTTTCCACCACTTTTGTCTTTGCCTATTCCTTCTATTACACTAAATGTCAAGTCCCTTTCATCTCCCCCACGTACCTGATGGTAATGTCTAGCTACTGGGTAAAAATTATCACATTTTCTGATCGTCCTTAAGTGTTGTTAGGATCCTTTTGTGTACTTGTATGGTGGTACTCCCACAAATATTTTGGGGCAGCTACATTTAAGTATATAAACAACATATTCGCTCTTGCAAGTGAAGTGGCCTCAGATTACATATATACCTTTGTCAAACTTGGTTATTTTTGTTCGGTTCATTCCATTCCTGCATGCCTTACACTTGCTACATCTGGTGAAATCGTCTGTCTGCTTCAACCACATGCTCTTGTCTGTCCTGACCTGACATTGCTCCTCACTGGTCACATTTGTAGGCGGGTATATATATATTTTTTTCAAGTAATGCCAAGTTTGGTTTCAAGAATGATTCCTGTATGCTGGTGGTAATATTTATTTTAGTGCATAATTTATCAGAGTCCGAATATTTATTAAATAAGGAATGTGCAGCAGCTTGACTTTCGGTTTCCCATTCGTTCATGTCTCCCATTTAGTACAAATCAATGTGTGTTTCACTTGACACAGAAACAAATACTTGTCCATGATGCACCTACTCCAGAACCAATGTTGGTATTATGACACTATTAGAATATAGTGGGGACACCCTTTTGACTAGTTGTGGCGCTCGATTATAGGATTGGATTCCCAGGTCTGGGACTGTTGGTGAAATACATGTTATGTTTCACAATTACAAAGGTATGATGAGCCAAGACATGTTATATTTTGTCTTTCGCTGTTCACTAATGTCATTTTCTAAAGGTGAATGTCCATTGACAACTCCAATTGTAACAAAGCTATTTTTTCATCTCTGGTTGACTTTCATATGTGGGCACTATAAGTCCCTCTGTCGTCTCCTGACAATGTATGTATTTTGACCATCTCCTGGCCAGTTTGACTTACCAGTTAGTGAGGTTGTAATGTCTTTCTCTGTACGTTGTCGATTCCTCCCAGTAGATGCAGGGACCTCTGCTACTGCAGTTGTCTGTGCTCTGGCTGAATGTTTCAATGGGTGAGAAGAAAGAAAAGTAACAAATGGGAAATGTGCTTGTGGAACTTTTCAGGGATTTCCCCATATCTTCTGCATGCTAGCAGTGTTGTGAGATGATGGGGCATGGTAGGAGCAGTGGTGCGTTGGGGATGTAATGGCGTGGCAAGGTGGGAAATGAACAACAGAATATTTGTATGACATATTTTGATGTGATGATTTTCTCACCTTCTGCTTTGTGATTTAGGCTGGCACAGGGTGATTTATTTTCTTGGCTAATTTGTGGCAGGTTTACAAGACCCTCGAAAAACATTTACAGTGCCGTTGCTTCACTTCTGTGACACAGTGGTGGTGTACAATAGGCGACACATTTCAACTTATTCACAATGTGCCGTATCTATGGGGATGCGTCACGTTGTGAAGCCCTACGCAACATTAAACCTGAGTCCGCTTTGATGTAGGCAGGGTGGGCGTTCCTTTGGGATATGCCTCGTAAAAGTGATGCAGTGAAATCTACATGATTTCACGGAGTCACTTTTCAGAGGCCGCTGCGACGCAAGCTTATGCCTGCTTGAAGCAGACATAAGGAGTGGCGCAGCACATTAGCTATGGGCGGTCCATGGACATTGTTGGAGTTGCATCGCACTTGCAACACAAGTCCAGCAAAGCACCTCCCTAATGCCATCAGATGCAACACACATCTGTCTATCCCTGTGCCACAGTGCATCACATTGTAAAAGCGAGGCATCCGTGGTGGTGCAAGGGTTGAATTGCGTGTCGCATTGGTTCTGGCACATCCCTGCTAATATTTGTCAATTGCTACTTAGCAGGCTGGTGTATGTACAGCAGCAGTACTGTGCCCATGACTTCAAAAGGGGGGGAGGGATTTGCCATATCTAATGCAAAGAATTCTGGGACTTGTGGTGCTACATACAGAGGGTGACACATGAGTCTCTGACTAACTATATTTTATATACACTTTGGACAACTTCCTTACTCATAATGACAGTGCAACACAGACAATCTTTTCATGCACTTTTTCTTTCCATCCCATTTACCTGGTACCACGTAGCAGACGTCACTGACAGGCAACCCATGGACCAAGTGGGAGTATATTGTGGTAAGAATATCCTCCTCCAGAGGTGTGAGATGGGTGCGGGGTCCAGAGTATGCAGCAGAGAGGATCCTGTTTAATTTGATTCTGGAGTACTTCTACTTCACCCTCTGCCTTTCATACTGCCACTTCTTCTTGATGTCCTGGATTGTGCGCCTCTCCTCCCCCAATGCTGTGACAGCAGTGGCCAATTGCTGCCATAGGGCTGTCTTCTGTGTGCCACTGGTGCAGTAGGGTGGGAGTCCATATAGGCGTTTGTGGTGCCTCACTATATACTCCACAAGTATGGTTTCTCTGGCGATGTCAGCGTTGTGAACACAAACTCTCTGTGGCCAAACCTGTTCCTTTAATGTGTGCAGCTTTTATATGTTTTGTGGTGCTGGCCAATTAGTGTTAATTGGCTTCAGCTGGAGCGTGGTTGGGGATGGTAGGCACTTGCAAAGTTCATCATGGCAAAATGGAGCTATTGGCTGGGATTGGCTCCAGTGTGTCAGCTGATCCATGGTGGGGGATGGTAGGCACTTGAACAGGTGCTTACCCTTGGCAAAAATGATCAACAGCCACAGAATCTGAGTTTCTGGCCCGAAATCGGAATCACCGCTCCGGGTGCGGAATCCCCGCTCCGGCAGCGGAAATTCTGGCCAGAGTGCGGACTTAAAGTTAGTAGTTGTAAGTCTATTCTGGGAATAACAAAAGTAGTAAGTTCATTCTGTGAATGCCAAAACTAATAAGTGCATTCTGTGAATACCAAAAGTAGTAAGTGCATTCTGTGAATACCAAAATGGTAGTAAGTTTAAGATTTTGCCTTAACTTAGTTCACTGAAGCGGGCCCTAGATAACATCTCAAATTATTAGATTTGGCTCCTTCTGTTCTCCTTTTCAACATCTGTGGCACAAATGTCTGCATCTCACTCCATTCTTACTCAACTCATATATCAATCCAACAGCGCTCCCTCTGGTACTGGAGAAGCATGCCTATGTTGAGTTTTAGAGGGGCAGCCATTTTTACCTGCCTCCCCAAGCAATAATTTAGATATACATTTTATTAAACATCTTTTACAATAACAATTTTAGTACTATGAATTATAGATACTACTATCACCTAATTTTGGAAAAAGAGGAAGGCTAGATAAATCTGCTTTGCCGGAATTCAAACTTCAGACCTCCAAATCAACTCATTTGTCAGTGGATCATTCAACTCACTGAGCTATCCAGACTGTGACCTCAGGGGCTTCTGCCAGACACAGGTCGGTGCAAGTATTTTCGGCTCTCCAGCTCAAATAGTATATTTGATGATTTTTTTACTCACAATGCCACTTGCCAATATAGCGCCATAGAGAGGTTAATCCAGCTGCTTGGTTTTGTACAGCTGTAGAATATAAACAGAACACTCAAGAAGGACATACGTTCTTAAACGTACATACTGTTCAGGTTAGTAAAACCCTCTTATTAAACAGAGGAATTTAGGGCACGCGGGTTCAACTTGTAGTGTAATTAGAAGAAAATGGAGCCATATTTTCCAGAACAGCTGCTCTGGGGAACACTGGGAGCGCATTCCTCTAGCAGGGCAGCCCTACAGGAAGAACTTTTTTGGGGCAAATTGAGGATTAGCTCAGGATATGATGGAAAGAGATGCATCCTGAGGCCTTAATTTTATTTTCAGCATGTATCCTCTGAACAGAGAGACTTTATTTCCAGCTGCAAACACAGTCAGCTGCCATTCGCATATGCATGGAAGGGAACACCTCCTTCGTACTGGTGAGATATTGCACTTGTGTAACACCTCAGATTCAATCAACTCCCGACACCAGGAAAATTGAACATTTGATCCCTATCTTTCAAACATGGGAAAATAGAGTCACCTGTGGGCTCCCCTGGCAAATTGATCAGACTTCTCGATGACTGGGAAAAGTAGAGCCTGCAATTCAGGACCAAGCTTCAAGGAGACAAATGTATGTAGCAATCAAAACAGAACTAAAAATAAGTTTGGAAACATTAGAAAAATAACCTTCTTAGCAAGCAATTAGAACAAGGAATAATTTTTTCCTACTGGAACGTTAGTCGAGATCAAAATTGTATTTTGGAAAACAAACTGAACAAATAAATTGAAGAGAGTTTATTAGTAAAGCACCTGAAGCCTCCATGGTTATGCTCTGCCTACTGTCCTGAGCATCAAACAGCACTTGAAGCAGTAATGTTGAAACATCTAGCCCCTCTTCAGTCCCTCTTCAGTGTCTACAGCTGCTGGCTTTTTGCTTCCTGGTTCTCTCACTGCATTTCTATGGGCACAAGTGTCTTGGTGGATGCGCTGTTGTTGTAGAACAGAGTTAGTGGTGAAACTGGAGAACCTGGTTCAGGTCTCAGAGAGAGGCCCAACATCATGTGATTCATAAGAAAAAAATGTCACAAAGGGTTTTGATATGTCAGGGAAAGCAAATCAGCGATGAGGGAGGGGATTGGGGCACAAGAGGCGCCCTCTGGAAAACAGTGTCAGACATTTGATCTTGGTGTTTGAATGCTCAGCAAATGTGACCGAGATATGAGCATGATGTACAGCCCTGTTAACAGAAACGGCGTCAGAGCGATTAAAGATACAGCCCGTCTGGATGCTAAGCTCGGAGGGAGCGAGAATGCTCTGCTAATGAAAAGGAAAGCTTCGCCAAGCACTTGCAGGTAACTAAGAACAAAATAGTGCCCCAAAACAAACAGATAAGCACCAAAGTGGAAAGCTACAAGTAGTTAGGTCCTGCTCTGTGGGATGGGAAATACACATGACAACTAGGAGGGACAAAGATGAAAGATTAGCCAATAGCAAGCAAGCCTTTTTAAAGGACATTTCGAGTAACAAATAAGCTGGACATCAAATTCGGCCTCTTTGAACCAGCATGTATAAGAATCACGAAGGAAGCTATGCCTTAGGACTTTCTCGATCCTGGGGATCTTCGCTTGTTCCTGGAAAGCGTTGTGGATCAGTGGATGGACTCACTCGCCTGTGAAAGCATCAGATGTGCTCAACTCATCAGTCAGCAACCTCTCAGCGAGCTGGAGCTGGGGCCCCAGAGGGGGCCAACTTGGAAACAGGTTGCAGGACCGCTCAGTTCGAGCCCCGAGTGGTGAGGACAAGACAATAAGGGTGGTGGATTAGCTCACACAAGATGTGTGGGAGTTATAACTCTTGCTCCCTGCGGAAATCCAGTCCACACGAGGACTAGGGCGACTACCTTTTCCCTCCGGCTGCTGCTTACTTGTTTTGGCTGCTGCGCCGTAGGACATTCAGTGCCCTCTAGTTGGAAGGCTGAGTATCTCCTTATTGCCTGTCTCCTGAGTTGCCGCTTTCTATGTCTTGCTATGTTTTGCCATGTGAAGGGGTTTTGGTTTGTTGCCCATCATTTTTAGCCCACTTTCTCTTGTTCTTCTCCTGTCCCTACCCATTATCATGCTCCATACTCCCCTCTGTGCCTAGTGTTTCCAGTGGCCCCACTCCTTCACATGCTACCTGCACTCTTCCTCCTTGGGACCCTGTCTCCCTAGCTTCGCTTTGAGGTCCCGCACTTCCTTACAGCCCTGATAACCTATTTTCTGCCCCGTGATCTCTGGCACCACGTGGACCCTCAAGTTTAAACTTGCGGTTCACGGTTTCTTGCGCACGTCGAGGCGCTAGACATCAGCTCTTTGCTGGCTTGTTTCTTTCCTTTCCCCACTCCCCTGTGTTCCCCAGCGCTTCCTTGTCCCGTTGTTAATCTTGAGTCTCCCGGCAACCCCTAATTCTAGCCTGGCTTTCTACCTTTCCCCTCTCTTCCTCCTGTGTCTTCCCTACTATTCCCCTCACTCGGGGACTCTATCGCTCTTTCTTTTTTCCTTTTTCGCACCTAAGTGCCGCTGGGCCAAAATGGCCACCAGCAACCTTCATCCTCACAAACCCTTAGAAGGTATCTCCGATAATGTTAATGGCCTCACTCACTTCATCAAGCACCAGAAAGTCCTGGCATATCTACAGTCTAGATGAGTCGGTGTGGCATTTCTACAGGAAACTTACCACTCCCATGAGGAATCAAAGAAACTGACGTGTAACTGGGTGGTAAGTGTGGAGCACAGCAGCTGCCCACCCTCAGCAGCGACTGCCAGACCTAGGCAGCTTGGAAATATAGCAAAACGATCCTCTTGTGCAAATCCTTGCCCCTTACTGTCCCGAAGATGTGGACCAACCCAAACAGACATTATGCATTTGTCAGGCTCCGATTTGGCGAGGGGCGCATTGTGTAAGAATGGCATGTGCACTGACGGAGTCCAAACACCAGCTTTTCTTTTAGCTCAACCCTCTCAATATGATATTGAGCCACCCACTGACTCGTTGGGGAGACTGGAATATGGTCACTCATTTTATGCAGGCAGTATCAAACCAGGCTCTTCTGGTGGACAGCATCACAGATCATGGCCACGTGGATCTTTGCCACTTCTCACACCCCAGAGAATGAGAGTACAGCCTTTTGGTCACTGGGGCATGGCAGCCAAAACTGTCTGGCCTACTTTTTAGTCTCCCAACCAGTGGTAGCCCTCTTGCAGAAGATGCAGATCCTAAAGGCAACTACCTCGGACCATTCTCTGACCCTCCAATCCCTGGACGAGGGTATCCTCTCCAGGCAACAAATGTTGGTGCTTCAATGGCTCACATTATCGCCCCCACAGGGCAAATCTCGTCTGCAGTCACACATTTTCCATTACCTAGAGCACAACAAGGGGCCTGTGGGGAGGGTATTGGTGGCTCAGCTTGACCAACGGGAAGCACAGTTGGGAAGCCTCGCAATTGGGACCGTGGGTAGCACCATTCGCAGTCACCCGCAGGACATTGTGAACAAAGTTGCGGCTTTTTTACCAGGATCTGCTCACCCCAGAGGGCAGGGTTGACCCTGCTCATCTGGAGGCCTTCTTTGAAAAGGTGCACCTCCCCTGTCTCAACAAGGCCGGCAGGGACCTCCAGAACACTGAGACTGAAATTACACAGGCTATCTCAAAACTCCCATATCATAAAGCACTGGGGAGAACTGCTTCCTGGCGGACGTTTACAAATGGGCAGCAATGAGGTGGTACATTTTCTCTATGAGGCTTTCTGTGAGGCGAAACACATAGGCAACCTCAGCTCCATCTCAAACAGATCTCTGACCGCAATCCTCCCCAAACCCGGAAAAGACCCTCTCTGTGGAAGCTACAGACCCATATCCCTGCTCAACTGGGACATTAAGGTATTGGGCAGGGTTCTGGTGGTTCCCCTTCAAGTGGTGATCCCATCCCAGATCCACCACACATAGGTGGAGTTCATCCTTGGGCGATCACCTAGGAATCACCTCGGCATCCTCGCTCACGCTCTTTAGTCCACCATGGACATGCCCAAACAAAGACATGTTAGCTCTCTCCTAGGACCCAAAAAGTCATTCAACAGGACAGAGTAGAGATACCTCTCATGTCCCGTCACTGCTCCTGACCCGTCACCTCTCCTGCCCGATCACTTTCCCTGGCTCGTCACTTTTCCTGCCCGTTCATTCGAAAGGGGATAATCAGCCTCAATTGGAATGACAATGGGCCTGCCCTCAGTCTGTGAGAGCTCAGGGCAGAGGCTGCTGCAGCCTCTGGAGTTCAACAGAGAAATGCGAGCCGCCCCTGAAAGCTGAAAGAAAAAGTTATTGTTTCTAAGTTGGACTATTCTTGCCGTCCCAAGATGCTTTTATGAAAGAACTAGCAGCCCGCCCCAGCGTTGCCCGGGGCAGAAGGGGGCTTGGGGCAGCATTTCAGGCTTGCGTGCACCTTACCTCAGCGCTTGCTCCCAGTCGCACAAACCCAGGCCCACTCCAGTCCGCCTCACTTCACTGCCCCCCACTACTCTCACTTAAATGTCTGCACCAAATGTGAAAGCCGTTTTAAAACCTATCATTTATTTAGCTATCCCACTCCAGTCCGCCTCACTTCACCGCCCCCCACTACACCAAGCCAGTCTACACGCCCCGCTGCAGTCCGCTATCCCGCTCCATTCCTTCTCACTTACCGCTCCTCCCGCATACTTCACTGCTCCTCCCCGCGTTTCACCTACCTCATGGCGCTGCAGTCTTGCTACGTTCTACGCTCCTCCATACGCTTTTGTCCTCCATTCCGCTCCAGTCCGCCTTACTTCACCGCTCTTCCCCGCGGTTCACGTACCTCATTCCCTCCAGTCTGGCTAAGTTTTCCGCTCCTCCCGGCGCTGTTGTCCGCTCCTCCTCGCGTTCCTGTCCTCCGATGATGTCAGCACACACGTTGTTAGCACACACGGCCGGCGCTACTTCTTAGGGACTACTTTTTTTTATTGTTTATTTTTTAAATAACATTTATTTTTATTTTATTTATAGCTTATGTCCATCTACTGGACCCCCCCTTTCCAACGCTGTATTGGGTGTTGCGATTGGTGGTGTACTTTTCGAGTTTACCTGGCTCAAAGGACACAGTTCTCTCTTTATAATAGTAGTATAGATATATAAATATATATATATATACTGAAAAAATTCAAAGATTACAGAGACATTATAGTTAGGTTCACATTTTACACACAAAAAACATAGATTTTCAGCAGTTAGAGTTATCTCAAGTAACTATAACTTGTGGCCTAAGGTAGCTATAGTTCGTGCCCCCACAATGCAAAGTTTTCTCATCAAAAATGTTACAGCAAATGCTGCATTGATATTCTCAATGTTGGTATAGAAGATGTTATGAGTGATGTAATATATGGGGCAGTTAGCAGTGCATGCTGAGGGCACGAGAAATAGTTATCTTATGGCACGAAAATGCCAGTCAACAGATGGTAATTTTCAACTTCTCTAAAAATGAAGCAGGTAACTATATAGTTCCCAAGTTTTAGGTAGAGAGCAGCTCCTTTATATGGCACACCCTACAACACTACTGACACTCTGAATCTGCTGACCTCAAATGTCTGTTTTTCTAGTTGAGTTTTTAAGCATAGGATTTGCACAATGCCATCTACACAGAGCAAGCAAGTGACACATTCTTTTGCCATTTATACAGCGAAGTCTTTAAGCATAAGATTAGCACAGTGTCATCCACACTGAGATGAAAAATGGCAAAATCATTTTTCCAAAGCAGGAATACTATGACAGCTTTGTATTGGTAAAATTCCAAACGCTTGGTTTAGTTGGAGTTGAACCGCAGTTGCCTGGACTACAAAATCTTGGCTAAAATGAAGCACTTTCCCCATGAAACCTATCATGTATGAGATATGTCTCACCATGGCCCATTCCTGCTCCAGCCAACAGCCTCAACTTTCTTCTCGAAGACAAACATGTATATGTATGTTGAATGAAATTGCTGTCAACTGCAAGTGACATAGTTTTGTTCTAAGTTTGAAGGTTCACCAGAGTGCACTTCTGAGGTTTCCTTTGTGTGCGTTCCAGTTCCACAGGCTGTTTTCAATCTGCGAAACCCAGGCTTGGCTGAGCTTATCACAAAGCGAACATGAAGTATTTTTTTGCTGGTTTGGTGTCAGCAGAGCAGATAAGGAGCCGCCTCAGGGAACCAGGAATAGGGAACAGAGATCTGTTGCTCCAGCCAACCAATGAAGTCCCTTTGTGCCGACATGTGTGTCCGCAAGTAACACAGAGAAACACTGCTGCTGAAGCAGCTATCAGTCCATCGTGCTTCTGGAATAGAGACCTCTCTCGTGCGTGACCCTTTGTGCATAGACCACTCTTGTCCATTGTTGTTGCCTGCCGTTTACTACTGTTGCTGCAGGTGTCTTTCACTTCTGCATGGTTGAGGCTTGAGTCTGCATTATTGTGTTTTTCTGTCACAGACTTCTACTGCTGTTGTAGTTGGTGTGTGCATCAGTTTGTGTCACGTTGCACATTTCCGTCAAAGCATTTTGTCTGCTGCAGACGCAGGGATTTGTCACCTTGTGTATTCCTGTCACGCACCTTTCCTGCATATTAGGCCCCACTCGCTTTTCTGTTGCAGACACACAACATTGTTGCTGACACCAGCATCTGTCCGTCCTTGCTCGGCTGTCAGAGTCCTCCAGTGATCGGTATCTCTTCTGTACCCATTGTTCACAGCCCTCTCTGAGCGCATGGTTGGCATTTGCCTCATTATGCATATTTCGCAGATCTGTTTCTGCTCTTGACACATCAAAAATTCCTGTCACACAGGCTGCGATTGGTCCATTCCCCTGCGTCCATGCTTGTCATTAGTGTCTCCTTCTCCCTAAAGTTGCATTTCTGACAACGGCCTCATACTCCCGAGAAATGTATATCTCAAACCACGTTTATTTCTGAGGCACGTGTCTGGCACAGCGCGCATTTCTGTCACAGAACGTCTTAACTGAGCGCAAGGCTTGGACTTGCACGTTTCCGTCACTAGTGACACTTTGTACTCAGCGCAGTGCCCCATAGAGTGTACGTTTGTCACAAATCACCCTTGGTGTCGATGCGATTGCTCTGCACGGCGCTCATGTCTGTCCGAGTTCAATTTATGTATGTATGTGGCTCGTGCCTGGCGCAAACCTAGCCACAGGGCCGCAGGGAGCTGTACAGAGCCAAAGGCAGTGACGCGGTGAAAAGTGATTGACGGGGATCTGTCGCTGGCACTGAAGCGTACTTACACCACGAACATTCCCGGTTCTCGCAGCTCCTCCTGGCGCTGTTGTCCTCCGCTCTTCCTGGTTCTGGTGAACGCCGCTCCTCCCCTCACGCAGACGTCGCGGCCAGCGCTAGTTGCAAGGGACTTTTTTTCATTTATTAATATTTTAAACAACGTTTTTTTTTATTTTTATGTAGCCTATGTCCTTCTGCTTGCCCTGAGGTTTTCTAAGATGTCTTGGGTGTGTAGATTGGCGCTGTGGTTCCCGAGATTACCTTGCCCAAAGGTGCAAGTTCTCTCTTTATAATAGTAGTATAGATGAAGTAGGGGAACGAACTGAAATAAAATTTAAAAGTAGGGGCATGCTGTGCCCTTCCGATCCCGCCCACTTCTACCACTGGCCAAGGTGAGTATATGCATTTCGAGTAACTCTAGCTGGTAACCCGCTGGATCAACTGTTCCTTACAATTGTGCCAAAGTTGACTCACCCTGCAAGCTGCTGTGCCTCTAAACGCCTAGGAGGACCGTCAGCATTTCTGCCAAGACTCAGAACCTGCAGTGGAGCAGCGGAGCTGGTTTCCGAGCACCCTGCAAATACTAAAGAAAGAACTGTGAGGAATCCGTACCACAAACACCCGACACCGGCCAGCACCATTCCACCCATTACTCCAAGCTCGTGTTGAAGAGGGCCAACAGTGTTAGTGTGGACCCCCAGCCCTCCAGAGAAGAAGCCCACCTTGGGTTTGCCAGGAGGTAACTTGTCGATGCTGACTACAGCCTCTTGGTGCAGCCACCCCTGACTGTGAGTGACTCAGTTGTGAGAAACCTGACGCCTCAAGACAACCCTGCACCTGTCACCTCTGGCCCGAATGGACTTGAACCAAAGGTGTCCTTACGTCCCCTAGCATCATGCGAGCTGAAGCCCCCATTGGTTCAGCCTGACAGGTTTGCCAGTCCAAGCCTGCAGCCTCTTTTCGACTAGACTGTTTCCCATAGGATAACATTGGACACCTGATGCTCAAAAGCACCTCTGTACCCGGCGGCCCCTGTGCCGCCCGAGGTGACATGTTGGTGCTGACTTGTACCATGCCCCATTCTTGCCTTAAGTCAAGGTGATTGGTCCTGTAAGTCATTGTGAAATACCTGCATGCAGTATATGTCTTCCCTCCATAGGATAATATTACCTCTTCAGATATTGCACCAAGAATTGATTTTTCTAATCTGTAAAAATTCATAAGTCAAAACATACTTACCTGATTTTGATGATCTTGGTTCCCAATGTTATATAAAGATACATTACTTTATAAATTAGTGTAGATCTCCTTATTGAGTTGTGTGCCTATTTATTGACTGTGTGTGTATCTGAAAATGTCTAACACTCCTCTCTGGTAAGCCTAAGGCACTCAACCACACTACCCCCTAGAAGAGCACCTTGGGATTGCTAGAGTAAACCCCTGTCCACTAGTAAGGGATACCTGGACTCTTTGCACAGTATGTCTCTTTTTGGTATACTACATAAAGAGCCAATTTCCTACAGAAAGTAGCTGCCCTGAGCAGATATCAAAATACCTAAGCCCTCATTTACAATATTTGGTGTAGGGCAGCTCCCCAAGCCTTCCTGCACCACTGCCTTACGTCAAGATAAAAGGGCAGGAATGCGCTGTATCTATGAGATACGCCACATTCCTGTCATCTTTCACCGTGCTGGCACACAAATGGCTTCCATGTGCCAACGCAGGTACCCTTGCACCATGGCGCAAGGGTGTCTGCATTGGAATCAGGCTGTTTTTGTTGAGGAAGGGACACATTCCTTCACAAAAACAACCCTTATGCCATCCCTGGGGAGGTGTAGGCTTTTGAAGCATTCCCAGGTTTACAGCAGGTTGTAAATCTGCGAATCTCTGAAATACCATAGGTGTTACATAGGACCACCCACCGTAGCGCCATTGACACGCCTTCCCGTCACAGTGTGAGGCAATGAAGCAACTTGCCCTGCGTTGCCTCACACTATATGCACGAGGCCATAACAAGCCATGCAGAGTGGCTTTACGTGGCCTCGTAGATATAGGTAAGCCCAGTGCACTGCAGTAACGTAATAAAAAGTGACATTGCAGGGGCTCACTAGCCTTGTAAATAAGCCCCCCAGTGTTGACAAAGACCTGCTGAGCCACACCAGTTACTGAATAAGGAGCCAGCTGGCACTGTCGGGTATGTGGGAAGTATTCTGAAGCCCTCTTGCATATGGATGGATGCGTATGATATTGCAAAACAAAACTGATTGACTGACTAAATTACTATATGCCCAGAAACCTAGGACTGATGCTATGACCATCAGTGAAAGGCAGAGCAGATTATGATTTTAAGCTGTGGTGGTGGAGTGTAAAAATGAAACACAAAAGGTGCTTACATATATAGTGAAAATGTTTATTACATAAAAACAGACAGTGACTTGTGAAAAGGATGTCCGTTGGATAAAACACTCAACTTTCACATTGGATTATACAGTTCTGAGTTTCAACCTGATGACCACTTGAGCGCAGCCATTTTTAGTAAGCAGTGCTTGCAGCTGTCATGGCTCTTGGCCAAGGGGTCAGTACAGATGGGGAGCAGCATGGTTGACCTCTGGTTTGCAGGGTTGTTATGCACACTGAAGTTCTAGCCTGCAAAGCCTCCTTCTGTCTTGTATAGGTCACTGAACCAACATACAGATTCCCTCTCCCTGCTCTATGGAAGGCTCAGGGGTGTTTAAGAAAACTATGAAACTTGAAGAATGTTAATGTTGGCTTCACAGTTCATGTGGCCCACAGTTAACTCGCAAAAATGGCTACAACCCTGTCGAAAATTCAGGTTGTATGTGCAACATTTTGCATCGGGGTTGAATCACTTTTTTTATGCAGCCCAAGGCAAACTGTTTGTATGGATTTAGTAAGACAGGCAAAGCCTGATTTGTGTGGCTTCAAAGTAGCATCCATTACTTTGCGTTGGGGAGGCATTCCATTGGTGGAGTATGGGTGTTCCTATGCATCAACTCATGGATTTTGATGCAAACCCAAATTTACCAAGAACAGTAAACTGGCTTTGTGCCAAAATGGTGCGCCTAACAGAGGCTGTGGTAAGAAGAAGTACCTTCATTTTTACTTGTTACTTCTTACTACGTGTGTTGGATTCTACAATACACATAAGAGAAGGAATATGCTTTTAAGGCTTGTTTTTGTGCAGGAAGATCTTGTACAAAACAATCTTCCATATAGCACAGGCACCCTTGCACCATCGTGCATGCGTGTCTGCTTTGGCGCTAGGCTGACTGGAGTGCACCAGTGGGATGAGAGCGCAGAAGTGCACCATATCATGGCTCCTGTGTGCAACACAGCTCAACAGGTTGCCTTGCACCATGGTGCATGCGTGTCTGCTTTGGCGCTAGGCTGACTGGAGTGCACCAGTGGTATGAGAGCGCAGAAGTGCACCATATTACTGCCCGTGTGTGCAATGCAGCTCTGCAGTTTGCCTTGCACCATGGTGCACGCATGTCTGCTTTGGTGCTAGGCTGACTGGAGTGCACCAGTGCTATGCAAGCACAGAAGGAATATGCTACTTACCAGTATACATATGTTCTTGGCATGTAGGGCTGCTGACATTCATATCTGTGCATAGATCGCCGCCTAGTGTTGGGTCCGGATGATTGCATGTTGTTGTCCTGGAAGAGTTCATGTGGCCCACAGTTAACTCGCAAAAATGGCTACAACCCTGTCGAAAATTCAGGTTGTATGTGCAACATTTTGCATCGGGGTTGAATCACTTTTTTTATGCAGCCCAAGGCAAACTGTTTGTATGGATTTAGTAAGACAGGCAAAGCCTGATTTGTGTGGCTTCAAAGTAGCATCCATTACTTTGCGTTGGGGAGGCATTCCATTGGTGGAGTATGGGTGTTCCTATGCATCAACTCATGGATTTTGATGCAAACCCAAATTTACCAAGAACAGTAAACTGGCTTTGTGCCAAAATGGTGCGCCTAACAGAGGCTGTGGTAAGAAGAAGTACCTTCATTTTTACTTGTTACTTCTTACTACGTGTGTTGGATTCTACAATACACATAAGAGAAGGAATATGCTTTTAAGGCTTGTTTTTGTGCAGGAAGATCTTGTACAAAACAATCTTCCATATAGCACAGGCACCCTTGCACCATCGTGCATGCGTGTCTGCTTTGGCGCTAGGCTGACTGGAGTGCACCAGTGGGATGAGAGCGCAGAAGTGCACCATATCATGGCTCCTGTGTGCAACACAGCTCAACAGGTTGCCTTGCACCATGGTGCATGCGTGTCTGCTTTGGCGCTAGGCTGACTGGAGTGCACCAGTGGTATGAGAGCGCAGAAGTGCACCATATTACTGCCCGTGTGTGCAATGCAGCTCTGCAGTTTGCCTTGCACCATGGTGCACGCATGTCTGCTTTGGTGCTAGGCTGACTGGAGTGCACCAGTGCTATGCAAGCACAGAAGGAATATGCTACTTACCAGTATGCATATGTTCTTGGCATGTAGGGCTGCTGACATTCATATCTGTGCATAGATCGCCGCCTAGTGTTGGGTCCGGATGATTGCATGTTGTTGTCCTGGAAGAGTCTTCAAAGTATCACGAGATAGGTGGCTCCTCCCTTGGACTACAGTGCGCATGGGCATCCTCAGATTGTTTTTCGCCATTGTGGCAGAGATGGAGTATAGTACAGTAAGAGATGTCCATGCGAAAAGTGAATGCTGCGGCTGTGACAGGCACCGGGGAGATGGGTGGGCGATATGAATGTCAGCAGCCCTATATGCCAAGAACAGATGCATGCTGGTAAGTAGCATATTCCATTCGATGCATGTGGGCTGCTGAATTCATATCTGTGCATAGAACGTATAGCAGTATCTCCCTTAGTGGTGGCTACCTGTGTCAGTCGCAGCAGTCTGGAAAAGAGTTTTGAGAACAGCCTGTCCTACAGCAGCTTGTCGTTTAGAATGTACATCTACACAGTAGTGGTTTGTGAATGTGTGTGTAGTTGTCCATGTGGCTGCTTTACAAATTTTGTGTAAAGGAATATTCGCCAGGAAAGCCATGGATGCCCCTAGCTTGCGTGTGGAATGCGCCCTAGGGGGAACTGTTAAGGTGCGTTTGGCTTTTAAATAGCATATTTGGATGCATTTAACGATCCATCTAGCTATACCTGATTTTGAGATAGGGTTGCCTTTGTGTTGCGGTGAGAAAGCCACAAACAACTGTTTTGTCTTTCGAAATGCCTTAGTTCTATCTATATAGTACAGCAGAGCTCTTTTGACATCTAGAGTATGCAAGGCCCTTTCAGCTACTGTCTGTGGGTTCTGAAAGAACACTGACAGTTCGATGGTCTGATTCACGTGGAAATGGGATACCACCTTTGGCATGAATTTAGGGTTTGTTCTAAGAACTAACCTATTTGCATGCATTTGGATGAATGGCTCTTGAATAGTTAGGGCTTGAAGCTCGCTAACTCTTCTAAGCGAAGTAATGGCAATAAGGAAAGCCACCTTCCAAGTGAGAAATTGTATTTCGCATGAGTGTAGTGGTTCGAAAGGTGGTCCCATAAGTCTGGTTAAAACAACGTTTAGATTCCAGACTGGTGAAGGTGGGTGTCTTCGAGGAATTACACGTTTTAGTCCTTCCATAAACGCTTTAATCACTGGCATCCTAAATAGTGAAAGGTGTTGCCTGTTTTGAAGGTATGCTGCTAAGGCAGCTAAATGTATTCTGATGGACGAATAGGCTAAATTTCACCATTGTAGGTGCAGGAGATAACAAATTATGTTTTGAGTTGAAGCATCAAGTGGGTTAATATCATTGTTATTGCAGTAAATGATGAAACATTTCCACTTAGCTGCATAACACGCCCTGGTAGTGGGTTTTCTCGCCTCTTTGATGATGCTCATACAGTCTGGAGGCAAGTTTAGGTATCCAAACTCTAGGATTTCAGGAGCCAGATTGCCAGGTTCAGCTGTTGTGGATCTGGATGTTGGATTTCCCCATGGCTCTGAGTTAGGAGATTGGGTGTGAGTCTCAGTCTTTGATGAGGCACCACTGACAGTTCTAGGAACGTCGTGCACCATGGTTGCCTCGCCCATGTGGGAGCAACTAGGATTAGCATCAGTGAATGTTGGCGTAGTTTGCGTGCCACTAGCGGTATTAATGGAGCTGGGGGGGAAAGCGTACGCAAATTTGCCAGACCATTTCATCCATATCGCATTGCCTTGCGACTGTGGATGTGGGAACCCGGACGCAAAGTACTGGCATTTTGCGTTTTCGCTTGTGATAAAGGTCTATCTCCGGGTGTCCCCACTTCCGATAGAATGGTTGGAGCACTTTGGGGTGAATTTCCCATTCGTGCATTTGTTGACTGTGCCTGCTGAGCAGGTCGGCTACCTGATTGTCCTTGCCGGGGAGGTGCTCTGCCATGAGAAGCATGTTCCTTTGAATGGCCCATTTCCACATCGCTTGAGCTAGGTGCGACAGCTGTGGTGAGTGTGTTCCTCCCTGTTTTTGAATATAATACATAGCTGTCATGTTGTCCGTCCGGATCAACACAGTTTTGTTGCATAAGTGTGTCTTGAACGATTTTAGGGCTAGAAAGACTGCCATCAACTCCAGAAGGTTTATGTGCATTTTCTTTTGCTGTGCAGTCCAGAGTCCCTGGACTGTGTAATTGAGGACATGGGCTCCCCACCCTAGTAGGGATGCGTCCGCTGTTAACACTATTTGTGGAACAGGCTCTTGGAACAGTCGACCTTTGCAAAGCTTTTGTGGATTCCACCAATGCAGACAGTTGTATGCACGACTGGTCACCAACACTAGGTCCTGTTATCGCCCCTGAGCCTGATTCCATTGCCTTGCTAGGCACTCTTTGAGCGGACGCATATGTAGCCTGGCATGAGGGACTATGAATATGCACGAGGCCATCATGCCTCTTAGTTGCATAAACACTCGAGCTGGTAGTGAGTGTTGTGGTCTGAACTTTTGGATCAATGTTTGCATTGCGCTGATCCGTGCTGCATTGGGATAAGCTTTTGCTGCCAGTGTATCTATTGTTGCTCCCAGGTACTGTTGGACATGGGAGGGTTGCAGATGTGATTTTGGGTAGTTGAGCGAGAAGCCCAAACTGTTCAGGAGATGGATGGTTTTTGACATGTGGTTGGCACACTGCTGGGCCGATGGCGCGTGTATTAGCCAATCGTCCAGGTATGGGTACACGTGGATGTGTTGCCTTCTCAGATGTGCCGCCACTGTAGCTAGACATTTGGTGAAGACGCATGGAGCTGTTGTGACACCAAATGGTAGTACCTTGAACTGGTAGTGCTGTCCTTGAATGGTGAATCTGAGATACTTTCTGTGAGCAGGGTGTATTGGTATATGAAAGTATGCGTCTTTGAGGTCCAGAGTTGCTAGGAAGTCTCCTTTGCGAAGCAATGGCAAGACTTGCTAGAGGGTGAGCATATGAAAATGCTCCGACAAAATGTACAGGTTGAGGGGCCTGAGGTCCAATATTGGTCTGAGAGACCCGTCCTTCTTTGGGATCAGGAAGTATAGGGAGTATACCCCGGTTCCTTGATGTTGTAATGGGACAGGTTCTATGGCCCCCTTTTGCAGCATACTGAGAACCTCTTGCTGTAACAATGTTATATGTTCCTGTGACATTGGACGGTGCACGGGTGGTATGTTGGGAGGTGTAGAAGTGAGTTCGAGGCAATAGCCATGTTGGATAATTTGCCTGACCCACTTGTCTGTGGTGATATGTAACCAGACTGGCAGAAATTGTTGTAGCCTTCCCCGACCGGTGTTATATGGTCTGGGGGTCGTGCCAAGAAGTCACTGCTTGGTGTTAGTGGAGGATCTGTTTGCATTGCCTCCACGACCCCTTCCCTTGGTCTTATTGCCCCTGTATCCACCCCTGTTGGTGTTTTTGTTGTACGTGGATTGCTTGTTTGTTTTTTAGGTGGAGGATTGCTGTGATGTATTACTTCTGGCTCCTCCTCTATAGTTTGAGCGACGAAAGGAGCCGCGGTGTTGTTGGGACTGGAGAGCTCCCATAGACTTCGCTCTATCCGCATCCTTTTTCATTTTGTCCAAAATTGAGTAAACTGCTGGACCAAATAAAAAGTCTGGGTTGATGGGCTGATTAAGAATAGTGGATTGTACTTCATTCTTAAAACCAGATATGCGAAGCCATGCGTGGCGTCTTAGCAGCACGCTTGTATTAATGGATCTCGCAGCTGTGTCAGCCGCGCCTAAGGCACATTTAATTGAGGCATTGGTGATGAGTTTCCCTTCTTGTATTAGTTCATCTACCTGTTGTTTATAGGGGTCAGGTAAGTGCTGGAGGATTTCCTCCAAGCTGTCATAATGCGCTCGGTCATATCTGGCCAGCAAGGCCTGTGTATTGACAATTCTCCAAGAGTTTGCTGCTTGAGCTGCAACTCTTTTTCCCCGATGCATCAAAGATTTTGGACTCTTTGTCCGGAGGAACAGTCTCTCCGGTAGTCTGGGAGTTAGCCCTTTTACGTGCGTTGGACACCACTAGGGAGTCCAGGGGTAGCTGTCCCTTTATGTATGTAGAATCGATAGGCGCAGCCCTATACTTTTTCTCAATTCTAGGGTTAATGACCCTTGCCCTAGCGGTGTCTTTAAAAATGTTGTGTGCATGTTTTAAGACGCCCTTTAACATGGGGAGTGTTTTTACATGTCTCTCAGATGTTGGGAGTATCAAAGAGAAAGATTTCCTCAATGGCATCAGAGTGCATATCTACGTTATGGTAGGTAGCTGCTCTATCAAGTAAAGAATTAAAGGCCAGTGTGTCTTCAGTGGGTGATGGCTTAGTTGGGTAGACTGCTGGTTCTGTAATAGGCCGAGTCCCCTCATTGTCCGGTTCTCCTCCCGTACCCCATGGCTGGTCGCCAGTTGGGTTTTGTGGGTAACCAAACCCCACATCTACATCCTGATCTTCATCTGGGTTGTAGTCAGGTGATGTTGGGGCATACGGTGTTGTAGGCATGGCTGGGTTGATAGGCTCAAAAAGGATCGAAGAGGTAGCACAGTCTTGTTTCTTTTTGAGTGGTATTCTTGGAAAGTCAGCAATTGGCAGAGGCTTCTTCTTTTGAGTGTACACAGTTACTTTGCCAGTGGCTGGGTCAATGTACAGCTTTGACTGATCCTCCGTGGAGGGGTCTGGGTGAATAAGTTCTCCCTCCACAGTCCTTGTTTTTGGTGCTGCAGCCTTTAGTTTGCCAGAGTTTGTGTCTTTATTGGCTTCAACCGCTTTTGGTGGTTGAATGGCTTTTTGAGGCTTTTCGACACCTTTTGTAGGCTGGATGTCTTTAGCTGGCTTTACCACCTTTTTTGGACCGAGCGGTTTGGTTGGTCGACAGTCTCTTTAGGTGTTTTAGTAGTATGTTGTTTAGGCTCGATGCCTTTTTTCGGTTCGAGTGATTTCGGCTCAACTGATTTGTTTTTGTCCACAGTAGGTTTCACTTTCGGTTCGACGTTAGTGTTGGGCGTTGGCCTTTTACTATTGTCGACAGTATGTTTTCATTTGTCGAGAATTGAAGCTTTATTGCTTGATTCGACGTTCTTTGTTTTCGAGGATGATTCGATGTGCTTTTGCTTTGGCGTCAGATCGATGTGTTTGTGCCATGAGGTCGACTCAATCGGCTTTTGGCTTCGAGCTCGACTCAACGGCTTTTGTCTTCGATGTCGACTCGACGGTCTTTGGCTTCGAAGGCTGTGTTTGGCCTACGGCCTTCGGCTCGAGGACCCTCTGCTTAACCACATTTGGACCGATGACATTCGGTCCGAAGACAGTGTTGTCGATGAGTTTCGGTTTCAGTGCAACCGGTGCCGTATGGCGTGTCTCAGAGAACTTTTCGAATATGTTCTTAGCCGGGCAGTACGGCGGGGCTATAGAACGAGAGTTTTGATCTTGGCTAAGGCCCACTGGTGATGCCTCAACCTGAGTCTCTGATATTGGTGTAGTGTCTATATGGGGCGGTGTACTCACGGTTCGCCCCTCGTCGTCATCGGAGTAGTCTTCAACTGCTACAATTCCGTCTTGATCGTATCCCTCGAGATAGACGATGTCTTCGTCTTCTTCGAAGTAATGTTCGGAGTCGTGCTCAGAGTATGGTCCTTCGTCTTGCTCAGATTCTTCGGCGCTACCTAGTTGTTCCTCATCGTCAAAGATGTTGTCAGGTTCGGGCCCCGACCTTTGCATTTCTTGGCTTGCTGCCCGTCGATTCCAGATAGTCTTTTTCGATCGGAACTGGGCACAAGCTAGGCAACTATCTTCCTTGTGATCAGGAGATAGGCATTTGTTGCACACGGGATGCTTATCGGTGTGCGGGAACTTAGAGTTGCACTGCGGGCAGTATTTAAACGGGCTTCGTTCCATCGACGGTCGGTCCACGTGGTGTCGAGAAGGCCTCACGGCCCGATTCGACGACCAGAGTGCAATAGATGTTACCAAAGTGTCTCGGCACCGAGCGCTAAACAATACCGATGGAACCGAAGGCCTTTTGGCCTTAAGAGAAAGTTAGTTAATTCCGAACTTGGAGAGTAGGAAAGTACATCCGAACCCAATGGCGGAAAAAAACAATCTGAGGATGGAGAGGATGCCCATGCGCACTGTAGTCCAAGGGAGGAGCCACCTATCTCGTGATACTTCGAAGACTCTTCCAGGACAACAACATGCAATCATCCGGACCCAACACTAGGCGGCGATCTATGCACAGATATGAATTCAGCAGCCCACATGCCTCGAACACTACGTTACACACAGAAAAACTAAAGAAATTAGCTTTCACCATAACAGATACAAAGTCCGCAGATTACACAGTCTTAGTTATTTATTTATTTAGAGTTTTATAGAGCGCAAACCAGACCCGTAATGGTATCAGAGTGCTTTACAGGAAAGGCAAGTAGAGTACAAGGGACCTTAGAGGGGGAGGGTACATAAGGGATAACATAGAATGGAAACAGTTAGGATAAAACCAGGTAGATACATATTGCAAGAGACAGGCGGTCTCAGATCCAGGGTGGGATGCCCAGAGGTACCAGGGGCCGCAGCGGGAGAGCCCACAGGATGGAAGCACAAAGTCGCTAAGGTGATTGTGATGAAGCATTAGGAGAGGAATTTGCCCATAAGGAAAGTTTTGGCCTCCATTTTGAAGAGTGCCAGGGACAGAATTTTATGGATGGCCGGCGGGAGAGAGTTCAAAATTCTTGGTGCAGCCCCTGAGAAGGCCCGATTGTACGTTTTTTTTCCCGCAGGCGTGCAGGTTGGAGCAAGAGGTCTCTGGTGGAATGGGATTTTCTGGTTCCTCCGGATACTACAAGTTTTTGGGCGAGGAATGCCGGCGAGTCAAGTATAGTGCCTTGTGAGTGATGCACACCACCTTAAGTTGGTTTCTGGCCTCAAAAGGAAGCCAGTTGAGCTTTATGGTGAGGGATTATGTGGTTGAATTTCTTAGAGCCTGTTAGGAGTCTGGTGGCAGCACTGAGGGAGGTCTTGGGAAGAAGATAGCAGATATTTGTAATATTTCTAATACAACAGGAATAGCGCACTTTTTAAAATGTATTGGCTCTGGATTGGTTAGTACCTTTCAGCCCGTTTTCTGAGTAATTCCATCATTTATACACTCGGTGCTCAGAAGCATTTTTAGCGGTGTTACACTTGTGCTGCTCCTGATTGTTGGCAATGTGATTTTAATTTTAATTTCTTTGCTCCACAATGGGTATCCCATTTGAAAAACATGTGGAGCTGGCACTACCACATGTGCACCTGTGCCGTGAAC
Source organism: Lissotriton vulgaris (assembly GCF_964263255.1). NCBI lineage: Eukaryota > Metazoa > Chordata > Amphibia > Caudata > Salamandridae > Lissotriton > Lissotriton vulgaris. The sequence continues at coordinate 731,325,016 of NC_141700.1, forward strand.
ACATGGTACAATGCTTTGGTGCATCCTTGCTTCAGGAACTGAACGAGCATTGGTTCTTATCATTCCAGCCTGTTTGGCTACACTGCATATAGCCCGCATTCCGCTGGGCTCTTTCCAGTGTGCCTTGTACCTGCGCCTTGGATCGCAATTTGTTGAGCTGTTGGTCATACATGTGCTAGTGGACCCCTTAAAGCCCCAATTCTATAGCCGGCCTCAGCGTATTTCATTGCTTCTGAATGTATTTTATGAGCCATCCTGGGACGCTTCCGTTCCTAGTGAATAAGATTTTGTCTCAGGTGCTGTGTATCTTCCACTGCCCATGGTCACTCCCTCAGCAGCTGCTGTGGGGTTTGGATGGGAACAGATTTGCTCCATAAACCTGCTTCAAGGTGCACCTGTGGGGACATCATCTGTGGTTGCTTGGACCAAAAATGTTTTTTCTACCACTCTGGACACAAACCATGGACTATCAAGTTTAGTGGGTAGTTTTGGTATGCAGACAAAATATCGAGTTTTTATTTCGACTGGAAATAATATCGACTCCAGAATATCGAGATGGCAGTAATCGAGGTAAGTAATATCTATGTATTTTTTATCGATTTATATGTTTAGTAAAAAATATCGAAGTTAAAAATATCGAGTAAATAATATCGAATGTAAAAAATATCATTTGTAATAGTAAAAAATATCGAAAGTAAAAATATAGACAGTCAGAATATCGATTGTCAGAATATAGACAGTCAGAATATCGATTGTTAGAATATCGATTGTTAGAATATCGATTGTTAGAATATCGATTGTTAGAATATCGATTGTTAGAATATCGATTGTTAGAATATCGACAGGCAGAAAATCGTTTTTTAAAATGTAGACTGTTTATAATGTTGAAATATTGATATTTTTGGTTAAAAAAATATTATTTTAGTTAATTTAGTGTTATAAAATATATAAATATTTAATTTGAAAAATAAAAAAAATGTATAATTAACCTTAGGAACAGGTTGTGGGTTTTTAGGGGAATAGGGTGGGAAGTGTTTTAAAATATATAAATTATGTAAAATTATTTAAAAAAAATTAAAATATAGCAAATATTGTACAAATAATGTATTTATATTTATTTTTAAATGTATATTAATTTTTAGGAGGGGGTTGTGGGTTTTTAGGGGAATAGGGTAGGAAGTGTTTTAAAATATATTAAAAAAACAAATTGTTAAAATTGATGTACAATATTGCTAATATTTATTATTTAGGAGCGGGTTGTGGGTTTTATGGGGAATAGGGTGGGAAGTGTATTAATAAAGTACATATTCAAATTAAAAAATTTAATAATATTCTAAAATTTAAAAATTTCTAAATTAATCTCAATTTTAAATTTCGAAATACATTTTTAAAATTAATTGTGTTTGTAAATAATTTTATAAATATAATAAAAATATTTATTTATTAAATAATTGCTTTTTTGTATGGATTGTTTGTAATAATATTGTTTGTTGGCATTATAGAGTAATAGTTTTATAATTTATTTTATAATTTATTAATTTTAAAAATAGGAAAAAAAATCAAAATTTAAAATTAAATTTTATTAATATTTCTGTGATGCAGAGGGAAGGATGCAGGGGGAGAACTACAAGTTGGGGAATGTAATGTTAAGTTAAGTTTCAGTTAAGAGGATCGACAAAAACTGTAAAAACGTAAGATTATTGATGTATCAGACAGTGAGCTCAGCACTGACGCACAACTGGATTCTAACTGATAACACGCCGCCGGTCCGCTGGATGTCGGCTGATGGGCTGTGTACAACTAGAACTGTTGCTGATAACCATGATGGCTTGACGCCGGCCCATTGTGGTTGTAGGCGAACGCACTATAGATGATTCTCGATTTGTCTTGTATGTGATAAAAAAGTGCAATAAAATTCTTACACCAAAAAAAAAAAAAAAATTATTAAGATTTAGAAAATCGAAATGTCATTTAACTGGTAAAATGTATGATTATTTTGTGATTTTTATTTATAGTAGTGGAATGTTTGATAATTTAGTGCATATTTGTTGGTATATTTTGGTTAAAAAGAAAAAATATTTGTAATATTAATTTAAAATAAGTTCAAATATTTTTATGACATATTTATATATTTTAATTGATTTTTAAATTAAATAAATTATGATATGTTTGTGATGTAGTAGGTTAATAGTGTGGTATAAAATAATTTTTATTTGGTTGTTTAGGAATAGTAATGTATATGGTTATAGTGTCCAGAATCTTCCCTGAGTTTATACTTGGTAGAGTGGGAAAAGTAATTTATATGGGTTTAGTGTCCAGCATCTTCCCTGAGTTTATACTTGGTGGAGTGAGAATAGTAATTTATATGGGTTAAGTGTCCAGCATCTTCCCTGAGTTTATACTTGGTGGAGTGGGAATAGTAATTTATATGGGTTTAGTGTCCAGCACCTTCCCTGAGTGTAAACTTGGTGGAGTGGGAATAGTAATTTATAGGGGTTTAGTGTCCAGCACATTCCATGAGCTTATACTTGGTGGAGGGGGAATAGTAATTTATATGGGTTTAGTGTCCAGCACCTTCCCTGAGTTTATACTTGGTGGAGTGGGAATAGTAATTTATATGGGTTTAGTGTCCAGCACCTCTCCTGACTTCATATTTGGTGGAGAGGGAATAGTAATTTATATGGGTTTAGTGTCATGTACCTTCCCTGAGTTTATACTTGGTGGAGTGGGAATAGTAATTCATATGGGTTTAGTGTCACGCACTGTCCCTGAGTTTATACTTGGTGGAGTGGGAATAGTAATTTATATGGGTTTAGTGTCCAGCATCTTCCCTGAATTTATACTTGGTGGAGTGGGAATAGTAATTTATATGGGTTTACTGTCTAGTCCATTTTCTGAGTTTAAAATTGGTGAAGTGGGAATAGGTAAAGATTTGTAGATAAATATTTTTAGTTTGCTACAATACTTAAAGATTTATTTGTATAAAAATATAATAAATACAGCTGTACTTCTAATTAATGTTAGTTTACTCATAAATTGATAAATAAATTATCATAATTATGAAATTGTAAAAATTATCTAAAAATATTAAACTTATTATTTAATTATAAAAAAAACATTAGTAATAAATTATTACACATACACAGGGTTAAATGAAATAATTGAAATACAATTTATTGAAATGGAAAAAAAATTCAGAAGTAGAGAACATAATTTTATTAGCAAGAGAAATTAATAAGTAGATACTGTTTATTATCACAAAACATATAGCAAGTCAATATATACATTCCTAACAAAATATTCAATAGAATTTAAAATATGTTTATTCACATTTATTTTAACAGTAATTTATAATAACATAATAACAGTGTACATTTTATTAAATAAAAATTATTTTAATCACATACAAAATAGAAATATTTTAATAATAAAATTGTTGAAAATTATTGTTATATTTGTTGTACATACATTTTTTCATCTTTTAAAGTAGAGAATATTGATAGATACATTTTTATAAACTTTTTACAATAATAACATTTTTGTGGGTTACAAAATGGAAATAGGTTAATTTAGAAATAAAATTAATATTGAAAATAATAAAATTAGTAATTTTTACATAGGTTAATTATTCAGAATGTATTTAAATACATAGGTAATTGTCAAAATAACATTAACATATTTATAAACATAATGTTTAACAGTTACATATAGAAGTAATTTTTAAATTTAATTTCCAAAGTGTACATATAAATAATAATTATCTTTTTAACAGTTAGTAAAATAACAGTGCAAATAATTTTTTTAAAGAAAGGATATTTTTTACATATTTAAAAAAATAATCATCAGTTATAACATATAATGTAAGGCTATGTTTGTAATTTTTAAGTGTTGAAAAATAGAATTTAAATAACCTTTTCACATATACAGGGACTATTTTTTTTACCGCTTAATGTTATTTTGGCTCATTTGGTGGCGGAAGAGGTCGCGGTTGGATGCTGCTTCACGTTGGAGAGGGTAAGCTTGTTTTCATTATATTTTATAAGTTAATGAAGGTATTTTAAGTGTATGGGTGGTGTGTTTCGGTTTAGTTAGATAGTATTATTGATCCTAGATTGTGTTTTAGGTGTTAGAGTGTACGGTATTTGTGTTTTTCCGCGTTTCAGTTGTAGGTGTGTGAAGTATGCTAATATGTTTAAATGTTTGTAATGGATATGTTCAGAGCATAAACATGTGTTTTTATATCTTTATGGGTGTATTTGTGTGGGTATGTATATTTCTATTTTTCAGGTTATCGTCACGTTTTAATGTTTTGGAGGAGCTCGTTTATTTTTATAAAGTTGTGTGACTAGTATTATATACTCTTATTTTTACACACATACTTTGTTTTTCGGGTTTTCTAGGAGCGTTTATTTTTTTAAATTCTTATTTTTGGGTTTTGAAGGGTACATCCTGTGGATTACATTGGAGAGGAGTTGCCATGGATTTGCTTGTATTTTTCCATTTTTTTGGGCTTTTTTTGGATTGTATGGATATTTTTAAATCTTTGGTATGGATTGTTTGACATTGGATTACTTTTCAAGCAGAGACGGAAATGTAAGTATTTACATAAAATGTTTTTGGGTGGGAAAACTGTATAAAATTGTTATATTGTTATGTTATATATAACATTTGGTAAATAAATTATCATAATACATGTAATATATGTTTTAATAATGTATTTGATAATTTAATTACAATTTGTTAGATATAACAAAGGTAGGAAATGTTCTATTTAGAAGTGGCTAATGTTGCATGTATATTTATGTTATAATTTATAGAATTGTTTTAGCTATCATTGAGAGATATTCCAGTCCTTTGCTAGTTGGATAGAGGGTAACTTGGCTTTGGAGTGGGTTATACATTTTTTTAATTTAGGTCCAATCAGGGTTACGGATGGCTCCATTCGGAGCTCTTGGTAACTCTGTTCTTTTTGTAAGGATTAAAGTAATTTGTAAAGGTAGGTGTCCCTCTGCCTGTAGTTGATTGGAAGGCATTATGCCACCCTTCAACTGCATTGTTGGTTTTAGCTTCCTCGTTTAGTGTGCTAAGGTAGACATTCCACCAGGCTATTTGATATTTCGGTTGTCTTCTATGGCCAGATCTGTGTAGCCTCCCTACCCATGTATCTTCAACGTAGTCAAGCATAGGGCTTAGTCTTTCTTCGTTTCTTTGATAGTAGGGGCTTTCTAGTAATAAGTTATAGTGTTCTGCAACATCTGTCACAGGCACATAGGCTAGGGAAATTAGTTTCTTTATTTGATAAGCAAAGGTACTGTCTGTGGGGTATTGGACACTCAATGTAGATTTTTGGAGGTGTCGCCATATACATTGATTGAAATGATAATAGCAACCTTGTATTGCGGTGCGTGGGTATGTCTTAAGGATGCTGTTTATCATTGCTTTCTCAAAGTCGATGATTATTCTTTGTGGAAAATAGTCATTAGTATGTTGTTTGACTTGGGTTAGTATTTCTAGATAGGTAGATTGAGGTTTGTTTGGTAGGAGGGCATATAGGAAGGGAATATTTGCATTTTGGAAATGACCGTGGATAGTGTACATTTGGTAAAAGGGTTTAGGACATACTGAAAAAGTACCGTCCATCATCCAAGTGTGGCATGGATTTAGTTTAGTCATGTTGTTTGCTGTGGCAGGCAAACATAATAACTCTTTTATCTTTAGACTTCTTGTCGTAGAGGATAAATGGTTCTTTATTGTGAGTTATAGAGAGTTCAGGGGGAATTTGCACTTCTTCGAAAGTTGTAGGTGTGGGAGGAGTACTTGATGTAGCTCTTTTTTTTCTAGCTATAGTTCTTTTAAGGCATTCTATAGATGGTAGTTGGCTAGAAGCATGTTGGGGCAGTACTCTTAAATGTTGTTTCAAAATAGCAGTTGTTGGTTGATCAGTACTAGTACTAGCTTCTTTGAGAGAATCAAGCATTTCTCTAATCTCTATTTCAGTTACATTGGGTGGGTGATTATGTTCCTTAGTATAAGTAACAGTGGTCTCCTGAGTTATAGCTCTACCATAACATTTGCTAGAATAGTACTTTGTGCACTTCCAAAAAACTTTCATATCTTTCTGTTTCTCCTGAGTGTAAACATATCCAATGTAACAAAGAAGCATTTTCCCTTTTTGAGAATTAACAAATTTAGCTCCTTCAGTCATGCTTGCCTTTTTGCGTTCGGAGAAATTAAAATTTAAATATTAGGAAAGTATATAAATCATGTATGTTCTATTCTGAAAACACAAATTTGCACATTTATTATTTACCTGTAGATCTGTATGTTGATTTCAGGTGTTGCTTTTCTTCAAACTGTTTTTTTCAGGTGTTGCTTTTCTTTAAATTGTTTTTTTCTGTGTATTTCTTTTGTACCTGTTGAGATTGAGAAAATGTGTTACAATCTTTGTAAAGCAGTTCTGTTTTTAGGTTGTGCTCTGCTAGCTAGTTTGTTACCTCTCTATTAAGGTTTTAAGTAATTTTTTAAATTATATACTTACTTTATATTTTATATTTATATAAGTGTAGATGTTGTGTAGGTCTTCTTTCTTTTATTTTCCTCTGTAGAAAATAGAGTAGAAATAAAAGATATATTTTAGGTATATGTTTTTTAAATACAGGTTTGAGCACTTAGAGCTAGGTTTTGGAGAGATATATATGTGCTAGTACTTACTTTAGATAGGTCTAGGTGTTTTTTTGTTGAAGTCAATCAGTTTTCTTTCAGTAATCCTGCAGAGTTTACCCTTCCTTTTGTTTGGAAATTTTGACTGCATTTTTTGCTGGTTTGAATCTTGTTTTTATAGCATTAGTTTAATGGTTTCTGAAAGTTTATTGGTTGCTTAAATGGATAGCTTTTTCCTATTTGTGCATTAGAATTTTTTTAATGTTATGCTAATTGGTTTCCTTATATGGGTGACGCCAATTACTATTTTTATTATGTGTAAGGGACTTTATTTCTGTAGGTAATGCCTTATTTTTCGTAGAAAGTGCAAGAATACTTATAATGTGTGGTACTAAATGTTTTGTAATTTGCAAAAGTTGTTAATGTGTTTTAAAATGTTTGTTTAACATAAATGTTTATTTTTAACACTACAATATTTGTTGTGTGTTGTTTATATTTTAAAAAAGAGCTTATGGTTAATCGTGTATGAAATAATTATTTGTATTATAAAGAGCATTATTTATGTTTTTTGTAAAGTTGATAATGTTTAAATGACGATATATTAGCATTCTATATTTTTGTTGTCGATATTTTTGCAATGTTTCATGTTAAGATGTGAAAATCGATGTTTTTAAATGCGATAATATTGTTTGTCGATATACTTGTAGTCGATATTTATTATAGACGATAATCTGGTAATCGATAATCGATATTTTTGTTTTTTCTAGTTTAAGTATTGGGATTCGATATTTTTGTAGTCGATAATTTGGCAACGATATTTTGTCTAGTCGATATTCGGTCATTCGAGGTTATGTCAGTGATTCGGTAGTTTTAATTTGGCCTCGTTGTAAAGTCTTTAATTTTGAATTTGGGATGTTCTGATTTTTAAAAATGGCTATCTATGTGCTTTGGCTTTCAAACTGTATGATCCCCGTTTAAAAATGGATTTTTAGATAGATTTTATAAACAACTTTAGATGCATATAGTATAACACAATTTACCAGGGCTTTCTTATTATTAGATGGCTTATTTGCCGACTTATGTTTGAGAAGTGGTTGTCATGTGTCTTGGTTAGGTCCAGGGAGAATTGCTGCCATCTTTACCACAAACATGTTTCCTAAGTAGCCTTCTCTTCCTACATTGCGTACTAATTCCACTTAGTAGGAACACTATCACGATATCTTGAACACCAGGTACAAGGCCTGGATACACATTGTGCAAATTTCATTATTTGTTTTCATCCATAAGGGGACTAAGCTATCATTAGATTTTAACAATGTTGAGCCAACTAAGGTCTCAGCTCAAGAGCAATGTTTCAGTTCGTTAAAAATAAACGAGCATTTCCAGGTTTCACCAGAGGAGCACTTTGCTGTCATTGCAAGGTCACCATGCGCTGATCCTTCAGCTCAGCTGCTTGTGAGTAAGATGGGGACTTACATTCGTTCCCTTCAGATAATGGGGTTGTTTCATCCAGATAGAATATTCTTGGCAGAACTCATACATACAACCTAGGCATCCAGATAAGGGCACGCACAGAGGGAATACGCTTGGCATAGATCACTATATATATTACCTACTGGTGGTCGCCAGCAGGTAGTTATAGTTAGGACCTAGTTTCCATAGGAAAAGTGTTTTGTGATTTGCTAATAACTTTGTCGTCGTTTGATGGATATTCGTGAAATTGTCCCAAAAAAAGTCTATCCAGGTCAGCTCCTATCCTGAAAGTTTGGGGGTGATCCGTCAAGTGGGGGCTGAGAAAAAACACGTTTTTCGTGTGTTAATTTCTATAGGAAATTGAGACAGGCTACAGCCTGAACTGCTGAACGGAATTACCCCAAATTTGGCAAAAAGGTAGTGCTTGGTTTAGAAAGCAACTTTTTTTAAATGGTGTAAATCCATTCAGTAGTTGCTGAGAAATTCAAAAGTAAAAGTTTTGATATCTATGGCTGGGGTGGATTTGCGAACCCTCCCGACCTCGAGCTTTATCTATGTGGCTGTCAACACTCCAAACCAGGACGTGTTGGCAGCCATCTTGTGACTCGGTTGAACCGAGTCACAAGAAAACAGAGAATTAAGCAGGAAAAACAAGAAAGGGGGCAGGGTAAAAACACCCTGACCCCCTAGGCCTTCTCAGGGTGTCCCTCAAGGACCCCAAGGGCCAAAAGAAGCCCCCGGGCTACGTTTTTGTTTTTAAGCTCCCAGGTGGGCCAGGTCCCGGGGGCATGCAAAAAATCTATAGCGGGGTCCCATGGGGTCCCCCGCAGCCCCAGTACCCGCCACCTTCCTGGGGCTTCATTTATGTTTTGCGGGGGCACACAGTCCTCCGCAGACCACCCCCTCCTCGGGGCTACATTAAAAAAAAAAATAATAGTGTGTGTGGGGGGACTCGAGTCCCCCCAACATGCCATGGGTAACACCACCTCCCCGGGGCTCTCATTTAAAAGAAAAAAACACAACCTGTGTGGGGGTGCTAGAGCCCCCCCACACGCCCTGGAGACCACCACCTCCCTGGGCTTTGGAATGGTTGGGTGGGGGGCCGTACGGCCCACTCCTGGAGCCTTTGATGGCCCTGGGGACCGCCACCCCACAGGGCCCACCCCCGGGACATTGCTGTTTGCCATGGTACCATAGCAAACTCGGATTTAGATTTTGGAACCGAGAGCAGGGAAACGTCAGGGCATTGGGGCTCCCCAATGGAGCGGCCAGGCCCCAGGGGATGGGATCCCCAGGGCTATAAGTTGCCCAGGAGGGGGGCCACATGGCCCCCCTCCCCTTTAAATAAATAAAATAAAAAGGCGGGCTGGCCCCAGGGGGTGGGGCCCCGTGGCCATAATTGGCCTGAGGAGGCGGGCCACGCTGCCCCCTCACAAAAAAATAGTAATTAAAACGGATGGCCAGGCCTCTGGGCAATAATTGGCCGTGGAAAGGGGGCCACGCAATCCCCTCCGCATCATTTTTTATAAAAGAATGGGGCAAGGCTCCAGGGGATGGGGTCCCCGGGCAAGAAGTGGCCAAGGGAAGGGGAGTCATGCAGCCCCTTCCCAAAAAAGAAAAAAAAAAAAAGGAACCGGCACATCGCCTGAGGCCCAACCCCCTACCTGCACCACTGTGCAAACGCGCCCTGCGGCGCATTTTAAGGTGGGGAATTAGTTCCCCTTGAATCGTGAGTCCCGGGGGCTATCTAGCCCACCAGGTACCTCTAGTACGCACCACAGGGCTGGGTTGCAGAGAGGTGGTCTGAGGCCACGTCCCTTTTTACACCTCTCTGCAACGCAGCTCTGTGGCGCTTACAGGAGGTACCTGGTGGACTAGTTGGACCCCAGGGTCCCTCGGGATTCAAGGGGACTTAATTCTCCAACTTGTAACAAGCCAGGGGCACATTTGCACAGTGGTGCACAGAGGGGGCGGGCCTGATGTGACAAGTGTGCAATGCTAGTTTGCTTAACCTGTAATAGGTACAGTGTAGCAGAAGCAGTGCAAGCTTGCTGCATCTAGAACAGGTACAGCCTGGCAGGAGCAGTGCAAGCTTCCTTCACCTAGAACAGGTACAGCCCGGCAGCAGCAGTGCAAGCTTCCTTCACCTAGAACAGGTGCAGCGTGGAAACAGTGCAAGCTTCCTTCACCTACAACAGGGACAGCCTGGCAGCAAAGGAAGCTTCCTTCACCTAGAACAGGTACAGCTCGGCACCAGCAGTGCATGCTTCCTTCACCTAGAACAGGTACAGCCCGGCAGAAGTGTAATCTTCCTTCACCTAGAACAGGTATAGCCTGGTTGCAACAGTGTAAGCTTCCTTCACATACAACAGGTTAAGCCTGGTTGCAACAGTGCAAGCTACCTTCACATAGAACAGGTATAGCCTGGCAGCAGTGCAAGCTTCCTTCACCTAGAACAGGTACAGAGGTATTTGGAGGCCACGCTCACCTTTCTCCACCACTTTCCAAATGCGACTGCTACGTTATAGTTAGAAATTAGCATTTTTAAAAAACGTTGAATTCACTGTAAAAACTATAGGTGTTAAGCATGTTATAGTTAGAAATTAGCATTTAAAAAAACCTTAGAAATTCAATGAAAAAAACGATTATTAATTTGGTTAGAACTTGGACTTGCTCCGCTGCGGTCTCCACCCCAGCACCATCCAGTGCCGGGAGCAGTTATTCGCAACGCAACTAAAGCCCTCCCTAAACTTAGGGATGTCCACAAAAATAGCAGGTTCCACCTTTATCTGTAATCCTACAGGTATGATATTAGATTGTAGGCACTGTGCAATAAAAATGTCCATGGCACTTGGTCCTGATAAGTTTCTTCTCCAAGCGCTCTAGTTGAGAGATTTTGTCATTCAATGTAAAATTAACGGCATGAGTGTTAGGAGAAAGGAAGTTATTAACTGGATCATGAAGTAGCTGCTGTATGTAGTCCTCTGTGTATTTGTCTTGTTTCATGTGTATATATATATATATATATATATATATATATATATATATATATATATATAAATGTGTTATCATTCGCTGTAAACCTTTTTCTCCCTCTCCCAGTCTGGGACCACTCTGTAACATCTAATTCATCAAGTCCGATCCACTATTCGGTGGATAGAATGGCAAAACAACAGTAGTATATCCAAGTAAACCCGATTTGAAAACATAGGCTAAATTGGCACAAGTTGGTTTAACAAAATGTTAGGGACAAGAAGAGACACAGAGACAGTTGACTGTCAGGCAAATTTTCACACAAAAATTCACTCAGAACCCCATATTACAGTTCAAGCCCCATTGAATATTATATGCAGAAGCAGTGCACTGTGGGAGTGGCAAATTCTATGCAAGAGGGACTTTTCGCACTGAAGTAGCAGAAAAAGGTCCGGGGTGCAAGAACATGATGATGCTCTCCTCAAAGAGCTGTATGGGTATACCCTTTCTGGAGCACTTCCGGCTGCCTTTGTCAGGAAGCCGGAAGCCGGGTGGAGGTAAGCTAATTTGGCCACTTCCTCTTGGGCATCAGACCCAGGCGGTTGTTCTGGTCTTCTTCAGGAAGAGGCCTTGAGGCTGCAATAAAGATAATTCCTGATGGATTCAAACACGCTCCTCTGTTGATTACATTAGGCTTTTTACTGGAAAATATTGATGTTTAATGACTTCAAATGATACACATTCAATGGCACGACCAGTGATCAGGTTTTTGTGACCCTTAGTTTGTCAACCTCATACATTTGGCTTCTATTGGTTTCAATGGACTCCTTTTGGTCTTTGTTCATTGGGTCCATAGGATTTTATTTTGCCCAGTACAACCTGTTGCAACAGGAACCAGAAGAGCTGGTGATGGGAGAGAAAAAGGAGTAGACCAGTAAATACAATTTTTTAGATGATGTCAGCTGGTCTGACACACAACAATACCAAGTCTACTGAAATGTCGATCAGGAGTTAGGGTTCAGCGCTATCTTTCTTCTCAGCGACGTCTCATCAAAGCTTCGCAACAGGAGCAGATACATATACCGCAGACGCAGATACACATACTGCAGATAATGACAAGGAACAGTCCCAGGAAAATATAAAACAAGTTTGTAATCCAGAAGGCATAGAGGTAGAGCCCCTTGTGGCAGTAGTTTGCAGCAGTGGGGTCTGTATAATTTGGGGCATAAATGGAATAAATCCAAACGGTTCCTGGGAGAGAAAGAGAGAGGGATAAAGATCTAAATTACAAGTGGTGAATAAAAAGAGTTTGCATTTGGTATACGCTCAAGACCAACATTGTTTTATACTCCTTTTACCTAAACTCTGTCTTGGCACCAAAAGGGGAGCTAGCATGGAACCAAACAGGGAGAGATCAGAAGGAAAAGAGAAAAAATGTCCAGGAGGAAACAAGATGACAGCGAGGCAGAAGAAAGGCACAAAGGAAGAGGGTGAGAGGGCAGAAGGGTGAGAGAATGAGAGGCAGAGAGGGACTGGAAAGAGTAAAACACATAAAAGAATGAGGGCTAAATGAGGAGAAGAGACAAAGGATTAGACAGCAGGATGGCTGCATCAAAGAGACTGCCACAGCTCCATCCATTGCCAACTGGATACATTTTCCAACTTTATTTTATAAAGCACTACTATAGACTACAACCCATTACTGACAGATGTCGAGGTATCACAAGAAAGAAGTGAAGACACCAGATTTTACAGAGCGGTAACATAAACGGTCTTCATGAAAAAGTGTACTCTTTCAGCAGTCATATTTAATAGAAATATCTAACACACATTTTAATATTACAAGGTATACACAACTATTGATTTACTAGTAGGCTAGATAATGGAATTTATATGCAGACATGTGACCAGCCAGTACTGCAGGACACCACAGCAGGTTTACAAACTGGCTTCATGCCGAGACCAAATTGGGACATCGGATGAGACCCCTCCCGAGCATTGAACAGCTGCCCATAACCTTAATATAGTGTTTTTTCAAGTGTCCGTAAGTACGTTGACACTTCGACCACACACCTTAGTGCGTGTGTAGGCACTTTTTCACATGGCACTTTCCACTTTGCCACTCACCCGTCTCACTCTCCAGTCCTGAAGAAAGCCTCCAACATATACCTTCGTGGGCTGAAACATGTAGACCACTCACATAGTCAACTAAGGATAATAAGTTCCCATTTAGTTGCACTACACATTTTTTACCCATATCTTGAGCCGCCACTAACAAAGTTTATAGACAAGGATTCTCAGAGATATTTCTAAGTATAATTCACGTCACATCACACATTCACACCACACCAGGTCCGCTGTGATCAGGCGTCGTAGCACAACCAGGGGGGCATTCAGCCACCCGGTTGGGACCCCAGTGATGAATGACACCAACCAGGTTGGTATGTGAGGGGTCTTTAAATAAACCTAATGAGTCCATGTACTAACTATACTAGTGATTGTACCATACCTACATAGTGGCTCGTCCAGTCTTGTTTAGCTTATTATTATACTGGGGTTATGGACGCCCGACAATTCCCTTGCTCTCCCATTGTTTTTTTATGTAACATGTGTGCCCAGAATATAGAATAGGTCAGGTCTTCATCAATCATTGTTCCGGGCTTAGGAGACCACCTCTTTTTGGTGTGGGTCTTGTCTCCTAGGGTCCAGATGTCTTTTATGCATCTGAAGGTTGAGAGGAGAAGTGTATATGTGTGTGATGTGCCATTGCTGAAAAACAGGCCTTTAATCCCATGAGGACCTCAGGCAGTGGGCCTGTGTCCCAGCACATTAACAATCTTGGCAACCAACAACACAAGGCTGTGTATCTACTGGGGAGCAGGATATCTCAGGCATATCCCAGGGGCACTATCAGGAGTGAGGGTCCATCTTCAGCTGTGTCATCAAGTATAACTCACCGAATAGCTCTTTCCAAAAAGCTGTCAACCCTGGCATTCCTGGGACGTGTATGAAATCAGATTCACATTCTTGAAAATCCAAATAGCTTGAAACTCTGCTGAGGAGTAATTTTATCACATAAGACCGACATAGACAAGTCCATGTCTACTATTCAACATAACGTTTATCTGGGCACAAACAAAGGCCAGCTGTTTGTCTGCCTGCAAAGTTTCTAGGTCTCTTATGAAGAGCCGTCTGCACACGAGAAGGAGACTATATTAACCTATCTATTCGCTGGCTAGTTTTGTGCCTCAGGTCTGCCCTGACACCATCATTGGTGTGGAGCTAAAACAAAGAAGCAACAAAGCAGTGGACCAATGAAACCAGAAGCGTGTGATGTGCGCTGAAGGTGCCCAGAAGCAAAGTTCTGAATGTGGAGTTCACCAGGTAGGGTCAATGTTGTTCATTCCACTGCATGTTGCTTGTCTGCCCATGCCAACTTTATCATTAGGTGTTTTAGGTTCATGAAAAAAAAAAAAGAATGTGGTGGAGTGATGGGGATGTTCGTAAACCGCTATAAGAGTCTGGTAGGACCACCATTCTCAAGAGGCAATGTTATCAATCACTCGACAACGTCAGATAATTTGTTAAATCTTTTCCTGTTGTCTTTAAACACATGTTTTGAAACACACATGTAGAGCACAAAATCATCTGCATGGCAGGGCAGCAAAATACACCACCCTTTAAACTGTATGCCTCACTGAATGAAGTGCAAAAAACACAATCACTAGAGTCAAGCTATCCAGGCTGAAGAAGGCTGATAGCCAGAAACCGGTCCTTGGATGCTTGATTCCGGTCTAGGAAAGACATGGCTTGGTAGTTCGGGCTGGACTGTTCCCATGAGGCACAGGGTCAAGGCTGATTTGCATATAGCCAGTGTCTGACCTAGGGTGGTGTGGAGTGCAAAAAAACGATGGATTTAGGCCCAGATCTTTGTACTTTGTTCTGCATTCTGTCCATCAACTGTGTTTTTTGCAATTTTCACCCGAGTGGGCTGGGTATGCTCAGACGTGAGTCCCAGGCTCTCCACATCACTGGAGTCAAGCTATCCAGGCTGAAGAAGGCTGATAGCCACAAACCAGTCCTTGGATGCTTGATTCCGGTCTAGGAAAGACATGGCTTGGTAGTTCGGGCTGGACTGTTCCCATGAGGCACAGGGTCAAGGCTGATTTGCATATAGCCAGTGTCTGACCTAGGGTGGTGTGGAGTGCAAAAAAACGATGGATTTAGGCCCAGATCTTTGTACTGGGGTGAATGTAAGACATTGTTCTGCATTCTGTCCATCAACTGTGTTTTTTGCGGGGGCGGAGCTTGCCGGTGCCGATGGCGGACGCCTGAAAACCGAGCTCCGCCGATTCACCTTAAACATCCTTCAGAAATCCTACCTTCACAGCGCAAATCGTCCAGATAACACTACGTGCTGCCCTTGACCTCCGTCGGCACTCCCGGGACTTGGTGCGAGTAGCTCACGACCCTTGTGGGGGGAGTACAACGGCGACGCGACTGACCGGGACTGAGGGCCTCGGAGCCGCGGCCTAGAGTGGATCTGCCCCTGGAGAGCGTGACGCGACGTGCGGCGCGGGCCGTCCCACTGGCCCGGCAGCGCCGGAGGCGGCAAAGTTTCACCCCCGCCACCGGGAGCAGGGCAACAGGCGACCGCAGCGGTGAGTGCCGGAAGCCGCGGGGGTGGTACCCGGCACGGACAGACGCCTGGAATGGTCATTGAGGCCCAAAAGTGGAAGCTGGCCTGAGCGCAACTGGAGGGTAGTCGGACACGTGGCTGAGCTGAGACAGGGGCCAGACTTGCTGCTAAGCGATTGGGGGTCCGCGGGGATCCCCTAGTGCCGGCACTGGGCTAATCGTGCCTCTGGGAGCTGGAGAGAGGCCCTTGACTGCTCGGAGCACCCCCACTGTGTGGCCAGGGAGTGGAATTTGCTAGGATCTACACATACACCAAATGGGCATTGGCATCCCATATGTGTGGCTCACCCTCCCCTCCATGACGTGGCAGCCTACCCCTCCCGGTGGTTGGCACAACCTATGGGATTAACACTGTGGGAGCTGCGAAGTGCCGACTGCAGTGAGCTTAAGGTATACCGGAGGCCTGCTGCCAGTACGGACGGCAAGCCATTTTGGAGCATCCCTGCTTCTCCCCTCTCCACTTAGTCGAGGAGACAGACTACTCCGCTGTGTGTGCCCTGCATGGTGGGTCGGGTAGAGTGACCAACCAAGTTGCACAGTGCCTACTGCAGCAGTTCTGCTGAAGAGCTACCCAAACTGCCCTTCGAGCAACGGCGTAACAAGGCCCCGGATGCTGGGGACCAGGACAATGGACATCCTGCGGCGATGCAGGACAGTTCAGTCTACTCCGGAATAAAGGAATTATTGGTTAACATGGAAAAGGGCCTCCAAGACAGCATGGCGTCGATAGGCACGAAGATCAACGCACTCACATACCGCATGGACAGGATGTCGGAAAGGGTGGACAAACATGCGGAGCGCCTCGACATGTCTGAGAGGCAGATCACAGAAGTGGAAGAGGCGCAAATGGAACTTGACAAAGATCGCAAGCACATGGCAAAGCTCCTGCAGGTGATCCAAGACAAGTCGGAGGATTTGGAAGCTCACTCCCGGAGATCCAACGTGCGCATCACGGGGGTCCCAGAGACGGCCCAGACGGGTAAGTTGGAGCTCTTTGTCGAGAAGCTGCTCACCACCTTGCTAGGGGGCGACACATTCTCCAACAAGTTCATAGTCGAAAGAGCACACCGCTCACTGGGTCCGAAGCCGCCTCCGGGAGCCTCCCCGAGGCCCATAATAGCGAAGCTTCTGAACTACCGGGATAGGGATGCAGCGCTGCGAGTCGCCAGGGAGAAAGGACAACTACAGTATGAGGGCTCAAACATCTCCCTGTACCCGGATTTCACCGCCAAAGTGCAGGAGGAGCGGCGACATTTTTCACCGTATAAACAGCAGCTGCGTGATCTAGGGCTGGACTATGCGATGCTGTATCCAGCGAAACTGAGGATAAACCGACGCGGTCACTCTCACATCTTTACGAATCCTGGAGATCTTCAAAAGGCACTGAAGTCCTGGACCAAAGAACAACGGAACAGTCCTAGGGAACATGCGAATGAACAGGACCCCTCCAGCGGGCTAGAGGAACAAGAATGACCGCACCGTTTCTACTGATCTGACCTGGGCTTGGGTGGCCTGCGGGACGTCGCGGAGAAACGCCTAGCAGGGGGAGCAGTTCGTACGGCGACCGGAGGCTGCGGACTGTCTTGATGGAGCGATCTGAGAGTTCTTCCCGCACAGCCACGGACCCTCTGACATGGTGAGAATGTTCCAAATTAATGTTCTATACTTTCTATATTTGACTTTTTGGCCTGTTGCATCTGCCGACTTGTGGACTCTGGGCTGTTACTCCTTAATATGGTTCTATTTGACTAGAGGGCTGCTGGGGGCTGGGTGGCGGGGGCGTTTTGCACAGGCAGAGACTGGCCAGCATCCTACACAGACATCCGCACATGCAGAGCCGTTGAAGGTTACGAAATGGGTGAAGAGGCGGTGAGCCGGAAGGCAGACACTGTCTTGAAACGAATGTTACCTGTACTAATTTTGGCAACCTCCGCCCTAGCGCTGATAGCACAACAAGCTCCAGCTGGGGCCTATGGGGGCATCTTTGGGGGCTTGGTCGGGATGGGGGCATGCAGTTTGGGCCAAGTTGGGGATGGTCTGCTGTGGGAGGGGGGGGGGGGGGCTGTGAAGTTTTGGTTGTTCTGTTTTATTCCACTATCTCTTGCCTCACGATATGCGAAGTGCCTGCTTCGAACTCTTGATTGCCTGCAATGTGGCCTGTCCCTACATATTCGGTTGCATCACTGCAAACAGCGCAATGTCCTTATGGCTGATATAAATGGTGAGTGGGCTGAGGGGCGGCCTACACTGATACATGCCCTCACATGGAATGTAAGGGGACTTAACGACCACAGGAAGCTCAGGAAAGTCTTGCGTTACCTCAGGTGCCACAATATCGATATTGCGCTCTTGCAGGAAACGCACCTCCCATTAACAAGTACTATGCTGCACACTAGGGGATTAGCGGGGCATATAGCGGTGGCTGGGTTCACCTCACATGCTAGAGGGGTCCTCACCTGGGTAAACCCACAATCGGGCATCTCGATACAGACATTGGGGGTCGACTCGGAGGGACGGTACGTCATAGGGTCCTGTAAGGGGAGGGGAATGGACTTGCTGGTGGTTAATACATATGGCCCTAACTATGACTCCCCTGATTTCTTTGATGCCCTAGCCTGTGAGATAGCCAGACACGAGAACTCACATATACTCTGGGGTGGGGACTTTAATCTGACACTCAACCCAGACATAGACAGGTCATCGGGACCCCCCCCCGTCGGCCCTCAGCAGCTGCGCAATCGCTCGCGGCAAAGCTAGTGATGCTGGACATGACAGATGCATGGAGGTACAGGAATGAGGGGAGGGCGGTTTTACACACTACTCCGCATTCCACGACATACACACCAGAATAGATTATTGGTTCATCACAACGGGAATCAATAGAGTCATTCGACATTGTAAGGTGCTCCCGCGCACCCTTTCTGACCATTCCCCCGTCTTGTTAACTTTAGCCACCCCAGTGAAGGGATTCGCACCGTTTACATGGCGCTTCTCGCCATACTCCCCGTTGGACCCGCTCTTCCGCGGCGAGCTGGCGGAGGCGATTGTGTTCTTTGAGAAAAATGTGGGGTCTGTGGAGGACTTTCAAACAGTTTGGGAGGCGTTCAAAGTTTATATTAGAGGCATAGCGATAGCCAAGCACTCCAGTGTCCTAAAGACTATTAGGGCCACCCTTGCAGACCTGGAGCGGCGATTGCAAGAGCTTGAGGCACGAACTCGCTCTAGCCCTGATGACACCACCGAGGAGGACATAAAGCGTCTCCTGGCAGAATATCACGAAGCCGCGGACAGAGAAGTACAACACCTAGGCAAATACGCCACGGCCCGCACCTATGGCGAGGGAGAGAGACCGGGCTCGGTCCTGGCCAATGTTGTTAAAGGCCAACGGAGAAAGGCGCTAATCTCAGACATTCTAAATTCGGATGGAGAAAGGGTGACAGAGGAGGCGGAAATTGCAGCGACTTTCAGAGATTACTATGCAGAGCTATATACATCCAGGAGCAGCGACATGTCGGACGAAATTCTGGACTATCTAGACCACATACAACTCCCGTTCCTCCCAAATTCTGACAGGGAGTTTCTGATGTGCCCTATTCAGATAGACGAAATCAGAGAAGCGCTAGCCTCCATGAGATCGGGCAGTGTGCCAGGCATCGATGGGCTGTCTGTCAAATTCTATAAAGCGTTCCAGGAACAACTGTTGCCACACATACATACCCTCCTTGAGGACATATGCGAGCAAGGCTCCATTACCAGCTCCATGAGAGAGGTGATGTTAGTCACCATTCTGAAGCCGGGTAAACCACATGACGACTGTAGCTCATACCGCCAGTTATCGCTCCTCAACGTCGACACTAAGCTTTATGCCAAGGTACTGGCGAATAGGCTTGCGTTGCTGGCCTCTGACTTAGAGGCCCCAGAATAGGCGGGATTTATCCCGTCCAGAAACCTGACTTACAATATACGAACGGTGCTGGGTACCATACAACACGTGAAACAGGATACACCAGCGGTAGCGCTTTTCTTAGACATGGAGAAGGCATTTGATTCCGTCGAATGGCCATTCCTTCTTCAAGTGCTCTGCCGTATGGGACGTGGCGAACCCTTCATCCAAATGATAGGAGCTCTGTACGACGGCCCCTCGGCTAGGGTCCGAGTGGGCAATACAGTCTCCCGCCCCCTATTCATAGGGCGGGGCACCCGTCAGGGATGCCCATTATCCCCTTTACTGTACGCACTCGCCACCGAGCCTCTTGCTTGTGCACTCAGAGAGTACCACAGCCACGAGAGGATTCGGTTCCCCATGTACAAAATTGTCGTATCTATGTATGCGGATGACACGTTGCTGTATGCCCACGACCCCGCTGCTACGCTTCCCCCCCTCCTGAGAGAGGTGGTTCGGTTTGGGGCACTATCGGGGCTCAAGGTTAACTGGGCGAAATCGGTAGTGCTGCCGCTCACTCCGGCGACCACGCGGGTGGAGACGGAGTACCCTGTCCAGTGGACGGAAGACCCGATCAGATACTTGGGGATCCAGATACACACGGACCTAGACCTACTGCTAGGACAGAACTATGGGAAGGCGGTCAGTAAGCTAGAGGACGACATAGAGATATGGTGCAGACTCCCCCTTACATTGCTTGGCCGCATTACCATAATGAAGATGATAGTGCTGCAGAGATTTCTGTTCCTCTTTAGCGCACTGCCGATTGTGCTATCTAAGGCCTTCTTTCATCGATTGAACAGTCTGATGATAAAACTAGCCTGGGCAGGGAAGCAACCGAGAGTCAAGTGGACAACGCTCACCCTCCCGTACAACATGGGGGGCCTGGCGGCGCCGGACCTTGAGTTGTACTACAGGGTAGCCCAGGCGTCGCACTTGCACACTTGGGTGCACGGCGACAGGCAAATCCCACATGTTAGGATGGAACGGCTATTCGCCCACCCAATACCGCTCCCGGCGACGATCTGCCAACCACAGGACCGTCGGACAGGGACGCTGGACTCTCACGCCTGGCACTCACTACTGCTTCGGCAGGGGGGGGGCGGTGATTTATTCACCGGAGATGCCGATCGACTGGATGCGCTGGCTCCCGCCCATGGTGGACAAAGCGGTCACGCAGGGGCTAACGAACTTGGGGCTGCGCAAGGCAGGCGACCTGTTCCAGGACGGTACAGCCAAAACCTGGGACCAAACGAGGAGGGATGGTGTTGAGACATCGCTGCTCCAAAGATTCCACTTCCATAGAACTCGGAGCGCCCTCTCAGAATTTTTAGGCCCGGATATGGCGGAGCCTCCGGAAGTCCCAGAACTAACGTACGTAATCACGCACAAAGACCCCAAGAAGCTGTTGACCAACCTCTACAGCATAGCTAGATCGCATGGGGAGCACAGACCCTCCAAAGCCCGGTTGGCCTGGCAGAGAGATTTAGGAACGACACTGGAAGACGCGACGTGGCGTTACTGCTGTGACAACACGAAACAAATTTCCCTAAATGGGAAACATTGGCTCATACACTTTTAATTCCTCCAACGGGTGTATTACACCCCGGCACGGCTTTTCAGGTACGGGCTGCGACCGGAGGCTCACTGCGAGCGCTGCCAGGCGGCTGATGCAGACTTCCTTCACCTCGCGTGGGAATGCCAGGGCATACAGAGGTTCTGGCGAGATATATTCACCGAGATGAGCAAAATACTGGAGGTGGACTTGGACATAGACCCGGGGTTAGCACTCATAGGTAACTCAAAGGGGCTACCGGGGGCGATACGCCGACTCGCAGACATGGGGATGCTAATGGCCAGGAGAGTAGTGGCACAGTGCTGGATGCGAGGCCCTCTACCGACTAAAACCAGATGGGCCCGGGACATGCTGTATTGTTGCACACAGACGGAGACATACAGTGAACTGTTACTTCGGAAAAGCCGCCCGAAAAATTTCTGGGCCCTCTACAAAACTTACCTGCAGGGGCAGCATCCTGAGGACGCATGCTCGACGGACAGCGGTCCACAAGGGGTGGCGACAGGAGAGTCAGGGTGAACCAGCAGGGGTGCGTAGCATACCTGCGGGGGGTGCACTAAGGGGTCCACACACCATAAGGAGAAGCCTCTGGATGTCACACTAACAGAAGAGGACTGGGGTCTTGGTTGGGGTCCTTCTACAGATGACCACATAGATTCCAGCAAACTCGGAGCCTAGGGGCTGGACGGATAGGGGAGGACACGGGCAATGGGGCACGGAGCGGGGAACTATTGTGAGGCAATGAGCAGGGGTAGGGGGGGGTAGTGCAATAAGGGAGTTATTGGGTTGATTTAGGGGGAGAAAAAGTTGAAAACGCACATGAATATTGGAGGCCGCCGGCGCTTCTAATCCATACTTGATTATGTGAACACGAAATCCACACTGCGCCGCCGGACCCCCGGGTTGTCGGCCACCAGGCTGTGTACTGTATGGAGTTGAGTTGTATGTAATACCTGTGACGCGGCCGGCCCTGGGGGGTTGTAGGCCAGAAGCTGTGTAACCTGAACCTACCTCTATGTGCAATAAAAAAAAAAATTTTAAAAGTGTTTTTTGCACTTTTCACCCGAGTGGGCTGGGTATGCTCAGACATGAGTCCCAGGCTCTCCACATCACTGGAGTCAAGCTATCCAGGCTGAAGAAGGCTGATAGCCAGAAACCGGTCCTTGGATGCTTGATTCCGGTCTAGGAAAGACATGGCTTGGTAGTTCGGGCTGGACTGTTCCCATGAGGCACAGGGTCAAGGCTGATTTGCATATAGCCAGTGTCTGACCTAGGGTGGTGTGGAGTGCAAAAAACGATGGATTTAGGCCCAGATCTTTGTACTGGGGTGAATGTAAGACATTGTTCTGCATTCTGTCCATCAACTGTGTTTTTTGCAATTTTCACCCGAGTGGGCTGGGTATGCTCATATGTGAGTCCCAGGCTCTCCACACCACTGGAGTCAAGCTATCCAGGCTGAAGAAGGCTGATTGCTAGAAACCGGTCCTTGGATGTTTTATTCCGGTCTAGGAAAGACATGGCTTGGTAGTTCAGGCTGGACTGTTCCCATGAGGCACAGGGTCAAGGCTGATTTGCATATAGCCAGTGTCTGACCTAGGGTGGTGTGGAGTGCAAAAAACGATGGATTTAGGCCCAGATCTTTGTACTGGGGTGAATGTAAGACATTGTTCTGCATTCTGTCCATCAACTGTGTTTTTTGCAATTTTCACTGAATGAAGTGTGCACACCAAGAGAACAGCAGTGGGGATAAGGGGCATCCCTGTCGAGTGCTGCGTGTTATATTAAACAGTGATCTCGAACACCGATTCCCATTCTATGCAGCATCACACACATGTAGCTCCATTTCAGGGAGTAAAAGGCCTACTTCAAAAAGGACTGCAGCGCCCTCACCCTGATCTTTGGACTGGGTAAGAGTGGTCTGCTTAATTCAGACACTCTGTTCATCACCACCCCCTTTTCTGAATCGTTTTTGGCCACTATAGGTGTGGCAGGGTATACTCAGACATGAGTCCCTTTCTCACTGCACCATCAGGATTCAAGCAAGCCGGGCCGAAGAAGGCTGAAATGCCAGAAACCGGTCCCCGGTAGCTTGTCTCCTTTCTGGTGAAGAATTGGCTTGGTAGTTTAGGCTGCCCTGTTCCCATGATGCACTGGGCCAGGGACAGACTGATTTGCATATAGCCAGGTTCTGAGCTGGAATGGTGCAGTGAGATAAATAACGGTGATGGATCAAGCCCTGATCTTTGGACTGGGTAAGAGTGGTCTGCTTAATTCAGACACTATGTTCATCACCACCCCCTTTTCTGAATCGTTTTTGGCCACTATAGGTGTGGCAGGGTATACTCAGACATGAGTCCCTTTCTCACTGCACCATCAGGATTCAAGCAAGCTGGGCCGAAGAAGGCTGAAATGCCAGAAACCGGTCCCCGGTAGCTTGTCTCCTTTCTGGTGAAGAATTGGCTTGGTAGTTTAGGCTGCCCTGTTCCCATGATGCACTGGGCCAGGGACAGACTGATTTGCATATAGCCAGGTTCTGAGCTGGAATGGTGCAGTGAGATAAATAACGGTGATGGATCAAGCCCTGATCTTTGGACTGGGTAAGAGTGGTCTGCTTAATTCAGACACTCTGTTCATCACCACCCCCTTTTCTGAATCACCTCTTGATGCAGCAGTTCTAAAGACACGAATAAAACTCGCAGATTGCCTGCTGCTGAGTGACCAGGGACAAATCCAGGGCAAGTCAATGATTTTAGAAAGTGACTTGTTTCTCAAGATCATAAATTGTGGATATTTTAGTCTACCATTCTCACCAGGTGATTGAGCGTTCACCCAATATACAAATGTATTCCAGGCAATGTGTACCAGCTGCTACTTATGGGGCGGGAGTTTGGGTCATTAGGGAGGTATCCGCTACCCAGACAGAAGAAAAATGCTTTTGTCGCAAGCATTTATCTGTTCCCCTTTCCTCACCCCACTTCACGTGCCACAGAGAGTTGGGACTGAGATATATGCGATCTAGTACAAACCTGCCCTGCTTTGCTGTGGCTCGCGATATGGAACACGACGAGGCGCACCTAACAAGAAATGTACTTCAATATGGTCTAGCCTGTGACAAAGGTCTTGGTATTCCGGGCTGACCTCAGTCTCTTTTGTAGCTATTGATCTCCCTCAGGCATTCACCAATGTTGAAACTTGTGTCACACTGGGCAGGAGGCAAGTTCAGTCTACATTACTAACTCACACCAGGGAGAGTAGGCTAAGCATGGAAATAGAATAAACCTCTATTTTGCTTTTATCTCGCTGTGGATCATGATAATATCTTTAGCAATTACTTGTGCAGAAGGAGAGGAAGATGGAAATTGTTCTTTACTGAACCGTTTCGAGACAGATACAAAAAAAACTACTTTCCTTTAGGTTTTCAGCACAATTTAGAATCGCTCGTCTGCCATTTTTGATCAGAAATATGCAAACGTGGTTTTAATACAGTTCATCAAATCTAGAAATTTGACACATTGCATGCAGTCATTTCTTTTTCTGAAATAGATTTATGTCAGATGATATTTCTGTATAAAATATTCTGATATACAACTGCATTTTCTTTCCCTTTCTCATTGTGCATTCAATGTAGTTTATTTATTTATATAAAGTTTTATGCCTTTATCACTTTACAACTAGAATACTGGAATATTCAGTATACTGGACTTTAGGCCACACTGCTTAACAGACTAAAATCAGCTGAGAATGTGGCCGTGTGGTTCAAGGATAAACTAGGCCAATGCCTCCTTATCTTTCAACTCAGGTGATCTTTTCACTGGCTTACTATTAGAGAAAGGATTCTATGTAAAATGTGTTGCCCAGTGTTTTTAGAGATGGCTTGAGTAAATCTTTTTAAATCTTATGAAATATTTATGCATCACCACATTCTTTGGGAAGCTCAAACCCACGCTAGACTTTATTTCCGCAAAGGGAAGACAGTCAGCTAAGTTACTGCATTTAACTTTTCTAGGCTGATTCAGAGTAGTGAGTTACTAGCTTCCTTAGTCGCGTCGCAAAGTCATCTAGCGTGTTGGAATGCTATGGTGAAAGTGTAGCGCTCTAAATCAATGTTTCTTTGCGGATGAAATTTGTTTGTCAAACACTTTATTAGGTCTTTGCATGTTGATATCTCATTTTCTGGTAGGGTCACTAGTAGGTCAGCTACTTCAACGCCCACTAGGTTGAGGAACAGACCTAATTGCTTGGCCTCTATTACATCAGTGGCCTCCATGTATCTCTCAAATCTCTTGACCCATCGCTCCCATCGTATCTCCACTTCTGGCTCTGAGAGGTTGAATGAGAGAGGTCTGCGATATTGGGCGCTCTGCCTTTCGCTCCTTGGCTCTGCCATTTCTTATTTCTGTGTACTGGGTGACTCTTGTACTTTCTTCTTACTGTCATTAGTTGTACCCAACTTTGTGTTGCTTCTTCTATTGATGGCCCATAAAGAGTCCACGGATTTAAATACGCAACATTGAGCTCACCAACAAGTGACGAGCAAGCCACAGGATAGATTCAACTTCAAGTAATAAAAGTACAAAATCCTTATTTCCTTTTTTATCCAAAGTGATTGATAAAGTGATACATAAGTTCATTAAGGTGATACATAAATCAATAAATACATTTTATATAAAAACCCCACATCAACCTCTCATCATACAAACTCATATTCTCATCCAATCACACACAAGCATCCACTTCAGCATTAGACACTATATACACATTCCTCAACGTAATCCCCAGAGTGACACATAAATAGGATCCTGCGGAGTTTTCTCAGCAAAATGCCAGAGAGTCCAGATCGATGTGGCGGGACCCCAAAAAGTAACGCCAACGCGCGTTTCTGTGCTAGGCCCGATCTACGGCCGCACCTTCATCAGGGCACTCACACCGAGGGAGTGAGTAAAACACAGCACAATTGAAACACACCCGTAGCCAATCTGTTGTAGACAAAAAAACGTTTTTTAGAGTCAAGAGCTTCACAGAATTTTCAATAGATTTCTAATTTCAATTGAAACATAGGAGGTACACAATCCAAGCATAGTTATTTTCATAGAGTTAAAAAATCAAACACATTTTGTACATATATCATCAAGGTAGATAGACATATATGGTTCGCTTTTAAGTTCTTTATCAAGGACATCTCTTCAATCACCGGTTGAATTTTTTAAAAAATAAATGAAATATATCATCTCGCAGTGAAGGTAGAAATGTTCTCCTATGGGGACTGCCACTTCTACATGAACATTTGAACATGAATGGAGAGAATGGGGTCTAAACGGGCTCTTGTGAGTGAAATGTATTGTATTTTGTTGATCTAGGGATTCCAGTGTGTGCTTTTTTGCGCTTTTACCTCGAGAATACCATTAAATTATTATCCAGCAACAGTTGAGCTCACTACTTGTGGGGCGGTGATTGAAGAGGAAATGTCATTGATAAAGAACTTAATAGCGAACCATATATGTCTATCTACCTTGATGATATCTGTACAAAATGTGTTTGATTTTTGAACTCTATGAAAATAACTATGCTTGGATTGTGTACCTCCTATGTATCAATTGAAATTAGAAATCTATTGAAAATTCTGTGAAGCTCTTGACTCTAAAAAACGTTTTTTTGTCTACAACAGATTGGCCACGGGTGTGTTTCAATTGTGCTGCGTTTTCCCCACTCCCTCGGCGTGAGAGCCCCGATGAAGGTGCGGCCGTAGATCGGGCCTAGCACCGAAACGCGCGTTGGCGTTACTTTTTAGGGTCCTTCCACATCGATCTGGACTCTCTGGCATTTTGCTGACAAAACTCCGCAGGATCCTATTTATGTGTCACTCTGGGGATTACGTTGAGGAATTTGTATATAGTGTTTTATGCTGAAGTGGATGCTTGTGAGTGATTGGATGAGAATATGAGTTTGTATGATGAGCGGTTGATGTGGGTTTTTTTATATAAAATGTATTTGATTTATGTATCACCTTAATGAACTGATGAACCTATGGATCACCTTATCAGGGTGGTGGCAGCTCCTTGGTAGTTTGTTTTACTAGAGCTCGTGCAGATTGTGAGGGGCTCCTCCTCTGCACGTTGAAAACGCACTATTGGGATACCTTTTAATAACATTTTACTATGTTTTTAAAAACGAGCATTTTCTTGTTTCATAATTGTTAGGCTAAGACGCTCATAACATATGCACAATTTTACCGTGTAAAGCTATTGCTTGTGGACCCCCGGCCCCGTTCCATCGCGGCTTCGTGCCGTTTGTGTGGAGGGCAGGGCGAGCTTCAGTACCTCAGAGCCGCCTCCCAGAGCAGAACGGAGTTAGCGTTCCAGCTGGGGGCGTGGCTTAAAGTATAACTTTAGCGCGATCAAGAGCTCTGGTGACTTACAGGGTGGTGGCAGCTCCTTGGTAGTTTGTTTTACTAGAGCTCGTGCAGATTGCGAGGGGCTCCTCCTCTGCACGTTGAAAACGCACTATTGGGATACCTTTTAATAACATTTTACTATGTTTTTAAAAACGAGCATTTTCTTGTTTCATAATTGTTAGGCTAAGACGCTCATAACATATGCACAATTTTACCGTGTAAAGCTATTGCTTGTGGACCCCCGGCCCCGTTCCATCGCGGCTTCGTGCCGTTTGTGTGGAGGGCAGGGCGAGCTTCAGTACCTCAGAGCCGCCTCCCAGAGCAGAACGGAGTTAGCGTTCCAGCTGGGGGCGTGGCTTAAAGTATAACTTTAGCGCGATCAAGAGCTCTGGTGACTTACAGGGTGGTGGCAGCTCCTTGGTAGTTTGTTTTACTAGAGCTCGTGCAGATTGCGAGGGGCTCCTCCTCTGCACGTTGAAAACGCACTATTGGGATACCTTTTAATAACATTTTACTATGTTTTTAAAAACGAGCATTTTCTTGTTTCATAATTGTTAGGCTAAGACGCTCATAACATATGCACAATTTTACCGTGTAAAGCTATTGCTTGTGGACCCCCGGCCCCGTTCCATCGCGGGTTCGTGCCGTTTGTGTGGAGGGCAGGGCGAGCTTCAGTACCTCAGAGCCGCCTCCCAGAGCAGAACGGAGTTAGCGTTCCAGCTGGGGGCGTGGCTTAAAGTATAACTTTAGCGCGATCAAGAGCTCTGGTGACTTACAGGGTGGTGGCAGCTCCTTGGTAGTTTGTTTTACTAGAGCTCGTGCAGATTGCGAGGGGCTCCTCCTCTGCACGTTGAAAACGCACTATTGGGATACCTTTTAATAACATTTTACTATGTTTTTAAAAACGAGCATTTTCTTGTTTCATAATTGTTAGGCTAAGACGCTCATAACATATGCACAATTTTACAGTGTAAAGCTATTGCTTGTGGACCCCCGGCCCCGTTCCATCGCGGCTTCGTGCCGTTTGTGTGGAGGGCAGGGCGAGCTTCAGTACCTCAGAGCCGCCTCCCAGAGCAGAACGGAGTTAGCGTTCCAGCTGGGGGCGTGGCTTAAAGTATAAAATGGTCACTTTAAAGCGCAGCGGTCGAGCGCAGCGGGAGCGCCGACACCGCGCCGAAGCCGTGCCAAAGGGGTGCCAGTCTGCGCCAGTCCGCGCTGGTTCCGCGCTAGGCGCCACACCTCCTGCCGCATGCAACAATTATAATCTTCCTAAGGTAATAACCTACACTCGATCTCAACTTCTTAGTATTGGCAATATTTTAACTGATAAAAAATGTTTCCATTTTTGTGCAGACTCTTTAGCCAATTTGCCTGTTAATCCCTGCCCAAATTGCTCCTTTAAATCCACTCCTCCTCACTCTAATTTAGCTGCCCCTAGGTTGCCACTAACCCCAGATAAATCTATACATTGCTCTCTTATAAATGCCCGTTCCCTTGTTAAACATAGAGATGAGGTCGCTGAACTTATAGCCACTCAAAATCTTGACATCCTGTTTATAACTGAGACCTGGGCTGACTCTGCTTCTGGCCCGGATTTCAAAATCGCTACTCCTGATGGCTATTATGTCACCCGACTAGATAGGTCATCGGGGAAACGAGGGGGTGGGTTAGCTATCATACATCGTGCTAACATAGCTCTAAAAACTGAGCCAATGATCCATGATTCCATGGAAGCTTTATGTTTCACCTTTACTCTCTCCCCCACTCAAACTTTTAAAGGCACATTACTATACCGACCTCCCACCCCACGCACATCCTTCTTGGAAGCGCTTAATCCTCTATTAGAACCAATAGCTGCCCACAAAGAATATACAATACTGGGTGATTTCAACTTTCATTTAGAAAATCATTCAGATAAAGATACCATCAAGATTATCGCTGATTTTCAAGCTGTAGGCCTAGAACAACGGGTCTCCTCACCCACTCACCAAGCTGGTCATACCTTGGACGGACTATTTACAAATAATTCATACATGAATCAACCTAAAGTGATCCCACTTATATGGACTGATCATTCGGCAGTCCTATTTTCTATAATAATTAGGAAACACAAACACGACACGCCCTCTGCACGCTCACAGATCAAATGTCGTGACTGGAAAAATATCGATCACCATGCTTTTAATAATGCATTAAATACTACTAATTTTAAAGATTCAAATGATCCAGATGAGGCATCCAACAACTATGTACACTGGCTGAACAAGGCACTAGATCATGTGGCACCTCTCAAAAAATTACAACCTAACCGTAACAAACCCTCTGCTCCATGGTTCTCTGAATCATTAAGGCTTGAAAGACAACATTGTCGCAATCTAGAGAGACGTTGGCGCAGGAATTATGATAACAACGATAAAGATAGATACAAGACAGCCCTGCACAACTATAAGAAACTTATTACAAAGGAAAAATGTAATTTCTACACCACTCAAATAGAATCAGCTCAAAACTCTAGCAAACAGTTATTCCAGGTGGTAAAAAAGCTATCCAACCCGACAGTACCTGATTCTACAGAACCTTCTCAAACCTTCTGTAATGAAATCGCAGATTTTTTCAAAGGTAAAGTTACAGATATTTTTAATAATTTCACACAACAAATTTCTGATGCTATAGTTGGCCCAACTGCTCCTCAGTCATCTACCAGACCAATTCTGGATACATTCTCCTCGCTTCCTCAAGCATCTATAGAAGAAATCATGAATGTAGTCAAATCAGGATCCCCTTTGGACCCATGTCCCCCGAGTATACTTAAATTAGTATCTGATCAGGTAGCCCCGGTGCTTACCCACATCTGCAACACGATGTTCCAGACAGGAGATTACCCTAAAATCTGGAAGAAAGTCATCGTGAAGCCCCTTTTAAAAAAATCAACATTAAACCCAGCAGAGCTAAAAAGCTATCGACCCATTGCCTCACTTCCTTATCCCTCTAAGGTATTTGAGAAAGCAATTAATTTACAACTCTCTAGCTTTATTGATAATAACAACCTATTAGACGAGACCCAATTTGGGTTTAGAAAGGGTCATAGCACTGAGACCGCCTTAATAAAGGCAACCGAAGAAGTTAGAATAATTCTAGATCAAGGCGGTACAGCAATCCTGATACTCTTAGATCTATCGGCTGCATTCGACACGGTCGATCATAACATCTTGATCGACCGTGTCGATGCCATGGGTATCCAGGGCAAAGCAAAGACTCTTCTGGCATCGTTTCTATCAGACAGAGTACAGTCTGTGAAAATGGGCAGCTACTATTCGCCCAATTTCACTTTACCTTGTGGAGTTCCTCAAGGCTCCTCGCTAAGTCCGACGCTTTTTAATATCTATGTATCGGACTTAGCGAGGGTGATCAAGTCATTCGGCATAGGAATAACATCATACGCCGATGACACTCAATTGGTCCTGGCTATTCATAGGAACGGAGCTGCAGTGGCCGCTAACTTTCAGGAAGGAATGAGAGCAATTTGCACCTGGATGGACCAGAACTGCCTAAAATTAAACTCTGACAAGACGGAGGTCATGCTCTTTGGTGATCTGACCCCGTCTTGGTCACCAGTTTGGTGGCCAGCAGAGCTGGGAGATCCTCCTCACCCTGTGAAAAAAGTCAGGAACCTCGGAGTTCTACTCGACAATAAGCTTACCTTCCACAGCCATGCTAATGCAGTGGTCTCGGCGTCCTTTTACACTCTGAGAATGGTAAAAAAGCTTCTTCCTTTTCTTCCTCCTGACTCAGGTAAAACCCTAATGTCTACACTAGTCCTTTCAAAGATTGACTACTGTAACGCATTATGGCTGAATGCACAGAAACAAGTCATGAACAAACTACAATTAGTGCAAAATGCTGCAGCGAGAATTTTAACTGGCACACCTAAATTCTCATCCATATCGCCCATCATTCGCCAACTTCATTGGCTACCAGTGAGAAGCCGTACAAAGTTCAAGGCCTTGTGCATCATTTATAAAACACTGAACAACACCGGACCGGATTTTTTAAAATAATCCATTACTCCATACAAACCTAAGCGCTCTCTACGCTCTGAGGCATCCCAGCTACTCCATATTCCACGCACTAAGAAAGCAACATGGGGCGATAAGCGCTTCACAATTGCTGCTTCTAAATTGTGGAATGAGCTCCCTCTTAATATCAGATCAAGCTCCTCCCTACTCATATTTCGGAAGCACATCAAAACATGGCTTTTCAACCTGTAAGCTATGTGGGAGCTCTCTGCAATCTTAACGAACTCTAGCGCCGAGACACCGGAAGGTATTTGTGCGCTTTAGAAATTTTATAAATAAATAAATAAATAAATCAATCACTTTGGATAAAAAAGAAAATAAAGATTTTGTACTTTTATTACTTGAAGTTGAATCTATCCTGTGGCTTGCTCGTCGCTTGTTGGTGAGCTCAATGTTGCGTATTTAAATCTGTGGACTCTTTATGGGCCATTTTCCTATATAGGTAGGGTGGACCTATTCTAATGTAGTAGTGCAATTCTCCCCTGTTGTCTGCCCTATATCCTTTTCAGGGGGCCCCTTTTGTATTGGTTCATTGCCTAGTTAGTAGTAAAGTCTCTACGTCTCCTATCCAACTATTCTTAACCGGGTGGTGGAAGCATTCTCTGGATTCATCAGCCCAGAACCTGTGCACAAACACCTCTTATGCAAGTGTGGGTGTAGTGACTCTCAAAAAAAGCCTAGCAAAATTGCATTGCTGCATTAACCGTCTGTGTAAATGTAGTTTTCTGAACAAGTTATGTGGAGCAAATATTATTTAATCAGGTGCTTTTCTTCAAACACTTACATTCCTACTCATTTAATCACCTCGTCGAGGTAGAATTTAATACTCAAGCTCGGTGTGGGCTCAGTTTTTACAAAGATCAAGAAGACACCCCCTTGCCACTCCACACCCACACTAAGAGCTGCTGAGCTCACATTGATACCCAATCGAGGGATCGAAGAATATTACATCTTCTACCATTACCTTGAAATTATTAATTGTCTTCCATTACCACTCAGCTCTATTTTTCCTCAATCATATGCCTACCTGGTCTTTAATGCATAATCTTAGACTCCAACACAACAACAGTTCCCTTAATGTGAACAAGGCTGATACCAACCGAATGGCGTATTTGGAGACACTGCAATAAATTGAAATACTGCAGACCTTGGGTTCTCGCGTCCGGTTCTTGAATACTGTGACTGGATCCTTTATATAATTTACATTTATATGCAATTGCATTTAATTAAAATAAATGCATGTTAAGGAAAATGCTACGTACCCAGTATGCATCTGTTCTGGTCATATAGAGCTGTAGAGCCATATGCTTTAGCATAGATCACCATCTAGTGTTGGGTCCGCATGTTTGCACTTGGTTTTAATTCTAAGAAGTCTTTGCAGTCAGGAGGTAGGTGACTCCTCCTTTTGGTGATGACATGAGCATCAACTCCATCCCCAGATTGTTTTGCTGCAAGGGTGATAATGGAGTTAGTAAAAGTAATAAAAGGATGTCCATGTACAGTGTATCTAAGTAAGGTAATACTGCAACAGAAAAAAGGTACCCAGGGAGGCAGGTGGGAGCATATGACTCTACAGCTCTATATGCCAAGAACAGATGCATACTGGGTAAGTTGCATTTTCCGTTCGACATATGAGCTGTAAATCATATGCTTTAGCATATACTTAACTTGTATCTGTTGCAGTGGTTTGAATAATGTTCCTAAAAACTGCCTGGCCCACGCTAGCTTTTTTGTTTTGCTAACACATCTACACAATAGCGCTTTGTGAATGTGTGAGATATACACCATGTTGCAGCCTTGCAGATGTCATCTAAGGGATAACATTTGGGTTAGGAGGAGGAGAGGGAGGTATGTAAGGGGGAGCAGGGTTAGTACCCATGTCCTTTTTCTTCAGAGGTATAGAGCAATCCTCAGAGATCCAGCTTCCGTTTTTTAGGAAGAGTGGCCAGGAGGTGCCCAGTTTGAGGGTCGATACTTAGTCTTTTGTTTTGGATCCAAAAGGTGGGCAGTCAGACCGAGGTTCTTTGGATGGGGTATCTTTTTCTTTAGGAGTTTATTTCAGTGTCAAAGATTTGGGCTGAGAGTTTTTGGACATCTAATATTTTGAATCCGGGTGCTTTGCGTTTGGGCTCTGAAGCTTTCGGAATGGAAGTTCTTGGTTCCGAACTTTTTGGCGCGAAGGACCTTGGCTCCGAGCCTTCAGATGTTGAGGACTTTGGCTTAGACTATTTCAGCTCAGAAGTTTTAGGTTTGGAGGATTTAGGCTCCGAAGCTTTAGATTTGGAGGATTTCGGCTCTGAAGCCTTCGCTGTCAAAGGGGTCAAAGGTGTCTTCGGTGAAGGTGGTGAGGAGACTGGCATATGCTTTGTCTTATGTTTTTGTGCAGAGGGTGTTGGTTCGGAACCCGAATGGGGCTTGCTAGAGTCAGAGGGCTCGTCTTTGTGTTTCATAGCTGGGCTGGACGGCGTGGAATCTGAAACCTTTTCTCGGTGCCGACCTGAGCCAGAGGGTAAAGGTGATACCGCAGCCTTATGTTTTGGTTGAGTGGGCACATGGGGATCTGTACTCCCGGTACGTAGAGCCGGAGTGATGTTCAGTTATTCTTCCATGTCGGAATTGACTTCAGACACGGACACCAGTTCTTCGTCCTCAGCTTCTGCAGCAGGACGATGGGAATCTGAAGCTTCACCGAAGATGTCCGGCAGGTAGCTGCTACCACGTTGCGGAGTAGAGAGCAACGATCACGAATGGTTTTCTTCGAGCGGAACGATCGGCACGATTCAGTCCTTTTTGTCATGTTCCGGGGATAAGCAGAGGTTTCACACCTCGTGCAAGTCGGTGCGTGGAAATATAGCAGGACACCTGGGACATAGCTTAAATAGAGTCTGTTCCGTCAACTGCTGGTGTGGTCGGAATGGGTAGGCCCGAATGCCTGCCCTGAAGTTCCATATCAAAGGTTTTCGCAGTTTAAAGAGTACCAGTCGAATGGGACACTGTGAGTGAATGAAAAGACCATCAAGGGTAGAGAACTGCACGTCGAAGGGGTTCGAGAACGATACCAAACCGGAGCCCCTCAATACACATCCGAACCCGATGGCGGAAACAAATATCTGGGGATGGAGTAGATGCCCACGCGCACTATCACCAAAAGGAGGAGTCTCCTACCTTGTGACTGCAAAGACTTGCAAACATCCGGACCCAACACTAGATGGCGATCTATGCTAAAGCATATGATCTACAACTCCTATGCCGTGAACATATATTTTTTTAATACTGTGTAGAAGCAAATGAGGTAATAGTATGGTAGAAGTATTTTTGTTGAGGTACTGGTCAGTAGTGGCAATGTTCAAATGTGGAGCTGTGATGATACTCAACAGGTGAACCTCTATGAAGCTAAAACCTGTGCCCACCCAGTGATTAATGCTGACCTGCAATGAAAAACGCCAGCAGGAGGAGGCTGATGATCAAAGAGCAGACGTTCTTCCAATTGATAGGCTCTTCTTGGTTTACGCAGCACAAGATTCTTTTAATGAGGCGCAGGAGGCTGGTGACACCGGAAATGATATGGTCGTAGTGGATGAGGTACCCTGCAGGGCATTTGTGGAAGGACACCGCCACTGTGGGAGCAAGAAAAGAGCATCATCAGAGAAGTATTAGTGCACCTTCCATCCCAAGTCTCCTTTCATTTCGGCTTCTTTCAGTGAGTGGAAGGAGGAGAGCATCTGTGCACTAAAATATATTTAAGTGGCCAAGTTGAGTTTTCATTTAATGTGTAAACTGGTTTTAAAGCCACGATGTACAGGCAGATCAGTGTAAACAGCAAAGTGGCAGCAATGCTTCTCTATATTGTACATGTTGTTAAACAGAGGGGTAGTTTGAGGGGATAAGCGCATAATGATAATGTGTGGTTGCTCAACGCCCTTCTTTTTAATCCCAATCACCCACCTGTTTCTTTGTGGTTTGTTTTTGGAGACAAGAATTTCAGTTTGCCCTTACTCCCACAATTGTTATGGGGTACCACTTAGAAAGGTGCTTTACAGAAGATTCCTCATGCAAAACCATGACCTTCATTCACTACTAGTAGCGCAATATTGTACCGTAACAACAAGCAACACAAGTCAGATAATAATCTGCTCAATTACATTCTTCTGCCTGATGTGTGGCCATTCATTATGTGTTTAGGACTCATTTTGCGACATGAATATCTCCTAAGAACGTATTGGAATAATTTGAGGTGAAGTGCAAGCAGTCGTCAGCAGAATAAGGGATCATCTCCAACAGGCAAAAGAGTCAAACAGGAACACATATCGTTTGTACAAACTTACAGTGTTTGAACGATTTGTCTTGTTTTTTAGATTTTCGAACACCCATTTTTATGAGGTTTTACCCTAAATGTGCATGGCTTTGTAGTACACAAATATTACGCCCGGAAGGTTCAGGCTGATGGCAAACAATCTGGTTGCAGTTATGTCTCCCCGTTTACTCTGGTGGATGAGAAATATCAAAGTCATTTGGTGAAAAGTACATAATTTTGTGCCGTACAATTCCGGGCTCTACACCCACTTTCTGTGTCTGCCTGACTATATGTCACAATATAATGTCCCCTTTGGACAGATTATAAGCAGGCAAAAAGACTTGCATCTATAACACACACTAGTCAGTTCATACTTTCAATTTGAGCAACAATAAAGATGATGTAAAAATAGTCAGAAATTATAAAAAAGTACACAATTTATTATACCATTAAAAAGAATCACAATAAAAGGGATAAACAATATATCCAAATATAATACATGCAGGTAATAATCACAAAGTGGGAACAAAACAACACATTGGTTAAAAATAGAACGGATACTGTAGTCCGACTTACGTAACTCACACTCCAATTTTGTATGAATATCTTTGAATTGGAGACGTTGTATAGTCAATGATTTAGTGTATCCCAATACACAAGGTCATCGACGCGTTTCGGTTTTGGCAACTTGGTTTACAAGCCAACACCTTCACCAGGATAAAATGTTATACATTCCCACAATATAAGGAAAATCTCATTATTATGATAGTACCAGGCCTTTTTCCGAGGTCTCAATTTAGTCGTAATTGCACGTGGGGTAACGTTGCAAGAGATAGCTTTTCTTTTCCGATAAAGCTTTCACCCGGGATGCAAGACAGCCCGCAGTCTGCTCAAGAATGGCATGCCTTCGTCAGTATGGGGTTCTGTAACTCGAAGTCCAGAAAAGTGTCTACAATTGTATCCCCGGCAAAGTACTGAGAGACGGAAATCATATTAAAGTCCCAACAGGCGGCTGCAGTGGGAGGTGCGTCAATTGATCATCTAACTCGAGATCAAGTATCGGAGGGACCTAGAAAGGCATGGGAATATCATAATAATGAGATTTTCCTTATATTATGGGAATGTATAAAATGTTATCCTGATGAAGGTGTTGGCTTATAAACCAAGTTGCCAAAACCGAAACGAGTCGATGCCCTTGTGTATTGGGATACACTAAATCAAATCCAATTCAAAGATATTCATACAAAATTGGAGTGTGATTTACATCAGTCGGACTACAGTATCCCGTTCTATTTTTAACCAATGTGTTGTTTTTTTCCCACTTTGTAATTATTACCTGCATGTATTATATTAGGATATATTGTTTATCCCTTTTATTGTGATTCTTTTTAATTGTATAATAAATTGTGTACTTTTTTTTATAATTTCTGACAATTTTTACATCATCTTTATTGTTGCTCAAATTGAAAGTATGAACTGACTAGTGTGTGTTATAGATGCAAGTCTTTTTGCCTGCTTATAATCTGTCCAAAGGGGACATTATATTGTGACATATTGTCTTTTGGAACCCTACCCCTTTGGCTTTTGGGGTCCCTCTCTTTAATTAGAGATACCCCGCCTGACTACAGCAAGGATTAAAGCATTTAGTGATGGTGCATTTGTTCTTGAATGTTGTGGTCCACTGGTAAACAGTGTGGCAATTTAGGGCCCTTCTTGCATGCATTAGTTTCTGAATGCGTTTTTGGCCAGACGTGCCTGACCTTATGTTGTATCGTTGCACAGTTAAGGGTCTGTTCAGCTCCAGGGTGAGTGTAGCTTGGAGGAAGGGTTGACCCTGCAGGAGCATGTGTAGTTGACCATGTGTGTTCTTGTAGGTGAAGGAAAGCTTGGAATCACATATCACACTTAGGACCACTGAGGCTACCACCAAAGAACGTGGTGAAGGGCAGCGGAGGTGCTGTTTAACCCACACATTTCCATTTTTGACACACTGAGGCAGAGGACGTTTTCCTCTGATGCTCGAAGTGATCCAAGCACTCTGGGATTTTATGCTATCAGGACGAGGCGCTGAGAGAAACACTTTTCCTGGGGAAAGAGACAAGTCCGTAGATACGGTGAGGGTGATCATCCGGTTAGAACTTTGGCCAGGCTGCTCCGGAGTCTACATGCTTCATCCTACATCTCCGAACGTATCGACCCAGAGATTCAAACCTGCTCCACCCCAGAGCTCCTACAAATCATGGTTGACTTTTTTGCCCACCTCTACTCCACTTTGCAAATGGCAGTTCCCTCTGACCACAAGGCCTACTTTGATGCCATCGAATTGGTATGGCTATCAGATGCACAGAGGGAGTTCAGACTTCCCCGATCACTGCAGAGGATATATAGCAGGCAATCGGCAGCCTCCACCCAGATAGAGCTCCCACCTAGAATACTCTTCAATTCTTACTCCTGAACATTTACCAGGACACCCTTAAGGTGGGCTGGCTCCCCCCCCCCCCCCCCCAATCGATGCGGGAGGCAGTCATTTTCACACTCCTCAAGCCGGACAAACCAGCTAACCAATGCGACTCATATCGCCCACTGTCTCTCATCAACATAGACAACAAAATATTTGATAAGGTACTGGCTAACAGGCTGCAACTTTTGCTTCCTGTAAGGATCAGACCCTATCAACCCGGATATATACTGGACTGCTCCACGGCCCATAACGTAGGAACCATATTTGCAGTAATAAATCATCTTCATCCCCGTAATTCTGCAATGGCTGCACTGCTCAATGCCACAAAAGCATTGGATACGCTGGAGTGGCAATACCTCTTCCCGTTGAAATCTCGTCTAGGTCTCGGTGCCAAATTCTTTGCGCAGATACGCCAGCTCTATACCCTGCTCGCCAGTCTAGTACGCCTGAATGGACAAATATCACACCCTTTCCCAGTGACCATGGGCACGCAGCAAAGGTGCCCACTCTCCCCCTTACTTTTTGCCATCGCAATGCAACCCCTAGTGGCCAAAAGCCGTCAGCACCCCGCAAACTGGGACATAGGCTTTACATCTCACGGCCTGGTCATATCCCTTTAAGCTGACATTACCCTTTATGCTATTCACCCTGAGACTAATCTCTCCCCATTAATCTGTGAAGTCATATGATTCAGAGGCTTGTCTGGTGTTAAGGTAATTGGGCCAAATCTATGCTTCTTCCCTTAACGGATGCCACAGTTCCGTTCCAAATAGACTACCCGCTCCAATGGGCCACTGGGCCCGTTAAATACCTGGGCACCCAGGTCAGCAGGAATGTTGAGGCACTATAGCAAGCTAACTTTAGCAGAGCCATAGCCTGGTTAGAGGACCATGTTGCTCTGTGGTCTGAGCTTCCATTGTCCATGGCAGGATGCATTGCCATTTCAAAGATGGTCGTGCAAACACATTTCTTTATTTGTTTATATTCATATCCCAATTACAAAGGCCTTTTTTTAAATGTCTTTGCTCCAACTTCATCACGCTAGTCTGGGCAGGCCAACAGCCCTGCATTGCATACAAACTTCTAACGCTGCCACAATCACAGGGAGGGATGCGTGCACCAGATCTGCAGCTATATGTGCTATGTGCCCAGGCACATTTCTTACACTACTGGACTCACCCCACACCTTTTCAACCACATATCACGCTCAAGACAGACAGGATCTGCCTGTGGCCATTATATACAGCGCTATTTCTTCCTTATAAACAGCCAGGCTCATAGATCGACACTCCGCAATGTGTGCGGTGGGCATGGATCAGGATGGCAAGATGCACAGGCACCACTCAACTGTATGCCCCATCAGTAAAACACCCTGTTACCTCCTTTACATGATAAAGGCGCAATCAGCCCTGCCAGTAAGCAAAATATTCATACCTTTGCGGATCTCTATCCTGACGGCCAATTTCTTGCCCCTCCAACCTCGGCAGCCAACACAGGTGCACCCTTGGGTGTCCTTTTGTATTACCAATTGCGTGCAACATGCCAGGCTCTTCACAACACCATCCCAGCTCCCCCAACGACACTCGCAGCGTTAGGAAACATTCACGACACCCTCGCCCGGAAACTGATAACATCCCTATATAACCACATGCAGCGCACCGCACCAGCGGTGGCCACACGAGCCGGAGCAAAAAGACCTCGCCCTTCTCCTAACCGATACCTAGTGGGCCTTCTACTGCGGCCAGCCCGAGAGGCTTTCTCCCAACTACAGACAACGACTTATCCATTTCAAATATTTGCACAAATTATACTGAACCCCTATACCAATACACCCGATGGGGCTATGCCCGGAGTCCCGCTGCCCACGCTGCTATTCACCTCAGGGGGACTTCATTCCCTTGGCCTGGCACTGTCCTGCAATTGCTGCCTACTGGGTGGAAATCCTCTGCATAATATGGAGTCGCAAACATACCGGTATGCCAGTCTCCACTGTTGTGGCTACTGGGCCTTGTAAAGGACATGTCCAGTGATTCCTGTAAATTGCTTGCTTTGATGCTCCTTACTGCAAATCGAAGAATAGGAATGAAATGGAGATGCACACAGGCACCCCAAGACTGGGTCACAGGCATTACATACTACCAAAAACAATTATCCAACTCCTGGGACCTGATGCTAGCGGGGGCCTGCCTCTGAGACATCTGGGAACCCTTTACCACTTATCTTCGGCAAACGGACAACTTACCCAAGGCCCCAAACAGCTATGTGTCTAGCTGTGCACCAGAAGTATGTGCAATGCCTACCATGTAATTTTATCTTTCTAATTTAAAAGCTCATGTCTATAACAAGCTAACTGTTTATAAATTAAAAACATAAAAATAAAAACTTGAGTGCCACCATGATGTTGCCTTTTTGAAGCAGATGGATTACATCCTGTAATGTTACCATATAGAAGTGTTCCGATAACGTGTGTGGATTGAAAAGGCAAAGATGCAGTATTGATCTCAACGTTCCATCCTTTTTGGGTATCAAGAAGTTTAGGGAATACATGCCTCTTCCAAGGCGTTCTTTGAAACTGGCTTGATGGCATCTTTGGACAGCAGAGCTTTGATCTCCTCCTTGAGAAGGTGACGGTGTTGATGGTCTGTGTGCGTGGAGGCATGTTTGGGGCTGCGGTATGAGGTCTAAACATCATCCATGTTAAACGATGGACAGCAACCATTAGTCAGATGTCATTTTAGGCCAAAGGCGGTGGAACTGCTGCAGTCTTCCCCCAACAGGTGGGTGATTTGGGGGGGGGGGGGGTAGTTGAGGAGAGTCATTGTATTGCAGATCAGCCAGTAAACACGCCACTGATACCTTTGACCTCATCCAACAGAGCCACTTGGATATTATTTTCCTCACTGAAACTTGGCTAAATCCCGCTTCAACTCCTATTTTAACCTCCTAGTACCTCCCACTCACGATATACTCCGGCTTGACAGAAATCTGAAATGGGGTGGTGGTCTTGCTTGTATTTACAGGAATACTCTCTCGATCTCTCAGGTGCAGTCCTCTCTCCCCTCCTCCTGCGAATATCTTGGTCTCAGCATCACTAATAAGAACCTACCAATCTGTAAACTTCACACATTCTATCACCCACCGGGTGATAATCTCCCTTTCATTGAGCACTTAATGGATATCATCTCCAGCAATGTTGACTCTGCAATACCCCAAATCCTCCTAGGAGACTTTAATCTACACTGGTCCAAACACAATGACCCAGCGGTTTCCTGCCTTAAATCTTTTCTAAATGATCTTGGTCTGTCACAGCATTGCGATCAACCTATCCACACGAAAGGGGAAATCCTTTATCTCATCATTTCCAAGGAACAGACCATCTCCTTAGAATCCATATCTCCTTGTGATTGGTCTGACCATCACAGCATCCTATTCTATATTAACAGGGAGGTGATATTGAAGACGGCTCAGCCGCTTAAATCAAAGATTTTGAAAACAGATCTCAGATCAATAAATCATGACAAACTAGCTGCTCAATTTAAATCAGTTATTGCCTCCCAAGCTGACTTAGAGGTTCAATCTCTCACGGACCACTATAATTTGAGCATCACCAAG
Source organism: Lissotriton vulgaris (assembly GCF_964263255.1). NCBI lineage: Eukaryota > Metazoa > Chordata > Amphibia > Caudata > Salamandridae > Lissotriton > Lissotriton vulgaris. The sequence goes on from NC_141700.1 coordinate 731,367,173, forward strand.
ATCTTGGATGACATTGCTCCACTCAAGCTTAAAAATTCCTCATCAAAAATTTCCAAGCCGTGGTACAAGGAAAACTTAAATAATGAACGTCGCAATCTTAGAGCAGCTGAAAGATCCTGGTGTTCCAATCCCTCTTTGGATCAATTAAAACTTCTGAGAGATGTCAGAGGCCTCTACAACAAACAGATAAAGAAAGCCAAGGTTGACTACTTCAGAGTACAACTAGATCAAGCAGCAAATCGCCCCAAGAAACGCTTCGAACTGGTCAAACAGCAATCTGTTTCCACGCCATTCCTCTCTGACTGGAATGGTAATCCTCCCTCCTGTGATGATTTTGCCACTTTCTTCATGGAGAAATCTCAACTCATATCCTCCAACCTCGCCGCCAAGAAGGCCCTTTTGCCCCCTTCATTAGCTGCCTCGCTCCCTGACCAGCCTGAAAAGTGTATCCCGACCGTCGCTGACGCCAAGAACAATGCTTCATGGGGCTCCTTCTCCTCTTTTAATGAAAAAAACGTTGAAATTATTCTCAAGACTATCATCCCGTCTAACCACTTCGGTGAACTGCTGCCACCAGCCATCTTCAAAGAGATCAGGAGTGCTCTCATCCCCACCTGGACCAAGATTGTAAATGCCTCCTTATCTCAAGGCTTGATCCCCGATTGCCTAAAAGCAGCTCAGGTTTCGGCTGTTCTAAAAAAAACTCAATGCCGACAAATCGGATCTCAATAACTTTCGTCCCATCTCCAACATCTCCACCCTAGCGAAACTTCTCGAAAAATGTGTCCAAGCCCAGCTCTGTGCTCACATTGATAATGGTCTAAGAGTTGGTAATTCTCAATCTGGTTTCAGGAGGGGTCACAGCACTGAATCGGCCCTCATACACATTTTTGATGACATCCTGAAAATGTTTGACAAAAACGAATCATGCCTCTTGATCCTCCTTGACCTATCCCCTGCTTTCGATACGATCTCTCATGACATTCTCCTATCCATTCTACAAAACAGAATGGGCTTCTCGGACCTGGTGCTCCGCTGGTTCTCATCCTTCCTTCTCCACAGATCTCACAGATTCAAGTCAAATCACTCTCTCGCTCAGCCTTCCCCAGTACTCATGGGAGTCCCCCAAGGATCCACCCTCTCTCCTATACTCTTCAATCTTTTCTTGAAACCGCTCACTAACCTACTTAACTCTATGAATATTCTCTTCCACATGTATGCAGACGACACACAACTATCTGAAAATTTCATCGCCAGACAACATCATCTCACTAAATTCTATCCTCACTTCGACCCAAAATTGGTTAACAGAATCCTCTCCTGCTCAAGGCTTCTAAAACAGAATGCTTGCTAATCTCCCCGCCAAACCACAATCCCAAGATCGATCTCTGGCTACATCACCTCACGAGTCTTAACTGCACTCCGATCATCATAGATTCAGCCAAATCGCTTGGAGTCACAGTGGACAAGCACCTGAGTATGAATGCTCATATCAGCAATGTTTGTAAGGAGGAAAACCACCTAATGAGGACACTCATAATGATCAAACCCTTCTTGCCACAAAAGGATTTCAAGCAGGCGGTACAAGCACTTGTCTTATCAAGGTTAGACTATGGCAGTGCTACTCTCTGTGGCCTTCCTAAATACGCCTTGGCTCCACTTAGGGCCTCGTTGAACTCTGCAGCAAGATTGATTACAGGCTCCAAACGAAACTAGCACATCTCCCCAGTCCTGAAATCTCTCAACTGGCTACCCTTTGAAGCACAAATCCAGCTAACGATTGCAATCCTGACGCACAAAGCACTGCACTTCAATACTCACACTTATCTAGCGCAAAAACTGGAATTATCCTGCGGGGAGAGGGCTTCCAGAAGTGCCTCTACTCTCCTCCTGAAACCCATCATCCTTAGTAAAAAGAGAACCTGTCACCGAGCCTTCTCTGGTGCTGCCCCTAAAATATGGAACTCTTCCTCCGGATGTACGCAGACTCGCCTCGACGACAGCTTTCAAACTGGAAGCCAAGAGATTCTTAATGAGCAGATTCCTACCATAAGGGGATGTGATACTCATAAGGTGGCTATCTCTTGGTCCCTAGCTCCATAGCACAACTACCAGTGATGGTCCATATCGTCTGCTTAATGTTGGACCCTCTATTTTTTCTTCTCACAATTGCTGTGTATATTTCATTGTGTCCTCTCCACCAACTTATTGTAAAGCGCTCCGATATCCTTCGGGATCTTGTTCGCGCTATATAAAACTTTATAAATAAATTGTTTAGAAGTAGAGGCTCCCTTTTCAGGAGTACCTTTACATCTTTGATTGCCCCTCTTGTATACGCCTCTGTAGTAACCCCAAGCATTTTACTGGTGGTATACCAGTTCTTGTTTATGGTAGGACTGGATGTCAGTGGTGGTGGTCTTGACTGCCCCCCTGTTCTGAACCCTACAAAAGGACGGCTGCCTACGTGTTGTGTTCTGCAACGTTCCCATGGATTTTGCAGTTTGTGTCTTTCATTTATTCTAATGGAGTATCCATCTCTGGGCCAAATGGTTTTTTCCATCAAAAAGAATGTTTAAGAGGTTTTGCTGAACCTCCGGTTTAAATCAGGATATGCGCAGCCAAGCAGGTCTGTGTAGTACAATTGAAGGATTCATCATTTGTGCTACAGTATCCGCACTGTCCAGGGCACACAAAATAGCTGCGTAGATTTGTTTGCACTCTGAAACTAGTTCCTCTGCTCTTTATTTATATTTATCTAGTACATGTTGTACCAGCTTCTCTATGTCATCCTGGGTAGCTCTATAATGCCACAAGAGTAGGCCCAAGAATTGGCTATGCGCCAATGACTGGCATTTCCTATATGCTTACTCCTCTTACCCGGAGGGGGGGGGGTTCGGGGGGGAGTGTCACCTGTACTTTGGGAAGCAGCTTTTTTCCTAGCTGTTGTAAACACTAGGAAAGTCACCATGGAGTGTCCCCTAATGTTACACGGATCATTTGGAGAAGTTTTGTACTTGCACTTAATAGGAGGTGTTAGTATCCTAGACTTAAAAGGGTCCATAAATATCTATGTAGACACTAAGCATTAACCCTATCATAGGAAGGCATTGACCTGAGCACTCAGTTTATGAGAGAGTCTCCGCTAAAAAGTCACCTTCCTCTTCTGTGGTGTGCATCTGAATTTTGTGATCGTCAGCTGTTTGCGGTAGAACTCTATGATAGGAAGTAGTGTTGCCTGGTGGTGATGTTGGGTTCAGCACATCAATGTAACAGAATGACATTAAATGCGTCCCAAGTTTCTGTACTATCTGGGGCCACTCTCTGAAAGTCATGGTCATGAGTAGGGCTCCCTGTGTCTATGTCAACTGAGTGCACGGAAGCTGGTGACATGGATTGTGGTGAAATGTCCGGTGGCATAGAGCTGGTTGCTTTATGTTCAGTAGTCTTTTTCTTTTTAGGGAGCTGAAGCATATCCTGCCCTGTTCTTTTATGACTTGGTTTTCCTAAAAAATGGTCCATGTCTTTTACTATTCATTAGTCTTTGAAGGTTCTCAAAGACTTTGCCCTCTGCATCATCGCGGCCTGTGCTATGGACTTTTCTCAAGTCTCTTTTTATCTGACACTCCAGTGGAGCCGAAGACATTGTTGGAGTCTTTGGTGCAGAGGGCTTTTTAGGCGTAGAAGCGTATGCGAGTGGAGTCGAAGTTGTATGTCTACATGACTCAGACGAATTTGCCGGCACCGAATTGGTACGCAGCACCAATGGTTTGTTTGGCGTTGAAGACTGTGCAGGTGTCAATTGCTTTGTGGGCACTGCATATTGCTTTGGCCTCGAGGGCTGCATGTCTACTCCTCCTTTGTCTTGTAGGCCCTGAGCCCAATTAGGATTGATGCAGCGGTCCGGTCAACTCCGATGAGCACTCTAGTGTAGACCAGAACCAGAAGGCTGTGGTGTATAAAGGTGGTGATGCATGGGTGTACTTTCATGGTGTAAGCATGGGTCTGGTGACCTTGGGTACTCGCGGCCCTTGGAGTAGTCTTCATTCTGGCCTGGATCTCGTAGTCGTGGGCTGGTCTAGAAGTTCCAGAGGTGGTGGTGAGGCTTCATCCGGTCCTTCCTGTTCACATTGTTTGGAGTTCTCAGAAGTGAAATAATGTGGACTGCACAAGAGGACACCCTTTCGGCACCATCCTCCTCTTCTCTGCCAGCCCAATGGTTCTTCCTCTGCGGCAAATTCTGCCTCGGTCGCCATCTCCATGGTGTGAGATAGAGGTCTATTGTGTCAAGAGTGAAGCGTTTTCTTGTTCTTGAACAGGTCGAAGGCTGCACAATCCTGTATGTTATGTTCCCTTCCAGCGACAGGCAAAGGTTACAGATGTCGTGCTGATCAGAGTAAGTGTACTTTGACCCACACTATGGGCATTTTTGAAAAAGTGTGTATTGTTTACCTTTCATTACCCGGAGCCAAGCCATCGTGGACAGCTGAGTTGGAGAACAGGAATAAACCTATTGTATCTTTTGGGGCGCAGAGCCAGCCCACTCTAGCAAATCAAGAAGATTTACTCATACTGCTTAACATGAGAACAGCATCGTGATTGGATGAGAGAGTTGGCTGTACGGCGGGTGAGATGTTGGGTACTCAAGCAAGATTCACAGGACCACTTTAAAAATTGTGTTTGGAGGGCGAGGTGGAGATGTGCAGGGCAGCCATATGTAGCAAGATGTTCACACTGAACGAATCTGTCCACTCCTAAGCCATGTAAATAATGTTTTCTAGGTATGGATATACTACTTTCGGAGATAGCTGCAGCAGTACTGTGACACCGGAGCCAAATTGTGTGGTATCCATTCACCTCCACCAGTTCCACGTTCACCTTGCCTGAATAAGTTGGGAATTGTGGTTTGCTTCTGCTCGTCACAGCTACTCAGAGAAGCCTTTGCACAAACTATAAGTGCTCACTTGTCTTACCCTTCAAATTGATCTATTTTATTACTAACCTGAAAATATGTGGAACCATGTGAATATCTGTCTCATCCAATAGGACTATTGTGCAAGGGTCGAAGATACTTTCTTCAATTCTACGAGGCCTCTCTAGTCGACTTCTTAATATTGGCCTGTTTCATAGTATTTCTTTTCCACTGGAAGAAACTACTCAAAATAAGGAAATAAAAACAGGTTTATTCAAAATCTCTCATTAGGTAATGCTTGAGAACCCTCCAGCCTCTCAAAAGGTTATTGCCCTCAGGATCCTGAATTTAAACGGAGTCCCAAGTTATGTCGAATGAAAACTCATAACTCTGGCTTTTGCCAAATGCTGTAGTGCATCACTAACAATCTGAGGCTCTATCTAACATGAGGATCCAATGTGTTTATTCCCAGCTATGAATGAAAATATTTTCATTGCTGAATATTTTGCACTTCAAATGTCACCATACAGGATACCCATGAATTAACCCTTGCTGACTGGCATATTTACAAAACAAAATCACATATGCTCAGCCGAAGACAAGTGCCTTCGCTGTGTAATAGTCACACGAAGAAAGAGATGCTAAGAAACGGTTAAATACTGGGAATGCAGCTATATAACCATAAAATAAATTGGAGGACGCCCTTAAATAGTCCTACTGACCAAGATAGATGATTGAGGGCTAGGTAGATACACCCACTGTTAGGCTCATTGTCTAGTTAGTAGTAAAGTCTCCACGTCTCCTATCCGACCATTCTTAAATGGGTAGTGGAAGTATTCTCTGGATTCATCAGCCCAGAACCTGTGCACAAACACCTCTATGTGTAAGTGTGGGTGCAGTGGCTCTCAAAAGAAGCCCAGCCTGGCAAAATTGCAGTGCTGCACTAACCAGTCAGGGTAAATGTGGTTTTCTGAACAAGTTATGTGGAGCAAATGTTATTTAATCAGATGCTTTTCTTCAAACACTAACATCACTACTCATTTAATCACCTTCGTCGAGGTAGAATTCAATACTCGAGCTCGGTGTGGGCTCGGGTCTTTACAAAGATCATGAATACACCCCCTTGCCATGCCACACCCACACTAAGAGCTGCTGAGCCCACATTGATGCCCTATTGAGGGATCCAAGAAGCCTGATATTATCTCTTCTACCATTACCTTAAAATTATCTTGGTCTTCCATTACCACTCAGCTCCATTTTTCCTCATTCGGATGCTTACCTTGCCTTTAATGCCTAATCTTAGACTCCAAGCTATCGATGAATGCCCAAGTGGACAAACTAGCAAGATCAAGCTTTGTCACTATAAAAACGCTGTGATTAATTTCCCCTCATTTGGGATTTCCACACAAGGTTCCATCTCCCTTGTTCTGTCCAAACTCGATTACACCAATAGCCTTTACCACGGATCACCTTTAACGACCATGAACAGACTACAACGTATTCAGAACTCGGCTGCCAGACTGCTCTTGCATATCAAACGGCCAGACCAAATCGCACATGCCTCGAAAGCCCTGCATTGGTTACTGGTTGCCAGAAGATCCATGTTCAAGCTGATTCTATCACTCACAAAGCAATACATGGAATGCGACAGCTATTCATCTGGAATAAAATCACCAAACACATTCAACAAAGGAACCTCCGCACCGAAGAGGCACCTCGCTTCAAAGTCCCAGGATACAAGATAAAAAAACATAGGTGGCACATCCTTCTCCGTTCAAACAGACAAACTATGGATCTCTTTACCCCCAACAGAAGATCCAGGCACAGCCACCTTATCTTCAGAAAACTACTCAAGAGATGGCTCTTCCCCGCATAAGCACCATACGCAAACAGAAATTAACAGCATATCCCTCTGTATAGAAGCATTATTTTCACTATAGATATGAACCGATCTTTGTGTATTGCTTTGTATAAACATGTAGAATAATTATGTTAAAAAAAAAATTAAGTACAATAGCACTTGAAAACCGGAGTTTATCTGGTGCATCTTTGGTCTACATGTACTTGCTTCCATTGTGCATCTATGTACCTTCCATGTACTTGGATCTGTGGGTTTGTTACTTTTCTCCTGAAAAAGCTTATCCAATGCACTACCCTATTTCTCATCTTGTACCTCGATATCTTTAATCTACATATACTTACCTCCTTTATGCATCTATATCCTTTCAATGTTCTTATGGATCTATATATATCACTTTCTTCAAATTTAGCATTTCCAAGGCACTACCTCATTTCTCAGCCTATACTTTTCTCAATATACCTTCTCGCCCAACTTTCTGACTCATGTCAGTCATCTTTCAACTACTCTTTCCAATGCACTACCCTATTTCTCACCCTATACATCTATCAATATATCCTCTACATTCACTCTTCTTTATCCCACTCATACCACTACTATGATCCCCAAAATAACCCTTTCTAGACTCTCCCCACTATACCCTGCCTTGCATCATCCAACACCTTTTACTATACCGATCCCCCAAAACAAACCTTTCTAAACTCTTCCCTCTGACTCTTCCCCTCAACAGCCCGTTTTTACTCATCCAAAAGCCTCCTGCTACTGCTATAACCCCCAAAAAATCGAAATATATATATATATATATATTTATATAAAAAATCCTTCACTCTTCTACCCCTCCACTATCCTTTTCAATCAAAATAACAGACTAACATGTTCACTTCTCAAATTTCATATTCCACTATACTAATTCACCACAAATCGTTTATGGGTTCCAGAGTAGCGTGCTACTCACCAATAAAGTGCTTCAACACCCATCAGGGTTACAAGCGCTATATAAAAGCAAACCTTTTTCCCCTTTTCAACCCCTCCCCAACCCTTCTCAATCCAAATAACTGACTAACATATCCACCACTCAAATTACTTTCATATTTTACTATACTAATTCAACACGAATCTTTATGGGCTCAAGAGTAGTGTGCTACTTGCCCAAAAAAAGCGCTTCAAAACCCCATTAGGGGTAGCATGCGCTATATAAATACAAACCTCTTTCCCTCTTCTATCCCAGTGCTTACCCTTCTCTATCCAAATAACTGAATAACATGTCCACCACTCAAATGACTCCATATTTCACTACACTAATTTTCAACACTAATCCTTTATGGGTTTTGGAGTAACGTGCTACTCACCAGAAAAGCACTTCAACACCAATCAGGGATAACAGGTGCTATAAGAATGCAAACCTTTCTTCCCCTTCTATACCTCCGCTATCCTTCTCACTCCAACTAACAAACTAATATCGACCACTCAAATTACTTTCATATTTCACTATACTAATTCACCACTAATCCTTTATGGGTTTCCGGAGTAGTGTGCTACACGCCCAAAAAATTGCTACAACACCCCATCAAGGGTAACAAGCTCTATACAAATACAAACCTTTTTACCTCTTCTATCCTTCCGAATCCAAATAACTGACTAACCTATCCATCACTTAAAATACTTTCATATGTCACTATACTAATTCAACACTAATTCCTTTATGGGTCCCGGAGTAGCGTGCTACTCGCCGAAAAAGCACCTCAGCATTTCGTCTGGGGTAGTAAGCGCTATATAAATGCAATTACAATACAATTACCTTAAAATTATTATTAAAGGTCTTCCATTACCTCTCAACTCTGTTTTTCCACATTTGGATGTTTACCTGGTCTTTAATGCCTAATCATAGAGCTTTCATTTTTTTGTGCCTAACCATTGCACTGAGAATTAGAAATTAAAATATATAATTATTTTTTATATTGATAGCTCCAATTAAGCAACTTTTACTATAGCTCCCAATACAAACGCTAACCAATGATAAATATATAATAGACGTAAATTAAATTAATGGTTAATAAAATATGGTAGCTAAAGTTAGGGAGGATTAACAAGATTTAGTATTTAAATCTAAGTGACTCAGTTATGTTTCGTCAAGGGGTAGTGACACCTGGTCGGTGTGCTCATGAAGCCCTCACCCACCAACCTAGTTGGTGGCATGCTTCATCATCGGGCCCACCCAGTGACACCTAGCGTGTCCCGGGTGTGCTTCGACGCCTGATTACAGCGGAGCAGGTATGTCGCTGAGTGTGCGGTGAAGGGTGCTATGAATGTGAGTTTAAAACGGCTTGGCGGAGGTCCCAGTACCCGAAGGTGAATTAAACTTTAATGCCTGGGCCACCGTCAGCGGTTAAAAATAAGGCTGTGGGATGTTAGAGGCGAGTTACGACCTCCCCCATCCTTAGATGAGTCAACATGTTTCAGCCAGTGCCTTATGAGTATGCTGGCTTTCTTCAGGACAGATAAAATGTGTGTGCAATTAAAACTAGTGGGTGTGTGATTCAGACTATGTGTCTACACGCCCTAAAGTGTTTATCTATGTGTGAGAGGGGGATTCCCTTCTCAAAAACACCTGTACATGTAACATGTAAGGACAAGGACAAAACATACAAGGGGAAAAGAGAGTCACTTAAAAGTATTGCATACCATTATTGTGAGACAATGGGGTACTAGATAGGTTAAATACCAGTGATGGCGGAAGAGGACGAAGAGGACAACGTTGGCCTAATACCTGGCAAGGAGGAAAACAAAGCCAATTCTACGGCTTCCCACCTAACTTCGGTCACATGCAGAATCCCTACTACGGTTTCCCTACAATGTATCCCCCGGGACCAATGCCGCTATTTGCGGGAAACCAGGGCCCACACATTCCTTTTTTAGGACAGGGCCGACGGTCTCGGGGCCGCCGAAGACCAATCCAACACAACACACAGGTCCACTGGGCCGAAGAAGAGAACCCAGTGAGCTCGAACACATGCCAAAAGGCAAAAGAAGCAACACCAACACTGAACGCCCAGCCATCACTGGTATTTAACCTATCTAGTACCCCCTTGAAGCAAAAACTCCTTATAACTAGCGTAAGAAAGTATTCCCTTTCTTCTTTACCACTTTTTCACTAATGTTGTGAATACCGTGTTTTTAGCCACCCCACCCCCGAAATTCAAGTGCGATTCTCACAATAATGGTACCACCAGTATCATTACACTATAGCCGCTTATAGCCTGCACTCTCATCGCTATAAAGTCGGCTGTCAAGAGTATGTATGCAATACTTTTAAGTGACTCTCTTTTCCCCTTGTATGTTTTGTCCTTGTCCTTACATGTTACATGTACAGGTGTTTTTGAGAAGGGAATCCCCCTCTCACACATAGATAAACACTTTAGGGCGTGTAGACACATAGTCTGAATCACACACCCACTAGTTTTAATTGCACACACATTTTATCTGTCCTGAAGAAAGCCAGCATACTCATAAGGCACTGGCTGAAACATGTTGACTCATCTAAGGATGGGGGAGGTCGTAACTCGCCTCTAACATCCCACAGCCTTATTTTTAACCGCTGACGGTGGCCCAGGCATTAGCGTTTAATTCACCTTCGGGTACTGGGACCTCCGCCAAGCCGTTTTAAACTGACATTCATAGCACCCTTCACCGCACACTCAGCGACATACCTGCTCCGCTGTAATCAGGCGTCGAAGCACACCCGGGACACGCTAGGTGTCACTGGGTGGGCCCGATGATGAAGCATGCCACCAACTAGGTTGGTGGGTGAGGGCTTCATGAGCACACCGACCAGGTGTCACTACCCCTTGACGAAACATAACTGAGTCACTTAGATTTAAATACTAAATCTTGTTAATCCTCCCTAACTTTAGCTAGTCTCTTTTTGATTAAACTCCATATAATTCGGGGATATGGACTAGCTATCTGGTCCTCTCTCTCCCTCTTGATACACGATAATAAAATATGGTGCCCTTACCATAGTTCTAATATTACCACTGACTGGTAAATGAATATACAATAACTTTAATGTGAGTTTTAAAACTAACCCCAACTAATAATTATGTGATTAGATTAATTTATATTTATGGCTGTATTTCTGAAAATCACTAAATATTTTGGAAATGAAATAGGCAATAAGCTGGTCACAAGTAGTTTCACTATGTTCACTGAGCCATGTGGCACGCAAGCACGTAAATAACACAACAACAACAACGGTTTACTTAATGTGAACAAGGCTGATACCAACCAAATGGCGCATTTGGAGACCCTCCAATAAATTGATATACTGCAGACCTTGGGTTCTCGTGTCTGGTTCTTGAAAACTGTGACTGGATCCTTTATAGAATTTACATTTATATGTAATTGCATTTCATTAAACTAAAATAAATGCATGTTAAGGAAAATGCTACTTACCCAGTATGCATCTGCTCCTGGCATATAGAGCTGCAGAGCCATATGCTTAGCATAGATCGCCATCTAGTGTTGGGTCCACATGCTTGCACTTTGTTTTTGTTCGAAGAAGTGTTTGCATTCACGCTGTAGATTACTCCTCTTTTTGGTAATAGTGCACATGGCCATCGACTCCACCCCCAGATTGTTTTGCCGCAAGGGTGATGATGGAGTTAGTAAAAGTAGTAAAGGGATGTCCATGTATAGTGTATCTAAGTAAGACAATACTGCAACAGATAAAGGTACCCGTTCGAGGCATATGAGCTGCAGATCATATGCTTTAGCATAGACTATACAGCAGTTATCCCCCATGCAGTGGTTAACCTGTATCTGTTGCAGTGGTTTGAAATAGTGTTCTTAAAACTGCCTGGCCCACATTAGCTTGTTTTGCTAACAGATCTACACAATAGTGCTTTGTGAATGTGTGAGATATAGGCCATGTTGCAGCTTTGCAGATGTCATCTAAGGGTATATTCCCTAAGAATGCCATGGAAGCCCCTAGTTTGTGTGTAGAGTGCGCCCTAGGGGGAATTGTTAATGAGCGCTTAGCTTTAATGCAGCATATTTGGATGCACTTCACTATCCACAGTGCAATACCAGCTTTTGATATGGGATTGACTATGCAGTGGTGAAAAAGCAACAGAGTTGGTTAGTTTTCCTAAAAGATTTAGTTCTTTCAAGGTAATATAGTATGGCTTGTTTTACATCCAGTTTGTGAAGAGTGCATTCTGCCACTGAGTCTGGTTGAGGGAAAAAACAGCTAACTCAATGGATTGGTTGAGATGAAATGAAGAAACTACTTTTAGTAATAATTTAGGGTTAGTCCTAAGAACCATTTTATTTTGGTGAATTTTTAAAAATGGTTCTTGTATAGTTAGTGCCTGGAGCTCACCCACTCTAAGAGATGTGATGGCTATAAGGAAGGCTACCTTCCAAGTGAGAAATTGTAGTTCACATTTGTGCAATGGCCCAAAGGGTGGACCCATGAGTCTTGTAAGGACTATATTAAGATTCCACTCTGGAGAGGGTGGAAGTCTAGGAGGAATGATTCTTTTGAATCCTTCCATGAAGGCTTTGATAGCAGGCACTCGAAACAAAGACAAGTGTTGTCTGTTTTGTGGATACAACGCTATTGCATCAAGGTGTAAGCGTATAGATGTATATGCTAAGTTAGAACACTGTAGGTGTAGCAGATAGAAAATTATGTTTTGTATGGAAGCATCTATTGGATTGATGTTCTTGTTTGTACAGTAAATGACATTGTTTCCACTTCGCAGCATAGTATGCTCTTGTGGTAGGGCATCTAGCCTCTTTAATGACGTTCATGCAGTCTGGCGGAAGATTAAGTTTGCCAAACTGATTTCAGATGCCAGATCGCAAGGTTGAGTTAACTGGAATCTGGATGTCTGATACCTCCATGTTTCGGAGTGAAAAGCTTGGGGGAAGAGGTGTCGTTTTTGGTGAGGATCTACGGACAGTTCCAACAGGGTTGGGAACCATGGCTGTTGAGCCCATATGGGAGCAACTAGGATCATTGTCAGGGAATGTTGTGTGAGCTTCTGAACCAGTAATGGAATTAGCGGGATAGGTGAAAAAGCGTAAGCAAATTTTCCTGACCAATTAATCCTTAGCGCATTGCCTTAGGACAATGGGTAAGGATACCTAGATGAGAAGCTTGGGCATTTTGCGTTGTGTGTAGCAAAGAGATCTATTTCTGGGTGCCCCACATCTGGAAGAATGGGAGGAGAACTGGAGGATGTAGTCCACATTCATGGATCTGTTGTCTTTGTCGACTGTGCAGATCTGTAATCTGGTTGTTTACTCCTGGGAGGTGTTCTGTAAGGAGATATATTTTTTGAGGTATGGCCCATCTCCATATGCTTTGAGCTAGTTGTGAAAGGTGTAGAGTCCCCCCCCTGTTTTTGTATGAAGTACATTGCTGTCATGTTGTCTGTATGAACTAGAACTGCTTTGCCTACTAGATGCAGTTGAAAATCTTACAATGCTAGGAAAAGGGATATTAGCTCCAGGTGGTTTCTGTGGAGTGGTTTTTGTTATATGGGGCCATATGCCCTGAATGGTATGTTTTTGAAGGTGAGCTCCCCAACCAGTGAGAGATGAGTCTGGTGTTAGCAGTATTGTGGAACAAGGTCGACGAATGGCCGCCCCCTGGAAAGGTTTTGTGTATTCTACCATTGCAGAGAGTGATGGTTGCGGCTGTCCACCAACACTAGATCTGTTAACTGACCTGGAGCCTGGTTCCACTGATGTGCTAAGCATCCCTGTAGAGGACGCATTTGAAGTATCGTGTAAGGAACGATGAGAATGCAAGAAGCCATCATGCCGATAAACTGCATGAACACTCAGGCTGATAGTGAGTGTTGAGGCTGAAATTGTGATAGCAGATTTTGCATGTCGCGTATCCTGGCTGGGTTGGAGTATGCTGGAGCTCTGCAAGTGTTTATTGTGGCTCCTAGGTATGCTTGCATGTTGGATGGGTGGAGGTGAGACTTGGTGAAGTTTACAGTGAAACCCAAGTCGTGAAGCAGCTGAACTGTCTTGTGAGTGTGGTGTATGCAGCGGTGTTGTGATCTGGCTTTTATAAGCCAGTCGTCCAGGCAAGGGAAGTCGTGAATGTGTGGTCTTTTTAAGTAAGCTGCAACTACTGCCAGACACTTGGTGAAAACTCTGGGTGCTGTAGTTACCCCGAAAGGGAGAACTGTGAATTGGTACTGTTGTCAGTCCACAATGAACCGGAGATATTTTCTGTTAGCCGGGTGAATGGGAATATGGAAGAAGGCGTCTTAAATGTAGGGTGGATAGAAAGTTGCCTTGCTGGTGCAATGGGAGCACCTGTTGGAGGGTGACCATGTGGAAGCGGTCTGACTAAATGTAGAGATTTAGCTGTCTGAGGTACAATTTAGGCCTGAGAGAGCAGTCCTTTTTTGGAATTAAGAAATACAGGGAGTACACTTCAGTCCCTTGATGATGTAATGGTACTAGTTCTATTGCGTGTTTTTGTACCAGAGAGAGAACCTCTTGTTTTAAGTGTGAGGAGTTCTGGTGACATTGCACGTTTTCTTGGAAGAATAGTTGGTGGAGTGCAGGTAAGTTCCAGGCAATAACGATACTGGATTTGTATTACCCACTTGTCTGAGGTGATTGACTTCCAGACAGGTAGGAACTGTGAGACGTCCCCCGACAGGAGTGGAATGATCGGGGGTAGCAAGGGAAGTCACTGTTGGCAGGGGATGTGCGGTTGGAGTTACCTCTGCTTCTTCCCTTATTATTTCCTCTGTTGCCTCCTCGAAAACAACCTCTGGAGGAGGGAGATTGGTTGTTACCCTTATAGGAGGAGGAGGGATTCTCTGTGGACACTGTTTTTGAGCCACCCCTGTAAAAGGAGCGGCGAAAGGTACCACTGCTACAAGGTAATTATAAGGCCCCCATGAACTTTGCAGTTTCCGTGTCTTTCTTCATCTCTTCTAGGGAAGTATTCACAGCTGGCCCAAAAAGATGCTCCTTATGAAAGGGTTGATTAAGTATGGAGGACCGCACCTCCTGCTTGAATCCAGAGATTCTAAGCCAAGCGTGTCAGCGCAATAGTATGCTAGTGTTGATGGCACGAGATGCTGTGTGTGCTGCATCCAGATCGCATTTTGGATGGAAGTGTTGGTAATGAGCTTCCCTTCTTGAATGAGGTCATTAGCTTTGGTTTTATACTCATTTGGCAAATATTACATGAGTTTTTCCCACTCATCATAGTGAGCCCTATCGTAGCATGCTAAAAGTGCTTGAGCATTGGCAATACGGCAGTGGTTAGCTGCCTGCGAAGCCACTCTTGCCTGAGGCATCAGTGAGTTTAGACTCACTATCAGGAGAAGGGGCATCGCCTGTAGTTTGAGAGTTTGCTCTTTTGCGGGCGTTAGATATGACAAGAGTCTAAGGGCAACTGACCTTTTCTATATGCGTGGTCTGTAGGAGCGGCTTTTTTTTTTAATCTAGTCTAGGTGTGAGTATTCTGGATCTAACGGGGGGCTTGAATACCTCATCCGTGTGATTGAACATTCCCTTGAGCACTGGTAAAGAATTAGTAGACCTTTGGGAGTGTGTTAGTGTCTCAACAAGGAAATTCTCTTCTAAAAGGTCTGTATAAAGCTCCACCCCGTCATATTGAGCAGCCCTGTTGATAAGCTGAACATTGCCAACGTTGTCGTCCGGTGGGGAGGGTCTGAAGGGATAAGGCTCGGGGTCATTGTCCTGATCTGGTTCCTTATTATAATTCTATCAGGGATCAGTGTCCTGTGGTATGTCCTGAACTTGTGGCATATTCTGATCTTCATCCCCATCCCCATAATCTTCATCCTGTGAGTCAGGTGGTAGTGGAAATTGTGTATTTGATAGTGTAATGATTACATTGGAGTTAGGAGGAGGTGAGGGGGTATGTAAGGGGGAGAGGAGTTAGGGCCCATGTCCTTTTTCTTCAAAGGTATAGAGCAATCCTCTGAGAGATACAGCTTCCGTTTTGTTGAGGATGAGTGGCCAGGAGGTGTCCAGTTTTAGGGTCAATACTTAGTCTTTTGTTTTGGATCCAAAGGTGGGTGGTCGAACCGAGGCTCTTTGGATGGGGTATCTTTTTCTTTAGGAGTTGATTTCTGCGTCAAAGATTTGGCTGAGAGTCTTTGGGCATCTAATATTTTGAATCAAAGTGCTTGGTTTTAGCCGGTTTGGGCTCTGAAGCTTTCGGAATGGAAGTTCTTGGTTCCAAACCTTTTGGCGCAGAGGATCTCGGCTCCGAGCCTTCAGATGTCAAGGATTTCCGCTCTGAAGATTCGGTTTAGACGATTTCAGCTCCAAAGCTTTAGATTTGGAGGATTTCGGCCCTGAAGCTTTAGATTTGCATGATTTAGGCTCCGAAGACTTCGGTGTTAAAGGTGCCGGTGGTGTGGAGACTGGCAAATGCTTTGCCTTATGTTTTGGTGCCGCGGGTGTTGGTTCGGCACCGGAATGTGGCTGGCTCGAGAACGAGCCAGAAGGCTCGTCTTTGTGTTTCATAGCCGGGCATCTGAAACCTCTTCTCGGTGCCAACCTGAGCCCAAGGGCAAAGGTGATACCGGAGCCTTTAGGTTTTGCTTGAGTGTGCACATGGAGTTCTGTACTCCCGGTACGTTGACCCGGAGTGATGTTCTGTAGTTCTTCCATGACGGAGCCAGCTTTGGACACAGAGACCAGTTTTTCATCCTCTGCTTTTGCAGCTGGATGATGGGAATCTAAAACTTCAACGAAGATGTCCGGTATGGAGCCACTACTGCATTGTATCTCATGGCATCGAGCCCGACGATCACATATGGTTTTCTTGGATCGGAACAATCGTCAGGCTTCACAGTCCTTTTCGTCGAGTTCCGGGGATAAGCAGAGGTTGCACACCTTGTGCAAGTGTGTCCATGGAAATTTAGCACTACACCAGGACATAGCTTAAATTGAGTCAATTCCATCAACTGCTGGCATGGTCAGAACGGCGCCTCAAAGTTCCTGATTGAAGGTTTTCACAATTTAAAAGATACACGTCGAACAGGAAACCGCGATCGAAAGACAATACCATGGAGGGTAGAGCTTTGCGCGTCGAAGGGGTTCTAGAATGATACTGAACCGCAGCAATACACATCTGAACCTGATGGCGGGAAAAAACAATCTGGGTTTGGAGTCGATGCCCATGCGCACTATCACCAAAAGGAGGCGTTCCCTACCTTGTGACTGCAAAGTCTTCTTCAAACAAAAATAAAAGTGTAAACATCTGGACCCAACACTAGATGAGGACTATCCTAAAGCAGAGGATCTACAGCTCATATGCCTCTAACATATATATTTTTAATACTATGTAGAAGCAAATGAGGTAATTGTATGGTAGAAGTATTTTTTGTTGAGGTAATGGTCAGTAGTGGCAATGTTCAAATGTGGAGCTGTGATGATACTCTACAGATGAACCTCAATGAAGCTGAAACCTGTGTCCCACCCAGTGATTAATGCTGACCTGCAATGAGATACGGCAGCTGGAAGAGGCCGATGATCGAATGGAAGATGTTGATCAGAATGGAGGGCTCTTCTTGGTTTCTGCAGGGCAAGATGCTTTGAATGACAAGCAGGAGGTTGGAGACACCAGAAATGATCAAGTAGTAGGGGATGAGGTACTGCGCGGGGCAGTCGTGGAAGTACACCGACCCTGTGGGAGCAAGAAGAGAGCATCATCAGAGAAGTATTAGTGCACCTTCCATCTCAAGCCTTTCATTTCGGCTTCTTTCAGTGAGTGGAAGGAGGAGAGCATCTGTAAACTAAAATGTATTTGAGTGGCCAAGTTGGGTTTTCATTTAATGTGTAAACTGGTTTTAAAGCCACTATGTACAGGCAGATCAGTGTAAACAGCAAAGTGGCAGCAATGCTTCTCTATATTATACATGTTGTTAAACAGAGGGGTAGTTTGAGGGGATAAGCGCATAATGGTAATTTGTGGTTGCTCAACTCCTTTCATTGTAATCCCAAGTACCCACCTGTTTCTTTGTGGTTTGTTTTTGGAGACATGAATTTCAGTTTGCCCTTACTCCTAAAAATGTTCTGTGGTACCACTTAGAAAGGTGCTTTAGAGAGGCTTCCTCATAAACAACCATGACTTGCATCTACTACTAGTAGTGCAATATTGTACCGTAACAACAAGTGACACAAGTCAGATACTATTCTGCTCGAACACATTCTTCAGCCTGATGTGTGGCCATTCATTATGTGTTGAAGACTCATTTTGCGACCTTAATACCTCCTAAGCACGTTTTGGAATAATTTGAGGTGAAGTGCAAGCAGTCGTCAGCAGAATAAGGGACCATCTCCTAACAGGAAAAATAGTCAAACAGGAACACATATCGTTTGTACAAACTTTCAGTGTTTGACTCATCTAAATGGAACCATTTGTCTTGTTTTTTTTAGAGCTAGAACACCCATTTTTATGAGGTTTACCCTAAATTTGAATGGCTTTGTAGTACACAAGTATTACGCCGGGAAGGTTCAGGCTGATGGCAACTAATCTGGTTGCAGTTATGTCTCCCTGTTTACTCTGGTGGATGAGAAATATCTAAGTCACTTGGTGAAAAGTTCGTAATTTTGTGCCGTACAGTTCCAGACACCCACTCTCTGTGCCTGCCCGACTGTAGACTTTAGCTAGGATTAAAGCATTTGGCGATGGTGCTTTTTGTCTTGAATGTTGTTCTTTGTTCTGCTGGTAAGCAGTGTAGCAATTTAGGGCCAGTCTTGCATGCATTAGTTTCTGAATGTGTTTTTGGCCAGACATGCCTGACCTTATGTTGTATCGCTGCACAGTTAAGGGTCTGTTCAGCTCCAGTGTGTGTGTGGCCTGGAGGAAGGGTTGACCCTGCAGGAGCATGTGCAGTTGACTATGTTTGCCCTTCTAGGTGAAGGAAAGCTTGGAATCACATACTACACTCAGGACCACCGCTGAGGCTACCACTAAAGTATGCGGCGAAGGGCCGCTGATGTGCTCTTTTAATCACACATTTCCATTTTGGACACACTGAGGCAGAGGAAGTTTTCCTCTGTTGCTCGATGTGATCCAAGCGCTCTGGGATTTTGCCCCAATTTCT
Organism: Lissotriton vulgaris; assembly: GCF_964263255.1. Taxonomy (NCBI): domain Eukaryota; kingdom Metazoa; phylum Chordata; class Amphibia; order Caudata; family Salamandridae; genus Lissotriton; species Lissotriton vulgaris. The sequence goes on from NC_141700.1 coordinate 731,386,071, forward strand.
GGATCTGACCTCTTGTTGGAGGCAGAACTTGGTATCATCTGTAAGTTATCAGGATGGTTCTGTTTGTGCTAAGCCCTGTCCATTGGTAATGCTTTTAAAGAAATGAAGCTGCCCAGTTCAGTGAAGATCCTGGACCGCTGCTTCTGTCCAACCTCAGAGATGATTGAGAAGGCTATCATGTTCTGCTGTGTCATGGGCCGCTGTACATCTATGTTTGTGAAATAGATCTTCCTTTCCTCATCAACCCAGACTCTTCTACCTCCAATTATCCCTCACTCATCATCATTCTTTATCCCTTCCACATCATTCCTCACTTATAAACCCTCATTCCTCACTCATTTACCATCTCTAACTCACACTTCAGCCCTCACCTATTCTTAATTTCTCATCCCTGCCTCCATACCCCTGAATCCTCACTCCTAATCAGTCACTCATTATCCATTGCACCTCTCGTACTGTCCCTCACTCACTTAAAGAGTGAGGATTGAAATGACAGTGACTTCAAATGTACACTGATCTGTACACCTTGGGACACCCTCATCCCTGGTTGGTCATACCTCATCCCTCACACCACCTTTTCATTCTTCCCTCCTCTAGTGGCAAGTGATGGTGCGGATGTAAACCGTGCCAAAATACAGGCAGGCACCTAATGCTTGAAATGATGAATGTAAACAGGCATAACCTGCTTTAAGTCTGTTTCATTTAAATACTTTCAACACATGAATTTAGAAAACAGACACAAATTATTATTTTTCAAATGCTGGGCAATCAACTGATGACAGGAGACAGTTGAGCAGGAAATGGGTATGGAATATGCCCATATGTGGGCATGATCTATGGTTCTTGAATTCTCAATGACTTGAGGAAAAGTGACCTGCTGATTTTGCATTTAATTGAGTTTCCTATTGTTCAGAAGGGAATCATATGGGATAGAGGCCGGCATGGTTAGAACATAGTAAAACATTGTTTAGTAATGGCTTATTATACTTGGACAACCAGGATCCTGGTTTAGAACTGTGCACAGCATTGTGCAGCGACGCGCCTCCAGATGGCGGTTTGTTTCATATTGGTTCATGTATAATTTTACTGACTTTATTCTGTGGTTTTCTGGGTGTGGTATAGAATTTACACAAAAACTGCACTTCAACAATAAATGCAACTCTAGTCTGATTCGGGACTGTCTTTTAGGGAATGGAGGTTTATAATGCAAGCAGCAGGTGAGCCAGGGTGTATGTATGGTCACTGGTACCTTGAAGCAGTGATAGTTCATATACTTGTGATGGTGTGATTGATAGCTGGGTAGATGGGAGTTCCATGGTTTCATGGCTGAAGAAGCGTGCAACAAAAATGGGCCAAGGTCTTGCTTCCTTGGGACACATTTCCTTCCCCAGCATGTTTACAAGGTATAAAGCCCCCTAAATCAGGCAGTGGTTATCATGGTTTTGTCTCCTGGGGCAAGAGGTCTGGAGCCATTAGTACAGGTCGAGCTAGGATTGACACCTTTTTCAGAGAAGAACAGCCAATTTTTGGGTCTTCAGATTTTGAAAGAATCAGGAGGTCATACTTCAAGGGAATATTTGCAAAATCCTCTATTACTTTATATCATGGTAATTCTGCCTCTAGCTAGCTGCTTTAACAATCATTTAGGAATAGTTTAGGCAGTGCTAAAATACCTTTGAACAAGGTCTCTATGTATCTGCTGTGTTAGGTTAAAGATTCAAAAGGAAAAAATAAAGTTTTGCTTATTTTTACGATTTGTTTTTACCAATCTCAACATTAAACTAGTGGCTATGCTGGTAGAATAATGACCAGATACAACTGATGGCTATGAGCTCCCAGCTTTAGGAGAGGACTGTTGTCAAATAAAACAAAAAATAAATCCTGGACCAAGTACATCAGGGCACCATGCAGCTTGGAATTCAATTGGATTCCTCTAGTCAAAGGTAGACAAATCAGGATTACCCTGCCACAACATCCTAAACCACTCTAGGGTGCAACTCAACACATGCAGCAGGTTCAGTCTGCACATTACCAGGGCAGCACAGGGTAGGACCAACTCACCGACAGTGATGCTTGCAATGGACATCACTGCTGTGATGACTGTCCCAGACACTGCAAAGGAGAAAAGAAAATCAGGTAAAAAAAAGTTAGGTCTGGGGACAACAATCATGCTCTGATAAGCCCCTCTGTATTTAAGGCCTGCTCTGTACTGCAAACCCCCCTAAGGAAACTCAGCCCCGCCCCCTTATCCCAAACAACAACTCATTCCCTAACCCATGCCCCGCCATGATGTAGATTCACCAAAATGCCAGTGGTAGCAGGAGTGACGTCACACACCCTTCGAACTCAATGACATCACAGTGTTCGCCCTCAGGCTTACAATACCCACCCCGTACGTACCCACCCACCTACCCCTACCCCCCACCCCCCTACCTCACCCACCTACCCCTACCCCCAACACCCTACCTTAACCCCTACCTACCCCCCACCCCCTACCTTACCCCCCTACTTACCCTCCATCCCCCCACCTACCCCTATGCCCCCCTACCTACCCCTACCCCCCACCACCCCTACCTGCCCCCACCCCCCCTACCCCCCCTACCTACCCCTACCCCCAACCCCCCTACCTTATCCCCCTACCCCTATGCCCCCACCCCCCTACCTACCCCTATGCCCCCCACCCCCCTACCAACCCTTATGCCCCCCGCCTCCCCTACCTACCCCTATGCCCCCACCTACCCCCCTACCTACCCCCCAACCCCTACCTACCCCTACCCCCAACCCCTACCTACCCCTACCCCCCTACCTATCCCCACCCCCCTACCTACTCCTACCCACCCCCTACTTAAACCTACCCACCCCCCCTATGACCCCCACCTACCCCTAACCCCCAACCTACCCCCCTACCCCCTGTTGGACTTCGCCCTTCTGGCAGGTTCACCCCTAAACTTTTTGCTTTTAATGTGACCTGGTGATGGTGGTTTCTGCACACTTTCACAGTGTCCCAGTGGAAAGTGCGTGCGCACTCTGAGTGCATGTGGTGAGATAGGCCTGCCCTCCCATAGGAATGTATGGGGAATGTATGTATCCCTGGTAGTTCCTGATGCGTGGGGTGTGCAGGCTCGAGTCTGGTATGTGCGGACTCGTGTGAATGAATGCTGCACAATGATGTATGCAGCATGTATGTGTCTAGTGGGGAAGTGCCACTTCTAGACATGGCTGTGCGTGTGCTGTAAAGGTGCTGGCACCCCTACCCCCCACCCAGCCCCTCCACCCCCAACCTACCCCTACCCCCCACCCCCCTACCTACACCTACCCCCACCCCCCTACCTACCACCCTACCTACCCCTTCCCATACCCCTACCTACCCCTACCCCCCTACCTACCCCTACCCCCCACCCTCCTACCTAACCCTACCCCCCCCTACCTAACCCTACCCCCCCTACCTACCACTACCCCCCACCCCCATGCCTACCTGTACCCACCCACCCCCTACCTACCAACCCACCTACCTACCACAACCCACCTACCTACCCCATTCTACCCCTACCCACCACCTACCACACCAACCTACTCCCCCCACCCCCTCCCCCCTACCTACCCCTCCACTACCTCACCCCCCTACCTATTCCCCTACCCCCCACCTACCTACCCCCCACATACCCCTCACCCCACCTACCCTACCCCCACCACACCTACCCCTACCCCCTTACCCCCCCCACCCTACCCACCCCTACCTACCCCTACCCCCCTCCTGCCCACCCCTACCCCCCGCCTACCCACCACTACCCCTACCCCCCTCCTACCCCCACCCCCCTACCTACCCACCACCCTACCCCCTCCTACCTACCCCCTACCTACCCCTCCACCCTACCCCCCAACACACCCCTACCCAGCCGTCCTCACCCCCCCACCCCTACCCCCCTACCTAGCCATCCTCAACCCCCTACCCCTACCCCCTACCCCTTTTATTTTTCGTTCACATAGTAAGTCATCCCCAGAACAGAGGTAGACAGATTTAATTCCTGGAATTTGGGCCCTGAAGCTCTCAAACTAGCTCCAACATCCAGGGTCGCGTAAAGGATATCGGACTGCCAGACGTCGATGCTCCCTACCCACACGAGGCCCAAACCCTTCCCCATCTTCCGATGTTGCATTTAAAAAAAACTGTACATCATGATGTAATGATTTTCGCTAGGACATGTCTTTCTGTGCTGGTCTTTACCAGTCTGCCTTTGTAAGTATTGAAAAAGTGTGTATTCTTAAACCAGGGACTTCTACCTATCCCTATCCATCACGAGCACACCCATCCCTCATTTCCCCTGTGGCGCAACCTTTGTATCTTTTCAAATGCAAATTTTTTTATTTATTTCAAGTATATGGAATAAATGTACTAGAACTGAAATAACCTTTGGTGCATCTCCTTGTTTTACATTAACTGTATGCTTTAAAAACTCCTATCTTGCGACTCTGGAACGTAGTTGTTTTTCTACATGGTACCAATTACTAGTGCTTGACTATTATTGCAACACACGCTAGATAAATTGTAATTTTTTTCTCCTTTAAAGCCGGCACGGACCAATTTTTAATTCCCGCATTGTACCCAGGTCTGGTGACGATTATCCCCCGTAGCGGACACGAGACGTGGGACTGGAACTCCTGGACATCCTGCATTTTGCAAGCTGCACCTACTTCCCAAGGTATCCCAAAGTTGTGCATTGGGGTGCTTGAAGCCCCAGCCCTGAGCACCATTTGCACCGAAACTCAGAGGCCCACACTTCACAAGTGTCTTGTGGGCCCGCTTTGTGCATTTCTGCTTGACGCGTCTTTGCGGTTCCTAGTCCGTTGGCTAGTGAGCCCCCAAAAAGACCAATCTTGAAACTACTTTGCTTTCCTGGTTGCTCCAGGCTTGCTCCAGCTTCCCTGAAAAGAAGAAGTGCCTCCGACCTTGCTGGTCTGCAACAAAGCCAATCTCGACATCCTGCATGGGTTGCGTTAGCCAAGGCTTGTTGGGTGCAATCCGGATACCGACACCGCAGTCAACTAGATCTGTTGCGGGGCAGCTCGAATTCTGCTCTTGGACGTCGTCGACTCCTCCTGGACCACGTGGCTGAAGAGACAAACTTCACTTTTTCACCCGACATTGGCTGGCATTTTCCCATCGCCATCCTGGTCACTGGCAAGTGACCCAGACTCTGTCCCTTCTGCTTTCAGGTTGTTCGGATCTTCAATTCACCCTTGGATCCACCCGGACACTTTTCCTCTGGTCGCCTGCAGCACTTCTTTGCAGCTCTCCATTGAAAAAGACGATGAAACCCGACACCAAAAAGCATCTATGCACCCAGCTCCCGTGGGTGAGGTAACACGAATACTCCAGTGCTCCCGTGGGTCTTGACTCTTGAAGTGTTCTAGTCTAAAAGGGTTCCATCCAAGTCCATCCAGAAGCTTCCTTAAATTGCATATTTGTAACTTGTTTGTTTCCCATAGAAAGTAAATGGTAACCTGCGGCTGTGTTTAGACACTGGAAGCGTCTCCCGAGGGCCTCCTACATCCTAACCTTTGGTTGTTCCTAGAAGCCCCAGCGATTCCACAGGTCCTAGGCCTGCTTTCTATCCCAGATGTGGTTCATATACCACTACTTTAGTATATGTTTGTGAAGCCCCTAGGGCATAACGTATACTGTGCAACTTATCGTATGCTAATTAAGTTCCTTGTATTATACATTTACCTCTGATCTCATAAAGAGTGCAGAGGGGTTGTGTTTAGATTAAATACATATATACCTTGTGTGATGTGCTTTCATTTGGTACTCAAGGGATTATAATTGGTAAAACAACTAGCTTAATTCGCCCTCTGAAGTCTTGAAGGCTGCTCTCCATAGCTACCACTAGGATAGCTTTCTATAAGGTTGACTTTACAACCACCATCAATAAGGGTCGTTTGGACTGGTGCAAGGTGTCTCACTAGAAAAGTGGACATCATATACCCGGCCAACGTCTCACAGCCACTGTGTCTGCAAGTGTGTATGCATCTCTCTGACCCAGTGTTGGCTTCCCTGTGTCTCACTGGGAGTTTTTGTGATCCCTTTGTACTTTAGTTTGTCTCTTCTTTCCAGTGCATTTATGCCATAGTTTAGGGTTGCCTGTCTCCCTACCAGGTGAAACTATGAGTGAGTTCTTGCAGACAGTGCTTGTGGATTCCTCCCCTGGTGTCAGTGCAAGCAAATGAATTTGACAGACAAGGGGCCAAATATACTAGGTGCCCCAGATGTGCAACAGGTATTTGCACCTATTCTTGCACCACCAGGGCACGTTGATCCTATAGAAGTGGCTGCAGATGCTTGGGCAGCCCCTTCTTCCATAGTTCACAGTGGCACCGTCACAAGGGGATGTTCCCTTATTTGCATGGGGGGGGGGGGGGGGGGGGGGGGGAATGTCCCCATGCAAGTGAGGAAAGACCATGCCCTAGTGCTATACTGCAGACCTGTGTATGTGTGTAGGCAAAAGAGCTGTCGGGAGAAGCCTGGACTTTGAGCCACATAGCGGTGGTGCACAGTTCGTGCACTGAGGGTGTCCTTGTAAAGGGAGGGGAGTAGGTGATTCGGGAACTCCCAAGCACGTCATGGTAGGTGGGTGTTTCACCCACTGCTCCTGCCAACAGTGGAATCTCTGCTCCCCTTTCCAAGGCAGGCCGGGTTGCTCTCTGCACTATGAAAGGTGGATCAAGAGCTTCAAAGAGCCGGTCTGTCTTTCAATAATGCCCTTCTCCAAAGGAGGCATGGGTTTGCAGCTGAGCTGGGGGCAACACATTTACTGCAATAGGGCGGACTGCCCCAGTGGAGCCATGTGCACCCCGTTAAAGGTGCACCGCACCGCAGGTCAGTGAAAGGGGCCATATTTGTAAAATAGGCCCAGGCGTCAGTGATACAAGTGCTGGGATGTGGAAACTCAATTACTATGTTGTGTTGTCCCTGGTTGCGTGCTCTTGTTCTGTTGTCGCTGGTGTGTGCTTTCCTGCCACGCCTCCCTGCACTGTCAAACAGGAAACATGGTCTAAAGCAGCACGTTTTCCCTGAAGGAACAGGTGGCGCTTTAAAAAGAAGGTTTCCACTACAGAATAATCTGCCTCCTGTCTCAGAGCTCCTGACTTCATTCACGAAGGGGACGTGGACCCCTTTTCCTTAGAATGCCTCTTACCACCTCCTTCGAGTTGTTGCAACTGAAACCCAAGTGCGCCTGCAAATCATCGATACATATCATTTCAAGTACTAATGGCGATAAACCCGCTCCGTGTATTGCAAAGAATTGTAACAAGCATTTGCAATGCAATAGGTCTCGCATTATTAAAGTTAGAGCTATTGGCATTGTAAATGGAAATGCCTTTTATTTATGTTTTTGCTTTTAAACATAAATAAAAGGCATTGTCATTTACAATGCTAATAGCTTAAACTCTTGCAAAAGTGAGACCTATTGCATTGCAATACGGGACGGGCAGCTATAAGTCTCCAGATGGACGCATCCTTCGGATGCAGTACCAGCGAGATCTAAAAGGAGTGAGGGATAGAACAGGTAAGCATGAGATGCTGGTGCATGGGTGGATGGTGTGTGAGCTCTTTGGGAGTAATGATTTGATGGCTTGCCTGTATGGCAGATACTGCTCAGATCATGCACTATAAGCATTTAGCTGTGCCAAAGAATGGATGCGATAAAGAATGAGGCGTGCCAATCACACCTACAGATACTTCCCATCTTAGGTGGTCCAGACTGGTTTGTGAAATGTATTTTTTTTACCCCATTGATTATGGTGCATATGGGAGTTGCCCAGATGGGAAGGCGCTACCTTTGAATGTAAAGTATTGCATCAGCTGCAGTATATGTTCTGTTTCCACATAAGTGTGGTGAATTATAAACCTATCCTAATTAGTAATATACAACAAGATATAGTGTCTACTTTAGGAGTCCATCCAAACTTGGCAGGACTCAAACCAAAGTAATATGATTTGAACAAACTGTTATAGAATATCTTCTAGGGGTTAGTCCAGGAATTGTAGAGAAACAACCAAGAAAAGATCAAACTCCAAATACATGAGCCTGTGGGCCACAAGATGTAGCTGGAAGACAACAGACCCACAAAAAAAAACAAAAAAACAGACTGTATATGCACACAGGTTTGTGGGGTCCACCCAGGTGCTGCACTTGTGCAATCCACTGAAATCATACTGCTATATGTAGTAATCAGACACTACGTGTAAAGTGGGCCAGTTGAGAATGTGTTACAGTGCCTGTCCCTGGCTGTGGTACAGTCCCTGTCTCTGGCTGTGGACCACTGCTGCCTGGTGTCTCATTGGCAACGAGGTGAGAAAAATGACACACCGGAGATAAAACCAGATAAAGAAAAGCATCATAAGGAAGACCGATTTTTGGTGAAGTACGAACGTGAAGGAACTTTAAAAAAAAGACAAAGGACCCCCCACTATTGAAAATAATATTCTCCAGGACTATGGAAGTGCCTTCCCAGTGTGTTCGGGAAGTTTGAGTGTTTACCATTTATTGCAGTATTATCACTGTACCTGTGTTTGGTACCCTTTTGTAACTTGCACACATCACTTTTCTCGTGTAAAACACTGTTTGCTACCTCTCACATTTTGGCCGTAGATACTTTCACAAGTGTATTCAGAAGAAAGTGACGAAGGCGGTATGGCAGATGAAACTTTTACTTCAGAATTCGGAAGAAAGAGATGAAGGCGGTATGGCAGATGAAACTTACTTCAGAATCGGGGAAATGGCATCTGAAGCAGTAAATTGTAAACAGCCATGTATTCTTCTTATGGACTCGCTAAGAGGACCTTCTCGATCAAATGTGGTCAGAACGTTACGAGAATATTTAGAAGTAGAATGGGAAGTCAGGAAAGGGAGTAAAATGAGTTTTTCGAAAGACGTCATGAAAGGATCAAATCCAAGAGTGCCTCAGCAGAACAACTTCAGTGACTGTGGTGTGTATATACTGCAGTACGTAGAAAGTTTTTTGGAGAACCCCATTCAGAGTTTTGATCTGCCGATGAATTTGACTGACTGGTTCCCGGAGCAAAGAATGAAAACTAAGCGAGAAGAAATCCGAAACCTAATTATTCAGCTTCAAACGCTTCAAAACAAAGATAAGAAGGGACAGAGGGACCTCAGCAGCACATCACAGCCGCAGGCCCCGCAGGAAGCTAAGGAGCGGATCGGTCCCGGCAGCGCCCTGTGAACTGTGCGCAACCGTGTGCTCTGCTCCAAGATGAACTTGTAATATACTTCACACGAGTCTCAATGAACTGTAGACGCGAATGTCATGAGCGGAATGTCTGTCGGGGCCTTCTTTGGAAGGGACATTCAGAACAATGTCTGCACCATTTCTAAGGGTGACCGTGTGGGTAACTGGAACCGTTTCTGGAGAGAGGCTAAGCCTCTGTGGTCCCCCGGCCGTGACACCTGTACTCAAAGACAGAAGTATTCTCTGCTGAAAAATGAACTTTGGGATGCCCGTGTTTGTACAAATGTGTGTCATAAAATGAAGCTATTCCCAAATAGATGATATGTATTAAGGAAACAAGTCGATACATATGTTAATGAGGCCAATATTTTCAGCATTTGTAATTATTTTTTTCACTTGTTCGGAAGCTTTTGTTATGTATTTCTGTTAATAGGACAAATAGTACATTCTGATCTTTAAGCAAATAAAAATATTTATAGGAAAAAAAAAAAAAAGATACTTGCACAAATGCCACCATTACCCACGTAACGTTTGTTTCTGTGCTGGAGTGTCTGCCTTTTATTGCAGTATTATACGCTTTTAACCTGCACACATCACTTTTTCCTCCTGGAATGTACCGATTGCTACCTCTTGTTTTTTGGTTGCCCACTATTGTCACGTTTGATTTATGTAACTTAACGTTTGCCTTAATTTGTTCATTTGTAATTTCCTCCTTATGTATCATTACAGTTCCTATTGCTCAGCGCTCCGACACCTTTGGGTAAAGTCTGCGCTATTTAACATTGCTTAAATAAATAAAAAAAATACGACGGAGCGTGAACTGTGTTACTATACACGCATAAATACAAATAAATAAATAATGATGGGCCTGCAGGACCTGGCATGGCCTGGGGCAGAGGCTGGTGTCGGCCTCACTTCGCCTACCTTTGAAGTGCTGCGTCACCGTGTCTCCTCAAGGGCTGGGGCTGGGCCTGGGCACTGCAGTAAGTTCACTGTGGTGTGGGGCCTGGGTGGGCGGCAGCGGCCGTCAGCAGCAGTGTGACACACAACGAGTGTCAAGTGACTCACGAGTCCTCCTCCCGACCTCCGCTCCTCTCTAGCTAGCAGCCCGGGTGTCTGTCACTCAGTCACCGGCACCACCACTATCACCGACCGTCACCACACAGACCAACATTGCGCCCGGCCCGTGACAAGGAAGTCAGGCAGGCCGGGGGCGGTACTGCGGGACAACTCTGACGTCATTCCTGGGCCGCGCTCTGATTGGCTGCTGGCCCGGGACCTGACGTGCAACCAGGAAGAGAAGCCGGCAGCAGGAAGTGGCGTGAGCATCGCGGGCCTCCCGTGACCAGGAAGGAGCCCCGGATACTGTTTCCCTTAAAGTCCCGATTCCGAGATGGGGGACCGGGTGAAGACCCGCGGGGCGAAGCGGGCGCACTGAGGCGGGGCTCCCATGTGGAGAGAGAGCCCCGCCGAGCGCTACCGCCGCCCGGCCACTGAGAAGCCTTCTGTCCAGCAGCGGGGCCCCGTGGTGTGGGGAGAGCCCGCAGCTGCGGAGGAAGGGAAGGAGCCTGGAGACTCGGGAAGCGCCCGCCAGACACCGGTGAGTGGAGCTGAGCCGGGAGGAGAGGGGCTGGTGTGTGTGGGGGATCTCTGTGTGTGCGTGTAGGTGCGCTAGGGTGTGTGTAGGTGCGGCGGCGACGGGGGGTGTGCCTGTGTATGCGTGTGTATGTGCGCATGCGTGAGTGCAGTGTATGCGTGTGGCTGTGTATGTGCGCATGCGTGAGTGTGGGTGCGCGTGCACGCAGTGAAATCCAGCCGAAGAGAAGCGCGTGGCACTTTCTTGTCCTTCATTCCCCCGAGTCAGCTAGCTATAAGTCTCCAACCTGGACGCATCCTTCGGATGCTAATTCCAGGCGAGACCTAAAAAGGGTTTAATAACCATTAAAAAAAAAAAAACATTTTGTGCTTGCAAAACCTATGATTTTGGAAATGGAAGGGTTTGAGATGGAAGAATGGATTTTCACAGTCAACATTTACTCCCTGGACCCAAAGTGTGGTAGCAGTGAGGCGAGAGAGGCTAGGAGGCCCAAACAATAATCTTTGGCACAATCCTGGAGTAACAGAACTAAAGAAATCCCAGCCTGTATGCATTGTAGGAAAGCACAACTTGTGAGTATCTGAAGTGCCTGGGTGAGGATGAAAGAGGCTTTGTCTTCGTAGTCCCCGGTGGCTCCAGTTATAGGGCGCAATGGAGGTCTCCTGTATTCTATACAGCAAAGGCTGCGGAGGGCTTGGGTCTAGACTCAAGCGCCAGAATAAGGGCTGCTGAGTTGCCATACATGTCAATTGCAGTTTTACCTGGGTTTAGTTCTCAGGGTTTTACTAATTATCAAGAACCTGGGCACATGCAGACAGTTTAGGCTATAGCTCACGGGGGCTGCATGTGGTTTTGTCTGAAGATGAGAGTGATGACAGAAATAGAGCAAAGAAACATGAAGCCACCAAAAATATATACTTCATGTTAATGTATTGATCCTATTTTTAGCATCTTCATTAGATTCACACCAAATCATAAAATCAAAGGATCACATAAAACTTCTTATGATCTTAAGGGTGCTCTTTCTGATCACAGTACATTAACACTGCTTTTGAGACACTTCAATAGCCAGATTTTTGTAAGTACCACCCTCAAAATTTGGATTCCATCTAACGGTGACATGCATCAACAAAACGTTTTGAGATTCCTTATTAGGGATTTTTACGGAATCGCAAATAAGGAATCGCAAAACGGGATGCATCAATTTATTCCCATAATTTTTGCGATTCGGTAAAAATCACAATTTTTACCGAAACGCAAATATTATGCGAATTCTAATTTGCGATTTCGCAATTCCCATTGATTCCTATGGGCCTAAAGGCCCATAGGAATCAATGGGAAGGCATTGACATTTTGCAAATTGCAATTAGCGATTCGCAAAATGTTAATGCATTCCATGGGTGCAGGGGGGGGGTCCAAAGGACCCCCTCCTGCACCCCTGAAATGTATTTTAAAGTGCATGTTTCACACACACGTCCTAAGGACATGTGTGTCTGTAACATGACAGTGTTTAAAATGCTAATTTGAGCATTTTAATAATTTTTCGCAAATTACCACGAGGTTCACCCTCGTAGTAATTTGCAACCCCTAATTGCGAATTCGCAATTTTTAAAGATTTCTTGCATTGCATTTAAGGAATCGCAAAATGTGATTCCTTAAATGCAATCGCAATTTGGAAATTCGCAAATATTTGCGAATTCTTAAATTGCGAGGGCCTTGAACTTTCATGCATTCCAAAAGAGGATTTTGCGATCGCAAACGGACGATTTTTGCGATTCGCACCGTTTGCGATCGCAAAATCCTTTGATGCATGTACCTGTAAGTTTCTTATTCTACTTTTCCCTGAAATATGTTCTCTCAAAAGTCCGATTTTGGAGGTTCCCTACATCAGGGTTTAAAATACTAATTGGTTCCCTTTCAAACTTATCCCTCGCATCGACCTATTGTTAGGACGCTGTACAAGATAATGTCTACTGATGTAATGTGGCTGAGCGATACCTCTCGGGAGCACATATTGCATTGAGATTAACACATTTTCTATGCGTTGAGTGTTGTCTGCATATGAGGAGGAGATCAGGCCAAACGTTTGTATTATAAGATCAAGAATCTTCTGTAGGTGCTGAAGAAGGGCGAGAGGTTTTAACACTTGGCCACTCCACATGGAAGTTTGCCCGCATCAGAGGAGAAAGGCGCCACGTGTTGTGAGGAATAGTAGGACTCATAAGTGCACAAAACCCTAGATGTTCATGTTCTTCTGTCTGGAAGTTGGTTGACTGTGTCTAAAGTGCCAAGAGCCCGGGGAGAACAAGAATATTTAGAACAACGAGTTTGTGCAAAATAGAGATTAGCTGCTCCAGCTCTATTTGTGCAGCAGCCCACGCGGACTGGGCTGGGCAGAGTATGGAATGTGCTGGAAACATTGGAACAGCCTTCTATATTGAAATGTTCAAGAGTTTGGGATTTTGGGATGAGCCTGCATTTGGTGAGGTCATGAAATCACTGTACCTCTGCCTCATTGCTCTCAATGACCCTCAGATTGTCAGTATAAGTGCCTCACCTGTATATCACTATATCACCCACAAAGGCCCTCAAGTATCAGCATTTATGAATCACTGATGCCAATGCCATTTAGGGCCAGATGAACGAAAGCTTTTAGCATTTCTTAACAAGACAAATACAATTTCGGTCCATTAAGAAATGCAAAGCCGCTTTTTCATATGTACAAAGGCCAAAAAATGTCACAATTTGAGTTTTCTACCCAGTAGAAATTGCGATTTAGGAAACACAAAAAAGGATTGCCCAATTCGCATTTAGGAAATGCATTTACCAACAACTCAGTCTATGGCAGGGTATGCTCAGACGTGAGTCCCTTGCTCACTTTGCCACTGGATTCAAGCAAGCCGGGCTGAAGATGGCTGGAATGCCAGAAACCGGTCCTCGGAAGCTTGTTTCCGGTCCATGGAAGGCATGGCTTGTTAGTTGGGGCTGGACTGTTCCCATGAGGTACAGGGTCAGACTGATTTGCATATAGCCATGTCTGAACTGGGGTGGCAGAGTGGGCTAAAGAACGGTGATGGATTAAACCCAGATCTTTTGACTGGCTGTGAGTGTTTGATTGGTTCAGATGCTTTGTCCATTACCACCCCCTTTTGTACCGTTTTTTTTTTTATGTGACATGAAGCGCGCATATGCCCCCACGACATATGATCACTTACATGTGGAAAACTAATTTCGGGATGGCACCAAGGGGCCTTAATCCCGGAGGCACCCTTCGGTTTGGAATTCCAAAATTGGAATCTCCAATTAGGAAATAGAATATTATGAAATTCAAACCATTTCATATTTGGGCCATATGTGGGAATGCAGGAGCATATTTTCTGTTATTTACTAATAACGCTTCCTAGTTTTTGGAGGCGTTATTAGGAAATCACAAATTTTTTACATATTTTGTATTTCCTAAATAGGGATTCCAGTGGTATCACTATTTAAGAAAAGTAAAATAAGAATTTGGTACATCTGGTCCTTACTCATGTACCTCTGCATTACAGAGATCACCAATCATCATGCCTTTTGTACTTGTGCATCACTCACGTCGCCCGCGGATGCTGTGACACCATGGTGAACTGTGCATCACGGATATCGAACCAGCCACTTATATTCAACAGGCACACATCTTCACCTGCAATCACCAATATCTCTCCCCAACCCTCACTGCTCCAGCACCTGCATGTTGCAGATATTACTCCCAGGGACTTTACTTCTTGTCACTCACATGCACCCCAACAGGAGCTGACCTCTTCTGATCCTGTGCATCTCTGAAATGATCTCCAGGGACCTCTGCACCATCTGTACTTGGGTACTGCTGATGTCTGCCCAACTCCCTCACGGCTCCGCCCCGTCTGCATCAATTAGACGGCTTGTTACTGGTGCATCACTGATATGACAATTCCTGTACCAGTCTATCACCAATATCACACAGTTGATGTATACCTTGCAAAGTCTCCCTCTCCCCCTTCATTTTACCTGACAATACTGGGTGCATCTTCTCTTCCTGGAGGTTACTGAGGAGAGGGGGGAAGGAACTCTCATTTGATGTTTCCGCCATATTTCTGCTTCGGCCGCCTTGACGCAGAGCTGGAGCTGTGGAGAAAGGTCAGTGGGTGAAATCAAATCCACATTGAAGGTGACCAGACACACAACTGGTCTCATATTAGAGGAGTAATAACCATCCTCCTGACTTCATACAATTCAATGGAGTCACTCAGTCCCCAATGCAGCCTGTAGATACTTCATGGGAGTGTCACTCAGTGCCCTTCACAGGCTGCAAACGCTTCATAGGAACCTGAGCTATTTCCCATCACCAGGTGCTCAAGCTTCCTCTAAGCTGCACTCATTTCCCATCGATGGCTTCACACAATTTGTCTGAGCCTCACTCACCACCCTCTTTCTAGAGTCTCGCTCGTGCTTGTTCGGTAACTGAGAAGCTCTCAATACGGATTCTTTATTGACAGGGTCGCGATGTTAGCAGTGTTCTATTCTTTAGAAATCTTCTCACTTTCTGGGAGTCACTCTTTAGAATGCACAGTGCATAAGTGGAGACGGACCATTGACCATACTTTGGTATTAATGCTTCTTGTTCACAAACAGCCAGAGGACTTCAGTTAGGAGATGGACCGCTCAAGGAGGAACTGAAGCTATTGGATCTAGAGCATTTAAATCCAGAGCTGAAGTTTTGGATCAGGTTCATCTCAATGGGGAGTTACAGCTATTAGATCTAGTGCAACTAAGTGGTGAGCTGAAGCTACTGGATCTAGCACAGATCAATGGAGAGTTGAAGCTAGTGCATCCCAACGGGGGTGGGGGTGGGGTTTGAAGCTAGTGCACCTCATTGGGGGGGGGGGGCGCTGAAGCTAGTGCATCTCAATGGGGGGAGTTTGAAGCTAGTGCATCTCAATTGGTGGAGGAGGATTTAAGCTAGTGCATCTCAATGGGGGTTGAAGCTACTGGAGTGCACCTCAACGGGGGTGGGAAGGAAGCTACTGGAGTGCACCTCAACAGGAGTTGAGGTTACTGGATATAGTGCAACTTGGTGGGGAGGTGGACCCACTGCATCCATTATAGTAAAAAGGGTCTGAATCCACTACAACCGGTGGGATGAGTTTTTTTCTGCGCATTGCTAAAAGGAAGATTAATGGAAGAGACCAAAATATATATGTTTTCTAGGCTACTTCAGTCAGATGAGATCTGAATAAAAACTACAGGTCGAAATGACGCCAAACCCTCCCTAAGTTTCATGCTACCATTTTTGTGGTTTGCGAAGAGATACTATATATGTACAGATAAGATCTCCAATGTCATGAAATTGCATTTTCTGCACTATTTTTGGAATGTAAGAAGTGTATATTGTTCCTTTATCAGAAACGTAAGAATTTTATCATACAAAATATTTTGTCCAGTACTCTTCTTGAAAATATTTAGGATGATAAAGGGTATTGAATTTCCACACCTCTAAAGCAGATGCACAAGTGTTGATGAAGGTGTCCCACAGGATAATCGTTTGGCTTTATTATATCTACCCATGTTCCTATTGGCAAACAACGTTGTCTGTGTGTTCTTTCCATGTCACCATGAAACACTGTTCCAGGCATTAGTTCAGTTACTGCATGTGAAGATGACAACTTCCTGAATGCATAACTGTTAATTCTTTATACTGATCATGCCATTTACAGCCGCACCTTACTAGGGAAGGGTGGACCATGTCAAACTACCTCTGTAACTAGCCTGTAGTCTCATATATTGTGTGACATTGTTCAACAGTCTAGGAGTTTTAGGCAGCCTCACTTCACTGAGATTTTTAAGCCAATAGGACAGTGTTAAAAACAATAGCAACCTGCTGTTAGCTTAAACAAGCATTTGCAATGCAATAGGTCTCGCATTATTTAAGTTTGAGCTATTATTATTGTAAATGGCAATTTTTTTTTGCTTTATGCTATAGTTTTGTTATTTACATAAAAAGCTACATATAAAGTATTTTTTTTTAAAATTATTTATGCAGTATTTAAATTTGTTTGCATAAAAGAGTATAAGAATATCTTAGTAAAAAAGTCAAACTTTTTAATGGTAATTGACCAAATGTTTATTTGTACATTTTAATTTCAAATAGGTAAGTGTAAACATTACAAATATATTGTGCAAACAGTGCAAAATATTTTAGTATAAATATTTTTGTTTTACGAGGTAGTTTGTAAGAAAATGATTGTAAAAGGCAAACACTCTAATTAAAATGTAACATATAACAGTACAGTTATGGCTAGTAAACATACATTAGTAGTATAGCATAATTGTAAACATCACAATGTGGGGTGTGAGGGTGTTGGTTGTGAGGGGGTAGTGTGTGTGTGTGGGTGCGGTGTGTGTGTGTGCGTGTGTGTGTGTGCGTGTGTGTGTGTGTGGTGTGTGTGGTGTGTGTGTGTGGGTGCGGTGTGTGAGGGGGCGGTATGTGAGGCTGCGGTGTGTGAAGGTGCAGTGTGTGTGTGAGGGTGCAGTGTGTGCGTGAGGGAACAGTGTGTGCGTGAGGGAACAGTGTGTGCGTGAGGGAACAGTGTGTGCGAGGGTGCAGTGTCTGAGGGTGAAGTGTCTGTGAGGGTGCAGTGTCTGTGAGGGTGCAGTGTCTGTGAGGGTGCAGTGTGTGTGAGGGTGCAGTGTGTGTGAGGGTGCAGTGTGTGTGAGGGTGCAGTGTGTGTGAGGGTGCAGTGTGTGTGAGGGTGCAGTGTGTGTGAGGGTGCAGTGTGTGTGAGGGTGCAGTGTGTGTGAGGGTGCAGTGTGTGTGAGGGTGCAGTGTGTGTGAGGGTGAGGGTGCGGTGTGTGTGAGGGTGCAGTGTGGCTACAGACATGCCATCCCTAGAAACAATTTTGGGAGCATAAGTTTCATTTTAACGTAATTCGAGGAAAATGCGAAACCCACTTCTGAATAATCACACGTAAACTGGTGAGTGCTACTTAAGAAAGGGTTTCTCAATATCATGCCCACTGCAGCTGCTCTTTCTGCGCGCCGGACCACGCGCACTATCAAATAATGATAAAGAATCGGACCTGCTCTGAATATATGACGTGCTGCGCTAGGCACACTCGCTACCAGCAAGAGTGAAACAGTGAGAGGTATACACACATCTGCAAAACAAAGAGTCTATCCAAGATCTGCGAAAGGCAACGTTGACAATTAATGAGGTAAAATAATGCAGCCATAAGCAGAGGGGAGGGAGGCCCCCCAGCAGCTCCCCTCGCTGGCTGCTGAATCCGCGGCTTTTGGGTATCAAGCACTGATCCCATAATTCAATCAGAGGCCTCTACGTGCAGGCAGCCTTAATGTGCACAGACACCACACCTGTGTCAGAGGCAGGCTTGCGCCTTTCATCACAGCCTCCCAGTTAGCCTCTTCTGCCTGCGGGCACTGCCTGCTGCTGCACACCAGTCCGGGTGCCTGGCGCGGGACCCCGGTCATGTGAGCACTAGACCTTTCCGCGCTAACTTTGCTACAGGCAGGTTAATATGCATGCGCATCTGCAGAGGGGGCTCTGCGTGTCGTGTCCGCTCCCTACCCCCAGGCCCGGCCGCCCCCATCCCGCTTGTCAGTGGAGGGCATTCAATGCTAGTGCGCACAACACACCCGTAAAATGTGTACATGTTTGTTTGTGTGGGCCCAGTAGTGTAAGAGCCATATATGCGCCTGCCTTTAGATGTACGAATGCGTGTAGTGGTTATTCACCAGACATGCCGAAAACCGCACGCAGCAAAAAAATTAGATATAATGCATGTAGGAATATGTTGCGGCTATCATAGCGATAAAAGCATGTGCGGCCTTGTCCTACATGTAATGGGGTTAGTGTTTTGTGAGATGATGTCTTTTTGGACATGAAATGGTTTATTTTGAATGAGGGCGCTCGATTCTTACAGCAGGCACAATGCCATGACTGCACCACCTTTCTGTGAAGCAGCTGTTCTTCAGGAGCGTCTTGTCTTCGGGGGAGGCCTTCTTTGGGTCATTGTTTTAAAAGTGCAGCAGGCACGTGACCTACAGTGATGTTGCGCAAATGACCGAGATGCGGTGGGGCAAAAAGTATGCTTCAACTCAGGCAGACACACATTTAAAAGCAGAAAGAATCTGACCCAGAGCGTTGAGGGATGTCGCAGAGGAAATAACACCACGTACAGTGAGCACCGACTATCACGATCGACGAAGACACGCCCCCCTGCAAGGAAACATCATTATTTTTGACTTATGAAACCCGACACATTAAGAAGGCATCAGACCGAAGAGAAAACTGCGGTTTTGCCAAGAGACCTGGCTTAGATTTCGCTTCGCTCGCTGCACCTTCCGGTAACATAAAATATTGGCATTCGCCCCAGAGAACAGGACGTGCTGTGACAAACACAGGGAAACGCCTGGCATGAGAGCAAGCTGCCGCAAAGTCAGAAGGGATCTCATGAGTGCCAGTGTCAGGCCCGCGTTGCATCCTCAAATTAAAGGTCCGCAATGAGAAAACAAGCAAACTCACCGCCACAGCCCGGCTTCAACAGGAAGCCAGGCAACCTTTGTTGGGACGGGGGCGGGGCCGGACAAAAACAGGAAGCAGGCGCTCCTGTGCCCGCCGGAGGATTGCCGTGTTAGCTAGCGGGCTCCCGTGCTCGTGGTGAGCCCCGCGGCCCCCGCCTGTTAACCGGAATGACCCGCTGGCTGCCGAGGGACACGCAAGAAGAACCTGGTGAGTGGGGTGTGAGGGGGATGTGTGCGCGCGCGTGTGTGTCTCTGGTGAGGTGGGGGGGGGCGTGTATGTATGCAGTGTGTGCGTGCGCGCGTGTGTGTGTGTGTATGGGGGGGGGGCGGGGGGATTGTCTGTGCGTGTACTCTCGTGTGTGGGGGGCGGCGGCGGCGGGGGGGGCGGCTGGTGAGGTGTAGTGTGTGTCTGTATGTGTGCGCTCGTGTCTGCCTGCGTGTGCATGTGTTGTGAACAGCCTGCTCTCTGTGTGTGTGTTAGGGGCGGCGGCGGCGAGGGGGGGGGGTAAGTAGGTGTGGCTGTGATCTATTTATTTCGTGTTCGTGAGAATGCCCATAGTAAAACCGAACAGTGGAAACAAACACGCGGCGGGGGGGGGGGGAGGTAGGTGTGGCTCTGTGATCTATTTATTTCGACAGTGGAAACAAACACGCGGCGGGGTCAAAGACAGGAAACGAAAGTGAAGGCAAGCTCACACAAAGAAAGAAACGAAACTGAAGGCAAAAAGCTCGTGCACGCAGCTCAATCCAGCCAAGGACCAGCTCGTCACAGTTTTTTGTCCTTCATTCCCCGGTGTCAGCTCGCTATAAGTCTCCAGCCTGGACGCATCCTTCGGATGCGATTTCCAGGCGAGACCTAAAAAGGACCAGATGGTGGTACCAGATGTGACACGGGTCCCTCCTGGTAGCTAAGGTTACCCGGATACCCAAGGCCAGGATTTGTGGGATCAATTCTGAGCAAGTATTTTGCCACACCCCCTCAAGCAGTGACAGTCAACAGCAATCCAAAAAAAATAGGTTTCTTTACTAAACCTGAACTAGACGCGGACATAAAATGTAATGAGATCATAGGAGACTAGTTGAAACCAGTTACTGGTACCGGCCAGCATGCCACAATGGGAATATGCGATACCAGTCAGACACCCATTGTTTGCATTCCAACCTGTATATTAGACCAAATTGCTGTGTTACACCAGGCAGCATCAGGTTTGTTTTCCCCAGACTTTTTGCCTTACTCCTCCTATTTTTGATTAATTTGATTTTAGAACTCTAGCACCGGTTAGCATTTGTAAAATACACAAAGTGCTTGTTCTCTCTCCTTTAAACATGTTGAAATTGGCTAACACTCAATTGACACATTTAAATGTACTTGTAAATCCCTAATAATGTGGTACTACATGTATACAGGGCCTGTAATTTAAATGCTACTAGTGTGCCTGCAGCAAGAACTGTGCCACCCACATAAGTAGTCCTTTAAAGCAGTCTCAGGCCTCCTATTGCTGCCTGTGTGTAGATTTAAACTGCAATTTCAAATTGACAAAATAAACCATTTGCCAGGGCTAAATCTCCCTTGTTAATACATACATATTAGTCACCCCTGAGGTAGGCCTTAAAAAAGCCCACAAGGCAGGGTTTAGTTATCTTAAATGGCTGTAAAAGTACTTTTTTATGTTTTACATGTACTGGAATTGAAAAACTCCTACATTTGTATTTCACTATTGTGAGGCCTACTTCTCCCATAGGATAACAGTGGGTCACCTCTTTACATTTGTGTATATAAACTGCTAACTTTCAACTGGGAGCCGATAGAAAAGTCTAGTTTGGTCTCTAGAGAATTGTCATTTTCTTGTCCCAGCCTTCAGGTGCCTGCAGCCTGTAACCTGGGCCATATGACTAGATGTTGCTGGAAGTGGGTCTTTGTTTAATACTCCAAAACAGTGAGACAAAAACATGTTAGTAGGATGGGCCGTCTGGCAGGATGAGTGGGAGAGGAGCTCTGGGAAAGTCAATGGCTGCCATAAAAAAATCAGTCTCTCCTGAACTCTAAAATGAAATCACAATTTCTTAACAGAGAACAGAACCATGGGTGGAAAGGAGGCTACAACATTACCTCACCTTGGAGAAGGAACTTACTAGTACCCAAGGTTATATGTTCTACTCTGTCAAAATGTTTAGAGGAATTGAGACATTTAGCAGCTGCAAAACCGGAGATTGACTAAATCACAGAGTTTGGTATCGCTCCATTTTGAAATTTGGCAACAGTTTACATATTCACACATGGGTCTACAAGGGTATACCTGACCACTATTTGGAAGGGGCATGCCTAGGGCTTCCCTTCCAAACTGCCATTTGGTATGGTAGGTTTCAATGTTTGTGACCAAAATCGGTTTGCAAAACACTGACATTTTACCAGCTTCCAGTATGGTGTGGCAAGCCTTTCACAAAAGGCATATGATCCCCTTGGTCTCGTTCCCCTCTGTTAATGAGAAGAAGAAAAGAAAAGTTTGTTGTGGAACAGGAAGTAATCCAGGGGACCGCTGTCTACTCTCAGACAAATTTTCAAAATGTTTTATTAAAATACAGCCCCATTTCCTTGAAGGGAAACAGGCTGCATTTAAAATTTATATTTTCACTGAAACAACGAAGATTACAGGGACATGACAGTTGGGCTCACATTTACTCGTACAAAACCATTGAAATTCAGCAGTTATAGTTGCCAGAGTCATCTGTAACGTATGCCCTTGTTACACACTGCTTATGACCTCACATAATACATCACTCATGACAATGTCAGTGACATCACTTATGACATCATCCACTGAACCATTCACACTCCCATACACATCTCGCACACACACACATTGACAGACCCATACAGCTACTGATACAAGGCCAATCGCTCAATCATAGAGCCACTCACACACTCACTCCTACAGGCACTGACACGGCCATTTACTCACCCAAACAACAACTCAGATAGCCACAAGCTCACCCATACAGCTACTCACACACCCACTTCTTCAACTATACAACCACTCACAAACCCATCTTACTCAATCAATCACCATTTGTATAGCGCAGCACTGTCACCCCTAGGGGCTTTTGGACGCTGTGGATGTAACGTCAGAATAAAGGTCAGAAACTAGCAGAAGAGGCAAAATACAGGGCAGAAGCAAGCAGAGGAGAAATGCGAGCAGGGGAGGAACCAAATGAAGGGAGCAAAGGGTAGTGGACTGCAGGCAAGCTGGACAGGAGGTCCTTTGTAGGGGTGAGCTGGCCAGAGGACCTGGTCTTTGGGTTCAAGCTGCAGCCTCCATTATGTAGGTCCTCACTAATACAGCCACTCACTCACCCACCCAGCCATACAGTAGCTCACATACCCTTTATTCACCCATACACACACCTAGTTACACACCCACACAGCCACTCATACACAGATTCATAATCTCATAATTGACTGTGTCCTCATCACACGCGGCCAGTCCTCACTGGACTCCCCCGACATGACCACTATATAGCCGCTAATGGGTAAGATGAACTTGGGCCTGCCATGTATGGTGGTAGCTTTATTCCAGGTCATAGAAAACTAGGTTTCCACTCCTGGGCATCCACGTGACAACCTAATGCGTTCTGGGAGTTGTAGTCATGAGTTGCTCCACTGACCCAATTGGGTGGACACAAGTGCAGACAATGATTGAAATGGGGTCCCCTGAGGAATTAGAGGTGCTGCAGGCCTGGCAGCTACAACTCTGACACAGATTGGACTCCACCTCATTCCCGCCAAGGAGTGGCTTACTGATGCCAATTTTTCAAGAGTTTGTGACCGACTGTCTCTGAAGAGATTTGTGAGAGCGCTGGAAGCCTCCAGAACACACTGTTTCTGCAGAGACCTCCCTCAGCTGTCCTTACTGACGTCACGCTCTGCTCGTGGTTTCATGTTTATTCCAAGCATCAATGCTTCAGGACCAGCTGACATTGGAAGCTGGAGCCACAGAGATGAAGTGAGAGAAGATCCATCAGACAGCCCTCTGGAGAGTGGTGCCTACACATGGCAGGGAGCTGCTGCTTACAAAGGCTTCTAGACGTGTCTTCTGGGCATTACAAGGAGGTTTTAAATGTTGCCCTGGAAGTGGTAGGATCTGTGGAACCGGACAGACTTTTTGCAATCGGTTTGTTTTTATGAAAATGGCGAATTAAGGGTTGGGGTGGATTTTATACAAAACTATCGAATTCTATGAAAGTAAGACAGTGCAGTGTGAACTGCATCACAAAAAGAATAGGTTTATTGTAGAATGATACATGATTTTATTAAAATAATATCAGTAGATAACATGATTATTCGATGGTCCTTTTACGGCTAATAATTATCCTTCGTGTATAAGTAGATCAACAAGTTTAGTTTTTAGGTCTGGCCTCTCTCGTCAGACCATTATTGTTTCACAAATTCATACATAATCCACATACATCGAGGGGCTTTTGGTTAGCACCCCACCCCCGACTGCTCTGTTAAAGGGGCCATTCACATGTTGGTTCCGCCCACCACAGCATACAGGGGCAATGAGTCAGCCCCTATCATCAACTGGTTTCCTTCACTTCCAGTGACCATACAAAGTCCGTGCACACTGACACATCCACTTAAAAGAAGCTCCTTTCTCTTCAGTAACAAAACTGGATCAAATAGTATTTTATTTTACTTAGATGTTTTTTATTAATCCCAACTCTGAGCTATGTATTTATTGTTTTTGCACTTCGACTGCCCAGTAAAATAGCGATACATTTTCTGTTTCTTTTTAATGTTACTGTTAAAAGCACTTAGGTGTACTTTGTATCACTGGAGGTGTGCTCCATTGGAGTCCTTGGTTAGCTGGTGATGCTACAAATATTAAACACCCTGTCAGCCTGCCAAGGCCAGGTTTACTGGCTTTGCCAATGCTTGTTCACTTTGTACTCTGCTACTTGTAGTTCTGCATTTATTATAGGAAAACCGATAACATGGAATGCAAGGGGGCAAAAGAAGGGGTGACCGACGCACACCTGTCACTTCTTACAACACAGGAGAGCACAGCTGTGGATCAGATCTTTTTGCTTGAAGGTCACAAATGTCATTTTTTTTTAAATTAGTGTTTTAAGACGACAGCCTCATTATGGAGTCCTTTTAGCACCCAGCGATGTAATGCAGCGCCTGCGAATCCGGACATAGTGTGTGATCCTGGGCGCGGTATTACCGACCCCTGGTGAAAACCTCATGAACCGGAAAGGGCCTTCCCGGCTCATCGGGTGCTCACCAGGGGTCGGTAATAAGGCCCAGGGGTAGTGGCACACCGGCCACACCCACGCCTGGGGGCATTGGCACGCCCATTGATATACATTTCCACCTATTCCTGGCCCTTGTTAAAAAACATTGCACAGTGTTACTTCCTGGCTAAACGCGCGCGTGGCATTGTTGCCCATATAATTTGTAAACTGAATTTGTCCGGCACCTGCGGTTACCAGCTGAAGCGGATTACTTCCCATCTCCTAACGAGGCCCAAAGAAGAAAGTTAGTCCAAATGCCCCGTGAGAGGCGCAGGAAGTCTAACTCGTCACTTTTATTTACGGTATTTGCAATCCGTGCTAGAAATGAAAGTGCAGGTACTCACTCCCTCCTCCCCCCACCCCCCCACTATCTGTTTGCTGTTGATTCGTTCTGTCCATGTGTACTCCCACATTAAAAGTATTGCGCCCCGGCAGAGAAGTGAAAGCAGTGCCTCTTTACACTTTTTTTTAAAGCGCAGGGACTCGGCAACTGAGCGCGCGACCATTTAAAGCTCTGCTTGTGATTTTGATACAAAATTCTTTGTAATCGCAGATACCACGTCTCTGCTTCCAGCAAAGCGTCACTTAGTGTGTCACGCGAGACATCAACATTAGGCACAACAGACATTTCAGAGACATGTAGACGGAAAGACCGACAGCTGCGCGTGCACCAACCTACTGAGATGTGACTGACTGAGCCCCAACCTATGCTTTGAGAAGGACCGAAGTGCTGCACTTCACCCTGGTAGATGGGGATGAAGTGCGCCCCGCAGCTGCGGAGTAAAGACAGGTCCGGGCCACACTTTGGGGTCACTGAGGTCTTGAACAGAGCAAGAGCAGCAGCGTGTGTGGCGCCCCCGATTGTGGTGAACGGCTGCTTTTCATGGGGTCTTTAAAGGAAACGAGCTGCGTCTGTGTGTGGAGTGTAGCAGCATTCGCGGACCGCTCTGAACTAGAACACAATCAATAATACACAACACACACTTAAAAAGAGAATATAGTGCAACCACGCAGTACAAAAACACCTCACCACCGCAACAGAAACACTGCATAATCAACACACACAAACATTTTTTGTCACACATTACCACCTCTATCACACGTGGTACGGGGAGGTTGTACGAGTACCGCCTGTTACCACCAGGACATGGACCAGTCTAAATGTTTCGTGATACAGCCACAACCCTCTTTGATGCAAGAGGTAAAAGTGAAAGTAGCCAGGAAGGGCGGAAGAGATGCCCTGGTTGTGGCCAGTACCTGCTAGTAAGCTCCCTCGGTGCCGCCCCTTAGATGCTAGCCTGGGCCCCTGTAGCGCCTTCCTCTCTCCCTGTCCCTCGGTAGGCACTGCGCACTTACACGTCAGTAGCAGCAGAGATAGCGCTCAAAAGCTGGAGAGACGAAGCTGAAACTCGTCGACAGCACCGCCGACCGGCTCTCCAGGGGCCGCCGCTGCCTTCTCTGTGGTTGTTGATGTCCGGGGGGAGGCCGACGCTCTGACACGCCCCTCTCAGCCTCCTGCGTTTTAAAGCATCCGCGCCTTTTCCACAGGACCCCTTGCTGCGCACCGTCTAATGATGGAGCCCTGGCGCTTCCTACCAGAGCTGGAGGCCCTGTGTCTGTGTGTTGACACCAGGGCCGGTTCTATGATTTGCGAGGCCCTGGGCCAAAAGGGAATGCGCGAAGCCCCTCTAATTTAGTGACCCCTTGCAAGGAGACCATTCAGAGGCACAGGGGAGGCCCATTGTACAGGATTTTAGCGCCCCCACAGTTTTAACTTTCAGCCCACAAGCAATTCTCACACCTCCAGCCTGATAGGTTTAAGAATTGCATGTGAGCTGAGAGTGAACACTGTGGGGGCGCTACAATCCTGTACAATGGGCCTCCCCAGTGTCTGTGAATGGGTCTCCTTGCCAATTGGGACAAGGGGAAGCGTCTCCCTCCCCAAGGCCTCCAGACACCATCTCTGAGAAGCCCAGGGAGGGGACCCCTCCAATAGACCCTAATTGCAAGGAGACAGGGAAACAACAGGGCACACGATCGGTTTGGGGCCCCATACTGGTGGGCAGAGTGCGAGGCCCTGGGCAGCTGCCCGTGCCTAGCGCCTGTCCTGGTTGACACACTTGGCTCCAGGCCCTGTGGTATGCTGCCAAACCAGAGCATGAGCTGCAAACTGGTTTGAGAGTTAATGCACCTGCTGCTGCAGATCAGGTCTCTGTGTGCGGTCCGCAGCTCGGTCACCGCAAGGTTAGGGTACCGCCTCATCATTAAAGGATGCTTGATTTTGGCCAAAGTCAGTTGCACACCCCTGTCAGAAATAGGTGGACAGAAATAAATACTTTTTTTTCTATAACAGTGTTGCTTTTTAAGGCATTCCAATTGAAGGAGGGAGGACCAAGCCTTTTGAGGCTGTTCCTGAAGCATTTGATCGCACATGAGGGGAGATGTGTGTAGGCCTTAGTAACGTGTAACCCGTTCTACCATAGCCACGCGGGCCTGCTGGAAACTGCAGCCTGAAACTGACAAGTGACGGGCTCCTTCTCCGCCGTCCCGCCCCTGCAGACACCAGCCTGTTTCATTGTTGACTCTACCCCAACCTCACAGCCTTTCGAGGGCGCCAGACTCGCAACATATCCCGATTCAGGGCCGGCCTTAGGCATGTGAAAGCTGTTTACCTGCACAGGGCCACCAAACCCCAGGGGCCACCACGCCAATATATATCCTTAATATAATAATCCTCTGAGGATGGATACATATTTGCGTGGTGGCCCCTGGCAGGGATCTGTTCCACTTCCAAACACCCTGACCCCCCCCCCCTCTTCACTGGCCCCTGCGCTCTGCCCGCCCATACCCCCTCTTCCGGGGCCTCCTACCTACGCTCCCTTCCCAGGGCCGCCATGAGCCTATAGCCGCCCCTGCCCGATTACTCCGCAGACGTAATTAAGTCTGTGAAGCACCTTTTGATGTAAAGCCTCCTGATACCAGGCCTGCGTGCTCTGGGACAGCAGACCTCTGATTGGAGGGGAGAGTTTCTGAGATACGCCGAATTTACCGAATCAGGTGTTGTGCAAGAGCCTTTCCCCACCAACCATCAGTCGTGGGCCGGGCTGTAATATGGTACAACCGTGCAATGATACCCCAAGGCTCCTGCCTTTACCCCACCATAAAACGTTAACTATAGCGATCAACAAATGCTTGTCTAGGTGACAACATTTTTACCCACATGCACTTGTCAATATAGTGTAGGTAAAGGTCTATAGCTAAGTCAGTCAAACAATTGACATAAGCAATTCTAGGTCTAAAGCAAATGTGTACCACCCCACCAGATTAGCAGAAATTATCACCCATAAACCACATTTGTGAAACCAAAATATTCAGAATTAATTTAATTTTATTTGTTAATGATCTTGTCAATATAGTGCCATACAGAGGTTAATCTAGCTGCTTGGGTTTTCACAGCTGTAGAATGTAACCAGACCACTCAAGAAGGACATACGTTCTAAAACGTACATACTGTTCGGGTTAGTAAAACAATTTTATTGAACAGAGGCATTTAGGGGCACAAGGCTTCAACTAGTAGTTTAACTAGAACAAAACGGAGCCAGGTTTTCCAGAATGTCTGTTCTGAGGAGCTCTGAGGAGCATTGGGAGCGCATTCCTCTAGCAGGGCCACCCTACAAGAAGAACTTGTTTTGGGCAAAGTGAGAATTAGCTCAGGGTGTGATGGGAGAAGATGCATCAGCTGACCGTAATTTTATTTTCAGCTCTGAACAGTGAGGGCAGACCTAATTTCCAGCTGCAAACACAGTCACCTATTGTAGGAAACCGGCTCTATATATACTACACCAAAATGAGGTATAGTGTGAATAGAGACCTACCCCCAGATGCATCAAGCTTCCATTTTGCGATTCCTTATTAGCGAAAAATAAGGAATCGCTAATAAGAAATAGCAAAATGGTATGGAAGAAGAAATCACTTTAAAATAGCGATTTCTTAAAATTCCATAATTTTGATTCGCAAATTGCGAGTTGCAATTAAGGAATACCTTCCCATTCATTCCTATGGGCCTAGAGGCCCATAGGAATGAATGGGAAGAATTTTCAATTTGCGAATCGCAAATGGCGAATCGCAAAATGAGAATGCGATTTCAAGGGTGCAGGGGTGTCCAAAGGACACCCTGTTGCACCCCTGAAATTGATCTGTGCTCCTATGTTGCGCACACACATGCCCTTAGGGCATGTGTGTGCGCAACATGAAACTTTGAAAAATGCACTTTAGTGCATTTTTCAAAGTTTTTGCAAATTACCATGAAGTTGAACTTCATGGTAATTTGCGAGCCCTATTAGCAAAATTGCTATTTTTTAAACTTTAATGCATTGCATTTAAGGAATCTCAATTTGAGATTCCTTAAATGCAAGTAATCGCAATTTAGCGAATTCTCAATTTGCGATGTTTGCATTTAGGATGATGCATCCCAAATGCAAAAATACCGGTCGCAAAGGGGCAGATTCTGAGAATCTGCCCCTTTGCGAACGGTTTTTAGCTTCATGCTTCTGGGCCTCAGTGACCCCAGAGGTAGGCAGAGGTTAAAGTTAGATAGAACCAGTGCTTAATTTGTAAAATATTAAGTGCAGATGCTCTAATTTTTGTTGGAGGTCACACCCACATCCCCGGATCCACCCACTTCCTCTCCTGGCTCCACCCACTTCCTCCAATGGTTCCACCCGCCTATTTCTCTGGTTCCAAAGTGGTCTTGGCTAACAATTAAAGGCTGGCAGAGGAAGCAGTTGAAGAAGACACTACCAGTTGGCAGCTCACCACTTCCAAAACCACTCCCCCGCACTCAGTTCATCACACCAATAGCTTTGAGCCTGCTTTGCAGGAAGGTGAATCTCCAGTGACGACTGCCTGTGCAGTCTATGTAGCAGCATTATGGTACGGCACAGTTGGTGAGCTGTCCTGAATAATGGTCAATTGGACCCATAATGTGCGGTACCTTTAGCCAGTACAAGGCTTTGAAGAACTAGCATAACACAATGCGTTGTAGGACTTCTAGTTTTACTTCATACAATTGCAAGCAAGTGTGCTGATGACAGAAAATCGGACTACTTGAATGTGCCACTCAAGGCAAAATACATATTTTTTTAAACTTAAAAGCCAGCAGCAGTGGATGAATAACTGCATCCGAGGGCCCACACTATAAACATTTATTTAACATAATGAGCCATTTCGATGATTTGCAGATAAATATAACACTGAACACTAGTACAGAGTTGATGGCAGAAAAACAAGAAAGCCAAGTCTATCTGAGTGTGCCACTCGACGCAAAATTGCCTCGAGTGGCACGTTCAGGTAATCTTGCTTTTCTGCCGTCAGCTGTGTGCCAGTGTTCAGTGTTATATCTGTCTACAATGATATAAGGAGATAATCACAAACGATTTGTTTACACCCAATGTGTACCTCATTGAACTATTCGGAAAATAATGTGCTAAAAGTATTTAAGCAGTCATTGTCAATAAATAGGACTTTGAAAATAAATAATTTGCGAGATCTATGGTGTCAGAGGCAATGTACACTTAATAATATCTGTCTACAAAGCATTCAATTGGCTTAGTATGTTAAATAACGTTTTATAGTGTGTGCGGCTCACAGCTGATGTTCTTCCGGCACTGCTACCGGCTTTTAACTTTAAAAAAAGATTTATTTTGCCGTAAAAGTTAAAAGCCAGAAGAAGTGGAGGGAGAGCTGCAGCCCTGAGCCACACATACTATAAAATGCTATTTAGCATGATCAGACCACTGTTCAGTGCCCACCCTTTTAAAATGGCAGGCACTCGCCAATCAGGATAAAGGATTGTGACCACTCCCCCATGTAGGGTGAGCTCACCAAGGGTGTAGTCACCTCAAGGTCAGTAGCCCATTGGCTACTACCTTGAGACCCCCAAAAGCCCCCTAAATATGGTATTTAGGGGGCAGCCCTCAACCCAAAAAGCAGATTTCTGCAACCTATGAAGGACAAAAAAGATACACAACAGAGGAGACTGCAGAGAAGAACTGTCTTGGCCCCAGCCCTCCTGGCCTATCTGCAGTTTCCGAAGACCCTGCACCAAAAGTTGCTTTGTCCTGCAGCCAGAGACCTCCAGAACCACTGGGAGGACTGACTGCCATCAACAAAGACCGGATCTCCTGTGAACAGCAGCTCTGTTCAACAGAATCTCCAAAGAAAGACTCCAAGCCTGCTGAAGACAAAGAAATGCGACCCCTGGAACCACCACTGCACCCGTTGCCTAAGGCCGAGTCCGAGTAGCCCTCTGGTCCCAGCGAGGTTCCCCAGTACTTCAGAGTCCGAGTCCACCATGCGCTGACCCCTTCAGGACTTCCCAACATTGCTTGCAGCCTATGCACGTAGACCACCCCCAACCGCAAGTGGCCCAGTAAGGTGAAATCCGACTTCAAAAGGCACCCCTGCATACAGCTGCCCTGAAACTTGGAGAAGAGGACCTGAGGTGCATCTATGTCCCTGAGCCCACCAACTTACCTGCCCAGCGGTTGGTTCCTAGCAGAAGACTTCCTGGACCAAGCCTGCAGCCAAAATCCAAAACCAGCAACTCCCATTGAAAACAACAGGTCACCCAATGCCAAATCAGTACTCTGCACCCGGCCACCCCTGTGCCACTGTGGGTGCACTATGTGTGGTAACTTGGATCTCCCTTTGCCCTGGGATTAACTCTAGGAGCTTTGTTCCCTCAAACCCATGGCTTGCCCCAGAGCAGCCACCAACCGGTGGCCCCCTAGCCCACACAGGCTAACTTTGGGCCTCAGCACTCTGCACCTGGCCACCCTAGTGCCGCTGAGGGTGCTTTCTGAGTGCATCCTTGACCCTGGGGGAACCCTTGTTCTAACCCCAAAAACTCAACAGCAAATACCTATTGCTTACCTGCAAACCAATAACCACATTTTTCTCAATAGGATTGCAGGGACCGGTTTTCCCTGAAAAAGTTCTAAGTGTGGAGTTGAATTTGTATGGAAACGCAACAACTTTGTTTTTATGAAGACTGTTTTTCTTTCTTTTTATCTAGGAAATTTTCCAGTGCGATATTTAAGCATATCACACTAGTAGAAAAAGTGATCCAAAAAGTACGCTAAAAAGTATTCTAAAGTAATCCAAAAGTAATTTCAACTGTATTTAAATATTTTACAAACCTGGAACAAAAGTAATTTTCATCCAGCTTGCTTTTGATCAGTCTGTCTAGAAAAGTCCCATTCTACTTACCTGTACCAAGTCCTGGTTGGTTCTAAAAATGAAATACAACAAAATAAATATTTTTGATAGAAACAATTGCTCTGAGTTCTGTCTTTGAGTAAATGCTTAACACTACCTTCTGATAAAGCCTTACCGCTCGCCCACACTACCACAAATAGAGAGTAAGCTTCTATCTACTTTTACCTCTGTAAGCCTTTGGGGATCCAGTGGGCTTTGTGCTTAATATATCTTACTTTGGAATAGTATATACAGAACCAACTTCCTACAATGTGAGTTTACAGTCTTCTACTGAAACCCCTAACAACAAAGTTGCTTATTATTAACCACCCTTGGAGGTGTCTACCACTTCTCCTTTACCAAGTGGGGTCCCTGTTCTCGTGCAGACTGCCTTTGGTGACTTTGGCGACATTGATGATTTTTCAGATACATTGCATACTTCAATGCATGGTGTATTTTCATTTCTTCTTTGGCTGAAACAGGCTTAAGTGATTCCCCCATGGTCCTATATTTGGATTTCCAATTCACAACGTTTCCTTTTCATTTGGATTGGATATGTTTTTTCTTGCTTTTAAATGTACTATGGTAAGGTAAGCTAAGGTAATGTAGTCTCATTCTTTCACAAAAAGAGCGTAGAGACCTGTCCCTTGTGAATATTTCTGCATTTCCATCTCCAATTCGATTGTTTGGGATATTTGGCCTACAGAAACTTAACAGATGAATTCTGTGTGGAAGGTTGCCATAGATGACATAATTACTCCTGATTCAATCTCGGATGAATGGGATGTCGAAACTGTCAGGGGCATGCTTTGTGAACTAGAATCTTATATAGTATTCGAAACAAACTGAAGATTTGTTTTTAAATTCTGCTAATTATGGTAAAACATTTTGTTACCATCACAATGCTTACCACTATTTACACAGAGCTAGTATTCCACTGGCAGGTTTCAATTGCACACACTGGGAACATTGCCCAACACCACCAACGGGTAGTTCAAAAACATATTTCAAAAAGTTTGCATATTTTTCTGGTCCAACCCTTTAGACCCAGTTTCTTATTATTATAAGTGTACCGCTTACCCAGCAAAGAAAAACATGCTGACCCAAATAAAATGAATTTATCTAGATGCATTTATTTCCCAGTTGGCATTACAAGGCTATGAATATTGGAAGGAAAACATTGACTTGTATCAATTTGGGGAACCCAACACTGGCAAGTACAGGGCAATGATGCTTTATGTTGAGCTTGTCTAATCCTTAAGCAGATGATCCTTCTGAACAAGACAGTGCAGCAAACTACTGTCTAGGCTTGGCTAAAATTAAAGACATGAACACACATAGCATTCCCTCTTTGGCACGTTTTGACAATTGGCAAAATTTTGCAGATTTTACAGAATAGCTCAAAAATATGGTACAGAATAGTACATATAGTTATCCAATTTCAGGTTCAGACGGGTGGTTAGTATGGACAATCAAGACTAATGGTTTCAATGTATGTTTTTTAAATACCTCAACAGGATTCAAAACTAGCAGACAGACCCCCGTACATACAGTCACAACATTCAGGGCTAGTTACTACCTATAGCATAGGAAAGTTAAGCCAGCAATGGGTACGGTGGTACACCATATCTGCAGTTAAGGAACATATCCTTCTGATGACATAGATTTACAAGACGTCTCATTGGGTCCTAGGTCACCACATTCTAACCTTTTCATATATGCCATATACAATGAATTTTGGAAAGTCTCTCGGTAGGGAGCTGCTGAATGTTTAAGAGAAATGGATAGGGCAAATTTGTAAAAAAAAAACTTTGGCTGTTACAGATAATGGCATGACTACATGAAACTCAGATTTATTCTTTGAATAATATTGTATCATCTGCTTTCAATATATTACAGAAAGACATGTCTCTCGTACAGCATGGGCACAGTCAGCAGAGATTAATTATGCTTTTGAGTTGGACATTGCCGGTTTTAAAATCAGGGGTACATTGAAGTATTTCTCAGAGGAAACAAATGTGAAACCTTGTCTCGCCATTCATTAGTTTGTTAAGAAGTGACACTGAATGTGGCATGCAATACTTCCATGGCCAATTTGGTGTGTGTTATGAAGAGTGTCCTAATTTCCATGATTCGGGCAATGTTCTGAATACTTTCAAATGGAAGTTATTGTATCCTGAATGACAAAGGTTGTTATGGGATGAAGATGGGAGTACCGTATGTTGTAACGGTTTCCAGCGTTGTGACTTGTTGTCATAATGTGTTATTTCCACCTACACACTTGATTAGGCAAGTTTTGTTGTGGCCTTCGATTCCTATTTTTGACATTAACTTTGATAGGTTAAGCTGACTGAAAGCCTTATTGTTTCAAATGATTGTTGCCTTAACATCTGCTCGAGAACCTTTTGATCTTCAAGTTGCAAGGTTGGTATTGTGCACAAACTTGAAGCTGCATTTTAGTGAAATTGTACGCTAAATATTTAATGTTTCAAACACTGCATGAGTGGTACACATTTTTTAAACAATTTATTCTGGATTTGTTAGCACATTCCATAATGTATTTGGGGTGATCGTGTCCTATTTACACTTGTTGGTTTCCAGTCTATTTGGAGGCATACTGCTTATTTTGTTCATGGGTGTTGGGAATTTGGTCTTATTTTTGTTGCTCCACAATGGATGTTCCACCTCACGGCCAAAAAGTGAACGACTAATCACACACTCTGCTGTGTTGTGAACACATGATACAGCACTTTGAAGTGTCTTTACTTCAGGAATTGAACGACAATTTATAATTGTCCTTTAGACCTGTGCGGTTACACTGTTTTCAGCATGTGTTCCGCTGTCTGTGGTGCACTTTCGAGTGTGCACTGGATCTGTGTCTTGTGATGCAATTGGTTGAATCTACGGATATGGATCTGTAGGTGCGTCCATTTCGGGCTCATCTTCAGTGCTGTCCTATAAGACTACCTTTGCTACAGGATGCTTAATATGAGCCATTTCTGAATGCTTTGTCTCCTTGTGGAGCGGAAGCGGCACATACCTCCTTGCAGCGATGTCCGAGCGCGGGGGTCCTGTCCCCCGCGCCCGGTCAATTAACGTCCCGGTCACCCAGGACACCTTCTCTTTTTCGTCCCCTGCAGGTGCCGGCAACCGAACTTGAAGGACCGGAAACTCTCGCCAGCGATCCCGGAAGTGAAAGTGGGATGACCCCTATCGACCCGGAAGCAGCCGCCTCTGACCCCGGAAGTGGTCAGACAGACAACAACCCGGAAGGTAGAAAAACGCCAGAGAACGAAGGAGAGGCGTTCGGAGCAACCGACTCGTGGCAGGAGGCAGAGGAGAGCGACGAACCCCCGACAGAGAGCGGCGCAGCACGGCAAGACCGGAGCAAGGACGAGGAAGAGGACGTCTGGACGGAGGACTGGTGGCGTCCTCAGGAGGTGGCTGGAGAGCGGCCGCAACTCGGACGAGAGTTGCGGCGGGGCACGTGAGTACACGTCACCCTTTCTCAGTGCCCCCTCCTGTATATAGTTGTATATAGAATTGTACATAGCCTAGAGTTCACGAGCACAGAGATAGTGTATAGAGTACCTTCTTTTCACGCACACTGTATTAAAGACCGAGCGCTGCCCAGCACCTGACATCCCTCATCCCTCCCATCTCTTCCTTCCCTTTTCCATCTTCCCTTACCGTCCCTTCCTCACAGGCCGTTTCCGTCCCCCTCACTCCCTGGTGTAGGTGGAAGTATTCCGACTGTTTGCTCGGACTAAAGCCCTTACGCTTCTCTCCTTTTTCCAAGCCTCCGAGGAGTCCCAGTACCATACCGAGGAGACTACTGGCGGAACAAGGAGAAGCAGGACTTGATCCACAACGACCTCTCCGAGCCTGGTCATCAGCCACATCAACCAACCCAACCCACCCTAGGAATCCACACAGCAACCCTACCATCATTGTGACTTTGTGCATCTGTTGAATAAAAACCCTTGACATAGCTCACTACATCCGGCCTCCCCGCCTGTTATTCCGGTCCGCCCGTCACCCAAGTCCACACTCCTGGATTCTTGAAATCTGGCTTTTCTACTGCAGTTACACTGCCGGCTGGCACACTATCAGCATCTGCTGATTGGGCTAGATATGACCATGTTTATTCTGTGGAACTTGCTGCTCAGGCTACGATGTATTAATCATCTGTGGATGATGGTTCCTTCCTGGATCCCACTGACTCCCTGAACATGGGAAATATCTCAGGACCCTCCTAGTTTAAATTTGGTGCCTTGTTTTTAAATCAATCTGACTTTCAATAATGTTCATTTAGTTGGATGCTTTTAATTGCAATTTTTTATGGCTTTCATTCACTTTTATAAATAAAGTATATTTTATAATCATTTAGTTGACATTTTAGGTTGATATTTTAGGCTAGCTTTTATGCTTTTATTTTGAGCTTAGTTTCCCGCCAGCCAAGGAGAGGTTGTTGTAAGGTACAACATGGCCCGCATCAAGTCTCTATTTTAGCTACATGTTTTAGCTTGACATTGTTTTCTAATGGTGACTTTTTACACATTGAACATTTACACGACAGTGTACTAAAATTATTCTGCATGCAGTTAATTTCAGAGTAAGCATTATTATCATGTTGTTTGTACACTCTATTCAAGGCTAGGCACATGAAAAGTGATGCCCTGGAATTTGGTTGCCTGATTGGAGATCGCTCTAAGGCTCCAGACTTACCATTGCATCAGCTGTGCACGTTTGATGCAGTTCAATTGTAACAGTACTTTTATTATATAAACTGCCTCTGTGCACATTTGGCAGAGGAGCACTTCTGCTGGGATTATCCTGGACCTGACTGAGATGCAGCCTTGCTGACTCCTACCGTCATCCTACAAAGGAAAATAGCCAGGTCCATCCAAACAGGCTTCCTGGCACACATCATACTTCACAAACTTTTTAAAAACCTAGTTTTTCAACCAATAATCCATTATCTGTTTTCTGTTTTTTCTTCTTTTCTGCTCCTTCAGGCTTGGCGCTGGGAAACCCTTGTTGTGTAGCTGTACGCCGTACAAAATTAATTTAACATAACATATTCAGATATGGGGGGGGGGTGGCTAGGCTGTCCCAATGGATCTGGCCGAGGGTACTCATACGATGCTCTAAAGATTATAGGTAGTGTTAGATAGGAGTATAAGTATGATCACATAATAACATTAAAATGGTTGAACATTCTTGTAATGCTGGTTACAATGCTTTGTTTCATATTCCTAATAATTGCTGCTCACACTTTCTATACAAGATCGCAATGGTTTGAAAAGCAATATATTTATCTTTCTTGTGTTTACCTTGGACATGCAAAAGTAACAACTGCAGGGTAGATCTGTTTTCACAATTTCCGTGGAGAATAAGGAGTGGTCATGTTCAAGGTTGCAGATACCATCTGGTACCCTGTTAAGGTTAAGGGTTCAGATGGGGACCAGTGAGCCACCTAGGAATTGGGCCAATATTTTCTGATATGTAGACTGAGTCCCCATATTCTGAAGTTTGTGTTGTCCAGGTGTACAGTCCTACTTAATTTGTAGGAACTCTATAACACTATGCGATTATTGCCAATCATAGTGGGTCAAAATATGCGAACTACCCCAACAATATTGATGAAGTAGGTCACATTGCGACTCCTGTTTTTTAAGGAATATTAGTGTATAGGTCGGTTCATAAAATACCAACGCATTTGGTAGAAGTCAGGGGGCAAATTGCATCCACTTTTACCAAATCAATTTTAGTACATTCAAAGTAAGAAATTGAAAATTGTGAATTGTTATTAGTTGCAATTTACAATTTCTTATTTGGAATCTTTTGTACATCAGGTCCTTTGTCAATTGTTTCCATGGGGAACATAAAGGAGGAATCTCATAAAGGAGTAGAGCCCTGAGAAAGGAAGAGTTTCTTTCCAAGGAGGTCTTTGGACATCAGGGAGAAACCTGAGTTGAGGAGTGTGTAGGAGGAGTGGTCAAGAGAGAAGAGTCTAAGGAAATGATGCTTTCAAGAGAAAAGGATTCAGTTGAAAAAAGGTATAATCTCTCGAAGTAAACAGATTGACACTGTGAGCAAGAGTGAGCAAGTGTAGGAAAGTGCACATTTCTCATATGGTCGCCCCTACTTTTTGCCTGCTATTGGATGCAATTTTGA
Source organism: Lissotriton vulgaris (assembly GCF_964263255.1). NCBI lineage: Eukaryota > Metazoa > Chordata > Amphibia > Caudata > Salamandridae > Lissotriton > Lissotriton vulgaris. Next base: position 731,424,206 of record NC_141700.1, read on the forward strand.
CTGGGCTTATGCTAACCAGGTCACCAGTGCCAGATCTGTTTCCCAAAACTTTACAATTGTTTCCCCAATTGGCAATACCTTTAGAACTCCCTGTAAATCCCTAGGAAATGATACCCCTTTTACCTTGGGCAAGGAGGCAAAAGAGGTCCTTAAGGACTACAGCATGAATTGTACCACACTAAGGGAGCACTAACAATGCTCATGCAAACTGCCTTTGTAGGCTTTGTGTCTTGTTGCAGACAAAAGTGAAAATATGACATGGCACACATCCTGTTTGCCATGCCAGCAAACACTGCATGCAATAGGCTTTTCACCCCTACAGCAGGCCTACAGCCCTAAGGCAGTGTGCACTATACTACATGTGTGGCCACTGGTCAAACAGAATTTCCGCAGCTACATGATGACTTCAATGAAACAAAAGATGTTTGGTATCAGGCATCTCATATTATTAAGCCCACACTGATTCCAGTGACTGATTTATTAATACATTCCCACCCAGAGGGCACCTAAGAGTTGTCCCCTAAAAACCTACCAACTACTAGTGTGCTGGCTGACTAGACCTAGCCAGCTTGCCACCACAGATGAGTTTCTGACCCCCAGGAGTGACAGCCTTTGCTATTAGGAGGTCAGAAGCAAAGCCTGCTCAGGCAGAGGGTTTTTACATCCCCTCCCACAGGATGACCTGCAAATTAGCATTCCAAGGCAGGGAGCTTCAAAGATTCCACTGCCTTTGGTATGCGGATCGGGCTTCCCTCACAGGAGTAGATGTTGACCCCCACCTTGACCAGAACTCATTTGGCAGATGGTCAGACAGGAAAATTAGTAGTCAAAAAGGCATGTTCACCTTCAGGCTAGTTCCATGCTTAAGGTTTGCTATCTGAAGTGAATGGAAAGTTTCAGAGTCTGCCATCTTTGTGATTGCACAATTAGGAACTCTGGGACAGGGTTTTGCCGACTTCCCACAGGGGAGCCCTTGGCACTAGGAAACCCAATCCTTCTGACCTAAAAGAAGAACTACAACTGAGGTCCCTGGCTCAACCGCACCAGATGCGGTCGAGCCAGGGACTCATCAGGTCACTTTGCCGGAGAGCTGCCTGTAACAAAGTCTACAGGCCCTCCACCCGGGCGGACCATGGGGCACAACTTTGCTCTCTAAAAAATACTGTCGGTACAAAGTTAACCGTATGCATACTAATGAGATACACACATTCGGTGTGTCTGTTTGATTTTGCCTTAAATATACAGGTTAATTCAAAGGAGTGGCAAACATGGGGCTGGCCCTCATGTTGTCCTGAAGAAAAGGTTAGGGGACATCTTGAAACATGTGGGCAGGATACCAGGGACTATAGCAACATAAGTTATTTTTCCTTTATCCAACCCCCCTTTTTAGCATACCAACTAGAGGCAATAATAAAGAGTTGGCTTACTAGCTAGGTATTTTTAACTATCACTCGTCACCACTCCACAACACACACTGCACTACACATAGCTTCACTAACAGTGCTCCTACGTATCCCTCGCACGTCGTAGCACGCCCCAGGCAGTAGATGCCTGGGATGGCCCAAATGATGAAGCATGTCACCTAAGGGCAACCTTGGGTGAGTGAGGAGACTCAAGAAAAGAATTTTCTTTTCCAAAGGGGCACCGCCCAAAATCTGGGTTACCCTGAAAAAAGCTTCTCCTAGGCTAGGTTCATTTGATCCATCTTGTTGGATTTGAGTGTTATACATTACATTTCAGGAGGCAGAACCTAGCATTAGCCTCCCTCTCCCTCCTTTTTGATAAGCAATTAACTTGGCACCAACGCTGACGGCCTGTGTATTGTTCCCAAAAGATTGCGCCAAAGTCACTCAACCTGCAAGATGCTGTGCCTCCAAAAGCCTGTTAGGACTGCCAGCACTTCTGCCTAGACTCAGGAACTCCGGTGAAGCAGCGGAGCTGCTTCCTTTCGCATACCAAAGAAAAAAAGGTGAGAATTTCAGACAAAGTAAACCTAACACAAGCCAGCACTACTGCACCTGTCGCTCCAAACCCGAGTTGAAGTGGGCCAATGGTGCCAGCTTGGTCACTCAGCCTTCCAGAGAAGAAACCCAACTTGGGTTTGCCATGAGGGGACTCCTCAAAGTCCCCTGCAGCCTCTTGATGCAACCTCCCTGATGGCAAGTGACTCACCTGTGAACAACTCGACACCTCAAGACACATCCTCACCAGTCACCCCTGCCCCGTGTGGAAGTGGACCAATGATGTCCACACACCCACAAGCATCATGAGACCTGACATACCCTGTTGGATCAGTCTGACTGTTTTCCCAGTCCAAGCCTGCAACCTCTTTTCGACCAGACCGATCCCCATGGAATAACATTGTGCGCCCATGCTGAAATGTCCCTTTGCACCCAGCCACCCCACTTCCCCCCGAGGTGACCTGTTGTGCCGCTTTGGACCTTGCTCCACACTTACCTTAAGTGCAGGAGATTGGTCCTGTAAGTCGCTGTGAAGTGCCCAAATGCAGTACATGTTTTTCCCCATAGGATAGCAATGGGCACCCAAGGCTGAAAAGCACCTCTGCAACTGGTCACCACAGTAATGCCCAAGGTGACCTGTTGGTATTGCCTTGGACGTTGTGCTATACTTACCTTAGGTCCAGGAGATTAGATCCGTAAGTTGTTGTGAAGTACCTGTATACAGTATACATCTTTCCTCCATAGGATAACATCACTACTTCAGAAATTGCACTAACTGTTGATTTTAGGAAATGGCTAAAAATTAATGAGCCGAAATGTACTTATCGGATTTTGAAAATGTTGGCACCAAAAGTTATTTAAAGCTGCCTAATATTTTTATAAATCGGTGTGGATTTCCTTATTGAGTAGTGTGCATCATTTATTGACTGTGTGTATTTGCAGATGTCTAACACTCCTCCCTGATAAGCCTAAGGCTGCTCTACCACACTATCCCCTAGAAGAGCACATTGGGACCGCTAAAAAAACCCTGTACACTAGTAGGGATACCCGGATGCTTTGCACAGTAAACCTCTTTTTTTGGTTTACAATATCAAGAGCAAGCTTCCTAAAATGGTGGCAGCGGTGAGATACAAGACTTGAAATTTGCTGTCCCACTTGGTTAATAGGTGATAACACTAACAAATCCAAAATCGTCTTTAGCTTAAAATATTTTTTATTGATTTCGATTTGTTCTAAATTGTTTAAAATAGCTAGTAGGACCTTGTGTTAAGTCTTACAAATCCAAACTGTTTAGAATTTAAAAAAGTATTTTAATCATTTAGGCTCTTTAGACGTTTTGCTTAGGATTACTTGTTAGATTCCTAAAATGCTCCCATCACTCAGGTAGCATGTTCATCCTATAAGCTCAACCTGGGACCATACAGGAAACTTAAGTTAACTCATCCTAAACCCCACTGCCAAGCGTGGAACCTGACCACTAAAAGCCAAATGCTAGAGCCATATCAGGGACCGACTCCCATGGGGAGTCAGGGGAAGGGGTGCTGAGGAGGGGAAGGATTCCTTTAGCAATACTACTGATAGCAACAACACTGGGAGTATTTCAGGTAGTACCCCGGAAGAAGCACAGACAAAAGATGCAGATTTTCAGAAACTAGCCAAGACTATAGAATTAGAGTCTAAACACTTGGCTATAGAACAGGATGGAGCTGAATGGGCCTAGGACCCATCTCTGGTGGCAACAAAATTGAAAATAGGGAGAAAGATGAAGCATTTGCATCAAGATCCCCAAAGGGATTGTGCCCAAATATACAGAGGTGGTGATATCACCATTGTGTTTACAGCCTTTGAGGGGGCTTGTAAAATGAGGAAAACTCAACAAAATGTAGTGGGGCTCTCGTCTCTAGGAACTGGTCTCAGGAAAGCATAGGCTCCTGACACTGAATGAGACAGATGCTGAGTCCTATGACCTCGAAAAGGATACCCTGATTGAGGGCCATGGACTCACCACTGGAAAGTCCGCGATCAGGTTCAGGGAATCTCTAAACACCCTGAGTCAGACCTGTGAAGATTTTGTTGACTTCTCAGTCAAGACACTGTATTACTGGTTGAAAGGTAACAAGCTGCAAGACTATGATGGGCTTTATAATCTTATTATGAAAGTGTTTCTTTTAACAACTGTGTTCCTGAAAAATTGCATCAGTACCTAGTAGAGCCAGATTCACTTGCCCCTCAAGAATTGGGAAAGAAGGCAGACCACTAGGTCAAGACAAGGGTAACCAAGACAACCCCGAGAGGGGTGACTAAAAGAAAAGGGTTGCTAAGCCCCCAAAGAGAACTATGGTGACCAGTCTAAAGATAAAGAGTCCTCTCAAAGCCCCCCAAAAACCTGTTCATGAGGGTGGGCCCAAGCAAATACATAGAACAAGGGTGGATACCAGGGTATGAACTGGAATGCCAATGCCAAGAAGGTTTGGTGCTTTCATTGCAAAGTCAATGGGCACCAAACTGGAGACCTTACCTGTCCCAAAAAGAATCCCTCTAGTGAACCTGCAGTACCTAATACAGTGGTAAGTCTCTCAATGGGATCCCAACTGAGCCCTGACCATTTCAGTGAGCTCACTCAAGTAACTAGTCTCTGAGAGTGGGATGGATGTAGCTTTCCTGGCTGTTTGGCCTAGTAACCTCGAGAAATACAGACAACAGCCACATATTAATGGAGTTAGAGTTGAAGCAGTGAGGGATACAAATGCAAGTATTGCTATGATGACTGACAAACTGATATCCACAAGACAGTGTGTGACTGCTGAGACATTCACAGTCCTTAATGCTGACAATCAGCCTAAGGTCCATCCCATGGCAATGGTGTCCTTAGGTTACTAGCCAAAAGAAGGAAGTGGTATCCTCTGCAATTCCTGTAGAATGTCTCTTAGGAAAAGATCTGACACTCCCTCACCTTCTGGTACATACCTGGCCACTAGAAGTGGGTAACTACACTACTCCAGGTTTTGTTCTGGCAAGATGCCCAGCTAAGGGAGGATGTCATGAGCCAAAGTGAGTAAGAACTCTCTATAAGTATGAGGCACTGCCACTCTGCTAGTGGCACCAGGTCTGAAGTCTCTAGCACCAGTGTATACGAGTCCCTCCTTCCAATAGTTTCTCTGGGAGTGACTAATATTTCACTTTTCCAGATGGGACTGGTCTTCTGTCCCTGGCACAGATCTTTCTTAAAGGGCCCCCCCTGGGCATAGAACTCTGCGGTGTAAGGCCCAAGTTCCTTGGGGACAGTTCCCTGTCGAGGTCACACGTCTTATTGCTGAGGAGAGGGGACCTGAGCTTGTGTCCGCTGTGAAGCTGTTTTCCCAGACTTCTTGCCTTTTCTCTTGGAGGATCTGGCCATTATTCCAGGCTCTAACTCCTCTTTTTTTACCTTTGGGCTTTGCATTTTTACGCACACCCATTCAGGTATACCCAGTGTTGGACTTGGCCCTTTTCCCTGTATTTTTTCTCTTTTTCTCCCCCATTAGAGGATATCTCCCCCATGGTAGAGGAATGTATAGGCCATGTGTGGTGTGAGATGCAGTGACACATGCTGTGCAATGGCGTGCACAGATTTATTTGAGCTGCTGTAGAGAAATGTCACTTTTAAAATGGACGCCATTGCTGTGGGCTATGTGCCACCTGCCTGCAGTGGGTTTGCGGTCTAGTGTTCTTTTACTATTGCAGAAATGTCGCTATTAAAATGGACGCCATTTCTGTCTGCTTGTGCCCCCTGCCTGAGGTGGGTTGGCGGTCTAGTGTTTGAAGTGACAAGGTGCTCTACACTTCCCCCACAGTGACAGTGGAGGCTGGAACTGCCAGGAGCCTTCCTGAAGGTTCTAGCCCTCTCTGGTAGGTGGGAGGAGGGGGTATATGTAGGGCAGTAGAGATGCCATGTGGTCAGACTGAAGGTGGACTGGATTGAGAGGGGACACTCTGCCAGGAGGTATCGCCGCAAGGGCCTGTGTGCTGGCCCCTGAGCCCATCTTTACCCTTTGCTGTACACAGGGCTAGTGAGAGCCCCACTGCCGGAGTCAAGGCTGCTGTATCAGGAGGAGTGCCACGTTACAGAGGAGGATGGTTCCTAGGATCTACAGCCCTGTCCTGATGAGTGCCCACTGACTGCTGACCTTGCCCAGTAGTGCCTGCTGCTCTGCTACCCAGCGCCTGGAAAAGAAGATTGCTTTATCTGATTACCAAGGAGCACCTTTTACTGCGCTCAGAAGGAGGCGAGGAGCACGACCTGTTGTCCCTGAGTCTGCTGGCGGGAACTAGCGCCTCGTGAGACGTCCATGTGGACTGCCTGTACCCTCCCCCTGCCCGCACTCTTGCACTGTACTGCCAAAGCGCTATATGCAGATGGCCAGTGAGGAGAGAGGAGCGTGGGCCCTATGTCCTTAGGTGGAACCCTTAATCTGTGGCAGCTACCTAGTGCCTCTTGAGCGCTATATTCGCATTGCTGGTGAGGAGCGCTATCTGTCGTCCCTGAAGCCCCTGGTGGGACTGGACACATCGTAAGTGCTATATTCAGGGTGTCAGGGGAAGAGGAGCTGAGGCCTGGAGCGCTGTGCTGTCACAGCGCTATATTTCAATTCCCCTGCATTTGTGCTGCATTGTGGTGCTGCCAGAGTGCCTTATTCGCATTGACTGTGCTCTGCTTGCTGCCAAGGCTCTACAACTGTGCCCAGGAAAGAGGAGCGGACGTCTGCTGCACAGGGATTCTAAAGCGCTATGAGGGAATCCCTGCATGTGGGATTCCCCCCTGCCTGCTTGTTTGACAGCGGGCAGCTTCAACATTGTGGGGCACTCTTAATTGCAGAGTCCAGAAGAGGGACTCCATTTTCCCCAGACGCTGTGGCGCCAAAGGCTAACCTGCAAGGCTAATGGCACTTATAATGTGTGCTGCTTTTCCTCAATGACTGCATGGCTGTTAAGGTTTTATGCCCCCTCCTAATGTGACTTACGCTAATTTGGTGATCCTAGTGCATTTATGCTAATGTGTCAATGCTAACGCTTTTATGCTTATTGCAGTGCTGCTAAGGTTTATGCTGATGTCCAATGCAGTGAGGCTGATCTATGCACATTGTGATTAATGCCTAGTGACAGTATTGCCCCCATGCTAATTGTGTTTCATGCCTGCATGCCTCATGTGAGATGCTGCATGCCAATGCCCTTCTGTTGCTCATGATGACGCCTACATGGTAAGGGGGCTTAGGCTGGTCTGGTATATAAGGTGTTCTTGTCCCTATGATAATGCCATGATGTTTACCTTTCATGCCTAATGCTTTGATGTTAAGGATGAAGCCTCTAGGTGCACACGTTCATGCCTAATGCTTAAGGTTTATTTTCCCCTAAGGCTACAGCGTTGGTGTTCTGTATACTGTGCCTAACCTGATGTTTCCACTCCAGTTCTACGCAGTGGTGATTTATGCACATATTTCTGTCAAATGTGTTTTATGCCTCAGATTGGCTACCTAGAGGGGTTCCTGCCATTTAGCCTATTGACATGCAATGATGTTCTATTCCAGGTCTCCCACACCAATGCATTTATGATAATGAGGGTTATGCCTATGGGGATGCCCCCTGTTTAGGTCAGGGCCTACTGAGAGCCCACCCTATGATTATTACCCAATGAGATGCCCCAGGATTTATGCAAATAGGTAGATGCCCTTACACTGAAGGTTGTTGTGCATAGTAAGCCCCTATGCTCACATGTTTATGCTGTTGTGTTTTTCATGCAAATGCAGGAGGTGACTGATGCCCATGATTGTGCCCAATGATAAGGCACGATGTTCCAAGTGCTACCGTGTCTGCTCTGCTGTTACGATGCATAATGTGATGTTTATGCTAATGGTATGCCCAAGGTCCTGCTTATGCGGGTATACACAATGTAAGTGATGTCAAGGGATGGTGTATTCATTCTCCTGTGATTTTCCCTGACAGACATGTTTTGGTGCTCACCTGTTTATACCTAATACTAAGAAGGTTTAATACATAAGGGGCCCGATTTAAGGTGTCGCTGGCCAATGAGTCTACAAAGCTTGTGTCTCTATGTCTAAGGAGGTGTTGAGGGGTTGCTCTTTCAGGCCTGCTCACACAGCGATTGAGGCCTATCGTGAGACATGGCTAAGTTCCTGATCTTGCCAGTAGGTACGGGCTGCTATACGTTCATTATTGATGCTAATGGAATGTTCCTGCCTAATGCGTCACGCGTCATGCTAATGTGATTTATGCCCCAGGTTTAGGCCTTATGACAATACTGTGGTGCTAATGTTGTTACAGCCATGCTGAAATTGTTTTCCCCTAAAGCTACAGCTGCTGGACTCTACATCTATTCCTTGCACCTACCTTTATTCCACATACTCTTGTGATGGTTCTGGCAGCTGCTTGAGTGGCCCTGCCCTGTAAATAGTCCTGTTCTGTACATGACTACCGGGTGCCAGTTGGCGCCGTGTTCACCCCTGTGATTACTTCTTGCTGTGTTGTGCATAATACATATGCTGTTTTTCACCTAAACTGATGTGGTCTCTTTTTGGTAGTGTGCCTTGTGTGTCGTCTGTGTGTGCTGTGCGGATGCTTTACACATTTCCTCTGGAGTTTGGCCCGCCCGCTCTGCACCACGCTACCCCGTTTCTAACATTGGTGGCAGCGGTGGGATAGGACTTGTGTTTGCACAGTACCACAGCGTCAACGGGTTGCACTGCAAACTGAGCAGTTAAAGTGTTAAAGTAATCACAGTTTTTTGGGGGGATTATCGTGTTTTTCCTGATTATTGCTTCCTCCTGAAAGTGTTTTTTTTAAAATTGTGTTCCCCTGTTGCACTGTGGGTGGTGTGTCCCAGGTGTACCTTGCCAGGATGGGATTAATTTAAGATGAGGATTACCTTATGGAGTACACTAAGCAGGAGGTGATGGACTTCTGCCAAGAGAGAGGGATACCCCTAGTAGGCAACATGCACAGGAAGTTGTTTCTCTATGAGGCCCTCAAGAGGGGGGAACCCTTAGAGCCCTGTGGGGACCTTTCCAATTACCCCTCTGCATATTTAAAGGGTGGATTTGGCAGAGACCAGGAGGAGGACTCTGCCGGGCATCTTGCCAGAACAAAACCTCGAGTAGTGTAGTCACCCACTTCTAGTGGCCAGGTATGTACCAGAAGGTGAGGGAGTTTTGCAACTCCTGTGCTATCTGCCAAGCCAGCAGCAATGCAGATAGCCACCCAAATGCCCCCTTAATTCCACTTCCAATATTTGGGGATCCCTTTGAACGGCTATGGGGTGACGTTGTTGGCCTCTTGGACCCTCCAACAGCATCAGGGAATGGATTTGTACTGGTGTCAGTGGATTGTACCATCAGGTACCCTAAAACTATTCTCCATAGAACTGTCACTGCTCCTTTAATTGCCAGGATCCTCCTGAATATCTTGGCTAGAATGGGCTTCCCTAAAGAGGTGGTGTCAGACAGAGGTAGTAACTTCATGTCTGGCTATCTGAAAAGTATGTGGGCTGAATGTGGGTGACCTATGAGTTCACCACCCCTTACCACCCACAAACAAATGGATTAGTTGAGAAATTCAACAAACCATGAAAGGCATGATCAATAGAATCCCTGAAACAAAAGAGGTGGGATGTCCAGTTGCCATGCCTGATTTTCACGAACAGAGAAGTGCCACAGAAGGGAGTGCGGTTTTCCCCCTTTGAATGTCTATTTGGTCATCCGGTAAGGGAACCATTGTGTCTAGTGAAGGAAGGCTAGAATAGACCTCCCAATAAGCTTAAGCAAGACATAGTAGACTATATACTTGGCCTACCTTCAAGGATGGCTGAGTACATGGAAAAAAACATAAATCTAGAGGCCAGCCAAGAGCTTCAGAAACCCTGGTATGAATTAAAGGCTGCACTGGTGGAGTACCAAACAGGGCATATAGGGGGAGGGGGTTTGGAGCCAGTGGCTCCTATGGACCTCTAGGACAAATGAAGTAGACCCTACCTTGCCCTTGAAAGAAAAGGGGTCATCAACTAACTGGTAAACCATGACACTCTCAGGAGCCCCAAGAGGGTCACCAATGTGAACGGCCTTAAACCCTACAATGACAGGTGGGATGTGGCCATGCGGATGGTCACTAATGTGGATCAGAAAGAAGAGAGTGAACCGCACCCTGACCTCCTCTCGCACAGTCCTGAAGATGGGTCAGTTGATGGAGAGATATTTTCAGACCCCCCTCTCGGTCCAACAGCAGGTTGACCACAAGAAAACCCTGTACCAGTTTGTGGAGCTTTTCTCCTTAACCCCTAGTGTACACATGTTGTGGATACTCTGGATAGCCTACCTATCAAAAACTCAATACCTACAGGCAGTCTGAGCATGTCAAGGCTGAAGTCAGCAAGGTGCTGGAATTGAGAGTCATTGAAACCTCTGAGAGCCCCTTGGCCAGCACAGTTGTTTTAGTCCCGTAACCTCATTCCAAGGGTGGAACACCAGAGCTGAGGTTTTGTGTGGACTATAGGGACCTCAATGCAGTGACCAGGACAGATGCACACCCAATGCATATGGCAGACAAATTGATTGACAGGTTAGGGGCAGGCAAATTTCTCAGTACTTTTGATTTAACATCAAGGTACTGGCAGATTGGCCTGCACAGGCAGATATGTCCCTGTGCTGTCAGTTCAACTGCTGCCAGTACAAGTGATCAGGGAAGCCATTTTAAATACATGTGCTGGGCAGTGGTCGAAAACGAGTTCCACAGCTACTTGATGGCTTCACTGAAATGAAAGATGTATCAAACATCTTGTATTAATAAGCCCACATTGATTCCAGTGACAGATTTATTGATACATGCACCCAGAGGGCATTTTAGAGGTACCCCCTGAAAATCTACCAACCACTGGTGTGCTGGCTGACTGGTCCTAGCCAGCCTGCCACCACAGACTGGTTTCTGACCCCAAGGGGTGAGGTCTTTTGCTCTCAGGAGGTTAGAAACAAAACCAGCTCGGGCAGAGGGTGTTTACACCTGCTCCCACAGAATGGTCTGTGAATTAGCATTCCAAGGCAGAGAGCTTCAAAGAGCCCACCACCTTTGCTATGGAAATCTGACTTTCCTTACAGGAAAGGACAGTGATCCCACTTAAACATGGATTATTTGGAGCCTAGACAGGCTGGAAAATTAGTAATCAGAAAGGCGTGCTCACCTTCAGGCTAGTTCCACCCCTAAGATGGGCTATCCTAAGTTAATGTGAAATTTAAAACTCTGCCATCTTTGTGATGGCAGAGTTTGGAACTCTGAGACAGGGTTATGCCCACTTATGCCCACTTCCAGCAGGAAGTGATCATATAGTGGGCGTAGTGATGTCAGGGCTAAGTAGCCCATTGACTACGACCCTACACTCCCCTAACACCCCTAAATGTAGTAATCAGGGGAGCCCCTGACACCAGGAAATCTGATCCTGCCAGCCAAAAAGATTAAGGACTGAAGAGTCATGAAAATCAAGGACTGTGGATGGAGCCACTCACTTGGCACCAACCCTGCCGGCTTGTTCACTGTTCCTGATGGTTGTACCTAAGTTGAAGCACCCTGTAAGCTACGGTGCCTCCAAAATCCTGGGAGGACTGCCAGCACTTCTGCCAAGACTCAGGAACTCTTGTGGAGCAGTAGAGCTGATTCCCTGCACCCTGTAGGTGCCAAAGAAAGAATTGTGAAGATTACAGATCACATAAACCAGTCACCGGCTGACACCATTCTGCCCGTCGCTCCAAGCCTGAGATGAAGTGGGCAAACATTGTTAGTGTGGTCCCCCAGCCCTTGCTAGGAGTGCATTCCTTGACGCTGCCTGCAGTCACCTCTGACTGCGAGTGACTCTACTGTGAAAAACCCAAAGCTTCAAGACACCTCTGCACCAGTCACCCCAGGCCTGAGTGGAATTGAACAGAAGGTGTCCTTACATCCCGAGCATCGTGAGAGCTGAGCCCCCCATTGGTTGAGTCTGACTGGTTTCCCAATCCAAGCCTGCAGCCTCTTTTTGACCAGACAGTTCCCCTAGGATAACATTAGGCACCTGATGCTAAAAAGCATGTCTGCAGATGGTTGCCCCAGTACCACCAGAGGTGACCTGTTGGTGCTGCCTTGGACTTTGCCCCATACTTATCTTAAATCCAGGAGAGTGGCCCTTTATGTTGCTGGAAAGTACCTGTATGCAGTGTATGCCTTTCCTCCATAGGATAACATTACTGCTCCAGAAATTGCACAGTGTTGATTTTTCAAATCTTTAAATCTTTATAACCTGAAACATACTTACCTGATTTTGATGATCTTGGTTCCCAATGTTGTATAAAGATACATATTGTTTTTGTAAATTGGTGTGGATCTCCTTATTGAGTCGTGTGAACCATTTGTTTACTGTGTGTGTATTTGCAGATGTCTAACACTCCTCTTTGGTAAGCCTAAGGCTGCTCAACCACCCTTCACCCTAGAAGGGCACCTTGTGATTGCTAAAGCAAGCTCCTGCCCACTAGTAAGGGATACCTGGACACTTAGCACAGTATAACTCTTTTTTGTATGCTATATAAAGAGCCATCTTCCTACAGAAAGGAGCTGCCCTGAGCAGATATCAAAATACCCAGGTCCTCATCTACAGTATTTTGGTGAAGGGCTGTGCCACAAGCCTTCCTGCTGTAGTGCCCTATGTCAAAAGAAAAGGGCAGGAATGTGCTGTATCATGAGATACGACACATTTCTGTCATCTATCACTGCACTGGTGCACAAATGGCTGGCATGTGCCAATGCAGGCACCCTTGCACCATGGTTCACCATGGGACACCTTCCTTCACAAAAACAACCCTTACACCACTCCTGGGGAGGCGTAGGTTTTTGATTCATCCCAGGTTTACAGAATTTAGTCAATCTGGGAATGTGTCAAATAGCAGGGGTGTTACGTGGGAACACCCACCCGAACACCCATGACACGTCTCCCCATCACAGTGTGAGGCAATAAAGCGATTTGCCCTGCATTGCTTCACACCATATCTACGAGGTCATGAAAAGTCATGCAGGGTGGCTTTACTTGACCTCATAGATATGGGTAACCCCAGTGCACCCCCGTAACGTCCTAAAAAGTGACGTTCCAGTGCCACACTGGCCTTGTAAGTAAGCTGCCCCCATGCGTAGACAAAGACCCAGTGAGCCGGGCTAGTTACTGAATGAGGAACCAGCTGGAGCTGTTGGATATATGGGAAATATTCTGAAGCGCTGTTATGCATGGCTGGATGAGTATGTTATTGAAAAACAAAACGGATTGACTGTCTATATCACTTTATGTACAGAAATTTAGGACTAATGCCAAGACCATCAGTGAAAGGCAGAGCAGTACGCCTGGGTGGAGGCTTTGCAAAACTCTACGAATCGGTAAAAAAACCTCTGCATCGCTATGCGGAGTTCCGCAAGCATGCGGAGTTGATTTTTCCACATGCTAGTGAGACATTTATGACGTTCGGCAACGCGGATTGCGTGTTCGGGGGGGGGGGGGGAAATATCATGCAAACTTCACCACACGGTTGCCAATGGGCGTGGACATCTTGTTTTTCTACTCTTTCTATGGTTCTGGGATCTGTTTTAGAATGTTCTCCAATCTTTTCAATCCTTTATTTCTAGAACTTTTTTATTGATTAACTATCCCTCTCTCTCCCCAAGAGTATATTTTGCGTTTTATTTCTACTTTTACTATGTTTTTTGTACTGATTTTGTCTATTACTTAGATGTTTTTTTATTACTCTACTTCTTCTTCTGGCTTTATTTTTCACTTCTACATTTTCTTTTCTGCCCCCCCCAGAACCATGACTAAGGGTAGTGCGACCAGGAGCCGCGTTCCTTGCAGAAGACGGCACCCAGAAGGGGTGCAGGCCCGGGCCTTGTTCTCAGAGGTTAGGTGGAGGTGTCCGCCCTAGTTTCTTTTGTGCAGCACCCCCTCCCCTTAACCTTGGCAGCAGGGGGCATGACTGGCTCCGGCTATGGGATCCAGGAGTGACACCACCGGTGGGCGACGGTGCGCCGGGCAGTGTTTCGCTGCTTTGAGGTTTGGCTCACCCACAACCAGCTTACTCACCGGTGGTCAGAGATCTTGGACTAGGAGCAGGACCTGCTAGACCTGCTAGGTGTTGAGGTTGTGGGGCTTGGTGAGTAGCTTATTATAATACTATTGTGTGATCTGTTGAGGGTTATTGTGAATATTATTTTTTTCCCAAATAGCATAAATTCTGCTGCTGCTGCTTACATGCAGGTAAGTTACGTTTAAAAGTCTTATATTATTCTTCTAGACAGGTGCTCTCAGTGCTACTAATCTTACTTATTTGTAACTTTGCGCCCGCTAGGGCTGATTCAGTAAAAGAGGTTAGAGAACTTGTTGCAGGGATTCTGCTCGTGCACAGACCTATGCACAGGAAACCAGGACCTCAGTGAATTGTGGTGTACCAAAAAACTCACCTCAGTCCCCAGAACCCCTATCCAACTAGCATCAGTGTCTCATTAGCTCTCCATCCTATGGCAAAGCTACCAATGATTAGACAACCCAGAACATGCGACTTAGGGTACTCTCAGGAATGGTGGGAATCAAGAACACTCTTTCATTTTTATTCTCATACCAGTCCACAACGTGAGTAATTAGAAACACAGTAAAGTTTAACATGTTTATTTTAACGACGTGCTCTGAGATGCAGTATTTTTGCTAACATAAGCTGGCATATGATTAGAAATAATACGATCAGCATTCTTACAATTCCATAAAACACAAAGGGAGAAATCATGTTATAATGATAGTGGAAATAGGACCTATAGCGCCTTGTGAACCACCCTCCCCTACTAGGAACTAGGTTTTATAATAATAGAAGGTCTCTTAGGCTTACATGGGGAACCCCATACCTACAAGATCAGCAGAAGTAAATCACATCCAGGATCAGCAAAGCTCTCTGGCACTGGAAAAGGTTTTTCTCCAGGTGCCCAAAATCATGCATGCAGTGCAATATTAAAGACACTAGAATTTCAGTTGGTTGCAGCTGTGTGCATGTTTTGTCTAGAACGTGGGCCGATCAACCTGCATAACAGCATACATTGTTATGGTGACAATGAAGGCTTCTGTACGCAGTGTACAGACTAAGTTTGAGATGTATGTCTAGGTTTGTGACAAACAGACCGTTCTCATCCGAGAAAAATCAAGCAGTTTTACTTACAACAACAGTTACATGTAGTGTTGTGTGCAAAAGCTGCAAAGTGGCAAAATGGCGTTTAAACTTCTAATAAGCTTATGCTAACATAGCAATGTGTGCAAGCAGGGCCTTGTCTTCACTACAATATCCCCTGATCGGGACATGTACAAGAAGGGAAGCAATCTAGGAACGCAGAGTTCAAGTTTGAGTGAGACAGAACCAAGTTCAAAATTTGCCAGACTGGATAATTGGAAGTGATAAGTTCGAAGCAGTAAAAAAAAAAAAAAGAAGGGGCGGTATACTTCCCATCATGGAGAAGGAAAAAAATAGTCAAGAAGTCTTTTGATCGCAGTACGCGTTGAAGATGGACAAATGCCAATTCAATCCATCAGCGTATAGGCACAGTATGTTGCAACAGCCTCTTAGAGGAAGTCATTGTTATCATCAGAAAATAATTCAGTCATCCAATTTAATAACGTGAAGGAACATACATGTTCTTTGATAGCTGGAGCCTCTAGCACCATCAGAGGAAAACTTGGGTGTTCTTTGAGATAACTGCATGCCAGGAAGTCATGTGCAGCCGCACATATATTCCAATTCCCTAGAACTCAATGCGCCACCTCACAGGCCTTAATCCCGATACCGGAAGAGTCCAATTCATGAGACAGTAAGGGACTCGTTAGTTGATCATAATCCGGAGCAGGAGACACTGTATTGCAGAGACACAAATCCAGAGCCCATTCAAAACAGCAATCCAGGCAATGGAAAACAGTTTGCACGCATGTAAAGTAGGAGAACCAGAAGGACAATCCATAAGCCTCACTCAAGGTGGCCAGGGGTAGATTTCCATAGTAATCAAGCATCCGGTTGGGAAGCAGGAGCAGCCGGGGCAGGTTTTCTTGTGACACAGACTTTGCAGCCATTTTTGAGCAAGCAAATCAACAGCAGCACACCGGCAGCCAAGGCGAGAATTAATGGTAGCTCGCCGAAGATGCTGGAAAAAATAGAATGAAAAAATGCCGGTATCATGCCAAATATAGTTTGGAATGAGGTCACAAGGCCGGAGCTCACGATTTAAAAAAAATCGCCAAGCCAGCTTGTTGACGAGGCATTGAATATAGTGTGAATCAAAGCGCCGAAATGAAGTGGGAGATCAGTATTTAAAAGCGCATGCACCTCGGTGCGGGTGTTTGACACGTGAAGGACAAATGTTTCACTGGAAGAAGTAAGGGCAACTTCTTTCTGAGACAATAGAGCCCTTATTCATCTTGTTGAACTCTGCTTTCAAGGTTGGAATGGAAGGCCAGATGGACACATCGAGTCTCCCTTGCGGGGGCGGGGAAAGCACATTTTTACAGCAAACTGCACTTTGGGAGACAGTCACAATGTACGGAATCCCTGCTAGCATACTGCAGCATTCTTCATTATTTAAAAGTAAATACCTACTGTTAGCTAGCAGCGTGAAAGTTGGTGTTATAGCTGGCACTGGATTACCCTTTAAAATGCAGGCTAAATTCGGGGCTTGCATGTTACACGAGCCGCGCAATTGTATGTTCTGCAAACCAGTGAGTGATCAGTTGTAGAAGTGCACTCCTCGCCCTTTAGATAAACTTCTTTACCCTCCCTCAGGCAGGTATAGGTAAATGGCAGAGACCAAATTTCATGGAGATAGGCGCTTCCCAACGGTTCATATCTGCCTATGGCATAGTGTTTCATACATTAACTGAATTTAAACAAGGGAAAGGGCAGTGTTATTAACCCATGAATGAGCCATATAGCTGAATTAGATTTGGCAACAGAAAAAGGTAAAGATTCCAACTTTTCAATATGCAAAAGTGAATATGCAGCATCCTTCATAGACATAAATTGTTGTTTCTCAGTGAAATTAGTCGGTAAAAATAGAGAAGAGGTATTCATGTAGTCCCAAGGTTTCCCAGATTTTAAAGTTTGTAAAGGCCAAGCACACTACATTATGGAACGTAATTGATTTCCCCATGGTACAAAACAGACACTTTATCTTGACAATATCAACAGATGAAACAATATTGTCTAATGTGTAAATTCGGGAAGAAAGAATATTAATGCTATTATCAACAACTGCAAGCACTTATTCTAAATTAGCTTGATCAATAGCTCTTAATCTAGAAGCAGCTTCAATTTGAGACAGTTTCCAAACTTCTTTGTAAATAACATATATCCATCTTTTTGACCAGCCTCCTGCAGGGCCTTTAACAAAGTCATTCAAATCAACATCGTCAGTCAATTTGGACAAATGAAGTTTAGCCGACACTAAAGTGGAATGTTTAAGCCAGTTCTGACATAATTTGCCTACTGAATAGGTAGTAACAGAATGGGCGTTTTCAAAACGGGGTTCCACCCTAACCTGTGTATAGCCAGGGGCCAGACCCAGAAAACAATGTTGGCATTAATCTGAACTTTTTTGCCATAATAACTAATCTTGGGGATCCAAGCTGGAAATATTAAAGGAGGAATTTGTTAATAGGGACTGCAATTCATCAATGGACTATTACTGTGAATTTACCATGTACGGCATTCCCCCAAATCAGGAATGGAAGGGGCATTTAATTTTTTAGATGTAGTCAATATAAAGCAAGTAGTTTGTGAAATAGTCAAGTTCAAAAACAACATATGGTTTGGATGAGACATGCACGATGCAAAGCTTCAGTGCCTTGCACTTGCCAACTTTTAGAACCCCAAACAGATTTAAGATCAATAGTATCTTTCTACAGCTCATAGCCCCCTATAGCTAATTGATCGATAAAAGACTTTGAATAAAGTAATTTAGTGTGGGTGAGTCTAACTTTGGAAGAGGAATTTGCTGCCATCTTAAAATAAAAGGTGTCAGGATTGGATTGATTAAAATCAGTAAAATAAGTAAACTTCTTTAAAAGAGTTTTCGAGCTGCCTTCAATGGGGGCTGAGCAATGTTCCCATTGTGTATAAATAACCACATTTCTAAATGTGTTTGCTTTATGCAGAAAATGATTGACAGTGTTGGTAGCAGAATATTCTGTATAATTAGCTGAGTCTAAGTACAAACCTTCAGCATCAAAAGCAGCATAACATTTCAAATCCGAAAAAAGAGCCTCTACGGCTTGGACGTCCCAATCGTCAGATCGTATGTTTTGTTTTACAACATCCCCCATTGAAACACGAAGTACATTGGGGACATTTACAACCTCTGTAGGGCCGTGAATCTGAAAGTTAACAGCATTCCATACAATCCCATATAATACAGGCCAAGCTGTGATGTTGACAAAAGTCTGGTCCCTCTTCATGATGTGGGACGAGACGTGGGGTGCCAAAGTTCCATCAATTAACCTAATTGTAGATCTTTCTTTAACATAATATCCATTCACTAGACGAAAAAGTACAACTACAAATCCAAATGACATGAATAAGAAAATTGAAAAAAGCACCAGCCAAATGTAAGTCCAAGGGGGTAACAAAAAATGTCTTTTAAACCAAACAGCAAAAATTTAAATTTTCAATGGGGACCTCAATGTTGTAGAGGTAGTGTCAAATGAAAAGCGTGACTGGTCAACTGCACTTGTTTGAACACCAGGCAACGAAACATCTGTGGGATAAGTATTCACAGTATCATCATGGGGGTCACAAGGCGGTGGATTTATTAATGGATTAGTAACTGTATGCATCTCGATGGCAGCGCCAGGCCTGTTGGTATTTGCCAGAGCCAAAATAGAATTTTTCAGCATTGCAGGACAAGAGACCGCTGGTGTCATACTAAGAAGAATCGGCCACTCATTGTAATTTGACATTGTCAATGGAGATGCACCTTTGATCCTTGCGACCAGGAAGTGGAGGTAAAATGACTGTTCTTGTACCCTGCACACCAAGCACAGGAACTGGTGCACGATATGATGGGCCAAACTCGGGGTAGCCAGCCAACTACTGGAATCTGAAGTGTAGCTTCAGAAGTGGAGGGCAAGTGTTCCTTTGCAAGACTGTCACAGGTCTCTTGTAGGTTCTGTAATACAGCAGAATGATCTTCTACGTCAAAGGGTGCGGCAGACGCCGCCATGTCTACACCCTTGTAATGGCCGGATTTTCTGTTTAGATGGGATCAGCCCCCAGGGGCCCCTGTGACCCAGCCAAAACGTACTCACCTTCCCTTCTTAGATCGTATTCACAATGAGTAGATATACAGATAAATATACAGGTTGCACCTAAGAATGGGGAATAACAATATACATATACAGATTTTCTACAATATCTTATTCACATCAGTTGGCCTCGCGGTCACCCCGACCCAGACCGTTCTACCATAGGGCAGATCTGACACACAATCCGGTGTGTCTACACACGGGCCTGCAGAACCCAATGCTCCCTTTTCCCAATTGTTCGCGATCCTGCGAAACTACGCGTCAGTGTCCTTCCTGACGTTCTCACTTATTCAAGCCACAATCTGGTGGATTTACACGTCGGTATCCTCCCCGACGCTCTCATTAACGCCGCATATCAACGACGACCACATTCCTATGAACCATTATTGAGATGATATTTCGGCAATCTACTTGGGACAAACCTAAAATAATAACTTTGAATATGGGTCCAGATTGTATAGTGTACTTCTTGCTTTTGGCATCAAAGGTCCACTCACTCCCTCTTTATTCGATTACCATTTACCTGATCGGGATTTCTCATCCGTTCACCTAAATAGCGTTCGACTAGGAATGTCGTTTACCAAGATTGAACATAAGCACCAGGTACACGATAATTCTATATGAATTAGGATATTTATTAACAATAGACATAAATCACATTACTATGCAGCATTACATTTGCAAAGGGAATAAAAGATAAAGATTAGAGTGCACATACTACAGGAATTGGTCGGACATCACCTGGTTACTGGGAAATCGGGACTCGGCAGTCATCTAGGCTCCTGTCTCGTCTCTGGGTCCTGGCTCGCCTTGCAGTCACCCTCAGCCGTCACAAGTACACGTCTGCACTGCTAGGCTCAACCTCGTCTGCTCTCCCTCAGGACCTCGGAACCTTGCTGTTTATTAACTACCGTCTCTCTCTCTCTGTATTAGTGCGCTCCGCGCCACTTCTCGTTCAGTCTATCTCAGAGAGTTTCGGTCTTAAATCTTTCTCCGACTTCAAAGATGGCGACTTGTCCACCATGAAAATGAATAATGGCAGAGATGCTAACGGCTAGATGCCGCCTACGAACTAACTGACAAAAAGACTAACACCTTCGCTAATATCAAAGCCCGTTCCTTCATGGAAATTCACGGCCAGTAACCTGCCGCCCACCAAATTCTTGTACCTCCCCGTACCAAGGACACTTTCCCAGCCGTCCGGCCTGAAGTTGTGTCTTCGGAGTGGAGAAAAATACATTCCTTCGATAAGGGTCAGCCTGAACCGGTTCTCTCCAAGCGAACAACAGCTTAAAACTAAAACATTACTCTTGACCTAGAAAGCCTTCTCGAGCTACCGGGCAGAAAGCAAAATGGAGTCTGTCTCGTTTAAGGCCTACGGAGCCCATAATATGCATAGCTCCATGAAAAACAGATCGGCATGTTAACAAATGAGTGAATCATGACTAATACTTATATATCTAACCCCTCACTTAAATTCATAAGCCTTACTCTAAGGGAAGTAACACGCAAATGCCTTTATATATATATATGACAGGGTCCCTGTCTATCGGCCTAATCCCTATGCTATGGGGGTGATAGGCTGGAGTCACTCTCCATCATTCTCCTTCTCCAGAGAGCTAGCAAAAAGACAGCCATAACAACCCTCAAGGTCCGGAACAAACAATTTTATGCCAAAGAGCATTTCGTATGGGGTCCGCCCACCCAGAGACCTTCTAGGGAGATTATTAAGTGCACGTTGAACGCTATACAAACGGGCCAGCCAGTTCCTGCCAGTACCTAAAACCCTAGCTGTCAAGGATTGCTTAAAATCATGGTTTATCTGCTCAACAACTGAATTGCCCCCAGGCCTGTATAGAGGCGAAAATTTGACCTGCACCCCCAGAGACCTCATGGCATCCTTGTACGCTTTAGAGGCGAACGCTGGACCTGGTCCGTTGGAGGATGCCACATGCAAAAATCCCTACAAAGACACGCAAATCCCTGATGACAGTTCGAGCAACAGCACTACGTTGTGGCCAGAGCCATATAAAGTGTGTGCACGAATCCACTCCAACTAAGATGTACTTATACGCAGTATCTGAGGAGAAAGGACCGCAGTGATCTAAATAAACACACCCAAGTGGTTTATTAGATATGTACAGCTGTGTTTGTGGTGGACGCGCAGCAGTTGAAGGTTTGATCTGCTGGCAAATATCACAAGCAAGGACATAGTCACACGTCTGTTTGTACAATCCGTGCCACCAGTAACGCTGCTGTAAGATAGAGACAGTTGCTGAAACGCGGGCATGAGCCGAGGCCATGCCCTCGTGAGTGGCTGTTATCAAGGAGAGCCCGCGGTCCACATTGGGAATCAATCTGTCACCAACGTTGTTAATTCTCACATAGGGAACTTTATCAGGACTTAAA
Organism: Lissotriton vulgaris; assembly: GCF_964263255.1. Classification (NCBI taxonomy): domain Eukaryota; kingdom Metazoa; phylum Chordata; class Amphibia; order Caudata; family Salamandridae; genus Lissotriton; species Lissotriton vulgaris. The sequence goes on from NC_141700.1 coordinate 731,445,944, forward strand.
TTAAAAGGGTATTTAGAAGAGAAACCTTTAGGTTAATTAACTCCCTTCTCTGTTGCAGCAATGGCTGCAAAGATGTCATCATTAATCTTAATTTTGGAACATGTAACTGCTGCTACTACATATGTTGCTACTGCTGTCTTTTCTGCTTCATCAGCAAGACTGTTACCAACAGCGCGTACTCCTACGCGCTGGTGACCAAGAGTATGAATTACATTCACGAGAGGCATACGTTCTTTAAGTTCTGCGAGTCATACATTTTGTGTTTGATAGTCCTACCTTTGGAATCTCGATATTCATTCTGAGTCCAAAAGAATAAATTGTCATTGAAAGACTGAACACAGTAGTAAGAGTCACTTACAATAAGAGTAGTCACACGAGGGTCAGCATACTCCAGTGCAAGCACCAGAGCACGTAGCTCTGCCAACTCGGCGGTACAGTCCCCTAATGTCCGTGTGTGTACGACATCGGACTTGAACTCTCCGTTCACTATGGTACCCACTACTATTGCGCAGACTGCTGAAGAAGCATGCTTAGATCCCATCGCTGGTTGCGCCAAATCATCAGTGTAAATGATACAATGATAATCCTCCAGCGGGTGCAGGGACAAAGGAGCCGGATGAACAAATTCATAATGCAAGTACTCCTGGATGTGCAAAGAGGAATCAAAAATAAACGTGACATCCGGAGATATCAAGGATGTGGCCCATTGTATCCAACGTCAATGCAAAGCTTTTGAATTTGGTACATTGGCTTTCGTCACTGCCTCTAGGCCAGGATACGGTGTAACAACCAACATGCGTTTCCCCTGCAACAGCGCTCTCTCTTTAAGAATCGCCATATGCACTGCAGTAAAAAAAACATTTGACAGAAGAAAACCGCATTTCAGCCGAAGTGTACATGTGTGACTTGTAAGCAATAGGGACTGTGTCTCCTTCATTAAACGTTAAGTACGTGAAACCCACTGCGCCTGGCACAATTCTTGTTACCAGGTTTATGTGGTTGTCACATGTCAGTAAGAATTTTGATTCAAGAAGATCAGCCTGCAAAGATTGCAGTATAGCTGAATGTTCAGGCAGCCAGCAGGATTTGGTAAAAGTTGGTTGTATCAAGGCATATAGCGGCTTGATACACCGGCATAATCTGGAATGTAAGTACGCCTGAAATTTTAAAAAAACAGCAACGATTGTAGTTTTTTCAGAGTTGTAGGAAAGTGCAACTGTGCACATTTCTCCAGGAAGTGAGGTGCTAAACCTTTACATTCATTGTTGAGCTCATAGCCCAGGAACAACATTGTGTACTTTGCAATGTGTGATTTTGCAAAGTTACATTTGTAACCGAAGTCCGCAAACATAACAATGATGCGGTCAACGCGACGCAGATGCGGCCATACATCGTCGTCTGTGAGATAAATATCATCAACATAAGAGTACGCATCAGGGTCGAGTCTCTCTAACAGAGAGACAATACGAGCGGCAAAGACGCCTGGGCTGTTTTTATAGCCCATAGCTAATCTTTTGAACTGTTTTTGTTTGTCACCAGAAGTGAAAGCTGTCCATTGACTACTAAGAGAGGACAGGCTATAGCTAAAAAAGCCATTAGATATGTCAGGTATGGTCTTAAACCCTTTTCTCATGAGACTATCAACAAGGGCAGAACCGTGAGTATTCTGTACCGCGCAGGTCCGACAAAGATAGTTCAAATTCCGGTAATCCAAAACTAGGCGGTACGACCCATCAGGTTTTGTTACAGTGAAAAGAGGATTATTCATGGGTGACACACGTTTCAATCACACCTTGATATTCCAATTGTTCAAGGATTTTTGCAACGGGAGCCTTCGCTTCACGCCGCATGGGATATTGGGGTTGAGGCTGTGGTATAGACCGCAATGGAATCTCATGTCTGGGCGAAAGTTTGTCCCAACCGACCTGAGTACGGTACAAAGCTGGTGCAAGCACCTTAGCCCACTCTTTTGCAAAACTCTGTGCCTGCTCCTTCGGCACAGTGTGTGCGAAACTAGGGAGGATTACCTCCTCCCCTCTCGGAGCAGCCAAAACAAAAGGTGGGGGCCAGTCTGCCTCCGCTAACAAAATGTCATATGTAGAGGTCAAATTTTCCCCAAAAATCCCTTTTATTTTACGCTGTATGCCACCTTCAATTAAAAGGACTATCTTATACAGTCTGTCAGGGGGAGCCACTCTAGTGTCAGCTGTTTCTACAGTCATGAACATGTCAGTTGCTGTCACCTTCAGATACGGATGCAGTGCTTGCCGCACTACTGTAACCTCAGCTGCGCTGTCTAGCAGCGTTAGTGCCCATTTCAGGACCCGAAGCTGTGTTCCCACTATCTGTGGCATACCTCACGGTTAAAGCAGCAACATTCTTTTTCTGAAACTGAGGGAGTTGACGTTGAAAGTCATCCTGCTTGCCTTTACCATCCGTCTGGCGGGGCTGCTCATGTCCTTGTGGAGCACCCTGGCCTCTGCCGTGTTCTCCTCCACGGGTTTATGAGACCAATGTTTCCTGTAAAGAACAAGGAGAACGTTTATCAGGAACCTGAAATCGATCAGGTGACTTAATACATGTGCAGTCGCGCAAATCATAGGTGCATTCAGTAGACACAGGTATTGGTGATGCAGGGCGCTAAGTTTCTTTTGCTGCTTCCGCTGTTTTTTATTTTTTCAATTTTGTTTATGAAAAACTAGACGGTTGTCTTTATTAGACTTAGCCGTCTGAGTTTGAGGTTGAGCTGCTGTTTTAGCAAAAGGCTTAACACCGAAAATATTGCAGCCAATGGTCTTATAAGCCTCCGCAGTGATTTTCGGTAACTGCCGGGGTTTATCGGCTTCGGGGACACCTGAAAGTTTACCGCATCTCCCTTGACATTAGCAAGGATAAGATCGGAAACTACGTCAAACACTCCGACAAGCCTCATTCTCAATTCCACAGCCGCATCCGGACCGTGTTGATCTTGAACTTGCTTGATCACGGAGGGTAGGACAGTCATAGACTGTGTACAGAAGCACTCCGCATAGACTGCTGTAAATACTTTACACCAGGTCTCACAATCTGTTACCTCTGGTACTCAGCCGCTGCTGGCAGTGGGAGTACCTGCAGGGCGATGACGTCGGGAGGGGGAGGGGCAGGGTGGGGTGTAGTAATGTATGGATTATGGATCTTCCCAGGTAAGTAAACATTTAAATGAATAAAAATGAATTTTGTTGAGTGCACTGCATCCCCAAATGCGATGCAGTGCTAGCAACAAAATTAGTTTTATTTATTTGAATGTTTACTTACCTGTAAAACTCCGTAATCCATACATTACTACTCCCCACCCTGCCTCTCCCCCTCCCCACGTCACAGCCCTGCAGGTACTCCCACTGCCGGCCATGGCTGCTGGTCTAACTAATTTTTCAGAATCCTGTGTTTCTCAACAGGAGTCGTGTTAGGAAATACTGCTTCCAGTTGGTCAAATTTCTCTGCAAGTCAAAAAGGTATTTCGTCCTTGTTCTGGGTGTGCTTGCCCATTAATGAATTAACCATGACGGGACAGATTTTTTTCCCGACCGGTACAACTGGTCGCGCCACAGATCCAGGTGCCCCCACCTGGATGTTGCGGGAAACTCATTGCACTAAAGCCCTATGTACTCCAACGATGAAGGCATAGAGTAATCGTAACTCAGCTACAGTGACTGTCATATAACGAGGATGTGATGTGAACCCGGCCAATACTGGCCAAGTGACCCAGGAATTGACTAGGGACCTAACCGAACCGGCGTTACGGAGTGGGGAAGGGCGTCATTAAACCAAACTTGGTGCTGCCAAGCAGAAAGCGGAATCTCCTGTGTCCTATATGGTGCATAGATAGCATGCACCACTGTGTGAGCGTATGTATGAAATGTACCATCATCCGCATTCGCAGCAGGAAACGTAACCCAGAAGTAAAAAAGCTCAAATGAGTGTGCTGCATCTGCACTAACCACAAAGAGCACCGCCATACCGTCAGCGGGTACCCCATACTGAGTTAAGTGATTCCAGAGTGGTTCCCGACTATGCTGAGCTATGTCGACGTCAACCATAAGGGCACAGTGTAGAAAAAACAATTTAAATGAAGTGTAGCACAAACGGGTAGTAATTCAAAGTATGAACCTTTTTAAAAAATCACGCTTGAATGAAGCTATAATCTATCCATATAGGTAGGTTAATCTGTCACAACTGTCAACCGGAAACAGGAGTGAGGGTGTCGTGGACTGTTATAAGCGTTAATTGAGAGTCTCAAACAGAAGACCAAGCGTTAGGTGCACCATGTTGTGGGGATTCTGCTCATGCACAGAACTATGCACAGGAAACCAGGACCTCAATGAATTGTGGTGTAACAAAAAACTCACCTCTGAACCCAGAACCCCTATCCGACTAGCATCAGTGTCTCATTAGCTCTCCGTCCAATAGCAAAGCTACCTATGATTAGACAACCCAGAACATGCGACTTAGGGTACTTTGAGGAATGGTGGGAATCAATAACACTCTTTCGTTTTTATTCTCATACCAGTCCACAACATGAGTAATTAGAAAACACAGTAAAGTTTAAAATGTTTATTTAAACACTGTGCTCTAAGATGCAGTACTTTTGCCAACATAAGCAGGCATATGATTAGAATACGATCAGCATTGTTACAATTCCATAAAACACAAAGGGAGAAATCATGTTATAATGATAGTGGAAACAGGTCCTATAGCACCTTGTGAACCACCCTCCCCTGCTAGGAACTAGGTTTTATAACAATAGAAGGTCTCTTGGGCTTAAATGGGGAACCCCATACCTTCAAGATCAGCAGAAGTGAATCACATCACAGGATCAGCAAAGCTCTCTATCACTGGAAAAGGTTTTTCTCCAAGTGCCCAAATCATGCATGCAGTGCAATATTAAAGGCACTAGAATTTCAGTTGGTTGCAGCTGTGTGCGTGTTGTGTCTAGAGCGTGGGCCGATCAATCTGAATAACAGCATACATTGTTATGGTGACCTTGAAGGCTTCTGCACGCAGTGTACAGACTGAGGTCGCGATGTAAGTCTAGGGTTGTGAAAAACAGACCGTTCTCATGCGAGGACAATCAAGCAGTTTAACTTACAACAACAGTTACATGTAGTGTTGTGTGCAAAAGCTGCAAAGTGGCAAAATGGCGTTTAAACTTCTAATATGTTTATGCTAACATAGCAATGTGTGCAAGCAAGGCCCTGTTTTCACTACAAACTTAAATTAGGTAATGCTAGAGAGACTAATTTCCTTTGTTCTGTCACTGAGATAGTGGTGGACGGTTATTATTATAGTTAGTTACTTAGTATTAGTTTGTAATTTTTTTGCAGTCCGCGTGATGTGTCCTCTGCCAGGTGCTGCTGACTCCAGTCCTTAGCAGAAACGTTTGTAGTTTCTTAGTGAGTGAATAATATAGCAATAATTTAGCAACTCAGCACATCAGCACCCAACCAACAATTTGTTATATGTAATATGCATGCGTCCATCAAGGCATTTTTGATGACTAAAATAAATGGAAATATAGTGAACCCAATTGGCCCATCAAAGGGAGTTGATTCATTGATGATTGCGAATGAGATCGGAACTTAGAAGAAGCAAATATAATTTTTGACAGTTTATTCCAATGTTTTTAGAATAGGCGGGCTAGGAGGTACTTAGGTTTAGGATTCGGGAATCGTCAATCGGAATGGAACACTGGATTAATAAATAACTGTCCGCAATTGCGACACTACTAGTCAATCAGATTAGATAGGTACATTTTATTGCAATTGCCATTTCCTGTCGAAAAACCTTTTTAGAGCATTTAAAAAATATTTATTATTTATTGCACATCAATCAATTTTTGTCTCTTTATTATGTCTTGCATGATCAGCAGCCAAAAGCAAGAAGATGATGGGGTCTGAGGCGGGAGCTACAGATGCCTCCGAGGGCCAGGATCGCTCTTCTACAGAGGGCTTTGCTGCTGGCCCCAGTAAGTCCTCCTGTTGTTAATGTTAATAATTATATGTACCTAACTTGTACTGCACCCTATTTATTTTGAACTATTATTTCCGTTTCCTAATTCTTTTTTTAACAACTTTTCTTCAATGTATCTGTTTCTAAATTCTTGTCATCCCTGCATCATCTACCTACTTGGTTATTATATTTCTAGTGTCTTTTTTTTACATCAATCTAACTGCCTCTCACTCTGTACTACTATTAGTCTGTCTGTAGCTTGCCCAGTTGGTCACTCTTTCTTTTAAAAAAAATTAAAACTCAGATTCACCAATAGCTCTAGCCACTGAGTCCAGTGCTTTGGGTTTGTCCTCTTCTTGGGAGACTTTCGAAAATTGCCACCAACAAAATGCCCAACCAGATATTTTACTATTTTTGATAGGATAGGACATACTATTGTCTACTCGACTCTAGTACCCAAATTGTACTAGTAATGTGTGTGGTGTATGTATGTATTGTATTTTCAATCTTGCTAGTGAAAAATAAATAAATAGGAGGAGGCGTAATGGCATCTATGTTTTTTCTAGGCGTACAGACCACCAGTGCCTGGGCCAGCGGTGGGGCAGGCAACACCAGCCAGGAGGGAGCAGAGGCAGCAGCTGCAGGGGTTGGTGAGCCAGCAGCAGATACAGGAGGTAGTAAGTCATATTCCTTACTTATTGACAATACACACTCACTGCAAGGGTGTATACTGTACTTTTGAGAGAGACTAAGTTGTTGTGAACAACGCTTGAAGAAGGCACAATTTACTTAGCATTAGCAATATCATTAGAGGCAGGAGTTGAGTAACTAATGGCCTCTTCTATCTGACTTCAACTCAGCTTGGAAAGTTTTATGAAGAAGACTAAGAGTAAGACGACCTTGATGGATGGGTTAAACGAAAATGGGAAGAAGGATGGAAGGAGGAAGGACGAGTGACATGTAATATATGACTGGCAGAGAAGGATGCGTGGGATGCATAAGTGGCTAATAGGAATTGGATGCATGGGTGGTTGAAGGATTTGTGAAAGGTGAAAGAAAGGATGTCTGCCTGTGTGGGTGAAACTGTATGGGTGATAGGAATCATCCTGGGGGTTTGATGGGTCAAACTCAAAGGCAAGCAAGGAAGGACGCATGGCTGGTGGTTTATAAAAAGAAATTACAAATGTATGTTATTGATGAAAGGTTTGTTGAGAGATTATGAAGAATGATAGCCATGTTTACTTTGAATGGACGGATGCCTGGACGGTGTTCAATCATAGCATTGGTGGAGACTGTCACTGGATGAAGATAATGTAAAAGAAAAAAAAACGTGCCAGAGTAACAAAGCCAAGGTTGAAGATAAGAATACGATTAGAATAAAAGAAATATAATGCTAGAAGAGCAATTCAATGATAAATGGAAACATCGTTGGGAAGAGAAACAAGGACTGTTTTGTTTCAATGTTTTTGATTCAAGGTTTTATTTCAGAATGCTCCCTTGACTCACAGTAGTTCCCAAGCACAACATATATATTGTGTATGTATGTATGTACCCATACCCACCAATTATCAATCGCCTCCCTCCAACTCCTAGTCCTACTCCCTACCTATGTCATTTTCAACCGTGTCAGCCTGCCATGGGGGACCTATCGGCTGCATGGTTACAAAATCAATCAATAGTACCTCATGTCGTCACATTTATAATCATTCAGATCAGATATCATCTGACTTGTTGTGGTAGTCAGGGTGAAAGTGAAATTAAGCAATTTCCATTGATGTAACAGAGTATGGCCATAATAGAAAAATAAGATAATTGTGTAGTTGTTGACTACAGCTGCCCCACCTGCAGACAGTAGTAAAGAAAAATGATGTGATTCTGCGACACGAGTATGTAGGTCGCGAGCTGACTGAGCTGGCATACCTTCAAGATTGATTTAGCTGAACAAGAGAGAGAGAAGAAGAAGAAGACTTGTCTAGTCCATAACCCCTAGTAGTAATGCCTGAAACTCCCACAAAGCAGAGAAAGTGGGAGGATACCACAAATGTTAAGTACTGAGCTTGCTAGTGCTACTGTGACACTATAATTGTATAATTAATTTTGCGTTACTATTTTGTTAAGAGTATTGGTTACAATTGTATTTTTTCTTTCTTGATATAGCTACTCCTTCCCAACCGAAACAACTAAACAGGAAGGAGTTAGCAGCCATGGCCCAGCAATGGAAGCTGGAGGCCATCCTTACCGAATATCGGCGGCTGGTGGTCCTGGCAGAAGAAGAGGAGGCGGCTGCAGCTGCAGCCTCCTCTAATGCCCCGGGCCCTAGCCAAGTTCCCCAGTGCCCCAGTGGTACGGCGCCATGCTCTGGCAGCTGCCCGCCGTAATTCTTCTTTGAACACTGCTGCTCATCCCTGTGCATGCAACTGCAAGTCATTTAAGCGCCTCTTGCTCCTCGGGATGATGCACCTAGAGGAGTGGATAAAGGCCCTGGAGAATAACACGATCTGATGAGCCGGCCGCTCCTTTGCCTTGCCCCTTTCTTAATCTATTTTTGATGGGTTGGAATTGGGTGTTGGGGAAAAGTTGGTGTTTATGGACATTGGAGGACTCTAGTGATGGACATTAGTTGTGGTTAGGGAGAGGGGTGGGTCAGGTGTTGTGTATTTTTTTCATTAGGTTATTTGTTGGGGAATACATCATTTATAGTTTACATATGATTTAAATGTTTTGTGGGGGGGGGTTCTCTTTTACTTCCCATGGTTTCCTTTGCTACAGCAGGGCCGCAGCCATTTTGATTGAAATAATCTGGCGATAGTGTAACACACCAACAGATAGATATGGTACCCTCACTGGTGACTTGTCCTACTAGTACTGTCAGTCTCTCCTCCTAGTCTATGAAGTCTCCAACTAAAAACCCTTTGGACTCGGACGCAAGTGGGTGTGTGAATTAATGAATTAATTTCCATATTATTAATTATTCCTCCCACAAACATCTTCTCTTACTAGTGATTGATGTTTATTTATACTTAGGCAAAGTGATGGCTGCATGGTGATGGTTCGGTTTCTCAAGGTGCCATGGTGGTGGTGGTGGTAGTAGTAGTAGTAGACACTGACAGTAGAATTTGAAAAAAAGGAAAATCAGACAGTAAGTCACCTGGGGGAGACTCAGGAACGAGTAGGAGAAGACGTACCGTACAAAAGAAGACTGCCAAACAAGAAATCATGATGATAATAAGCAATGCTAAAGTAAAATAAACCAGAATGCCTGGAGGGCTAGTCTAGTACAAATTACAAACTGAAGTTGAGTCTAGCTATGCTGATGAAGTGGACAAGTGCCTTTGTAACCTTTAGTGCTGGGACTAGGATGATGATTGATGACAAGATGCTGGCAACCCATTATATTATTATGATGTATTATTCATGTTCATCTGGAGAATAAAACATTGAGTATCGAATACTGTGCATGGGTGGGCAATATTGCCAGTGTGGGCTAAAGTATATATACTTAGAGCAGAAGAAGATCCTTGCCCCGGCCTTGCATTAGTGTTGTTTTCACCACATCTGCCCCAGTAAGTGTTTGATCAATAATTGGTGTAAATTTAATTTAGTCACATCTCAATATAAATCACACAGCCCGGTGGAAGAGGGTTAGGGTTTCATGAATTGTTAATGGAGATTCGAGAGAAAGGTTTGACAATGACAAACAGTACACATACACATGTACACATGAACAACACACAATCTTGGCAGCCTACCAATATTAATCTGTTTGTGGAGAAAAAGGAAATGCATGCATGATGGTAATGACATAATGAGTAGTACTAGACTAGTAGTGATAGAGCGCGCAGGTCACCCGGGACACAAGTTTACCAATTCTCACCCCGTGCACTGGGCCCTGACGCGAGTGACCAAGACTAAGTTTTCAGTGAACCGGGTGATTATTTACACGCCACTATGAGTAATTCGGGGGGTGACTCTTACACCACTTACTATTCATGTACCTGACTTACCACAGGCACATTACTCCCGACGGATCAGGAGCTAGCAGTGGACAAGTGACAGGTTCTCTAGCAAAGAATACACTTTATAAACCAAAACACATTTCTCCTCCCTGTAACTTTAAAATAACCACAGACACCTGATGGGGTTAAAGGTTTTATCTAGAGATTTCAAAGTGAATATGTCAGAATAAGCAAGATACAAAACAACACATCAAGCATTAGAATCACGATCAAAATATAACTGTGAATTAGAGCAAGGATCATTTGAGCCTTATGGGAACACTATGGGATTTGAGCATTCAGGGAGCACGTTATTCAGCACAAGATTAAACTAGGGTGAGGGACATGAATAGAATCTTTGAAAGAATAATTTTAACCAAGCTACTCAAGATATACTTATTAGATTCACTACAACCATGCTAAAGGGAAAGGGAAAACAGGAACATACTAAAATATAACAGTCAGTAATTTCCTACAGGGAGGGGAGAGGAAAAGGAACAAGTCTAATAATCAATTTCATATAACTTGCATTTCAAGATGATAGAGCAATATACCGGCAAGAGCACTTTAATAAGGAGAAGGAGAAAGAAAGAGAGAGAGAATCGCAAACCCACTACGTGATATTTACCTAATTAGGAGTGAGGACTAACCCTGGCCACGGGTCAGTTTGGAAGGACGGGGACAAGGACCCTCTGAAAAGGAATGCCGGAATGTGAGCAGGTACAGCTCACGGGCAGTCAGGACAGGATACCCCTCAGGATTTTGGGACAGGACTGGGCTCACCAAGGTGCGACCAACACCCACAGCTTCAGATGCAACGCCTGAGTTGCCCCTCTCTGCAAGTAATCCGCCAGTAACCCCGATTGGGTTTTCGAATTTCCCCTAGCAAAGTGCTTCGCCAGCACTTAAGACTATTTCCACCCCTAGGAGATTGTGGAAAATATGGACAGAGTGCTCCGCAGCACTCTAGATTGAGCACCTATAGAGTTCGTAGGGTCAGTGACAGGTCTGCTACTCGGACAAGTCGGACAATTTTCCTAAGCTATACTAGGGTAATTATACAGTTTGGGGACCCTTGGACCACCCATCAATGTTGCAAATGACAGTTTCTCACATTATGATTGGTCAGGAGAGGTGGCTCGGACATTGTCACCTCCTAGAATTCAACGTTCCCATCATGAATTTGAATTTTCCTTATCCGCCCCCTGGGTTCACGTTCCCATCCATAGAATACAATAGAAAATACGAGTGTACAAGGCATAGCAACAAAGTCTCTGGGTTTCAAGGTGAGCTTCATCATCTTGTGCTGGGTTCTAAGGCGCATTGGGCTTCAGGAGCCAGCTGGCTGATTTCAGCTTCTGCGCAGTAGAGTTTCTCCCAGGTCACATGGAAATACTCAGAGGAGCCTCATCATGGCGCCGGTTATGAATTTTCCAGCCCCCCGAGACGTGATACATGAGAAGTAAGCGAGAACAAATTAAAATCACACATAAAATGATCATACTGTATACCGTGATAAAATTCTACACACCCCTTATTTTATAACAGCAATAGTATTAAAGTTTAGTGCGAAAAGACGGATAGGCTAAAGCAGCAGTTGCAAGCGAAGAGCGTGGTGAGAGACAAGCGGCCATGTTTGCGACAGTGCGCATGAGCACAGATTCCCTCCAGAATGCGAGTGCGTCACATCACATGGGTATGACCGACGCATGCGCAGACTGAATTTTAGCGAAGCGGCCATTTTCTTTAGTGCAAGCTTTGTGAGAATGAAAAAACATATCATCACTATATAACGGAAACAGATGCCAACTCTCATTCTTCCATATCATTCATTTCAATTTCAACAAACTTGTTGTTGATTTTTCTTTCAGCTTCTCTATGAGAGTGGTGATTCTTCACCTTTTTGTAGATTTCATTCCTTAATTCTTCTAATTCTAATTCATCAATGTTTCTCTTTACCCCTCTTTTGTTTACAGTTTTTCTTTTGCACTTTTGACATTTACAGCAGATGAAAATTATCAGCACAATCAAACCTATTCCAATTATTGGCATCAGTATTTTCCACAGAATGTTTCTACCTAAGTTAAAAAACCAACTACCTATAGAGGAGAGACCTCCAGTCAGTCTCGTCCAGGCATTGTCAACCTCTAATGGTTTCAGCTCCTTTTCCAAATTAGTTATGTTCTTCACATATTGTTTTATTTCGATACTTTTGTCAGGAATGTAGGTGCAACAATGTTGCACCTTCAGCATTCTACAGACTCCGCCCTCTTTTGCCAATAAGGTGTCAAGAGCAAGGCGATTTTGCAAAACCATTGATCTGATCGCAACCATTTCAGTATTGACCAGCAGGAATCCAGCAGCAGTGTCAGTTGATAACCGATCCACTACTGTAGACAATTTGCAGATTCTATGAGTGTTCAGAACTACCCCCATTCCAGGTATCAGTGCACTAAAAATATCCCCTATGATTTCTCCTACACTTTCACGTTTACTACGCACTAAGCCATTAGTATTTTCATCATTGCTTCCAGCAGCATTATTCACATGGTATATTTTCGGGAAAACAATGCCAAAGTAGCAGCTTCCATACCAGTGATCCGGCAATTTGAAATAAGCCTTGTTCCCACATATATAATATATTCCAGGAAACACAGGTTCTGACCCATTTTTGAAACCCCAACCACCAATTACCTTATAATTATGCTCACACTCGCTGGAACCAATGAATACATTGTTATAATATTCTGTCCTTTCTCTATGGAGACAAAGTTTTCCTTTTCGTTCAAAATCCAGCAAAAAGCAGGATTAGCTTCGCCTTGTGAGGTGTTATCCATGTGCTCAGCCCACCTAGGGACTCTATCCTTTTCATCATTTGCCTTCTTCTGAAACTTTTCCCTCCTTCTGTCTGCCATTTTTATTTACATCTTTTCCTGCTCCTGCAAGGAACAGGTCAGATTTTCTTGTCGTGCTTCATCTAAGTCTATGTCACCTATAGTCAAGAAATATTCTCCCATATAACGGGTCACCTCGCTTTTAACATGCACGAGGTTCAGATGTCCTCTGATAGGAAGTTCAGAAAACACTACGTCAGCATTTGAATAGTAATACTGCAAAGTATAAAATAAGCTAGCTAATATACTGCAGGAAATTCCATAGGTTAGGGGCAAGTGGTGATATGTCACACCTTCAGCCACAGACGTGGGTAGCTTCATGCAGACATAGCAGTCTTCTATTTCCATAGCCTCTACATAATGCACTAGCAAGTTAGCGAAAACATTTAAATGCGTCCTGTTTTTCATTTTGTGAAAGTGCAGTTCACCCTCATCTGATGCTTCTAGATTTTGTCGTGTCTGTTTTTGCCTAACTGAATTGTCATGTCGTTCTAAGCTTCGTGGTGTTTCAGCAGTCTGTGCAACGTCTGTGTCTAATACATCAGGTTCAGTAGGGGACAGGTTAGGATTTTTACTTATCATAAAAGGTAAAAAGACTGTTAATCCTATCCACATCACTATTAGCATAGCTACACTACATAAGCATATTTTACAGCAAGTTTTACAACACCCAAATCTGGATCTCCCAGCTACGCTTGAATCAGACATTTTAGCTTACAGGTGGCTTTTGCAACCCCTCTTCTTTTTCCTTTATACCAAGGCTTTGCTCCGATTTGTCTCAAGGAGGGTCTTCGTCCGAACTCCGATCAGTGATAGACTCTTCGTCACTTTTGCCACTGTGATTGGGCTCATCAATTTCTTCCAGCACCAGGTATGTCAATTCGGGGCTCCGATACAGTTTATTCTGTTTCTTTATCCTGTCGCTCTTTCTCAGAAACTTGCCTCGGGCTGATTTTCTTTCACTTTCCGCCCTCTCACGGTCTTTCAGTTTCTCCTCAACTATTTTTATTTGGAGTCTTAGCCTTTTGACGTACCTGGGTGTACTTTTGCTTCTGTGACTTTCAGTGGTCGAGGACACTTGACCTTCTTCGTGCACTCTTTTAATCTTTTCCTTGTGCTTGACAGAGTCTATTTCCCTCCCTGTCTGACTAGTTCCAGGTCTTTCATCTATTTCTTCTGCCTGGTCCTCAAGCTGGTCCTGTTCAGGTTCACTTTGTAGGGTTTCTGTAATTCTAGGTGGACTGAATTCTGATTCCTGAACACGTTCATCTATTTCTATCTGCTCTGGTTCATGCACTTCGTTCTCTTCACTGTCTTCCGCATGAACTTCGGCTCTTACCACTATCTGTCCCTTCCCAGACTCCGGAGTTTCAGGTGGAGTGTCGATGTCTTGATCTGTCCCTACTTGGCCTATTTCCTGATCAGGTGTGATGTGAGTCTCGCCGCCCTGACCTTCTTCTTCTATTTCTAGCTCACCTGGACTATCCCACTCACTGTCTAGGTAGGAATATTTCCTGGTTCGTATTGGATCATGAACCGGGTCATCAGCAGGGTACCACTCAACGTCTCGACTTGTGCTCGGCAGTTCGATGTCAACGAGGTCCGGACTCTCTTCGGGAGTCCCCTCAGCAGGGCTGCCTTCAGCTTCAGTCGCGTTTTCTCCGGTTACCCGCTTGGTGTGGCTGGCATGGATCCACTTCGGCACACCAGCACACTTTACAGCAGTAGTGGTGACAAGAATCACTTGTCTCGGCTTTCCCCACTTTGGTCCGAGGCAACTCTTCCGGGTGTGTTTCTTCAACACCACCCAATCGCCTGGTCGTAGCTTATGTGCTGGAGTCTTGGGCCATTCGTCTTCTGTCTCTCCAATCTGGTGGGAGATAGAACGCACTTGGTCACCCAGCTGCTTGCAGTATTCTAGTACCAAATCATCAGTAATGCTTAGCAGTTTGTGTCCAGGTACCCATGCTTGTCGCATCACTCTCCCCATTAGTACCTCATGGGGGCTCAGGCCTGTTTTTCGATTTGGAATACTTCTCAGACTCATCAGCACAAGGGGCAAAGCGTCTGTCCAGTTCATTTTGGTGGAATCACACATCTTCGCCAGCCTGGACTTTATCGTGCCATTTATCTGCTCAACCACCCCAGATGCCTCGGGATGGTAGGCACAGTGCAGTCTTTGCTTCATTTTAAAGGCCTTACAGAGCTCTTCTAGGACGTCGTTGGCAAAATGCCCACCTTGGTCCGTTTCAATCGTCTCTGGGATCCCAAACCTAGGTATCAACTCTCTGAGCAATAGCTTGGCTGTAGTTAGGGCATCATTTTTCTTAGCTGGGTAGGCCTCCACCCACCGGGAGAACAGACAAACTGTGACCAGGATATATCTATATCCCTTGCATTTGGGCATTGTTATAAAGTCTGCCTGCATTCTGACAAAGGGACCTACTGCCTTTCCAATGGTACTCTGCTCCACTACAGTCCTCTTTCCTGCATTGAATTGCTGACACACTAGGCACCTCTGGCAAAGCCTCTCCGCCTGGTTCCTGAATCTTGAATTACAGAACACCTTGTCAAACACACGGCACATGGCATCCCTTCCCATATGTGTTGGTTCATGTATCATTCGGACCATGGGGTCTATCAGACAGTCTGGCAGTACGGGCACTCCATTTTGTCTACCACCACACCGTCATTCCTCATTCTGCATTCATTTTCACTCCATCTAGCTTTTTCTTCCCTGCCTGTCGACTGCTGTAAGTCTTTCAACTCATCCCACGTTGACACATTATCAAACAACATCAGTTGGCAGCTGTGTCCACCCCATAACCCAATTTGGAGGGACATTTGGTATCGGGCACAAAATTGTGCGATTTGGTCAGCGTATCGGTTCCCGGCGGTCACATCATCATCTCCTGATCTGTGAGCCGCACACTTGACCACAGCCAATTCTTTGGGCAATTGAATAGCTTCCAATAATTCTTGTACCACTTTTCCGTTTCTGATAGGGGTACCTGAGGAAGTCATGAATTCTCTTTGTAACCAAAGTTGGCCGAAGTCATGAACAACCCCGTAACAATACTGACTGTCGGTATAAACAGTTATTCTTTTGTTCTTACCCCTCCTACAGGCTCTTGTCATGGCTATGAGCTCGGCTACCTGGGCAGATTTCACTTCACTTAGGTAAGAGGCTTCTATGGTGTTTGTCAATGTGACCACAGCATAGGCAGCACACAGACCACCACTCTCATGTCTTAAACATGAGCCGTCCACGAACATAGTATGCTCCCCATCAAGCAATGCTACTTCTCTGATGTCTGGACGGGGCTTAGTGCTGAACTCGGTTAGATCAATGCAATTATGCTCCATTTCACCCTCGTCGTCTACATCCAGAGGAACAGGTAACAGAGTGGCTGGGTTTAGGACATTGCACCGAGAAATAGTTACATTCTCAGCACCAATCAAAATTCTCTCATACTTAGTCAGCCGACTAGGTGTGAGATACTGGGTCTTGGTTCTTGTCAGTAGAATTACAACAGAATGTGGAACATATACGGTGACAGGATGTCCCATGACAATATTCTCACTCTGCTCCAGACTGACGCAAGTAGCAGCTACTGCTTTCAGGCATCGGGGCAATCCAGCAGCCACTGGATCTAGAGTGGCTGAGAAATAGGCTACAGGACGCCTGACCAGCCCATGCTCCTGGGTCAGGACTGAGAGCGCACAATTTTCTCTGGTGTCACAGAATAGTTCAAAACGCTTGGAATAGTCTGGCATGCCTAATGCAGGTGCGGTACACAGACAATTTCGCAAGGTTACCCATTCGGACATGCTTTCGCTGTCCCAACTGACTGGGTCTTCCACTCCTTTCTTGGTCATTTTTATCAAAGGTTTGGCTAGATTAGCGAATCCCACAATCCACTGTCTGCAGTACCCCCACAACTCCCAGAAACATCCTCACCTCTTTCTGAGTTCGGGGTAGGTCCATTGCTTTAATTATCTTGATCCTTTCTGTGGTGACCTTTCGGATCCCTTTCTCTATCTGGTGCCCCAGATATTTTACTGAGTTTTTACAAAACTGCAATTTGTCAGGGGATACTTTATGTCCTCCCTTTCCTAAGTGGTTCAGCAAGGCAATGGTGTCAGTGACACAGTCATTTTGAGTTTTAGATGCCACTAGAAGGTCATCTATGTACTGTACCAAAACAGACTCTCCGGGCAGTATCAGGGTTTCAAGACATTTCTTTAATATCTGGTTGAAAATCGAAGGACTTTCAGTGTACCCCTGAGGGACGCGATTCCAGACATAGATATGGCTGTCAAATTCAAAACTAAAAAGGAACTTGCTTTCTGGATGCAATGGGATGGAAAAGAATGCATGGCACAGGTCAATGACAGTGAACCATTCCGCATTCCAAGGAATCTGATACAAGATTACGGCAGGGTTGGGCACAATGGGACAGCAAGGTACAACAATTTGGTTTACCTTGCGCAGGTCCTGCACTACTCGGTACTTTCCACTAGGCTTTTTAATTCCAATGATGGGCGAATTGCAGGGACTGCTCATTACTTCTTCTATGATTTCTGCTTCAAGCAGTCGGGTAATTTCAGTTGCGACTCCTGCCTTTACTTCTGCACTCATTTTGTACTGTCTTGTTTTGGGATACACTGCATTTGTTTTTATTGCTATTTTAACTGGGTCCACGTTTGCCATCAAGCCTACATCTTTTCCTGAGAAATCCCACAC
This sequence comes from Lissotriton vulgaris, assembly GCF_964263255.1. NCBI lineage: Eukaryota > Metazoa > Chordata > Amphibia > Caudata > Salamandridae > Lissotriton > Lissotriton vulgaris. The sequence goes on from NC_141700.1 coordinate 731,463,565, forward strand.
TTCTGGTACTACTCTCAACTGAAGCTCTTCAGGTAAGTCTTCAATTGACAACGTTTTAATGTCAGCATCAGGTCTTACTAACATTAGTTTGTACAAACCATCTTCATCGGGGGTCTGAACTTCGACGCCCTTTGGTGAGCAAAAGATGGTGCAGTTCATTTTGCACAACAAATCGCGTCCTAACAGGTTCACAGGACTGGAATCACAGACCACAAATCTGTGCATTTCTTTAAAGTTTCCTATGGAGATTTCCATAGGCTCGGTTACTGGAGTACTTATTATCTGATTTGAGACAACCACTACTTGGATAGCTTCTCCCGAGAGGGGTAGGTTAGGAACATCCACTGTTCTCACAGTGGACCGGGTAGCACCAGTGTCCAACAGAAAGGTGATGTCTTTTCCCTCAACCTTCCCTTCAATGTATGGTCCAGTCTGGTCTACCGGTAAGGAGGCGCCAAGTACGCACTCCTTGTCCTCCCCCCTCAGGCCCCGTCAATCTTGTTCATCACAGAGGAAAGAATCATTTAACAGGTACTGTGAAATTGCTGCATTGCTTCCATTCTCTCCCTCCCATATTTCCGCCCTTTCATTCTGCTGGCCCTGGTTCTTGTAATTCTGTCTAGGAGCGCAAGGTACTGGAGGTAGCTTTACCTGTTGCTGGTTCTTTTTCGTCCCCTCTTTCTGCACCTGTGGATTTAAACCATTTATAGGGGCATTACCGGCCTGCAGGTGTGGACACTCGTCTCTCCAATGCCCTAACTGGCCGCACCCGTGGCATGGGAACTTCTTCATAGCTTCTTCCCGACTCATCTTTGCCCGGGGCTTCCCCCCTCCCCCAGCAGTGGCATTCTGAGCATTATTACTGGAATTCAATTTACTTAACTGTTTTTCTTGCTGTTCAGGTAATTTCACTTGTGCCCACATCACCTTTTCTTTGAGGGCTTTCTTTTTATTTTCGATTTCATCTTCGCAGTATTTGGCGTATTTCAGGACATCATCTATTGGTTTTCCCTGCCAACTTATTTTATTATCTCGAATCCATTGTGATATTTCAGGCCTTAATCCTAGTACGAATCTATAACTGAAATGGGTCATGTCTTTCATGTCCACATTATCGATACCACTGTAAGTTTTGAATACTTGCAGTAACCTTTCATAAAAGGAATGGACAGTTTCATCACGTTCTTGGGTGGTTCTACTATTCTGGTCCAATCTGTCTCCTTTGCGGGCACCTTTTTCTTGAGGTATTGTATGACTTGCTCATACTTCCTCATTACTTCAGGTGCGGGAGCCCCTGTTTTCTCATCTCTTGGATATTCTTCACTGGGCCAATCAATTTCAATTTTGCAGTCGGTCCACAAATCTACAGGGACCACAATGTCGAAAAACCCATCCAGGTCTTTCAGAAGACATTTCTGAACTTTTATAAAGCGTTCAACCTGCCTGTACCAATCAACAGGTTTTTCCCGTAATTTCGGGAAGTCATTTGTAAAAGACACAATATCTTGTCGGGACCAAGGGACATGGACATATTTTCCTCCCGGGACCTCTCTCATGGGACACAATTTTTCTGTTGGGGTTACTTCTTTTAACACGTATTCTGAAGCCTGAGACTTTGCCCTGCTGTCTTCCTTTTTCTTTGCCCACCGGGTTCTCCATTTCCCCACATCCCCCCATTTCTGCAAGAGTTTTAATAATTCTTTTATCTGGATCTGCTTTCCTCCCATATTCAAGCTTTCTAAGTCTTTGTCCGAAAAGTCTACTCTGTAGGGTTTCTGAAGGATTTTGGAGCGACTAACATCGATTCCCATTTCTGTGGCGGTGTCCATTAATCTTTCATGGATCACTCTAGCATTTCGGGTAAGATTTTTACTGATGAACAGTAATTCCTCTTCGCTGTATGAGCTTAAGCGTTCTAAACCTACGTTTCCAGCCATCATTTCTTCTATTTCTATCCTTAGTTTATAGATCTCTAACGGTCTGGATTGGGGAGTGGTTTCTTTCTCCAACTCTTTGGTCCATCTGTCTAATTCTTCTGGAGTTACTACTGTGGCACTCCTAACCCCAGATGCACCTTCAATCAAAACCTCTTTTGGCCTACTCGGACTTCTTGCCCCCGACATGCTAGTCCTAGGTTCTCTAATTGGCAAATCCATCAGAACCACTGATTCACATTCACTCTCTTGATCGTCATCTATGACTACTTCCTTCCTCGGGGGGGTATGCTAGGAGTGGGCATTATTGGGGAGATAACAGGAGGACGAGGACTAGCCAGGTTATCCCTATAAAGGGGAATAGCGGGTCCAATGGTCACTGGAATAGTCAGAGAATCTGGATGGGGATGTATTTGGGCTATGGTCCGGACTAAATCGTCTCGCTGCTTAGCCAGGGCTTCCTTCTCTTGTTCTCGCAAATCCTTTTCTGCTGATTTGTCATGCAATACTTGTGGAACTAAAGGAGGGTAAATACTTGGGGCAGTCAGAGTAAACAATCGAGGAGGGCCTTCCCCAAACGGCTGATAGTTCAGGACCGTGGTCTTAGGTCTGCAAAACCCATCCCCTTCACTGGTCTTACTATCTGTACCTGTCCCATCTGTCTCACTATCCCTCCGACATCTGGGATATTTGGCAAACGGGTTCGGTGAACTTAAAGGCTCGGACTCTGCTACATAGGGAGGTGGGTTTTTCATCAATAAATCTTCTAGGTGCTCATCTTCTGAGTCTCCTACAGGCATTAAGTGATGGGTTTTCTCTTTACTTTTCCCTTTCGCTTGGTCCAATACCCCCATCATTGGAAACAACCCCTCCACCATCATGCTTTGTCTCCAATGTTTCATTTTCTGCTCTTTGGTCTCCCTGTGGACCCTCGGATACCACTTGCTCACTCCCTTGTCCATCCGGGGTCTGTCTCTCTCCAAAGCCTCAATTTCCCACTCTTCTAAGGCTTCGTACTGGGTCAATCTGGGTCTGGGATGCAATTCATTCATGCGGGTCCTTAAGTTAAACAGGATCCTACCATTAAAGGTACCATCAATTGGAAATGCTAGGACCCCGTCATCTGCAGTATACTTTGCCCAATTCTCTAGCCATACACAGGTATGATACCCTTTTTCAAACATCATGAAAGAAGCAGGAGTATTCGGGGGAGGAATGATCACACTCTCTCTCGTTCTAATGGGCTTATCTGTTTTAAAGAAATTCTTTACCTTGTCGACAAAGGACATTTTTCTCTTTATTCCATACATCATGTGCGGTCTACCTCGTATAATCTGTTCCCTATAGAAGCCTGAGTTTTGAGGGTTAGGTAAGAACTCAGGATACCACATATGCCTTTCCAGGCTCGCTTCTAACTCAGCCTGATTAATTTTGTTTACTTTAGTACTTCCAATGCTAGCGCGACTCTTATTTTGTAGAGATCAACACTGTGAACACAAAAATCCTTATCCAATGGGTGCGCGGCCTTTCGCGAGACCAAGTCTCACGCTCCGGCACTCACCCCTCCCTTACAAATTTGGCTTCACTACACACCCGCTGTTCTGACCAATGCCAGCGCGGCACGGAATGACGTCAGAGCAGCTTTCCGACCAACTCCCTCCTTCACAAGGTAACGGAAACTTTTAACTTTTCCTAAAGTGTGAGTATAAAACTTAGTTACTAACACACAACGTTTGCCACTATGTCTGAGTGTTCTAAAAAGACAGAAAAACTTCCTCTCACTGCAAGTAAACCACTTCTGTCTACTTTTCATTCACTCCAGTTAGACTTCTCTGCCTAACCTCACACACAAGTAATATAGAACCCGTTATTCTTCCGACTCATCCACTTTTGTCAGGGATATGTACTGAGCCGGGATTTCACCAGCGGACTATTTTACTTACCAGTCAAGCCTCGGAGACCCTATTACTCCTCCCGTATGTGACCCTTACTAGGTGATATCACAATGGAAGTTTTACAAAAGACTCGTAGCTATCATTTATACAGATGCAACCCAAAGATCCTAATTAGTGCTTCCAGGTATTCTTAACCCTACACTAATGACTCTAAACAAGTGACTTTTCCCAGCCAAACGGATTCTACTCACCGTTAGCTATATACTTCCCCGGGGATTCGGACTACACTGAACGCTTACAAACAGTTTCTGGTTAATGCAACATGTAACACTTATAGCAGCAATGCAAAATCATATACATTTACTCATAAATCCTTAAAACATTGCAAAATTTGAACCAATACAGTAGAAAATCAGCAGCACATTTTATTTCCACGGTTTGTCTATAAACTATCCTGTCTACGTATCTTAACTAGTCCTAACCATTACCTCTGCTACCAGAAAATTACTGATAGAGCGCGCAGGTCACCCGGGACACAAGTTTACCAATTCTCACCCCGCGCACTGGGCCCTGACGCGAGTGACCAAGACTAAGTTTTCAGTGAACCGGGTAATTATTTACACGCCACTATGAGTAATTCGGGGGTGACTCTTACACCACTTACTATTCATGTACCTGACTTACCACAGGCACATTACTCCCGACGGATCAGGAGCTAGCAGTGGACAAGTGACAGGTTCTCTAGCAAAGAATACACTTTATAAACCAAAACACATTTCTCCTCCCTGTAACTTTAAAATAACCACAGACACCTGATGAGGTTAAAGGTTTTATCTAGAGATTTCAAAGTGAATATGTCAGAATAAGCAAGATACAAAACAACACATCAAGCATTAGAATCACAATCAAAATATAACTGTGAATTAGAGCAAGGATCATTTGAGCCTTATGGGAACACTATGGGATTTGAGCATTCAGGGAGCACGTTATTCAGCACAAGATTAAACTAGGGTGAGGGACATGAATAGAATCTTTGAAAGAATAATTTTAACCAAGCTACTCAAGATATACTTATTAGATTCACTACAACCATGCTAAAGGGAAAGGGAAAACAGGAACATACTAAAATATAACAGTCAGTAATTTCCTACAGGGAGGGGAGAGGAAAAGGAACAAGTCTAATAATCAATTTCATATAACTTGCATTTCAAGATGATAGAGCAATATACCGGCAAGAGCACTTTAATAAGGAGAAGGAGAAAGAAAGAGAGAGAGAATCGCAAACCCACTACGTGATATTTACCTAATTAGGAGTGAGGACTAACCCTGGCCACGGGTCAGTTTGGAAGGACGGGGACAAGGACCCTCAGAAAAGGAATGCCGGAATGTGAGCAGGTACAGCTCACGGGCAGTCAGGACAGGATACCCCTCAGGATTTTGGGACAGGACTGGGCTCACCAAGGTACGACCAACACCCACAGCTTCAGATGCAACGCCTGCGTTGCCCCTCTCTGCAAGTAATCCGCCAGTAACCCCGATTGGGTTTTCGAATGTCCCCTAGCAAAGTGCTTCACCAGCACTTAAGACTATTTCCACCCCTAGGAGATTGTGGAAAATATGGACAGAGTGCTCCGCAGCACTCTAGATTGAGCACCTATAGAGTTCGTAGGGTCAGTGACAGGTCTGCTACTCGGACAAGTCGGACAATTTTCCTAAGCTATACTAGGGTAATTATACAGTTTGGGGACCCTTGGACCACCCATCAATGTTGCAAATGACAGTTTCTCACATTATGATTGGTCAGGAGAGGTGGCTCGGACATTGTCACCTCCTAGAATTCAACGTTCCCATCATGAATTTGAATTTTCCTTATCCGCCCCCTGGGTTCACTTTCCCATCCATAGAATACAATAGAAAATACGAGTGTACAAGGCATAGCAACAAAGTCTCTGGGTTTCAAGGTGAGTTTCATCATCTTGTGCTGGGTTCTCAGGCGCATTGGGCTTCAGGAGCCAGCTGGCTGATTTCAGCTTCTGCACAGTAGAGTTTCTCCCAGGTCACATGGAAATACTCAGAGGAGCCTCATCATGGCGCCGGTTATGAATTTTCCAGCCCCCCGAGACGTGATACATGAAAAGTAAGCGAGAACAAATTAAAATCACACATAAAATGATCATACTGTATACCGTGATAAAATTCTACACACCCCTTATTTTATAACAGCAATAGTATTAAAGTTTAGTGCGAAAAGACGGATAGGCTAAAGCAGCAGTTGCAAGCGAAGAGCGTGGTGAGAGACAAGCGGCCATGTTTGCGACAGTGCGCATGAGCACAGATTCCCTCCAGAATGCGAGTGCGTCACATCACATGGGTATGACCGACGCATGCGCAGACTGAATTTTAGCGAAGCGGCCATTTTCTTTAGTGCAAGCTTTGTGAGAATGAAAAAACACATAGGCAAGCCTCTTGGGGACACCCGTGTGTTGGGAAAATGCTAAATACAAAGAAGGACAGTTGGATTAATATGATTATAATTGAAATGAGGTTCATGAGTGCGAGCAAGTCGCTTTACGTGCGAATCCTTGCTCCATCAGTAGTACAGGGTAGCAGTATATTATTAATTATTATTATGCAATTGCCTTGCCTGTCTGCCCCCAGAGAGACCCAAGTTACATACATTTTATGTACTGTTGTACCAGGCAACCTTTTAAAGCTAGCAAACAGAATTAAGAAATATCTGTAGGAGTAAAATATAAGCAAACATTAACAACAACACACAGTCGTAACGATTGAAGAGAAAAAATAAATCAAATCAAATGATACTATAAAGATTGTCAAATTGGGAGTTGCATCTTGGCATTCTTCTTGGTCCTTCCTTGGACTGTCCGTCTGCCAATCTTGGGTGCTTGCTGGTCAGGTAAGCGTGAGTTGTTTTTTCCCCAGTTGTTTTTTCCCAGTATAGTGCAGGGTAAAGGCTGACCTGTAAGTGTAGATGGAAAAACAAAAAAGGATATTGAAAAAATCAATGAGAAAAGTAAAGTTAAACTGCATAAATTACGAAAGAGTGCAACAAAATTGAGGCGACATGGCTAAATCATGTTTCTAGCAGATAGCTTCAACAACAGGAGCAGGCCTGCCCACTCAACCTCCACTTAGCTTAGATTTTGAGCCAGACAGCACTGAGCACACATACACACACACACACACACACAGCAAAATAGCATTTGCCAAATTAAGTAACAAAATCAATGAACCGCCATCAGTCACACCACCACACTTGCCTCCACCACTACACAGACAAGTGGGTCTGGTGTTGTTGTTGTTTAACTTTTAGGCGACTTCATGAACGCCCTGAGTTATTCCATCAATCATCTCTGACCCTTCTGACTGACTGCGAGCATGGTAGGGTCATGGTGTCCAACTCTGTAGTGTCCCGAGTGAGTCCAGAATAAAAAATGCAATGGATCGGCCTGCAGTAGTACAATTTAGTTATTGAACAACAAGAAGGGAAAGATTGACTTGAGTCACTTTGTAGAATAGACATTCACAACAACAAACAACAATCACTCATCGTGCAATGCATGCATTCATTTACCTGTTCTTCCAGGGCAGTACCTCTAGGTTATGAAAGAATAGATTGATAGTCAAGGCCCAGATTTGGAGGCAGGCACACATTTGTTTGAATTCTCCATCAGTGTCTGGCTTGAAGGAAATTGTTTTTGGGGGAGTCATGACTCAGAGTGGACTTTACTTCTTCATTGAATGCACACAGTTGCAACTCAGATTCAGATTCAAAATACTTTATTCGGTTAAAATACAGAAAATAACCATAAAAGTAGCATGCAAAGGTACAATTTACAATAGGTCAGCTGATCATTATTTAAAATCTCAAAAAAAGAAAAAAACAAAAATAGATACATATATACAGTCTAAGAAATTAATTCATTTGGATGGATTTACGGCACTTAAAAAACTGACTTAAAAAATTCAGCAAGTGATGCTACCATAAAAACAGTTTCCATTTTCTGACACTCTAAAAACGCTAAGCGACATCTATATACATTTAAGTCTTTGAGAATGGGAATGATAAGTTTTCTTCGGAAAAAGTATAAAATATACAAAAGAATAAAATATGGATATCAGATTGTGGGTTACAAAAACAACTGGAGAGTGATAGAACAAACCACACTTAAAAGGAAATTAAGGTGGGATAAAAGGAGTAGACAGAAGGTGAAGGAGAACCAAAGAAAGGTTTTTTAAGAACCCTCACTCACCACCTAGTGGTGACATGATTCATCACTGGGTTCCCACTGAAAAGACCTAGCGTCTTTCCAGTGTGCTACAACGCCTGTTTTGCAGCGGAGCTGGTTGTTTGTGAGTGTTGAGGGTGCAAATGAGAAAAAACCAAAAAGTGCTATGTGAGTGCAGATTAAAAAGTGCGTAGTTGTGACAGTAAACTATTTTATTCAAGGTCCAACTAGCACTAGTAAAAACAAGGCTAAGTGGAAACTCAGAGAAGGTATCTATAATTAAAGACACCTAGTCCACTGGGTGAAAAAATGGTCGACATGTTTCTGCTATTGGTGAGCCCAAGTCGCTCAGCTTTCGTCCAAAGAACAGTGATCCTACGGTGGTATGCACACACTAAGGTGCAACCAACCGTGAGGAATGTTATGTGCAAAAAAGAGTTAAAATTTCCGGAAAATTGTTCCAAAAATAATGACGGCTAAGAGCCGATTGTGACCCATGCAGCCAGTTGCTGGGGTCTGTGCTTATGTAGGAAGAAAAACTCTCTTCATGGGCAAAACGCGATGGAGGGAAAGCTTCGTGTAGCGTTTGTTTCCGCTGACGACTCCCCACTCGGGACCTAAGTTTGTCAACACCGCGGCCCGGAAGAACGATCAGATTGTGGGGACACATCATCACATGGGCAGGGACATAGGTCTTTCGACCAACAATTCATCACAAGAAAAGATAATAACCTAAAAATAATGTTAAGTCTAAACCGAGTTAGAAGGAAACGTTCATGATTGGACATATATAATGATAGGTATGGCTGTAGTTTCTCTCCACTTAAAATATCCTGATGGGCAGAAACAGTCTTTTTTTTCACCTCCTCCATTTGTCTTTTGTCCCTGAGGTGGGCAATACACAGATTTTTCAGGTCTCTTCTTGATATATGTGCCATTGATGACGGGTCCTCAAAGTATTGAGCACAACTTAGTTCTTCAAGAAAGTTTCTGACATAGGATATCCATTTAAAATCATTAATATTGTCCAGTGCTAGAATGTCCTTTAAAATGGCCCGGTTAACCACACATTCATCGTTTGTCCAAACCCTGTGCCAAAGAAGGATTGGCTGAATCTTAATTGTAACAGTGACGAACACCACACCCAATTCAGCATGGCATATAAGGGTCGCAGTGCTTTCAGGGACGGACAGGATGTGGCGTAAAAACGTATTTTCCATGGTTTGAATTGAACTGATATTTGAGTAACCCCACAGACCTGATCCATAAATAGCTACGGCTATACAAGTAGCATTATAAATAGTTAAAATTTCCTTTATAGGTTTTTTTCCTAGCTTTTTTATAAAACACTGTAAAGCCATAATAGTTTTGGAAAATAACAGGGTTCTAGCATTAATTAAAGTAGTCCATGAGCCACTTTCATGAAACAAAATTCCCAGGTATGGGAAAGTAGAGGTCTTTTCTAAGGGATTGGAATTTATAAAAATTGGCTTCAAATGCCTGCTTGTTCTTGGCCCACAGTACATAGACAGTGTTTTGGAGCAGTTAATTTTCAAGTCTAAGCTAAGCATGAAACTATTAAATGATGTAACCAAAATTTGTAGTGCCACTGGGGTGCGTGCCATCAGGACTGCATCGTCAGCGTACAGCAGGGCAGGGACAGGCCTCCCGCCCACCATAAGCATGTCCCTACCCTCCTGCACGAGGCGATGCTCCAAACCATTTGTATATAACAGAAATAAAAAGGGGGCTAAAAACGCACCCTTGGCGTACGCCACGACCAATCCCAAAGTGTCTGCTACATTCTCCCTCTTTCCCATACCGGACAGTTGCAGTGGCCCCAGAATATAGATCTCTCAAGAAGCATATAATAGCATTGTCTACCCCCAATTCGGCCATAATTGCCCACAGTTTGTTGTGTGACACACAGTCAAAAGCCGACGATAAGTCAACAAAAGTGAGGTATAGACGTTGTTTTTTAACCCTTATATACTTCTGTTGCAAGATAAACAAATGTAATCCTTGCTCTATAGTCCCTAAACCCCTTTGAAACCCATATTGAAAATCACTTAACACCCCATTTTCCTCTGCCCAGCTTTGCAATTTAACTTAAACCACTCTCCCAAGAATTTTTATGGAGGAGTCCAATAATGAAATTGGCCTATAACATGTGCAGTTCTGCCTGTCACCTTTCTTGAAGATCGAGACTATAATTGATGTAAACCAGGTAGGGATTAGACCTTTTGCCAAAGCAACATTGAAAAGCTGAACTAACATTGGCCCCCATAAATCAGTATTCGCCTTATAAAGGTCGGCTGGTACACCGTCTGGTCCAGCCGTCTTGCCCCCCTTAGTTGCCTTCAAGCTCGCAAGAACTTCAGGAAGAGTTACAACCAATACTTTAGATGGGTCTAGATTTATCATCGTAGGGTCATGACCTGTATCGGGGACTGATTCAACAGCCCTATAAAGGGAGGAAAAGTGAGCCACCGACTCATCTTCTGTAACGACGATTTCCAGTTGCAACTCTATTCCGGCAATAAAAAGAGTAAGACGGTGGGGACAAATTTGTAAACCAGAAAGATACTGACATACACAAATAATAAAGTAAATAATGTTCCTTGGCTATATCTTTTTAGGGGGGGGGTCAAAGAAACAAAGAAAGTAACTGGAAATTGAAAGAACCTAGGCTAGTTGTCAGGGAAGTAGAGTCTGTCCTCAAACTCTGGTGGTTCACCCAGAGGTAGGTCACCTAACACACTACTTCCATGACCTGAGTTGCTGTCATCATCTTCCTGCTGTGCTACTTCAGGTATAGTGTAATCCAGTGGTATAAAGTGCTGATTCATTTTGATCATGGTTAACCTCTCCACTTTTTAGGGCAAGAGACTGGTCCTTCTCGCTGTCAGAACAGCACCAGCAGCACTGAAAACACACTCAGAAGACACACTTGCGACAGGGCAAGCCAGATAGTTTATCGCTAGCCTGCTGAACACTGGCCATTGGTACTTTTTTCCATACCAATACAGCAATGGGTTTTGATCAAAGTAGACCTCTGTTCGGTCATCCAGATAGGCTTGGAGCATCCGCTCAATGCTCATGGGTGTTCCTATTTGCTCGAGCTCTTTAGCCTTTGCCTCAGCACTGGACTTAAGCCCTTGCTGTAGAAACTATTCCTGTGCCGTATTTGGGGCTGACAATCCTGTTCGTGTTGTTGGTGTTGTTGTTGTTGGTGGTGGTGATGATGGTTTGGGCTGCTGTAAGCCAACTGCACTGTCCGCAGACTCTGAAGTTGAACTTGAAGCTGGTTGCCTTGCAGTACTTGGTGTGCCCTGGAGCAGCAGGCCTATAATTCCCTGACATTCTATTTCTTGCTGACTGGCTTCCACAGCTATCCAAGTTCTTTAGTTGCCAGCATACCCATCTGAAAAAGGAATGAAAGTGTGCAGTAATGGTTTGTACCATTGATCCAGAATTGTGGCGGAAATGTACTGGTTGGATGACAATGCCTCTTTGCACCCTTGTATTTTTAGATAAGCAAAGGGTTAGGCTCTCCACCAACTCATATGCTTGTTTTTTTCCCTCCACACATGCGTGCATTGCAGACATCACCTTTAGCTGTTCCTGTAGCATGTGCAACCATGGGATAGCTTGGCCTATAGTACAGTCCTCCTTGCTGACTTACTGTGTGAAGACCTCGAAAGGAGGTAGCATCTCTGTCAGGCATTTAACCAGGCCCCATTGGTCTATCACAATGATCATGCCTTTCACAGTAGTATCCCTTCTTAGCATGACATATTCATTGATTGGTCTGTACTGCTCAAACAGATGTTCAAGCATGTAATAAGTTGAGTTCTAATGTGTTGGCACCTCCTGGATGAGGGCTTTAACTGGCATGCATTATCACGTTGAATGATCCTCAGCTGCTTCCAGGCTTTAAAAGAATGGCTGAAATGTGTGCAGATTCTTCTGCAGATAGTCAGTAAGTTGCTGGCTTGGTCATTTTTTTTAAAGGAAGTCTTGAACAATGATTTTAATACAGTGCGCCAAACCCAGGACGTTGAAATAGCCACCATCGGCCATGGCCTTAACTATATTACTGCCATTGTCTGTGGCACTAAAACCAATGTTAAGCCCACTTGGTCGCAGCCATTCCAAGACCTTGCTGTCAAAGTCTTCCAAAATGTTTGCAGCAGTATGAGATTTCTCCATGGCGAACATGGCTACAGTTGCATGTTTCTGAGTTGCATTAACAATCTCAGCAGTGTCAGCACCTGCAGATATCTTTTCTCTAACTCACACAAAAGAGATCCTGTGTGCAGTGATGCACATGTAATCAGTGGCTTGGCAACTGGTCCACATGTCTGTTGGCAGGTGGATAGTGTGAACAGCACTCTGCTGCAAACTTGTCCAAGCAATTCCAGCATGTTGTGATTTAGTGCTGGAACCGCAATTCTGATGAAATAGTACCGTCTGGGAACCTTTCATTTCGGGCAGATGTCTGGCACAATTTCAAGAAAACTCACCCCTTCCACAAAAGAAAAAAGGAGGTCCGGCGCTAACATTTTAGCCAGCTTCAAGTTGTACAAAGGTTCCGCTGGGTGGTTGCGTTCGTACTGCCCCTCAGACCTACACATGCTGAGAATGGTAGCTTGGATTTCTTTGTATTCTGGTGCCACTTATGCAGGTGACTTGCCTCTTGACGCCAGATGTTAGGCTCAATGCACGTTATTTCACTGCAGAACTCTCTTACCTTGGACCCCTTGGTGTCTTAATCTGACTCTTGTGCAATTGCAATGTTACTGATGATGATGTGGACTGAACCACTGAACTGCTGGGGAAAGGGCTGCTTTGTGTGACAGAGAAAATGTCTAACTTTTGTTTACCTTCCACTGTGATCGCATCTTCTTCTTCATCCCCTCCACCATCAACACGTGCAGTGTTTTGGCCGCTAAGGTGCGCCTCCCACTGAATCACGTGGTGTTTTCTCAGATGCGTTGCTTGGCCTCCAGTACCATAGTTTGTACCAAGTTTACCCTGACTTACACCTTGTCCATAATTGGAACACATAGCAATGTTCACCTCCTTCCTCCTAACAGAAAAAAAGTCCCAAACTGGGGAGGTAAATTTTCTGGCGCTAATGGTGCCACTTGCAATGTCAGTTTAAATGGTAGGTGGGCGTGGTGTTTGACTCTCTGCAGCATCTACTGATAATGAGGTGGTTGTGGTGGATGTAGGTCGCTGCCGGGCCTTTGCAAATATGGAAGCTGGTGGTGGTATTGGTGGTATCTGTGTAGGTGGTATCAGCAATTTGGGATGGGGTAATGTTGGTCTTCACCTGGGCGGGACTAATGTCCATGATGACTGACTCATCATCATCCCACTCTTCTACATCTACCTCCACAACTCTCAGGCTTCCCGGAACCTTCCTTTTCCCTAACCTTATTTTGTGGGCATGGTGTGTCTCACTCTCAGACTGAGGCAGGATCCAAGTGGGTCTAGATCATCAGAAGGGGGCTTGAAGAAGAACTTGATGGTCTAACCCTCCTTTTCCTTGCTGGGGATCTGGAAGACAATGGATCTTCTGAAAGAGTGGCTTGCTCTTCTTCTTCCTCTGCAGAAAGCTTGATCTCCTGAACTGCCCCAACTTCGGGAGGAACTACTACTATTGGGGGTGGTTGGGGCTGTTGTTGCCCACTTATTTGAGTTTACTGCATTGATTGGGTACTACTTTGCAGTAACAATAAGTACTTTTCAATATCGCTGCTCGTCCGCGTTGGACTTGTGATTAGACTGGCTGCCTCTCAGACAGACATGGGCTAGGGCCTAGGTTGGTTGGGTGGGTCCACTGATGCAGGGGTACGGCTCCCAGCTTGCTCCCTGGATGCCGCTGCTGCAGTCACAATATTTGGTTTCCCAAAAAAGGTCTTGTGAAACATACCGGTCTTGGTAAGTGGCAGTGCCTTCTTCTCACTGGCAACTTTCTTGGTACAGGACCTGGTACCTTTCTTTGGGGTCATCTTCAAGATGTCAGCAGTGCGCAGTGGAACAGGTTGAAGAGATGTCTGTGGTCATAGGTCACGTCACGTTGTGTGCAGCAGGATTTTTGGCCGGCAGTACAATGGGTGATGTTGTCTCCTCCTCTTTTGTTCACCCAAAAGCAAAGAAGCACGAAGAGCATCAGTGAAACGTGGCATTCATTGATATTATTTAATTACTACTAGTACAAAGAAACAAATATAATATATAACTTAGTGTGTGGTACACTTTTAGTGTTATTAATATTATTACATTTATTACCTCAGTTATTACAAAACATAACAATACAGTGTAGTCATTTGTGAGACTTTGACAACGAGGGCTTTCATGGTGTACTGTAGTACACTCAGAAAGAATAAGAAAGAAGTAGAACAACAACAAAAATGTAACAGAACCGGTTTAGTATTGTGCATCACTTGGGATGCAGCATTCAGGGAGCTGCAGCTGACATCAGGAAGGTAGCAATACGCCAAGAGGAAGAAAGGTAAGACATGCAGACCAAAGGCAAAAGCAGTAAATGGGCATGGGCACTCACAAGTTACAACAACATCAAGGCCTGGAAAGCAATAAACTCAGGCAGGCCTACCTATGGAGCTGGACACAGACTTTACAAAATAAATTTCACCTGGCCACATGGGGAGGCTCAGCCAAGGCTAATGCTGGCCCACTATTATAAACACACTCACACACTGGCCAGACAAAGGAGGTATGCTAAACAACACAGCTTTAATGCTACAATGCCAAAACAAAAATCCATAGGTCTAAAAAAGGTTTGCAAGTTACACAACAACCACACGTATCCAACAAAGGCATTCATTTAAAACACATGAAAAAAGTAAAAAAACAATTAGCATTTTAATCCAATGCCATCCATGCCCTAAATGATGTTTAACCCCTTCCCTGCGCCGCGAATTCCGCCGCGGCGCGGGGGGCTAGGGGGCGGGTGTGGTGCTTCTGCGCTCATGAAGGCTCCACACCATCATGCTTCACAGGCGGTGTGTGCTCATGACGGCGTGTTGACATCACAACCCCGCCCACTCATTAATTCTCCCGCACAGGTGGGGAATTAGTGCCGCATGGGAGGAGCGGCAGCGTCCTGACGGCTCCAAGACGTCATGAGTACACGCCTACCGTGACTCATGACGGCGTGGAGCCGTCATGAGCACCGAAGTTCAAGTTCAAGTTCAAGAATTTGTATAGCGCACTACTCACCCAGAGGGTCTCAAGGCGCTTGGGGAGCGGGTTCATCATTTATCGAATAGCCAGGTTTTAAGTTCTTTTCTGAAGGAGATGTGGTTCTGTGTAAGGTGGAGGTGAGTGGGGAGTGAGTTCCAGGTCTTGGCCGCCAAGTAGGAGAAGGATCTACCTCCCATGGTGGATCTTTGGATACGCGGAACTGCGGCGAGGCCTTGATTGGAGGATCTTAGTTGGCGGGTGGGTGTGTAGAAGGATAGTCGAGTGTTGAAGCATTCGGGCCCTAGTTTGTAGAGGGCCTTGTGTGCGTGGGTGAGGAGACGGAATGTTATTCTCTTGTTGACGGGAAGCCAGTGGAGGTCTTTCAGGTGGCCGGTAATGTGATCTTGGCGAGGGATGTCCAAAATGAGTCTTGCTCATGCGTTTTGGATGCGTTGGAGTTTTTTCTGTAATTTGGCTGTAATTCCGGCATAGAGGGTGTTTCCGTAGTCTAGTCGACTCGTAACCAGTGTGTGGGTGACAGTCTTTCTTGTCTCGGCGGGGATCCAATGGAAGATTTTTTTGAGCATGCGAAGTACGTTGAAGCAGGAGGATGAGACGGCGTTGACTTGTTTGGTCATCGAGAGTGAGGAGTTTAGGATGAAGCCAAGGTTACGTGCGTGGTCTGTGGGTATGGGTGATGAGCCCAGATCCGAAGGCCACCATGAGTCGTCCCAGGCAGAGGGGGATGATCCTAGGATGAGCACTTCCGTTTTGTCGGAGTTAAGTTTTAGGCGGCTGTTTTTCATCCATACGGCTACTTCTTTCATGCCTTCGTGAAGATTGGTTTTGGCGGTGTTGGGGTCTTTGGTGAGGGAAAGGATCAGCTGGGTGTCGTCAGCGTAGGATATGATGTTAAGATTGTGTTGATGCGCGATGGATGCAAGTGGACTCATGTAAACGTTGAAGAGGGTGGGACTGAGTGATGATCCTTGTGGAACTCCGCAGATGACTTCGGTGGCCTCTGATTTGAATGGGGGGAGTCGGACTCTTTAGATTCTCCCGGCGAGGAATGAGATGATCCAGTCCAAGGCTTTTCCTTTTATGCGGATGTTGCTGAGGCGTTGTATGAGGGTGCTGTGACAGACAGTGTCGAAGGCGGCAGAGAGGTCGAGTAGAATGAGGGCCACTGTTTCTCCGTTGTCCAGTAGTGTTCGGATGTCGTCTGCTGCTGCAATGAGGGCGGTTTCGGTGCTGTGTTTGGCTCGAAAGCCGGATTGTGAGGGATCGAGGGAGTTGTTGGATTTGAGGAAGGCGGCAAGCTGGCTATTGATGGCTTTCTCGATGACTTTGGCTGGGAATGGGAGGAGGGATATGGGGCGGTAGTTTTTGAGTTCAGAGGGGTCTGCTGTGGGTTTCTTCAGGAGGGCGCTGACTTCGGCATGTTTCCAGATTTCTGGGAAGGAGGAAGAGTTGAAGGAGCAGTTGATGACATCACGGAGATGGGGTGTGATGATGGAGTCTGCTTTGTTGAAGATGTGGTGGGGACATGGGTCGGTTGGCGAGCCAGAGTGGATGGAATTCATTAGGCGGATGGGGTCTTCAGTGGTGATTGGGTTCCAGGCGCTGAGGTTGTTAGAGGGCGGTTTAGCTTCTGAGGGGGGTGGAGAGGATTGTATGTTGGATCTGTTTTCGAAGCTGTTATGTATGTTGGCAATTTTGTTGTAGAAGAAGGAAGATAACGAATCACAGAGGTCTTGGGAGGGAGTGATGTCATTTGAGGCTGTGGTGGGGTTGGTGAATTCTTTGACGATGTTGAATAGTTCCTTGCTGTTATGAGCGTTGTTGTCGAGTCGATTCTTGAATGCTGATTTCTTGGTGGATCGAATCAGCTGGTGGTGTTTGCGGGTGGCTGCCTTGAAGGTGGACAGGTTGTCGTGGTTGGGTTTTTTCTCCATGTTTTCTCGAGAGTACGGCATAGTTTCTTGGATTTCTTACGGTCATTGTTGAACCAGGGGGCCTTTTTGCTGTCTTGTTTGGTGTTATGGTTTTTCAAGGGTGCTAATTCGTCAGCGCTGTGAGTGATCCATTGTTTGAATTTGATGGCAGCTTGGTTTGGGTCCGATGAGAGTGTGGGTGGGTTTTGGTTGAGCGATGTGAGGAGTTGGTCGGTGGTGATTTTGTTCCATTTTCTTCGGGGAATAGGTTGTGGACGGTTGAGGGTCGAGGTGGTTTTGTAGCTGAAGTGAACACAGCTGTGGTCCGTCCAATGGAGAGCTGTGGTGCGATCGAAGGAGATGTGTTTGCTGGAGGTGAAGATTGGGTCGAGCGTATGTCCGGCTACATGGGTGGGGGTGTCAACAAGTTGTTTGAGGCCGAGATTGGCCAGGTTGTCCAGAAGGGTGGTGGAGTTGCTGTCGTTTTTCTTTTCCAGGTGGAAGTTGAGGTCTCCTAGTAGAATGTAGTTCTCGGAGGTGAGGGCATGTGGACTGATAAAGTCAGTGATGTCTTCGCTGAATTGTTTACGGGTTCCTGGAGGCCTGTTGATGAGGGTGCCTCCGAGTGTGGTCCTAGGGTCGGTGTGGATCTGGAAGTGGAGGTGTTCGGCGGTTGTAAGGTTATCGTCGGAGCTGGTCGTGATTCTGATGGTGTTCTTATGGACGATGGCGATGCCTCCTCCTGTTTGGACGGTGCGGTCTTTTCGGATGATCTTGTAATTGTCCGGGATGGCTATGGCGATGTCGGGTGCTGATGATGCATTCATCCATGTTTCAGTAAGGAAGGCGACGTCTGGTGATGTAGTGTTGAGTAGATCCCAGAGTTCGGTGGCGTGTCTGTGGACCGAGCGGGTGTTCAGCAGGATGCACTTCAGGTGGTTAGAGTCGGAGCTGTGTTTGGGGTTAGTGGATGTGGTATGGGTCTTGATGCAGGTAAATTTGCAGGAGTGGCAGGCGAAGGGACCGTGGGTACGTCCCTGGGTAGCTTCGTAACATTGAGGTGTGCGTCCAGGGTTAAGGGTTAGGAGGGTGGCGGCGTCATACGTTATGCTGGAGGAGTGCGGTTTGCGGGGGCCAGGGGGTCTGGCGCTGGGCGCGGTCCAGGCACGGACGGGCGTAGACGGGCTTACCTTTGGCGCATCTTCGGCGCGCATGGGGCGCGTCCGCTGCACGTGAACGCTGCGCGAAAAGACATCTGTCATATATAGATAGTGGAGGGGGGAGGGGCGAGGGCGGAGCAGCTGGGAGGCGGGAGGCGGGGTGAAGATCCGGGGAGGGAAGGCAAAACAACAACAAGCTAAACAAGATGGCAGTCGGCCAAATTCAATGCAGGGTTGGGACACAATTAATCAAAAAGTTAAATGAAGGCAGCACAAACAAGCAGAGCGTTGCAGCGCGCTATGGAAGGCTAGCGCTACGCTAATATGCTAATCAGCACAATTGGGACTAGCGCTACGCTAATATGTCAATCTGCACAAATTGTAAGGTAATGGAGCGCTATGTGGCGATCTGGCTCCCGAAGGAAAATAAATCAACAAATCAGGCGCAGTTAAATGCAGGCCACGATACCACAATGAAGGTCGGGAAAGCAGCGTGAGGAGGAGCGACCGCTTCTGACGAGTCAGGACAGTCACAGAGGTCTCGTGGAGGGTCCGAGCCTGACGATCTGTGGGAGGGCGGAGCAGCTGGGAGGCGGGAGGCGGGGTGAAGATCCGGGGAGGGAAGGCAAAACAACAACAAGCTAAACAAGATGGCAGTCGGCTAAATTCAATGCAGGGTTGGGACACAATTAATCAAAAAGTTAAATGCAGGCAGCACAAACAAGCAGAGCGTTGCAGCGTGCTATGGAAGGCTAGCGCTACGCTAATATGCTAATCAGCACAATTGGGACTAGCGCTACACTAATATGTCAATCTGCACAAATTGTAAGGTAATGGAGCGCTATGTGGCGATCTGGCTCCCGAAGGAAAATAAATCAACAAATCAGGCGCAGTTAAATGCAGGCCACGATACCACAATGAAGGTCGGTGAAGCAGCGTGAGGAGGAGCGACCGCTTCTGACGAGTCAGGACGGTCACAGAGGTCTCGTGGAGGGTCCGAGCCTGACGATCTGTGGGAGGGCGGAGCAGCTGGGAGGCGGGAGGCGGGGTGGAGATCCGGGGAGGGAAGGCAAAACAACAACAAGCTAAACAAGATGGCAGTCGGCCAAATTCAATGCAGGGTTGGGACACAATTAATCAAAAAGTTAAATGCAGGCAGCACAAACAAGCAGAGCGTTGCAGCGCGCTATGGAAGGCTAGCGCTACGCTAATATGCTAATCAGCACAATTGGGACTAGCGCTACGCTAATATATCAATATGCACAAATTGTAAGGTAATGGAGCGCTACGTGGCGATCTGGCTCCCGAAGGAAAATAAATCAACAAATCAGGCGCAGTTAAATGCAGGCCACGATACCACAGTGAAGGTCGGGGAAGCAGCGTGAGGAGGAGCGACCGCTTCTGACGAGTCAGGACGGTCACTAAAAGACGAGAGTAACGAAGGGGTTACATTCAACAGATACCACAGAAACAGATGTTTTATGCACCCATAAGTAACTCTGGACTATTGGTTGGAAAACCCATTGGCAAACTAGACCACATAGTGAATCAATTCAAATAAATAATATTGAAAATGTATTAGAAAATGTAGTGAACTGTGATGCATTTTATGCTGGATAAAAGAAGAAACAATTGCATGCAAAACAGCAACAAGGCATGGCCACCACAAAGAAGGCTTGCAGGCCCAATGCAGAAGCACACTGGCTGCCTTCACAAAATGGCCGTCAGCCACATGGCCAAGCTACAACAACAAGAAGGGAACACAGACAATGCAGGGCTATGGCAAATGCACACGGGAAACAGCCATTACTGTAAGGATCCTACCGGGAACTTTCTGCAGGAGCGTCAGGAACACGTAGATAGGTCCTCAACCTTCCACTATCACCAATTGCCTCTATCAAACCATATAGCGCAACGGTAAATAGGGGAAAGAAGGGAAACAAAACAAGGAAAAAAGGGGAGACAATCTCTGGGATTCAGCCACCTCTCCACCAGCAGGTAGGTAGTTTCTAACACCCTGTAAAGAAAAGGAACAATAAGCTGTGCACTAAGAGACAGAAATACAGAGACCTTGGTGTCAACTAGTTCATGAAGTTACCTAGCACAATTGAACTGTTCTCTATCACAGGGCTGGGCCTCTCAGTGTAGGTGCAAAAGACTTGGCTCTCTGAAGGGAAACACACAATGTTCAACACAAACAAGTAGTCTCTAGGCACACTCTCGTCTTTATGTATGAAGCAAAATGTCTCACCAACAGGCATACGATAGACCAAGATTGCCTGTAGTCTTGTAAGTTTGTTGTTCTTCAATTTTGTCAGTCTTTCCTACAACACATGTATAGGCAGAAATGAGGCAGTAGTAATGAGCATGCAACAACAATCATAGATAATTAGGCAGCGCAGCGCGCTGTTACAGTAACCCAAAGGAGGTCTCCAGCGATGAATAATCTCAGGGGAGCTGGTAGGGGTACTGATAGCAAGAATCCGTCCATAGAAAATAACTTATAGCAAATGGGGGGCAAAATAAAATAGGAAGAATGCTCTACGCGCAGCGGAACCTCTAACTAAACGGGGTCCCCAGCAGACAGAACCGACTCAACAAGACCCGGCCGGCCGACGGGACAAAATCCAGTCGGCGGGCGGAGCCACACCAAAGCCAGCCCTACCCACAAGCTTTCCGGCGCAAGTGGAATCCGGCTGCACGGGGAGCGAGGGATACAGCAAGGAATGCGCGAAGAGGAGAGGTAATCCGGGCGCTGGTGAAGTGACGATGAGGGGATCCAGACGGGAGTAAAGAGAAATCCGGGAACACGAAACAAGCGAAGTCAGAATCCGTTCTGGACGCGGAAAGCAGGAAGTCCGCAAATATTGGGGCAACACTAGAACGCGAAGCCTCGTCTTCACAGGAAGTCAGGCTTTCCAACCTGCCTGACTTCCTCGCCCATGCGCGGTAGGGAACCGCCATCTTGAATCTGGAATCGGCATCGGCAATCGTGACAATTACTACGCAGTTTTAACAGCCTTTTAAGGAGTGAAACTACAATTGCATGCTTCCACCGTGGAGAAACCCGGCCCGCCACCAGGGAGCGGTGAAGTAGGCCATGAGCATGAACAAGAGAGCTTCCATGCTTTGATCCTGAATGGAGGATGATACTGGGTCAAGTGGGGAACCCTACTTGACAGACGTCAGCAATGGGAACAGCTCCTCGCTTTTGATAGGAACCTAGCTAGTGTCATGTGTCTTGGTTAGGACCAGGGAGAAATGCTGCCATCCTTACCACATACATGTTTCCTAAAGTTTCATTCTCCTACACAGGGTGGCTTTTGACCCACATTTTTTTGCGTGACAATGCAGGGATAGTTTCTCTGAAACTACATTCCTTACGAATACCACTAAGTAGGAACATTATCACGACACCTTGAACACAATATTCAAGGCCTCAACACACATTTGTTTTCATCCATAAGGAGGTGAAGCTATCAATAGATCCTAGCAATGTCGGCCTGTCTAAGGTCTCTGCTCGATATCAAGGTTTTGGTTTGTTATAAATAAACAAGCATTTCCAGGTTTCACAAGGAGGAGCCCTTTCCTGTCATTAGGAGGTCACTAAGTGCTAATCCTTCAGCCCAGCTGCTTGCTGATCCCTCGGTGAGGGATGTCCAATTCATGACTAAGAAGGGTACTTACATTTTACCCTTCAGGTAATGTGGTTGGATCATTCAGATAGCGGGTACTTGGCAGAACACATGCATACACCCTAGGCATCTACGTAAGGGAATGCGTAGAGGGAGTACGGCAGAAGTGACCTAAAAAGTCTGCCGCGCTACGTGAGTTCTGCGAGCATTGTTTGGCCACAGCTACCACAGATTCAAAACACTGTGAATGGCATGCATGGGCCATGTAGAGCTGCTTTTCCTTATCCCTGCACACATCACCGCGCCATCACAAGCAGCAAGCAACACAAATATGCTCATTAATTTGGCATTCCTTTCCCAGCATATTTAATTACCTAAAAACATCCTGCTACTCCTTCCAAATCCCCTCACACACTGCCTTGTCAATCCTTGTTGCCTCCACAGCCCACCCTTCCTTTGCGCCAATTCCACCCTGTGCACACCCAACAGAATGCTATTCCAGCAGTGACAACCACAAGCAGTAAAACACAGGGGAAAGTTGCAAAGAGGAACCGGTTGGGTGGCTGCACTCACCCATTTTGCTGTTGTTTTTCGCTGTGGGGCTGCCCCCGTACCTACTATCAGGCATCATTGTGCTATTATACTTGTACTTGAGCTGCCGGTTTAACAATGCCGCTCCCGTACAGAGTGCACTGCGCCTGGAGGCAGCTGGTTCTCGGGCAGCCCTGTCAACCCTTGCTTCAGAGTGGTTAGATTATAAGTCTCTGGCAACAGAGAAAGTAGCCGCAAAAGTTACAGCTCCCTTCTTGGGTGATCGGTGAATGACTGACGGTGGGGTAGACTGAGGGGAAGCTCCTTTTCCCTGCACAAAGCTTGCTCACTTCTGTTCTCTGGCATCAACAAATTGTGCGAGCGAGATGCAGCACTTTTCCCCACCCTGCCTGATGCTCACAAGGTGCAAAGAGTCAAGGATATGCCTATATTGCATGAGGAGGACATGCACACTTGGCTGTGTATGCTTCCAAGGAGATCCCATTGGCCGCTCTTCTCATCTTCAGTTTGTTGTCTGGGAGACAGAGGATGCAGGATTCTTCTCGGTTGCCAGACACGCAGTAATTGTGTGAAGGGCCTGCGCATAACTCACAGGGTATTGTAAAATTTACAGGAGTGTAACCCATATACCAAATCAGGACTGGGTAGGTAAGGTGCAATAAAGAAACAGTGTCCTGAGAGGTAAGGATCTGTAGACAATTAAAACATGCATGCACATAGCATTACTTGCAAAGAAAAAAGGAGAATATTCGTTGGTATGACAAAAGATAGTTAATCATCTTTATATAGTAACATTAGTTACATGGTGGGACGTTATACAGTTAAAGACAGCACTGCATAAATTCAATTGGTGACAACCATATAAAAGTTGGTGCACAAAAGTGTACAAAGTGCAGGTAGCGACGCAAGTGGAGGTGAACAGTGTGGACGGCGCACTGTGAATAAGGTGCAGAAAATTTACAGTGAGTGGCTCAAAAGCATATGTGACAACGTGATATCACAATAGGTAAAAGTTCTTTCAATTAGATGTAGAGCCACAAGAGAAGAGTGCGCCTGTTATTCAGACTGTTAGGTCGACGGCGTTTCGATCCTTGTAATTTCGGATCGTCATCAGGACTAGGTTGTCTGAGTTGGGGCGTGCTGTAGTGGGTTCCGGATAGCATGAATCATCTATCTAGCAGTTGTCCACGAGAGGAAAAGTGCAGTCTGTAGCAACTTATGCTGACCAAACCATGGTTCATTTGAGGACCGCAGGTGGGCACTTGGTTGATCTTTGCCTTGCTCGGCTGTCTTAGTAAAGCCGTGTTCAAGCGCGAACGCTTGGATGATCTGTGCCTTGCTAGGGCTGTCTTATTAAAGCCGTGTTCAAGCACGAACGCTGATTGAATCGGCGTGTCCGGCGGCTTCAGTGGAAGCGAGCGTCTAACTCACAGGTTGGGCGGGGTGCTCCGGCAAACTCTGCATTGACGGTGGTTGCGGAGCTTTCTGCCGAACTCCGCATTCCAAATGGAGCGTGAAGTGGCAAAACTCTGTGCACTCCGCCTCACACCCTTAATATATACATTGTCCTAGCAAGATGGTAGAGCTCTTCATTCAGTTCACTGTCCTTATATTGCTAACCACTTTTATCTGTTTTGGTCTATTGATCATAGCAGCACATATATTTTATACAAGAATCATGATGGTGAGCGAAAAGGTTCTAGATCTGTTACGACAAGCCCTGATAGGGGTTCAGGGATGTCATGTTCTGTGGTTTCCAAAACCATTTGTTACCCATCTAGGTTTTAGGGGTGCATCTGGTGGCACTGTGTGCTAGCTGATCTCTAGGACCACATACCCTGTGTGGGAGCATGGAATTAGTTGGGCACCATACCTACATTTATGTGGCCCAATAAATGTGCAGTTCCTACTGGGAAGTGGGGAACTAAACTACATGGTACCAACAAGGTTGGTAGAATTGGTTCTTATTTAATCAATGGCCTGTGTAGTTTTACCATCAACTCCAGCATCCTCCAAGAATTAAAAAACCCAAGCGAGGCCACAGACATCACCACCTCCCAGGACCTCTGCAACAAGCTCAGCTCCTACTTCCATCGGAAAATCAAGTCCCTTTATGACAACTTCAAATAACAGACACCAGACTCCAAAACCACTCCTCTCTCCTACAACACCAGCCAACCCAGCATCTCCGCCTGGACCATAGCCACCACCGAAGACACAGAATCAACCATGAAAAGCATCCACTCAGGAGCACCCATGGACCCCCACCCTCCGCACATCTTCCACAGGGCCGAAAGGTCACCGGAACTACGACGCACTATCAACACCTCCTTCAAAACCGGCATTTTCCTGATGACTCGAAACGCGCAGAAGTCAAGCCCTAGCTCAAGAAGCTCCTTCGGACCTCAAAAACTACAGACTCATCTCCCTTCTCCTCTTTGCGGTCGTCAATGCCCAACTAACAAAATTCATCGGAGAGAACTTCATACTTGACCCCTCCCAATCCGGATTCCACAGCAACCACAGCACCGAGACTTTTCTACTCGCCGCCCCAGACAACATCTCCACCTTCCTCGACCAAGGCCATACCGCGGCCCTGATGATACTTGACCTCTCCACAGCCTTTGACACAGTCTCCCACCGCACACTCACCGCCAGACTCCACGATGCCGGCATACAGGGAACCACCCTCGAATGGCTCTGCTCCTTAATCACCGGCAGAACCCAAAGAATCGGACTGCCACACTTCCTCTCTGAACCCACAGAGATCAACTGGGGAGTACCTCAAGGATCGTCACTCAGCCCTATGCTCTTCAGCATTTACATGGCCCCCTTGCCACCATCGTCAGACAGCACGGACTCAACATAGTCTACTACACTGACGACACCCAGCTCATTCTCTGCCTCACCAAGGACCCCATCACCACCACACTCAGCTTCCAGGAAGGAATGAAGGACATTGCATCCTGGATGAGCAGCAACTGCCTGAAGCTCAACTCGGAGAAGACAGAGGTCCTCATCCTCGGAACCTCCCCCACCACATGGGACAACACCTGGTGGCCAACCGCCCTAGGCAACCCGCCCACCCCCATGGACCACACCCGGAACCTTGGCATCATACTCCATCTCCAAGACCCAACAGGTCAACGCCATCACCGCCACCTGCTTCAACAGCCTCCGCAAGATCTTCAAATGGATCCCCCCCAAATCAAGAAAGACCGTCATCCACACACTCATAACCTGCAGACTGGACTACAGAAACGCCCTCTATGCCAGAATCATCAATTCTCTGCTCCAAAAACTCCAGACCAAACAGAGCACTGCAGCCAGACTCGTCCTCGGCATCCCTGGACAAGAACACATTACCCTACACCTGCGAGACGTCCACTGGCTCCCCATCGAGAAGAGAGGAACCTTCAAGACCGTCACCCATGCCTACAAATGTCTCCACAACATCGGATCCCAATACCTCAAAAAGAGAATCTCCTTCCCCGTACCCAAGAGGAACCCCCGATTCGCCAACCTCACCCTCGCTGAAACCCCGCACATCTGCAGAACCAGAACGGGTGGAAGGGCCTTTTCCTACATCGTGGCCAAGACCTGGAACGAGCTCTCAATCCACATCAGACACACCCTTTTTCTGCACATATTCAGGAAGACCCTCAAAACCTGGCTCTTTGACTGACTGGAGCTCCCCCCACCTAGCACCTTGAGACCCTCACGGGTAAGTAGCATGCTTGACAATTCCCTAATTAATTGATTGTGCTATCGCAGAGACCCCTAATGACCTCATAACTAGAGTTGTCCATGGTGGTAGGGTCTATCCTCCTCAGCGGAGTAGCTGACCCCTATGTATTGGCTGTGGGTTGTTCAACCTTGGACCTTTAAAAAGATCTATTTCCTTTGTGTTATCCTCTCTAGAATTCATTTTGAATAATGGCTGATGAAGATGCAGCAGCTCTTAACATCCCTGAGAACTGCAGACATGTGGTTACTCAGAAAGTATTACAACATGGTCTGTCAGCTACAGACAGACACATTGAGGCTCACAAAGCATTTAGGACATAGGTATTCTATTCCTGGGTTACATTCCTGACTGCAAATGACTAAACACAATTATTTCACACCTACAAACAGGGTGAAGAACGAGACAATTACACACCATATGAAGAGAAAGAATTACTTCTGACCTACCAAGAGCACATACATTGGTTTAATGGCACCCTACCACACTCAACAGCTAACGTAAGACTTGGTCCTCTCAGCAATGAGTGAGCAATATGGCCAGTCTTAACCGGATACACACTGCACCCTAATGTTTTATGCAAGCACTAAAACTTAACCCTACGTCGATTATACAACCTCAATCAGATATCCCAGACATCAGTCCACAAATGCTAAATGTAATCATGGTTAAAGTTCCTGTCAGACGGGAAGAGATTATGTTCTGCATTGCACAAAAAAGAAGTCAGCTTGAGGCAGTGTTTCCCCATACTGTCCAGCAGGAGAAACACAGAATATTAACCATTTGCTTGCCGGTGGGGTTGGCTCCCCCTGTGGAATACTACAGAACTTGGGTACAATCTTTGCTGCAGTATATACAAGAACACACAGTAACCTTCCACAGGCTGTTTTACCAGAAGCGCTAAAACAAATCCAGAACGAGCATGAGACAGCACCTGCCCTGGACTTGGGGTTGAAAGTGATAGACAATTTTGGTGCAGTTTCAGCTACAATGTTTAGTAACATTAAAAGGGAAGCATCAGGGTTGGCTTTAGCCAGCGCATAAAAGAATTGGCTCCTGCACAGCATGAGCGTGAATTACCTAAAATTATCAAAGAAACCTATGCTACGCTGGGTAGGGATCATTTGGGATCCAGATCTGATAAACCACAATTAAAGAGTAATTCTGAAAAGGATGACTCTAAAGTAGCACCCAAGTTTTCTATTTAGAAGAAATGGGAGAGTAAGAAAAAAGACAAGGATAAGGCACGGGCTGGGTCTCCTCAAGAGGAAGCCACTGAAAAATGCTATGACCTGCGTAACCGTGATAATATTGAACAGCCGGTCGGGAATCAGGCATTGTCTTGTTCCTTTTAGGATTCCTCCAATAAATGTTCAGAGAGAGGTGGATGGTCAGGGTGCAGATCAGAAGAGCACATGAAACAAAAGAGGGACTCACAACACTCGTCTGATTAAATAATTAAACAGGAAGAAAACCCGAAGCCTTCCAAGCCTTAATTGAAAAATAGAAAAGGGTAGACGGAAATAAGGTCTGGCATGCCCCAGATATTGAGGATCCTGTGTCTGGGTGAGAATGGGCAGTGACCATGCAGGACAGCGTGGCAGAGGTCACAATAGTTTGCCAACATCCGATGTATTGTCCGGTGGGAGAAGTGCTGAGTGAGTATATCATTGGGGAAACACCTGATGCCAGGGTAAGCGTCTCACATCGTTTATACCAAATACAACTCCAGTTGGAGGAGGACATACCCAAATACATCAATGATCTCTTTGAAAGGAGTTAACCCAAGGTTTCGATATTCTCTTAGCTGAAAAGGATTGACCACCTGATTTCGTAATGGAGTTTCCAAAACGGGTAAATGGCAATGCTGCCTGATTTCTCCCGCCTCGTTCCAGAATCAGTAAAATAATCATATGCCAAGGACTGGGCACTAGACCTAGCTCCTGTTTCATACTGCTACCATGTGGGATCGGTTAACGGTTCCCCTTATCATAAAATTTCATTGAGAACAACTCCACAACCTCAGAGACAATATCGAATTAAGCATACATTGCTGCAACATTCGGGTATACGTATGTCACATTCAATGAAAGTGATACAGTATCCATTGCATATAAATCGCATCTTTACCCCAATGCTGAAATGCATTTTGCACCTACAGACAAATACTAACTGCAGTACAAACTGCTGTGGTGAGAGCGAATGCCAAGGGTTAGGGAAAACAAAACACTGTCCTTACCCCAGTGCCGACCATGCAGACCGTCACCAGAGCAAGCATTCCAAACACCAAAGCATTATATCGACGATGGATACACTGGGCTAACTCGCTCACCGCAAAAGATGTAGACTACAAGTTTGACTCTAAACTACAAACAGAAGCATTTTTGGAGTACGATCAAGAATATCCTCTGCCTAATGAAATAATGCATCTAGAACGCTATGATTACATTAAATACACTGATGGTTCTTCCCAGCCTGCCGTAAAGACAAAGCATCAATACTCAACAGCTTGTACAATTGTAAAAGGGCTCAGGCACAATGGAGAATTCCACCCTGAGGAAAACCTACATGCTGCCACTTAGTGACTGCACTGCGCAGTTGGCTGAACTTAGGGCTCCAATACTGGCACTGGAAAATACGGATCCTGGATTCCCCACACTCATCATGTGCAATTCATATTACTGTATCCAGTCTCATAATAAATATCTCCATTATTGGAGCCAGAAAGGATTCAAGGATTCAAAGGTTTGCACAATAAAGCACAAGATGCTTTTCGAACAGGTGGCAAAGTTGGGATTTCTTGCCACTGACTCATGTGATCAACACATTGAGCCATCAACACGCTGGCATAGATATTGCAGGTAATTCCATGGCTGATGAAGCCACAAAAGCAATAGTTCACATCCCTGCAGCATCATTGTGGATGTCAGCGCTGAACACAATGGCACCCACTAGCCGAAAGGCTTTACAGTAAAGTACTCCTACGAGTTTGAGGCACAAAACACATGTACCCACATTCTTGGAGGGGGGGATAGAGTAATATGAAGCACTGATTGCAGAATGGGTTTGACTAACTGCACACAAGGGTCTGGCATCTGCACATGCAGAGGTGGCTGCTACAATTTCTTTTTTTCCAGCAATATTACTGATGACCCAGTTTTTACAAACATGCCAAGGACTTTGTTCTTAAATGCGACATCTGTCAGCAGATGAAGGGGTCCACCGTGGTGTGTCCACCACAGACAACTCTACTGATCTCAAACAAGTATCTGGCTTGTGTTTACCTGGACCACTGTGGTCCTCTGTTGTCAGATGGGGCTTACAAGTACATCTTGGTAGGAGTGGATTCCTGCTTTTGTTTCCTATGGGTATAGCCTCAGTGGTCAGCTAACTCCTGGACTGTTATAAAGGATCAGCAAGTCTTCATCAGCATGCACAGTAGGCACATTACATTCTGTCCAGGGTCCGGCGTTTAGCTCTAGGGCTTAGAAAGAGGTTATGGGAAGTTTGAATATGAACTTGTGTTTCTCTTCCCCATACCAACCTGAGGCATATTCAGTTGTGGAGAGGAAAGACTGTGACTTAAAACAGCCTTTAACAGTAAGGGTACGAGGATCAGGCCACATTTGGGTTCATCACCATCTATGGGGTCAAGAGGGCAGTGATCAACTTAACCTGTCTAGAAAATCCCTAGGTGGTCGAACTCCCTCTGAGATCCTGTTTGGGGTAAATATGTGGGTCCTAGATCTCGACAATCCCAGCAGAGTGGCGGTGGAAACACTGTTTGACATCACTGAACATTTGGCTGTTTTAGAGGAACTGAATGTCTTCCGGGATGAACAAAGCAACATGGCTGATTCTCAACATTATGCCGCGTGGGATCCTGGGTAGCTGTCTCCCTCCTCTCTCTACCATACAGGAAGTTCAGATGGAAGCTTTAATAACAAATGAAGTGACCTCTCTCCAATGGGAAACAACAATATTCAACAATGCAATAGGTCTTCTACCTGTTGCTACAACTACCACAACTGTACGGTTAACCAGTACAGAAACACCGATTTCAATTCGGAATCCTGACAAGAATACTATCTACGTCAATGTACCACAGATCAAGTCATCTCCAAGTTCTACAAAACCTGCTGAGCTGCCAAAAATTGATATGTTAGCCTCTGGCTATTTCAGCGATGTTGATGATTTATCTTTCGATGCATCGGATCCACCACCAATGCCTCCTTTACCATTCAGGCTGAAAGTGGGTGTTTTCTCTCTTTAGCTGAAAAAGACATACTTTGTTCCTTCATGGAGACACCTTTGGATTACAAGTGTGTTACTTTTAGAATTGGGGTCCTCAATTCCGACACAGTAGCTTGGCGCGAGGCAGGAAGGCACCCGAAGGCAATGTGTAAAGCAGTGGTGCATCACACATTCACACTGAGACAGTAACTCACACGCAATAGAATGACTTTTAGTTTGGGCCGGTTACACTTCTTAGGTACTAGGCTAATGTAGTCAACATCTCTTAGGCACCAATTCGCTGAAGATAACAATTCTAATAGTCAGGGACATCATAGGCAACATCTCTTATGCAACATTAATAAATGTAACATCCCCTCTGCACTTCTCCCATAAGGCAACACATTGGGGGCATGAATATAACATCAGTAACATTTTCTATGCACACGTTCATTAGGGCAACACCTTGGCTGCATGTATTTAACCTCAGTGACATTTACTAGGCAGGTGGGTAATGCCTGCAACACTTCTCAGGCAAGGAATTAGCATGGGGTATCCAGGAGTGTCAGCTAGACAGTTAACACAGCTTCAGTGGTGTAGATTCCAGGCCACTACACATCCAGGGGAATTCATGCAGTAAATGTGAAAATTCCTCCACCCCCCCCCCCCCCCCCCCCCCCCCCCGGTACAGCGGCAATGCTGGGCAGATTCTGTTTGGAGGAGCAGGTCCCCCCTCCCTCCAGCATGCATTTGCAGGCGTCCGGGTGTCAAAGCCCAGCTCACCTGAGTTTCTGTTCAGTTCTGATGGAGGTTGAAGACAGTCCGACCCCACCCTGAAACTGCTTGTTCCAGCACACTCGTTTTAAACAGTGCACTAAGAACCAGGAGCTCAAGGGAAGGGGGAAGTGGATAAAATAAAAAAAGAGAGACAACACCGTTCTTGCGTTTCCACTGTTGAAGTGCTGCTAAAATCTGCGGCCCTCTCTGACTTCTGTAGAAATTGGTGCCTAATGAAACATAAACAAAGAACAGATAAGTGCACCCTATCCCTAAATGTGTTCCTGACTAACCCTTAATCTATTAGAAATTCTCTTCTAAAAGTACCTCTTGGATCCTGGTCTCTAGCTTCCAGGTTTGGAATGGGTTACTGTTCTGGGATGTGCTTTCTATTACTGTAAAGCTTCTGTAAAATCAAACGAATATCATTATCAGAAGTACCAACATCTAACATTCACCTTAATATAACTAAAGCCTAAATTCTTAATAGCAAACTCACTTTTCACACATTTCCAGTCTTTTTATAAAACAAATACTGTACTTTTACATCAAAATACAGCATGTAATTTGTGCAAGTCCTTGATTTACTGTTTGCCTTGCTGTCAATGGTTTCCTCTGTTCGATTCTTAAAAGTTCCAAGTAAAACAATGTTTATTTCACAAAGTTCCACAAAGCATTCTTGTAACAAAGTGTTGGAACCACAAAGTTCGTGGGAGATATCTTGTTCCAAATTGTCTTTACATGAATCCAGAAATCGCCGTCAAAGTTCTTTCAGGTAATAAGCTTCCTTCACCTACAACAGGTACAGCCTGGCAGCAGTGCAAGATTCCTTCACCTAGAACAGGTGCAGCCTGGCAGCAGTGCAAGCTTCCCTCACCTAGAAAAGGTACAGCCCGCAGCAGTGCAAGCTTCCTTCACCTAGAACAGGTGCAGCGTGGCAGCAGTGCAAGCTTCCTTCACCTATAAAAGGTACAGCCTGGCAGCAGTGGAACCTTCCTTCACCTAGAACAGGTGCAGCGTGGCAGCAGTGTAAGCTTCCTTCACCTACAAGAGGTTCAGGCTGGTAGCAGTGGAAGCTTCCTTTACCTAGAACAGGTACAGCTCAGCACCAGCAGTGCAAGCTTCCTTCACCTAGAACAGTTACAGCCCGGCAGAAAAGCAAGCTTCCTTCACCTAGAATAGGTACAGCCTGGCTGCAACAGTGCAAACTTCCTTCACCTACAACAGGTACAGCCTGGCAGCAGTACAAGCTTCCTTCACCTAGAACAGGTGCAACCTGGCAGCAGTGCAAGCTTCCCTCACCTAGAAAAGGTACAGCCCAGCAGCAGTGCAAGCTTCCTTCACCTAGAACAGGTGCAGCGTGGCATCAGTGCTAGCTTCCTTCACCTATAAAAGGTACAGCCTGGCAGCAGTGGAACCTTCCTTCACCTAGAACAGGTGCAGCGTGGCAGCAGTGCAAGCTTCCTTCACCTACAAGAGGTACAGGCTGGCAGCAGTGGAAGCTTCCTTTACCTAGAACAGGTACAGCTCAGCACCAGCAGTGCAAGCTTCCTTCACCTAGAACAGTTACAGCCCAGCAGAAAAGCAAGCTTCCTTCACCTAGAATAGGTACAGCCTGGCTGCAACAGTGCAAGCTTCCTTCACCTACAACAGGTAAAGCCTGGCTGCAACAGTGCAAGCTTCCTTCACCTAGAACAGGTATAGCCTGGCAGCAGTGCAAGCTTCCTTCACCTACAACAGGAACAGAGGTATTTGGGGGCCACGCTCACCTTTCTCCACCACTCTCTAAATGCGACTGCTATGTTATAGTTAGAAATTAGCATTTAAAAAACATTTGAATTCACTGTAAAAACCGTAGGTTTCAGGCACGTTATAGTTAGTAATTAGCATTTAGAAAAACCATTAAAATTCACTGGAAAAAACATAGGTTTCAGGCACGTTATAGTTAGAAATTTGCATTTAAAAAACCTTAGAAATTCACTGAAAAAACCATAGGTTTTAGGGACGTTATAGTTAGTTGGACATTTCGCTCGTACAAAGGCAGTACAATCACTGATGACATCTCAAATGAAATCACTGATGACATCATCCACTTGAAAAACTGAAGCACCTCCTCACACTCTAATATAACCTTTGCTACACCCACTGTAAAATATCGACTACCATTTTCGAAACCATCGACACACGAATACCAGTTACTACATAAGCGCACTCACTGATTCCTAGGTCTACACACACATCCACTCATTCACCCACACAATCACTTATACATGCAGTCACTCATCAATACAACACTATCATATGCACTCATACACCTATACAGACACTCACACACTGCCACTCATCCATGGAGTTACTCACACACCTAGTCAGTCATGCAAACAATCAATTACACTCTTATTTACTCACCTATACAGTTATACACACACCACCTCACTTAATCAAATATATACTAACACATACTTACTCTCTTATACAATCACTGATACAAGTACACACTCATCCAAACAGCCACTATCACAATCACTGACTCATTTATATTCATTTATATACTCCAACTCTCACATACACTGCCTTTTACATATGTAGTTACTTGGACATGTACCACTGAGACATCCATTCACTCACCAACACACCCATATACACACTCACCCACCCATGCAGCTGTTTCCACTTGAACCCATACACCCAGTGAATCAACCACTCACATCTGTGCACAGAGTCACACACCTCCCAACCACCTACACACTCAGTCTCCCATACAAATACTCAGGCAACCAATCAATAACCCATATAGACACATATGTAGCTACTGACCAACACATGCAGCAGCTTACACAGCACACATACTGATACACACATTCAGACACTTTAGTCACTAACCCATCCATTCAGTAAGACACATTTAATCACTCACTTATACAGTCAGTCACACACCTACTAAATCCTTTATCCAGACACTTATACACCCACTCATTTTTTAATACACCTTGGCATATATATGAAACATATTTCAACTTTATAGAAACACAGAGTCACTGGATGATGTCATCAGTGATGTCACTGACTATGATATGAATGATGTAATATGTGACGTCATCAGCATGCATTGCGGGGCGCAAGGTATAGTTAGCTGAACTAACTATAACGGGGGGATTTCTATGGTTTGTACGAGCAAATGTCCAACTAACTATAACGTCCCTGAATCCTATGGTTTTTTCAGCCCGCTGCTTATCTCAGGCAGATCCAGCGCTTGGTAATTCTGAGCGCAGACGAGCAGAAAAGCCGTTTTGGGGACTTTGAATGTATGCAGCCTTGTACACATGGAAGCTATCTTCACCCACTGGGGTTTCAAATGAGGAACATTGGACTGATAATGGCGGCACCCACATGGGGAAATGATTGTGAACTACAGGCTCCAGCATGCCCTTAGGCACTCATCCACGGAGGCGGAGCTTAACTATTCTTATCAAGGCGTTCCCCATCATGACTGCCATTTCAGCTTGCTGCCCGTGAACAAGAACACCCTGTTGTTCGAAACGCGTAGGGCTTTTTAATTTTGAAGAAGTCATCCTGTTGGTTACTGCGCTGCTTTTGTCCTACATTAAAGGCTTTCCAACTTTCTGTTGTGGCTCCTCACATGGACGTCTTTTTGTGGTGAATATATATATATATATATTACCTACTGGCGGTCGCCAGTAGGTAGTTATAGTTAGGACCTCGTTTCCATAGGAAATCCACAACATTCTATTTGGAATAACTTTGGCGCCGATGGACGACTCTTCGCGAATTTCTCCAAGAAAATGGCCTGCTCGGTTCTGCTCCTTCTCTGAAAGTTTGGGGGTGATTAGTGAAGCGGGGGCAGAGAAAAAAGGGGGGTCCCAAAACGTGTTTTCCCCATGCAATTTTCCATAGGGACCTCTAGCCAGGGCTACAGCCCGAACGGCTGAACGGAATTACACGAAATTTGGCAGAGAGGTAGAGTTCTGTTCGCAGATTGTGCTTTTTGTTAAATGGTGTAAATCCGTTTAGTAGTTTCTGAGAAAATTGCAAGTAAAATCATAGCGATATCTAAAGTCGGAGTTCAGTACGCGTACTGAAATCTGTTCAATTACGAGCGCGAGCTGCATGCTGATTGGCTGTGAACTGTCTGTCAACACTCGAAACCAGGAAGTGTTGGCGGCCATCTTGTGCCTCGCTAGAACAGAGTCACAAGAAAACAGTCAAACAAATTTGAGAAATAAGGGAAGGGGGTAGGTTTGAGACATTCTGACCCTCTAGGCTTACTCAGGGGGTCGTACATGGGTGTTTAGGCTCTATTTTTTATTTTCTTTCTTTTATAGAAAAATTGCGGCGTACGCGCATGTAAATACCTACAATTACGAGCAGGAGCTGCATGCTGATTGGCTGTCAATACTACAAACCAGGAAGTGTTGGCAGTCATGTTGTTTGTCGGGAGAGCAGAGTCACAAGAAAACAGTAAAACAAAGTTGAGAAATAAGGAAAGGGGGCAGGATAGAAACATTCTGAGCCTATCGCCTTGGTCAGGGGGTGGTACATGGATCTTTAGGGTCAATTTTTATTTTTTTAAAATAAAAAATAGCGGGGTACTCGTGAAGTACTTGTACGCGGTGGAAAAGGTGAAAAAAAAGTAGAAGTCCGTTTTATTCATTAGGTCCCGGGGGGCAATTTGTTCGGCATGATGGGGGCTTGTAAGGTGCTCCGAGCACTGTGAAACGGCACTTCTCTGGTTTTATTTTGAAGTATGCGGGGGTGGGGGGTTACGGTCCTACTCCCCGCAGTCTCGGGGAGCAGCACCCCTCGGGTCTTTAAAAAAATATATATATGTTTTGAGCTCTCCCTCCCTCTCTCACCGTACACGTCGAGGGGAACGCCACCTTTCTGGGGCAGTGATTTGTAAAATGACCTTACAGCTCCGGGTACCTGCATTGTCTGGAGTTTTTTATTAATGTTGGGAGGGTGGGCTTGATAATACGTCCTTGTTAATGCCCATAGAAGCCTATGTTCTGGTGTTAACATGGGCTTCTATGGGAAATAACAAGGCCGTATTATGAAGCTCATTATCGCTGTTTTATCGGCAGATTCCTGCCAATAAAACTGTGATAATTTTAACACCGGTCTTTGATAATATGCACCTAAGTTTACTGGTCAAAAAAAGAGCAATGGTCCATATTATCAACAAAAGGAGATACATTATCGTCCCTTTTATCGGCAGGAAACTGCCGATAAAGCAGCGATAATGGGCTTGATAATATATCCTTGAGAATTGCAATAGAAGCCCAGGTTAATACTAGAACCTGGGCTACTATGGAAATTTACATGGGCCTATTATCAAGCCCATTATCATCGCTTTATCAGCAGTTTCTTGCCGATAAAAGCGGCAATAATGTATTGCCCTTTACTGATAATATGGTACTGACGGGCATATTATGAAGGACCGGTGTTAAAATTATCGACGTTTTAAGGACAGGAAACTGACGATAAAAAGGCGAAAATGGTCTTGATAATACGCTCTTGTTAATTCTAATAGAAGCCCATGTTGTGGTGTTAACATGGGCTTCTATGGGAATTAACAAGGGCATATTATCAAGTCCAGACGCGGCCCCTGGAGGGAGTTGCGGTGAGACAGGCAGAGCGGGGGAGGGGCAGGGTGGGGGGTGATAAAGAGCAGAATCTGGATGATTGTAGGTAAGTAAACAATTAAATTAATAAAACGAATTTCGGGCCACATTATCAACAACATAAGGCTATACATTCTCGCCGCTTTTATCGGCAGGAAACTGCTGATAAAGCGGCGATAATGGTCTTGATAATATGCCCTTGTGAATTTCCATGGCAGCCCAGGTTAACACCAGAACCTGGGCTGCTATGGGAATTCACAAGGGCCTATTATCAAGCCCATTATTGCCGCTTTATCAGCAGTTTTCCATCGATAAAAGCGGCGATAATGTATTGCCTTATGTTGTTCATAATATGCCGCTTCGCTCCGTGCCCTACATGGCGTTTTGCGATACAGGGCGCGTTACGAAATTCGGGGCATATTATCAAGGACTGGTGTTAAAATTATTGATGTTTCATCGTATTCGTAGCGTATGCTGAGAATGATTAGCAGTAGAAAATATGGTGCGATCATTCTCTCACTGTCAAATGAGAGCACAGGGCGAGCTATGAGAATAGTTAGAAGTAGTCAGTTAGAGATCCGATTGAGCTGTGTGTCTTATTGTGCGATGTTAGGCAATGCTTACATGATTACGGTAACTGAGCGTGTGTTTTGATTAAAAAAAAGTCTCTGCATTGGAAGCTGGATGTTTCCAACTGGCTGTCGATTTCAACCTTGAAAGCAGAGTCAACCAAATGAGTCGTATAAGAGCGCTATTGTCGCAAAAAGAGGTCACTCTTACATCTGCTAGAGAAACATTTGTCCTTCATGTAGCAAACACCCGCACAGAAGTGTGTGCTTTGTTAAATACTGATGTGCAGTGGAATTTTATGGAGTTAATTTAGACTATCTTCAATGCGTCCTCGAGTAGGGGTTAGCTTACTTTTTTTAAATTATAAGAATTGGTCTTGTGATTTCTGTAGAAAGTATATTTGGTGTCTTGTCGGTGTTTCTTCATTGCATTTTTCGCAGCATTTTTGGTGAATTGTGCCTAATGGTCACATTAGTTGCCAGTGTGCTTGTATTAATTTGTTTACTTAAAAATGGATGCACATCTTGCAGCAGACGACAATATTTCTCGGTTGTTGCTGGTCCGCAACCGAATGCTTAGTTACTATGGCGCGCTGCCTCTTGCAACGTTGAGTGCATTCAGCCTGTCTTCCATTGCCTGAGCTGTGATTTCGACTGGGCCCTGGATTTGTGTCTCTGCAGTACGGTGTCTCCCAACGCGGATTACGACTAGATGAGGAGTCCTTTAGTGGTTCATGACGTGCTCTGTTCTGCCGGCGGGATTATGGCCTTGGCAGCGACACATGGAATAATGGGACGTTGGAATGTTTTTACAGCGGCGCTTGAGTTCTTGGCACGCAGTTACATTGAAGATTACCTGAGTTTTCCTCCGATGGCGATAGAGGCTAGTGGTTGAGGAACATGTATGTTCATTCTCACTATTGAATTGGATGGCTGAAATGTTTTCAGATGAGAACAATGATTTCCTGTTGGAGGCTGTTGCTACATACTGTGCTTACATGCTGTTGGATTTAGACTCTTTGATTTTTCTGCGTATTCTTTATTTTTTGGCTACTGCTTTCTATCAAAGAACGAATAACTTTTTTGGGGAAATGAGAACTTGACTCTGGTTTTTAGTGTTGGAGTGTGCGTTTCTAAGTGGCACACGTTTATATCACGTGCTTTGATGAAGAAAGGGTTCTGTGGGGCTGAGGCTTTCACTCACACCCTGTTAAGTTAGCATGGGTTTATTAGAAGCGTACACGCTATTTTTGCTTTCCTGCTCTGCTTTGCACGTGACACATACTTGTGATATTGTTTAGAGAAGGCTGAGTATTTTGTTTTATATGAGAATAATTTGGTATGCTAGATTTGTAAAGTGCCTCGCTAGTTTTGTGTGTATAGCGAGAGCATGGAACATCAAAGTTAGCTTGAATACTGTGTCTGTTTAGAATCATCCTCAGAAGTTCGAGCCATAATACATATGTAGCTGTGTTCACCTTTGATACTTGCGCTTTTCATAATGCATTGTGGAGGCAAAGTTACACACAGTTGGAGAACATTCATAACTTGATAATTTGTGGCGCACTGCATGTGATGTATTACTGCTGAGTACCAGAGATATGGGTCTGACCATGTAATCCTATGAGACTTTCTGTAGTTATAAACTAATCTGCTAGGTAGGGAGGGTGAAATGTAGGTATATTTTAAATTTGTTTACCTGTAGTATTATAGGATGCTTTTTCCGTTTGTATCTTATAGAATAGTAACAATGCTGACAACCTTGTTTGTGATAATATGTTCGGTTGTATTATCTAAGGTACTGTGCATGAGATTTTGGTGTTAGAAATAAACATTTCAAAGTTGCACGTTCTTTCTTTACATCTTGTATTGGACTGGTGTAAGAGTATAATGAAAGAGTGCTATTGCTATCCACGTTACTTCATGTAATCTAAGTGGCATGTTTTGGGTTGACTAGTCATTGGTGTTTTTGTTGTAGGGCAGTGGTTACCAAACTTTTGACTCGTAAGGACCCCCCATAGAGTCACCACTGGAAGCTGGGGACCCCCAAGCAATTTGTAGGATTTAAATTTCAAACATCAAAACCGTAATTCGGAAAAATTAACACATATGTGTACACAAAACAAATACTCAAATTACTAATGATTTTAGTGGCATATTTACAAGCACCTATC
Source organism: Lissotriton vulgaris (assembly GCF_964263255.1). Taxonomy (NCBI): domain Eukaryota; kingdom Metazoa; phylum Chordata; class Amphibia; order Caudata; family Salamandridae; genus Lissotriton; species Lissotriton vulgaris. Next base: position 731,503,280 of record NC_141700.1, read on the forward strand.
ACCATGGGAACATCACTTTGTGAGAGTTTTCTGTGGCGATAGGGGCTTTGTCTGATTTACAAGGGACCGTTAAGCCACGTTAAGTTTTGGAACACCGTAATACACTGAGGTCCTAAGTCTTTATGCACGGTTCTGTGTATGAGCAGAATTCCTGGAACAGTAGTTACAACAAAAAGGCTCGATAAAGGGTTTGAACTTTGAATATGAATATAAAATAGAAGATAGTTGATAATCAGTTAAGGAATGCAGAAATTAGATGTGTGTATGTGTGGATGATGTGTACATTGAATGCAGATGAAAAACTTCACAAATTAGAGAGGTTGTAGAGATGCAAACTTTCCATTTCTTTGTAAAGGAAGTGGGTGTTTAGTTTTCCAGTGCATATATATATTCACTGAAAAAAACATAGGTTTCAGGCACGTTATAGTCAGGAATTAGCATTTTAAAAAACTTTAGAAATTCACTGAAGAAACCATAGGTTTCACGCACGTTATAGTTAGGAATAAGCATTTAAAAAACCTTAAAAATTCACTGAAGAAACCATAGGTTTCACACACGTTATAGTTAGGAATTAGCATTTAAAAAACCTTAGAAATTCATTGAAAAAACCATAGGTTTCACCCATGTTATAGTTATCTGGACATTTCTCTCATACAAAACCATTGAAATTCCCCTGTTATAGTTAGTTTAGCTAACTATAACTTGTGCGCCAGCAATCCACTGCTGATGACGTCATATAATACATCACTCATGATATGGTCAGTGACATCACTCAAGACATCTCAAATGACATCATTGATGACATCATCCTTGTGAAAGAGTGGTAGACCTCCTCTCATCCTAATATAACATTTGATAAACAGACTGAAAAATAGAAACTAAAATTTTCAAAACAATGGAGATACCTACACCAGTTAGAACAACCTATTCAGTAATTCCAAAATCTACATACATATCCACTCATTCAGCAATAGTTCTATATAGTCACTCATACATATGTACTCATACACCTATACATCCTGTTACACACTAATACTCATCCATAGGGTTACTCACAGACATACTCACACATGCAAAAAAATATTCATTTACTTGCATATACAGCTATACATACACCACTACACTTACTTCTACAGAAACCTACACATACTTACTCTTAAACAATCACTTATAGAAACACATACTTATTTATACAACAACTCTTCCAATCTTTCACTCTCATATATACTCACTTATATACATCAATGCTCACATATACTAGTTTAAAACATATGTACTTACTCATAAAGACACTATCGAGACAGTTATTCACTCACTAACATACCCATACACACACTCATCCACCCATATAGTCCTGCACACATGCGGTCTTCAAAACACATACAGTGAGTCATTTATTCATGCATCTATCCACTAAGTAATATCCCACAGCGAACCGTACAGACACTCATACTGACACTCAAAAAAACAACTAATAACCCATATACACACTCATGTACTCACCAACCCATGCAGACACTTTTATACAAAGTAAGATACAGATATTTACATATTTAAACATTACTCGCTAATACATGTATTCACTAAGATATACTTAATAAGTGAGTTATACAATCAATTTTACAAAAAAAAACAATTTACACTTATTTACCCATTTATTCTTTCAACAACCTTTAGCTATAATATTTAAAAAATATTTATTTTTCAGAAAGACACATTCACTGGATGATGTCATCAGTGATGTCATGAGTGATGCCACTGACATAAGTGATGTAATATGTGACGTCATCAGCAGTGGATTGCGGCACGCGAGTTATAGTTAGCTAAACTAACTATAACGGGGGAATTTCAATGGTTTTGTATGAGAGAAATGTCCAGCTAACTATAACATGGGTGAAACCTATGGGGGTTTTCTGTGAATTTCTAAGGTTTTTTAAATGCTTATTCCCAACTATAACGTGGCTGAAACCTATGGTTTTTTTCAGTGAATATATATATATATATATATATATATATATATATATATATATATATATATATATATTGGTTTTATATGCCTCCATATATACATTGTCTTAGCAAGGTGGTGGAGCTCTTCATTCTGTTCACTGTCCTTACATTGCTAATCACTTTTATCTGCTTCTGTCTACTGATCATAGCAGCACATATTTTATATGAAAATCACGATGGTTCAATAAATATTTAAAATGCCCCACTGTGTATTCTTTGTATATTTCTCGGCGAGAAAGAGAGCTGTAGTGACTGAGCAAAAAGGTTCTAGATCAGTTACTAGGAGCTCTGAGAGTGGTTCAGGGATGTCATGTTCTGTGGTTGCCAAAACCATTTGCTACCTGTCTAGGTTTAGGGGTGCATCTGGTGGCATTGTGGGCTAGTTGGTCTCAAGATGACATATCCTGCAGAGGAGCGTCAAATCAGTCTGGCACCATCTGTACGTTTATGTTGCCCAACAAATGCACAGTACCTACTGGGAAGTGTGGAATTACACAATACTAGCAACATTTTATGAAGGCCACTTTTGCATGAGCAAATATACAAGTTTACATTTGCTCATCCAAAAATTTGCTCAGTGATTGCAAATTCACTTTCCCCACATCCTACTTTTCCCTCCCTGGAAAAGGTTTTACTCTTGACTTTCCACTCTTTTTCAGAGTGGGAAGAGATTGTATAGGAGTTGAAGAATACCACTAATCATGCACGTTTTTGGAGGTGCACTGAATCACATGGTAATCTATCATTTGAACTACCTCTTATGCCTCTTTCTGACCTACACTGTGGAAAAGTGGCACAATCAGAGCCTTGCTAGAATCTGAATCCATTTACAATATGAGTCCTGGAATAATCATTGAGGCTATTATCCGAGTTCTGATATAATGAATGCGCTGCCATGATTTGTCACCCTCACTTTTGTTTAGAGCATTCCAGAGTTCCCCAGAGGGCATTAACAAGCTGCTTGCTTACCGCTCATTAAATCTGCACTGCGCCGTATCTTGTGCGCCCGCTGCCTATACATCAGGTGACTATAATGGAATGGTAATGTCCACGGTGTACTAATTTTTTACCATTTCAAGATTGACAGCGTGTTGGTTCTAAACATGGTGGCCATGCCTTACATCTTCAAAAATGATACACTATGTACAATACAGTTGTGATATGGTTATCTGCTGCTATGTTTAATTTTATTTGTTATTGCAAGCATATGCCTGCCATGCATATGTTGTTGATTTTTTTGGGGCTGCTTGGTTGTGCAAGTGGATAAATACAAGAATGAGTCAGTGGGTGGAAGAATGGATGTGTTGTTGTGCAAGAATAAGAGGCACTTTTTATAAGCCAGACCGGTTGACATTTGTAAGGCTTGTTTAAATTAAAGTGGACTGTCAGGCATATTTTGACACAAAAATTCACTCAAAGCCCCATATTATAGTTCAAGCCCGATTGAATATGATATGCAGAAACACATAAGTGCACTGTCTTAAAATGGAGTGTGAATTTGAACCTGGAGTGGCAAATTCTATGAAGGGAGGGACGTTTCTCACTGAAGTAGCAGAAAAAGGTCCGGGGTGCAAGAACAGGATGATTCTCTACACAAAGAGCTGTATGGGTATACCCTTTCTGGAGCTCTTCCGGCTGCCTTCGTCAGGAAGCTGGAAGGGGGGTGGAGGTCAAAGTTAAGCTAAGTTGACCACTTCCTCTCAGGCATCAGACCCAGGCGGTTGTTCTCGACTTCTTCAGGAAGAGGACTTGAGGCTGCAATAAAGAATTCCAGATGGATCCAAAAAATGACCTGTTGATTATATTAGGCTTTTTTTCTGGAAAATATTGGTGCTTAATGACTTCAAATGACACACTTTCAATGACACGACCAGTGATCAGGTCTTTGTGACCTTTACTTTGTATAACTCATGCTCGTACATTCTGCTTCTATTGGTTTCAATTGAATCCTTTTGGTCTTTGTTTATTGGGTCCATAGTGTTTTCTTTTGTCCAGTACAACCTGTTGCAACGGGAACCAGAAGAGCTGCTGATGGGACAGAAAAAGGAGTAGACCAGTAAATAATTTTTTTTAGATGATGTCAGCTGGTCTGACAGCCAACAATAGCAAGTCTACTGAAATGTCAATCAGGAGTTAGGGCACAGCGCTATCTTTCTACTCGGGGACTTCCGAAGAGGATCTGGACGACATGCAACAGGCGCAGAGAAGCATACTGCAGCCAATGACGATGAACAGTCCCAAGAAAATGTACACCAACGTTGTACTCCAGAAGGCGTAGAGGTAGAGCCGCTTGTGGCAATAGTTTGCAGCAGTGCTGTCTGTATAATTTGGGGCATAAATGGAATAAATCCAAACGTTTCCTGGGTGAGAAAGAGAGAGCGATAAACATCGAATTACTAGTAATGAATAAAAACAGATTGTACTTGGTATACGCTCTAGACCAACATAGTTTTGTAATCCTTTTACCTAAACTCTATCTTGGCAACAAAAGGTGAGTTAGTAAGGAACAAAACTGGGAGAGAACAGAAGAAAAAGAGAAAAACTGTCCAGCAGGAAACAAGATGACAGTGAAGCCGAAGGGAGGCACAAAGGAAAAGGGTGAGGGCAGAAGGGTGAGAGAATGAGGGGCAGAGAGGGACTGGAAAGAGTAAAACACAGGAAAGAATGGAGACTAAATGAGGAGAAGAGAGGAAGAATATGACTGCAGGATGGCTGTATCAAAGAGACTGCCAGAGCTTATCAGAAACATCCAGAGACCTTAACACACAAGTGAAGTCTGTGGTCTTTCCCTCCAGCATTAGTTCTTGGAATGAGACTTCTATGCATGAATATGTTCTCTTTTCAACTTCACTTTCTGCCACTGTTCCATCCCATGCCAACTGGATATTTTTTCCAACTTTATTTACTTTATAAAGCATCACTATAGACTACTAGCCAACCTGTTGCTGACAGACATCGAGGTCTGGCTTGGCAGTTCGGGCTGGACTGTTCCCATGAGGCACTGGGTCAAGACGGATTTGCATATGGCTGGGTCTGAACTGGGGTGGCGAAGTGAGCTAAAGAGCGATGATGGATTCAACCTAGATCTGTGACTGGGGGGTGGGTGAGTGTCTCAAAGGTTTTAGCGCACCGTCCATCATCTCCTTGTGTTTGCAACACAACAATGATACCATTGCACCAGTGTTTACGTAGCAGAAACAAACAGCCTTCATGAAAAAAGTGTACTTTTCAGTAGTCATTTTTAATATCAACATCTAACACACGTTTCAATATTACAAGATATACACAACTATTGGTGTACTGGTAGGCTAGACAGTGGTAGTTATGTGATGGCATGTAGCATGCATGCCCAGTATATAGAATAGGCCAGGTCTCCACCAATCATTTTTCGGGGCTCCCCTCTTTTTGGTGTAGGTCTTTTCTCCTAGGGTCTAGATGCCCTTTGGGCATCAGAAGATTTGGAGGAGAAATGTATACGTGTGTGATGAATCATTGCAGAAAATCAGGTCTTTAGTCCCACATCGGGCCTCAGGCAGTGGACATGTACCCCCCCCCCCCACATTACCACAATTGGGAGGCTCCAACACAAGGCTGTGTATCTACGGAGGAGGATATATCCGGCATGTCCTAGTAGCACCACCAGGAGTGAGGGTCTGTCTTCAGCTGTGTCATCAAGTTTAATTCACTGAATAGCTCTTTCCAAGAAGCAGTCAACCCTGGCATTACTAGGATGAGTGTATGAAATCAGCTTCACTATGTGAACATCTAGGACTTGTTGCATTCTTGATAATCCCAATAGCTTTAAACTCTGTTGGGGAGTAATTTTATCAAATAAGATATCGGACCTAGACGAGTGCATGTCTATTATTCAGCAACATACTGTTTACCTGGGCACAAGCAAAGGCCCACTGTTCATCTGCCTGCAAAGTTTCTAGGTGTCTTACGAAGAGCCATCCGCCCCAGAGAAGAAGGGAGACTATATTACCCCATCTTTTCGCCTGCTAGTTTTGTGTCTCAGATGTGCCCTGATACCATCATTGGTGTGGAGTTACAACAAAGAAGTAGCAATGGAGTGTTTCACAGAAAAACAGACGCCAAGCTAGATATACTGTACTCCCGCCTTGACAAGGTGAAGAACCGAGTGGATGCCCACAATTCAAGACTCAAACACATGGAATCCTGCATCTCGGAATCAGAAGACAACATTGCTACCACCTCCGAACAACTCCTGTGCATTGACAAAGTCCTAGAACTCAAACAAAACTATGAAGATCTTGAAGCCTGGTTGAGGCGCAATAACATTCGAGTGATGGGGGTGCCGGAGTCCACCGCGGTCTTGAGAATGGAGGACTTTGTGGATACCATGTTATGGGACCTCTTTGGCGCACACTTGTCCCCGATCTTAATCACTAAAAGAGCCCACAGGTCGATGGTCCGCAGGCCTCTGCCGGGAGTCCCCCCTCCTGCGAACTACAAGGACCGCGACCCGATCTTTAGGCTGGCCAGAGAATGGGGCCAAATCCAATATATTCTTCTATCCCAATTTTACTCTGGCGGTGCAGGCGGCCCACTGGGACCTCCAACCAACTAAACATCTATTGCAGCAGGCCAATATAAAATATGCCATGTTGTATCGAGCCAAGCTTGAAATTACACAAATGGCAAAATGAACCATTTCACAGACACAAAACAAGCCTTCAAGTTTGCTAAGCAACAAGTCAAGGCTCTCTGATTCTGGCAAGCCACATCACGACCCCCATCTGAGGTGCTACTGAGTGACACTGATTAGGTTTGAACAATTTCTTTTCTTCTGTTCAATAATACAAGAGTTGTTATAGTGTTTAGAAGCATAGGCCGTGCTGGGTTACAAACCATTTGCCTTTTTAAATGTGCTGTTCTTCTCTAATGTATTGGAATGCGGTCAGAGCACTCCCCAAATGCCTGTGTTTGTAGGGCATGCTGTGGTGTGCTATGTGGCTGGAGGCCCCCCCATGATTGATGCTCGGCCACTCAGCCTTCACGGCGGGTCGTAAGCTCGGAGATTCCACTGCCCCAGGGGATAACTTCCAGTTGACAATGTTTTGGGTGAGGGAACCAGAACCTTATTGGGGGTTATTGTGGGTCCAGGGGGTGGTTCAGGTTTTTTTTCTTGTGGGACAGTTAAATAAGTTTGGTTTAATGCATCTCAAAATTGTTGGCCTAATGGCATACACATACACTATTATCGTACTAGCATGTAGGGCACTGCACAGTCCACCCCATACACAGCAAGGCAACCACTTGGCGATCTCCCCCCAAGTGCAAGGATGAATAGGGCAGCGAAGGTCAAACTCATCACATGGAACATAAAGGGCCTCAATGATGGCAGGAAAGTTCATCTAGTGCATGAGTACCTGAATAGGCACAAGATCGATATTGGACTACTCCAAGAAACTCACCTAATAATCAACTCTCTTCCCACCTTACTCACTAGGGACTGGCGTCTATCCTACTCATCAATATACTCTAATTACGCGAGAGGGATCTGTGTACTTATACGTAGGGGCCAGGCTTGGACCACCACCCACTGCATTTGCGACAGCGAAGGTCAATATGTCATATTAGTAGGCACATTATACAATCACTGTGGAGCAGTATGGCTCAATGATTAGAGCGGCAGACCCTGATGCAGAGGTCTAGCCTGGGACCAGGGTTCAATTCCCCACCTCGGCAGGCCTTGGGCTCAAAATTCCACAGACTTGATAATTCTCGCCTCGGTGCCTATTCCAATCATGGAGTCCCACTCTGCAACTCTGGGCAATAGCTTGCTTAATCTCCACAATGGCCCCCACAACGCTAAGGATGCCTGGCCTCCACCTTGGGGGTGCCCAGGAGTGGACGCCTCACAGGGAAAGCCAGGATGGGTTCCACAGCGGTATTCGTACAAGTGCCTTGAGACCCTTACGGGTGCCTAGTGCGCTATACAAGTATCAATTTTACAATTTACTCCATAACTCTTGCTACCATCTACGGACCAAATATAGACAACCCCAATTTCTTCCTCAGGGTTTGGCACCTAATTGCCAGTGCTGGCCCGCCTACAGTACTTTGGTGTGGCGATTCTAATAACGCACTGGACGGCATGATGGACAGAGCAGGTAGTTCCAGATGACCCCATCACCAAGCGGCCTCGACACACCGTGATAATCATGGACAACCACCTCACTGATCTCTGGCGCGATATACACCATACCATGCATTAAAGCACATGCTTCTCATTGCTGCACGGGCAAGGACTGACTACTGACTGGCAACCAGGGACATACTGGCCTGGCAGACAACGGTCTCTTATTTACTGCACACTCTGCAGGATCATTCCATGGTGCAATTAGTTCTTCAGCCTCTCCACACCCTACCTAGCGCATTCTCATGAAAACTACCACAGTGAGCTCTCAGGAACATGATCTTCAGAGAGGAAATACGCACAACTATTCAAGAATACTTTGAGCAAAACACAGGCTCAGCCGACTCTCAAGCCGTGCTTTTGGATGCTTTCAAAGCGGTCATACGCCGCACGTGTATAGCCAAACAGCACGGCATCCTCAAATCCATGCGTGGGACACTTTCAAAACTCGAAACCAACATTGCTACGCTTAAAGCCCATTTCTACTGCTCCAGCATCCCCCGCATGCTGGCAAACATACGCAACAAGATGTCGATGTATCAGGATGAGGCGCTGAGAGAAACACTTTTCATGGAGAAAGAGACTCAAGCCCGTAGATACGGTGAGGGTGATCGCCCTGTTAGAATTTTGGCCAGGTTGCTCCAGAGTCCACATGCTTCATCCTACATCTCCGAACTTCTCGACCCAGCGATTCAAACCTGTTCCTCCACCCCAGAGCTCCTACAAATCATGGTTGACTTTTTTGCCCACCTCTACTCCACTTTGCAAATTGCATCTCTCTCTGGCCTCCATGCCTACATTGATGCCATCGAATTGGTAGGCTATCAGATGCACAGCTGGAGTTTTTAGACTTCCGGATCACTGCGGAGTAAATGCAGCAGGCAATCGTCAGACTCCCCCTGATAGAGCTCCCGGCCTAGAATACTCTTCAATTCTTACTCCTAAACTTCTGAACGTTTACCAGGACACCCTTAAGGTGGGCTGGCTCCCTCCAACCCCCCCCATTGATGCGGGAGGCAGTCATTTTCACACTCCTGAAACCGGACAAACCAGCTAACCAATGCGACTTATATCGCTCCCTGTCTCTCAACATAGACAACAAAATATTTGATACAGTACTGTAAGGATCAGACCCGATCAACCCAGATTTATACTGGGCTGCTCCACGGCCCATAACTTAGGAACCATATTTGCAGTTATGCATCATCTGCATCCCCATAACTCTGCAGTGGCTGCATTGCTCAATGCCACAAAAGTGTTGGAAAGGCTGGATAGGGAATACCTCTTCCCATTTCTATCTCGACTAGGTCTCGGCACTAACTTCATTGCACAGAGACACCTGCTCTACACTCTGCTCATCGCCCTAGTATGCCGCAATGGGCAAATATCACACCCTTTCCCAGTGACAATAGGCACGCAGCAAAGGTGCCCGCTCCCCCCTTACTTTTCGCCATCACAATAGAACCCCTAGCGGCCAAAATCATTCGGCACCACGCGAACCGGGACATAGGCTTTACATCTCGCGGACTGGTCCTATCCTTTTATGGTGGCATTACCCTTTATGCTATTCACCCCGAGACTAATCTCTCCCCATTAATCTGTGAAGTCATATGAATTAGGGGCTTGTCTGGTGTTCAAGTTAATTGGGACAAATCTACGCTTCTTCCCTTAACGGATGCCACAGTTCCGTTCCCGATAGATTACCCGCTCTAATGGGCCACTGGGCCCGTTAAATACCTGGGCACCCTGGTCAGCAGGAATGTTGAGTAACTATAGCAAGCTACCTTTAGCAGAGCCATAGCCTGGTTAGAGGACCATGTTCCTTTGTGGTCTGAGCTTCCATTGTCCATGGCAGGATGGATTGCCATTGCAAAGATGGTCGTGCAAACCAAATTTCTTTATTTGTGAATATTCCTATCACAATTACAAAGGCCTTTTTTAAACGTCTTTGTTCCAACCTCATCATGCTAGTCTGGGTGGACCAACAGCACTGCATTGCATACGAACTTCTAACACTGCCACAATCACAGGGAGGGATGGGTGCACCAGATCTGCAGCTTTATGCGCTGTGTGCCCAGGCACATTTCGTACACTACTGGACTCACCCCACACCTTTTCAAACAAACATCACGCTCAAGACAGACAGGATCTCCCCGTGGTCATTATATACAGTGCTATTTCTTACTTATAAACTGGCAGGCTCAGAGGTCGACACTCCGCAATGTATGCGTTGGGCATGGATCAGGATGGCAAGATGCACAGGCAACACTCAACTCTATGCCCCATCCGTTCCAGTGGCAAAACACCCAGTTACCTCATTCACATGATAAAGGCGCAATTAGCCGTGCCAGCAAGCAAAATATTCACACCTTTGTGGATCTCTATCCGGACGGCCAATTCCTTGCCCATCCAACCTCGGCCATTGACAGGTGCACCCTTGGGCGTCCTTTTGTATTACCAATTGCGTGCAACATGACGGGCTCTTCACAACACCTTCCCAGCTCCCCCAACGACACTCACAGCGTTTTCCGACATATACACGACACCCTCGCCCGGAAACTGATAACATCCCTATATAACCACATGCAGCGCACCGCACCAGCAGCAGCCACACCAGCCTTCCCTGAGCCAGCACCCTCCCGCCAGCTCAGCAAACCCCAGCCAGGCCGCCGACAACCTCACGAAGTGGATCAGCAACTGCGCAGACGAACTCGCCCCACTGAGGACCCCGCCCAGCAGACCCGGCAGCAAGAAGGCCCTATGGTTCACCGACGAACTCAAGAGCTCCAAGAAGAACTGCCGAGCCCTCGAGAAAGCCTGGAGAAGGGAACCAACACCGGACAACATGACCACCCTCAAGCTTGCCACCCGGAAGCACCACCAACTGAACCGCGCCACCAAGAAAACTGCATTCAAGGACCGGCTGGACAACAACGCACACAACTGCATGGAACTCTTCAACATCGTGAAAGAGCTCTCCAACCCCAACGCCGGACACAACGACATCACCCCATCGCAAGACCTCTCCAACTCCCTCGCCTCCCACTTCCACAAAAAGATCGCGGACATACACAACAGCTTCAACACTCAACCGACGCACGCCACGACCGAACCACCGCCCCCCACCACCACCCTCTGCGCCTGGACTCCGATCAGCACCGAAGACACCGTCCGCATGATGAACTCCATCCAACCCCGGATCTCCAACCGACCCCTGCCCTCACCACGTCTTCAACAAGGCCGACGCTGTCATCGCACCCCACCTGCGGGACATCATCAACACCTCCTTCGACACCGCCACCTTCCCGGAGAGCTGGAAGCACGCCGAACTCAGCGCCCTACTCAAGAAACCTACAGCGGACCCCACCGAACTCAAGAATTACCGCCCCATCTCGCTCCTCCCGTTTCCAGCCAAAGTCATCGAGAAGACCGTCAACAAACAGCTGGCCGCCTTCCTCGAGACAAAGTAGTGCGCTCTACAAATGTATTTGATTGATTGATTGATTGAGAAGCCTTGGCGAAAAGACCTCGCCCTTCTCCTAACCGATACCCAGTGGGCCTTCTGCTGCGGCCAGCCTGAGAGGCTTTCTCCCAACTACAGACTACGACTTATCCATTTAAAATATTTGCACTAATTATACTGAACCCCTATACCAATACACCCGATGGGGCTATCCCCGGAGTCCCGCTGCCCACGCTGCTATTCACCTCACGGGGACTTCATTCCCTTGGCCTGGCACTGTCCTGCAATTGCTGCCTACTGGGTGGAGATCTTCTGCATAATATGGAGAGTCGCAAACATACCAGTATCCCCGCCCCCAATGTTGGGGCTACTGGGCCTTGTAAAGGACATGCCCAGTGATTCCCGTAAATTGCTTGCTTTGATGCTCCTTGCCGCAAATCGAAAAATAGCAATGAAATGGAGACGCGCATGAGCACCACAAGCCCAAGACCGGGTCACAGACATTACATACTGCCACAAACAATTATCCAACTACTGGGACCTGATGCTGCCGGGAGACCACCTCTGAGACAACTGGGAACCCTTTACCACCTATCGTCGGCAAACAGACATCTTACCCAAGGCCCCAAACAGTAATCATAAGTCCTCCGAAGCACTTGAGGGTTACGAATCACTCACCTGGGGGGTCCACAACACTAACGAAATCAGGTGCTTGCATTGTACTGTTGCGCCAGGGGTTTGGGGAGGACACCCTTTCTGCATCCTAGAGGTTTACAGAATTTGTGCTATGTGTCTAGCTGTGCACCAGAAGTATGTGCAATGCCCACCATGTAATTTTCTCTTTCCAATTTAAAAGCTCCTGTCTGTAACATGCCAACTGTTTATAAATAAAAATCATAAAAATAAAAACTGGAGTGCCACCATGTCGCCTTTGTGAAGCAGACGGATTACATCCTGTAGTGTTACTATATGCAAGTGTTCCGATAACGTGTATGGATTGAAAAGGCAAAGATGAAGTATTGATCTCAGCGTTCCATCCTTCTTGGGTATCAAGAAGTATAGGGAATACACGCCTCTTTCAAGGCGTTCTTTGGAACTGGCTCTATGGCATCTTTGGACAGCAGAGCTTTGACCTCCTCCTTGTTAAGGTGAAGGTGTTGATGGTCTGTGTGCATGGAGGCATGTTTGGGGCATGGGGTATGAGGTCTAAACATCATCCATGTTAAACGATGAACAGCACCCATTATTCAGATGTTATTTCAGGCAAAAGGTGGTGGAACTGCTGCAGGCTTCCCCCAACAGGTGTGTGATTGGGGGAGTTGAGGGGAATCATTGTTTAGAAGTAGAGGCTCCCTTTCCAGGAGTACCTTTGAATCTTTGATAGCCCCTCTTGTATACTCCTCTGTAGTAACCCCAAGCATTTTACTGATGGTATACCAGTTATTGTTTCTGGTAGGACTGGGTGTCAGTGGTGGTGGTCTTGACTGCCCCCCTGTTCTGAACCCTATGAAAGGACGGCTACCTACGTGTTGTGTTCTGCAACCCTTCCATGGATTTTGCAGTTTCTTTGTCTTTTTCATTTATTCTAATGGAGTATCCATCTCTGTTGCAAATGTTTTTTTCCATCTCTGGGCGAAATGTTTTTTCCATCAAAAGGGATGTTTAAGAGGTTTTGCAGAACCTCAGGTTTAAATCAGGATATGCGCAGCCAAGCATGTCTGTGTAGTACAATTGAAGAATTCATCACTTGTGCTACAGTATCCAAGCTGTCCAGGGCACACAAAATAGCTGCCTAGGAGATTTGTTTTCCCTCTGAAACTAGTTCCTCTGCTCTTTGTTTATATTTATTTAGTCAGGGGCGGCTCTAGGCTCATGGCGGCCCTGGGCAGGGAGCGAGGTAGGGGCCCCGGAAGAGGGCGTCCGGGTGGGGCGGAGCACGGAGGCCAGGGAAGGGGGGGGCAGGGTGGGGGGAAGTCAGGGTGTTTGGGAGTAGAACAGAGCCGGAGGTCGCCAAATCTAAAACTAAACTCGGACAAAACGCAAGTCCTCATCTTAGGCTCAGCCCCCTCTGCCTGGGACGACTCTTGGTGGCCACCGGCCCTGGGAACCGCACCCATACCTACGGATCACGCACGTAACCTGGGCTTCATCCTGGACTCCTCCCTCTCGATGACCAGACAAGCCAACGCCGTCTCATCATCCTGCTTCAACATCCTACGCATGCTCAAAAAAGTCTTCCGTTGGATCCCCACCGAAACAAGAAAGACGGTCACCCACACACTGGATTACAGAAACACCCTTTAAGCCGGAACCATAGCCAAACTACAGAAAAAACTCCAACGCATCCAAAACGCATCAGCCAGACTCATACTGGACATCGCTCGTCAAGATCACATTTCCGGCCACCTGAAAGACCTCCACTGGCTCCCAGTCAACAATAGAATAACGTTTCGTCTCCTCACCCATGTACACAAAGCCCTCTATGACCTAGGACCCGAATGCCTCAACACGCGACTGTCCTTCTACACCCCCTCCCGCCAACTACGATCGTCCAATCAAGCCCTCGCCGCAATTCCGCGCATCCATAGATCCACCATGAGGGGCAGATCCTTCTCCTACTTAGCGGCCAAGACCTGGAATTCTCTCCCCACCCACCTTCGCCTTACTCAGAACCACCTCTCCTTCAGAAAGCAACTAAAAACTTGGATATTCGAGAAGTAAAAACACCCCCCTCCCCCAAGCGCATTGAGACTCTCTGGGTGAGTAGTGCGCTATATACATTTTTTAACTTGAACTCGCTTCAAAATCCCAAGATACAAGAAAAAAACATGGGTGGCACATCCTTCTCCGTTCAAGCAGCCAAAATATGGATCTCTTTACCCCCAACAGAAGATCCACGGACAGCCACCTTATCTTCAGAAAAATAGTCAACAGTTGGCTCTTCACCGCATAAGCACCATACGCAAACAGAAATTTACAGCATATCCCTCTGTATATAAGCATTATTTTCACTATAGATATGTACCGATCTTTGTGTATTGCTTTGTATAAACATGTACAATAATTATGTAAAAAAAATTAAGTACAATAGCACTTGAAAACCGGAGTTTATCTGGTGCATCTTTGGTCTACATGTACTTGCTTCCATTGTGCATCTATGTACCTTCCATGTACTACCCTATTTCTCATCCTGTACCTCTATCAATATCTTTAATCTACATATACTTACCTCCTTTATGCATCTATATCCTTTCAATGTTCTTATGGATCTATATAGATCACTTTCTTCAAATTTAGCATGTCCAATGCACTACCTCATTTCTCAGCCTATACTTTTCTCAATATACCTTCGCGCCCAACTTTGACTCATCTCAGTAATCTTTCAACTACTCTTTCCAATGCACTACCATATTTCTCACCCTATACATCTATCAATATATCCTCTACATTCACTCTTATTTATCTCAAACTCATACTACTACTATGATCCCCAAAATAACCCTTTCTAGACTCTCCCCTACTCTACCCCACCTTGCATCATCTGACACCTCTTTTACTATACCGATCCCCCAAAACAAAAATTTCTAAACTCCCTCTGATTCTTCCCCTCCACAGCCCCTTTTTACTCATCCAAAAGCCTCCTCCTACTGCTATGACCTCCCAAAAAATATAAATATACATCTCTAAATCCTTCATTCTTCTATCCCTCCACTATCCTTTTCCATCATAATAACAGACTAACATGTTCACTTCTCAAATTTCATATTCCACTATACTAATTCACCACTAATCCTTTATGGCTTCAACACCCATCAGGGTTACAAGCGCTATATAAATGCAAACCGTTTTCCCTTTTCAACCCCTCCCCAACCCTTCTCAATCCAAATAACTGACTAACATATCCACCACTCAAATTACTTTCATATTTCTCTATACTAATTCAACACTAATCCTTATGGGTTCAAGAGGAGGGGGCAACATGCCCACAAAAGCGCTTCAAAACCCCATTAGGGGTAGCATGCATATATAAATACAAACCTCTTTCCTTTTTCTGTCCCGCCGCTTACTCTTCTCTATCCAAATAACTGAATAACATATCCACCACTCAAATGACTTCATATTTCACTATACTAATTTTCAACACTAATCGTTTATGGGTTCTGGAGTAACGTGCTGCTCACCAGAAAAGCACTTCAACACCTATCAGGGATAACAGGTGCTGTATGAATGCAAACCTTTCTTCCCCTTCTATCCCTCCGCTATCCTTCTCACTCCAAATAACGTACTAATATCCACCACTCAAATTACTTTCATGTTTCACCATACTAATTCACCACTAATCCTTTATGGGTTTCTGGAGTATCGTGCTACTCGCCAAAAAAGTGCTTCAACACCCCATCAGGGCTAACAAGCGCTATATAAATGCAAACCATTCTTACCTCTTCTATCCTTCCGAATCCAAATAACTGACTAACCTATCCACCACTTAAATTACTTTCATATTTCACTATACTAATTCAACACCAATTCCTTTATGGGTCCCGGAGTAGTGTGATACTTGCCGAAAAAGCGCCTCAGTGTTTCGTCTGGGGTAGTAAGCGCTATATAAATGCAATTACAATACAATTACCTTAAAATTATTATTAAAGGTCTTCCATTACCTCTCAGCTCTATTTTTCCTCATTTGGATGTTTACCTTGTCTTTAATGCCTAATCATAGAGCTTACAAATAAAAATATAAATGTATTTCAGTACGAAACGTATTCACTATATTTATAAACTGTGATAAATATCTAGTTTTAAATTATATTTAATAAAAATACAATATGATTGAGCTTCATTTTTTGTGCCTAACCATTGCACCAAGACTTAGAAATTAAAATCTATAATTTTTTTTTATATTGATAGCTCCAATTAAGCAACTCTTACTATAGCCCCTAATACAAACGCTAACCAATGATAAATATATAATAGACGTAAATTCAATTAATGTTTTTTAATAAAATATGGTGCCCTTACCATAGCACTAGAATTACCCCTGACTGGTAAATGAATATACAAATAACTTTAATGTGAGTTTTAAAACTAACCCCAACCAATAGGTATGTGATTAGATTAATTTATATTTATGGCTGTATTTCTGAAAATCACTAAATATTTTGGAAATGAAATAGGCAATAAGCTGGTCACAAGCAGTTTCACTATGTTCACTGAGCCATGTGGCACGCAAGCATGTAAATAACACAATAACAACGGTTTCTTTAATGTGAACAAGGCTGATACCAACCGAATGGCGTATTTGGAGACACTGCAATTAATTGAAATACTGCAGAGTTTGGGTTCTCGTGTCTGGTTCTTGAATACTGTTACTGGATCCTTTATATAATTTACATTTATATGTAATTGCATTTAATTAAACTAAAATAAATGCATGTTAAGGAAAATGCTACTTACCCAGTATGCATCTGTTCTTGGCATATAGAGCTGCAGAGCCATATGCTTTAGCATAGATCGCCATCTAGTGTTGAGTCCGCATGTTTGCACTTTGTTTTTGTTCGAAGAAGTGTTTGCAGTCACGAGGTAGGTGACTCCTCCTTTTGGTGATAGTGCACATGGCCATCGACTCCACCCCCAGATTCTTTTGCTGTAAGGGTGATGATGGAGTTAGTAAAAGTAGTAAAGGGATGTCCATGTATAGTGTATCTAAGTAAGATAATACTGCAACAGATAAAGGTACCCGGGGAGGGTGGTGGGCGCATATGGCTCTAAAGCTCTATATGCTAAGAATAGAAGCATTCTGGGTAAGTAGCATTTTTCGTTCGAGGCATATGAGCTGCAGCTCATATGCTTTAGCATAGACTATACAGCAGTTATCCACCATGCAGTGGTTAACCTGTATCTGTTGCAGTGGTTTGAAATTGTGTTCTTAAAACTGCCTGGCCTACACTACCTTGTTGTTTTGCTAACATCTACACAATAGTGCTTTGTGAATGTGTGAGATATAGGCCATGTTGCAGCCTTGCAGATGTTATCGAAGGGTATATTCCCTAAGAATGCCATGGAAGCCCCTAGTTTGTGTGTAGAGTGCGTCCTAGGGGGAATTGTTAAGGAGCACTTAACTTTAATGTGGCATATTTGGATGCAATTCAATTCAAAGTGGCTTTATTCGAGTATTTCTCATAAAAGCATGGGACATACATAGATACATTTAAAACATCATTAAATAGTAGCCTCTATCAAATAAGAAACAAATACATTACAAAAAAGCATTAAAAATACATGTACTTGAAAATTGACACACTACATCAAATAGGTTCAATAAAACAATCCCTATATAAGCAGTTACTCGGCTATAGCTTTCTGCCTAATAGACCAGGCCCACCCCAGAAATTTCACGACTGCTATGGCCAGTGGCAAACAAGAACTAGTAGAAATGATTCTCAAAGCCACTATGCCACTGATGGTACCTAAATTTTTACATACAGGTTTTACCCAAATTCGCCTAGGGACGACATAGGCTTGGCAAGAGAATAGAAAGGGCCCAATAGTCTCCTTTGCAGATACACAAGCGGGCAGGCAATATTAGATAGACCCCTCCACCTGCCAGTTAGGGACCTGAGCGGAAGAGCACCTATCCTTAATTGGAATAGAAGCTTCCTATCCCATGGCTTGGTTATGTTGTCCCAATAAAGTTCTTGGTTAGGGGAGGTTTTAGCTTCCAAGAAGCGACCTGTCATGGATCCGGCATCAGTATTTCTCCAGTCCCGCTTGGCCACAAAGTCCCAATATAACTCCTTTAATGTTTTTTTACTAGGAAAAAGTGCCCCTGACGGGTTATCCCAAAGGGATTGGAGACCCAACAAACATAACATGGATCTAAGATCTTTTAACCATTTGATCCTATGAAATACATCAGCTTCGATCAGCGCTAAAAAGCCCTCAGAATAATGTTTGAGTTCTACAGTATTCCAGAGCCGGCTCCAATACAAGATCGGGCGTAGCTTCGCCAAATCATCCACATCCTTTCTGTCCAACTCATATCTAAGGGGGAGAAGGGGGGTACTTTTGAGAAGACCAGTAATTGTCCTAAGGAACTTATTTTCGGACTTCTGTAATGAGTGGAGCTTCCCAAAACCCCACAGCTCAGCCCCATATAGTGCTGAGCCAAGGGCTTTCGCTTCGTAGACCTGCAGGGCTTGCGCGATTGGTTTGGATTTTGATTTTCTATGTTCTGCCCCAAGGGCTCCAGCTAATTGTCTGTGCCTTAGTGTCGCTAGATCAATGTGCTGGGACCATTTTAGATCATTGGGTTACATAAATACCAAGATAGGTAAAAGCGTTAACTACCTCTAAGGGACGATCGTTCATAGACACCCTGGATCGGAAACTAAGATGGGGGTTAAAAATCATTAGCTTGGTTTTGGCCACGTTAACTTCTAGACCATGCTCCCCACAAAATTCCTCAAAAATATGGAGGGAACGCTGCAGGCCACTCGGGGTCTTTGATAAAATAAGGGTGTCGTCGGCGAACATTAAAATTGGAACCTTAATGTCCGCCAATGAGGGAGCATCTACATTAACAGACAACATTCTTGCTACTACCCCGTTAATAAACAAGGAAAAGAGCAAGGGGGCCATCGCACACCCCTGCCGAACGCTCTGCTCGACCGGGAAGTCCGCAGTGACCTCACCCTGTCTGCCCCACTGTATCTTGGCGAAGTTCGCCTCGTGCAACCTCATAACCAAGGTCAATAGTTCCTCTGGTAGTCCCAGGTTCTACAGCACTAACCACAGTTTAGTCCTGGGTACCAGGTCGAAGGTAGCCCACAAATCCGCAAATACGGCATACAGGCTGCCCTCGCCCAGCACCACAGTTCGCCATCGTAGCAAGGTAAAGCGGAACACCTGATCCACCGTACTAGTGGCCTTCCGGAACCCAGCCTGATAGGGGGATAATGCATTGTTCTCATCAACCCAATCCATAAGCCTGTTCACCACCATCCTCCCCACCACCTTTTGAATGGTAGCTATCAAGCTTATGGGTCTGTAATTACCTGGCAAACCCCGATCGCCCTTCTAATACACGGGAATAATGATTGCACCCTTCCAGGATGACGGAACCATTGCTCCCTGGGCAACAGCGTTAACCAAAAGGAAAATATATTTACCCCAGCGTTCCCCATCGTTAATAAAAAGATCCGCCGAGACCCCATCCAAACCGGGAGCTCTTCCTCTAGACACTACACTTAAGGCCAACAACACCTCTCCATAACTAAAGAAGTTGCATTTGGGATACACAGCCTTAAAACCATCCATCTCAGAACCAGGGTGGCTATCAGCATATTGTGGCTTAAAATAATTGACCCAATCCTCCTCCAGAACGTTATTATCGGGGCAATCGGGTAAACCGCCACTACCCCATTTAACAATGCTCCAGAAAAGCCTGGAATCTTTAGTCCTACTTGCCTCCCTTAATTCATTCCAGTGCCGCTCATCCCATATTTTTTTTGCTGTGGCTATACTATCCTTGTAGATCGTTCTGGCACTACGATTAGCCACTTGTTCCCTACTCTTAATAGCTTTTCCCAGAGCTAACCTGGCTTTCCTGCACTGTGCGATGTACCACTTCATAGGTCTAGAAGGTGCCTTGTTGGTTTTCCTACCCGGTGTCTGGAAATGGGATTTAATGACACAAAAGAGATTATCGTGTATAGCTGTTTTTTCATTTGACCCTGGTACGACTATATTAGCCTGCTCTAGGGCAATTATTGCCCTGTCCACCTCCATGTCTATACTAGCCATAGACTGTTGATTAGTCAAAACACTAGGTCATTTTAGCCGACGCATGTCATTAGTGGGGACAGGCAAGGGGACACCATCCCACTCTATAACGGGATTCCCTTTTGAGGATTGCCACCATTTCTGTACTACGCACCAAGGGTTCATGGTCACTTTCAAGCCTGTGCTTCACTTCCATATCACGGACTCCCTTCCATAGTTTGAGGCTACACAAAACGTAGTCTATCCTGCTCCTATTTCGTCCATTATCAAAGGTACAAGCCCCCCCCCTTATCACTCTTTGTTCGCCCATTTAGTGCCCTAAGGCCCCTTTCAAGACAAATGGCATTTATACAAATAATGTCCTCAGACCAACGTTTAATAGGCTCTGAATTTGTTTTGGGAACTCCCCATTGCCTGTCCTCTTCCGCCCCAACAAGATCGTCACAAATGTCCAGGGGTTCAAACGTGCGGTTAAAATCACCAGCAATAATGATGTTGTTGTTCAGGGAATATGTTTCAAGAAAGGTGACCAGAGCCGCAAGAACTTCTGATTTCCGCCCGTTATTGCCCCTGGCATATACATTGTATATATCAATATCAAGACACCCTGATGGATGCACTTAACTATCCACAGTGCAATACCAGCTTTTGATTTGGGATTGACTTTATGCAGTGGTGAAAAAGCAACAAAGAGTTGTTTAGTTTTCCTAAAAGATTTAGTTCTTTCAAGGTAATATAGTATGGCTTGTTTTACATCCAGTTTGTGAAGAGTGCATTCTGCCACTGAGTCTGGTTGAGGGAAAAAAACAGCTAACTCAGCGGATTGGTTGAGATGAAATTAAGAAACGACTTTAGGTAATATTTAGGGTTAGTCCTAAGAACCACTTTAATTGGGTACATTTGTAAAAATGGTTCTTATATAGTTAGTTATAGTTAGTGCCTGGAGTTCACCTACTCTTCTAAGAGATGTAATGGCTATAAGGAAGGCTGCCTGCCTTCCGGGTGAGAAATTGTAGTTCACATTTGTGCAATGGCCCAAAGGGTTGACCCATGAGTCTTGTAAGGTCTATATTAAGATTCCACGCTGAAGAGGGTGCAAGTCTAGGAGGAATGATTCTTTTGAATCCTTCCATGAAGGCTTTGATAGCAGGCACTCAAAACAAAGACAAGTGTTGTCTGTTTCGTAGATACGCTATTGCAGCAAGGTGTAAGCGTATAGATGCATATGCTAAGTTAGAACCCTGTAGGTGTAGCAGATAGAAAATTATGTTTTGCTTGGAAGCATCTAATGGATTGATGTTATTGTTTGCACAGTAAATTACAAATTGTTTCCGCTTTGCAGCATAGCATGCTCTTCTGGTAGGGCATTTAGCCTCTTTGATGATGTTCATGCAGTCTGGCGGAAGATTAAGGTTGCCAAATCGCAAGGTTCAGTTGACTGGGATATGGATGTCTGATCTCTCTGTGGTTCAGAGTGAAAAGCTTGGGGGAGAGGTGTAGTTTTTGGTGAGGAACTACTGACAGTTCCAACAGGGTTGGGAACCATGGCTGTCAAGCCCATATGGGAGCAACTAGGATCATTGTCAGGGAATGTTGTGTGAGCTTCCGAACCTGTAATGGAATTAGCGGGAGAGGTGGAAAAGCGTAAGCAAATTTTCCTGACCAATTCATCCATAGCCTTTGGACAATGGGTGAAGATACCTAGATGCGAAGCTTGGGCATTTTGCGTTGATGTGTGTGGCAAAGCGATCTATTTCTGGGTAGCTCCACATCTGGAAGAATGGGAGGAGAACTTGAGGATGTAGTCCATATTCATGGATCTTTTGTCTTTGACGGCTGATCAGATATGCAATCTGGTGGTTTGCTCCTGGGAGGTTGTAGGGACCTGGGACAGTCACAACAGCAAGGGTGGATACAGAGTTCACGTAACCAAAGGGCCGATACCACCTCTCATTCATTATACCCCCCACAGAACGTCAACTGTGAGTTTAGTATGCAAGAAACAGAGACGGAGCCCTGGCCCTTTAATGCAGACTGGAACCAAGAGTGGGAGGAGTCACGACAAGAGGAAGAGGCGTCATATACCAGGAACGACAAATCACAGGTGTGCTTGTTCACCCGGAGGGAGCGGAGCGGAGAGGAGAGAGAGCGTGGAGAGGAGAGGAGTGTGGCGGAGTTCAAGTGAGCTGAGACGAGAAGCGGAGAGGACGAAGAGAAGGGAGAGAAGCCAGGAGGCCACCGACACAACGGATCGCCCAGCCATACACCCGCGGGAGGTGTATGGCTTACACAGGTACGCGACACAATCAAGGGTTGGGTCAAGCGTAAAGGAGGGATCTTCGAATAACCCCCGTATCCCCACTTCCCTAGTATAATGTCCCTATCCTGAGCACTTATCCTTCACATCGGCATTTTTACTAGACGTGTGGCACAGGTGGTTATTCCCTCACTCCTTTCCCCTGAGTGTAGTTACGCACTTGGACCTACGACTCATTCTGTATTTCTCCTTCTGTTTGGGGCGAGAGACACAACGGAGCCAGACGAGACCCCACCTCGACGGACACCCGAGAGAGGCCGTCGAACAGCAACCGCCGAGTCCTGTATTACAAGAACCGCAAGGAGCCGGTCACCACGAGGAACTGTAACACGAGGAAAGAAAAGCTCTGATATTTTGTTAGGTAAAATAAAACCTAAGAAGACAAAGATTCACGTATTGCCTATTAATCCCGACCCCGTAACAGTGGTGGAAAATGCGGGCATAGGCACCATCTCTGGGAAAAAGATGGAAACTGTAGTGGAACAACTCGTAAAAGGTCAAGAAAGACTCGAATGGGCGTTAGAGCAACATCTGGTATCAGCCCAGGCCGATAGAGAGGTAATAAAAAAAGTAATTGAGGACAAAAGCAAACAACCTTGGGTGGACCCCGTGGTTCGGGGTGGATCAACAGAAAGAGGCGTGTCCCATGGAACACCAGCTGTTTCTCTACAAAAATATAGAAGCGGAGAAGATATGGATGCTTTTTTATTAAATTTCGAAAGAGCAGCTCGAGCTTGTGATTGGCCAGTAGCTAAATGGCCTTTCTTTTTAGCACCGCTATTGGGAGGAGAAGCTCAGGCTGCCTATCAAGTGGCTTACCCAAATGGAAACACTGCTTACGCCGACATAAAAAGAATTATACTTGATCATTTAGGATTAGATCCAGAAGCATATCGTCTCCGTTTTCGAAAGGAGAGGGGCGCAGTGGGAGAAAACCCTAAAACCCTGTTTGTACGATTAAAAATGGCCGCCGATAAGTGGCTCACACCTGCTACTAGCACTAAAGAAGAAATACTCGACCGAATATACCTTGAGAAATTTCTAGAGGCACTCCCCTACGCCACACAAAAATGGCTTCGACAACATCATAGCTTAACCACTGCTCAAGCAGTCGAGATGGCCTCTTCATTTTCCAGAGCCCAACCGAAAAATTTTCCGTTTGAGTTGGAAAAAGAGAAAAATGGGGATACGACAGGAAAGAAATTTTCCTAAAGGAAGAGAAACTATGCGACCTCGCACATGGAGAACTGAGAACCCAGGAACAACAGGACCGCAATGTTTTGATTGTAGACAGTGGGGACACATTGCGAGATTATGTCCCAAAAAGAGACTGGAAGAGGAACCCATGGAAGTTGGGTATCTCCCTAAATCGGTGCTGTACTCGGCAGAGATGGGCGGATCATTCCGTGTAAGTGTAAAAGTCAACGGGCAACCTCTGATAGCATTGTTAGACTCCGGTTGCCGCCAGTCTGTTATACAGTCTCAATATGTAAACACTAAACAATACATTCCAAAGGGGACTGTAAATATCAAGTGTGTCCACTGGGACATTAAAATATACCCTATAGCCAACATTACTATAGAAAACACTAAAGGAACTCCACACATAGTGAGGGTGGGAGTAATGTCAAAGCTACCTGAAGATTTAATCATTGGGACCGATAATCCCGATTTCTTGCATATGGTTAAAAAAACCTTAGAAACAAGTCAGAAAGATAGACGTAAAGAACTACACAGCATAAGCGATGGAAGCCAGGACTCATCCGCACAGCCCCAGAAGGTCACGCTTAAGTTTGTAAAATTGTCCAAAAACGCAACTTCACCCACCAAGGGGTCGGCTAAGGCGGCCGGATTTGATTTATGTAGCGCATACAAATATGACATTCCAGCCAAAGAGAAGGCATTAATTAAAACCGACCTGCAAATCGCAGTACCAACTGGTTGCTACGGTAGGATAGCTCCCCGTTCAGGACTGGCCGCAAAGCACTTCATAGACGTAGGAGCAGGGGTCATTGATGAGGATTATAGGGGTAACGTAATGGTTCTCCTATTTAACCTGGGAACGGAAACTTTTTCAATACACAAAGGAGACTGGGTCGCACAATTGATATGCGAAAGCATAGCTTTCCCTACTCTGCAGGAGTCAGAGGAATTGGACAGCACAGATCGAGGTTCCAAAGGGTTTGGGTCCACTGGGAACCGAGAGGAGACGATACACGCAGTGCTTTCACCCGACCCTTGGGTTCTAGATAAAAGTTTTAAGTTCGCTCAAATAAGTGACACCACTCTTTTCAATGCGTGGGAACAGGCTCACCAAAGAACAGATGAGTCCAAGGTATACCCAGCCTTCGTGATTCAAGAAGGGTTGCTGTATAGGATAGGAAAGGAGGGAGACTCCCCTCAACTTTTGGTGCCTGTATCTTTCAGGGAGCAGGTTCTTTTTTTGGGGCATAGCCATCTAGTTGCCGGACATAGCGCCACTGAAAAAACTACTCAAAATATACTCCGAAATTTTTTTGGGCCCGGGATATATAAGGACACTGAAACATACTGTAGAACTTGCGACATATGCCAGAAATTGAACATGAGCAGACCTCCGGCTGTCCCTCTTCAGCCGCTGCCTGTCATTGGGAAACCCTTCAAAAGGGTCGGAATGGACCTTATTGGGCCATTACCTAAAACTCGAAAAGGTTTTCAGCACATATTGGTCGTGGTAGATTATGCCACGAGGTTCCCTGAGGCTTTTCCTCTGTCTACAGCTAATTCCAAACAGGAGGGTGATAAGATGATCGAGCTATTTAGTCGGGTAGGGTTTCCGAAAGAAATTCTGACAGACCAGGGCACTCCGTTCGTTTCTAGGTTAATGAAGGAGATTTGCGAAACGTTGCACATCCACCAGATCCGTACCTCTGTTTACCATCCTCAGACGGACGGACTGGTGGAAAGGTATAATAGGACCCTGAAAGCCACCCTACGCAAAATGATGGAAGTCAGCGGGGCTGATTGGGACAGGATGTTTCCTCTAGCATTGTACGCTATACGAGCTCAGAGACAGTCGAGCCTGGGTGTATCTCCCTTTGAGCTCCTATATGGGCGACAACCCTGCTCACTATTAGAGATGACTAAAGATGCTTGGGTTAATGAGGCCTCAGAGGACTTATCATCCACTCTTGACTATGCTCAGAGCTTGAAGTCTAAAATTGGTAAATTGAGAGAAATAGCAGTGGCCCATCTTGAGACTAGTCAACATAGACAGAAGGTTGCCTATGATCGGGGGAAGAAGTGGAGACAGCTCCAGGTCGATGACTGGGCATTAGTTCTCCTGCCCTCATCATCACAAAAATTCAAAGCCGCATGGACAGGCCCGTATAAGGTGGTTGGAGTGATTGGTCGCACTAGTTATAAATTACAAGTCTCTCACAACAAACAGCAATCTTATCACATCAACCTTTTGAAGAAGTGGTTGGGTCCCCCACCAGCACAAGTAAACTTGACTGATCCCACCGCACCTATAGGGTCCACATGTGAACAGCTTGTCCATAACGAAGAACTGACTGTGAGGCAACAGACAGAACTGAAACAAACTCTTGAGTGTTACGCTGGTGTCTTTTCTAGCCGACCAGGGCGTACTGCCCTTGCTGAACACTGCATTGTGACCCCCCTGACAAAAAGGTTAGGATTAGGCCATATAGAGTCCCCGAGGCTAGAAGAGCCGCTATTAAGGCTGAAATCGATGAAATGCTTCGCCTTGGGGTTATCCGTCCTTCAAAAAGTGACTGGTCTGGCCCCATCGTCATGGTCCCTAAGCCTGATGGTAGCAGGAGGTTTTGTATGGACTTTCGTGCCCTTAATGATATCTCGCTCTTTGACGCCTATCCCATACCAAGAGTGGACGAATTAATTGAAAAACTCGGCAACTCAAAATACATCACTACCCTGGATTTAACTAAGGGTTATTGGCAGGTCCCCCTAAGACCCGAGGATGCCAAAAAAACTGCGTTTTCAATGGAGGAAGGACATTTTGAGTTTACTGTACTCCCCTTTGGGCTACATGGGGCGCCTGCAACGTTCCAGCGCTTAATGAACACTGTTTTGGCAGGTTTGTCCGAGTTCACGTCAGCCTATCTGGACGACATTGTGATCTATAGTCCAGATTGGCATACTCACCTGGAGCACTTGAGTAAGGTACTGAGGGCTCTCCAGAAAGCAGGACTCACTGTCAACGCAAAAAAATGCAAAATGGCTTTTCAAAAAGTGAAATATCTTGGCTATGTGCTCGGCCACGGGTTGATTGAACCTCAAATTGAGAAGGTTCGGGCAATTGCTGACACACCTTTTCCCTCGACTAGAAAGGAACTGAGGTCTTTCCTTGGACTGGTCGGTTATTACCGGCGATTTATTCCACGATTTGCGAACATAGCCGCCCCCCTTACTGATGCTCTGAAAGACACCGGGAAATCGTCCACGCCGGTAACTCCTTCTGTACAAATGATGGACGCTTTTAGAATACTGAAGTCGATGATTACATCTACTCCGGTACTCTCATCCCCTGACTTTTCTCGCCCCTTTTCGTTACATACGGATGCATCTGATTACGGTATCGGGGCTGTGCTATCCCAAGTAGGTAGCGACGGTCATGATCATCCGATACTATATGTCAGCAGGAAACGGTTTCCTCGAGAACTAAAATATGGTACGATTGAGAAAGAGTGCCTCGCAATAAAATGGGCTATTGACAAACTGGCTTACTATCTGGAGGGACGAAGGTTTGATCTTTTTACGGATCATGCCCCACTACTATGGATGGCACGCAACAAAGCTAATAATGCTAGGTTCCTCCGCTGGTTCCTGTCCCTACAGCCTTATGTATTTTCCATTCATCACCGAAAAGGCGTTGATAACGTGGGTGCAGACTTTCTATCCCGTCACCCACTCACCGATCGTGAGTGTCCAGGGTGGGAGGTGTGTAGCGACCTGGGACAGTCACAACAGCAAGGGTGGATACAGAGTTCACGTAACCAAAGGGCCGATACCACCTCTCATTCATTATACCCCCCACAGAACGTCAACTGTGAGTTTAGTATACAAGAAACAGAGACGGAGCCCTGGCCCTTTAATGCAGACTGGAACCAAGAGTGGGAGGTGTCACGACAAGAGGAAGAGGCGTCATATACCAGGAACGACGAATCACAGGTGTGCTTGTTCACCCGGAGGGAGCGGAGCGGAGAGGAGAGAGAGCGTGGAGAGGAGAGGAGTGTGGCGGAGTTCGAGCGAGCGGAGACGAGAAGCGGAGAGGACGAAGAGAAGGGAGAGAAGCCAGGAGGCCACCGACACAGCGGATCGCCCAGCCATACACCCGCGGGAGGTGTATGGCTTACACAGGTACGCGACACAATCAAGGGTTGGGTCAAGCGTAAAGGAGGGATCTTCGAATAACCCCGGTATCCCCACTTCCCTAGTATAATGTCCCTATCCTGAGCACTTATCCTTCACATCAGCATTTTTACTAGACGTGTGGCACAGGTGGTTATTCCCTCACTCCTTTCCCCTGAGTGTAGTTACGCACTTGGACCTACGACTCATATTCTGTATTTCTCCTTCTGTTTGGGGCGAGAGACACGACGGAGCCAGACGAGACCCCACCTCGACGGACACCCGAGAGAGGCCGTCAAACAGCAACCGCCGAGTCCTGTATTACAAGAACCGCAAGGAGCCGGTCACCACGAGGAACTGTAACACGAGGAAAGAAAAGCTCTGATATTTTGTTTGGTAAAATAAAACCTAAGAAGACAAAGATTCACGTATTGCCTATTAATCCCGACCCCGTAACAGAGGTGTTCTGTAAGGAGCTATATTTTTTGAGGTATGGCCCATCTCCATATGCTTGGACCTAGTTGTGAAAGGTGTAGAGTCCCCCCCCCCTGTTTTTGTATGTAGTACATTGCTGTCATGTTGTCTTTACGAACTAGGACTGCTTTGGCTTCTAGTTGCAGTTGAAAAGCTTTCAATGCTAGGAAAATTGCTATTAGCTCCAGATGGTTTATGCGGAGTGGTTTTTGTTATAGGGTCTATATGCCCTGAATGGTATGTTTTTGAAGGTACGCTTCCCAACTAGTGAGCGATGCGTCTGCTATTAGCACTATCTGTGGAACTAGGTCAACTAATGGCCACCCCCTGGAAAGGTTTTGTGTATTCTACCACTGTAGAGAGCGATGGTTGTGGCTGTTCACCAACACTAGATCTGTTAACTGACCTGGAGCCTGGTTCCACTGACGTGCTAAGCATTCCTGTAGGGGATGCATTTGAAGTACCGTGCAAGGAACGATGAGATTGCAAGAACCCATCATGCCGATCAATTGCATGAACACTCAGGCTGGTAGTGAGTGTTTAGGCTTAAATTGTGATATCAGATTTTGCATGTTGCGTATCCTGGCTGGGTTGGGGTATGCTAGAGCTCTGCAAGGGTCTATTGTGGCCCCTAGGTATGCTTGCATGTTGGATGGGTGGAGGTGAGACTTGTTAAGTTTACAGTGAAACCCAAGTCATGAAGCAGCTGAACTGTCGTGTGAGTGTGGTAAATGCAGCTGTGTTGTGATCTGGCTTTTATTAGCCAGTCGTCCAGGCAAGGGAAGACGTGAATGTGTGGTCTTCTTAAGTAAGCTGCGACTACTGCCAGACACTTGGTGAAAACTCTGGGTGCTGTAGTTACCCCGAAAGGGAGAACTTTGAATTGGTAATGGTGTCAGTCCACCATGCACCATGAACCAGAGATATTTTCTGTGAGCCGGGTGAATGGGAATATGGAAGTAGGCGTCTTTTAAATGTAGGGTGTATAGAAAGTCGCCTTTCTGAAGCAATGGGAGCACCTGTTGGATGGTGACCATGTGTAAGTGGTCTGACTAAATGTAGAGATTTCGCTGTCTGAGGTCCAATATAGGCCTGAGAGAGTAGTCCTTTTTTGGAATTAAGAAATACAGGGAGTACACTCCAGTCCCTTGATGATGTAATGGGACTAGTTCTATTGCGTGTTTTTGTACCAGAGCAAGAACCTCTTGTTTTAAGAGTGTGAGGAGTTCTGGTGACATTGCACGTTTCCTTGGAAGAATAGTTGGTGGAGTGCAGGTAAGTTCCAGGCAATACTCATACTGTATTTGTATTACCCACTTGTCTGAGGTGATTGACTTTCAGACAGGTAGGAACTGTGAGATTTCACCCGACAGGAGTGGAATGATCGAGGGTAGCAGAGGGAAGTCAATATTTGTTGGCAGGGGTTGTGTGGTTGGAGTTGCCTCTGCTTCTTCCCATATTATTTCCTCTGTTGCCTATTTGAAAACTACCTCTGGAGAAGGGAGATTGGTTGTTACCCTTATAAGAGAAGGAGGGATTGTCTGTGGACACTGTTTTTGAGCCACCCCTGTAAAAGGAGCAGCAAAAGGAACCCCTGCTACAAGGTAATTGTAAGGCCCCCATGGACTTTGCAGTTTCTGTGACTTTCTTCATCTCTTTTAGGGAAGTATCGACAGCTGGCCCGAAAAGATGCTCCTTATGAAAGGGTTGATTAAGTATGGAGGACTGTACCTCCTGCTTGAAATCAGAGATTCAATGCCAAGCGTGTCAGCGCAATAGAATGCTAGTGTTGATGGCACCAGATGCTGTGTGTGCTGCATCCAGAGCACATTTTGGGTGGAAGTGTTGGTAATGAGTTTCCCTTCTTGAATGAGATCGTTAGCTTTGGTTTTATACTCATCTGGCAAATATTGTATGAGTTTTTGCAACTCATCGTAGCAAGCCCTATCGTAGCATGCTAAAAGCGCTTGAGCATTGGCAATACGGCACTGGTTAGCCACCTGCGAAGCCACTCTTTTGCCTGAGGCGTCAATGAGTTTAGACTCCTTATCAGGAGAAGGGGCATCGCCTGTGGTTTGAGAGTTAGCTCTTTTGCGGGTGTTAGATACCACAAGAGAGTCTAAGGGCAACTGACCTTTTATATATGCGTGGTCTGTAGGAGCAGCTCTGTATTTTTTATCTAGTCTAGGAGCGAGTGTTCTGGATCTAACGGGGGGCTTGAATACCTCATCTGTGTGATTTAACATGCCTTTGAGCATTGGTAAAGAATTAGTAGACCTTTGGGAGTGTGTTAGTGTCTCAACAAGGAAATTATCTTCTAGAAGGTCTGTATGAAGCTCCACCCTGTCATATTGAGCAGCACGGTTGATAAGCTGAACATTGCCAATGTTGTCGTCCGGTGGGCAGGGTCTGGAGGGATAAGGGTCGGGGTCATTGTCCTGATCTGGTTCCTCATTATAATTCTATCAGGAATCAGTGTCCTGTGGTATGTCCTGAACTTGTGGCATATCCTGATCTTCATCCCCATAATCTTCATCCTGTGGGTCAGGTGGTAGTGGATGTGGTGTTGTATAATTGATTGTGTAAGGATTACATTTGAGTTAGGAGGGGGAGAAGGAGGTATGTAAGGGGGAGAGGAGTTAGTACCCATGCCCTTTTTAGGTTTCGCCTGGGGCACGGGCCTCCTAGCTCCGCCCCCAGGAGAAATCTTTAGTTTTGCAGTATGGGGGACTTGAATCCACCCTCTGTTCCATTGGCTAGCTCCATAAATGGAGGCTAGCCATTGGAACAGAGATCTGTCCGTCATGGCCGGACCAGATTCGTGGGCGTTCCTGCAATTTTTTCCCTCTCCACCCTTTTCGCATCGTCATGGTGGCGGTGGGCGGAGTTTTTTTTTTTTCCGTTTGTATTCGTCATTCCATGCCGACCACGGCCGGCGGAAGAAGTCCAGGTGAGTGGTTTTTTAAATTCCTGCCTTCCCGCCCCCCCTCCCGCTGTCCGTGTGTCCGTTCCGCCCCCCTCCCCGTGTGCCCGTTCCCTCTCCTTTCACTGAAAGTGATTTGTTTCTGGAGCTCGGGTCAGATGCGCTGTCCATTCCCGCCCCCATCCCGCTGTCCGTGTGTCTGTTCCCGCCCCCCCTGCCGCTGTCCGTGTCTCGGCTCCCGCCCCCCCCTCCCGCTGTCCGTGTCTCGGCTCCCGCCCCCCCTCCCGCTCCCCCTCACGCTGTCCGTGTCTCGGCACCAGAGTCCGAAACTACCACTGCTTCATTGTCTTTGCAGTGCACTCGTTTAGAGCACCAGAAGGAAAGGGGACACTTTAACTGTAGAGCCTCGGAAGTGCATGTGCAGTTGCTCGTTCGACTCGGGGGTGGTTCTGTGTATGTACTTGTACTGTTGGAGCACTGGTGCTTCTACATTTGTGCATGTCATGTGGGTCTGTGCACGTTTGAACTGTAGGCAGTGGTCATTCTGCATTTGTGCACGCTTGTTTACATTGTTAGGGCTGCTGTGACGCTGCACTTGATTGAACTGTTAGCAGTTGCGATTCTACATGCTCCCTTGCAGTTTTTGGACTGTGATGACTTTGCATTGGAGTCATTTAATTTTGTGAGCCCTCTTCGGGTTGTGGACAGTGGAGCTCCCCACACAAGGCTACCCTTTGCCCTACCAACTGACACCAAGCTCCTGTGGGCTTGAGCCGGCCAGCATGAGCTCACTGCCTCTACACCGCAGACAATAACAACCCGGCTAATTATAGCAGTGTCATGACGTCTGTGCGGACACGGACTCTAATACAACCGAAGGACTGAGAGAGAGGCCAAGGAGGGCCTCAGTAGGGCGCACGCAACTGCCTGCTACCCTGCCCCCATGCCCCGTACAACATCCAGACCCGTCTCTTAAGACTTCTTTCTCTGTGCCTTTCGCGCGGGTGCTTTCAGGAAGCCCTACATTTGTTTGTCGTCCGTTTAACACCGCATATTTGTGTGGGCATCCGTAGCAGAAGTTTGCCGAAGGCTGCACTCAACCCTTGCATCTCATTTTGAAGGTCGTTGTGCTCGTGATTTGGGGAGCGGTTTCTGAAAAGCTTGTTCTTTTCGCTGTATCGTAAAGGAAGCTTGCAGTGTCGCTTGCAACCTTTCAGCATTGTCGGTAATAGGAGAGAACATGTTCAGCTCTCCAGCCCCGCCCGCCATCGAAGAGCCGGATGGGATGGTCCTTGTAAGATACCCGTGTCTCTCTGTTTGCATCTAGCGTCGCAGGTTACTTTCCTTGCTTGGCAAACTTATTACAAATACAGTAAACAGCGACAGGGTCCGTTCTTCACAATGGGATACATTCGATGTTAAACATTCCGCCCCTTCTTATTTCTGTTGTCTAAACAGACGCATTGTTTCACATGCTTTGGGGTCCACCAGGGCTTTAATTGGGATGAAAAAGCCAGGGGGTCTCAAAGGGCCGTGGCAAGTGTAATTAAGGGCATGGCTTAAAAACACGTAAGATAAAAATCTGTGCTTAGCATAGTGTGCCGCCCGATTTGTGTTTGGCTGTTTGTTATTGCATCCAGATATGATACAACATGTAAAATTATACCTACGACAAGTCAGGACTATTGACTTTGTCCCGCCCCCTCCTCCCCCTCCCCGTGTGTCCGTTCCGCCCCCCTCCCCGTGTGCCCGTTCCCTCCCCTTTCACTGAAAGTGATTTGTTTCTGGAGCTCGGGTCAGATGCGCTGTCCATTCCCGCCCCCCTCCCGCTGTCCGTGTGTCTGTTCCCGCCCCCCCTCCCGCTGTCCGTGTCTCGGCTCCCGCCCCCCCTCCCGCTGTCCGTGTCTCGGCTCCCGCCGCCCCTCCCCCTCACGCTGTCCGTGTCTCGGCACCAGAGTCCAAAACTACCACTGCTTCATTGTCTTTGCAGTGCACTCGTTTAGAGCACCAGAAGGAAAGGGGACACTTTAACTGTAGAGCCTCGGAAGTGCATGTGCAGTTGCTCGTTCGACTCGGGGTTGGTTCTGCGTATGTACTTGCACAAATGTAGAAGCACCAGTGCTCCAACAGTACATGTCATGTGGGTCTGTGCACGTTTGAACTGTAGGCAGTGGTCATTCTGCATTTGTGCACGCTTGTTTACATTGTTAGGGCTGCGGTGACGCTGCACTTGATTGAACTGTTAGCAGTTGTGATTCTGCATGCTCCCTTGCAGTTTTTGGACTGTGATGACTTTGCATTGGAGTCATTTAATGTAGAGAGTCCTCTTCGGGTTGTGGACAGTGGAGCTCCCCACAGAAGGCTACCCTTTGGCCTACCGACTGACACCAAGCTCCGTGGGCTTGAGCCGGCCAGCATGAGCTCACTGCCTCTACACCGCAGACAATAACAACCCGGCTAATTATAGCAGTGTCATGACGTCTGTGTGGACACTGACTCCAATACAACCGAAGGACTGAGCGAGAGGCAGAGGAGGGCCTCAGTAGGGCGCACGCAACTGCCTGCTACCCTGCCCCCACGCCCCGTACAACATCCAGACCCGTCTCTTAAGACTTCTTTCTCCGTGCCTTTCGCGCGGGTGCTTTCAGGAAGCCCTGCATTTGTTTGTCGTCCTGTTAACACCGCATATTTGTGTGTGCATCCGTAGCAGAAGTTTGCCGAAGGCTGCACTCAACCCTTGCATCTCATTTTGAAGGTCGTTGTGCTCGTGATTTGGGGAGCGGTTTCTGAAAAGCTTGTTCTTTTCGCTGTATCGTGAAGGAAGCTTGCAGTGTCGCTTGCAACCTTTCAGCATTGTCGGTAATAGGAGAGAACATGTTCAGCTCTGCAGCCCCGCCCGCCATTGAAGAGCCGGATGGGATGGTCCTTGGAAGATACTCGTGTCTCTCTGTTTGCATCTAGCGTCGCAGGTTACTTTCCTTGTCTGGCAAACTTATTACAAATACGGTAAACAGCGACTGGGTCCATTCTTCACAATGGGATACATTCGATGTTAAACATTCCGCCCCTTCTTATTTCTGTTGTCTAAACAGACGCATTGTTTCACATGCTTTGGGGTCCACCAGGTCTTTAATTCGGATGAAAAAGCCAGGGGGTCTCAAAGCGCTGTGGCAAGTGTAATTAAGGGCATGGCTTAAAAACACGCAAGCTAAAAATCTGTGCTTAGCATAGTGTGCCGCACGATTTGTGTTTGGCTGTTTGTTTTTGCATCCAGATATGATACAACACGTAAAATTATACCTACGACAAGTTGGGACTATTGACTTTGTCAATGGTTGTTAATTGCATTAGATAAATAAGCAGCAACTATTGCTTGTATATAATATTGAAAACCCTTCTACTTAAAGCCCTGGTAACACCACGACAATGTTGCTGCTCCTTAATTTAAACAAGAGAAGGGAAATCCAGAGAAACAAGAATTTGCAATGCAATAGGTCTCGCATTAGGAAAGTTTGAGCTATTGGTATTGTAAATAACACATTTTTAGGTTTCGCCCCGCGATCCGCTGCGCAGGGCGAAAACTTTTGTTTACCAGTATGGACAAAAGTCCCACCTCTCTGTTCCATTGGCTAGCTCCACAAATGGAGGCTAGCCATTGGAAGAGAGAGGCGTCCGTCATTCTGCGAGGCGACTCGTGGGCGTTCCTGAGATTTTTTCTCATTCAGCCCCTTTTATCACGTCAGTGCGGCGGTGGGTGAGGTTTATTTTTTTGGTCGTCCATGTTTCTTTTGGTCATTCCGCGGCCGACCGCCGCCGGAAGTCCAGGTGAGTGCTTTTGATTGTGGCCGTTTCCGCCGCCCACCCCCCCTCCCGCTGTCCGTGTGCCCGTTACCGCACCCCCCTCCCGCTGTTCGTGCTTTTCCCGCCCCCCTCCCGCTGTCCGTGCTTTTCCCGCCCCCCCTCCCGCTGTCCGTGCCTTTCCCGCCCCCTTCCTCCCGCTGTCCTTGCCTTTCCTGCCCTCCCTCCCACTGTCCGTGCATTTCCTTGTTAATATTTCAGTCAAGACTCAAACACAAATCAGATCGATTGGCCTTGTCAGTGCTTGTTGAACCAGTTACAATGTATTTGATAATCTTAACATCAGTGGATGTCCTACACTTTACCAGGAGGTGCACATTTTGTGGTGTAAATTAACAGTATGGGAAGGTGAGTCGGCCATTACCCTTCCCCGGTCAAGCCCACATTCCTCCACAACTCCAGTTGTACTTTATTCACAACACATCTCAGCGTGGTTCAAGTGTGAATGTTTCCAAGTGGGCAAGAATACCACCTGCTCACAGGGAAACCTTTGCTGCTGAAGGTGGCAATTCAGTTTCTCAGCCCTTAACCCATCAGGTGGTAGACAAGCTGGATTCCTCTGTATCAACCCTGCACAAGTACACAAGGAATTCATTCGCCCATAAATACAGCCGCAAACAACGTAGACACGTGGAAAAAAGACTTTGGTGCCAGTTGGTTTTGACAGGGACTTTTTAAATCAATTAAATAACTAAGCATGTAATAAAACACACACTTCTTCTGCGAATGAACTGCCAGGAGATTGACAAGATACATTAAATCCTTCTTAAAATAGTGAAGTCACAAAACACACCGAGCAGCCACCGACTTCTCACGTGAGGCTCTGAGGCTGAACCGGTCGCATAGGTTCCCTGGCAGGTCATCACCATACGGTTTCCTTTCACAACCATTCCTGGTAAACATTTATGAAAGGATAATTCGTCCGTCCATCAAAAGGCCCCCTTAGGTTCCCGGGCGGAATGTAAGACGCGCAGCTCGCCCGCACGCGAGGGAGCCTGCGGAGGTGAGCATCAGAGAGGGAAAAAAAAGTAGTTGAACGTCAGCACCACTCTGGAGGCACGAGGTGCTGCATCTTCACGGCACCCGACCAGGGGGCACACATGCCTGAACGGTGACCTTTCGCAGCAGCACCACAGATCATCCCTGTTGACGGAGGAGGCAAGTAAGGACAACAAGGGACACCCGACTCACAAAGAACCAGGGTACCTAAGCTTGCACATGTAAACCACTAATTCCAATTAAAGTTTAGTCCAGAGGTTTTCATTCTGTTAAACACACAGCATGTCAGTCACGTTAGACTGTATCGCAGGTACGTACTCTTCTGCTCATTCTTTAACGTGCCTTTTTAAACGTTTTGTATTATGGTTTTAATTAACTACACAATATATTTTTGTACTACTGGTACAGCATGTGTTGCACGTCAATCTTAAACACATTTTTTTTATGGAATGTCTTCCTTTTTCGTACTCGCTCTTGCATGCACCCGCCTATTTCTTATGGCCGTAGGGACTCTTCCCAGTGGTTGCTATCGCAGGCCCGTTGCCCTTTCTCCTTACGTGCTCTGCACTTTGTAATGTTGTATAGGAAGCTGCATGTGCAGGCTCTTGATATTGGAGTGCTCGATACTTGTGTCTTCAATGTCGAATTGCTTACTGTATCGCGTATGTGTCACCATTTAGCCACAAACAAATGTTTCAGGTTTGTATATTTGCATCAATAAATGTACAGATATTTCCACCATCCTTTTTATAAATCATATAAGCTTTGTGCGAAAGCCTGTCCCTGCGCCATGGCAGAAGCATCCGTGTTTCCTTTCAACAAATGGCTGTGTAGTCCTTTCGCTAAATGTCATTCACCCACCTTAATTTGTGTAGTTATTGGTACTGTGATAACTATAGGTTTCTTCTTCAGGGATGCAGAAGACGCTGTATATGGGCGCGATAGCTAAGACTGTGAGTGCAGAGTGACTAGGGAGTGCAGAGGGTGTATTACCGTTACATCGCAACTTTTACAACGCACTTCTATTACAACGCAACTTTTACAACGCTGGATCCATTACATCGCATGGCATTACAACGCATGACATTACATAGCAGATGCTATTACAACGCATGCCATTACAATGTAAGTATAGGTAAGTATATAATTTTTTTTATTTTATTTAATATTATTTAATTACTTTAATTAACATTAATAATAAATATATTAATTTATTTTTTTTATATTATAAATTAAATATATTAATTTAAGTAATTTTTAAAAATAAGTATGAGTATAGGAGTATATGTTTTGAGGTACTGAGGTATATGTTTTGGGGTGTTTGGGTATTTTTAGGTTTCTGGGCTGGGTTTTGGGTTACAGGGGTATTTTTAGGTTTTAGAGTTGGGTTTGGGTTTTGGGGTATAGGGGTATTTTTAGGTTTTAGGGCTGGTTTTGGGGTACAGGGGTATTTTTAGGTTTCAGGGTTGGGTTTGGGTTTTGGGGTACAGGGGTATTTTTAGGTTTCAGGGCTGGGTTTGGGTTTTGGGGTACAGGGGTATTTTTAGGTTTCAGGGCTGGGTTTGGGTTTTAGGGTACAGGGGTATTTTTAGGTTTTAGGGCTGGGTTTGGGTTTTGGGGTACAGGGGTATTTTTAGGTTTCAGGGTTAGGTTTGGGTTTTGGGGTACAGGGGTATTTTTAGGTTTCAGGGTTGGGTTTGGGTTTTGGGGTACAGGGGTATTTTTAGGTTTCAGGGCTGGGTTTGGGTTTTGGGGTACAGGGGTATTTTTAGGTTTCAGGGCTGGGTTTGGGTTACAGGGGTATTTTTAGGTTTCAGGGCTGGGTTTGGGTTTTGAGGTACAGGGATATTTTTAGGTTTCAGGGCTGGGTTTGGGTTTTGGGGTATAGGGGTATTATTAGGGTTCAGGGTTGGGTTTAGGTTTTGGGGTAGAGGGGTATTTTTAGAGTTCAGGGCTAGGTTTGGGTTATGGGGTACAGGGGTATTTTTAGGGTGAAGGGCTAGGTTTAGGTTATGGGGTACAGGGGTATTTTTAGGGTTCAGGGCTAGGTTTGGGTTTTGGGGTACAGGGGTATTTTTAGGGTTTTTTAAAAAACGACTAAAAAAATAAAATAATTAAATTAAATTAAATTAATTACAATTTTAAAATTAATTAATTTAATTAAATGAATTACAGTTTTAAAATTAATTAAATTAAATTAATTAAATTAAATTAATTACAATTTTTAAAAAAAAGATATACTTACCTATACTTCCGTTGTAATGGCATGCGTTGTAATAGCATCTGCTATGTAATTACATGCGTTGTAATGCCATGCGATGTAATGGATCCTGCATTGAAAAAAATCGCGTTGTAATGGTATGCGATGTAAAATTATGCGTTGTAACGCCATACATCCCAGAGTGACTGCAGAGATTAAGGTAATGACAATGTAAATGACAATGCCATTTATTTATCTGTTTTCAAAACCAACACATAAATACACATTTTGTCATTTACAATGCCAATAGCTCTAACTTTTCCAAAGGCGAAACCATTGCATTGTAAATGCTTGTTCTTCAGAGGTATAGAGCAATCCTCTGAGAGATACAGCTTCCTTTCTTTAGGAAGAGTGGCCAGGAGGTGTCCAGTTTTAGGGTCAATATTAGTCTTTTGTTTTGGATCCAAAGGTGGGTCGTCAGACCGAGGCTCTTCAGATGGGGTATCTTTTTCTTTAGGAGTTGATTTTGGCGTCAAAGATTTAGGCTGAGAGTCTTTGGGCATCAAAGTTTTGAATCCGAGTGCTTGGTTTTAGCGGGTTTGGGCTCTGAAGCTTTCGGAATGTAAGTTCTTGGTTCCGAACTTTACGGCGCGGAGGATCTCGGCTCCGAGCCTTCAGATGTCGAGGATTTCAGTTTAGACCATTTCGGCTCCAATGCTATAGATTTGCAGGATTTCGGCTCCAAAGCCTTAGATTTGCAGGATTTCGGCTCCAAAGCCTTCGGTGTCGAAGGTGCCGGTGGTGTGGAGACTGGCAAATGCTTCGTCTTATGTTTCGGTGTCGAGGGTGTTGGTTCGGCACCGGATTATAGCTGGCTCGAGAACGAGCCGGAAGGCTCATCTTTGTGTTTCATAGCCGGGCTGGATGGCAGGGCATCTGAAACCTTTTCTCGGTGCCGACCGGAGGCAGAGTTCTGTACTCCCGGTACGTTGACCAGTAGTTCTTCCATGTCGGAGTCAGCTTCGGACACAGAGACCAATTCTTCATCCTCGGCTTCTGCAGCAGGACGATGGGAATCTAGAACTTCACCGAAGATGTCCGGTATGGAGCTGCTACTGCGTTGTAACTCGTGGCTTCGAGCCCGACGATCACAAATGGTTTTCTTGGATCGGAACAATCGGCACGCTTCACAGTCCTTTTTGTCGTGTTCCGGGGCTAAGCAGAGGTTGCACACCTCGGGCAAGTGTGTCCATGGAAATTTAGCACTGCACCAAGGACATAGCTTAAATGGAGTCCGTTCCATCAACTGCTGGCGTGGTCAGAACGGGTAGGCCCGACGGCCCGCCTCGAAGCTCCTGATTGGAGGTTTTAACATTTTAAAACGATACGCGTCAAACAGGAAACCGCGATCGAAAGACAATACCATAGAGGGTAGAGGATTGCGCGTCAAAGGAGTTTGAGAACAATCCAGAACCACAGCAATACACATCCGAACACGATGGCGGAAAAAATAAATGTGGGTTTGGAGTCAATGCCCATGCGCACTATCACCAAAAGGAGGAGTCCCCTACCTTGTGACTGCAAAGACTTCTTTGAACAAAAACAAAGTGCAAACATCTGGACCCAACACTAGATGGCGATCTCTACGTAGAAGGAAATGAGGTAATTGTATGGTAGAATAATTTTTTGTTGAGGTAACGGTCAGTAGTGGCAATGTTCAAATGTGGAGCTGTGATGATACTCTACAGGTAAACCTCTATGAAGCTGAAACCTGTGTCCCACCCAGTGAGTGATTAATGCTGACCTGCAATGAAAAACGCCAGCTGGAAGAGGCCGAAGATCGAATGGAAGGCATTGATCAGAATGGAGGGCTCTTCTCGGTTTCTGCAGCAGAAGATGCTTGGAATGAGAAGCAGGAGGCTGGTGACCCCGGAAATGATCAGGTAGTAGGGGATTAGGTACTGTGCGGGGCAGTCGTGGAAGAACACCGACCCTGTGGGAGCAAGAAGAGAGCATCATCAGAAGTATTAGTGCACCTTCCATCCCAAGCCTCCTTTCATTTCGGCTTCTTTCAGTGAGTGGAAGGAGGAGAGCATCTGTGCACTAAAATGTATTTAAGTGGCAAAGTTGGGTTTTCATTTAATGTGTAAACTGGTTTTAAAGCCACTATGTACAGGCAGATCAGTGTAAAGAGCAAAGTGGCAGCAATGCTTCTCTATATTGCACATGTTGTTTAACAGAGGGGTAGTTTGAGGGGATAAGCACATAATGTTAATTTGTGGTTGCCCAACACCCTTCATTTTAATCCCAAGTACCCACCTGTTCCTTTGTGGTTTGTTTTTGGAGACAGGAATTTCAGTTTACTCCCAAAATTGTTCTGGGGTACCACTTAGAAAGGTGCTTTAGGGATGCTTCCTCATAAACAACCATGACTTGCATATACTACTAGTAGTGCAATATTGTACCGTAACAACAAGCAACACATCAGATACTATTCTGCTCTATCACATTCTTCAGCCTGATGTGTGGCCATTCATTATGTGTTCAAGCCTCATTTTGCGACCTTAATACCTCCTAAGCACGTTTTGGAATAATTTGAGGTGAAGTGCAAGCAGTCGTCAGCAGAATAAGGGACCATCTCCTAACAGGAAAAAGAGTCAAACAGGAACACATCTCGTTTGTACAAACTTTCAGTGTTTGACTCATCTAAATGGAACCATTTGTCTTGGTTTTTTTAGAGCTAGAACACCAATTTCTATGAGGTTTACCCTAAATGTGAATGTCTTTGTAGTACACAAGTATTACGCCGAGAAAGTTCAGGCTGATGGCAACCAATCTGGTTGCAGTTAGGTCTCCCTGTTTACTCTGGTGGATGAGAAATATCTAAGTCACTTGGTGAAAAGTACGCAATTTTGTGCCGTACTGTTCCGGACTCTACACCCACTCTGTGCCTGCCCGACTGTAGACTTTAGCCAGGATTAAAGCATTTGGTGATGGTGCTTTTTGTCTTGAATGTTGTTCTTTGTTCTGCTGGTAAGCAATGTAGCAATTTAAAACCAGTCCTGCATGCATTCGTTTCTGAGTGTGTTTTTGGCCAGACATGCCTGACCTTATGTTGTATCACTGCACAGTGAAGGGTCTGTTCAGCTCCAGTGTGTGTGTGGCCTGGAGGAAGGGTTGACCCTGCAGGAGCATGTCTAGTTCACTATGTTTGCCCTTCTAGGTGAAGAAAAGCTTGGAATCACATACTACACTCAGGACTGACGCTGAGGCTACCACCAAAGTATGCTGCGAAGGGCCTCTGAGGTGCTGTTTTCATCACACATTTCCATTTTGGACACACTGAGGCAGAGGAAGTTTTCCTCTGATGCTCGATGTGATCCAAGCGCTCTGGAATTTTGCCCCAATTTCTGGATTTGCCCTCTCGTTGGAGGCAGAACTTGGTATCACCTGTAAGTTATCAGGATGGTTCGGTTTGTGCTAAGCCCTGTCCATTGGTAATGCTTTTAAAGAAATAAAGCTGCCCAGATCAGTGAAGATCCTGGACCGCTGCTTCTGTCCAACCTCAGATGATTGAGAAGGATAACGTGTTCTGCTGTGTCATGGGCCGCTGTACATCATCTATGTTTGTGAAATACATCATCTTCCTTTCCTCATCAGCCCAGACTCTTCTACCTCCAATTATCCCTCACTCATCATCATTCTTTATCCTTCCCACATCCTTCTTCACTCATAAACCCTCATTCCTCACTCATTTACCATCTGCCACTCACACTTCAGCCCTCACCTATTCTTCATTTATCATCCCTGTCTCCATACCCCTGAATCCTCACTCCTCGTCCGTCATTCACCATCCGTTGCCTCTCTCGCACCGTAGAGTGAGGAGTGAAATTACATTATAGTGACTTCAAATGTACACTGATCTGTCCAACTTGGGACACCCTCATCCCTGGTTGTTCATACCTCATCTCTCACACCACCTTTTCATTCTTACCCCCTCTACTGGCAAGTGATGGTACTGATGTAAACAGTGCCCAAATACAGGCAGGCACCTAATGCTTGAAATGCTGAATGTAAACAGGCACGACCTGCTTTAAGTCTGTTTCATTTAAATACTTTCAACACATGAATTTAGAAAACAGACACAAATTATTTTTCAAATGATGGGCAGATGACAGGAGACAGTTGAGCAGGAAATGGGCATGGAATATGCCCATATGCGGGCATGCTCTATGGTTCTTGAATTCTCAATGGCTGGAGGAAAAGTGACCTGCTGAATTTGCATTTAATTCAGTTTCCTATTGTTCAGAAGGGAATTGTGGTATCCTTCTATGTGCTATGTATGTGTGGCTCTTTCTGATTATAGAATGTTATTTGTAGAATGTCATGATGTAGTCTTGTAATGATTCTAAAGGTGGCCAGGACTCTGTCAGTTGCTGCTGCCTGCCTGTGCCTCCTGTGGATGAGATCCTTTCCTTCTTTGAAATGAATAAAGAAACCTTTTATCCATCTTGTATCTGAGATGTACTTCTTCACATTGGCGACGAGGATGGGATTCGAACCCACGCTTGCACAGCACAATGGAAAATGTTATTGTAACTTCTAAAGGAGAACCTTGCCTTGCTAGTTAACTTCATTGACTGCCTGCCGTTAACTGCCTGCTGTGTTGCTGCCGTGTTGCCTACCTACTTTCAGTGACTGTCTGCTGAGTGTATTTTACTTGCCGAGTTTCTTGTTTCTGGGACATTAATTTAAAAAATATTGACTTCTGTTAACTTTGTTGTCAACGACCACGAGGCCACCAACGAAAGGCTTTCATATCTAAACAATTACCTTCATCTTCAGCCGCGCTCTCACCCGCGCTCCAGGCTCGTTTGTTGCACATACACGTAATGCTCCTGACGACATTGCGTTTCAAGCCTAACGCTGCGTTTCAAGCACGCAGCCTGACGCTGTGTTTCAAACACGCATAACGCTGCGTTTCAAGCTCACATAACGCTGCGTTTCAAGCTCACATAACGCTTCTCTCTATGCGTTTCACTCACGTCACACTCAAGCAGTGACGAACAATCCTTTTTCCTTGGCAACCCCTTTGCTCTTGGCAACGCTCAGCTTTCTTGGCAACGCTGCACCGGAACTTCGAGTCAGACCGGCAGAAAACTTGAATACTTGAATACTTTATTCTCTCTCGGCAGAAGACTTAAATACTGTATCTTCTTAATTGGTATTAATTTTTCTTCATGGAATTTATCGTTTTTCTGTGATAACATTTACTTTTGAATACTGAACTTCGTGGGAAAGTTTCCTTTGTCTCTACGCTGACACACTCAGCTTCAGTAGTGTGTATAATTTTAAATACCTTATCTGCGTTGACACCTGAACTTAACTTCGTGGGAAAGTTTACTTTGTCTCTACGCTGATACACTCAGCTTCAGCAGTGTGTATACTTTTGAATACCTTATCTGTGCTGACACACTCAGCCTTGTTAGAGTATAGAGTTTTTCTCTTCTTCTTTTCAGGTTTTGTTAATAATATTGTGCATTTTAACTTAATTTTACTTCCCTACAGGTTCATTCACATGCTATTTTATCTTTTGTGCTTGTTGTATTTTCATCTTTTGTGTTTGTTGTACTATTCACGTATGCAGAACGTCACAGCTGCTCCCTTTTTCCTTTCCAAACCAGGCGATCCACCCATTCGCTGGTCCAAATGGAAAAAGGTGTTCCTGATTTATGCAAGGGTGTGCGGTACTTCTCTTTCTGCGGAAAGGAAGTCTGCACTTTTAATGCACTGCTTAGGCTCTGAGGGGCAAGAAGTTTTCGAGCATTTACCTGAATTGTCTACTGAAGAAGCGAACAACTTAAATAAATTTGAGGTCAACATTAAAAAACTGGATGAACATTACTTGCTAAAAGTGAGTACCATTTTAGAAAGGTACCACTTTGGCAGGCGCATGCAGAAAGATGAGGAGTCTATAGAAACCTACATCACAGCTTTACGTAAATTGGCTGCCACTTGTAAATTTGAAGGTACGTTAGAAGAAAGAATACGTGATCAATTCATGTTAGGATGTTGTCTAGAAAAAGTTAAAGATGAACTGTGGCAAAAAGATGATCCTAATTTAGATGAGGTTATCACTATAGCCAAAAGATTAGAACATTCTGATGCATGTGTAAAGGTTTTTAAAAAAGAAAAAGAGGCATCTGAAAAAAAAGGTCTTAGTGGTTAATAAGACGTCCTTGGGAAAA
Organism: Lissotriton vulgaris; assembly: GCF_964263255.1. Classification (NCBI taxonomy): domain Eukaryota; kingdom Metazoa; phylum Chordata; class Amphibia; order Caudata; family Salamandridae; genus Lissotriton; species Lissotriton vulgaris. The sequence goes on from NC_141700.1 coordinate 731,548,089, forward strand.
AATGATCTGAGAGCTACATCTAAAACTGCTAAGAAGACATCTAACTCTGCTTCTTCTTTTTCTTATAATTATTCCAGAACCTCCTCTAATTCCAGACTAAAATGTTTTCGTTGTAATGCCTCTGATCATCTAGCTAATGATAGGTCATGTCCTGCTTTATCTTCTAAGTGTAACAACTGCGGTAAGGTAGGACATTACTCGAAGGCATGCAGGTCTCAAACTAATAAAAAAAAAAAAACAAGTGAAAGAAGTGATGATTGATGAAGACTCTGATTCTGATTCAGATGATTTACATTGTGGTGAGATTTCTTTATTTGATGAAACTGTTAGTTCTGATTCTGATGAATTACATTGTGGGGAAATTTCCTTATCTGATGGAAAAAAATGTAAAGGTGCTGTTGATGTTGTGCGCATTGATAATTGTGAGGTCAAAATGCTATTTGACTCTGGGGCAAAAATTACTTTAATACCTGAAATTTTCTTTAATGAGAAACTTTTTGGAAAAGTAAAAGTTTTCAAACCTGATATAAGACCTTTGGCCTATAGAAGAAAACCTATTAAACTTGTAGGTTATTTCAATGGTCAAATTGATTACAAGGGACTCCCCCCCTGCAGGAAAAAGTTACATCTCTTGCAGGGGAGATAGCATCATAAGTTGGTTTTATCAGGCAGACTTACATCTTGCCTTACTTCCTGGTGAGAATCCCTGCATAGTTCTGAGAGACATAGTATCGCACTCTGGGAAAAATGATCTTGTCTCAAATGTTGTGTCTCCATGCACATCTGGCTGTAATGTAGTAGGTTTACAAGAAGTCTCTAATCTGAGTAAAAATGAGGTATCTTATCCTGATTGGCGAGGACTGTTTGAAAATGTCTTTAGTGATAAACTAGGTTGTCTTTCTGTTTATGTTCACAATATTATCCTGAAGACAGATGCTGTTCCTGTGGCATGTAAAGTGCGTAGTGTTCCTTTAGCTATGCAGGAACCTATGTGGTTGGAATTAGAGAAACTCATGAGTGATGGAATCATTGTGAAATCTGAAGTAAGTGAATGGGTTTCGCCTGTTGTTTTAGCACCTAAACCCTCAGGCGAGATTCGTTTTTGTGTCGATCTTCGGGGTCTTAATAGAGAGGTTGTAGCTGATAGATACCCTCTTCCCAATATTAATACTATGCTAACGCAACTTGGGGACGCTTGCATGTTCTCCACTCTGGAATTGAGGGCTGCATACCACCAAGTGAGAATTGATGAGACATCCATGAGTTTCACAACCTTCATCACACCCTTTGGCACATATAAGTTTACTCGCTTGCCTTTTGGTTTAGTCTCTGCAGCCTCTGTTTTTCAGGGGGTAATGGAGGATGTATTGAAGGGTATCAATGGCGTTAAAATTTATCAAGATGACATACTGGTTTTTGGTTCTTCACAAGGTGAACATGATCTTAGAGTTAGATCTGTTCTGGAGCGTTTCGAGGACAGAGGACTGACTTTGAGAGAAAATAAATGTAGATTTAATTTGTCGGAGATTGACTACTTAGGTCATTGCTTGACCCCTGATGGTGTAAAACCAAAGGATAAACTGGTGAAGTCCATACAAAACTTGCCTACGCCAAAATCTAGAGAAGAGTTGGTTACCTTTTTAGGTATGGCAGAATATTATAACAAATTTGTGCCTAATTTTGCCAATAAAACTTCTAACATGAGAGCTTTGTTAAAGAAAGGAATTAAGTTTTCTTGGTCTCAGGTGTGTCAAAAGGAGAATGAGCTAGTGAAACATGATTTAAGTTTAGCTCCTTCTTTACAGAGTTTTGATGTGAATAATGATTCAATTTTGGTCACAGATGCTAGTTCTCGAGGTTTAGGGGCTGTGCTCAAACAAATGAGAGATGGGAAAGAGATTACCATCTTGTTTCTGTCTAGGTCTTTAGTTGGCCCAGAGTGGTCCTATTCTGTGATTGAAAAAGAGGCCCTTTGTATTTATTGGGCGATTAGGAAATTAAAAAGATTTCTGTGGGGTAATTCGTTTGTGGTTCACACTGATCATAAACCATTGAAGGAGGTCTTTTATAAAAAGGGTTTGGATGCCATTTCTTCACGTATTTGCAAATGGGTCATTGCTCTCCAAGAGTTTGAATTTGATGTGAGATATTTACCTGGGGTAAATAATAAAGTTGCAGATTGTCTCTCTAGATTAGTTGTGGAACAAACTGACCAGAATTCTTTACCATCTGAAGATTCTTGGGAAGTAGAGGAGTTCAAGGTCTGCGAGGTGGTTGAAGGAGTTGTTCAAGAAAGTGATTGGAGAGACGCTATGTGTACAGACTGAGTTGCAAGAAGTTTGCGATTTGGTAAATAAAGGTTGGCCATGTCTTAAGAATTTGAGTGTTACTGCCAAGAGGTACTGGAATGTCAAGGATGAGTTATCCTTAAAGGATGGTTTGTTGTGAAGAGGCACTAGACTTATCCCACCTTCTCTGATTAGGGAAAAAATTCTTCTCTTAGCTCACCAAGGCATATCCAAGACTGAGGATACGGTTACATTTCTGGTGGCCAGGTATCGATCTTCTGGTTGAACGAATGATTCGTGATTGCATTGAATGTAACTCGTCTGACAAGGTATGTAAAACAAGGACACAACCGATGGTTATTAGAGAAATGCCGGTACGTTGATGTAGCCTTGGACATTCTAGGTCCCATTTCATTATGGCAACGGTCAAAAGTTACGTGTTAGTCATGATGGATATGTTCTCACGATGGCCAGAGATAAAAATAACCCAAAATATTGAGACCAAAGATGTAGTCAAATTTTTACGAGATGTTTTTGGTAGGGAAGGTTTCCCTGAAACTATCCTTACAGATAATGGTGTGCAACTGGTATCAAAAGAAATGGAGGATTTCCTGGCAAGCAAAGGTATTAAACACAAGCGTTGTTCACTTTACCATCCGGAATGTAACGGTATGGTAGAGAGGTTCAATCGCGTACTTAAGGAGTCTATTCAGATCTCTAAAGACCAGGGCTCGGATTCGAAAAAATAACCTGATGGACAGGGTAATGATTTATAGAGTTACACCACATTCCACCACAGGTGATATTCCTTTTGTGCTTTTCCGAGGTCGCATCCCAAACACTTCTATATTTCAAAGTTGGATGAGAAATTTAGGGGTGGAAACAGGGAATCATAGCAAGGATTAAGTTCATTGAAGCAGGAGTTGAAGTCGATTATGAGGAAAGAAAACTTTGATAGAAGACATGCAGTTGCTCATACCAAAGTGTGTGTTGGGGATCGGGTAAGAGTTCGTCTTCCACTTAGATCTTCTTGGCTAAAGTTTTCTTCCCCCTTTTATGTCACAAAACTCTTCCATAATGCTGTTAAACTAAATGATGGAAGGATTTGGAATTTGAATCGAATTGCTTCATTTTCAGGTTCTGCTGGAAAGACTTTACCAAATAGCAGTTTGGTTAACAAGGAGGTTCATGTCAAGTCTGATGTTCCTGTCAGGAGAAGCACACGTTTGACCCGTGCTCCTGCAATTCTCAAAGATTATATTTTGAAATAGGTTTTTTTTGTGTTTCAGGGGAAGGTGTGTGGTATCCTTCTATGTGCTATGTATGTGTGGCTCTTTCTGATTATAGAATGTTATTTGTAGAATGTCATGATGTAGTCTTGTAATGATTCTAAAGGTGGCCAGGACTCTGTCAGTTGCTGCTGCCTGCCTGTGCCTCCTGTGGATGAGATCCTTTCCTTCTTTGAAATGAATAAAGAAACCTTTTATCCATCTTGTATCTGAGATGTACTTCTTCACGGGAATCACATGGGTTAGAGGCCAGCAAGGCTAGAACAGAGTAACACATGGCTTAATAATGGTTGTCCAGGATCCTGGTGTAGAACTGTGTACAGCACTGTGCATCGACGCGCCTGCAGAAGGTGGTTTGTTTCATAATGGTTCATGTATAATTTTACTGACTTTATTCTGTGGTTTTCTGGGTGTGGTATAGAATTTACACAAAAACTGCACTTCAACAATAAATGCAACTCTAGTCTGATTTGGGACTGTCTTTGAGGGAATCGAGGTTTATAATGCAAGCAGCAGGTGAGCCAGGGTGTACGTATGGCCACTGGTACCTTGAAGCAGTGATAGTTAATAAGCTTGTGATAGTGTGATTGATAGCTGGGTAGATGGCACATTGAGCTGGGAGTTCCATGGTTTCATGGCTGAAGAAGCGTGCACCAAAAATGGGCCAAGGTCTTGCTTCCTTGGGACATGTTTCCTTCCCCAGCATGTTTACAAGTTGTAAAGGCCCCTAAATCAGCGCAGTGGTTATCACGGTCTTGTCTCCTGGGGCAAGAGAGGTCTGGAGCCATTAATACAGGTCGAGCTAGGATGGACACCTTTTTCAAAGAAGAATAACAGCCAATTTTTGTGTCTTCAGATTTTGAAAGTCAGGAGCGCATACCTCAAGGGAATATTTGCAAAATCCTCTATTACTTTATATTATGGTAATTCTGCCTCTAGCTGCTTTAACAATCATTTAGGAATAGTTTAGGCAGTGCTAAAATACCTTTGAATGATGTCTCCATTTATCTGCTGTTAAGTTAAAGATTCAAAAGGAAAAAATACATTTTTGCTTATTTTTACGATTTGTTTTTAATAGTCTCAACATTAAACTAGTGGCTATGCTGGTAGAATAATGGCCAGATACAACTGGGGGCGATGAGCTCCCAGCTTTATGAGAGGACTACTGTCAAATAAAACGAAAAATAAATCCTGGACCAAGTACATCAGGGCACCATGCAGCCTAGAATTCAATTGGATTCCTCTAGTCAAAGGCAGACAAATCAGGTTTACCCTGTCACAACATCCTAAACCACTCTAGAGTGTAACTCAACACATGCAGCAGGTTCAGCCTGCACATTACAAGGGCAGCACAGGGCAGGACCCACTCACCGACACTGATGCTTGCAAAGGACATCACTGCTGTGATGACTGCCCCAGACACTGCAAAGGAGAAGAGAAAATCAGGTTAAAGAAAGTTAGGTCTGGGGACAACATCCAAGCTCTTATAAGCCCCTCTGTATTTAAAGCATGCTCTGTACTGCAATCCCACCTAAAGAATCCCAGACCCGCCCACTTATCCCAAACAACAACTCATTCCCCAACCCATGCCCCGCAATGATGTAGATTCACCAAAATGCCAGTGGTAGCAAGATTTACGTCACGCACCCTTCAAACCCAATGACATCACAGTGCTTGCCCATAGCCCCACAATACCCCCCCCACCTCCGATTAGCTACTGAGGGGTAGGGGAAGGCAAGGAGGGAAAGTTAGAAAAAAGTCAGGGCTCCTTGCAGCTCAATTTACTTTTTGATCCTACATTTTGTTCCAGAGACCAGGGTTTGCTTGGGTAGCGCAAAGGGGACCAAAGGCCAGGATACGGTGACACGGGTAGCAGCGGCTACCCCTTTATTCACATCCATGGGCGGAATCCTCCACCTGCTTAAACAGGGGGAATTATAAAGTTGTCATTACCCGGGCTGCAGGCACCCTTCTTCATATTCACGCCCTGGTTTATCATGCAATGAACAGTGCCCAAGCTCTAGTCTATGTAATCTGATTAATCGTCATTTAGGCAAGGCAACTGGAGGAATAATCTTTGGGTCACTTACGAGCTGCATCATTGCTCATCTAGAGGTGATGTTATTGTTACCTTTACTCTTGTTGCAGGAACCAGTGGGCTGGAGTCCCTCTGAGCAGACAAAATGGCAAAACAATGTATTTACAGTCAGAAAGATCACCTCTGCTGGCACTGAATATATCTAATTTAATTAAATGTACCCTTTCCTTCTGAGGCAGCTAGTGTCTGAAACCATTGATTACCCAGAAGACCTGTTCGCTCCTTTGCTCTGGTGGTTTTGGGGATTTCTTGAACACATTAATGCACCATACACTGCTACACCAGCAAATCCGCCCACACTCCTATATTGTCTGGTATTGGATCTACAACTCAATTGTAGTTTATTATAATTTCTTTATTTTTTTTTTAAACACACATGGACCCATGTTTTCCTCTGAAAGATTTCAGTAAATTTCTGAACCACTGATTGCTTTAGATTGATTGTTATTTGTTTGAAATTGAATCCCAGGGAGCATTTATTTATATCTTTACAAGTCAGAAAGAGACACTCTGTATAAAAGGTAACAGATGAGAATTTACCAAACTGAGAAACTTTACTAATCTCTATATTTGGGATGATTTGCAAAGTCTCTTTCATCTCAACTTCTCCCATCAAACGCTGCTGCTGGTTGTCTTGGAGGACATTAATGCATAGAGTGCCCTCACACAACTAATTGGCTATAGCGTTAGGGAAGTAGCTATTAAATAAGCAAGTTATAAAAAGCCTCCTGGACTCTTCAAAGGAATTTGTAAATTAACCCTGGAATCCTATTTGCCCGAGTTATTAGGAAAGGAACAATCTGGTTTTGTTAAGGGTCGCCTTATTACAGACCATACTCGTTTATTTTTTGACATCCTGTCCAAATCCTTCCATGGCTCACATTCCTTGGCAGCAATAGCCTTAGGTGCATAAAAAGCGTTTGATAGAGTGGAATGGCCTTACCTATTTCCCACACTTAAGTGGTTTGGCTTTGGTCCTAAAATTATTTCTTAAATATCAATTTTATACACTAATCGACAAGAAGCAGTGTGTGCAAACGGTGGTACATCTTCTTACTTTAATTTAGGTAGAGGTGTCTGACAGGGTTGTCCACTGTCCCCGTTCCTTTTCAACTTAGCCTTAGACCTTTTTTTATTATCAAGAATCCATCAATATAAATATATTCTTGGATTTCACTTTAAAGATACTCAAATTAAATTGGCAGCTTACGCTGATGATGTATTATTTATTTCACAACCTCAGACCTCTCCCCCGCATTCCTACAAGAAGTGTATTCCTTTGCAGCGGTCTCTGGATATAAATTAAATAAAGATCAATGTAAAATCTTACCTTTAACAAAATATACTTTCAAAGACGATTTCTTTATCTCCAACTTCACATGTAGCCCATAAGTATTTAGGCTTACAGTTTAACCCCTTCCACACTCATGACGAGCCCAGCTCGTCATGGAGCAGGGCGCTCGCACGCTGATGACGAGCTGGGCTCGTCATGGATAAAGGAAAATAGCAATTCCCAGCACAGCAGGGGAAAACGCCTAGCAGCCAAGGTGTTAAGCCTTCTATTTCAGGTACAATTTCACGTTGGATGGAAAGTTGTACACAGAGAATGTCCTCTTTGACCATTAGATGGCACCCTTTATACCCATCTTGATGGGGCCGTTTAGACACCATAAAGATGAGGTTGTCCCCTATAAATATCTACATAATTTCCAATATCCCAGTTTCTATTCCCTTAAATTTTTTCAAGAAAATGAACTCTATATTATCCCCTTTTCTATGGAGTAATAAAAAATTGTATAGGTCTTTATCAAAATGGACTCCTCCAAAGCCAGTAGGTGGTTTCCCCGATTTCCCTACATACCACAAATCTTTTTTACTTTGTCAAGAGTTGAGATGGCTCTCTGAGTCTCTCGTGGATTGTCCTCTTTGGGCTGAACTTGAACCATTTTTTTAGCTCTCCTTTCAAGAATATTTACCTTTCTCTCACAAACCACAATCTTTATCTACTCCAGTACTTAAACACCCATCAAAAATATTGATACCTAACTCTCCGCTAGATTCTATGGATTGGACTTCTCTCTCCAGATCCACAATATGGCATAACATGATATTGATACGTGCCAGGCCTTTCTATTGGAAATCATGGAGGCAAAAAGGTTTATTCTGGATACATCAACTGTATATACAAGATGAGATTATGTCTCTCGCAAGCTAGTAGACTCTTTGGCCTACCTACATCTTTCCAACCTAAATATCTCCTTCTGAAACAAGCCATTTTAAATGCTCAAGCCCAATACATACTCCGAAACCCTCCTACTGATCCTACTTCCTCTCCGGTCAACAAATTACATATTCTTTTACGCATTAACCACAAAGCCTCTTATTTATAATTATTACATACTTCCTGTAATAATGTAAATGTAAATGTACAGGAATTTATATAGCGCAAATCACCACTGGTTTCTAAGCGCTTGCTTAGGGAACCAGTCCTGGTATTCCCCTGTGAGATAAGATCAGAGGAGACGGAAATAAAAACACAGGGAGTGTGAGCTTACAGGCGGATTAACCAAGTTTTAATCCTTCTTCTAAACGGGAGGAGTTCAGTGAGGTGCCTAATCTCGACAGGGAGAGTATTCCATAGTCTGGCAGCTGCCACCTCAAAGGATCTACCTCCGGCTCTGACTTTCCTGAATCTGGGTACGACTACCAGTTTGGCCTCAGAGGATCGAAGCGGTCTGGTTGGAGTGTACAAGGCAAATTTTGATTGTAAAGGGGCTGGGCCAGTTCCATGGAGAGCCTTAAAGACTATGCAGAGGGCCTTAAATTGTACCCTCTGTCTTATAGGTAGCCAGTGCAGTTTTGCCAGGGTGGATGGTCCATGAGATCTTCTCCGAAGCCCCAGAGCCAGGTTAGCAGCTGCTGATTGGACCCTCTGGAGCCTGTCCAACAGGAACTCAGGGGACCCAAGCAGGAGGGCATTACAATAGTCCAACCTGCTAAGGATGGTACATCTAACCACTTGGGCGCAGGCATGGGTAGGTAGGAGGGGCAGAACTTTCCTTAGGGAACGAAGGATGGCAAAACAACAGGCAGACGTGTTTTGAAAGCCAAGAGTGTGGGGTGAATTAGACCAACCACATTGCACCGCCCCTGGAGCTCTTCAACAAAATGCCAAAGAGCAGAATGTATGCCTCCAAGACACCCTGGAGGAAGAAGTGAGAAATATCCAAGCCATGTAAGCTTTTTGTTTATTGGCAGGTACCACAAAATGGAGAGGATATCAACCCATTAAAACCTTCGAGCGTTGGAGAAAGAAATCAGAGATTGCCACCAATGACCTGAAGGATAGCAATAACTAGAACACCTTACAGACAGAAACAGCAGGCGTGTGCCTGCCAGCAGCTGTATCCTGGGGACAGATGTGGGAAAATCTCAGCAACACAATTTGGCATTTGAGATGAGATGGTGACAGCTGCCAGAACCCATTAGATAGTTCGCCCGCCATCCCGTGTGCCAATAGACTGGCAGAGTGCATTGCCAGGACGGTAGACAGTGTCCACCAGCCCCACGTGACCACAGATTGTAAGGCAACGTGCATAGCCAGGACTGTAGACAGTGCCCACTAGCCCCGCATGACCACAGACAGAGTGTGTAAGACAGCGTGCATAGCCAGGACGGTGGACAGTGTCCGCAAGCTCTGCGATCTCATAGCCAGGGGGAATAAGGCAGAGTGTACAGCCAGTACTGGAGTGTTCACCAGCCAAGAATGCCATTGCCACCAGAGTGTAATTTTGGGACTGTACTCACACAGTATAGTTGTGCATGGAGGCTGCCCTCGCCACCCTCTCGCTTCTTCTGGTCTCACCTTAGACTCCAACTTTCACTCTCCAGGAAAAAAACAGCTTTCACGTGAAACAGACCCCACAGGTGGACAAGTGACAGTTTTTCTTAGAGAAAGTTCTGCAGGTGAGGGGTTGGAAAACAAAGAGCTCCATGGGATCCAGGGCAGCTGCCTCACGGCGAGTAGTGGCACATCACAGCCTCCCCGCTTCGGACACCACACCCCAAGTTGGCTCAACCCGCCGTCCCAAACTGAACATGACATCAGGCAGCAAACATGGAACTCTGGCTTGAAATGCTCCTGCCTGCTGAAAAAAAGAAAATAAATTCCTTGTACAGCGCCGTGGTAAGAGACGTTCCACTGTTGTGCTGCTGGGCTGTGCTGCTCCCGATGCCGTGAGATATGAGTCGTGAGCAGCACTCCACCTGCCGCGAGCAGCCCTCCGTCTGCGCTGAGGCGGTGAGAGATGCGTCGCGAGCTGCCCTCCGCCTGCCGAGAGAAGCCCTCCGTCTGCACAGCTCTCCACCTGCCTCGAGCAGCCCTCCGTCTGCGCTGAGGCGGTGAGAGATGCGTCGCGAGCTGCCCTCCGCCTGCCGTGAGAAGCCCTCCGTCTGCACAGCTCTCCACCTGCCGCGAGCAGCCCTCCGTATGCACGGAGGTCGTGAGAGATGTGTGAGGGCACAACTCTGTGCCACCCTTCTGCAGAGTAGGGCGGGCGAGACAACATAATCTGTACGTGCAGACAACAGGACAAACCGGACTCCTGAATACCCTAGTACCACAATCATTTTAAAATTGTGCCCCTAAATTTTGTGTAAGTTGCAACCACCCCTGTGGCACCACCCACGTTACACCACTTCATCAGGGTCCTCCCCGTGAATTAGGCCCAGCCGTGCCTCTAAAGGGGAATAGGACGAACATTATGGCTGAAGACCAGATGGGAGAGGGCAGTGAGCTCCCTCCCAACATGAGAGACTGATGGCTCTCCCAGTTAGCCCCCTGTTCAACAGGCGGAGAGTACAAGAGTACCATGGTGCTTCATCGTTCTGTTCCAGTTCACCCTTGGATGGACTCTATATTGCATCCTGGAGATCTCTGCCAAGGGCAGCCTTCCTTAAGAAGAAAGTTTGCATGATGTTTAGAAAGATCGGCACCACATCAAGCGAATGTCAGGAAGATGTTAGCTTTTAAGTCAATGGGCGCACCCAGAGTTCATGGGATACTCTTGTTCAGCTGTATAGTTGTGTTTCTTGTGGGCTGTGAGGCTGTCTGGTAATCGGTTGCGGAGCCATTTCTTCTCCACCTTCCGAGAGGTGTGCTTGGAGGTCCAGAGGTCCTCGGTAAACCATGCGGCTTTCTTGTTGGTGTGGTTGGTTGCTCTGGGTCTTCCTTCCTTCCTAGGACCGGTTTTTGGCATTACAGCCGTCTTCAGCCAGGCTTGCTTGAATCCAGTGGCAAACACTCACATGCCTGAACTGGGGTGGCAGAGTGAGCTAAAGAACGGTGATGGATTAAACCCAGATCTGTTGACTGGGTGTGAGTGTTTGATTGGTTCAGATGCTCCGTCCATCACCACCCCCTTTTGTACCGCTTTGTTCGCCATAAGTTGGCAGGGTATGCTCAGACGCGAGTCCCTTGCTCACTTTGCAACTGGATTCAAGCAAGCCTGGCTGAAGACGGTTGTAATGCCAGAAACCGGTCCTAGGAAGCTTGTTTCCGGTCCAGGGAAGGCATGGCTTGGCAGTTCAGGCTGGACTGTTTCCATGAGGCACAGGGTCAGACTGATTTGCCTAGGGCCATGTCTGAACTGTCCGCATATGGGGTGGAGATCAGGCCAAACATTTGTATTATAAGAACAAGAATCTTCTGTAGGTGCTGAAGAAGGGCGAGAGGTTTTAACACTTGGCCACTCCACATGGAAGTTTGCCTGCATCAGAGGAGAAAGGCGCCACATGCTGTGAGGAATGGTAGGACTCATAAGTGGACAAAACCCTAGATGTTCATGTTCTTCTGTCTGGAAATAAAATGGGTTGGTTGACTGTGTCTAAAGTTTCCAAGAGCCCGGGTAGAACAAGAATATTTAGCATAACAAGTGTGTGCCAAGTGGAGATTAGCTGCTTCAGTTCTATTTGTGCAGCAGCCCACGCGGATAGGGCCAGGCAGAGTATGGAATGTGTTGCAAGCATTGGAACAGCTTTCTGTACAAAAATGTTCAAGAGTTTGGGATTTTGGGATGAGTCTGCATTTGGTCAGGTCATGAAATCACTGTACCTCTGCCTCATTGCTCTCAGTGACCCTCAGATTGCAGTATAAGTGCCTCACCTGTATATCACTATATCATCCACAAGGTCCTTCAAGTTATCAGCATTTATGTATCACTCATGCCAATGTCTGGGGCATTTAGGGCCAGATGAACGAAAGCTTTTATCATTTCTTAACAAGCCAAATGGCAATTTCGGTCCATTAAGAAATGCAAAACAGCTATTTTATATGTACAAAGGCCAAACAACTGTCACAATTTGAGTTTTCTACAATTTGAGTTTTCTACCAAGTAGATATTGTGATTTAGGAAACACAAATAAGGATGACCCATTTGAGGGAGGAGGAGCCAAGAGGGGAGGAGGAGCCAAGATGGCCGCGGAGACGGACGTGTAGCCTCCCGGCTCCTCGAGCCTTTGTTTCCCGCACAGCAATCCTGCTTACTATCCTGCTCCTGTGTACCAGCGGGATGTTTAGGGAAGTTTCCTGACCCCGTTGGTGTCCCTCCGGTGTTCCTACCTGCCCGGCAACCTGAGAAATTGTCGAAATGCATGCAGGCGACGACTCTAGCCCTGGACCCGGGACCTGCGATACAAAGCGCCGCCTGTGACTGCCGTGGCTGCAGGGGCCGATCACTTTGGAGCGGCGCTGCCATACTGAGCTGGCCGAATGGATATCTGGCCTTTACGCCGGTCGCTTGTGTGAATGTGACTGCCTGCCGATTGGGAGCCTGCATTGCCGCTTCCCACTGCGGAACGCTGAACGATAGCCGCTTGTTGCTTTTCCAGCATCGGAAGCGCCCCGGCAGCCGGGACTCCCTCATTCCCTCGCCTCTCCTGAGCCGATCGGAGAAGAGCCCCCCCCACTGTATGCAGCCTGCGACTGCGGACCTGTCCTGTCCCGAAGGAGCTGCCCGTCTCCTCCTGACGCCGATTCTGCCTGCAATCACTGTTTGCTCTGACGGCGGGACCACGAAGGCTGGCTCACCTATAGTAATGGCGGACGGCGCCCTGGCTCCTGCCCGATATATCCGGCTTGCACCCGGTCGGGGAGCTGAACTGGCTGAAGCGTCTCGTACCACGGAGGCAATGGAAGATCAATCGCCAATTACCCTTGCCTCTGTTCTCCTGGCTCTTACTCGACTGAGGGGTGAGTGGTATGCGAGCTCGCGACTGCTTGAGGAGAAGCTGGATGGCTGTCTGTCTGGATCGGACTATATTTTGCCCGTCCTCTCTCCCTGCTCCATTGAACAGCCTCCGCCGTTCCCTGTCTGTGAAACATTGTTGCCGGGGAAGTGTGACATTGATCAACAGCTTCGCGATGTCATGGAGGGAGAGGTACATTCTACCCGCCTCTGTACTGCTACAATGTCTCTTTCCCCAACACGGAGCACAACCTCGCCCACGGAGTTCAAGAGGCCGCTGCTGCAATATCTGACTATCCTGGCCGACTGTGCCTACTTATTGGGGACATCGCTAACTCCCGCACTGTGTAGTGTTATTGCTTTTGACACGCAGCTCCATTTATGTGTTGACTCTGTCTGGGACTGGCGACATCTATTCTGCCCTCGGGCACTTCTTTATTACCGAGTGTGGCCATTTTGTTTCTTTGTTCTTGTTGGGGCGGGCTCTCCCTTTCTCTTCGCAATTGCTGGCTTTTCAAGAGGGGCGGGCGCAGGGGGGTGTCCCAGATCGGGCCAGGGCTAGGTCTTAATTAGTGGGATGGACGCATGGGCGGGCGGGGACTAGGTTGGGACTGTTCATTGTTTGCTTTACTTGCGCAATTAGAATTGACCCTCCCCATATGCAGTTCTGCTTGCTAATTCAGTTTTGCTTTTGATAATTGGGGCGGGGATGCTTAGACGGCTAATGGTGACCGGGAGTATGTGAAAGTGACCTCCTCCCGATTTTTCTGAGAGTTGAAGATTAGAATTCTCTTTTCTCACTCTCTGTATCTTGGATATTATGGTATTCTTTTCCTTTCTTACTTCTTTCTTCTTCTCGCTGTATTTCGGGTTTATTGGGCGACAGACACACTGCTGGGGGGGTACGCCATAGCCTCTGCATGCGTGTAGGGTGGGGGGTTAGCATTTTAGTTTTGGTTTCGGTTCTATGGTGCCTTATTTTTTCCTTCTTCACTTTTGTTTTTCCTTTCTTCGGTCTTGGTCCGTGTCTAGTCATGCTAGGGGATGGGTGGCGGCGGTTGTTGGGTGGGATGTTAGGACTGATACCTTGCTGTAGTCATTGTACGCTGCCATGCCGCCTGGGTGGGGACTTGATTGTTGGGTTTTTAGATTGTATGATGTATTGTAGTCATAGTCATGTCCCACCTGCACGGACTCTGCCTCCTTCATTTCTTTTTTTTTCTTTTATGATTCAGAAAAAGTACGTATTGAATTCAATAGTTGCAAGAAAAATTTAAAATTAACCTTCACTGATCCTGGGACATGGTGATACGATGTTTTACAGTGTAACTCTTGAATACTTGCCGATGGTACTACGTATTGCTGTGTCGCCGACTTGCACGCACTGTTGTTTCCTGTATTTTCGTGGCCGGCCTGATGGTTGTGGGCCCGTATTTGTTCTTTCTTAATGCACAATAAAGGTTTACAAAAATTAAAAAAATAAATAAATAAGGATGACCCATTTGTAATTCCTAAAGCACATGTACAAAGAATTTCCTAAATGCGAATTGGGCATTTTGGAAATGCATTCACCAACAACTCAAAGTCGATGGTAACCATGTGCAAAATGTAAAAAAATCTTTTTTTAATGTCGCATGAAGCGCACATATGCCCCTACGACATATGATCATTTACATGTGCAGAACTAAGTTCGGGATGCCTCAAGGGGGGGCCTTAATCTCAGAGGCAACCTTGGGTTTGGAATTCCTAAATTGCAATTTTCAATTAGGAAATCGCAGTTTAGGAAATTCAAACCATTTCATATTTGGCCAATAGGTGGAAATGCAACAGAATTTTTTATGATATACTAATAACGCTTCCAACATTTTAGGAATCATTATTAGGAATTCACAAATTTTGTACATACCATTTTGTGATTCCTAAAAAGCGATTCCTGTGGAATCACTATTTAGGAAATGCAAAATAGGGAATTTAATATATCTGACCCTTACTCCTGTACGTGGGCATTACAGAGATCACCAATCATCATGCCTTTTGCACTTGTGAGTCACTGACGTCGCCCGCGGAGGCATTGACACCATGTGTCATCACGGATATCCAACCAGCCACTTATCTTCACCACTGCAAAAACAACAGTTGATGGACAAAATGCAGACCAATGTCATACATTCACCCCAGTACAGAGATCTGGGCCTAAATCCATCATTGTTTTGCTCACCATGCCAATCTAGTTTGAACCCAGCCATATGCAAATCAGTCTTGACCCTGTGCCCCATGGAACAGTCCAGCCCGAACTGCCAAGCCATATCCTCCCTGGACTGGAAACAAGCATCCTAGGACAGGTTTCGGGCTTTCAGCCCTCATCAGCCAGGATAGCTTGATTCCAGTGGCATGGAGAGCACGGGACTCACGTCTGAGCATACCCGTTCCAACTCGGGGTGACAAATGCAAAAACAACAGTTGATGGACATAATGCAGAACAATGTCATACAATCACCCCAGTACAGAGACCCGGGCCTAAATAAATCATCCAGCCCGAACTGCCAAGCCTGGTCCTCCCTGGACTGGAAACAAGCATCCACTGGATTCAAGATAGCCTGGCTGATGAGGATTAGGAATCCGAAACCGGTCCCAGGATGCTTGTCCAGGGAAGACATGGCTTGGCAGTTCGGGCTGGACTGTTCCCATGAGGCACAGGGACAGACTGATTTGCATATGGCCATGTCTGAACTGGGGTGGTGGAGTGAGCTAAAGAATGGTGACGGATTAAACCCAGATCAGTTGACTGGAGTTGAGTATTTGATTTGCTCAAACACTCCGTCCATCATCCCCTTTGGTATCACTTATATTCCCCACTGTCACATCTTTACCTGCGATCACCAATATCTCTCCCCAACCCTCACTGCTCCAGCACCTGCACGTTGCAGTTATCAGTCCCAGGGACTTTATTTCTGGTCACTCACATGCACCCCAAGAGGAGCCAACATCTTTTGATCCTGTGCATCTCTGAAATGATCCCCAGGTACCCTTGCACCTCTATACCTGAGTAACGCTGATGTCTGCCTAACTCCCTCACAGCTCCGCCCCCTATGCATCAATTATAAGGCTTGTTACTGGTGCATCACTGATATGACAATTCCTGTACCAGTGTAACACGGTTAACACACAGTAGCTTTATACCTTGCAAAGTCTCCCTCTCCCACTTAATATTACCTGACATCCCTTGGGGCATCTTCTTCTCCTTGAGGTCACTGAGGAGAGGGGGGAAGGAACCCTCATTTGATGGCTCCGCCATATTTCTGCTTCGGCCGCCTTGACGCAGAGATGGAGCTGTGGAGAGAGGTCAGTGGGGAAATCAAATCCACATTGAAGGTGACCAGACACACAACTGGTCTCACATTAGAGGAGTAATAACCATCCTCCTGACTTCATACAATTCAATGGAGTCACTCAGTCCCCAATGCAGCCTGTAGATGCTTCATGGGAGTGTCACTCAGTTCACAGGCTGCAAACACTTCATAGGAATCTGAGCTATTTCCCATCACCAGGTGCTCAAGCTTCCTCTAAGCTGCTCTCATTCCCCATCAATGGCTTCACACGATTTGTCTGAGCCTCACTCACCACTCCGTTTCCAGAGTCGCGCTCATGCTTGTTCAGTAACAGAGAAGTTCTCAATATGGATTCCTTGGTGACAGGCTCACGATGTTAGCAGTGTTCTATTCTATAGAAATCTTCTCACTTTCTGGGGGTCACTCTTTAGAATGCACAGTCCATAAGTCGAGACTGACCATTGACTAGACTTTGGTATTGATGCTTCTCTTTCACAAAGAGCCAGAGTAGTAGTAGTAAAATCTTTATTCGGTTTCAGTTTTACAAAAAAAAAAGATAAAAGCGTTCATACATTTCAACATTACTAAAACATATTCAGTTCATTTAAAATTTGTATCACCGTTACTTTATCAGGAAGATTGGAGATTGTTATTTTGAAGATTTAACCTGTGCTTAAAAATACATTTTAGGAAAGTGCTTACAACTTTGCATACATGTTCAGAACTTAAAAATTGCAGCCACAGCATAGCAGGACGACACCTTCTGAGGTCTAAGGATCGGAGCAAGGGGATTAGCCAAAGTTTGCGGTAGGCAGAATAAAATTTGCAAAAGAGTATGAATTGTTGACTGCTCGGATAGTTCATCGCATGGGCAGGCCATCAAACATTCTTCCCAGCTGTTTCTATTGGGAAATGCTACAACCCTGTGGAAAATGTTCAACCTAAATCTCGCTAATAAGAATCGTTCAAACTGCGAATCAACGTAGGTTAAGTATGGTTCCATTTCCAGGGTGGTCATGACCCCTAGGGAGTGCTGTACAGATGATTTCTTAATCTCCACAGTAATAAGTAACTCTTCAAAATGGCTCAGCGCCTTTGCCTTTAGTTCTTTTTTTGAAATTTCAACAATGGTTTCAGGATTGTGATAAAACTCAGCCATTCCTAGGTCAGTAAAAAGTTTTTTTTACGTATATTAGCCAGTCTATTTTTTCAACGCAGTCTAGGGTCATACAGTCCGTAATAATGTCTTTGGTGAGGGTGTTTTTTGTTGATACCCATATTCTGCGCCAAAGGAGTACGGGTTCGATTTTGGCCAAGTCCTCAATGTGTGGCAATCCCAATTCTGCATGGCAGGCAAAGGTGGAAACTCTTTTTGGGACCGCAAGTAAGAATCTCGTAAAGATGTTCTCTGCTACCTGGAGGGCTTTCGTGTTTTTATGACCCCACAGGCCCGCCCCGTAAAGTGCGATGGAATGGCCCTTGGCTCTGTAGATTTGAAGTAGTTCAACCGGAGGCTTTTTCCCTAATTTTTGTGCAAATTTCATAAGGGCGGCAATAGAGCGCAGAAGTTGATGTTTACGCGCTTCTATGGCCGCTCTCCAGTTGAGCTTCTCATCTATCATAATCCCTAAATAGGGATACTGGGGGGTGGTTTCTAATTTTTCGTTGTTGAGGAAGATGCTTTTTCCATGTTTCCTAGCTTGGCCAGCTACCATAACGTAGGTTTTTTTTTCTGTTTATATGAAGATCTAGGTCGCTCATGAATTTTGCATAGCTGTTCAGGGATTTTTGTAGCTCACGTGGGGTGCGTGCTATGATCACTGCGTCATCCGCGTACAAGAGCGCGGGCACCAGTCGATCTTTCACACGGGGCAAGTCCAAGCCCCCCCTCAACATCTCTACCTCAAGACCGTTGGTATAGAGGGAGAAGAGGAAGAGGGCAAGGACACACCCCTGCCTGACCCCGCGCTCTATGGAAAAGGATTCCGACAGTTCACCCGGTACTCCAAAACGCACCCTGGAGGAGGCGTTAGAGTAAAGTTCTCTGAGAAAAGTCACAAGAGCCATATCTATTCCCATATTGGACAGCACCAACCATAATTTTGCATGGGAAACACAGTCGAAAGCCACGGAAATGTCGACATATACCATGTATAACTTCTCGCGCTTCGCCGACACATATTTTCCCATCAGCAGGGCCAAGTTCAGGGCTTGTTCCGAGGCCCTCTCAGAAGCCGTACTGGATATCCGCGAGGGTCCCGGTATCGTCCACCCACGCCTGTAAACGCTGGAGTACCACTCTACCCAGTACTTTCCCCAGTGAGTCCAGGAGGGAAATCGGTCGATAGCAAGTCACCTCCTCTCTATTTCCCTTTTTAAAAATGGGTACCAGTATTGATTGGGTCCAGGATGTGAGTAGGCACACTTCATTGTTGCATCGAACACCCTGGTTATGATAGGGGCCCACAGATCTAAATTAAATTTGAAAAAGTCGACTGGTACCCCATCCGGGCCAGGGGCTTTTCCACTCTTACTGGCATTAACTGCAGCTATTACCTCATGTAATTCGACTGCCAATGGGATTGGGAATGGATTATCCTGATTTGGGCTATTGTTTCTTTCTGTGGGGGCTACTACTGGGGATTGACCAAAGATCTTTGCCAAGTGATTTACCCAGGTTTGTCCCTCGATAGCCACTTCTATGCTTGGGCGATCTTCTGTGTCAGTCAAGAAAGGTGCTTTTACCACCTTCCAAAATAAGTCGCTATCTTTATTTAGTGAGCTTTCGTGCAACTGATCCCATAGTGCTTTTTTGAGCTCTTCTTTTCACACTTTGCACGCGAGCCTATACGTTTTTCTCAGGTTCCTAATCTCCTCTTGATCTCTTATTGTTTTTGTTAATGCTCTCTTTAGCTTTTTATGGGCGGCTGTGCAGTCATGATTAAACCAACCTTTTTTCCTTTCCTTGGTCCCTTTCTGGTTCACGGTAAGACATTCATTTACTTTTCCTAATACTAACTTGAAATGGAATAAGACTTCCTCTTCGCTAGCCTCCGTGTCTAAACACTTCATTATTGCAGAGTGTGCTCCAATTACAACCTTATTTGTCAGCTCATTTGGATCAATCTTCCCCCACCCCAAGGTGTAGCCATTTGTTTTTGTGAGCTGTATATTATTCTGGGCGAGGGTGGACATTATAGTCTGGGCTAATGGCTGGCTTTGGTCAAAGGTTAATTCAAAGGCTAAGGCTGAGTGATCACTCAACGTGTTAATTTTAACTTTAAAGTTTGTAGTCCTATTTACAAGGGTCGCTGTGGTAAGAATGTAATCAATAGTTGTTTCGCTTCCCCTTCCAAGGTAGGTGGGGTCCAATTTCCCAGATAAAGGGTTTATTTGATTTAATATAACTAGGTCCAAACTGGACATAGTTTCGTTTAAGAAATCTCCCACCACTGAATGGCTAAAGTGGGTTATTTGCTCTTCTGTTTCACACCCCATACCGCAAACATTACTATTAAACTTCTCACAGGGATGATGGTTAAAGTCACCTCCCCAAACGATACTTGGGGGTTCCAACCCTTGTGTTAGTTTCATGCCGCTAATCAATTTCTTACGAAGAGCCCCCAGTATTTTTATTCTCTCGTTTTCCACTAAGTTATCATATAGGTTAACGAGGAGAATTGTCCTCTTTGTCTTGAATGCCAATCTTAGGATTTGATAATACGGCTCTAGACTAAGTACAGTAACTACCAGGCCTGGTATAGTGTTTGATATACAAGTTATCAACCCACCTTTAGCTCTCCCATGGATACCTGCGATTCCTGGTGAGAAATACGTTTTATACCCTGTCAGGTGCATTTCTTTCGTGAGCCAGGTCTCCTGAAGGGCCAAGACTTGACATTCTTTAACAAACTCTTGGATACTTCCGTCCAAGATTATTTCTCGGAGACCTGCAACATTATTTCGATTTTTTCTACTCTCCTGGCAGGGACCGGTCTTTCGTTTATCCTATTTTCATTGTCTCTCACAAATATCTCCAAGTCTGAGTTATGTTCCTTGTGAGTTAAAGTGGGAGCCATACTTGTTTTACTCCGCCTGGTAGAAATTTCCCCCTCCCTCGGACATGATCGATTCGGTTGAATCAACTGAGTTTGTCCTTCGTTGCTACAGATTTCAGCTAAAATATCTGAGGTGAAGTCGCCCAAGGGAGTATCTTCTTTTATCATAGGGGATTCTTGCATCGGGGGGAGGTTACTGTTAAGTCAATCTATTCCTTCTAGACCACACAACGTTGAGAAGGGGTTAAACGTTGGTATGTTAAAATCTGGGAATGTTGGTTGATAGTTATTATTCAAGTTACTCCAGTATGTCTGAGGATAAAGTGGTTGGGGAAGTTGGTTAGAGAAATGATTCTGGGTAAATTGATAGCCTACTTCTCTCCACTCTGGGCGTTGCCTTCTAATATGATGGTATTTGGGGGTATTTATCAGTTCCCGTGGGTAGAAGTAGCTAACAGTGTGTGGAAATATTATCCCCCCCTATGGCCTCATACCAGTCTCCTATAGTTCTCACCGCCTTATGATCCTTAAAATTGATAATTATCACGTCCCCCCTTTTGTCTTTCGGCCTTGAGCCCACCCAAACAGCACGCCTTACTGACAGGATTTCTCAGTTGACGTGTGCAGGGAGGGGTCTATTCTGCTTCAACCAATAGATGGTTTTATTTTTTAGGGCATGATAATTCTCTCTGACCCCTTCTGCTAGTTCTGGTACTCCTGCCATAACAATTGTATATGGGGCTGATTCAGGAGGTAAATCAACTATCCTGCATCTGGATCTTTTTGGGCGCTGTAGTGACTGCTCGCCCGACTCTCTACTTAGTATGGTATTTGTAGGGGGATTAGGATTAGTGTTTGGTAAGGGGGGAATTCTTTCTGCAGGATTCTTCTCTGCTATGTTTTTTCCCCTTACTGTTACTTTAGCCCCATCTTTTGGCTGGGTGTTATTGGGTGGTTTTGGATTTTCATTATTAGTTGTTTCTTTTGAGGATTTAGCCACTGCTTTTTTCCCTTGCGTGGTTCCAGGTTTAAGGGGTGCACCACTGGTAGATGGTTGTTCCAGTGGTAAGACGTTAGGGCCAATAGGGTTTTGTGTGGGATGTTTATAGAATTGGGGCGATAGTTTAGTGATAGCCATAGTGTTATCTTCTATTTGCTTGCCCAACTTTTCTAGATGCGTGCTTATTAGTCTTGTTCTCTCCAGAAGAGGAAGCATAAGTGCCTTCACTATTACCTCTATTCTGGAGAGAAGTTCAGCCTCCATTTCAGGGAGTAGTCCTGTCGTATTGTTCATTTTCTGCACCATGCTAGGCTTGGGGGGTGATGTGTGTGGGGGGTTGTGTTCAAGATAGTAATTGTGTTTTGAGATGAGGGGGAAGGTTATCTCTTTCTTTTCTTCGGATGATTATTTGTTTGTTCTAAAGGTGGTGGAGAGGAAACAGGTAAGTTGGGGGAACTAGATAGTCTAGATATATTGGGGCTAACTAGGAGGATTTCAGGGGCTGGCTCAGGTTCATTGCTGATTATCTGGTTTGTTCTCTCTCTCACCTAGATTCCCAAGGGAGTGAGTAAATCAATGTCAATAGGGGGAATGGTGGAAGTCGGGGAATCTGAGACAATCATATTAGGTGAACTAGCTTTCCCAATCAATCCTAGGGAGGAGCGCTTACCAGTTAGAAAAAATAGCGTACACTGAAAAGCGCTTATCCATGGACTTGCTAAGACGATCGTTACCCGTTTAAAAAATTCGGTCGATGGTCCCTGTTACTGGCCCCTTTGATGTGTTAATGATTATATTCCTAGGTTTTCCTGGGTCCGAGGGCATGGTTAAACGTGGGTATATGTTCAGATGTATAAGACAGGATGATCAAGGAACAATACACAATGTCTCGTACTACGTGGGTCAATGGGAGATTCCTGACAGATGGCAAAGGGAAAGATTCACTCTTACCGGGAAAATAGTCGTTAAGGGGGTGGCCCGTCCCGTCCTTGGTCGACCTTGGACGGCCTTAGACGGCCCGCCCTTTGCCCGGGCATGGCCCGGGCGCTCACGCGCAGCGGGACCAGAGTGTTGGATTTATGTGATCAGGGTGAGGGGAGGAGCCTGCAGGGAGAGCGTCCAGGTGCTGTCAATGGAGGCGGGCGGGCGCTCCTGGGACTTGTAGTCCAGCGCCCACCCTCGCTCGCAGCCCTGCAGCCCTGCTTCAGCCAAAACCCCGAAGTGTCCAGAACAAACGTGCTCTTCAAGCAGTCTTTGCCGATGGTACAGCAACAGCAGCCCCACACGAAGCGGGACCCGCGCAGCGGGTTCCGCGAGGAGTGAAGGGAAGGGAAGAGCACAGAAGAATACCGCAGCTCGCAGTCCAAGACGTGGCAAACAGAGGAAGGAGAACTCCAGCGAGTGAACGATTCCAAAGCACTTTTCAGATGGCAGATAAGTGGGGAGGAGCCTGCAGGGAGAGTGTCCAGGTGCTGTCAATGGAGGCGGGCCGGCGCTCCTGGGACTTGTAGTCCTGCGCCCAACCTCGCTCGCAGCCCTGCAGCCCTGCTTCAGCCAAAACTCCGAAGTGTCCCGAACAAACGTGCTCTTCAAGCAGTCTTTGCCGATGGTACAGCAACAGCAGCCCCACACGAAGCGGGACCCACGCAGCGGGTTCCGCTAGGAGTGAAGGGAAGGGAAGAGCACAGAAGAATACCGCAGCTCGCAGTCCCAGACGTGGCAAACAGAGGAAGGAGTACTTCAGTTAGGAGATGGACCGCTCAAGGAGGAACTGAAGCTATTGGATCAAGAGCTTTTCAATCCAGAGCTGAAGTTTTGGATCTGGTTAATCTCAATGGGGAGTCAAAGCTAGTGGATCTAGTGCAACACAGGTGAATTCACGCTATTCGTTCTAGTGCATCTCAAGTGGGGGGGGTTGAAGCTAGTGCATCTCAATGGGGGGGTTGAAGTTAGTGCATCTCGATGGGGGGGGTTGAAGCTAGTGCATCTCAATGGGGGGGGTTGAAGCTAGTGCATCTCAATGGGGGGGGGGTTGAAGCTAGTGCATCTCAATGGGGGGGGTTGAAGCTAGTGCATCTCAATGGGGGGGGGTTGAAGCTAGTGCATCTCAATGGGGGGGTTGAAGCTAGTGCATCTCATGGGGGGGTTGAAGCTAGTGCATCTCATGGGGGGGTTGAAGCTAGTGCATCTCAATGGGGGGGGTTGAAGCTAGTGCATCTCAATGGGGAGGGGGGGTTGAAGCTAGTGCATCTCAATGGTGGTAGGGTTTGAAGCTAGTGCATCTCAATGGGGGGGGGGCGTTGAAGCTAGTACATCTCAATGGGGGGGGTTGAAGCTAGTGCATCTCAATGGGGGGTTGAAGCTAGTGCATCTCAATGGGGGGATTGAAGCTAGTGCATCTCAATGGGGGGATTGAAGCTAGTGCATCTCAATGGGGGGATTGAAGCTAGTGCATCTCAATTGGGGGATTGAAGCTAGTGCATCTCAATGGGGGATTGAAGCTAGTGCATCTCAATGGGGGGGGGGTGAAGCTAGTGCATCTCAATGGGGGTAGGGTTTGAAGCTAGTGCATCTCAATGGGGGTAGGGTTTGTAGCTAGAGCATCTCAATGGGGGGAATTGAAGCTAGTGTATCTCAATGGGGGGTGGAAGCTAGTGCATCTCAATGGGGGGTGGAAGCTAGTGCATCTCAATGGGGGGTGGAAGCTAGTGCATCTCAATGGGGGGGTTGAAGCTAGTGCATCTCAATGGGGGTTGAAGCTAGTGCATCTCAATGGGGGGTTGAAGCTAGTGCATCTCAATGGGGGGTTGAAGCTAGTGCATCTCAAGGGGGGGGTTGAAGCTAGTGCATCTCAATGGTGGGTGTTGAATCTAGTGCATCTCAATGGGGGGTGGAAGCTAGTGCATCTCAATGGGGGGATTGAAGCTAGTTCATCTCAATGTGGGTGGAAACTAGTGCATCTCAATGGGGGGTGGAAGCTTGTGCATCTCAATGGGTGGGTGGAAGCTTGTGCATCTCAATGGGTGGGGGGAAGCTTGTGCATCTCAATGGGTGGGTGGAAGCTTGTGAATCTCGATGGGTGGGTGGAAGCTTGTGAATCTCAATGGGTGGGTGGAAGCTAGTGCATCTCAATGTGGGTGGAAGCTAGTGCATCTCAATGGGGGGGGGTGGAAGCTTGTGCATCTCAATGGGTGGGTGGAAGCTTGTGCATCTCAATGGGGGTGGAAGCTAGTGCATCTCAATGGGGGGTGGGAGCTAATGCATCTCAATGGGGGGTGGGAGCTAATGCATCTCAATGGGGGGGTGGAAGCTAGTGCATCTCAATGGGGGGGTGGAAGCTAGTGCATCTCAATGGGGGGGTGGAAGCTAGTGCATCTCAATGGGGGGGTGGAAGCTAGTGCATCTCAATGGGGGTGGAAGCTAGTGCATCTCAATGGGGGGGTGGAAGCTAGTGCATCTCAATCGGGGGGGCGGAAGATAGTGCATCTCAATGGGGGGGTGGAAGATAGTGCATCTCAATGGGGGGGGGGGTGGAAGCTAGTGCATCTCAATGGGGGGGTGGAAGCTAGTGCATCTCAATGGGGGGGTGGAAGCTAGTGCATCTCAATGGGGGGGTGGAAGCTAGTGCATCTCAATGGGGGGATTGAAGCTAGTGCATCTCAAGGGGGGGGATTGAAGCTACTAGAGTGCATATCAACAGAGTTGACATTATTGGATATAGTGCAACTTGGTGGTGAGTTGGACTCCGGGCATCACGTATAGTAAATAGGGGCTGGACCCACTATATCTGATGGGATGTGTTTTTTCTGCGCATTGCTCAAAGGAGAATTGATTGAAGAGCCCAGCATGTATGTTTTCTAGGCTACTTCAGTCAGATGACATGACCTGATGAGATCCGAATAATAACTACAGGTCGAAATGATGCCAAGCCCTCCCTAAGTTGCATACTACCTTTCCATACTTTGTGAAGAGATACTATATATGTACAGATAAGATCGCCACTCAGGTCATGAAATTGCATTTCTTGCACTATTTTTGGAATGTAAGAAGTGTATATTATTCCTATATCACAAACGTAAGAAAATTCATCATACAAAATATTTTGTCCTGTACCCTTCTTGAAAATATTTAGGATGATATAAGTTATTGAATTTCCACACCTCTAAGCAGATGCACAAGTGTTGATGAAGGAGTCCCACAGGATAAATGTTTGACTTTATTATATCTACCCATGTTCTTGTGGACAAACAAAGGTTTCTTTGTATTCTTTCCATGTCACCATGAGACGCTGTTCCAGGCATTAGTTCAGTTACCGCATGTGAAGATGACAACTCCCTGAATGTATGACTGGTAATTCTTTATATTGCCATTTACACCCGCGTCTTACTAGGGAAGGGTGGACCATGTCAGACTGCAAAAAACAGTAGAGGGACCCTGAAAACCTAAAATTGATAAAGGCAGGGGGAACAACCCACCAGGGAGAATTAGATATTCAACACATGAAAGGGGCATCCCCAATATATAAAAAGGACAAAAGAATTCCAAATATAAAGCCAACCAAAAGCACCCACAGAACAGCTGTTTTACTTTTCAAAATTTATTTTTAAAGTCATTTTAAATAATACTCACATTATGATAAGCACAGAAACATTCATTTTGATCATCTTATTACATATAAAATGTCATTTTGTTTGAACAATACAAAAAGGGAGGAGCGTCAGCCCGGAACCATATTAAGCATTAAAAAAATGACGCACAATTCAATCATTCCATCAATCAACCACTAACTCACTACCACACAATGCATACACTCAAACGGAGCATCATTTCATCATACATGTGAAGGAAAGCGCCATGTCAGGCTACCTCTAACTAGCATGTAGTCTCATGTATTGTGTGACATTGTCCAACAGTCCATGATTTTTAGGCAGCATCGCTTCACCGAGATTTTTGAACCAATAGGACAGTGTTAAAAACAATAGCAGCCTGCGTTTAGCTTAAAAAGGACCAGATGTGACACAGGTCCATCCTGGTAGCTAGGGTTACTCTGATGCCCAAGGCCAGGTTTTGAGGACTCATTTCTGAGAAAGGATTTGGCCACATCCCCTCAAGCAGGGACAGTCAATAGCAATCCAAAAAATATCTCTTTACTAAACAACAACAAGACGTGAGACATGAAATGTAATGAGATTATATGAGACTAGTTGAAACCAGTTACTGACCACCATCCCACAATAGGAATATGCGATACCAGCCACACACCGATTGTTTGCATTCCGCCCTGTATATTAGACCAAGTTGCTCTGTTAAACCTGCCAGCATTAGAGTTGTTTTCTCCAGACTTTTTGCATTACTCCTATTTTGGACGAATTGAATTTGTTTTTAGAATTGTAGCACTGGTTAGCAGTAGTAAAATACACAAAGCGCTTGTGCTCTCTCCTTTAAACATGGTGAAATTGGCTAACACCCAATTGGCACATTTAAATGTACTTGTAAAACCCTAATGAGGTGGTACAACATGTATACATGGCCCGTAATTTAAATGCTACTAGTGGGCCTTCAGCACCAATTGTGCCATCCACATAAGTAGTCCTTTAAAGCAGTCTCAGGCCTCCTATTGCAACCTGTGTGTATATTTAAAATGCGATTTCAAATTGGCAAAATAAACCTTTTGCTAGGGCTAAAGCTCCCTTTTTAATACCGGTCACCCCTGAGGTAGGCCTTAAGCAGCCCACAGGGCAGGGTGCAGTGAACTTAAAAGGCTGTACATGTACTTTAAGTTTTACCTGTCCTCCTAAATTCGTATTTCATCATTGTGAGGCCTACTTCTGCCATAGGATAACATTGTATACATAAGTGTAAAGAGGTGACACAAAGTGCTAACTTTCTACTGGGAGCTAGTAGAAAAGTCTAGTTTTGTCTCTAAATAATTGTAATGTAAAACCCTCTTTAACTGTAAAGTTGGATTTTAAGTCACAGTTATGAAAATGCCACTTTTGGAAAGTTCACAATTTTCGTGTCCCAACCTTCAGGTGCATGCAGCCTATATCCTGGGTCATATGACTAGGCTAGCTGGAAGTGGATCTTTGTGTATTACTCCAAGACAGTGAGACAAATACGTGTTAGCAGGATAGGCCGTCTGTCAGGATGAGGGGAAGAGGAGCTCTAGGAAAGGCAATGGCTGCCATAATAAATCTGTCTCTACTGAACTAAAATGAAATCACTATTTCTTAACAGAGAACAGAACCAGGGGTGGAAAGGAGGCTACAACACTACCTCACTTTGGAGAAGGAACTTTGTTCTACTGTCAAAATGTTTAGAGGAATAGGGACATTTAGCAGTTGACGAAATATCAAAGTTTGGTATCGTTCCATTTTGAAATTCGACACAAGTTTACAGAATCTCACAATGGGTCTAGAAGGGTATAACTAACCGTTATTTGGAAGGGGCATGCATAGGGCTTCTCTTCCAAATAACCATTTGGTACGGTATGTATCAATATTTGTGTCCAAAATCTGTTTGCAAAACACTGACATTTTACCAACTCCCAGAATGATGTGGTAAGCCTTTCACAAAAGTCGTATGGTCCCCTTGTTACCCTCTGTTAATGAGAGGAAAAAAAGGAAGAAAAAAAAAAGTTTGTTGTGGAACAGGAAGTGATCCAGGGGACCGCTGTCTTCTCTCAAAACTTTCGAAATGTTTTTATTAAAAAAGGTAGCACCATTTCCTTTAAGGAAAACAGGCTGCATTTAAAATACTTTTTTTCACTCAAAAAACAAAGTTTACATGGACGTTATAGTTCGGCTCACATTTCACTTGTACAAAATTAAAATTCTGTAGTTTTAGTTGCCTGAGTCATCTGTCTTATGCCCTTGTAACGCACTGCTTATGACCTCACATATTACATCACTCATGAAAGGGTCAGTGACATCACTTTTGACATCATCCACTGAACCACTAAAACACCTACTCACACCCCCATACGACATCTCGTACACACCTCAGACACACACACACACACACATTCACAGACCCATACAACTACTGATACACAGCCACTCGCTCAACCATAGAGCCACTCACTCACTTATACAGGCACTGACACAGCCACTCACTCACCAATACAACTACTCACACACCCATTTCTTCAATAATACAACCATTCACAAGGAATTTTAGTCAATCAAGCAGCATTTGTAAAGCGCAGCTCGGTCACCCCTAGGAGTATCTGGATGCTGTGGAAGCAACGTAAGAATAAAGGTCAGAAGCTAGAAGAAAGAGGCAGACCAAAAGTCAGAAAGGAGCAGAAAGACAAAATACAAGACAGAAGCGAACAGAGAGGGAGAAATATGAGCAGAGGAGGAACAAAACGAAGGGAGCAAAGGGTAGTGGACTGCACGCAAACTGGACAGGAGGACCATTACAGGGGGGAGTTGGACAGAGGACCTGCTCATTGGGGTCATGCTGCGGCCTCCATTACATAGGTCCTGGGAGGGAGGGGGCAAGCGCTGGGAGGAAATAAACGACAGGAGGAGGGAAATGGGCAGAATAAAGGGCAAGAACGAGCAGAAAGAGGCAGAATAAAGGGCAGGAACAATCAGATAGAGGTAACTAAGAGCAGGAATGAGCAGAAATAGGCTGAATAAAGGGCGCGACCGATCAGAAAGAGGTAGAAAAATGAGCAGAGTGGGCACAAAACCAAACTCAGCAGAGGGTATCAGACTGCGGGCAAGCTGGACAGGAGGACCATCGCAGGGGGAGCTGGCCCAAGGACCTGCCATTCACTCACCCTTACAACTTCTGAACACTGCCCTACAGTCACCTGCACTACTACTTACATACCCATTCACACATCCATACACCACCTACACACCGTCATACTCCCCCATACAGCCACTGACTCTCCAATGCAACCCCTCACACAATAACTTACTTAAACAAATACCCTCTCAAACAGCCAAACACACCTATACATCCACTTATTCTGCCACTCACTCACCCATAAAGGTACTCAAACATCCACTCACCCACACATAGAGCCACTCACTAATACAGCCACACTCACCCAGCCATACAGTAGCTCGCATACCCATTTATTCACCCATACACATACCGTGTTACACACCCATACAGCCACTCATACCAGATTCAGACAGTCTCAGAGCCACTCATATGACATATGTTAGGAATAATATCACTCATTAGTGGTAAAAGAAACAGTAATTTAACTTGAACAGTAGCTTACTATATATCTTTAAGTGTCAGGAAAATGTACAAAACAATTTCACTTACAGGATGATGTCATCAGTGATGTCACAGAGCGCCATGTGTGAATTAATATGTGAGGTCACAAGCAGTGCATCATGGGGCTTACATTTATAGTAAGCTCAGGTAATTATAACTGCTGAATTTTAATGGTTTTCTATGAGTGCAATGTGAGCAGAACTGTATCATCCCTGTAACGATTGGCTTTTACAGTGAATTTTAATGTTTTTTAAAAAAATTTATTACCCAACTGTAACCTTTGAGAGTGGGTGCGTGAGTGGCTGTATGGGTCTGTGCGTGGGTACGTGAGTGGGTGCATGAGTCGGAGTGGATCTGTGGGTGTATGTGTGTCTGAGTGGGTGCATGAGTTTACTAGAGGTGTTCTTCTCCATCAGGTGTCCCTCACAGGCATCTATACTGCTGCCAGAGGATCAGGGTACCTCCACCCTACCCCCTTCTACTGTATTTTATCTTTACTTTTTCTACTGAGGACTGTTCCTCCACGTCTAAAATAACGGCTGCAACTTTGGGACCAGCCAATCGCAACATTTCTGTTAGTGCATGAGTTTGAGAATCATTTGAGGAGGATCTACATCCCTAGATATACACATTTGGATTTCTTTTAATAAGTCTAAAACTATTGAACGGATTTACACCAAATAACAAAAAGCACTCTTTCTGGACCAAAAGCAAGCTTTCTGCCAAACAGGACGTAATTCCGTCAAGCGGTTCAGAGTATAGTTGTGTTCAAAATCCCAACAGTAAGTAACACAGGAAACAAATATTTTTTTACTTCCTATTGTTCCTCAGCCCAGGCTTGATGGATTGCCCCAAAACTTTCCATGACTAACTAAATCGGCACACTTTTTTAAAGATTGGTCAAACCGCGCCAAAAATATAGGCAAGTCAAAAATGCTTTTCCTATGGAAACATGGTCCTCACTATAACCACCTACTGGCGACTGGCAGTAGGTAGCAACATATTTCATCCTACTGGCAATAGCCAGTAGGTAGTTATAGTTAAGACCAACTATTCCCATAGACAAAGCACTTTCGTTTTGCCAATATTTTTGGTGCAGTTCGATAAATCCTCTCGAAAAATTCCAACCAGTTCAACACTAACTTTAGCTGGTGTGTGGAAAGTTTTGGGGTAATTTGTGAAGCAGTGGGGAGAAAAAGGGAAGGGGGGGGGTCTTAAAAAAAAAAAGTTCTCCCCATGCAGTATTAGGATTTGCAATTTTTTGACACGCTACAACCCAAACCGCTGAACGGAATGAGTGAGGTAGGCCTGCCACCTCCAGGCTATTACCACCCAAAAGGTGGGCTACACTGGGGTGGACACGATTTTCCAGAAGTAGTCGCCTTTGTGATGGCATACTTAGGAATTCTGGGACCGGGTTATGCCCACTTCCCACAGGAAGTAGTCATATATGAGGTGTAGTAACCCCAAGGGTCAGTAGCCCATTGGCTACTACCAGACACTCCCCTAATGCCCCTACTTCCAGTATTTAGGGGAGTCTCTGGCACCAGAGAACCAGACCCTGACAACCTAAGAAGAGAGACAACACAAAAGCAGAGAGGGGAGAAAAAGCAGCTGACCTGGTAGCACCTCTGCCGCCTGTCTGTATCCCTCATTAAAATCTGCTTCATAGTTGACTAGTCCGGCAGCTGTTGACTCCAGAAGCTTGGGAAGACTGCCTGGCTTTGATAAAGACCCAAGATCTCCTGTGAACAAAGGACCTGCTCTCCTGCACCCTGCAGGAATCCTAAAGCTAAGACTATGAGGCTTCCGGAACAGTCACAAAAGTGACACCTGAAGCAACCACTGCATCAGTCGCCCTCGGCTAGAGCTCAAGTGGACCAACGGTGTCAACAAGGTCCCCCAGCCCTCGAGTCAATCATGGATTCACTCCTCATGGACACCCTGATGCCTGGACTCACCCCTCGTGGGCTCCCCGATGCCACCTGCAGCCTCTGCACGCAGCCTGACCTCCCTCCCCCCCTTGACTGCTCCAGGTAAGAAAATTAAACTCCTTAAGCCACCTCTGCATCCGTTGTTACCGGGCTGTGGAGAAGAGGACCCAAGGTGTCCCCAGTCCCAATAGAATTGCAAGACTATAAACCCCCTGTTGGTTCACCCTGAATGGCCTTCCAGCCAGAGCATGCATCCTCTTTTCGCAGTGACCAATCACTAAAGAAATCTATTGGGCTCCCGACTCTTTTGCACCCTGCACCCGGCCGCCCCCATGCCTTTGGCAGTGTGTTGCTGTTACGGCCTTGGACCTTGCCCATCACGCACCTTAACTCCTGGAGATTGGTCCTGAAAGTTGCTGTATTATATCTGTTTGCAGAACCTTTTCTTCCTTCCATATGATAACCTTGCAGAACTCAAAAATGACAGTGTCCACTTTTTGACCTGAAAATAATTTATATTTAAAAACATGCTTACCTGAATGATTTTTCTCCGTCTAAACCTATATAAAGATACTTGCTATTTTTATAAATTGGTGTGGATCTCCTTCTTGAGTCGTATGGGTCAATATTTGATGATTGTGTGGATTTGCAAATGTCGTGCACTCCTCCGTGTTCAGCATAAGGCTGCTCGACTACACTGCCCCCTAACAGAGCACTTTGGGGTTGCATAGCAAGCCCCTGTTCACTCATATGGGAACCCCTGGACTCTATACACGGCATTTCAGATTTCTGATATATCACACAAAGAGCCAGCTTCCTACACCTGTACTGTGCTGCTGTCAGATCTTGCAGTTATTAAACTGGTCTTGCTTGCTGTTCATCACTTTATTACAGACAGGCAACAGTAGCCCTCCTGTCAAAAAATATCCCCATGGAGCCCAGCGGATTGTGCAAGTGTCCCTCGCCGAGGAAGCTGCTCAAGTGTAACGCAACAATACAAGTCCAAAGCATTTCTGCGATTTACAACATTCATCGCTGTGTTGTACAACGTTCTTTGCTCTGCGTGAAAGTACAAACTTAAACAACACCGCTATTATCAATAAACTGGAATCGAGATGGATTCCCACAGTATTTGGGTCCTGAAGCCGTTAGATCTTTATGCAGCAATCAAAGCCATCATCCAGACCATCCAGAGCTGGCTGAACCAGATTACACAGCCCTGCTCAGAGTTGGTTTCTTTCTTTAGTTTTATGTTGTTGTTTGGTAAAGCGCCAGTGGAGAAGTGTGGCTCACCGGTTAGAGGAGGCAGACCCGGACGCAGAGGTCAGACCCGGGATCAGGGTTCAATCCCCGACGCGGCAGGGTCTTGAGCTCAAAATGTCCACGGACTCGATAATTCTCGCCTCGGTGCCTACTCGAATCATGGGTTCACACTCTGCAACTATGGGCAATAGCTTGCTTAATCTCCACTACGGCCCCACCGCGATGGGGTGCCTGGCTTTCACCTTGGAGATGCCCAGTCGGGGTTATCTCGCAGAGGGAAAAGCCAGGATGGGTTCCCAAAGCAAGCGCCTTGAGACCTTACGGTGAAAGGCGCTATATAAGAACGTATGATTTACGATTTATTGAACTTGCATATTCACCAGCTTAGCTTTCCCATCTTGGATTTGCTGTTTTTTTTGCTCACTCTGTAAAGCTGTGCATGCACGTAGGCTTTCTACAGATGTATTGAAAATACTGACCCTTTGTCAAAAGTTTCCAATATGAAACATTTTGCAGTTTAAGAGTTTTAAGTTCACACTCACAATGCAAACTTGCTCTTCTGACACCTTTTCTCAACTCTCTTTTTTCAGGGTATAGCTCCCTGATAATGAAGACTGTTCAGGGCCCCTAATCCCAGCTTTAAAATAGACAAAGATGTTGATTGGTTATGGAGATTCTACATGTAATGCCCAGCATAAGTCAGCAGTCTAGTGCTGAAGCCTGTATCTACAGTTAACACCCACCCACCCACCCACCACTGATGTCACTGGTCATGTGACACAGCATCAATAAAAGAGGCCGAGCGCACGTGCTCTGGGCCAGTTGCACCATACCTCCAGTGTGTCCTGCGTCTGTGTGTGAGTGCCTGCCAGCATGAGGGCCTAGGGCCCATCACCGACTTTACAATGGCGATGAGGGTTTAGCTGTGCCCATGCGTGCCAGCTAAGTGAAAAAAAACGTCAAGAAGAAAAAGGGGAAGAGAATGCCGCTCGCCTGAGAGCACCCCCTAGGAACAACAGAGGCCGAGAGGCCCGTGGGGCGTGTGTCGAGCCCCGGGCCTGGAGAAGAAGGAGAAGGTGACCGAGCTCACCCCGCACCTCTCCAGCCTGCCGTAGTCCGCCCTGCCGTGGCGATACCCTGAGGAGACAGAGAAGCCATTGCGGTGCCCACCCGCGTAAGAACAGGCCCGTCGGCCGAAGGTGAGCCCCAGACTGTGAAGCACTAAAAGCGGAGCCCACCCGCTATGAGCCACGAACACTTAATACGCCCCCTGCAATGAGAGCGGCGCCAGCTATCGATTTAAATTAGGCAAGGCTCACGGAGCCCACCTGCGGCCTGCCTGCAGCGACACCGCAACTGCCCCGTAATTAAGACAAAGCTCGCAGAGCCCACCCGCGGCTTATCTGTAGCGACGCGGCATCGGCCGCCATTGCCCCCGTTAAAGAAGCAAGGCTCGCGGAGCCCACCCGCGGCCTGCCTGCAGCGTCCCCCGCCGCACGTGTGAAGTGCGGCGGCGGGGTGAGAAACTCTTATCATAGAGCGCCCGCAGCGTGAGGGGAGCTGCCGGGCGCCCAGAGAATAAAAGCGGCGATCAACTGAAGTCTAAACGGAGCCCACCCGTCAAGCGCTAACGTCTCCCCGCGCCGCATGTGGTGTGAAGGCGGCGGGGGAGGAGTAATGTGGAACCAGCGTCCGGCCTGCAGCCGGTCAGACAACACATCAACACCCCTTGCGCGGCCCGGACACCAGCGCCGACACCTCTCCCCGCCGCGCAGCATGTGAGGAAGGAAGCTGCGGCGGCGGGGCACGAAAGGACAAAGACAGCATGCGGCCCGGCCCGAAGACATTTCAAACCCCCAGCGTTTACCTAGGCGAAGGCACTTTGGAAAAGTAGAAGCCCGTTGTAAGGAGGCTGGAGACCGCCATCCAGCTCATCTGCTCTCAACTAAGCCCCCTTCACAATTAGGCCCCAGAGTCAGGTCAAAGTTTATTTGCATAATTAGTTAAAAGCCCCAGAGGAAAAGTAAAGAACTTAGCAGGATTCAGCAAGCATGCACAGGAGGCAGCCCCTCTCACACATTGTCTACTGCCCCCAGCACACCAGAGTGACTGCACCACCACTTACCCCCAAGCGGCACACAGCCCAGCACCGGCAGCTCTGTCAGGAGGATCAGAAGAAAGCTCCGGTCGAGCACAAAACAACGTAGATTGCCAAGAAAGAAATCCTACACTGCCATCTAGCGGCCAAAGTGCAAAATCGCGCCTGTACAATAAATAGCACTGGCAGCAAAGTTAAATGCCACAAGGAGAGACAAGCAACCAGCCTGCAGCCGCAGCAAAGGAAGACTGTAACTGCGCACAAGGACCAAGCGCAAGAACACTACCACACCAGAACGCCACCAAGCAGACACACAGCCAAGACTGCATGGCCCCCACACAAGCGTTGCCCAGAGACTGATAGAGAACCACCTGCTGGCAGGTGGTTACTCGCAAGAAGAGAGGAACGCGCCACAAAGCACAAGGAAGGTTTACAGTAAAAGACTACGAAGGGCAGCAACCTGCCCTCCGTCACGTCCAGAGAAATAAACAAGCCATCACACCGCCGAGGAAGAGAAAAGGTAAATGCGCAGCAGCGCGCCAGAAGCACAAAAGAGCGTGAAGACAACCCCAAGAACGCGCCAGAAACCCCAGAAGCGCGCCAGGAGTGCAGCGACTCCTCACAAGATATCCAAGAAAACGCGCGACAAGTGCGCCCCACAAGAAGATCACAAG
This sequence comes from Lissotriton vulgaris, assembly GCF_964263255.1. Lineage (NCBI taxonomy): Eukaryota > Metazoa > Chordata > Amphibia > Caudata > Salamandridae > Lissotriton > Lissotriton vulgaris. The sequence continues at coordinate 731,583,608 of NC_141700.1, forward strand.
AATCGCAACTAGCACCAAACAGAGGAAGCACGACCAAAAGAAGAACGTCAACGGAGTGGTGAAGCAACCCTCCAGAAGCAAACACCCAAGAAGCATCTACACCACGCCAGAAGAGAAGACAGCGATGCCTAGTGGCCACAGGCCATCGCTGCAGCAGAATGGCAAAAGTAAGAACACCCCACACGAACCAACGATGGTTCTAGAACCCAGCACCAGGAAGTGCGAAAGCGCATGACGCAAATGCGCAGCAGTGCGGACAGCACTAGCCCAAATCAGCAAGTCACAAAGAAGACACGAAGAGCGCACTCAGTTGCGCACCAAAGCAATCAAACAGAGATGAAAAGAAAATGGTTGCGCGGGCAACCCGCAGCATTGAAGAATCCGCCCAACAGCAACATGACCACTCAGCATGGTCACCAAGAACCAAGAAGCTCAGCACCACGAATCTTACCTGCCAGACCTCAGCAGAAGGGACCAGCACGAGGTCCAAGAAGTTCGGACAAGGCGCGGTCCGAGGACCTGGACCCACGAACGTCAACCACACAAATTAATGAAAGCGATGGGAAGAAGATGTGAAGGTCGTGACGCTAACCCTGGAAGTGAGTGACGAGAAGACAGTGTCCTAGGACTAGGACAAGACCAGGAAGACACGTGCAGAGTGCGCACGCTGCATGGGAAAGCCTGGCCAGAGAAGATGAAGAAAAGGGGACCAGGGTACGTCGCGAGAAGAGGAGAAGAGAAGAAGAAAGATCGGAGTGGCATGCCGCCACCGAAGAAAGGAAGAAAAGAAGAAAGGAGAAAGAACAGAGTGGCCACCGCCCCTAAGAAGGAAGACGTATTCAGAGTGGCACGACTGTCAGGTTAAAAAGGAGGAAGAAAGAACAGAGTGGCCGCCGCCACTAAGAAAAGAAGAAAGAAGCCACCCCTGCGGAAAGAAGGAAAGGGACAGGCACTGGGACACCTGAGTGCAATGGAAGACAAGCCTGGCAAGAGCACCGGCAGCGCAGACCAAAGACAACCACCTACGAGCCATCCATCCACATGGCGATCGCAAAAGAGAGCAAGCTAGACTGTTGGCGACATCTACTTCTGGGGTTTGAGCGGAAGATTGGATGGCGAGACTACTCAGGCCTCTGGAAGTGGAGGGCCTGACCTACCTCGCACCAGCCCTTAGCAAACCAGAATCAGAGACCTCGAGGGACTCTGGTGGCAGCAAGTCCCGCACGGGAGACAGGTCTACAGATGCACGTCTGCAGGACTCAAGGGGATGAAAGCCTCGCGAGCAATGAAGAGAGTCGACAACTTAACCTTCAGGTGGAATTAGGACACGACGGTGAGGTTCGTGGAGCGCCCTGCTCCGGCCCGAAGGCTATGGTGGAGCAACATGACCGAAAACACCAGTCCAGTGGAAGCCTGGCAAAGAGGTCCTCTCGGACATCTGGTGAGAGAAGAATACCGTCGAGAGGGGCACCCTAGTGAGAGGGATGTGTGCACCTACTCTTTTTCACCTGCCAAGAGTCGACAGTAAAGTCTGCCTGGAAAACATCACGAAGCCAGAAGAGAGAACAAAACCAGAAGACTGTTGACACCTGTGTCATCCAGTTATCTCTCATCACCAACGGAGCGAAGCAAAGGCAGGGCGGAGAACAGCGGACAGACAGCACAGACAAAGAATGAACCCGCCGAACAACTGCGAACCGTGCCACCAAGAACTGTTAATCCAAAACGCAAGAACTATACTGCCTGCGGCTTGCAAGCAGCCAAAGAGACTCATTTTGAAAGCGCAAGTCCAATGTTATTTTCTGTGTTTTCTTTCCCCCACAGGTTTTTGGACTTTTTCTGTTTGGGTTAATTTTTAACCAATTTGGGGAGGGATGTAGTGCCCCAGCATAAGTCAGCAGTCTAGTGCTGAAGCCTGTATCTACAGTTAACACCCACCCACCACTGATGTCACTGGTCATGTGACACAGCATCAATAAAAGAGGCCGAGCGCACGTGCTCTGGGCCAGTTGCACCATACCTCCAGTGTGTCCTGCGTCTGTGTGTGAGTGCCTGCCAGCATGAGGGCCTAGGGCCCATCACCGACTTTACACTACACTCAGCAGGGACCTCAATGGTGTAGCAGGGGTGCCAAGAGCCTTATTGCAAGTGAAGAGGGGTTTGTGCATACATTTGCGTGCCTGGCAATACAAAACGACCACTGGTCGCTGCGAAGGAGACCCTCAGACCCCTGGGCCTCGGTGCTACTGCACCTGCTGCACTATTGATAGCTACACCCCTGATGGCTCGGTCCCCGAACAACACAGTGGGTTCTTGGAATGACGTGAAACCCTCAGTGAAGGTGCAGGGTTTGAGTCTTTTCTTGAAGGCTGCCAGCATTAGGAGATTTCTAAATCTGGCATTCGCCTTGTCCAAAGAGAAAGCAGGTGTGAAATTGCAGCACTCCAGAAATCAGTTTGAGCGCACCCACTTTGCTTGTTGTTGTGATTTTGTTTTCCTGGACGCACGCTCTGTGCTGGCTGTCTCTAGGCGTGGCCCGAGGTCCGAAGCAGAGAACGGAAGTCCTGGGGAACACCAGTGGCTGCGCCAGTGTGCACTCCTCGTGCAAGGAAGGAAAAGAGCCCCTTGATGCCCGAACTACGAAATACAGCAATAATCAGGGTTCGGTGGGCCTTTCAGGCCCGGGTACCACTGCACTCATGATTGATACACCCCAGGGGAAGACCGGGATAAACAAATCACGAGTGAAGAAGAATGCGCTAGGAGGGGTGCAGAGGAATACAACGCTGAAATGTAAAGGTGGGCTGTCCTCCAGGGTTCCCCAGCCGTCGTGGTCTGCTCACTTTCCTGACCACCCCTTACCTCCATCAGACCTCAGCCAGCAGCTCTGTCCACCTCGCAGGGGGCATCTCATAGGCAAGCGTTCACTGCAGCCTCCGGGAAGGGAGGGGGAGGGGTGTCACCTGCTATAATATTCTGCAATGACTTCCCCCTCCTTTTGGGGGCCGTCTCTGCTCTCTCATTAAAAGAAGGTGCCAACCTGTATACAGCAGCCGAGGGTGGTCGGACTCCTAAAAAAACAAGCATTGGCATAGCCAATAGGTTTCGCCTTAACATAGTTCAATAGGCTATATGTGGGATGTTATGAACTACCAACATATTGTGAATGGTTCAATAAATCCATAATCTTTCTTGTCCCTTAGCAGGGGGACCTTATGATAAATGATCTTGTCCAACAGGTAAAAATATCCTTCCAACCATTATGTCAGCATCACCCATGGAACCAATGCACGTCATCAACATGTAGGACAGCTTAACATATATATCCATATTGCCCAAGACTACAGTAGGTAGAACACTAGCTTTATTAAATAACATTCACACCCATTTGCCCTCTGACATACCTTGCAAATAAAGCCACAGTTTTTAAATAGCAAGCACACTTTTTAGGTCTTGTGGCATTGAACAGCGCGTAAGCGCTGTCTCGCCAGAGATCTATTGTCGCTGGGTCTGCTTCCCAGGAGACAGCACCTGGCTGCGCGCATCTCGCAAAAGGCGATCGGCGCAGAACGCGCTCGCTGTGGCCAGCTGCTGTCTCCTGGGAAGCCCCAACACCGCACACACAGACACACACACGAGCGCACATACACACACGCACGCATACAGAGACACCCCCGCCGTCGCACACACACAGGCGTGCACACATACACACACGAGCGCCCCCCCGCTCCCGAGTACAGTCCCACTTACCGCCAATCCGGTGTTCTGTAGCCTCCGCGGGGCTCTCCCTCGGGTATGGGAGCCCCGCGTCACCACTGCTCCTCGGGCCAGGCACTCCGTGGGCGCTGCTTCGCGCACAAAACGGAAGTCCCGCCCCCACGCTAGGTTTCGTTTTCATGACTGCGCGCGCACGTCTTGTGTTTTTGTTTTAAATCTCCCACGTCCCTGTCCTAGTCAATGTTGGCATGTCTGCTAGCATCTCATACGTTTTACAACGCTATTCACTCCCTCAAAGAGACGCTTTTGCAACAGAAACAAACATTCTATTTGCCCTTTAAGGGATATTGGAAAAGGCGAGATTTTATGCGGAAGAAGGTGAGATAGGAACATGTTTGCCTACGAAAGTTTCTTTAGCTACTTCCTGGAGATACTATTGCCATGTATGTGTACGTGAGTGCTGCGGCTGCCCCTTGTCTTCTTAGGAAGTAACCCAGTATTCCTGAATGCTACGGTCAGCGAATTTCTGATTTGTCATATTGCGCACATCTATATGCCCCCTCAGTTATCGTCACGTTTTTTTCACCATTTTATGTCGCCCTTATTTTGATGTTCATTGCAAGGTGCCGGGTGCATCATTTCAACCCAACTATGCGGAATATGACTCACAAACCAATTCACCTGTTCAAAGATTTCACCCCGGCGGTACACTTTGTATTTTATCCTTCTACGGTCGATAAAACAAATTCCGGTAGGTAACACTCATCTGTTTAAAAATGCGAGATGACGCTGGGGTAGAAATGGGTTTTTATAAAATCCACATTGAAAAATCGTAATTAGCTGCATTATGCCTGAGCATACGTTTTTTCAGTGTTACCCCCAATTGACTCTGTAGCACTGTTTCGGTTTTTGCCCTTGGAACTTAAGTGAACCCGGAGACCCGAGTAAGAATCGTGCCTCCTCTACGTGCACAAATTGTATGACTTTGTGCAGGTCACTATCTCTTGTGGCTTCACAGTTCCCTTACCTGCCAAAATGCTGGCGCACCTATCAGCGTCTCGGTAACGTGCAGCACTGCACATTTTCTGCTCGGCAGAGAAGGTGCGCACAACACCTTGAAACACTGAAGTTTCTGCTCCACCGTTCCAAAGTCACCTATCGCAAGCGAGAACGCTCTTGCCGCATAATCCACTGCCGGGTGCCGCTTGGACACGAATCTTGCGTCCACCTCCATGCTGGTTCTCCGCTTAAAAAGGGAGTTAAGTTCAGAACGAGGATGGACTAGAAGTGCACAGACTCATACCAATCGTACAGTGAAGCAATCGTTGTGGAAGCAACTATAACCCTGAATTGTGTACCGAAGTATCCCTGACTGTGAAATACTTTTATTTTTTATTGGAATAATTGACAAGCGATACTCCTTAGTTTTACCACGATTTGAATGAATTTGTCTAGCATGTTAGACTGCCGGTGTCACCCCATGTGATGGTGTCCCCCCCCCACCCCCGCCTAGTTCCTGATGGATGGAATGCTTGCATTAATCTCAGTCACTGGTAATTATTCTGGCCGCATCACAATAGTTAGTTCCTTAGCCCAAATGCCACCGCAGTGCTGACCCTGCCATGTGCACACCATTCTTCACCCTACTCACTACAGAAGCAGGTAAATACGCAATGGCAGAGCACAGAAATCAGCGAGACCAGCCCTCTCCTGTGAAGACAAGCAGCGAAATCATATGAAGCTTAGACAAAAAAGTAGCTCAACCATGAAGTCAAACGAACTGGGTCGCCAAAATCTTGGGATGCCCAAGGCAGAGCATTTGAGATCTCTTTCACACAGGTAAGGGCACCCGATCATTCTCAAAGAGGAATCCAAAGACAAAGTACTGTTACTGTTACGTCAGTAATGGTATCCAGCCACTTATCGCTATTGCCAGCAGTCATTGTTTTGAGGTAGTCGGATGCATAGGAAGATGCTGTCATAGTAGGATGGGTGGTCCAATCACCCGACCACCCAGCAGACTGATGCAAGCTGTGTGAATAATAACAGCTGTGAGCAACAGCATACTCTTGCACACACTCTCACTGCTCACCAATTCAAAGTTTGCTAAAAAATGTATGCAACGCATTGTCATACACAATGCCAATAACTCAAACTTTATTGCTGCGAGACCTATTGCATTGCAAATGCTTGGTAATGTAGCACCACTGATCTTCTACCTCTTAAGCACATCTAGTGCTTAATTTGTGCTCATGCCACTAGGAAGTATGCACCTGTGTTCTTTTTTGGGGTCTACAAGCAAGTTTTCCTCGTCAGACTTTTACCCAGAGCAAGAGAAAGAGGGGCGGAAACAAGGATGAATCGAAGGTGGATAAAGAGCGAGAAGAGAGAGATCAAAAAGAGTCTGGAAGAGTCAAAAAGAAGCAGGAAGTGGAAGAGAGTAGAATAAAAGACATGAGCTGGAATCACAACCAGGCAGCCTTGCTCAATAGCAACCACATCAAACGATACACTGTGTGTCCCTAAAACAATAAACAGTGCAAGCAGGCGAAGATTTTCAGGACAATTTACACATGGAAGGGGGTCTGAAAGAGAAAGCTGCAGGCTGGAGAGAGGGAGGGACTCTGGGCCATCTTCTGTACGTATGTAGGTGTATATATACACATACACAAATTTTGGCAAACGGGGCAACGCCTGGACTAATGGAATTACAAATGTAACATGCAGGCAGATTAAAAGGCAATGGGAAGCCACACTGAGGGCCACGGAGCAAGTGGGCGAGCTGAGAGAGGGACGCGTGGGTGAAGAGATAGAGAGATGAGGTAGGGAGCTGGAGGTGAGCCCGCAAGTGGTGCACGAGCGTGTGCTTACTGCGAACGAAAGTGAAAACGCAAGTATGTCGAGCCGGGAGAGCAGTCTGCTCTTTTTCGAAGCACATACTCGTGATTGTGGGGCGCCCCTGCACGCTCCCGGAAGGTGTATGCCGCCACAAGCACAAGTGTGTGCTAAAAAGAAAACAAGCATTAGGAATGCATTAGAGCTTGGGTTTGTTTGAGTTAGAGATAATGGCATTGTAAATGGCAATGTGTTTTAGGCATGTGTTTTGGAGTGGAAACATGTGGTGTGTGTTGGATATGTGTGTTGGATTGGAATGTTATCAATGGTGGCATGCTGCACTTTAATGCAATATCTTTAAAAGGTAAAGTGCAGCATAGTGCGATAGGTACAATATTAATTGGTGGATGCGTTATCAATTGGTGTGTGCATTGATGTGTGGTGGATGTGTGTGCCTGTAGGAATTGTGCAGTGATGGCAAGCGTGTAGTGGTGGCTTGAGGTGAGTATGACTGGTGGTAGCGTGCAGTAAGAGCGGTTAGTGAGTGTGGCTGTCAAGCGTACAGAGCTGGATGGTAATGCGTGTGGTTGGTGAAAGGGTGCACTGACAGCTGTTGATGATTGTTCCAATTGAAAGAGTGGCTGGTGCACTGTCAGCTGTTGGTGTGTGTGTGTGTTTAGTGAAAGTTGCACTGACATTGTTTGTTGTGTGCGTGAGTGTTCAGCGGCACTGATGCATGGTTGTGTTTGTTTTTGGTGAAAGCGTACATTGATGGTTGTTGGTGTTTGTGCCTGGTGAAAGCATTCATTGACCGCTGGGTCTATGTGTGTGTGTGTGGTGTGTGTATGGTGTGTGTGTGTGTGGTATGTGTGGGTGGTGTATGTGGTGTTTTCTGCAGAATCACACACTGCCCCTACACATTCACACACTGCTCACCCGCACACTCCCAATGTCACCCTGCATAGTCACACACTGTTTATCCTGCACACTCATTCTGCACACTAACACAATGTGCAACCTGCACCCTTACACTGTCTCTGCAGTCACTCTGCACTCACTGTCACTTTACACTCACTCTGCACTCACTGTCACTTTTCACTCACTCTGCACTCACTGTCACTTTACACTCACTCTGCACTCTGAACTCACATTCTCCGGATGATGCCATCATTGATATCATCAAGGATGTCACTTGATATGTCATTAGTGATGTCATTAAGGATGTCATTGACGGAGGGGGGGTTGGGGGCATCTTGTCACTAGGTGCAAGATGGCCACCACCTAGTGAGGCTCTGCTGGCTGGACGGACGGATCATCCACCATAAATCAAACCAATTCCTATACACTGTTATGATGTATTTGGTATCTACAGTGCAGTATGTATTGCTCGTGATTATATAAGGACCATGGGCACCAGTGGCCCACATATACGGTCGTCTCCAATCGAGGAGTGAAATGGGTCTATTAAGTACGCCTCTTCACAATAATGGTCATTGATGTGTGAGCATATCTATGTATATCAAAGCATGCTTTTAATATGAATTCCAGCGGTGGGGGCTGAAAGGACGAGCAGGCTGGGAGAGGCGATGTCAGAGGCTTCTGTGAGCTCCCAGCCTGTCGTTTCCAGTGGTGGGGGCTGCAGGGAGGATCAGGCGGGGAGGGGCGATGTCAGAGGCCTCTGCGAGGCGGCATCTAGCTTCAATTACCACAGGCCCACAAGCTTTGGCAGGGAGCCAGCATGCGAGCACACACGGCTGAAAAAACAAGGAATGGATTCTTGCATCAGGCCAAACTCACTGCAGAATGGTGAACGCGCCCCGACCATCTGGATTCCATTACCGCGGCACCCTGACAGCTCCTAATTGAAATGTATTGACTCCCTTGCGCATAACCGCACAGAAAATGCAGGAAGTGCCGAACATAAAATATATATGGCCTATTGCGTCAAGGCTACTACAAACACGGCACCGCGAGGACCAATTACCATGCAGATGGCAAAAATAACTACTGAAAATGTCGCGCACTGAGGATTTTTTGCTACACTATTCTGAGCCCCTTAACAATACGGCTCGGAGCTCCGCCCCACTGCTGACGCAGTGGTGACGTAGGCCGAGCCCTAAAAAAATAAAAAATAAAAGGAAGCAGAACGACAGGTAAAGGTCCTCCTGCATAGGCGAGACCTCAATCGATGACATGGTGGCGTTTTCAGTCCTAGGATTTAGTTTGAAATAAATGCATTATGGAAGTTGGGGTCTTGGCTTTCTTCTAGAGACTGCTTTGAAATAACATGTACAATAAATGTTTGCAACAGAAAAAGACCTGGGCTGGAAACATGGTGCCAAGGAGTAATGTGGCGGCCTTGTGGCATGAGAGCCCCTGGCTGTTGTGCCATAGTGCCCATCAACTTGGAGCCAACTCTCCAAAGCGCTAGACCACAAGTAGAGGGAGGAAACACAATCAGCAAGCTGGTAACCCCTGGTCACTGGGAGCGGGCCACAGAAGTAAAGTGTGGCCATCCCAAACACCGCTCATTCACAAAACACCTCACCTCCCAAGGAAGCGCCCCGCCTAGGTAGGGTCAGACAGGAATCCAAAATCAACCCTGGCCAAAAAATAAAAAATAAACATCAAACCACCCCCACACTGCAGGGGGTCACAAATTCAATGAGAATACACAGGCTCATTTGCAGAACTAACCAGTCTCACACCATGCAAGGCCTACTTCACTGAACTCCTCTGACATGACAACTATATAGCCGCTATCATGCAGGACCAACTTGGCCCTAGTATGTATTGTGTGAACTTTTTAGGTTTCGACCTTGGCTTCGCAGTGCCCCTCCCAGTCGAAAGCTATTGTTTACTATATGGGGGACTTGAATCTGCCCCTTCTTCCATTGGCTAGCTCCATAAATGGAGGCTAGCCATTGGAAGAGATTGGCCGTCAATCACGTTTTCCAGTGAAAACGCGATTCGGGGGCGTTTCTGGGTCTTTTTTTAAGCCCCGCCCCTTCTTGCCGTGTGTCCCGGGCCGCGCTGTAATTGGCTGCAGGCCCGGGACACCCCAGTGACGTCATTTCCCGGGCCGCGCTGTGATTGGCTGCCGGCCCGGGACACCCCCGTGACGTCAGCCAATCACAGCACGGCCCGGGACCTGACTTGTTTTTTATTTTTACGGCGACCCGACCCGACCACTTCTGTTTTTTTTAAGCACCTCTTCAATCTGCCACCGTGAGTGAGCGAAGCGGCCCGCCTTTGGTGTTTGTGAGAACATTCCTCCACTCCCCGGAGGTCATTGTCGTTTTGTGCACTGCACTTGCTTAATGCACGGTTCCTTAGAAGGTATTTGTCGAGCACTTTGTGAGCGCTTCCGCTGTTTGTTTGTAGTTAAGGCGCGCTGAGCGGCCCCTGTAGCCTTGGACGTTTCTCAGGGGCAAAGGGCGGCCCCACGGCAGACATGTCTGCGAAGAAATGTCTCAGGGCGATGAGCGTCTGAGGCAGGCTGCAGGGTGTGGGGGGCGCCATCTTAGACTGATGGCGCACCGACTGCCCATGACAGAAGTGCGCAGCTGCGGGACTGAGAGATGCAGGCCTCGTGGTGATGATGCCCGTAGGAGAGGTGTCAGGTGAAAGGCAATGGTGAGGTGTCTTTTCTAAAGGGTTTTCTGGTTAAAGAGAAGGGTGGGCAGCCAGTCTTTTCTAGAGTTTTATCAGACCAAAACGGGGTAGAAGTGGTCAATTCGCTCCTACTGTCAAACCCCCATGCGGTCACCTAGGCTGCAAGTCACCTGCGCCTGACAGGCAGAGGAGAGGATGTGGCGTAACTGTCAGAGCTGCCGACCTTGTAACTGGAGAACCAGGTTCGAGTCTCGGCTCAACAGCCTATGTTCCTGGGCAAATCACTTTATCTGCCTAATAAAAAATGAATGTATCCCTGTGTAACATAACTGGTGCTGTGTAAAGCGCTATAAAACAGCAGAAAACAAAAGGATCGATCGATTGTTCCTGTCTCCAGAGCCTGCAAACACTTGAAAGCGTGTTTATTAGGCGCCCCTGGTGGCGGTGGAGGATGCACTTTGGATCTGCGCTGTAGTGAGTATCACTTCCTTTATGTGAACTCTTTTATGCATTAGGAGTTAAGAGCCAGTCCCCGCAGCTCATATCTGGTAGATAAGATAAGGCTGGTGTTGAAACACATCTCTTTGTTCCTCAGTGACAAACGCGGCCATTTGACATTTTGCCTACAGTTTACAGTTCAGATACTCTCCGATAGTGGCAGCGCAGACCTTGGCACTGTCTGTGTTCATTCATTCACAACTCCTCTAATTCAGCACTTTCATGGGGATACTTTGGCCTTTTTCACGTTGTGCTATAAATTCAATTAGCACGCATTTCTCTTGTGGATATTCATCAGTATACAAACCTAACCATATCGGTGCCATAATCTCCTATACCTCTCTCAAAAACACTGCCTTTGTAGCTCCTCGTGGAATGGTAATGGTATTTGCTGCCCCTACTGGTGCGCCGGCAATGAGACTAGCTTACCTTGCTTTGGCTGGCAATGCCTTGGAATGCTGAGAGTTGCGCAGCCAATCAGCTTCTTCAGACTTCAGGCCATAGGGCAGCTCTAGGTCACATCTGGCAGGCCCCTGAGAGCAAGCACTTCACTCACAACATTGACAACAAGCACAAAGAACATACTGGATGGAGCACGATAAGGAGAGAGATGGTAGTGAAGATGAAAGGGCGACAACACAGGGACATTTGTATTTATTTTTTACCATGCAGTGTCAACTTCAAAGTGCAAGATTACAAACAATAATAAAATATAACATGAGATGCAGTAACTTAGCATTAAACACACCACCATGTAACATTAACTTAAGTCCAGCTCTAGGTACCAGCAAGTGCATGTGCTATTTTGCAATTTTGTTCTTTGGTCAGGCCTTACTGTCTCTTTCCTTATGTTTACACACTCACCATTGCCAGTGGCCCAAAAACATGTGCCTTGGGTAAAAACGAAATTTTTTTATTGATACTGCGCCCATGCTGCATTACAAAATTAAATAAAAATCAGGTGTAACACCAGATGCGACCCATATGAAGTATTACACTATGTTTGATCACAATTAGGTATGCACACTTAGGCCCTCGTTACCAATGGGCTGGATTATGGAACGATATTCATCTCACGTCCCAAATAATGATGCTTTGGCGTTTGTTATTTATCAGATGTTATAAATAGCACCTTTTACAAGTCTTCCTCCTAAAGTGAGGACTAACTTGCAGATTTTGGTACTTTTTTTGGGTTTTACTTGTATTTGCTTTTTGTTCTAGTCATGTTGAGTCAATAATTGCACATGAAATTGAATGCTGAGAGGCAGACAGTGAAATTGATTCATCATAACACTGTCGGTACATACCCTTATTACACTCTTTGTGAATGTGTCCCTAAATTCACCTTTCATTTCAAGTTCAGAAATAAGTTGTGAAATTGCTGGTGGGATGTATAGGAAGGAAGGAATGCGAAGAGTAAAGAGCAATGGAGGGAATGAATGACTGTGCTGTTACATATATGTATTTATAGCAATATTGTCCCGGAAATTAATTTTTAATGCTAGTTTATTCCCTTACAACCTTCTTGAAAGAGATTTTGGCTTTCCCCAAATCATGCTTGAAAATCTGATTCTCTCAAGCTTTTTTTTGTATTTTGCATTCTGGAAGTTACAACCTGGGATTTGTAATGGGATATGCAAAACTGCAAGTCCCAGAATGCAAGTTAAAAACTTGGAGTGGATGAACTGTTAATGCATGGACCCGATAAACTTGGGGGCTCTGTAACTGTTGACCGGCATAAACAGAGCCTGACGCTGCCGTGAGGGGAACGGCACCAGGCGAACGCTGAGGATTTCCAGCGGCCGGGGGCGCAACTACATCGACGAGCGGACTACCGCTCCCAGAAGCCCCGGAGAGGGCGTGGCACAGCATCCCGCGCCCGTAGGCGCCACAAGAGCAACGAGCGCCAAGCGCTCCTGGGGGCATAAACAGAGCCTGACGCCGCCGTGAGGGGAAAGGCACCAGGCGAACGGTGAGGATTTCCCGCTGCCGGAGGCGCAACTACACCACTGTGCTCTGTAATGCTAGGGAGGACGCTTATATAAGAGTTGGTACCTGCTGCGCGGTTTCTTCTGTATTGTGGTCAGGAAGTTGAACAATCGCCATTGGGCGTTGCCAAAAGCTCCCATAAATTTGCCTGATTTTATGAACTGCCACATTCTTCCAATGCTCCTTAGAAATGTGCGCCTCAAGGCAAAATTAGAGACAATCACGTTACTGCCATTACCCAAATGCAATAACACCTCAAGAGAGGCAAAAGGTGTAAATGATAAACCGGTCATGCAGGTTGGGGGACACCTGTTCCCAAGCCAGACCTCTGTAGGTACAACACACCGTTGACAATGGGAAGTATTTTCTGTTTCTGGTCTTTAATAAAGACTGTTGCATGTCTAAGTAATAACAAGTGTGCATAATTGCAGGCCTCGGATCATTACTTCTCAACAGCATTGCAAGGAGGTGGGGAGGGCTGTGTGGGCTGTGAGGGCTGTGTAGGCTGTGTGAGCTGTGTGGGCTGAGAGAGCTGTTGGCAATGTAAATAACAATGCCATTTATTTATAAGTAAAAAAAAAAAAGAAATGTCATGAGCAATGCCAATAGCTCTAACTTTTCCAAAGGCGAAACCATTGCATTGTAAATGCTTGTTTCCACTTTGTTTCCACTCCTGGGCATCCATGTGACAACCTAATGCGTTCTGGGAGTTGTAGTCATGAGTTGCTCCACTGACCCAATTGGGTGAACTCTAGTGCCGACAATGATCGAAATGGGGTCCCCTGAGGATTTAGAGGTGGTGCAGGCCTGGCTGCTACAACGCTGACACAGCTTGGACTTATCACCCCATTCCCGCCAAGGAGTGGCTTACTGATGCCTACTTTTCAAGAGTTTATGGCTGACTGTCTCTGAAGAGACTTGAGCGCTGGAAGCCTCCAGACCACCCACACTGTGTTTCTGCAGAGACCTTCCCTCAGCAGCCTTTCTGACGTCACGCTCTGCTCGTGGTTTCATGTTTATTCCAAGCATCAATGCTTCAGGAACCAGCTGACATTGGAAGCTGGAGCCACAGAGATGAAGTGAGAGATAAGATCCATCAGACAGCCCTCTGGAGAGAGGTGCCTACACATGGCAGGGAGCTGCTGCTTACAAAGGCTTCTGGAAGTGTCTTCTGTGCATCACACAGAGGGTTTAAATTTACTCTATAAAAAGGGGCAGTGTCTGTGGAACCGGCCACATTTTATGCAGTTTGTTTTTATGAAAATGGCGAATGAAGGGTTGGTGGATTTTTCACAAATGTATTTATTTATTTATTTATTTTTTCAATTTTTAAAGCGCGCAAATACCCATACAGGTGTCTCGGCGCTGGTGATCAGAGAACTCCTTACACTTTGAGGGGTGGTTAAACAGAGGAAAAAAGCCATGTCTTGAGGCTTTTTCGGAATTTAAGGAGGGTGGGGGCAGTTTTGATATGCAGTGGGAGGGTGTTCCATAGTTTAGCAGTGGCTGTAGTGAAGCACCTGTCTCCCCAAGTGGCCTTTTTTGTCCGAGGGACAGACAGCATGAAAGCTGTGGAGGATCGAAGAGTTCTGCGATGCTCCAATGGATGAAGAGCTTCTTTTAAAAACTTAGGCCCTGGGTAGTTAAGGGTCTTGTAGGCTATGCAGAGAGCCTTAAATTTTATTCGGCTCCTGATTGGGAGCCAGTGGAGCTCTTTAATGTGATGGGATACAGATGTGAATTTGGGGATAGAAAGTAAAGTTCTGGCAGCCGCGTTTTGAACGGTCTGGAATTTGTTGAGGACTCCTTCCTGAGCATTAAGAAGCAGAGAGTTACAGTAATCCGTTTTAGAAAACACTAACAGTACTGATAAGTGTTTTACCGGCTGACTGTGGTAGATAAGGAAGGAGTTTCTTGATTTTTTTGAGTGTGTAGAATGCAGATGATACGACAGCATTGGCGTGGTGGTGGAAAGTCAATTTGTTGTCGAAGGTGACTCCCAGGTTACGAACCTTAGTCACCGGTTGGGGGGGGATCCCAGCTCCGGTGGCCACCATTGTGGGGACCATGCTGGTTTCAAGCTCCCGAATGTCATCACCTCCGTTTTATCAGAGTTAAGTTTGAGGCAGTTTGATGACATCCAGGAGCTTATTGCCTTCATACCCTCCTGAAAGTTGGCTGCCACGCTAGCTCCGTTATTGTACACCGATAGCACTAGTTGCGTGTCATCGGCGTATGTGGTAAGGGCAATACCATAGGATTTTATCACCCTCGCCAAGTCCGATACATAGATATTAAAAAGCGTCGGACTTAGCGAGGAGCCCTGTGGAACGCCGCAGGGGAGAGAGAAGGTTTGGGAGGTGAAATTGCCCATTTTGACAATCTGAGGCCGATTGGCGAGGAACGAAGCAATCAGGTCTTTAGCTGTTCCTCCTATTCCCAGAGCTGCGACACGGTCGATCAAAACGATTTAATTCTATGAAAGTAAGACAGTGCAGTGTGAACTGCATCACAAAAAGAATAGGTTTATTGTAGAATGATACATGATTTTATTAAAATAATATCAGTAGATAACATGATTATTCGATGGTACTTGAACGGCTATTAATTATCCTTCGTGTATAAGTAGATTAACAAGTCTAGTTTTTAGGTCTGGCCTTTCTCATTATCCCATTATTGTTCCACAAATTCATACATAATTCACATACATAGAGGGGCTTTTGGTTAGCACCCCACCCCCGACTGCTCTGATAAAGTGCCATTCACATGTTGGTTCCGCCCAGCACAGCATACAGGGGCAATGAGTCTGCCCCCATCATCAACTGGCTACCTTCACTTCCAGTGACCATACAAAGTCCGTGCACGCGGTCACATCCACTTAAAAGTAGGTCCTTTCTCTTCAGTAACAAAACTGGCTCAAATAGTATTTTATTTTACTTATATGTTTTTTATTAATTCCTGGACTCGGCAGGGGGCAGAGGGGCAGTAATGCAGCCAACCGGTTTTTGTTGTTCTGTGTTTGGTCTAGAAAGGAGGTGGGAAGTGCTGGTCTTAGCAGCGCTAATTGGGCGACGTACATATCCATTGCCATACCAATAGGGACAATGATTGGGACCCATGATTGGCAACTGTGGTGTTTAAGGATGCATTCCCCAACTTCTGGAATTGCCATCTTACATGTATACTTTACTTGCCAGATTTGTGACTAAACCAAGTTCTCTTCTCGGTTTGCCATATTAAGATTTTCTGGAAGGGAAGGTCTTTGTGTCTTGTGTAATGAATGCTGATGACCTCTAAATGACTCTTTCTGGGCTACAAAATGTGTTTGACAGTTCCTATGTTAAAGAAGATTGTAAATACAGTGTACTTTAAGCCGTGTTCCTTCTGATATTAACCACTTAGTGTTAGCTTTGAGGCAGTGTGTGCGCTCCCTTGGTTCCACAGCCGAGTACATGTTTGCTATTGATAAGTGCCGGGTACTCCCCTATTAAAAGTATTGCGCTCTGGCAGAGAGAGAAGTGAAGGTACTGTCTCTTTAATTTAAAAAGTGCAAGTACTCAGTAGCTGCGAGTACGCGGCCATTTAAAGCTCTGCTTATGATTTTGATACAAAATTCTTTGTAATAGCAGATACCACGTCTCTGCTTCCAGCAAAGCGTCACTTAGTGTGTCATCAACATTAGGCACAACAGACATGTCACAGACTTGTCGACTGAAAGACCGACAGCTGCGCGTGCACCAACCTACTGAGATGTGACTGACTGAGACCCAACCTTATGCTTTGAGAATGACCAAAGTGCTGCACTTCCCCCTGGTGGAGGCGCATGAAGTGCGCCCCGCAGCTGAGTCAAGACCGAGAGGCGGCACCCCCCCCCCCCCCCCCCCCCCAGTCTAGGGGAGGGGTGCCTTTAGTGCCGAGGGAACGGTTTCGTTTCCCTGAAAGTAGGCAAGGGGAGGGTCGCCTGAAAGGCTGGCGTCTTGAACAGCGCAGTATGTGGCGCCCCCGATTGTGGGGAGTGGCTGCTTGTCGTGGGAACTTTAAAAGGAAACGAGCTGCGTCTGTGTGTGGAGTGTAGCAGCATGCGCGGGCCTCTCTAAACAACAACACAAAGTAACACAATCAATATAATACACAAACTAACACAACACACTTACAAACTAATATAGTACAACCACGCAGTACAAAACAATGAGAAAACGCATCACAAAAGCACAACTGCAAAATACACTTCACCACAACAGAAACACTGCATAATCAACATGCACAAACACTCTTGTCACACATTTCCACCTCTATAACACGGTGGTGCGGGGAGGTTGTACCGCCTGTTACCACCAGGACATGGAACGGCGCCAGCCTTAATGTTTCGAGATACAGCCCTCTTTGGAAGTAAGTGAAAGTAGCCAGGGAGGGCGTGTGCGGGCGGAAGAGAGGCTCTTGTTGTGCCCAGTACCTTCTAGTAACCCCCTCGGTGCCGCCTCAGGCCCCAGATGCTAGCCTGGGCCCCTAGCGCCTTCCTCTCTCCCTGTCCCTCATTAGGCGCTGCGCACTTACACGTCAGTAGCAGCAGAGATAGCACTCAAGCTGGAGAGACTGCACCGAAACTCGTCGACAGCACCGGGTCTCCAGGGGCCGCCGCTGCCTTCTCTGTGGTTGTTGATGACGGGGGGGGGGGGGGGGGGGATGGAGGCCGGAGGCCGACGCTCTGACACAGCCCCTCTCCGCCTCCTGCTTTTTGGAGCAGCCGCGCCCCTTCCAGAGCACCACGTGCCGCGCCCCATCTAATGATGGAGCCCTGGCGCTTCCTGCAAGAGCAGGAGGTCCTTGTGTGTTTACAAACTTTATTTATTTATTTATGCAATTTTATATAGCGCGGACTTTACCCGAAGGTGTCAGAGCGCTTCACAGAAGGACCAATAATGATATACAGGAACAAAATACAAAAGCAAACAATAAGTTACATGCAGTGCTTTAAATGGGAAAAAATAAGTGCAGGTACTCATTAAAATAAGCTAGAGGTGTGGCAAGTGGGCGGAGGTAGGGGCGGGGATAAGGGCAAGATATGATGGTACATGTGTACTTTATTAACTGTACAATTAATTAAAATCATTACAGTAAAAAAAAGGAAGAAAGAACGAACGATTCGTGTATAAAAAACTAAAAACAGTGATTACAAACTTCTTTGCTTAATAAAATGTGGTACTTCTGTACTGAATAAAAAAATTCAGCACCGGTGAGTCCCGCATAGTTGGCCTTATCCCAACTTTTGTGGACCTGTTCCTGAAGCCCCCATTTGTGCCCTGAGATTGGTCTGCATTAGTGAGCACTTGAGCTGGCCTCTGTGGCGCACTAACAGCCAGATTCATGAAGCCGAAATCGGCTCGCAAAGGGCCAGATTCTGAGAATCTGGCCCTTTGCGAGCGCTATTTTTGCATTTGAGATTCATCATCCCAAATGCAAAAATCGCAATTCTAGAAATCGCTAAATTGCGATTAATTGCATTTAAGGAATCTCAATTTGAGATTCCTTAAATGCAATTCATGAACCATTATAAAATTGCGAATTCGCAATCTGGGGCCGCTATTTACCGCGAAGTCTAACTACGTGGTAAATAGCAAAAATTTAGAAAAATGCACTTTAGTGCATTTTTCTAAGTTGTATGTTACACACACACATGTCCTGGACATGTGTGCGCAACACCAGTGTACATTACCATTTCAGGGGTGCAACAGGGCGTCCTTTGGACACCCTGGCACCCTTGAAATTGCGGCACATTTGCGATTAGCTAATTGCTAATCGCAAATAAGGAATGACTCACCATTCATTACTATGGGCCTTTTAGGAATGAATGGGAAAGCCATTCCTTATTTGCGATTAGAAATTAGCTAATCTCTAATAAGGAAGCAGTAGAAATCGCTAAAAATATTGCGATTTCTACATGAATCCCGTTTTGCGAGTCTTTAATAGCGATTCCTTAAAAATCGCTATTACGGACTCGCAAAACATGACAATGATGAATCTGGGGGTAAGTGTCTTACAAGGGACGTTTCTCTCTTTGGGGGGTGTACCAGTGGGGCACTGTCAATGGTGCATCATAAAAAGATCCCATCAGCTTTAGACCGCAGAGTTTGCAGTGGGCTTACCCTGGGTTATACTACTTTCTTTAGCGACTTTTAAGGCTAACCTCATTTGATGAACACATTTTGCCAGTCTCGCTAAGGTCATTGTGATGGTACACAATGGCTTTTGTACCAGTTGCAGCACATATAACACATAAAATGCGTTTATGTAAACAAAACAAGTTAACTCATTACACAAAACGAAAGCCAAACAGGAGATGTTAAAAACTCCTTGTTTTGTAACCAAATGCATCGACAGTTGTCATAGAAGCTAATTCCCCCTCCCCCCCTCCCTCCCCCCTTCACCCCGGAGTGTTCCAACATTCCCCGCTGTGCATTGCCCTATGGGCAGGGCTGAATTCACACCCATTGTACCAATATCCTGCTGCCCAGTCCGTGTTATCTTGTAAATGCTAAATGCAGCAATTAGTGTTTGGGGTGGGGGTTGTGGGGGCACACAAAGGTAAGCAGCTCCTTTACTAAACATAAAGATGAAAAGAAAAACGTTTTTGGTCGAGGATTGGATTGCACTGCCACATGTTTTAGTAGGGCTAGTGTAATACACTAAATGGGACTGGATGACTGCCTGGCAGTCCCAGCCCATTTCATTCACCTAATGGGGAGGGGGCGGGAGAAATCGCTTTCAGCCGAATGGCCGTTGCTCATCTGATGAACAGTGCAGGGCCTGTCTAGACCCTGCACTGTTAATCACAGCGTGAGGTAAGCCCTCTCAACACCCTGCGGTCTTGGGACATTCAAGGAGGCGCTGCTGGAATCTTCAGCAGGGACTGCCCTGAGCTTGAGGAGATGCCTAACCTGCGCCTGCCGTGCCGATGATCAGGGTACCGGTACTCTCCCTGGCTACAGAGAAGTGCCGGTACTGACGGAAAGAAAATTCGGAAGTGCCGGTACTCAGTACCGGTGAGTACCGGCCCATTTAAAGCACTGGTTACATGGATCAAAAGTGACACTAGTGAGCAACCAAAATACATGAGGTAGCAATCGGTGCATTATAGGAGAAAAAAGTGATAAGGGTGCAGGTTACAAAAACGTACAAAACACAAGTAGAGGTATAATACTGCAATAGAAGGCAGACACTCCAGCACAATAACAAACGTTAGATAGGCAAAGGTGGCACTTGTGCAAGTATCTAAAACAAACAAAATGTGCGAGGTAGCAAACAGTGTGTTACAAAACAAAAGTGACGTGTGCAAGTTCCAAAAGGGTACCATACACAGGTATTGGGATATTACTAAACATTTAAACTACCAGAACACCCTGGGGAGGAAGTACCAAAAGCCTGGCCAATAGACTTTCCAGTAATGGGAGGTCTTCCTTCAGACGAAGGCAAGGGTGTGAGTTAGACTTGGAGGTGTCTTTGGAGGAGGAGAACTTTAAGGTCCCGTTTGAAGGCCTGAGAGGAGGAGGTAGTCCGGAGCTGAGGCGGGAGTCAGTTCCAGATTCTCACTGCGTTGCCTGAAAAGGATTGGGCCATCGATCTTTCCTTTTCGAAAATGGGGGGTTCAAGCAGAAGATTTTCCGCATTCCGAGATGGTCTAGAGCCTCCAGAGAGTTTCAGTTTATTCGACAGGTAGCGAGGAGAGGAGGAGTGCAAGGCTTTGTGGGTGATACAGGCAGTCTTGTAGATAGCTCTAGCCTCGATGGGAAGCCAACGAAGGGAGGATAGCAGCGGTGTGATGTGGTAGCTTCTTTTAGCCCCATAGATGAAACGGGCTGCGGGAGTGGAAGACTGAGTGTAAGACCAAACGAGAACTGAGCCGCGAACTGGTTTGAGAGTTAATGCACCTACTGCTGCAGCTAAGGTCTGTGTGTGCGGTCCGCAGCTCGGTCACCGTGAGGTTACGGTACCCACCTCATCATTAAGGCCGCTTGGATTGGGCCAAAGTTAGGGTGGCGTCCCCGTTTTGCTAGGACGGTCCCCATTTTTAACCAGCTGTCCCAGAAAATTTCGAGAAAAGTAGCTCATGTCCTTGTTTTTAAAGAGGTCGACTGAAAACAGCGGGAGGTGTTATTTATGTTTTACAGAGCAGGGATAGTTAACAGTTGTTTCAAGAAAGCAATTTAATTAACAGGCAAGCTACTGGGTTTAAAAATTGCATTTTATGTATTTTCTTACTGCCTGTTCTGTAATTCTCTGCCGAGGAGCACTCTCATCTCTTGAAGTAAAATTGTAGTCCTTCTTTTTTGTGTGAAATGTCCCGGTTTTTGGCTTTCAAATTCTGGTCATCCAAGCCAAAGTCAGTGGCACACCCCTGTCAGAAATAGGTGGAAAGAAGCAAAAAAGTTTTTCTTTCTATAACAGTGTTGCTTTTGAAGTCCTCCCAAATACAGGAGTGAGGAGGAGGACCGAGCCTTTTGAGACTGTGTTGCATTCTGTTTTATATATATATTGCCCTATCTCTCCTCTGTGTTTCCCTTTGTATGGATCTGATGCCTGGAATGTATGATGCGTGCCTGCATCTTACATGCTGGGTTCCAGGTTCCATACCAACGGTTATATTGAGAATCTGTATGCTGTACTGATGTGCTGTGCTTCAACTCCTGATCAAGAATTAAACTTATATATTTAATTCATCAATTTATTCTCCTTGGATTTTATATTGGCGACGAGGTACATCTTACGATTTCTGCCACTATTCTTGAAGCAGAGGAGCAGAAATTCGAAGATTTTGTTTTTGAACCTGGCGAAGAAAAGGAAAACTTAAAAACGATCGCTTTTACTTTATATAGTCTTCAAGACTATACTGAGCGATTCTACAACGTCGTATTTGGGAAGATTTACGACCAACGAGTCTAAAATTACGATTTTTAAACATTTTTCTCTTTTACCAACGGAAAAAAAAGAGGAAATCCGTGAAAATCATCTGTTCTACCTTTACTTGCAGCGCGCATTCATGCGGTTTGAGTACGTTTTATTCCGGCGGATTGGTAATTTTGAAGTCCGAAGTTATTGAATTTTGTGCTCTTTTGGTTGTTTGCGTGTTTGACGCTCGAGACTGTTTGTGAGTTCGAGACAACATCGCTTCTGACGTACGTCTCCTCACACGTCAGCGCGCTATACCTACCCAAGACGCACTGCTTTGTCATCACGTTGTGCGTATGAGCGCCTTTTTGTGTGTTCATGGTAACGAAATACACGAAGTTACCGGAGACGCCGAGGAGTTTGTGAAGATTCCTGCTGTGCCTAATTACATTAAGGTATCGTACTGTTGCACACCGGAGGGTAAAAAAAACAATAAATACTCAATATTATTAACTCTATGATACTTTTGACCAATTAACTCGATATTACAAATTGAGCTAACGCTGTGTTTGAAAATTCGTCTATCAAAGGAATTTGGATTACAAAACTATTACTTGACTACCACCTTGTGGATTATATTTGTTTTCTCTCGTTCATTTACTTTAAAGTTTTTATTTTATTGTTTTATGAAGAACTGCATTTCTTTTTAGGAGTATATTTACACCTTTACCCAAAATGCAATTTGATCCACCTTCAAAGTTTTTGCAAACCAAAGGAGATCCGCACATTCCATGGACTAGATGGAAAGAAGAGTTTTTTACTTATCTCAAAGCTATGGATGGTGAAAGGATGTCAGCGGAAAGAAAAAAATATATATTTCTACATTGCCTTGGGTCAGAAGGGCAACTTGTTTTTAGGACTTTGCCTCCTGTTAGATCTGGGGGTGATACTAATGTGTATGATGAGGCTGTACAGAGAATAGAAGGAAGATTTAAACCTGTGACTAGTGTAGCTTTAAATAGGTTTAAGTTTTATACCAGAGTACAAGATGAAAATGAATGTTTCGATGAATTCTTAACAGCTTTACGTGCACTTTCTTTGCATTGCAATTTCGGTCTGATAACCGATGAGATGATCAGAGACCAAATTGTGGTGCATGTAAAGAGCAAGAAAGTACAGGAACAATTGTGGATTTTGGGGGATCCAAGTTTAGAAACGGCAATAAGTACAGCTAAAGCTCTGGAACAATCAGACAAATGGATTAAATCCTTAGATAAGGTTTCTGTTCACACCACTCCTTCTACATCTACTAGTGAGGTTAGCACTGTCAATGTGCGGGAAACAAAAACTCAAGGTCCTAATAAATACGATGGTAAAGGTAAACAATTTTATTGTTTTAGATGTGGGAATCCGGATCATATTGCTTCCTTCCCACAGTGTCCTGCTATAAATAGACAATGTAATAAATGTGGACGTACAGGACATTTTTCCAAATATTGTAAAACTTCTGCCAAACCTTTTAATGATTACAAGAAATCTTCTTTTAATACTTCTAGGCGTTCTAGTGGGAATGTATCTTATGTTGCAGAAGAAGGGAATAACGATTCTTCTATTAAAGAATCAGGTATTGTGGTCTCTGTGCAAACCCCATTTGACATGACACAAGCGGATAGTTTACCATCTCCAAAAAGTCTGGTGAACATTTTAGGTAAGACTCTTGAACTCATGGTGGACTCCTGTTCTCCGTGGACTATAATTACTCGTGATTATTGTGTAGAGCCATTTGGAGACTTGGTTGATATCAATTCTTTGTGCAAACCAGACATTATTGCCTATAATTTTGATAAATCCGAAATCAGTTTTATAGGTTTTAAAGAAGTTCTCATTATTATATGAATAATTCTGCAGTTATCAAAATGTATGTGGCATTGAAAGGAGTGAATGTCTTAGGATGGAGGGATCAGGCAAAGTTGGGGATCTCTTTGAATCCTAGGTTGAAAGATCCTGTGTGTGTACTAGCTGTATCTGATGGGGAGTGTGATATTGCATCTATGTCTAAGGAGATCTCTGACTCTTTTCCTAATGTTTTTTCTGACAAACTTGGGAAGTTGAATAGTTTTACACATAAAATTAAAGTCAAACCTGATACAGTCCCTGTTAAACAAAGGTTAAGGGGCGTTCCCATTAGTGTCAGGGAGGAGCTCAGAATTATGCTTGATACTATGGTTAAAGATGGTGTTATTGAGGAAGTAGAATCCTCTGAATGGGTTTCGCCTATTGTTTTGGCGATTAAACCTGACAAAACTATTAGGTTGTGTGTGGACCTGAGCGCCTTGAACAAATGTTTGGTCACAGACTGTCACCCATTACCGAACATTAATGAAATGTTGTGCATGTTAGATGGAGCCTGTGTGTTTTCAACCTTAGATCTCAGATCTGCATATCATCAGATCGAACTCACGGAAGACTCCAAGCACTTCACAGCTTTTATCACTCCTCATGGATTATTTCAATTTAAGAGGATGCCATTTGGGTTGGCATCGGCTGCTTCAGTCTTCCAAAGGGCAATGTATCATATATTTAAGGATCTAGGTGTCTTTGTCAAGTGCTTTCAGGATGATATCCTTATTTTTTTCAAAGAACTTCTCAGAGCATGACATTCATCTTAAGGAGGTTTGTTCCAGGTTGGAGAAGTTTGGTCTGACTATCAAGGCCAGTAAGTGCAAGTTTTTTGCAAAACAGTTGATTATTTAGGACATTCTATTTCAGGTGATGGTGTTGTGCCTAAAAAGAACCTTGTTGATGCTATTGTTAAAGCTCCTTCTCCGGACAATAAGGAAACATTACTTTCGTTTGCAGGACTTTGCGAATACTATAGCAAGTTTATCCAAAATTTTGCTAGTAAAATGGAGCCTCTTAGCGAGCTAACAAGGAATTCAGCTAAATTCATTTGGACTGAAAACAGGAACAGGCTTTTAAGCAAATTAAGGAGGAAATTGTTAATGCGCCTACATTAAAATCTTATTGTGTTAATAAGAAGTGCATTATCACGGTCGATGCTAGTCTTTATGGCATTGGTAGTGTGTTGAGTCAGTCATCTGGTAAGGATGAATGGTGTGTTGCCTTTTCCTCAAGGACTTTGTCACCTACAGAGAGAAGGTACTTTGTTATCGAAAAGGAGCTGCTTGCCTGCATTTGGGCTGTCGAGCATTTCAGGAATTATGTGTGGGGTAATCGATTTGTACTACGAACAGATCATAAACCTTTGGTTGGGATTTTGTCTCCTGGTGGCGGATGGAATTCTACAACGCGCATAGCTCGGTTGTCGTCACGGCCTCAGGAGTATGATTTCGAGATTGTGTATGTTCCCGGAAAGTGTAATGTTACAGCGGATTTTCTTTCTAGGTTTCCTTGTGAGGATGCTCCTATCGTGGATAATGAGGTTGATGTTGTTGCTTCTGTTGGGGATTGTGTTTCTAAAGGAGTTTATTTCATTGTGTGAAGAAGAGTGGTTTGCTGAACTTGGTAAGGATGTGGTTTGTCAACAACTTCTTGATTTTGTAAGGAATGGTTGGCCAGCCTGTAGGGGTATTTCACCGGATTTGGCTCCATTTTGTCAGGTTTCATCTGAGGTCGAAGAGTTTTCTGGTCTACTGTTCAAAGCTGGTAAGTTAATTCCGCCTCAGTCCTTACAGAGGAAGATTTTGCTTCTCGCTCATCAGAGTCACATTGGCATGTCATCAATGAAACGTCTCATTAGAGAAAGTTTTTGGTGGCCGGGAGTTGATAAAATGGTGGATAGGCTGGTAAGGGATTGTTCACACTGTGTTAATAGTGACAAAATGCTTCATTTGACTTCAGCTCCCCTCAAGCCTGTAAGTTGGCCCAACTTTCCTTGGCAGAAAGTAGGATTTGATATATCTGGCCCTTTTAAACAGTTGCCTTACAATGCTCGTTATGCTTTGGTCCTAGTGGACTACCACTCCAAGTGGCCCGAGGTGAAGTTTGTTAGCACTGCCTCTTCTCAGTCCGTTATCCTTTTCCTTAAAGAAGTTTTTGCGAGGGAAGGGTTTCCTGAAACTTGTGTTACAGACAATGGTGCTCAGCTTATTTCAGCTGATGTTGAGAAATTTCTTAGTAGTTGTGGTATTAAGCATTACACTACCTCCTTGTATGAACCCAGGGAAAACGGTCAAGTTGAACGCTTTAATCGGGTCCTTAAGGATTGTGTAAATGGTGTGCAGGTTTCTGATGATGGATGGTTGGATGTTGTGAGGAAGAGGTTATGGACATATCGCATTACACCTCATTCTGTTACTGGGGTTAGTCCCTTCAAACTTCTTAAGGGAAGGGAGCCGCCATCTGATATATGTCCCTGGTGGATTAAGAAACTTGATATAAATGATTCTGTTGTGGACCTTGTCGGCGTAGCCAAACGTGTTGAAGACAAACAACTTAAAATGAAAACATTGTTTGATTCCAAAATGAAGACCAGGGTTAATGATTTTGTGGTGGGGGAATGGGTGCGTATTAAAAAACCTGGTTTTCTGGTTAAGGGTTTTTCTAAGTTTTTCCCTCCCATCAAAGTTGTCAAGGTTTTTAAAAATAGTGTAGTCACGCAGGATGGAAGAGTGTGGAATGTTCGTAGAGTGGCAAAATGTAACAGTGTTGAAAATGTGCTTAGTTTTTCTACTCCTATTCCTAGTAATAGCCAATGGAGATCTAGTGTTGATTTCACTAAATGTTCTCCAAATGTTGTTCAAGATAATTCATCTGTTGCCTCTAGAGTTAAGGTTTGTAATAGACAAAGGAATGTTCCCAGCAGATATTTAGATTAATGTACATAGGAGGTTTCCCCTCCTGGCATTTAATTTATTGTTTTTTTTTTCTTTTAGGGGTATGATGTGTTGCATTCTGTTTTATATATATATTGCCCTATCTCTCCTCTGTGTTTCCCTTTGTATGGATCTGATGCCTGGAATGTATGATGCGTGCCTGCATCTTACATGCTGGGTTCCAGGTTCCATACCAACGGCTATATTGAGAATCTGTATGCTGTACTGATGTGCTGTGCTTCAACTCCTGATCAAGAATTAAACTTATATATTTAATTCATCAATTTATTCTCCTTGGATTTTATAGACTGCACTTTGGGAGGAGATGTGGGTGTGGCCAGAGATTCCGGCTTTGGATCTGGGAAACCAGGCTCAAGTCTAGGTGTGCGCTCAACATCCTGTGATTCTGGGCAAATCACGTAATCTCCCCGTGCCTTAAAAGCACACAAATTGGAATAGCCAATATGTCTCACCTTTGGGACCTAATGTGTTTAGCCATGCAGCACGTTGTCATGGGTGCTGTGCCGCCAGCGATTGAAAAGCTATACAAATACTGCACACTGGAGTATGCACTCTGATGCAGGAATACATGCTTGCCTGACGAAATATTTATGGACACGTTCCAAGGCTTTTTAACGCACAGACAGAAAGAAAGGAGCCTTGATGCAAGTCAAGTAAGTAAACAGGAAAAGGAGTAAACCCGTTATCCCAGCTGAGACCGGGCAAGTATTATAACAATAAGACAATGTCTCAACTGGTATATCATGCACGGGGACTGTGTAAATTGTGTATCAATCACCTAGCACAGAAAGGGGACGAGGGAGACCAAGTAAGGGTAGCAGGGTTGTATTAGCATATAGAAGCACAAAATACAACTACATTGCAGTAACCATAACAACCAAATGTGCACTGGGAGTGTTACAGTGAATAAACGGCGCAGTGACACGTGATTAGGAAACAACATAAGGCGGTGAAAAAACAGTGGATCAAATGAAAGTACTTACAAACTCAAACATAATTTCGTTATTTGCAAATTACCCAAGGGTTGCCCCGAATGTCCTTGTAGAGTCGACGACGTTTCAACCTCTTTAACTTGAGGTCATCATCAGGACGATGGTTACATAATTAGAAGAGTGCTCTGGAGGCACTATAGGGGAGCGAGAGGGGAGAGTTCAGAGGATGAAATCCATTGTCAGGAGCCGCAATGAAACGTCCCTTGGGAGAAGGCAGCGGTGAATAGCTGATGTGAGATCGGTTGGAAGGTTCAACATCCAATGTCAATGGAAGTGGCGTATGGGTACCTGGGCTGCGCTCTCAGAGATGAATTATGATGGCTGCAGGGGAATGGAGCCTTGGCACTGGTGAAGAATCGGACCAGCTAGTTTGTGGTCTAGAGAGCCGGCATTAGTCCGGGGGGTCAGGGGACGATTCCCCGTTCGCTCCCCTACAGTGCCTCCAGAGCACTCTTCTAATCGTGCAACCATCATCCTGATGATGACCTCAAGTTAAAGTGGTCGAAACTCCGTCGACTCGTTTGATCCACTGTTTTTTCACCGCCTTGCGTTGTTTCTTAATCATATGTGTCACTGCGCCGTTTATTCACTGTAACACTCCCAGTGCACATTTGATGGTTATGGTTACTTCAATTTAGTTGTATTTTGTGCTTCTATATGCAAATAACAACCCTTCTACCCTTACTTGATGCAAGGCAAAGCACTATCACCTTCTGTGTGCCGCCATGTTGAATCTGCTTTCTTGATAAATGTTACAAAAAGCGGAGCATGTACTAATACAGCATAGAAAGAAGCAACAGGCGGAACCAGATGCTAAGAGTGCTTCAAACTGGAATAATGAGTGGCTGAGGAGTGAAGTTAGAGCAATGTTCAAATTGACAACGCAGTACTTTTTCCTTCCAAAGATTCCCAAAGTAGTTTGCATGCACGACCAGTAGCGTAGCCAGGGGGGAGGATGGGAGCTGTCCGTGCTGGGCGGCACTTTTTTGAGGGTGGTGGCACTACATGTGAGGTGAGCAATTTCAGCAAGTGCAAGATAAGTGTTTTTCTTTTTTTTACATTTTATTTTCCCTTGTCATTTCTTCAACTTCCCACATCCGCTCTACCTGCACCGGCCATCTCTGGGCAGCAAACTCAGGGACCGCCCTGGTTGGCAAAAGTTCTAGCTACGCCACTGAGTATGACACAGACTCAACTTCAACTGTGGTGTAGTGGAACCGACAGTTAGAGATCCCTTCACGGTCGGTGTGGATGGTGCGGTGCTGTCATCTAAGATGTAATCTCTGGTGCTCTTTGTGTGCAGGCTGGGATGAGGTGTGAGAGTGGGCAGTCAAGTAATGCCTCACAGTCCAGTCCCTGGGGAGCTGCCATAAATGTGCTTTGAAATCAGAGTTCTGAGAGGTGGAGGACGACAGGAAAAGGCAGTGGGCATCCAACTGCTATGCAGCTGTGGCAGGTGGCACCCCAAGCTCCAGAGTAGGCTGAGGGGAGTGCACTTTCAGCCCCCACGTGCATTCTTCTAATTTACCTCTGTAATTTATACTCTAGAGCTAGAAAACATGCACTCTCATAGAGTGTTTCAGACAAAAAAAAAAAGGAGCGAAGCAGAAGGCAGGTAGAGTCACACGAAAGAGAGACAGCAATGAGAGTGGGGAACACAAGTATATGGGCAACAGGAAGCAATATTGGTTGGTGAGACAGCGACACTGCATGCAGCGGTGCACAGAAGAAAGTTGCGAGAGAGCGACTCATTGCAGAAGGTGGGAAGAGAGATAGCTGGAACCGTACTGTCAGGGAGTACTTCGTGAGAAAGGAAATGAGGGAGGAGGGGAATCATGGAAGCAACACTAAGAAGGGCAGGGGGATGCTAAGACAACATGGGTAGGACGTTTTTAAAAGAGAATGGGAGAGCTGGTTGTGAGGGGCATGCCAAGGGAGCGGTAAACATTGCCTCATTCGCATATCATCTGGTTGAAGCACTATTGTTAAAGTGCTGTAAACAAATATCGTGTGTGGGCGAGTTTTAAATATAAATGTTTTTATGCTTGTAATACATTGTGCTTCACAACTTTGGAGCATATAAATTAATCAATTGCAAAACAAAACACCAGTTACCTTGCCAATAAAAAGAAAGTTTGTTTACAAATTACCAACACGCATTCACTTGGCATAACCCATTCACGCACGCTACCTTAATAATTAATAAACGGAAGTTTGTTTACCTGACACCAACACGCAATCACTTTGCTCTTGGATTTAAAGTAAAAAATACAATAATTTACAAACATGCACACACATGCTGCAGGCAACAGAAAAAGCAAGCAAAAAAGAAAAAAATAGTCCCCCAAAATGAACACATAAACACTAACGCGTAAAGATACCAGTAATCAGGCAGTGCTCTGTGGGAGGAAATATAACACAATAAGGAGGGTAGGTAGGAAGTATTAACCACTAGCAAGACCACATTTTTAAAGGACAATTGAGTTAATGAATGAAAAGGTAGTGGGCAGGCTGTAAACCCAAAAAGTGTATACAACATGTCTCGAAGAGACAGCACAAGCACTGCCTATGATGGACCTAAAAAATGGCCCTATATGATAAATAATTTTTTTAACAAAAAATAGTCCTCTAGCTATATGGGGCACGTCTACAGCATTCCAGCCGCAGCCCTTGCAGGTAAGAGCGGTGGGACCGGGTTGGTGGGGGGATTTGAAAGATGACCTTGGTGGAAAATTAAATAAATAGTTTATCTTCCCTCCTCGTCGTCTGTCGAAATCCCCCCACACGGCCCCACCCCCCTACCGCTCTTACCTGCATGGGCCGCAGCTGTTGCAGCCTAACCAAACCAAAGTGCCTTCCTGCAGTATTTTCACAGACCTTCTACCCGCCTGGCCTCCTCCTGGACAGGTCAAGTCACCATGTACTCAATTTGCCCCTTATTGCTCTATGTGCATCTCACAATGTTATGTTATGTAAAGGCGGATTTATAGAGCGCACAGCTACTCAAAGAGTGTCCCGGCGCTGAGACAGAGAAAAAGATGGAGAAACACAGTCAGTGCAAGAGAGACAAGGGTCCTACAAGTGGGAAGGACAGCCTGCTTGTTGGAACAGCCATGTTTTCTGTTTCTTTCTGAAAACACGAACATTTGCTGTTTGTCGAAGCGGTAGAGGGAACCTATTCCAGGACCTGGTCACCAGGACCTGAAAAGAGCGACCCCCACAACGGGCTTTGGCACATTTCGGAGTTGCTACCAGATGTTGAGGCGCAGACCTAAGAGGTCTGCCGGGGGTGTAGAATGAAATTCTTTGACGTGTGTAGAGTGAGTAGAGTGCCCCCATACCATGCAGGGCCTTGAAAGCCAGAGCTTTAAAGAGTATTCTACAGAGGACTGGCAGCCAGTGCATTGCTTTCAGATGACGAGAGATCCGCTCTCTGGGCCCAAGGCTGAGAACTGCCCTTGCTACCGAGTTCTGCACAACTTCCAAACTGTTGAGCAGACACTCCGGGAGTCCCAGATAAAGGCTGTTGGCATAGTCGAGCCTATAAGTAATAAGGGCCTGTATAACTGTCTTCCTATTAGAAATAGGTAACAGGAACAGAAACCTGCGCAGCATCTTCAGCATGCCAAAACAGGTGCCTACAACTGATTGTACTTGTAACTTCATGGATAATGTCTCATCCAGCTTTACTCCTAAGTTTTTTACCGTCTTAACTAGAGTTTGAGGAGGGGACATATCAGGGGGCCACCATTGCTTCCAGGCGTCCAGGGGCGGGGTGCCGAAGATGATTTCAGACTTCTGAGTTGCATTTAAGATGGTTCAATTGGAACCAAGCGAAAACGTCTCTCAGGCATTTATTAATTTTTTCCCCATTAAACTCCTCATTCTTTTTGCCAGTAGACAGCAGCTGGGTGTCGTCGGCGTAAGATATAATTACAGCCTCACCAGCTTCCAACAGTGTGGCCAGAGGGGCCCTATATAGATTAAAGTGAACAGGGCTCAAAATGGATCCCTGAGGCACGCCCACCTCAAGAGGAGGTAGTCCCGCTGAGAAAGGGGGTGACCACACCTCCTGATGCCTTGCCTCCAAAAAGGAGGACATCCACTTCAACACTGTGCCCCCCCATACCCGCACTCCTGCAATCTCCGAAGGAGGTGGTCATGGGAGTTACGGACAATGGAGGATAATGCTCTAACAATGGATGCGATTTCCAATTCTGAGGTTCACAAACATCACATATACGCTATTTCAATTTTCCTCAAAGATGTGTTTTGCCTATGTGGCTCCTGTCACTCACTTTTTCTCAGTTATCACACTAACACTTTCTTCTCCTTTTATGTTTGTCAAGCTACTTGGAGCAGAAGTTTTCTTGCAAATAAATATGAAACAGGGAAACCAGGCTGTTTCTGTCATATGAATCAGTATGTTTTTTTTCAAATCACTGGGAGCCATTAGTAAGTATATTCTTTTCTATAAACATCTTCTGCTGTGCTAAAGTGGCATTGTTAGTATACTTGTGTGTTGTTGTCTTTACCTATGCTGTGAAGCACAATGGGGAATTGCCTTGTTGCCACTCTCATCTTGAATTGCCAACAGAAAAGTTTATAATAGCAAGCATTAAATGGGGGAAGCACAACCATCCCTACTTGAGGCTTGTAGTTTTTTTCCTTTTAAAGCTGAGGCTTAGTCAGCAGGTGTCCAAAGGACTAATGTGCCTATTGTTCTTAAGTGCCACATAACTGCAACCTATCGATTATCTTGGTCACTTAAGTCACAGAGAAGGTATTTTAAGATGTGTCATCGAGATGAAATTGTTAACCATTCAGTCTTCTCTTAAAGTATGGTTGATTTTCAAGAAAGGTGATGCAAATAGGAAATTTAAACACTGTGGCATATGGCCTGGATTTAATGTAGTTAAGATAGCTTAGGGTGTTAAGGTGCGTGCTGAGAAATGGTTACAACCTCAAGTGACTCCCTGTGGCCACCAGCACTAGGCCCTGCCCCTCCAGCTAGGGATACCATCAAGAGTCTGGGCATCTGGCTGGACAATGCATTAACATTCGGCCACCAGGCAACTAAACTAGCAGCTACCTGTATGAGTATCATCAGATTGATACGAAAGATCCTGCCACTCCTCCCTTTCAAGGCCAGACAGATCTTGGTTCAGGGTCTAATTCTTTCCCGGCTCGACTTCGGTAACGCTCTATACTTAGGAGCCCCCGAATCCACCCTGAAAAAACTTCAGGTAATCCAAAACTGCGCTGCTCGTACTCTCCTACGCATTCCGCGCCGGCAATCAGTGAAAACTGAACTAAGAGCCCTCCACTGGCTGCCAGTTAAAGACAGAGTCAACTTTAAAAGTATGTGCATCGCCCATCGTGCCTACTGGAGGAAAGGAGCAATCCTTAATCGCACCCTGATCACCCCCTACAACCCTAACAGGCAGCTCAGGTCGACCCTCGCCTACCAAGCCATCATTCCCAGGTTTAAAAAAGAAAGAAGTGGAGATAGAATGTTCTCTACAAACGTAACAAGGCTCTGGAACTCCCTCCCTCTATCCATCCGCTCAGAACCAAACATTCTGCTTTTTAGGGAAAAATTTAAAACCTTTTTTTTCAGTAGATAACCTGACACTCCCCACTGATTTGTTTTCAGATTCAGCGCTGGGACGCCTGCGGGTAACTGTCGCGCTTTACAAAAATCCAATTCATTCATTCAAGTATTCAACCTCAACAGCGCTGTCTAAAACATTTATCCTCCAAGGTAAGGTATGAACGGAACCTGCTTATTTACAGTTGCAGTGAAGACAGGGTTCTGCTTGCACACATTGCTATGTTAGCATAAGCGTATTAGAAGTTTAGAAACCATTTTGCCACTTTGCAGCTTTTACACACAACACTAACTGTAACTGTTGTTGCAAGTTAAACTGCTTGATTTTCTTCGCATGAGAATGGTCTGTTTTTCACATCCCTAGACTTACACCGCGGCCTTAGTCTATACACTGTGTGCAGAAGTCTTCAGGGTCATAATAACAATGTATGCTGTGATTCAGGTTGATCGGCCCACGCTCTAGACAAAACACGCACACAGCTGCACATTGCTGAAATTCGAGTGCCTTTAATATTACAGTGCATGCATGATTTGGGCACTTGGAGAAAGAACCTTTCCAGTAACAGAGAACTTTGCTGATCCTGAGATGTTATTCACCTCTGCTGATCTTGGAGGTATGGGGTTCCCCATTTAAGCCTAAGAGAGCTTCTATTATTATAAAACCTAGTTTCTAGCAAGGGAAGGGTGGTACACAAGGCGCTTATGACTTGTTTCCACTATCTGCCGAACAAATGCACAGTTCCCACTGGGAAGTGTGGAATTACACAATACTAGCAACATTTTATGAAGGCCACTTTTGCATGAGAAAATACACAAGTTTACATTTGCTCATCCAAAAATATGCTCAGTGATTGCAAATTCACTTTCCCCACATCCTACTTTTGCCTCCCTGGAAAAGGTTTTACTCTTGACTTTCCACTCTTTCAGAGTGGGAAGAGATTGTATAGGAGTTGAAGAATACCACTAATCATGTACCTTTTTGGAAGTGCACCGACTCACATGGTAATCTATCACTTGCACTTCCTCTTATGCCTCTTTCTGATCTGCACTGTGGAAAGGTGGCACAATCAGAGCCTTGCTAGAATCTAAATCCATTTACAATATGAATCCTGGAACAATCACAGAGGCCATCATCAGAGTTCTGATATAATGAATGCGTTGCAATAAATTGTCACCCTCACTTTTGTTTAGAGCATTCCAGAGTTCCCCAGAGAGCATTAACAAGCTGCTTGCTTACCACTCATTTAATCTGCACTGTGCCGTATCTTGTGCGGCCGCTGCCTCTAAATCAGGTGAATGGAATGGCAATGTCCATGGTGTATTCATTTTTTACCATTTAAAGATTGACAGTGTGTTGGTTCTAAACATGGTGGCCATGCCTTAACTCTTCAAAATGATACACTATGTACAATACAGTTGTGATATGGTTATCTGCTGCTATGTTTAATTGTATTTGTTATTGCAAGCATATGCCTGCCATGCATATGTTGTTGAGTTTTTTGGGGCTGCTTGGATGTGCAAGTGGATAAATACAAGAATGAGTCAGTGGGTTTAAGAATGGATGTGTGAGTGCAAGAATAAGAGGCACTTTCATTTATAAGCCAGACCGGTTGACATTTGCAAGGCTTGTTTAAATTAAAGTTGACTGTCAGGCATATTTTCACACAAAAATTCACTCAAAGCCCCATATTACAGTTCAAGCCCCATTTAATATTATATGCGGAAACAGTGCACGGTCTTAAAATGGAGTGTGAATTTGAACTTGGAGTGGCAAATTCTATGCAGGGAGGGACTTCTCACTGGAGTAGCAGAAAAAGGTCCGGGGTGCAAGAACAGGATGATGCTCTACTCAAAGAGCTGTATGGGTATACCCTTTCTGGAGCTCTTCCGGCTGCCTTTGTCAGGAAGCCGGAAGGAGGATGGAGGTCAAAGATAAGCTAAGTTGGGCACTTCCTCTTGGGCATCAGACCCTGGTGGTTGTTCTGACTTCAGGAAGAAGCCTGGAGGCTGCAATAAAGATAATTCCAGATGGATCAAAAAACAGTCCTCTGTTGGTTACATTAGGCTTTTTACTGGAAAATATTGGTGTTTAATGACTTCAAATGACACACATTCAATGACACGACCAGTGATCAGGTCTTTGTGACCTTTAGTTTGTCAACCTCATACTCGTACATTTGGCTTCTATTGGTTTTATTAACTCCTTTTGGTCTTTGTTTATTGGGTCCATAGGGTTTTCTTTTGCCCAGTACAACCTGTTGCAACAGGAACCAGAAGAGCTGCTGATGGGACAGAAAAGGAGTAGACCAGTAAATAAACATTTTTAGATGATGTCCGCTGGTCTGACAGCCACCAATACCAGGTCTACAGAAAGGTCGATCAGGAGTCGGGCACAGCGCTATCTTTCTACTCGGGGATTTCCGAGGAGGATCTGGATGACATGCAACAGGCGCAGAGAAGCATACTGCAGCCAATGACGATGAACAGTCCAAGGAAAATGTACACCAAAGTTGTAATCCAGAAGGCGTAGAGGTAGAGCCCCTTGTGGCAGTAGTTTGTGGCTTTGGGGTCTGTATAATTTGGGGCATAAATGGAATAAATCCAAACGTTTCCTGCGTGAGAAAGAGAGAGAGATAAACATCTAATTACAATTAATGAATAAAAACAGATTGTACTTGGTATACTCTCAAGACCAACATAGTTTTATACTCCTTTTACCTAAACTCTATCTTGGCAACAAAAGGGGAGTTAGTAAGGAACAAAACTGGGAGAGAACAGAAGGAAAAGAGAAAAACTGTCCATCAGGAAACAAGATGACAGTGAGGCCGAAGGGAGGCACAAAGGAAAAAGGGTGAGAGGGCAGAAGGGTGAGAGAATGAGGGGCAGAGAGGGACTGGAAAGAGTAAAACACAGGAAAGAATGGGGACTAAATTAGAAGAGAGGAAGAATATGACTGCAAGATGGCTGCATCAAATAGACTGCAACAGCTTATCAAAAACATCCAGAGACCTTAACACACACGTGAAGTTTGTGGTCTTACCCCTCCAGCGTTATTCTTGGAATGAGACTTCTATGCATGAATATGTTCTCTTTTCAACTTCACTTCCTGCCACTGTTCCATCCCTTGCCAACTGGATATTTTTTCCAACTTTATAAAACACTAGCAGCCCGTCCCAACGTTGTCCGAGTATGAATTGCTGCCGGCCAGTAGTATATGGTTTTGTAGGATTTCGTTTTGATAGCATTTCTTATCTGTGACAGGCCTGTGAAACACTCCGATTCACAGTGCACTGCTGATGCACGAAAGAGTGCGCATTCAGTAGTGTGTGAACTCGAGTTTCCCTACTTTATTTTTCCTTGCAATATTATATAGCGCGAACTCGACAACATGGCATGAGCACAATTTACATTACAGAAGAACACATTAATTTGTAGTAGGCACGGGGAGACAAAGCGATTTACCTGGAATCACAGGATGTTTAGCTGATGCCGAGATTCAAACGTAGCTCCCCAGCTCTAAAGTTCGCAATGTTAGAACTTGTGGTGGGAGGTGTGTCTAAAAGTGTATGTCGGTGCTGGCCATCAATGAGAGAGACCTATGCATTTTTCAAATCGGTGGTGAAAAAATATGAGTATGTTGCTGGAGATGTGGGCCGCCGTACCACCAATGTACTTACCAGGGGAGGGTAAACACCCATTATTCCGCAACTTTCTTTCCGTATACCATCACTCTTCATTACGAAAATACCATGACTCCGCAATGCCATTATAACGCATGGCATTACATTTTATATGCTGTTACCACGCATATATTTACAACGAAATTAGTTGTAAATGCATGAATGGTAAAAGCAGGTTTTTTTAATGTTTGGATAAGGTAATTATGGGTATAGGGGTATATGTTTTGGGGTACTGAGGTATATGTTTTGGGGGTGTTTGGGTATTTTAAGGGTTCAGCTATAGTTTTGGGTTATGGGGTACAGGGGTAGTTTTAGGGTTAGGTATGGTTTTGGGGTACAGGGGTATTTTTAGGGTTCAGGGCTAGGTTTGGGTTTTGGGGTATAGGGGTATTTTTAGGGTTCAGGGGTAGGTTTGGGTTTTGGGGTACCAGTGTATTTATAGGGTTCAGGGCTAGGTTTAGGTTTTGGGGTACAGGGGTATTTTAGGGTTCAGTGGTAGGTTTGGGTTTTGGGGTACAAGGTTATTTTTATGGTTAAGGGCTAGGTTTGGGTTTTGGGGTACAAGGGTATTTTTAGGGTTCAGGGGTAGGTTTGGGTTTTGGGGTACCGGTGTATTTTTAGGGTTCAGGGCTAGGTTTGGGTTTTGGGGTATAGGGGTATTTTTAGGGTTCAGGGCTAGGTTTGGGTTTTGGGGTACAGGGGTATTTTTAGGGTTTAGGGATAGGTTTGGGTTTTGGGGTACAGGGTATATTTATAGGGTTAAGATGGGTTAGTGTTTAAGGGTGTTGAGGTATTTTAAGGAGTAAGGGTGGGTTACGATTATGGGGTGCAGGGGTATTTAAACGGAGCATGGTGGATACCCGGGGCTGGAATGTACAGAACCTGGGAAGAAAAAACAATGAAATATTGGGCACAACACTCGCTTTTTTTTCCATAATCCCGCGTCCCGCACATGCCCACGCCCCCAGCACACGCCCACAGCACACAATATGAGACATGGCATGAAGGCGGAACGTACCACACGCCCCCAGCATTTGTCACACCCCCAGCACACGCCCACAGCACAATGCAGACACGCCCACAAGGGACTACTTTGCTGGCACGGTTCTTTTACCTTTTAAATGTATATGGTGGGCGCCTGCATAGCCTATGTCCTTCTGAGGCAACTGCCCTTTCCAACGCTGTATTGGGTGTTGTGATTGGTGCTGTGGTTCCTGAGATTACCCGCCTCAAAGGTTTGGGCTCTCTCTTTATTATATTAGTATAGATAACTATAGACTACAAGTCAACCGGTTACTGACAGACATTGAGGTCTGGCTTGGCAGTTCTGGCTGGACTGTTCCCATGAGGCACAGGATTAAGACTGATTTGCATATAGTTGGGTCTGAACTGGGGTGGCGAAGTGAGCTAAAGAACGATGATGGATTCAACCCAGATCTGTGACTGGGGGGTGGGTGTGAGTGTCTCAAAGGTTTTTGCGCTCCCTTCCACATCTCCTTGTGTTTTCAACACCACAATGATACCATTACACCACAGTTTACGTAGCAGAAACAAACAGTCGACATGAAAAAGTGTACTTTTTAGTAGTCATTTTTAATATCAAGATCTAACACACGTTTCAATAATACAAGATATACACAACTATCGGTGTACTGGTAGGCTAGACAGTGGAATTTATGTGCAGGCATGTAGCATGCGTGCCCAGTATATAGAATAGGCCAGGTCTTCACCCATCTTTTTTCGGGGCTTTGGAGCCCCCCTCTTTTTGGTGTAGGTCTTTTCTACTAGGGTACAGATGCCCTTTGGGCATCAGAAGAATTGGAGGAGAAATGTACACACGTGTGATGAATAATTGCAGAAAAACAGGTCTTTAGGCCCACATGGACCTCAGGCAGTGGACCTGTACCCCCCACATTACCACGATTGGGAGGCTCCAACAAAAGGCTGTGTATCTACTGGGGAGCAGGATATATCCGGCATGTCCTAGTAGCTCCACCAGGAGTGAGGGTCTGTCTTCAGCTGTGTCATCCAGTGTAATTCATTGAATAGCTCGTTCCAAAAAGCCGTCAACCCTGGCATTACTAGGACGAGTGTATGAAATCAGCTTCACTATGTGAACATCTGAGACTTGTTTCATTCTTGATAATCCTAATAGCTTTAAACTCTGTTGGGGAGTAATTTTATCAAATAAGATATCAGACCTCGACGAGTGCATGTCTATTATTCAGTAACATACCGTTTACCTGGGCACAAACAAAGGCCCACTGTTCATCTTCCTGCAAAGTTTCTAGGTGTCTTACGAAGAGCCGTCTGCCCCAGAGAAGAGAGACTGTAATACCCCATCTGTTCGCCAGTTAGTTTTGTGCCTCAGATGTGCCTGGATACCTTTCATTGGTGTGGAGTTACAACAAAGAAGTAGCAATGGAGTGTTTCTCTGGACCAATGAAACCAGAAGCTTGTGATGTGTGCTGGAGCACCACAAAGCAAAGTTCTGAAAGTTGAGCTGGGGGTCCACCAGGTAGGGTCAATGTTGTTCATTCCACAGTGTGCTGCCTGTCTACCCATGCCATTATTAGCATTAGGTTTTTTTAGGTTCATGACAAAACAAGACTGATGAAGTGATGGGCATGTTCATGAACAGCTATAAAAGTCTGGAAGGATCACCATTCTTATAAGGGCAATATGCTCAGCCAGAGGCAAATTCAGATAATTTGTTAAATGCTACCCTGTTGTCTTTAAACATGTTTTGCATCACACACAGAGCAAAATATCCTCTGCATGGAAGAATAGCAAAAACCACCACCCTTCAAACTGTAAGCCTCTCTGATGAGGTGTGTGCACACCAAGGAAACAGCAGTGGGGATAATGGGCTTCCCTGTCGAGTATCTAATGTTATATCACACGGTACAGGTGTAGCTCAATTAATCTAACTGCAGTGGTGGGGTGTGTAAAGAGCAGAGTGATCCATGACACTAGCCTGACACCCATCCCCATTATATGCAGCATCGCACTCTTGTAGCCCCATTTCAGGGAGTCAAAAGCCTATGTCTAAAAAGACTGCAGCCCCCCTCACCTCTTGATGCAGCAGTTCTAAAAGACATTAAGAAAACTCGCAGACTACATGCTGCTGAGTTTTTGTATCGGTGACGGGTTTAGATTATTACAGGAAGTGATGGCACTCTAGCATCTGCGTAAAGAGTCCAGAATGTGGTTAGCGAGTACACGGTGCAAACAGGTCAGTGGGGAACAAACCCAAACAAGAAAGAAGCCCTGCATGAGTGTGAAGAAATAATGAAGGTTGACATCCCGAGTTTCATGCAGATGGATTTATAAATAAATCCAGATCAGTACAGAAAGAAACAAACCAGCCGACACGGGTTTCGTCACAATACAAGGACAAATCCAGGCAAGCCATAATGATTTTAGTAAGTATCTTATCAATGTCGATTCATAATAAAGTTCTGTAGAAACTACAGGATGCTTCTGGATTGCTCTGTTTCAACAGAGTTATTATCACAGCCTCTGAAGTGCTGGGGGAGTTAACCCTTGAAATATGCGAGCTTTATGTGGCAAAAATGCGCAATTCAGTTGTGAGCCCATCTGCTCATGGTGCTCCCCCAGGCATGTGCCCAACCATGTTTTAAAATAAAGATATCTTCCTTTCTACCTATTTCCAGCCAGGCTATAGTTGTGTTATCTAAGTATGCTGAGGTCATTATCTCAAAATATGGTATCCGAGAGGAGTGTGTAGTCTCATACTATTATCTAAAGCAGAATAACATACAAGGGCCTTTTCTATCAGCTGCCCTTTCTATCAACGTATTATCACTGGCAGCACAGGAGGGATTTAGCATTCAGGGTCCTACAGGGCATTTTCCTTATCCATAGGTGCTGGAGGTGGAACATTTTCCCTAAAATCTAACTTCACGCTCAGTGTTTTTTTTCTAAATTCAAGATGTACAGTATATGTAAGTTTATCATAGCTGTCTCACCAGATTGAGTGTCTTGTCTCTCAAGATCATAAATTATGGATTTTATGATATTTAGCTATTTCCGAGGTACTTTAGGTCCCATGATGTTTTGGCTGTGCAAATCCTCAGAGGTAGGACTTGAAGGCTTCCCATACCACTGACTGGGGACTGATCCAGCATTAATCCAGATTTTTTTTTATTTTTTTAACAAATTTGATTGTTTTCCATCTTTACTCAACATTTTCAATTCAGTTTATTAAAGTTTTGGAACTCTGATGAGGGCCACTTAAAAGAATACATACCAATTAATACAGAAAGTGTGATAAAAACATGTGACAGCGCAATAATGACAAATCACTCCGATTAATTTTTTCTCAATATAACAATTTCAAGGAGTAAAGTTCGGAATTAGCAGCCAACAAATGGGGAACAAGGCTTCCTGAAGTGTGCACATAACTATTAGAGAGCAACCCGATCATGTGCAAACTAACAATTAAAATAAAAAAAATAAAAATATGCAAAAACCTTCAAATGGTAGACATACCAATGTGACATACATTCGAGAATAGGAGAGGATATTACGACTACACAGTGGGGTAACGGCTCAGGAATTGCATCCCATTTGAAAAATATACAATTAAAATATGTACATAAATTCCTTGAAAAAGGTGAACAGTTTTGCTCCAACTGTTTCATTTATGGGACTAAAGAGAAAGTCGTATGACACTGTACAAAGCGACACTGAATGCCAACATTCCACTTTACGGCACTCCACAACACACAACTCCACTCTACGATACACTATGGCAAGGCACTCTAGGACACACTTTTCCACACTACGATGTATCCACTCCACTCTATAACATTCTACTCCACTGTACACTCCTCCACTCTACAACATGCTACTCTACTCCATTCTACAACACACAACTCCATGACATGCCACTGCAATGCAAGCTCAGAGATTCCACTGCCCCAGGGGATAACTTCCAGTTGACAATGTTTCGGGTGAGGAAACCATAACCTTATTGGGGGTTGGTGTGGGTCGGGTTTTTTTTCTTGTGGGACAGTTAAACAAGTTTTTTTTAATGCATCTCAAAATTTTTGGCTTAATGGCATGCACATACATTATCGTACTAGCGTGTAGGGCACTGCAGATTCCACTACGTACACAGCATGGCAACCACTTGGCGATCTTCCCCCAAGTGTAAGGATGAATAGGGCAGCGATGGTCAAACTCATCACATGGAACAGAAGGGGCCTCAATTATGGCAGGAAAGTTCATTTAGTGCATGAGTACCTGAACAGGCACAAGATCGATATTTGCCTACTCCAAGACACTCACCTAATAAGCAACACTCTTCCCACCTTACTCACTAGGGACTGGGGTCTATCCTACTCATCAATATACTCTAATTACGCGAGAGGGATCTGTGTACTTATACGTAGGGGCCAGGCATGGACCACCACCCACTGCATTTGCGACAGCAAAGGTCAATATGTCATATTAGTAGGCACATTGTACAATCACTCCATAACTCTTGCCACCTTCTACGGACCAAATATAGACAATCCCAACTTCTTCGTCAGGGTTTGGCAACTAATTGGC
Organism: Lissotriton vulgaris; assembly: GCF_964263255.1. Classification (NCBI taxonomy): domain Eukaryota; kingdom Metazoa; phylum Chordata; class Amphibia; order Caudata; family Salamandridae; genus Lissotriton; species Lissotriton vulgaris. Next base: position 731,625,864 of record NC_141700.1, read on the forward strand.
AGTGCTGGCCCACCGACAGTACTTTGGTGTGGCTATTTTAATGACGCACTGGACGACACGATGAACAGAGCAGGTAGTTCCAGACGACCCCAAGCGGCCTCGACACTCACCGCGATAATCATGGACAACCACCTTACTGATCTCTGGCGCGATATCCACCATACCATGCATTAAAGCACATGCTTCTCATTGCTGCATGGGCAAGGACTGACTACTGACTGGCAACCAGGGACATACTGGCCTGGCAGCCAACGGTCTCTCATTTACTACACACTCTCCAAGATCTTTCCATGGTGCCGTTAGTTCTTCAGCCTCCCCACACCCTAACTAGTGCATTCTCATGAAAACTACCACAGGGAGCTCTCAGGAACACAGTCTTCAGAGAGGAAATACGCACAACTATTCAAGAATACTTTGAACAAAACACAGGCTCAGTCGACTCTTAAGCCGTGCTTTTGGATACTTTTAAAGCGGTCAAACGCAGCATGTGTATAGCCAAACAGCACGGCATCCTCAAATCCATACGTGGGACACTTTTGAAACTCGAAACCAACATTGCTACGCTTGAAGCTCATTTCTACTGCTCCAGCATCCCTGACACGCTGGCAAACATACGCAACAATATGTCGATGTATCAGGACGAGGCGCTGAGAGAAACACTTTTCATGGAGAAGTACTCAAGCTCGTAGATACGGTGAGGGTGATCGCCCCGTTAGAACTTTGGCCAGGTTGCTCCAGAGTCCACATGCTTCATCCTACATCTCCGAACTTCTCAACCCAGCGATTCAAACCTGTTCCTCCACCCCAGAGCTCCTACAAATCATGGTTGACTTTTTGCCCACCTCTACTCCACTTTGCAAATGGCAGCTCCCTCTGACCTCCATTCCTACTTTGATGCCATCGAATTGGTATGGCTATCAGATGCACAGCGGGAGTTGTTAGACTTCCCGATCACTGCAGAGGAGATACAACAGGCAATAGCCAGCCTCCCGCCAGATAGAGCTCCTGGGACACCCTTAAGGTGGGCTGGCTCCCTCCAGCCCCCCTATCAATGCGGGAGGCAGTAATTTTCACTCCTTAAGCCGGAAAAGCCAGCTAACCAATGCGACTCATGTTGCCCCCTGTCTCTCATCAATATAAACAAAATATTTGCTACAGTACTGTAAGGATCAGATCCGATCAACCCAGATTTATACTGGGCTGCTCCACGGCCCATAACTTAGGAACCATATTTGCAGTATTGCATCATCTGCATCCCCGTAACTCTGCAGTGGCTGCACTGCTCAATGACACAAAATCGTTGGAAAGGCTTTAGTGGGAATACCTCTTCCCATTGCTATCTCGACTAGGTCTCGGCACTAACTTCATTGCACATACGTCTCCTCTAACCTCTGCTCACCAACCTAGTATGCCTCAATGGGCAAATATCACACCCTTTCCCGGTGACCATGGGCACGCAGCAATGGTGCCCGCTCTCCCCCTTAATTTTCGCCATTGCAATAAAACCCCTAGCGGCCAAAATCAGTCAGCACCACACAAACCGGGACATAGGCTTTACATCTCCTGGACTGGTCATATCCTTTTATGCTGACAACATTACCCTTCATGCAATTCACCCTTAGACTAATCTCTCCCCATTAATCTGTGAAGTCAGAGGCTTGTCTGGTGTTCAAGTTAATTGGGCCAAATCTACGCTTCTTCTCCTAACGAATGCCACAGTTTCGTTCCCGATAGACTACCAGCTCCAATGGGCCACTGGACCCGTTAAATACCTGGGCACCCTGGTCAGCAGGAATGTTGAGGAACTATAGCAAGCTAACTTTAGCAGAGCCATAGCCTGGACCATGTTCCTCTGTGGTCTGAGCTTCCATTGTCCATGGCTGGATGGATTGCCATTGCAAAGATGGTCGTGCAAACCAAATTTCTTCATTTGTGAATATTCCGATCCCAATTACAAAGGCCTTTTGTAAACGTCTTTGCTCCAACCTCATCACGCTAGTCAGCCCTGCATTGCATACAAACTTCTAACACTGCACCAATCACAGGGAGGGCTGGGTGCACCAGATCTGCAGCTATATGCGCTATGTGCCCAGGCACATTTCTTACACTACTGCACTCACCCCACATCTTTTCAACCACACATCACGCTCAAGACAGACAGGATCTCCCCGGGGCCATTATATACAGGGCTATTTCTTCCTTATAAACTGCCAGGCTCAGAGATCGACACTCCGCAATGTGTGCGGTGGGCATGGATCAGGATGGCAAGATGCACAGGCACCACTCAACTGTATGCCCCATCCGGTCCAGTAGCAAAACACCCTGTTACCTCCTTTACATGATTAAGGCGCAATCAGCCATGCCAGCAAGCGAAACATTCATACCTTTGTGGATCTCTATCCTGACGGCCAATTACTAGCCCCTCCAACCTAGACAGGTGCACCCTTGGACGTCCTTTTGCATTACCAATTGTGTGCAACATGACGGGCTCTTCACAACACCTTCCCAGCTCCCCTAATGACACTCACAACGTTAGCCGACATAAACGACACCCTCGCCCCGGAAACTGATAACATCCCTATATAACCACATGCAGCGCACCGCACCAGCGGCGGCCACACCAGCCTGAGAGGCCTGGGCGAAAAGACCTCGCCCTTCTCCTAACCGATACCCAGTGGGCCTTCTACTGCGGCCAGCCTGAGAGGCTTTCTCCCAACTACAGAGTACGACTTATCCTTTTCAAATATTTGCATAATCCATACCGAACCCCTATACAAATACACCTGATGGGGCTATCCCCGGAGTCCCGCGGCCCACACTGCCATTCACTTCAGGGGGTCTTAATTCACTTGGCCTGGCACGGTCCTGCAATTGCTGCCTACTGGGTAGAGATCTTCTGCACAATATGGAGAGTCACAAACATACCGGTATCCCCGCCCCCATTGTTGGGGCTACTGGACCTTGTAAGTGATATGCTCAGTGATTCCTGTAAATTGCTTGCTTTGATGCTCCTTACCACAAAGCAAAGAATAGCAATGAAATGGGGACACACATGGGTACCACAAGCCCAAGACTGGGTCACAGACGTTACATACTGCCACAAACAATTATCCAACTACTAGGACCGGATGCTGCCGGGGGACCGCCTCGGAGACAACTGGGAACCCTTTACCACCTATCTTCGGCAAATGGACATCTTACCCAAGGCCCCAAACAGTAATCATAAGTCCTCCCAAGCACTTGAGGGTTGCCAATCACTCACCTGGGGGTTCAAAAACACTAACAAAATCAGGTGCTTGCATTGTACTGTTGCGCCAGGGGGTTTGGGGAGGACACCCTTTCTGCATCCTAGAGTTTTACAGGTTTTGTGCTATGTGTCTAGCTGTACACCAGAAGTATGTGCAATGCCCACCATGTAATTTTCGCTTTTCAATTTAAAATCTCATGTCTGTAACATGCCAACTGTTTATAAATAAAAAACATAAAAATAAAAACTTGAGTACCACCATGATGTTGCCTTTGTGAAGCAGACGGATTACATCCTGTAATGTTACCATATGGAAGTGTTCCGATTAAGTGTATGGATTGAAAAGGCAATGATGCAGCATTGATCTCAGCGTTCCATCCTTCTTGGGTATCCAGAAGTATAGGGAATACATGCCTCTTCCAAGGCGTTCTTTGGAACTGGCTCTAAGGCATCTTTGGACAGCAGAGCTTTGGCCTCCTTGTTAAGGTGAAGGTGTTGATGGTCTGTGTGCATGGAGGCATGTTTGGGGCATGGGGTATGAGGTCTAAACATCATCCATGTTAAACGATAAACAGCACCCATTATTCAGATGTTATTTCAGGCCAAAGGTGGTGGAACTGCTGCAGTCTTCCCCCAACAGGTGAGTAATGGGGGGGGGGGGGAGTTGAGGAGAGTCATTGTTTAGAAGTAGAGGCTCCTTTTCCAGGAGTACCTTTACATCTTTGATTGCCCCTCCTATATACTCCTCTGTAGTAACCCCAAACATTTTACTGATGGTATACCAGTTATTGTTTCTGGTAGGACTGGGTGTCAGTGGTGGTGGTCTTGACTGCCCACCTGTTCTGAACCCTATGAAAGGACGGCTGCAACGCTCCCATGGATTTTGCAGTCTGTGTCTTTTTCATTTATTCTAATTGAGTATCCATCTCTGGGCCAAATGGTTTTTTTCCAACAAAAGGAATGTTTAAGAGGTTTTGCTGAACCTCAGGTTTAAATCAGGATATGTGCAGCCAAGCATGTCTGTGTAGTACAATTGAAGAATTAATCACTTGTGCTACAGTATCCGCACTGTCCAGGGCCCACAAAATAGCTGTGTAGTAGATTTGTTTGCCCTCTGAAACTAGTTCCTCTGCTCTATATTTATATAGTACATGTTGTACCAGCTTCTCTATGTCATCCCGGGTAGCTCTATAATGCCACAGAAGTAGGCCCACTGAATTGGCGATGCGCCAATGACTGGCATGTCCTAAATGCTTACTCCTCTTATCTGGAGGGGGAGTGTCACCTGTACTTTGGGAAGCAGCTTTTTTCCTAGCTGTTGTAAACACTAGGAAAGCCACCGTGGGGTGTCCCCTAATGTTACACAGATCATTTGGAGAAGTTTTGTACTTTCACTTAATACGAGATGTTTGTATCCTAGACTTAACTAGGTCTATAAATATCTCTGTAGACATCATAGGAAGACATTGACCTTTGCACTCAGTTTTGGAGAGAGTCTCCGCTAAAAAGTCACCTTCGTCTTCTGTGGAGTGCATCTGAATTTTGTGATACTCAGCTGTGTGCGGTCGAACTCTATTATAGGAAGTAGTGGTCCCTGCTGGTGATGTTGGGTTCAGCACATCAATGTCACGGTCTGGTGGAATGACATTAAATGCGTTCCAAGGATCTGTACTATCTGGGGCCACTCTCTGAAAGTCATGGTCATGAGTAGGGCTCCCAGTGTCTGTCATCTGAGTGCATGGAAACTGGTGACATGGATGGTGATGAAATGTCCAGTGGCTGGTTGCTTTGTGTTCAGTAGTCTTTTTCTTTTTAGTGGGCTGAAGCATATCCTGCCCTGTTCTTTTATGACTTGGTTTTTCTAAAACAAATGGTCCATGTCTCTTACTATTCATTAGTCTTTGAAGGTTCTCAAAGACATTACCCTCTGCATCATCGCGGCCTGTGCTATGGACTTTTCTCAAGTCTCTTTTTATCCGACACTCCGGTGGAGCCGAAGACATTGTTGTTGGTGTCTTTGGTGCAGATGGCTTTTTAGGCGTAGAAGCTGATGATGCTAGTGGAGTCGAAGTTGTATGCCTACTTCACTCAGACGACTTTGCCAGCACCGAATTGGTACGCAGCACCAGTGGTTTGTTCGGCATTGAAGACTGTGCAGGGGTCAATTGCTTTGTGGGCACTGCATATTGCTTTGGCTTTGAGAGCTGCATGTCTCCTCCTCCTTTGTCCTGTAGGCCCTGAGCCCAATTAAGATTGATGCACCGGTCCGGTCAACTCCGATGAGCGCTCTCGTGTAGACCAGAACCAGAAGGCTGTGGCGTACAGGCGGTGATTCATGGTTGTACTTTCAAGGTGTAAGCATGGGTCTGGTGACACTGGGTATTCACGGCCCTTGGAGTAGTCTTCATTCTGGCCTGATCTCGTAGTTGTGGGCTGGTCTAATTTGCTTATTAGAAACGCCCACTACTTGGATTGCTTTCAGAGGTGGTGGTGAGGCTTCATCCTGTGCTTCCTCTTCACATTGTTTGGAGTTCTCAGAAGTGAAATAATGTGGTCTGCACAAGAGAACACCCCTTTCGACACCATCCTCCTCTTCTTCTCTGCCAGCCCCAATGGTTCTTCCTCTGCGGCGATTTCTGCCTCGGTCACCATCTCCCTGGTGTGAGAAAGATGTCTATTGTGTCAAGAGTGAAGCGTTTTCTTCTTCTTGAACAGGTTGAAGGCTGCACAATCCTGTATGCTATGTTCCATTCCAGCGACAGGCAAAGGTTACAGATGTTGTGCTGATCAGAGTAAGTGTACTTTGACCCACACTACAAGCATTTTCGAAAAAGTGTGTATTGTTTACCTTTCATTACCCAGAGCCAAGCTGTCTTGGACAGCTGGGTTGGAGAGCAGGAATAAGCCTATTGTATCTTTTGGGGCGCAGAGCCAGCCCACTCTTGTGAATCAAGAAGATTTGCTCATACTGCTTAACATGAGAACAGTGTTGTGATTGGATGAGAGTGTTGGCTGTACGGCGGGTGAGAGGTCGGGTACCCAAGCAAGATTCACAGGATCACTTTAAAAATTGTGTTTGGAGGGGGGTGGGGAATGATACATCCTTTTCAACGCAACTTTTACGACGCATGCCTTTACATCGCAAGTTTTACAACGCATGTCATTAAAACGCATTGCGCTGGGGGGCGCTCTAGGATAGGGAATAGATTTAATTTACTATCCAACACCTTCCCTACTATCCACGGGGACTGGAGTTGAAATAGTAAATTAATCTATTCACTATCCAGCACCCCTCAACACTATGCGTTGTAACAGCATGCATTGTAATGTCATACAACCGGGGGGTGGAGATGTGCAGGGCAGCCATATGTAGCAAATCTGGCCACTCCTAAGCCATGTAAATAATGTTTTCTAGTTATGGATCTACTACTTTCGGAGATAGCTGCAGCAGTACTGTGACACCGGAGCCAAATTGTGTGGAATCCAATCACCTCCACCAGTTCCACGTTCACCTTGCCCGAATAATCTGTTGGGAATTATGGTTTGCCTCTGCTCGTCACAGCTACTCAGAGAAGCCTTTACACAAACTATAAGCGCTCACTTGCCTTAACCTTCAAATTGATCTATTTTATTACTAACCTGGAGATATGTGGAACCATGTGAATATCTGTCTCATCCAATAGGACTATTGTGCAAAGGTCGAAGATACTTTCTTCAACTCTCCCAGGCCTCTCTAGTCGACTTCTTAATATTGGCCTGTTTCATAGTATTTCTTTTCCACTTGAAGAAACTACTCAAAATAAGGAAATAAAAACAGGTTTATTCAAAATCTCTCATTAGGTAATGCTTCAGAATCCTCCAGCCTCTCAAAAGGTTATTGTCCTCAGGATCCTGAATTTAAACGGAGTCCTAATTTATGACAAATGAAAACTCATAACTCTGGCTTTGGCCAAATGCTGTAGTGCATCACTAACAATCTGAGGCTCTATCTATCATGAGGATCCAATGTCTTTATTCCCAGCTATAAATGTAAATATTTTCATTGCTGAATATTGTGCACTTCAAATGTCACCATACAGGATACCCATGAATTAACCCTTGCGGACTGGCATATTTAACAAACAAAATCACATGTGCTCAGCCGAAGACAACATTGATCTTTTAAGTGCCTTAGCTGTGTAATAGTTACACTAAGGAATAGATGTGAAGAAACAGATTGGGAATGCAGCTAGATAAGCATAAAATAAACGGAGGACGCCCTTCCAGCCCTTAAATAGTCCTACTGACCAAGATGATTGAGGGCTAGGTAGATACACCCAATGTTAGGCTCATTGTCTAGTTAGTAGTATTGTCTCCACGTCTCCTATCCGACTATTCTTAAACGGGTGGTGGAAGCATTCTCTGGATTCATCAGCCCAGAACCTGTGCACAAACACCTCTATGTGCAAGTGTGGGTGCAGTGGCTCTCAAAAGAAGCCCAGCCTGGCAAAATTGCAATGCTGCACTAACCAGTCAGGGTAAATGTAGTTTTCTGAACAAGTTATATGGGGCAAATGTTATTTAATCAGGTGATTTTCTTCAAACACTTACATCACTACTCATTTAATCACCTCCGTCAAGGTTGAATTCAATACTCGAGCTTGCTGTGGGCTCGGGTCTTTACAAAGATCATGAATACACCACCTTGCCACTCCACACCAATAGCTGCTGAGCCCACATTGATGCCCTATTGAGGGATCCAAGAAGCCTGATATTACCTATTCTACCATTAACTTAAAACTATTAATTGTCTTCCATTACAGCTCAGCTCTATTTTTCCTCATTCGGATACTTACCTTGCCTTGCCTTTAATGCCTAATCTTAGACTCCAAGCTATCTATGAATGCCCAAGTGGAAAAACTAGCAAGATCAAGCTTTGTCACTATAAAAACTCTGCGATTAATTTCCCCTCATTTGGGATTTCCACACAAGATTCCATCTCCCTTGTTCTGTCTAAACATGATTACGCCAATAGCCTCTACCACGTATCACCTTTAACGACCATGAACAGACTACAACGGATTCAGAACTCGGCTGCCAGACTGCTCTTGCATATCAAGCCGCCAGACCAAATCGCACATGCCTCGAAAGCCCTGCATTGGTTACCGGAAGCCAGAAGATCCATGTTCAAGCTGCTTTGTATTACCCACACAGCATTACATGGAATGGGACCGTTATTCATAAGGAATAAAATCACCAAACACATTCAACAAAGGAACCTCCGCACCTAAGAAAACATGGGTGGTACATCCTGCTCTGCTCAAGCAGCCAAACTATGGAACTCTTTAACCCCGACAGAAGATCCGCAGACGGCCACCTTATCTTCAGAAAACTATTCAAGAGTTGGCTCTTCCCCACAAAAGCACCATACGCAAACAGAAAATTACAGCATATCCCTCTGTATATAAGAATTATCTTCACTATAGATATGTACCGATCTTTGTGCATTGCTTTGTATAAACATGTAGAATAATTAGGTTTTAAAAAAATAATAATTAAGTACAATAGCACTTGAAAACCGGAGTTTATCTGGTGCATCTTTGGGCTACATGTACTTGCTTCAATTGTACATCTATGTACCTTCCATGTACTTGTATCTGTAGTTTGTTACTTTTCTCCTGAAAAAGCATATCCAATGCACTACCCTATTTCTCATCCTGTACCTCTATCAAGATCTTTAATCTACATATACTTATCTCCTTTATGCATCTATATCCTTTCAATGTTCTTATGGATCTATATTGATCACTTTCTTCAAATTTAGCATTTCCAATGCACTACCTTATTTCTCGGCCTATACTTTTCTCAATATACCTTCACGCCCAACTTTGACTCATCTCAGTTATCTTTCAACTACTCTTTCCAATGCACTACCCTATTTCTCACCCAATACATCTATCAATATATCCTCTACATTCACTCATATTTATCCCAAACTCATACCCCTACTATGATCCCCAAAATAATCCTTTCTAGACTCTCCCCGACTATACCCAGTCTTGCATCATCTGACACATCTTACTATACAGATCCCAAAACAAACCTTTCTAAACTCTTCCCTCTGATTCTTCCCCTCCGCAGCCCCTTTTTACTCATCCAAAAGCCTCCTCCTCCTGCTAGGACTTCCCAAAAAAATCTAAATATATATCTCTAAATCCTTCACTCTTCTATCCCTCCACTATCCTTTTCCATCAAAATAACAGACTAACATGTTCACTTCTCAAATTTCATATTTCACTATACTAATTCACCACGAATCCTTTATGGATTCCAAAGTAGCGTGCTACTCGCCAATAAAGTGCATCAACACCCATCAGGGTTACAAGCGCTATATAAATGCAAACCTTTTTCCCCTTTTCAACCCCTCCTTAACATCTCATTCCATATAACTGACTAACATATCCACCACTCAAATTTCTTTCATATTTCACTATACTAATTCAACACTAATCCTTATGGGTTCAAGAGTAGCGTGCTGCTTGCCCAAAAAAACGCTTCAAAACCCAATTAGGGGTAGCATGCACTATATAAATACAAACCTCTTTCCCTCTTCTATCCCGCCGCTTACCCTTCTCTATCCAAATAACTGAATAACATTGTTGTATTCTAAGATTTACATTACTATGTGAATCAGCCTAGGTCTTCCTAGCTGCTCAGCCTGAGCAAGAGATGGTGACGGAATGTTGGGGTGCCTGTGATGAATGGAATGCCTGGGTGCCTGTGGGTATGAGTGTGTGGCAGTTGGAGATGGGCTGAGCAGCTAGGCGGGCTGCTCCTGGTGGGGCTGGCACAGGAGTCATTAGAGTTGTACCATGATGATCCCTGTATGATATTGCTAGACATGGATAAATAAAGAAGACTACAAGAAACCTACTACCTGATTACAAGTGTCTTCTTATACGAAGTACAACATATTTTTGGCGACGAGGACCAAGGACCAAGACCCAAGCGTATTTAAGAACTGAACACAAATCCAGAGCCTCCTAAGAAAACTTTGTAACCAGCGTAACTTGAAGAACAAAAAAAGAAAAAGTATGGAGTAAGAGGCAAGTCAGCCCCACCAGTATCCAGTCATCGGACGGCCCCAACCTGTTGCCTGATCTTTCTCCATGGACAAGACCACAGGTATGGTCTGCAGTTAGGTATTGGATGTAGTGACGTTTGCCCTACCACTTCCCTTAGAGTCTGCTATTTGGATGTATCCACTGCGCTAGGGAATTGTGGCTGCTCAAGTAAGAATTGAAGACTGAACTCTGAATATATTCACAAGTACTACAGTAGTGGTGTGTTAAAGTCTCAAGGGTGTGAATGGTTTCACATGTACCACCCAGGAGCGGTGTGGTTCAACAAAGATTGTGGTTTTTTTTGGCACAAGGATTTTACAAGTATGGACATGTTTGCATGTGGTTTATTCTGAACTATATTACAATATCAGCAAGCACTGTGACGGTGATGGCCCTATGTTATCTGTAACATGGAAGTCATCTGTCAGTTTCTACATATGGGCATAAGAAGTGAGATGTTTTTACCTTCAACAAGAGAAATATTAATTTACGCTAAAGAAGAGAGGGTGTTACATCTCTGTGTGTTCCTCAGTGGTGGCAAATATGGACATTTGTATGTGGTTCTTGCACTGCCTGCACGTGAGCCTTTTGAGGTCAGTTTGGAGATTTTTCTACACGGTGTGCTGTTTGCCAGGCCTAATCCGAATTTTATTCACGTTCTTTGCATGTTAATGAGGCCTACTCGCACAGTTGTCAATTTAACTGCCTTCTATTTAAAAAAAAACAAAAAAACCTGGCACGAAACTTGTAACTCGCGTGCCTACCTACTATCTGTAAATGTAAATGTAAATGTATTACGACTTATATAGCGCACTATCACCCGAAGGCATCAAGGCGCTTGTCTTGGGAACCCGTCCTGGCTTTTTCCCTGTGAGATAACCCCTACTGAGCATCCCCAAGGTGAAAGCCAGGCATCCCGCAGCGGGTGGGCCGCCGTAGTGGAGATTAAGCAAGCTATTGCCCAGAGTTGCAGCGTGGGACCCCATGATTAGAGTAGGCACCGTGGCGAGAATTATCGAGTCCGTGGACATTTTGGGCTCAGGACCCTGCCGCGTCGGGCATTGAACCCTGGTCCCGGGCCAGACCTCTGCATCAGGGTCTGCCACTCTAATCAGTGAGCCACACTCCTGATGCGTTGCGTGCGATCTTCTCTGTGAAGTGCCGTGCGTCATCCTCATTCTGATGTGCAGGGCTGTTGCGTATCTGGCGCTGCTGATTGTCGGAAAGGAAACGGAGGTGCACGTATGCACCGTGAGCCACTCTGTAGTGACGGAGCTGACGTGCCGCCATCTCATGTTGGTCTGTTGGAGTTCATATTAGCGCTTTGCCATCAAGTTGTACAAGTTATGTGCGACGTCGCGCAAAGTTATGGACCTTCTTTTCGTCAGTCACCATGGAAACTCAAGTTTTAGGAACACAACAGTTCTTTGCCGCTGCCCGATACGAAGAAACTCTTACTCAAGTGTGGTATTTAGAACTATAATGTAGCAGTCATGAAGTTACGGTTCCGGTCATAAATATTCATGCAAAGACGATTGCTTAATGTTGAATCTTAGTCAGGAGTGCCATCTGGTGGTTTTTGGCAAAATAACAGGGAAACATTAAAAACATAGAACTAGTCATAGAGATTGTTGGAACACGTACTACACGTAGCTTTGCATTGTTCTGTTATCTTATAACTGATTGTACATTTAAGGCACACATGAGTCTAGCGCTATTCTTATGGTGTATCTTTGCAATGTTGTATCTATTGCATTTATATTTTGCAGCACAACTTGGGTGAGAGATCGCTCACCGGTGTGGGGACATAGTTTGGAAGTGTTCTTCTCTTATGGTTATTGTACTTGTTTCCACCATGCAATTTTAGTAGTTTGTGATGCCACAGTTGATACGCTATTACAGTTGGAGGCGTCTTAGTCTTTTGGTGGGTGGACATCACTGGTTTGCCCTTAGTTGAGGGTGGTTTCGGTCTTGGTGGGTGGTTCCCATGTTCTTGTATGGTGTTTGTAAGTCGCATTGTGCTGCACGTCTCACATGTTGTATGTGTGTAAGTCGCCCCGCGCCTCACAAGTTGTCCTGTGTGCAAGTCACCCTGCGCCTCACAAGTTGTCCTGTGTGCAAGTCACCCTGCGCCTCACAAGTTGTCCTGTGTGCAAGTCACCCTGCGCCTCACAAGTTGTCCTGTGTGCATGTCACCCTGCTGCGCCTCACATGTTGTCCTGTGTGTAAGTCGCCCTGCGCCTCAGGTGTTGTCCTGTGCGTAAGTCGCCCTGCGCCTCAGGTGTTGTCCTGTGCGTAAGTCGCGCTGCGCCTCAGGTGTTGTCCTGAGTGTAAGTCGCCCTGCGCCTCAGGTGTTGTCCTGAGTGTAAGTCGCCCTGCGCCTCAGGTGTTGTCCTGAGTGTAAGTCGCCCTGCGCCTCAGGTGTTGTCCTGAGTGTAAGTCGCCCTGCGCTTCACAAGTTGTTCTGTGTAAGTCTCCCCGTGCTTCAGATGTTGCAGTGTGTAAGTCGTCCTGCGCCTCACTGTGTGTGTTCCCTCTATGTGGTCCATATTGTGGTACACGTGTGATGGTAGTGTTTGTATACCTTTGATGTTAGTTTCTTGCCTCAGGTGTTTGTCGTGGGGTGTGTCCATCCTTCTCTTCTTAAGTGTTCTGTTGTGTTTTTGGGAAAGGTCGGGGTTATTCCCATTTGTAATGTGATATTGCTTTACATTGTTTTTCCTTCCCATTTTGCAATTGTGTGGTGCTTTATATTTAATGAATCTTAACAACTTTCATTAGTGAAGATGGTGTTTTTGATGAATGTTTTTTTTAATATGTCAATACCATGCCCATCTTTTCTTATTAGCTTTGTTCTCTCTTTGGTGATGTTTTACATTTTCTTTTCATCCCTTAGATATGGACATCTTCGCTTTTTGTCTATAGTTTTTCTTTGAAGATTGCAAGTGGTGTTTTCATTTTTAAAGGAAAGGGATATTGTTGTATTCTAAGATTTACATTACTATGGGAATCAGCCTAGGTCTTCCTAGCTGCTCAGCCAGAGCAAGAGATGGTGACGGAATGTTGGTGTGCCTGTGATGAATGGAATGCCTGGGTGTCTGTGGGTATGAGTGTGTGACGGTTGGAGATGGGCTGAGCAGCTAGGCGGGCTGCTCCTGGTGGGGCTGGCAGGGGCAGGCACAGGAGTCATTAGAGCTGGATTTAGAGTTGTACCATGAGGATCCCGGTTTGATATTGCTAGACATGGATGAATAAAGAAGACTTCAAGAATCCTACTACCTGACTACAAGTGTCTTCTTATACGAAGTACAACACAGATCAACCACTCAAATGACTTCTATTTCACTACACTAATTTTCAACACTAATCCTTTATGGGTTCTGGAGTAACGTGCTACTCACCAGAAAAGCACTTCAACACCAATCAGGGATAACAGGTGCTGTATGAATGAAAACCTTTCTTCCCCTTCTATCCCTCCGCTATCCTTCTCACTCCAAATAACGTACTAATATCCACCACTCAAATTACTTTCATATTTCACTATACTAATTCACCACTAATCCTTTATGGGTTTCCGGAGTAGCATGCTACTCGCCATAAAAGTGCTTCAACACCCCATTAGGGGTAACAAGCGCTATATAAATACAAACCTTTTTTCCTCTTCTATCCTTCCGAATCCAAATAACTGCAAACCTTTTTCCTTATTTAACCCTCCCCAACCCTTCTCAATCCAAATAACGGACTAACCTCTCCACCACTTAAATTACTTTCATATTTCACCATACTAATTCAACACTAATTCCTTAATGGGTCCCGGAGTAGTGTGCTACTCGCCGAAAAAGCGCCTCAGCATTTCGTTTGGGGTAGTAAGCGCTATATAAATGCAATTACAATTACCTTAAAATTAATTATTATTAATGGTCTTCCATTACCTCCATTTTTCCTCATTTGGATGTTTACCTGGTCTTTAATGCCTAATCATAGTGCTTACAAATAAATATAAATTTATTTAACTATATTTATAAACTGTGATAAATATCTAGTTTTAAATTATATTTAATAAAACTACAATATGATTGAGTTTCCTTTTTTTGTGCCCAACCATTGCACTAAGACTTAGAAATTAAAATCTATAATTATTTTTTGTATGGATAGCTCCAATTAAAACAACTCTTACTATAGCCCCTAAAACAAACGCTAACCAATGAGAAATATAGAATACGCGTAAAGTAATTTAATGCTTTTTTAATAAAATATGGTGCCCTTACCATAGCACTAATATTACCCCTGACTGGTAAATGAATATACAATAACTTTAATGTGAGTTTTAAAACTAACCCCAACCATTAGTTATGCGATTAGATTAATTTATATTTATGGCTGTATTTCTGAATATCACTAAATATTTTGGAAATGAAATAGGCAATAAGCTGGTCACAAGTAGTTTCACTATGTTCACTGAGCCATGTGGCATGCAAGTACGAAAATAACAACAACGGTTTACTTAATGTGAACAAAGGCGGATACCAACCGAATGGCGTATTTGGAGACACTGCGATAAACTCAAATACTGCGGACCTTGGGTTCTCGTGTCTGGTTCTTGAATACTGTGACTGGATCCTTTATATAGTTTACATTTATATGTAATTGCATTTAATTAAACTAAAATAAATGCATGTTAAAGAAAATGCTACTTACCCAGTATTCATCTGTTCTTGGCATATAGAGCTGCAGAGCCATATGCTTTAGCATAGATCGCCATCTAGTGTTGGGTCCACATGTTTGCACTTTGGATCCAAAACTAGGGGCTTCCATGGCATTCTTAGGGAATATACCCTTAGATGATTTCTGCAAAGCTGCAACATGGCCTATACCTCACACATTCACAAAGCACTATTGTGTAGATGGGTTACCAAAACAACAAGCTAGTGTGGCCAGGCAGTTTTAAGAACACTATTTCAAACCACTGCAACAGATACAGGTTAACCACCGCATGGGGGATAACTGCTGTATAGTCTATGCTAAAGCATACGATCTGCAGCTCATATGCCTCGAATGGAAAATGATACTTACCCAGAATGCTTCTGTTCTTGGCATATAGATCTGTAGAGCCATATGCCCCCACCAGCCTCCCCGGGTACCTTTACCTGTTGCAGTATTATCTTACTTAGATACACTATACATGGATATCCCTTTACTAATTCCATCATCACCCTTGCTGCAAAACAATCTGGGGGTGGAGTCGATGGCCATGCGCACTATCACCAAAAGGAGGAGTTCCCTACCTTGTGACTGGAAAGACTTCTTCAAACAAAAATAAAAGTGCAAACATCTGGACCCAACACTAGATGGCGATCTATCCTAAAGCATATGATCTACAGATCATATGCCTCAAACATATATTTTTGTAATACTATGTAGAAGCAAATGGGGTAATTGTATGGTAGAAGTATTTTTTGTTGAGGTAATGGCAATGTTCAAATGTGGAGCTGTGATGATACTCTACAGGTGAACCTCTATGAAGCTGAAACTTGTGTCCCACCCGGTGATTAATGCTGACCTGCAATGAAAAACGCCAGCTGGAAGAGGCCGAAGATCGAATGGAAGACATTGACCAGAACGGAGGGCTCTTCTCGGTTTCTGCAGGGCAAGATGCTTGGAATGAGAAGCAGGAGGCTGGAGACACCGGAAATGATCAGGTAGTAGGGGATGAGGTACTGTGCGGGGCAGTCGTGGAAGTACACCGACCCTGTGGGAGCAAGAAGAGAGCATCATCAGAGAAGTATTACTGCACCTTCCATCCCAAGCCTCCTTTCATTTCGGCTTCTTTCAGTGAGAGGAAGGAGGCGAGCATCTGTGCACTAAAATGTATTTGAGTGGCCAAGTTGGGTTTTCATTTAATGTGTAAACTGGTTTTAAAGCCACTATGTACAGGCAGATCAGTGTAAACAGCAAAGCGGCAGCAATGCTTCTCTATATTGCCCATGTTGTTAAACAGAGGGGTAGTTTGAGGGGATAAGCACATAATGGTAATTTGTGGTTGCTCAACGCCCTTCATTTTAATCCCAAGTACCCACCTGTTCCTTTGTGTTTTGTTTTTGGATACAGGAATTTCAGTTTGCCCTTACTCGCAAAATTGTTCTGGGGTACCACTTAGAAAGGTGCTTCAGAGATGCTTCCTCATGAACAACCATGACTTGCATCTACTACTAGTAGCGCAATATTGTACCGTAAAAACAAGCAACAGGTCAGATACTATTCTGCTCTATCACATTCTTCAGCCTGATGTGTATCCCTTCATTATGTGTTTAAGACTCATTTTGCGACCTAAATAACCTCCTAAGCACGTTTTGGAATAATTTGAGGTGAAGTGCAAGCAGTCGTCCGCAGAATAAGGGATCATCTCCTAACAGGAAAAATAGTCAAACAGGAACATATATCGTTTGTACAAACTTACAGTGTTTGACTCGAGTCTAATTGGAATCATTTGTCTTGTTTTTTTAGAGCTAGAACACCGATTTTTATGAGGTTTAAGGTAAATGTGAATGGCTTTATAGTACACAAGTATTACCCTGGGAAGCTTAAGGCTGATGGCAAACCAATCTGTTTCCAGTTATGTCTCCTCGTTCACTCTGGTGGATGAAAAATATCTAAATCTCTTGGTGAAAAGTACGTAATTTTGTGCCGTACAGTTCCAGACTCTACAGCTACTCTCTGTGCATGCCGGACTGTAGACTTTAGCCAGGATTAAAGCATTTAGTGATGATGCATTTGTTCTTGAATGTTGTGGTCCACAGGTAAGCAGTGTAGAAATTTAGGGCCAGTCTTGCATGCATTTGTTTCTGAAAGTGTTTTTGGCCAGACATGCCTGACCTTATGTTTTATCGCTGCACAGTTAAGGGTCTGTTCAGCTCCAGTGTGTGTGAGGCCTGGAGGAAGGGTTGACCCTGCAGGAGCATCATTAGGTGAAGGAAAGCTTGAAATCATATACCACACTCAGGACCGCTGCGGAGGCTACAACCAAAGTATGCGGCGAAGGGCCGCTGAGGTGCGGTTTTACCCACACATTTCCATTTTGGACACACTGAGGCAGAGGAAGATTTCCTCTGATGCTCGATGTGATCCAATCGCTCTGGGATTTTGCCCCAATTTCTGGATCTGACCTCTCGTTGGAGGCAGAAGTTGGTATCACCTGTAAGTTATCAGGATGGTTCGGTTTGCGCTAAGCCCTGTCCATTGGTAATGCTTTTAAAGAAATGAAGCTGCCCAGTTCAGTGAAGATCCTGGACCGCTGCTCCTGTCCAACCTCAGAGATGATTGAGAAGGCTATCATGTTCTGCTGTGTCATGGGCCGCTGTACATCATCTACGTTTGTGAAATAGATCATCTTCCTTTCCTCATCAACCCAGACTCTTCTACCTCCATTTATCCCTCACTCATCATCATCATCATCCTTTATCCCTTCCACATCATTCCTCACTTCTAAACCCTCATTCCTCACTCATTTACCATCTCTCACTCACACTTCAGCCCTCACCTATTCTTAATTGCTCATCCCTGCCTCCATACCCCTGAATCCTCACTCCTAATCCGTCACTCCTTATGCATTGCCCCTCTTGCACCGTCACTCACTTACTTAAAGAGTGAGGAGTGAAATGACATTATAGGGACTTCAAATGTACACTGATCTGTACACCTTGGGACACCCTCATCCCTCTCACCACCTGTTCATTCTTCCCTCCTCTAATGGCCAGTGATGGTGCTGATGTAAACAGTGCCCAAATACAGGCAGGTACCTAATGCTTGAAATGATGAATGTAAACAGGCACGACCTGCTTTAAGTCGGTTTCATTTCAATACTTTCAACACAAATTTAGAAAACAGACACAAATTATTATTTTTCAAATGCTGAGCAATCAACAGAGGACAAGAGACCGTTGAGCAGGAAATGGGCATAAATATATATATATATATATACACACATACATACACACACACACACATACACACACACACACACACACACACACACACACACACCCACCCACACCCACCCACACCCACATATGTGGGCATGCTCTATGGTTCTTGAATTCTCAATGGCTGGAGGAAAAGTGACCTGCTGAATTTGCATTTAATTCAGTTTCCTATTGTTCAGAAGGGAATCATATGGGATAGAAGCCAGCATGGTTAGAACATAGTAACACATTATTTAGTAATGGCTTATTATACTTGAACAACCAGGATCCTGGTTTAGAACTGTGGACAGCATTGTGCAGCGACGCGCCTCCAGAAGGCGGTTTGTTTCATATTGGTGCATGTATTATTTTACCGACTTTATTCTGTGGTTTTCTGGGTGTGGTATGGAATTCACACAAAAACTGCACTTCAACAATAAATGCAACTCTAGTCTGATTTGGGACGGTCTTTGAGGGAATGGAGGTTTATAATGCAAGCAGCAGGTGAGCCAGGGAGTACGTATGGCCACTGGTACCTTGAAGCAGTGATAGTTAATATGCTTGTGATGGTGTGATTGATAGCTGGGTAGATGGCACATTGAGCTGGGAGTTCCATGGTTTCATGGCTGAAGAAGCGTGCACCAAAAATGGGCCAAGGTCTTGCTTCCTTGCGACACATTTCCTTCCCCAGCATGTTTACAAGGTGTAAAGCCCCCTAAATCAGAGTAGTGTTTATCATGGTTCGTCTCCTGGGGCAAGAGAGGTCTGGAGCCATTAGTACAGGTCGAGCTAGGATTGACATTTTTCAGAGAAGAACGGCCAATTTTTGTGTCTTCAGATTTTGAAACAGTCAGGAGCGCATACCTCAAGGGAATATTAGCAAAATCCTCTATTACTTTATATCATGGTAATTCTGCCTCTAGGTGCTTTAACAATCATTTAGGAATAGTTTAGGCAGTGCTAAAATACCTTTGAATGAAGTCTCTATTTATCTGCTGTGTTAGGTTAAAGATTCAAAAGGAAAAAAGACATTTTTGCTTATTTTGACGATTTGTTTTTAATAGTCTCAACATTAAACTAGTGGCTATGCTGGTAGAATAATGGCCAGATACAACTGGTGGCGATGAGCTCCCAGCTTTATGAGGGGACTGTTGACAAATAAAACGAAAAATAAATCCTGGACCAAGTACATCAGGGCACCATGCAGCCTAGAATTCAGTTGGATTCCTCTAGTCAAAGGCAGACAAATCAGGTTTACCCTTCTACAACATCCTAAACCACTCTAGAGTGTAACTCAACACATGCAGCAGGTTCAGCCTACACATTACCAGGGCAGCACAAGGCAGGACCAACTCACCGACAGTGATGCTTGCAATGGACATCACTGCTGTGATGACTGTCCCAGACACTACAAAGGAGAAGAGAAAATCAGGTTAAAGAAAGTTAGGTCTGGGGGCAACATCCATGCTCTGATAAGCCCCTAAGGCCTGCTCTGTACTGCAATCCCACCTAAGGAAACCCAGCCCACCCCCTTATCCCGAACAACAACTCATTCCCCAACCCATGCCCGCCATTATGTACATTCACCAAAATGCCAGTGGTAGCAGGAGTGACGTCACGCACCCTTCAAACCCAATGACATCACAGTGCTTACCCTCAGCCCTACAATACCGCCCACCCCCGATTAGCTGCTGAGGGTTAGGGGAAGGCAAGGAGGGAAAGTTAGAAAAAAGTCACTGCTCCTTGCAGCTCAATTTACTTTTTGATCCTACATTTTGTTCCAGAGACCAGGGTTTGCTTAGGTAGCACAAAGGGGACCAAAGGCCAGGATACAGTGAGACGGGTAGCAGCAGCTACCCCTTTATTCACATCCATGAGTGGAATACTCCTCCTGCTTAAACAGGGGGAATTATAACGTTGTCATTACCCGGGTTGCAGGCACCCTTCATATTCACGCCCTGGTTTATCATGCAATGAACAGTGCCCAAGCTCTAGGCTATGTAATCAGATTAAACGTCATTTAAGCAAGGCAACTAGAGGAATAACCTATGGTTCACTTACGAGCTGCATCATTGCTCATCTAGAGGTGATGTTATTGTTACATTTACTCTTGTTGCAGGAGCCAGTGGGCTGGAGGGGGAACAGCCTTTACGACGCGGCTGTTACACCGCCGTGCCGTTACAACACAGTCTTGCGCTGGAGGGCGCTGCAGGACAAGGAATTTTTTAATTTACTATCCAACACCTTCCCTACTGTACGTAGGCTGGTGTTGGAATAGTAAATTAAAAAATTCCTAAGTCCGCACCCCCTCTAACGCAAGTCGTGGTAACGACTTGCATTGACAAGCATTTTCAATGCAATAGGTCTCGCATTTAAGCGAGTTTGAGCTACTGGCATTGTAAATGGCAATGCTTTTATTTATGCTTTATTTTTCATAAATAAAAGGCATTGTCATTTACAATACCAATAGCTCAAACGCGTAAATGCGAGACCTATTGCATTGCAAATGCTTGTTCTCTTCGGAGTCGGTTGCTTCCATCTACTGATTTCATGACTTGGCTCCAATTTTAAGGAAACCTCCTCCGGCTCAGACATTAATCAAACTGCTAAGTCTTTTGTTTCGCTGCTCTGAAGGCGCCGCTGATGACGGCATTCAAATAAAATGCTAGTAAGGACAGGGCAGGAAGTGAATCTTAACCAGTGGTCGAAGCGGGGAAAGAAAAGTAGGGGAACTGTGGGCGGAGAATCAGGGGGCGGGAATAACCGAAGATTGAATCAGTGGGCGGAGTCAGGGGCGTGGCTAGAAATAGCAAAACATACCAATTTTTAGTACGTTTAGCATTTCACTGACCAGTTACAGCTTAGAACGTTATTTAATTAAAACAATGGATAAACATGTTTGAGGTTTAATTCAGGAAAAAGCAAACAGTCATAGGGAATACAGGTTTATGTAAAGCGTGTGAAATATAAGCAGGAACAACATGTTACCCTAATGCTTTTACTCAATGTTCAGAAATCCATGATTATTTTTTGTCTCAAACATTGAGGTCATGAATACAGGGCTCCTCCTGTACACATGTGTTAAGCAGGACTCAGAAGAGAAAGGGACTCTTCAGGAGAATCCAGACTCACGGAAACCCACAAAGGCTCCTTCATATTCATGTCGCCAGCTAGCTGCTCAATCATAATATAGCAAAAAGAACAACTGAATGCAGAACATTATCATACATTCACCCCAGTACAGAGATCTGGGCCTAAATCCATTGTTTCTTTTCTCACCATGCCATTCCAGTTTGGACCCAGCCATATGCAAATCAGTCTAGATTCTGAGCCCAATGGGAACAGTCCTGCCCCCTCCCTCCTCCTGCCCCCGTCACCGCTCCTGCCCCCGTCACTTCTCCTGCCCCCGTCACTTCTCCTGTCCCGTCACTTCTCCATCTCCTGTCCCGTCACTTCTCCTTCTCCTGTCCCGTCACTTCTCCTTCTCCTGTCCCGTCACTTCTCCTTCTCCTGTCCCGTCACTTCTCCTGCCCCGTCACTTCTCCTGTCCCCGTCACTTCTCCTGTCCCCGTCACTTCTCCTGCCCCGTCACTTCTCCATCTCCTGTCCCGTCACTTCTCCTTCTCCTGTCCCCTCACTTCTCCTTCTCCTGTCCCTTCACTTTTACTGTCCCTTCACTTCTCCTGTCCCTTCACTTCTCCTGTCCCTTCACTTCTCCTGTCCCTTCACTTCTCCTGTCCCTTCACTTCTGCCCCGTTCACTGTCCCTGCCCCTGTCACTTCTCCTTCTCCTGTCCCCGTCACTTCTCCTTCCCCTGTCCCTTCACTTCACTTCTCCTTCTCCTGTCCCGTCACTTCTCTTGTCCCCGTCACTTCTTCGAGTGGAAGATGGGCACATTTACTTATTTTGCTTGGTGTGCATCAGAGGTTTACTGCAAAATGGGGGGCATTCTAATTTTCTGACTACTCCCTTGGTTGGATGGAGCAGTGGAGGCCTCTCTTTTAGGGAGTGCAAAGCACACTCACATCACGTGCTGCTTGCCATTATAAGTGTAGTTTAAAGTTTGGGGCATTTTGATTTTCTGGCTTCTCCTCTGAGCAGAGCCTCACACCTTAAAGGCCACAGGATAGCAGAGGAGGGCTTAAGATCACGTTGTCCTCCAGTTAAAGGGGTCTGGTAGTTTAAAGGAAAACCCCGTTCTCTTTATCAAGACCTGTATTTCGAACAATCCCCAACAATAGGCATCCCACGATGTTCCCTTGTTCAATTACGTCTGCTGGGTGTTGAGACTAATGTAATATTCGCCGGATTTCCCCTTTAATACATCACGTACCGAGCAGCAAAACACACTTATAAAAACACAGCTTAGAGCACTAAGCAAAATATATATTCCATAAAACGTATTAGAAGAAGCAAGCACCTTCGGGCACGACTTTGACAGCCACAAGTGTTTTTACAAGTATACTGTCTATAAAAAATAGCTTGATCGGATGTAATGCTTTTCCTCACCTCCTCCGCGTCGTGGACGTCAGGGTTGTGTTTTCCAAACAGCAGATTACACTGCCCACAGCGCACCTCTCACCCCCCAGCGGGATTGTTTTAAAGTTTTGATTACACATTGCGGACCCATCTTGTATATTTGTTGCACAACGAGCCATGGCCTGCACCCAGATACCAGAGACACCTCATGCAGATCTCGCTGGCATATGCTAAAGGCAGGCAGCGGGCGGGCGCATTGTCATTCCAAAGGGGATAATCAGCCTCAATCAGAATGACAATGGGCCTGCCCTCGGTCTGTGCGAGGTCAGGGAGGGGCTGCTGCAGCCTCTGGAGGTCAACAGAGAAGTGCGAGCCGCCCCTGGAAGCTGAAAGAAAAATTATCGTTTTTAGTAGGACTATTCTCTCCGTCCCGAGATGCTTATTTCAAAGAAAGAAGTAGGGGGAACGGGCTGAAAATATTTTTAGAAGTAGGGGCACGCCGTGCCCACCGATCCCCCTCCACTTCTACCGCTGATCTTAACTCTGTAAGGCCACATGCCCCCTTTCAAAAGGTTTCCATCAACGAGAACGGATGTTGACGAGTCTTCTAGAATACAGAAGCAGCAAAGGAACTAGAGCACAAACTGAAGATAAAAACCAAAAGCCTTGAGGTACAGAGGTCATCGAATTAAGGGAAACGTTATATTCACCCAAAGTGAGTCGATTAATGGTGTTTATATAATCTTCTCGAAGCAGTGTTCTTATTCCGACTTGCTCCAACACAATTACATTGGCAGAACGCATCACCACAAGTAACAAACATGCTTGTTTTTTCTGCTTTCCCCCCCTTAAGGTTATTATCACAGGTGCCATCTCTTGGAAACAAAGAATGCCCAGTTTCTTAATTAACAAGCATTGAACGTGCAAGTCCTACCAAGTTTGCGCTTTATCAATGGTAAACACTGTATTCACTGCGCACGAGGACCAAACCAGCGGCTCCAACCATAAACACTCAATCAGGTGTAAGAAAACATATCCGGTTTAGATAGGTCAGTACTCTGACAATCAGGGATTGGTTTGTTGAACTTTTGTCATGTGACTGGCTGGAAGGCTATTGTCAACTGTTCATTGGACAACAATGCTCTTAAACTACACGGTTGTTGTGGATTGGCTGAGAGAGGTCTGCCAATTTATTATTGGTTGAGGGATCCCGGAAGACGACACACAGCCGTACGATTGGATGGCGGCATGCCCGTTAACTTGTGCGGGCAGTGTGCTGCTTTGCAGCCCACCCGGCCTGTACTGGCCTCACAGGCGTGTCATTTTCGCCTTCCTTTCCTACTGCAGCTACCGGCCTCTTAAGAGCATCTTTCCGTCGCACCCGCTTTGTGTGCTGCGGCCCCCCACCCCGCAGCTTTTCACTTAGAATATTCCCTGCAGGATACCGGCGTCCCGACCGGTTCAGGTGAGACTGCTGCAGCGACTAGTATCACCTCCTTAAAGGGCGCGCAAGCCATGGTACGGGATGCCCGCGCATGCGCGGCATTTCTAACTTTCATTCTGAGAGCCCCGGCCCAGGTTAGAAATGCCGCGCATGCGCAGGCAGCCCCCGCTCTACTAGGTCCGACAGCTCCTGTCGTGAAGAACATCGACGGGCAGCCCCCACACTACCAGGTCCGGCAGCTCCTGTCGTGAACAACGTCGGAAAGGGGCGAACATGCGTGAGAGGAGCCCGGTGAGTGGGGTTGAGGGTGGGGGTGTACACGCGTGTGTCTGTTTGAGTGTGTCTGTGTGTGCGTGTGTCTGTTTAAGGGGGGTGCGTGTGTGTATGCAGTGTGTGTGTGCCTGTGTATGTGCGCATGCGTGAGTGTGGCTTTGTTTGCGAATGGGAATATGAGGCACGGCGACGTGCGCGCTCCCGTGGAACTCTGCTGTCCACATTCCCCCAAAAGTAACAACATAAGTTGTCTCGCCCTAGACTGCAAAAGCTTCGCTTTTGCTTTCGTCTAGGAGAGACCTTAAAAAAAAAACGCGTTGTAACGGCACGCGTTGTAAAAGTACGCGTCGTAAAGCCGTACATCCGGCTGGAGTCACTCTGAGCAGACAAAATGGCAAAACAATGTATTTACAGTCAGAAAGATCACCTCTGCTGGGACTGAATATATCTAATTTAATTAAATGTACCCTTTCCTTCTGAGGCAGCTAGTGTCTGAAACCATTGATTACCCAGAAGACCTGTTCGCTCCTTTGCTTTGGTGGTTTTGGGGATTTCTTGAACACATTAATGCAACATACACTCTGCTCCACTAGCAAATCCGCCCACACGCCTATATTGTCTGGTATTGGATCTACAACTCAATTGTAGTTTATTATAATTTCTTTATTTTTTTTTTTCAAACACACATGGACCCATGTTTTCCTCTGGAAGATTGCGGTACATTTCTGAACCACTGATTGCTTTAGATTGATTGTTATTTGTTTGAAATTGAATCCCAGGGAACACTTGTTTATATCTTTACAAGTCAGAAAGAGACACTCTGTATTAAAGGTAACAGATGAGAATTTACCAAACTGAGAAACTTTACTAATCTCTATATTTGGGATGATTTGCAAAGTCTCTTTCATCTCAACTTCTCCCATCAAACACTGCTGTTGGTTGTCTTGGAGTACCTAAAGGCATACAGTGCCCTCACACAACTAATTGGTTATAGCGTTAGGGAAGTAGCTATTAAATAAGCAAGTTATAAAATGCCTCCTGAACTCTTCAAAAGGAATTTGTAAATTAACCCTGGAATCCTATTTGCCGGATTTATTAGGAATGGAACAATCTGGTTTTGTTTAGGGTCTCCTTATTACAGAAAATACTAGTCTATTTTTTGACATCCTGTCCAAAGCCTTCCATGTCTCACACTCCTTGGCAGCAATAGCCTTAGGTGCATGAAAAGCGTTTGATAGAGTGGAATGGCTTTACCTATTTCCCACACTTAAGTGGTTTGGCTTTGGTCCTAAAATGATTTCTTTAATAACAATGTTTTACTCTAATCCACAAGCAGCAGTGTGTGCAAACGGTGGTACATCTTCTTACTTTAATTTAGGTACAGGTGTGCGACATGGTTGTCCACTGTCCCCATTCCTTTTCAACATAGCCTTAGACCCTTTTTTATTATCAAGAATCAGTCAATATAAATATATTCATGGATTGGACTTTAAAAAGATACTCAAATTAAATTGGCAGCTTACGCTGATGATGTATTATTTATTTCACAACCATAGACCCCTCTCTCCGCATTCCTACAAAAAGTTTATTCCCTTGCAGCGGTCTCTGGATATAAATTAATTAAAGGTCAATGTGAAATCTTACCTTTAACAAAATATAATTTCTAAGACGATTTTGTTATCTCCAACTTCACATGAAGCCCTCAACATATTAAGTATTGAGGCTTACAGTTTAACCCTTCTATTTCAGGTACAATTTCACGTTGGATGGAAAATTGTACACAGAGAATATCCTCTTGGACCAGTAGATGGCAACCTTTATGCCCATCTTGGTGGGGCCGTTTAGACACCATAAAGATGATGTTGTCCGCTATAAATCTCAATATAATTTCCAATATTCCAGTTTCTATTCCCCTGAATTTTTAAAAGAAAATAAACTCTATATGATCCCCTTTTCTATGGAGTAATAAAAACATGGTGTATGTCTTTATCAAAATGGACTCCTCCAAAGTCAGAAGGTGGTGTTAATTTCCCCGAATTCCCTACATACCACAAATCTTTTTTACTTTGTCAAGCGTCAAGATGGCTCTCCGAGTCTCTCGTGGGTTGTCCTCTTTGGGCTGAACTTGAACCATTTTTTAGCTCTCCTTTCAAGAATATTTACCTTTCTCTCACAAACCACAATCTTTATCTACTCCATTACTTAAACACCCATTAAACATGTTGATGCCTAACTCTCCGCTAGATTCTATGGATTGGACTTCTCTCTCCAGATCCACAATATGGCATAATAACATGATATTGATACAGGCCAGGCCTTTATTTTGGAAATCATGGAGGCAAAGAGGTTTTATCTGGGTACAGCAACTGTATGTACAAGATGTGATACAGCAACTGTATATACAAGATGAGATTATGTCTTTCTCGCAAGCTAGTAGACTCTTTGGCCTACCTACATCTTTCCAACCTAAATACCACCTCCTGAAACAAGCCATTTTAAATGCTCAAACCCAATACATACTCCCAAACCCTCCTACTGATCCTACTTCCTCTCAGGTCAACAAATTACACATTCTTTTACGCATTAACCACAAAGCTTCTTATTTATAATTCACATACTTCCTGTAATACACGAGGGAAAACTAAGAGGGAGCCTTCTTGGGAAATTTCTTTTAGAGGTTTGTTGGTCCACAGCAATATGGAACAAAATATTGACTAAAATGAGGGAATCCTCTAGAGCAGCGACCACCACACAGACACTTTTATATATACACAATAAACTTCTGTTATCCCCGGGTACTTTAAATGCAAGACACGCTGAGCTCTCAGATGCCTGTTGGACATGTTCTTCTCCACATGCAGATCTATACCACTTACTTTTTACATGCCCGCCTGTTCATAATTTTTGGGAAAATGTATGGTCTCAAATGAATCCAAGGTTTTATTCCAGATGTTCTTTTTAGGTCTTGCCTAGCAAAAGCAGCGCATGCGCTGCGTCGCCTTGGCAAAACTATTGTTGGCGGTTTGGTGCGCGAAGGGGACAAAACATGTGCGTGCCTGGACAGCACATGGGCACGCGCACATCGTGTCTTTCAGCTTGCGTCTGGACAGCCAATGTGCACGCACAATCACAGTGTCTCTTTCAGCTTGTTTAAAGTGCATGCAAACAAGGGACTGGTGCTGATATTCAGTTGAAGCAATCCTGGACGGGCGAGATAAAGCATGTCTTATGGCTTTCAAGGTGGAGTTTGAGCCACATAGGAGGCTGTAAAAGCATGTCACGGTAAGGTCACTCTGGCCTGAATGGCATCAATAGCATCTGCCACAAATTCCAGCCCACCCAGTGCTAAGATATAGCAGCTCTAAGGAAGACCCGGACATCCGGGGACTATTGCAGCGGTGATGTTTGTTGTTTGTTTTTGTCAGCAGCTGCTGTAGCATCTTTTAGCCACGCTGGGTCTTGTCAGACGGATGTCTGCAATCCCAGCAGGCTTTGCCTGATTATACTAGATAAAAGGGATAAATGCGGCGCTATTCGGGTACCGATAACTTGTGCATGGAAAGGATCTCGTCAAAAGCTCGTTAGGAGTTAAATATGTCAATGGTTCAGACACCAGGGCGCAAGCTTTGTCTTTCAAGAATACCATACGCAAAGCATGAGGTATTTCCACAAGCACAAACTTCTTGTCAAATGTATTGTTCTTCAGAGAGAATCACAAATGGGCCGACATGGGGGAACGATTGTCTGTCACTACGATAAATGCTTGTTGTTTAGATTGGCATTGTTGTCTTTCTATCCATTTGTTCAGAATAACACAATTTGGTAGTCCGTGTGACTAGTGAGGGGCCTTTGGTGATTGTTGCATGACTGCTTACCTTCCCTGTGGCATATTTATTTCCGGTCAGGCTAGGGGACATACTTCGAGCTGATCAAAAGGGACAAGCCACCAGTGCTATATTAAGCGGTTTAAGTGGGACGAAAAAACTGGGGGTTGGGGGAGGGGGGGTCTCTCGCAGGGGCGTGGTTGATAATTAAGAGTGTGGTTTGAAAACATGTAAGCTAAAATTCTGTGCTTAACATAGTGTGCCACCCGACTGGTATTTTGCTGCTGCCGTCATTGCATCCAGGTTCTTATTTGCATAAGAGGCATAAGCAAAAACGAGGTCTTCATTGTACATAATATTGAAAATTCTTTCATTCTAAAATAAGACTGTGAAAGTACTCTAGCAAGTCTCTTTGAAGTAACATCAAAGGCAATGAAGGGTGGTGCTACTGCAGAGTTACGATTTGTTTTTCACCCTGGCAGCCAGATAGAGACCAGTCTCAGCACCTGCTTTTTAGAACTGCAGTTGCTGAGCACCGGCAGGGCCCGTCCCACTTCAAGCCCTGGCCATATTGTTAGTTGATCGAAAAGGATAGGCCACCAAACCCATATTGTTAGCTGATCGAAAGGGACAAGCCGCCAAACCCATATTGTTAACTGATCGAAAGGGACAGGCCTCCAGAGCTCACATATAGGCTACCTCTTATCAATCGAGGCCCAGGCCACTGTCAGGTCATTGTTACCTTTCAGGCTCTGATAGATGGAATACTGTGACTGGATCTTATGAGGCATGAATTTGGAATTCTGATTCCTGATTGAAACTAAAGATGCAATGGCCACAAAAGAACCCTCAGAGATTCTGATTGGTCTTCTACTCAGATGTGGGGGGTGGGGGCATATCAGGCAATCACACTACTATGTATACTGAGGGGGCAAGGTGGACAAATCTGGTATAGAGGAAATACAGACGTCCTAACATTGAGGTCGTTGACCAAGATCATGGTCTCTATGTAAGGACATGGAAGCCCTGGCCTTTTACCTTTAGAAAACAAGCACTTGCAATGCAATAGGTCTCATTTACACGAGTTTAAGGTATTGGCATTGTAAATGACAATCCCTTTAATTTAGGTTTTAAAAACTAAAATAATATGGATTGTCTTTTACAATGCCAATGGCTTAAACTTGCGTAAATGTGAGACCTATTGAATTGCAAATGCTTGTTCTACTTCTCATGTGTTTTTGGGAAGCTTATCCCCTATCTGGGCAGATTGTGATTCCAATACACAGATAATAGATGTATTGTTAACAGTTGCTCTTCAACAAATAACCAAACATTGTAAAGATTTTACCAAATTATCCTATCAAGCATGGTGGTACGCTGTTTGTTATAACCATAGATTAGATAAAACTTTTGTATACCCTATTCACATGACAACAACAGGCTCAAATTTATGGTTACCTACTACATTGAGCTGGGGCACCGAGAGGAGAGTGAGCAGAAGTCGCGTTGCACATTCAAGCCAGCAGGTCACTACGCCCACCGGCACCCTGAGGAAGTCTGTAATTAAGGACTCAAGGTACTTTATGACCTTTATCTAATTAGGTGAGCCAATGTAGCACTCACCCATGCTGTGACAACTCGCAGCCTCCACATTTTAAGGTCCTGAAGAAGTCCCCCTGACCAGTGAGGGCAATTTTATGGGGCTGAAACAAGTCAACCATTCACATGGACAATTCAGTGCGTTAGATGAATAATTTGTCTTCTCACGCACAATACTGTTTTTACTTGCCTCCATTCCGAACTGAATAAAGGTACACTTCAGGTAATGCAAAGTTTCCCTTTTTTAACTCGCCTTGAGCACTTCCATGTTTTCATCAAAGATCACTACTGTAATAACCAGTGGTTTTTCCTCCTGTTGGAGGAAAGCATACGAGAAAAGAAACCAAATGATGAGGCGGTCACGTGTTTAACAAGGTGGAGAACCAAGATACACCGTCTCACGGCCTGTATACATGAATGAAGCTTTTTGATTAAACATACCTATTACATTGTTTGTTAATGCTAGTGCTAGACGCTCCTTCTCCCTGAATCCAGTGCAAAAAGAAGTCTCTACACCTCCTTGATATTATATTAACTGGTTATTTTACATTTTGTATTAAGATTTTTACATGAATTGTAACCTTCTTTTATTTGCACCGATCAATTTACATACCCCTGTCATTTTCTCTTTAAAGTTATGCTGAACTGACTAATGCATTCAATTGCTTGGATTCTTAGTTTTAGTTTGTTTTTTAACTTAAAAATGGAATTTGTAAATTGACATGGAATATGAAGGTGCTGACAGAGTAAGACTTCAGCAGTCAGGCTGACGGCCAGTTGGCCACCTCGATGTGAAAGGCCAGTGTTGGGAGGCAAATGTCCCTCCATGGCTCAGAGTGCGCAACGACCAAGCCTCTGGAGTTTGTGATACATTTCCTTTTGCCTCTGTGTACACAACATGAAGCGTGCACATGGATGGCCCAGTTTATGCTGTAGCGGGGTTCATGCACATCCTCGTTAATCGAGTGCGACTACAATCAGCTCACTGGGCTGTGCCAGGGAGAGGCAGTGCTTCTCACTGGGCAGACACTTGCGTTAATATGCTGTACTAGCCTACCCTTTTTATTGGTCTGCCAGTGCCCAGTACAGGGTTCCTTCGCAGCTTACGGTTGTGTGTCACATATGTCATAGGTGTGTACATGGTATCTGTGTAGCAGAATGCGTAAGCAGTTGTGGTGGACAATGAACAGTTTGTATTTCATATTTTGGGCTGATGTTGAAAATGGTGCATGAATGAAGTCTGCTAAATACACAATGTATCTTTCTTGGTTCGTTCAATGCATTCCTGAAGTTGTTGTGATAAGACCGATTTGCATGTGCAGTGTCTAGCCATGTTCTGCCTTTAGTTCCTCCCTCGGTGTACATGAAGTGTGATAGGACAGGGAGGTATTTATGGGAGGAGCTTAGTTTTGTTTTAGTAAAGAGAGAAAACAGCTTGGTAGATTGTGCCTTAGGGGGATTCCAGATGTAAACCTCAAGGTGCAACTACTGGGACAAAGAAGAGAGAATCGGAGTAATGAAGATTACTACCGGTATGTAATCCAAGTAATATGGCAGCTTAAGAAGATGCGACCAGGCTGCCGCAGCAGCTGTGCACCTGCTCTGCTAACTGAGCCTTTGCATGGAAATCAAGGAAATGGGCCCACCAAAGCCGATAGCAAAGTGAGACTGTCCATATGCACATACGGTCCTGCCCTTTGACATCTGCAATAACGATAAAGGTACAGCCGGTGTAAGAGAACTAAAGGACTAAACCCTTGGATCATAGCCAGAAGCTGAATCGCCAAGCATTTACAATGCAATAGGTCTCGCAGCATTAAAGTTTGAGTTATTGGCATTGTGTATGACAATGCGTTGCATAAAATTTTTAGCAAACTTTGAATTGGTGAGCAGTGAGAGTGTGTACAAGAGTATGCTGTTCTTGAAAGCAGTGTGGTAGAAAGTGCAGGAATTTGGGTGACCTGAGCAATGCGGATGATGCACCTCACGCACGGGGCGGACGCAGTTATTATTCACACAGCTCTGGATGCACCTCAGGCACGGGCTCACAGCTGTTATTATTCAAGACCATGTCTCATCTGAAAATTAAACTCAAACTTCATTGAACAAGTGCAAGACGAAAAAAAAACGAAGACGTGCGTGTGACGAAAACTACCGTGGGGCGGGACTTCCGTTTCGTCCTGACGCTTAGTTATCAGGAGTCTTCTCCTGATATGTACGCACTTTTCGCATCTTGCGCTGTGGCTGTTTGGCACTACTGTCTTATACAAATAGATGCACATCGCAGGCCACACTAACCATTATCATCACAGCTATACAGTACTGAAGGGCATACTTGGGGCTCTTGTTTTCATGGTTACATTTTAATGGCACTCATCGAATGGTTTTATTAGCCTTTTTGCACATTCGTATGCAAGCACTGCACAACACTTTTATCATGTGTATTAACATTTTTTTTTACAGACCACACATACCTGTGCAATGGTTTTCATAAACTATGCATAATAAAAACAAAATTTGAAACCACCCTGCCCCTTTCACTAGGACTCTTAGCCAATGGTTCCTATTTTAACCTGTCCTTTGATGTATTAAAGCCTCTAAATTGCTGCTGATTGTGTACAACACAGGTTTTATTGACATTTTAAATGATCACCATCAACGCGCCATTTTTATTGACCCTTATTATGAAGATTTTAAATAATCAAACAATAAAAAATGTAGGCATAGAGAGGATGCTGGAGGTTGGGTATTTCTGTGAGATTGGTGTGAACACTAAGGAGACAGACTGTGGAAAATGTTCAGATAGAAACGGAGATCTGTATTCAGAAAGGGAAATATCATGTACAAGATCAGTAAAGACTTATGGAAACGGAACGATAATCACGTAAACTGAAGGGGGCTAAAGACTAGAATGAAAAGAGAAATGCCCCACACGCCTTGTCACTAGATATAAAAGATGGGGTGCAAATAAAGGGGGAGTGTTGGGAAAGAAGGAAACATTTCATAATTAAAAGTGTAAAATCATTCTCCGGTGAAAAGCAATGAAGCAGAAATGTTGGTGAAAATGCAGTTTGATGTGTCAAACGAGAATATAGTGTTATATAGCAAGAAACTGCAGAGGTAGAAAAGGCAGTAACAGAGCACTAAGCCCTGGGGATGGCCCGCAGTCAGCAAAATGGGGGACAACTTAGTTTGCATTACAACATTGTGAATGACCATCCCGCTGGACCAGTAGTATCAGTATCCCGTGATTCTCAAGCTCGAGACTGTTATTAGAAGGCTAATGCAAAGAGCTCTGTGAAAATAACGGAAAGGACAACAGATGTTTGCGCTAGAAGAGTAGAAGGGGGTCACGCAGCAATTCGACCACACGAAGCTCACTTAGTATAAGCAGTATCAGAGAATGAATGATTCCAGGTTACCGCTACTTATATTAAATAAATTGTAAATTGATACTTGTATAGCGCACTACTCACCCGCAAGGGTCTCAAGGCGCTTGTACGAATACCGCTGTGGAACCCATCCTGGCTTTCCCTGTGAGGCGTCCACTCCTGGGCACCCCCAAGGTGGAGGCCAGGCATCCTTAGCGTTGTAGGGGCCGTTGTGGAGATTAAGCAAGCTATTGCCCAGAGTTGCAGAGTGGGACTCCATGATTGAAATAGGCACCGAGGCGATAATTATCAGGTCCGTGGAATTTTTTGAGCCCAAGACCCGCCGACGCGGGGAATTGAACCCTGGTCCTGGGCTAGACTTCTGCGTCAGGGTCTGCCGCTCTAATCATTGAGCCACGCTTCTCATTGACCTATCACCTCGCTCTCCCCATTTGAAAACAATCCGTTTCACCGCTCAGCTAACTACTGTCACTCCATCACTCGTCACACGCCCACCGCCTTACAAGTGTCACCTAATCAACTGCCTCACTGATCACTTTACTAACCTGACACAACCAAACACTAACAAACAATCACAATGGATGGCAATCGCAAAACTTCACAATGTCTGCCAAATTGAGAATGTGTTTAGATACAATAACAATGCCAGCAAATGATGTACTAATGCAATATGACAACACAAGTGCTATTCAAGGGATCTTTGTATTGACATTACCGTTAACCAAACCAGTCACTCTGACACGTCCATGTCTATCATGCACTTAACTGTCTCATCTCCAGTCATCACCCCCACAAGCCATTTCAATCATTCACCAACTCACACACCCACTGTCACAGCCCACATCCTCCAACTGTATACCACACCCATGACACTTGTTAGCACATGCCTCTGTGCCACTTCCCGACACAACCTCCTGTATGCCATCACTAGTGTCAACCTCCTCTCATAACACAAATCATGTTACAATTGTGGGTTACCATTTCACTGCAACTCTCCCGTCACCTACCGCAACACTGTCTTCCACGCTGCCCCCCGATCATCCCTTACGCCAGTCATCCATCAAACTCACCTCTCAAAGAGTAGCCTCACGACGAAGAGCCCGAGTGACAGAGGAAGCACGGAGATGACATGCCCTGCCCGCGGGTACTGCGGCCCGCCTTCCACCTCTGCCAGAGCTGCCCAGGTTACATTCTGAGGAAGCCAGAAGCGCTCGTTCCAAAACCAGGCCGACACCGCTGCCATGTTCCACCAACAGACCCAGAGGAAGTGGCGCGTGCACTAGGGGGCGGGGCAGTGTGACGCTACCCGCACAGAAAGGGGCAAGCACGAGTTGACAGTTACGTGTGGGACGGCTTGAGAGGAACCAAAATGAAAGTAAAGGAAACTGAAAGTTGGAAAGGGAAAAAAAAAGCCAATGCCGTTCTAAGTTCACTGTGTCTGTAACCGCGCATTGCAATGGAATTGCGCGTGTGTGTATGTGTGCGGGGGGGGAGCCGGGGGGTCTCTGTATGTGTGTGTGCGTGTGTGTTTGTAGGTGCGCTTGTGTGTGTGCATGCGTAAGCAGGGGGAGGTGTGGCTGTGTGTTACAGCTTTCCAGGAGACAGGAGCTGGCCACAGCGACCGCGTTCTCGTGGCCCGCTCAAATCGCCTTCTGGCAGAGGAGATGCGCGCAGCCAGCTTCTGTCTCCTGGAAAGCTGCGTCGCTGACTATACGTCTCTGTGGCGAGACCGCCCTGACACGCGGTCGAACGCCACGAGACCTAATAAAAAAACCCCGAAGTGTTACAAGTCTTTTTCCTGTAATGGTTTGCAAATCTCAATACTGTAGTGTAGTGTGCTATAAGTAGAATAAAGCACTTTCTCCTATTGAACTTTTAGTACTGGCTTACTAATAGATTTTTTAAAAACTAGTTTGTAATTTGCTGAAACCACCAACTCCTCCAGAGTAAGCCCTGGATTGCTCACCTCACTACCTTGAGAGACAAATGCTGAAGGGGTGACTTGGTGCTCTGCTTTTAGTTCACATAGTAAGTCAGCCCCAGGACATTAGAGGTAACCAGATTCAATTCCTGGAGTTAGTGTCCTGAAGCTCTCAAACTAGCTCCAACAGCCAGGGGCGCGTAAAGGATATCGGACTACCAGACTTCTCTGCCCACGTCTCACACATCAGATGAGCAATCTGATTGCATGAATTCTGTTGGGCACCATTACTACAGGAGGAATGAAAGGGTCACACTAAAGCTCCATCTGCCATTTCTTCTTCCATTCTTTCTCTCTCGTTTTTGCTCCTCCACTTCCCTCATCTTTGGCCTGCAGGTTAAAAACATCTACACAGCAGACAAGGAGACTCTCCAGCGGTCTTATTACAGTGCTGTGTAGTTCTAACACATAACTTACAGTTTGTATCTTTTGTTCAAATCAATCTATTTATGAAAGTTTTTTATACCGATCTATGGTCACAAATTCTTTGTTAGATGGATGATTTTTCAGACAACAGCATTAATTATAACATCGTGCACTGCTGTATTCTGAAATAAGAAGGTGTGACGGGACACATTATGCTTAGTTTCATTTGCAACATGCACTGGCAAGCCATGGGCATGCTGCAGCTCCCGATTTATGTAACTGCTGCTTTCAAGCATGTGAACAGAAGCTGCTTGGTTGCAAGTTAAATGATAATTCAACCCCACACACAAACACAACCCCCCCCCCACACACACAACCCCACACACACACACAACCCCCCACACACACACACAAACACACAACCCCACACAAACACACAACCCCACACAAACACAACCCCACACAAACACAACCCCCCTACACACACAACCCACGCACACACACAACCCCCACGCACACACACAACCCCCACGCACACACACAACCCCCACGCACACACAACCTGCACGCACACACACAACCCGCACACACAACCCCCCCACACCCACACAAGCCCCCACAACCCCCCACACACACACAAACCCCCCCCACACACAACCCCCCCACGCACACACAACCCCCCCACACACAACCCCCCCACACACACACAAACCCCCCCCCCACACACAACCCCCCCCACACACACACACAACCCCGCCACAACCCCCCACACAACCCCCCCACACACCCCCCCCCCCCCCACACACAACCCCCCCCACACACACAACCCCCCCCACACACACAACCCCCCCCCCCCACACACACACAACCCCCCCCCACACACACAACCCCCCCCCCCACACACACACAACCCCCCCCCACACACACACACAACCCCCCCACACACACACACAACCCCCACACAACCCCCCCCCCCACACACACAACCCCCCCACACACACACACATCCGCCCCCACACACACACAACCCCCCCCACACACACAACCCCCCCCCACACACACACACAACCCCCCCCACACACACACACAACCCCCCCCACACACAACCCCCCCCACACACACACACAACCCCCCCCACACACACACAACCCCCCCACACACACACACACAACCCCCCCACACACACACACACAACCCCCCCACACACACACAACCCCCAAACACACACACACACAACCCCCAAACACACACAACCCCCAAACACACACACACACAACCCCCAAACACACACACACACAACCCCCAAACACACACACACACAACCCCCCACACTATGTCTCGGTCGCCCTCACTCTATCAATCCATCGCCCTCACTCCATCTATCCATCGCCCTCACTCCATCTATCCATCGCCCTCACTCCATCTATCCATCGCCCTCACTCCATCTATCCATCGCCCTCACTCCATCTATCCATCGCCCTCACTCCATCTATCCATCGCCCTCACTCCATCGCCCTCACTCCATCTATCCATCGCCCTCACTCCATCTATCCATCGCCCTCACTCCATCTATCCATCGCCCTCACTCCATCTATCCATCGCCCTCACTCCATCTATCCATCGCCCTCACTCCATCTATCCATCGCCCTCACTCCATCTATCCATCGCCCTCACTCCATCTATCCATCGCCCTCACTCCATCTATCGCCCTCACTCCATCTATCGCCCTCACTCCATCTATCGCCCTCACTCCATCTATCGCCCTCACTCCATCTATCGCCCTCACTCCATCTATCGCCCTCACTCCATCTATCGCCCTCACTCCATCTATCGCCCTCACTCCATCTATCGCCCTCACTCTATCTATCGCCCTCACTCTATCTATCGCCCTCACTCTATCTATCGCCCTCACTCTATCTATCGCCCTCACTCTATCTATCCCACTCTATCTATCTATCTAAGCCCCTCTATCTATCTATGGCCCTCACTCTATCTATATGTCTATCGCCCTCACTCTGCATCACCACAGAATCACTCAGGGGCACCACAACATCACTATGCGCTCCTACAGCATCACTGAACGCCAAAGCATCACTCGTTGCCACCACAACATCACTTAGCGCCACCACAGCATCAATCTGTGCAACCATTGAACAACAACAGGTTCAAATATGTTCTCTCAATGTTTCAAGCTTTATTACAAATGTCACAAAAAGATGTTAATATTGCACTTCTGTTCTTGGATTTTCATCACAATAAAATACACTGAACATAATATTCACAAAAGTTATTTACAAAAGTTTAAGCTATTGCCATTATAAATTAAAATCACTTTTATTCAAGTATTAATTATTTTAAAAAATTAAAAGCCATTTTTATTTGTAATATCAATACATCTAAGTCACGTAAATACAAAACATGTTGCATTACAAATTTTATAGGGGGTCACATTTGCAAAAGTTAAAAGTATTGGCATTGTAAACGACAAAGCTATTAATTTTGCTATTTTCAAAACCAACACATAAATAAAAAAATTGTCATTTACAATACCAATAGCTCAAACTTTCCTAATGCGAGACCTATTGCATTGCAAATGCTTGTTGCATTTGTCACCCAGAGTGGGATGGGTATGCTCAGACGTGAGTCCCATGCTCTCCACACCACTGGAGTCAAGCTATCCTGGCTGAAGAAGGCTGATTGCCAGAAACCGGTCCTAAGATGCTTGATTCCGGTCCAGGAAAGACATGGCTTGGCAGTTCGGGCTGGACTGTTCCCATGAGGCACAGGGTCAGACTGATTTGCATATGGCCATGTTTGAACTGGGGTGGTGGAGTGAGCTAAAGAATGGTGATGGATTAAACCCAGATCAGTTGACTGGGGGTGAGTGTTTGATTTGCTCAAACGCTCCGTCCATCATCCCCTTTGGTATCACTTATATTCACCACTGTCACATCTTTACCTGCGACCACCAATATCTCTCCCCAACCCTCACTGCTCCAGCAACTGCACATTGCAGATATCATTCTCAGGGAATTTACTTCTTTAGGACTTGTCACTCACATGCACCCCAACAGGAGCCGACATCTTTTGATCCTGTGCATCTCTGAAATGATCCCCAGGGACCCTTGCACCTCTATACCTGAGTAATGCGGATGTCTGCCTAACTCCCTCACGGCACCGCCCCCTCTGCATCATTTATATGACTTGTTACTGGTGCA